>NC_069658.1:141020000-142220000 GCF_027244095.1 Hemicordylus capensis
AACAGCATATTTGCTCAAGGTGGCCCTTCTTCTTAGAAAACCTACATTCCACATCCTTGAATCTGCACACAGAGTGTTGATGCAACCCTCCACAGCCTGAGCAAGGATTTCTATGCCTGGAGGCTTTACAGACAGGGCTGTTACCCCAAATCTCCTTCAGAAGAGAGTGTGTGCGTCCACACACCAGCCAAACTTACCCCCAAGTCCCTTCAAGATCCTTGGACCCACTCCACACACAAATCGGGCTTTGTCTTGAAAACTCTAGCTTATCTCGAGGTATTGCCGGGTTTTTAAAATGCAGGTTTTAAATTACTTTTTCTGGAGCAAATAGGGAGAGGCACTGATGTAGAATCATTAGCATGATAAGAGGGATACTCTCTTTAGAAATGTAGATATAGCTCTTTAGAAATCACTCTCCCTCCATTGGCTAGAAGGAAAACACAAAGGCATGCAATGCGAACTTGCACCAAAACAAAACCCGAGAGCAGAGGGGAGAGGCTGTTTCCCTCAATGCTGCAAGTGTAATTCGAAGTGGCTTTGCTCAACATTTACCCCACAGCATGAAGCCATGTTCAAATAACTCCCTGGGCCTATCTGCAGAAATTGTGGAAAGTGCATTTTCTGCTGACCCTGTTGTCCAGAATTTTCAGCCTGCTTGTTATGGATGCCATGTACATTAGTTTATTTATTTATTTATTTAACAGATTTCTATACCACCCCAAACTCACGTCTCTGGGAGGTTTGCAATAAAAATACCACTAAAACAAAATTAAAACATTAAAACAATTCAATATTCAAAACATGTTAACAGTGTTATCTATTAAAACTATAAATCTAATTAAAAGTCTGGGTGAACAGATGTGTCTTGATTGACCTTTTAAAAGTTGTCAGAGATGGGGAAGTTCTTATTTCAACAGGGAACGCCTTCCAAAGCCTTGGGGCAGCAGCCGAGAAGGCCCGTCCCTGTAGCCACCAGATGGGCTGGTGGCAACTGTAGACGAACCTCTCCACATGATCTTAATGGGTGTTGGGGATCATAGTGAAGAAGATGTTCTCTTAAATACTCTGGGCCTGAGCTGTTTAGGGCTTTATAGCTTATAACCAGCACTTTGCCTGGAAATTTATTGGCAGCCAGTGTAGTTTTTTCAGTAAAGGAGTAATGTGGTCTCTCCAAGATGACCCAGAGACCAACCTGGCAGCTGCATTCTGTACCAACTGTAGTTTCCAGACCACGTACCAAGGCAGTGCAGCCCCACATAGAGTGCATTGCAGTAGTCTAGTCTCGGGGTTACCTGCATCCTATGCTGCCTCCTTGATTTCTGTGACTTGCAGTGATGCAGTTTCACTGGCTAATGCCTTTTCTTGAGTCATAGCAAATGTCAAATGTGGCTCAGACAGGAGCCTTGGTTGCAGTGCTTCATCATAAACCCCCCACACAAGATGATCCCTCAGCATATCTGAGCAGTGTGTTACATATCCGAGGCAATACCTCAGCATATCTCAGCATTTAGGAGTTCAACAGCCTGGAGAAGGCATTGATGCTTATATCACAGGGCTGCATAATCTCTCTCAACATTGCAAATTGGGGGACTTCTTGGAAGTCCCAGTATCTGTAATATAAGCATCAGCGTCTTTGATATGGAATTATTTAATCCAAGCTTATAAAAGTGTATCAAATAAGTGTGTAAAAGTTAATTTGGTTCATGTCCCTAACAGAATATAGAGCCACTAGGCTTGAAATAAAGAAAGTTGTTTAGTCAGGAGAAGTGTTCAAACCAGGAATGTGGGCCCCTCTCAAGAATGTGAGATAGGAGGCCAGAAATAACAAATGCCAGAACCTGTCAGGAGATAGATAACATAATATGCAACTATAGGTATGCATCGCCCAGAGACGAAAGTTTGGGGTACAGAAAGTACAGATTTGATAAATAAAATAAAATAAATTGACTAGTCCATTAGCCAAATCCCTCACTCAAGCAAAAATAGACATCCCTGGCACCAGATACTGATAGGGAGTAAGGTTATCAGAAAGGCCAAGAAGTTACTCATCTTCCCAGGCTCTAAATAGCACGTCTGGAATGTGTATGCTTAATTACCAATGACATGTATTAATTGCTTTACTGATATGCTTGTTTGCTGAAACCTATATAAACTGGCGAATTGCACTGCTTCAATGCGCAGTACCAGCCAGATTCTCTCTGACTGGACTTATGCTTTTCTTGATCAAGAAATAAAAAGCTTATTTTGAGCACGCATCCTTGCTGCATTTGACTTCATTCAGCCAGGCAAGAAATATAATTGCAGGAACTCTGTCTAATCCTCTTTGGTTCTGGCAGGACGCCCCATTCTCTATCCATGTGATAGAAGGATGAACTCAAGTGGCTGAATTAAAGAGGAGGGCACGGTTCCAGCAGACCTTTTCCCGCAACACCTTCTCCAGGCTGTTGAACTCGTTTGTGAAATTTAAATCTTTGTATAATGACTGATAGTGTGGATGAGAAATGAGCCTTAAGTAATTCCATAAGTTCTTCAAATGTTTTAGACTCTGGTGAAGTAGGAACAGTGAGTGCACTTATTATGACAAATGTCTGGGCACCACAGACAGTCAGAAAGACAGCTCGCTTTTTTCAGGGCTATTTTGTTTGCTGAAACATAAAAGGAAAGCCTCTCTGCATATGAATCCCAGGGAGCAGGCAGATTAATATAAAACTCTTCAGTGTGTTCAAAAGCCGCAATTTTAGCACAGGATTTGCTCAGGTCTTCAATATGGGGCCTTTTCAAACTGCTTACCAGTATCATTTGATAACAGATCCATACTTCCTGCTGGTCTTCAGCTCTCAGCAGATCCCATCCTCATAGCCAAAAAGTGCTGTGTTAGTAGCAGGGAAAATGGAGGGGACACACAGGCCTAAAAACACGACTGTTCTTTATTGATACACACTTAGGAGGATCTGCAGAAGCTCCACCCAACAGCTACAGCTCCCAAAAACCTAGAGGGGCTGCAGAGGGGGGGAAAGCACAACTAAACCACTATACCAGTACAGTTCACCCTGGCATACATAAACAACAGCAGAGCCCAAATGGCTGCTGTCTGTTTTGGGAGGCGTGGTCAAATGGGAATTTCAAGCCTTTATTTCAGCTGCTTATGAGCAGATTTCAGCCAACCAACAACTACCGGTAGGTGACTAATCACTTGTTGGTGAGAACTGAACAATAAAAAAACGTTTAGGAGACATCCCCATTGTGAATAACTGTATATACGTACAGATCTGTACATGCATATGCCGTATACAGATTGTTGTACATGTGTTGAACTTTATGAGGCTGTTCTCACACGCACCCTAACCTAGGCTAGGGAAGCCCAGCCTGGGTTAGGCTGCACGTGAGAACTGCCTGGATCAGGCCTGATCCTGGCAGGGTAGGGCCACCTAGCCCAACTTTTGAACTTGGCTTTTAGCTGTGGTTAAAGGCTCGAGCGAGCCCTTTACCTGGGATCCAGGATCATGTGTTTGCCAGGGCTGTATTCAGTCCTAGTGGACACAGAGACAGGTGCCTAGAAAGCCCATCTCCTGGGGCAATCCCCGAATGCACCACACATGTCAGGTGGTGCACTGTGGGATATCTGGAGGCCAGGACACATCGTCCTGGCCTCCAGAGCTCCAGGCTGCTTGGAGCAGTGCAGATCATCTGGGAGTGCAAGCCGTGCTCCCCACACCATTTTCTGGATCATCTGTGGGGGAAGTGAGTTGGAGCAGCCTTCTGCCCACTTGCCCCAAAGAGTAAATAGGGCTTGACTGTACATGTGTTTAACACATAACATGTAAATAGGGTTTATGAGTGATGCAGAATAGTTAGAATGGTCTTATGGATCAAATATGTCAGACTTCCTTAGTCCAATAATACTGTTCTGTGCTCCCAACTTCTTCAAGTAATGGGAAGATTCAGGGGCTGCACTACTCAGGTTTTAGTCCCCTTTGGAGGAGAGTTGCAGAACAGGGCAACCAAGATTATCATGGGCCTAGAGCACCTTTCTTATGAGATAAGGCTACAATACCTGGAGCTTTTTAGTTTAGAAAAAAAGACTGAGAGGAGACGTGATAGAGGTCTATAAAATTATGCATAGTGTGGGGAGAGTGGAGAAAGATAAATTCCGTCCTCCTCTCGCATAACGCTAGCATGAGGCGTCATCCCATGAAACTGACTGCCAAGATATTTAGGACAGACAAAAGGAGGTACTTTTTCACACAACACATAATTATGGAATTTTCTGCCCCAAGATGTGGTGACAGCCACCAGCCTGGATGGCTTTAAGAAGGGCTTCAATAAATTCATGGAGGACATGTCTACCCATGACTTCTAGTCTGAAGCCTATAGACCACCTCCAGCCTGAGAGGCAAGATGCCTCTAAATACCAGTTGCATGGGGAGCAACAGCAGGAGAGAAAGCATGTCCTCCGCTCTTCCGTGTGGACTTCCTGGAGGCATCTGATGGGCCACTGTGTGAAACAGGATGCTGGACTAGATAGGCCTTGGGCCTGATCCAGCAGGGCTGTTCCTGTGTTCTTAGATCTCTACTGACTTATGGTGTCTTTGTAATATTTGGTTTATTTATAAACACACAAGCATCAGGTCAAACAGCATGTGCCCTCCTGCAGGTCAGGAACAGATCATATCAGATCCCCAAAGAAAACCACTGTACCCCATAAGGCTCTTAACACTCTCTGCTTCTCTCATTCAGTCTGATTCTCTCTTTTAAAACAATGCTGCAAAAAATGTAGTCTTCTTATACTCAGCACCTGACATCAGCCTCTCCCTTCAGCTTGGTACCCACTTTTAGACTCTGATATCTTCTAGAGAAATCTCCCATTATGGAACCATCTATAGACATTATGGAAAACTAGCTTTTATGTCAAATTACAGGTTCTGATCAGCCATTGCTTGCCTTAGGGCTGGTCTATAATGTTAGGCCCATTCACCAGCAATTAGACACCAATCTCATAGCAATGTATTATTTATTTTGTCAAAAATTTTATTTATTTGTTAGATACTTCATCTATGTATTCAACTTATACTGTATTATCTCAGTAATATTTCCGACAATTTTGAACGCTAGGTTAGTATGAGTCTCATATTTTTAATTAGATTTATATTTTTAATTATTTTTAATATTGGGTTTTTAATTATTTTAATCTTAATTTTGTTTAATTTGTATTGGCTTTGTTGTACACTGCCTAGAGATGCAGATTTTGGGCGGTATATAAATATGTTAAATAAGTAAGTAAGTAAATGAGTAAGTAAATTATAAATATGCTCTATCTGTGGCAAGAAGTAGTGGTGACTTACACAAGGTCAACTATTGAGCTAATGCTTGAGTAGAAATTTAAATCCAGCTCTTTGCAACTGTGCCATGCTTGATCAAACCCAAGAACATGAGGCCTTCTACATGCAAACATGCTCTACCACCATGTGCCAGCTCCACTCACGTGGAAAGAAGAGAACTGGGGAGATGTTCTGTAGAGCATCCTCAGTACTCTGTTCTCCAAATGTTCTTTTCCACTCCCTATCCTTTTTCAATGCCAGCCTACCGTAGCATACACAGAAGGAGGTGGAGTAGGGTGCACACATGAGCCAAGCTAAAAAGCAGAGGTGGAGTCAAAAATAAGAGGTAGAAGAAGAAAAAGGGAGGAGGAACAGAAGGTGAAGGTGTGCATGGATGTGCTGGGTTAGGCAGCAGTGGCTACAGCTGCCTCTGCAAAGGAAAATAAGGAGGTAGGTGTGAAAGAGACGTGGCAGTGATGGAGACAGCATTTAGCAGCCCGCTGCCTCCGGCATGCAGTGGTTGCCGGTTGCCATTTTCTTGTCTTTTTAAAGCCTTAAATCCAAGGCCAGTCCTACCATAAAGTCAGCCACCTTAGGTGGCATGTGACCCAGTTTTGATTCCATCTCAGAAGGGCTCCCCATAGATGCCTGCAGAGGAAGGAAAGGGAAATGGCACTTTGCTGCTTTTTCTCTTCTTTTCCTAATAGAAAAGGATGGGGAAGAACTTTGAAAAAAGGAAAGACTTTTCCTTTTAGGCGTGTGACCTTAAAAGAAAAGCACAGGAATTAATAAATAGAAACTAATAAATATAAAAATATCATAAAAATATATATATAATAGAAGGGAAAGAAATAAAAATAGAGTGGGGGCGGGGCAAGAGAAAAGAGAGGGAAGGGAAAGGGGGCTTTGGTGCTTTGCTTCAGACAGCAAATTTTATTGGGCCAGTGCTGCCTAAATGGCTCAGGACTGGAACATAGGAAGCTGTCTTCTATTGAGTCAGAACTTTGTTCCATCTCGCTCAGTATTGTCTACACTGGCTGGCAGCGGCTCACTAACATTTCAGGCAGGAGTCTTTCCCAGCCCTACCTGGTGATACCAGAGATTGAACCAGGAACCATCTGCGTGCAAGCAGATGCTCTACCACTGACCTACAGTCCTATTCTCCATCACCTACTGCCATATAAACCTGCTTGTATGTTAAGACATGCTGGAGAGGCCCTTCTCTGCCTCCCACCAATATCTGAGGTGTGTGTAGCTAGGATGCACTACAGGGTATTGCCTGTGGTTGCACCTGGTGTCTGGAATTTTCTTCCTAAGGAGGCCTGTCTCACTCCCTCTCTGCTGGCCTTCCACCTCTTTGACAAAACATGTTTATTTGGGCAGACTTTCAGTCCTGCATTCTGATCAACATTTCATACCTGCTGCTTTACTTGTTGCTGTTATTAGCTGCTCTTTTTATTGTTTTATTGATGCCTGCTGGTTTTTTTGCTAACTTCATATATATCAGCATATATATTAAGTTAAGTGTTTTTGGCCAGTGTGCATTTCTTAGTTACACCTTATCTCACCTGCCACTTTGTTGCCCATCTACCTAGTTTTAAGAGACTCTCCTGGAGTTCTTCACAGGCTGCTTTGGATGTCACCATCCTGAATGATTTTAGTATCAGCAGTGGCTCAAGATCTCTGTCCACCTGAGGCAATATGCCAATTGCTGCCCCCTTGCACACACTCTCCTCCCCGTCTTCCCCCCTCCTTTTTAAATCAGCTGGCAAGAGGGTACCTTGTTGCCTTCCTGATCCCCCAGTAACTTGTCGCCTAAAGTGACTGCCTCACCTCGCCTAATGGAAGGGCCGCCCCTGTTAGGTATCATCCATCAACTTGACTACCTCACTGACTCCAGAGTCTAGATACTTTACGAATAGCACTGGTCACGATATAGATCCTTAGGAGAAATAAACAGCTTAAGATGGTATTTTATTGTTGAACCTAATTTGCTTCTGCTTTCTGGTATTGGCTGATTATATGATTCAAAGATAGGATATAAAGAAGGCCTACTCTGCCATCCACAGGGATCAAGTGGTTACGACAGTCTCACCACTGGAAACATTTCTCACAAAATAACTAAAAGTTTCATACCAAATTACTACTTGTCTTGAGGGCATTGTCTAAATCAGTGGTTCCCAACCTTTTAATAACAAGTGTACCCTTTCTTTCACAAACCTTCAGCTCAGAAACCCCATAGAGATATTGTGTGTGTGTGTGTGTGTGTGCGTGCGTGCGCATGCACGTGTAGCAATAGCAATAGCAATAGCACTTACATTTATATACCGCTCTATAGCCGGAGCTCTCTAAGCGGTTTACAATGATTTTTTAGCATATTGCCCCCAACATTCTGGGTACTCATTTTACCGACCTTGGAAGGATGGAAGGATGAGTCAACCTTGAGCCCCTGGTCAGGATCGAACTTGTAACCTTCTGGTTACAGGGCGGCAGTTTTACCACTGCGCCACCAGGGGCTCTGTTACACCAGGTGTAACAAGTGTTACAGTTAAGGAGACATGCTAGTCCAATCACTGGCTCTCATCCACATGATGTTACTCATAAGCCACCGTATTGAAATTAATGGGACAAATGTACTTGTCTCATTAATTTCAAAGGGAATACTCAGTGCTAATTTTCTGAAGCCTGTCAGTCAGGCTAAGGGGAGGGGTATGTTGAGCTTCAGCATGTAGCCAGCCAATCAGGAGCAGAGGGGTGTGTGTGTCTTAACCAGTGTTCACTCTAAGGCATGTACATGTGCGCACACTCACAAGATTTTTTATGTCCACTTAGTTAGTTTTAGATCCTACTCAGGTTGAATCAGGAAGGCCCCATTCTGAATGCATATGTGCACACACTGCTTTGATTCTGCCACCCAGAACAAAACCCATTCTGCACACAAATGAAAACAAAATTGCAGGAACACTGATCTTAACCCTCCTCCCTTTCCTTCTGCAGTGGACACACTGCTGAAGACACGTTTGTTTCAAGCTGGTGATCCGCAGATGGGGGATAAAAAACAGGAGGGCTGAGTACCAGCTGGGAGTCTTTCGAGGACCATAGGGATACTAGTATGCCCATTTGGGAATCCCTGGTCTAAATAAAGACTGCAGTGCTGAGAGTTTGCAAATTGTGAGCTCTTCTCTGTGGTACAACAGCAGAACATAAGTGTAAGCTGTTCGCAACAGATTACTCAAGTATTATCTAATAACAATGTTTAACTTTGATTGTAGGCCCTATGGTCAGGGTTCTTTTCTTATTAATTATGCTTATGTTTACGTTGTACAATGCTTTGTTTTAGGCACTTGTGACATAATATTAATAATTAATAATAATGGCTGACATACAGAGCAAGGATGCACCAGTGCAGCAAGAGAGCAACCTAACAGAACCCAACTAACTGAACTGGTGTAGTGGGGAAGCAGTAATTTTTGACACCTTCCCCTTCCGCAGGAAGCCTTCTGAGGGCTACACAACCCTCAGGGACACATTTTTGGTGGCACAGAGGGCTTCCTCGAGTGCAGTTAGTTGGGAAGTTCTGTTACACTCCTCTCTTGCTGCATCAGTGCATCCTTGCTCTGCATGTCAGCCAATAACAACTTACTTAGCTTCAAGTACAGTAGATCACAAGGTACTGGGTAGTAAAATCAGAAGAAACACAAACTCAAAGCCATGATCTAGCACTAGTCATGCACAACCACTAGTGGGCCCAGTTGGGGATGTACGCTACTGTCCAGATCAAAAGCCACAACCAGTTCAAGAGGGGCCTGGATGAGCATAGTTATGGGCATGCAAATCTATATATCCTGATGGTGTTATGGGAGTTAGAGTTCAGCAACATCTGAAGGATCACAGGTTGGGAACCCCTGTATTAAAGTTTTACATTGTCAAGTTTTTTAACTTGAATGATTGTATTTTATGAATGTTATGAGCTGTTCAGGTTAGGAGTGTGCATGGAACTGGTTCCGTGCACACCCGGGAGGCTGAGAGGGTGACTTTAAGATGTGGGGATGGTGCTCTTACCTCCCCTGCCACGTTTCCCCCTCCGGTGCTGCTTTAAAAAATGCTGGCGCAGGGTAGCTGTATACCCTCTTGCCGCCCCAGTCAGCATAAAACTGGAAGTGGTGGGCCCAGTTTTACGCTGACGGGGCAGCAAGAGGCTATACAGCCACCTCACACCAGCATTTTTTAAAGCAGCACCAGAGGGGGAAACACAGTGGGGGAGGTAAGAGCACACTCCCTGCACCTTAAAGTCACCCCCCCACCTCCAAATCCAAACTGGCTCGAACATGGGGATTCCAAACCTGTTCGGCATTCCTTGAATGAACGCCAAACAGGTTTGTGCACATCCCTAGTTCAGGGCACGCTAATCAAAATGTAGAGTACAAATTTTAAAATAAAATAGTCTTGTTTGTAGGATTTTGCCTAAAAAATGTTAAAAGGAAAATGACAAAATTGAAGATATCAACATGTTTTATTTCTACAATTATTAGACAGCATACAGTAGAAGTTACAAGTTTCATAGAACTTTGGGTATTATATTTGCCAAATCCTTAATTCAAAAAGAAAGAAATCTCAGTGAGACCAGGATTGGAATATTGCTATCAACCCTGAGCCTAAAACAATTTATGTTCATGAATATCCCACAGATTGAACTGATAAATCTGTTATTTTAACTGAGAAATATGTGAAATGTAGTAGGACCAGAATAAGTCAAACTATAGTTTACCTGATGATGGCAAAAGTGAAATGATATATTATCATCCATCAATTTTAGGGCAGGGGGGAATCAATCACACTAGAGACAGTTTTATTTAATAGCTAATTTAATCACCAGGGGAGCAGAAAGCAAAGATAGCAAGTTAGGGCAATCTGAAAAGGAGCCATGGGAAAGCTTGAATCGAAGATACTGCCTTGTCTCTTTGGTTGTTTAAATGGGAGCTATATAATGGCTAAGAAACTGATCTGTAAGTAACCTAAAAAGCCTCTGCTTTAAATGTCATCTCAGCCATGAATTCACTAGGAGGCCTTGATCAAGCCATTATTTTGCAAACGGGTCCATCTGCAATATGGGGCTAAAAAAGAAAAGCTGTTGTAACAATGTCTGAACTACTATCTGTGAAGTGCTTTATATGCTCAAAAAGTGCTATGTAAATGTAAGTTTACCAGTTAGTTACCTGGCACTACAAGTTTGCTTATGGGCCCAATACAAAGTGTTGGTCTTAATCTTTAAGGCCTTTAATAGTCTGAGACCAGAACATCTTAAGGTTCACCTCTTCCTCCATCAGCTTGCTTGGGTTGAGCTACAGAAGCCCTGTGGGTAGTGCCTGCCACTGAGATATGGCAGGTGTCAGCAAGAGATAGGGCGGGCCTTCTCAAATGCAGCCAAGGTTGCCGAATGCTTTCGACCCAAAAGTTTGTATGTTCACTGCACTGATGGCTTTCTATCATGCAGCCAAAACTTGGTGTGTTTTTTTTAAAAAGGAAAACTTTTCTGCTAATTTATTATGGACTGCAGAATTATTTCCAATCCTTCTAGTACTGTGATTGTTTGTTATTTATTTGTTATTTTGTTATCTATTGATTGATTTTAAACTCTTATCATTACAAGTCACTTGCAAACATTTTCCAACATAAAATTATAAACTCCATAATCCTGCACCAAATTCAGTTTGCAAGGGTACATTTCTTGATGGCTGCTCTCTTTTTATATAGCTCTATAAACATTCTATAACTCCTTTCTTCTAAAGATATAAACACTCCAAGCATGAGTATTGTTGGAATATTATTTGTAATTTGCTTTAGCAGCCATAAAGCAGGATTAGTTTGAATAGCACCTAGTTTACTAGGATATATGCCATATAAAATGGCGATTGCAGTTGTTAGTAGATACCCCCACGCTTCAAAGGTATTTTATGACAGCAATGGCCAAAGGAATGCCCTGAAAGGGAGGCGGGGAGCCAAGGCCACAAGCCAGATGTAAATGTGAAGTGTGGCACTTGGAAGCAAATCGGAACCTGCAGGCTTAAAGTAACACGTTGACTTGTATACAATGCGCAGATGCAAAAGTGGTTTTCGGCTCAGTATTTAAGACGGAGATTTTCCAGAAGGGGGGCCGGCTGCACTCAGAAGCTTTTTGCTAGCAATGAATAAATCTTTGTTGGAAATCTTGATACTAGTGCGTGGTGAAAATTGCCTAACCACGAAAACGAACGACAGGGAGAATCCCTGACCTCTAACGGTATCTTCCAGAACAACTTTAAGGCCTTATTGGGTGAGAATTTTGTGAATGCAGATGAGCTGTTATATAGCCAAAGAATCAGAAAGGAAAATAAAATAAATCTAATTTATTTAATTTAATAAGTTAATTAATCAGATGTTTATCCTGGCTTTTAGACACAATGACTCACAAGGAAGCATTAACACATTGCATTAAAATATTCAATTGATCACACACAAAAACAAATGATAAAAAGCTTCAGATTTAAAGCAGCAAACTAAAACTCATTGAAAGAGCAAAGTTTTTACAGCTCTCTTGAATGAGGCCACGAACTCACCCACAAATATGGTTTTAGAGTGCTTGCCTTGTGGTCGGTTTTTGTTTAATTAGTGTCTCACTAATGATTGCACGGTGAGCATAAAAACTGTTTTCAAGCACTCGTGAGCAAAGGCTTGTTTGGGTGCAGTATACATTTCAGCCACGAGGTAGCATTGTGTTTTTTTTGTCCGTGCAGACTGAATGGCAGGCTGAAGTCCAATATGCTTTTGTTTTTGAGGTAGCATCCACTAGTGCTCTATCTGCGGTGTGTGTGTGTTTCTGATCCAAATGGAAGCAAGTTCATCAGAATCAATCTTGAGAGGTGTCAAATGCAATATTTTGTGTCCTCAAAATAGTGGGCAGGTTAGTTCCAGGTGCCAGTTGTTGAGTTATTAACTTTGCATATCCGACCAGGTGTGTGTAAAAAGAAGAGATCGCGTGATAGATGCTTCCCAAGGACTTACGCATTTTTGAGAGCTAGGGGGAGCTGGTGTGAGATTTACGGTAGGTGAAGACAGGCGATATCAGCCTACCAAGTAGCAAGGAGATCCCCTCACCCTACTTCCTTCCTTTCCTGTGTGTTTGTTATTTTGGCTCCAAAAGATCCAACCAGGGAGGTTTATTTCTCATTGAAACGAATGGAAGTCAGAGCTTATTGCTCCCTGAAGGCCCCCTAGTGGAGCACGATCCAGCTTGTAAAAATTCCTAGTCTAGATTTGAATTGGACTTGCTGGTTGCGTATGCATCCGGTATTTTCAAAAAAAAAACATTTAAACTCATCCCGGAAGCTGGAAACAGTCCGTGCCTCTATACAAAGTGGGTCTATACACAACACAACCTGTCCGTACCCTGCGTGGCGTGATGGACACGTAAGGGCGGTGAAGTCTCTCATTTTCCCTCCCGCCCAGTTTTTAATCTTGTGGAGACACTCTAGGCTACTTGCTAAATCTCTATGATTCGGGGAGGTGTTTGCTTCGTGCGTTAAGAGGGCCTCTCTAGCGTGCTTGCCTTGCTTCTTTGCTTTCTTCCGGGGTGGGTGGGAGGTGATTGTGATGATGGCGGACGGGGAAGGGAGGTTGGAGCCGGAGCCTTGCGCTCCTCATCTGGAGGCAGACGCTGAGGCTGCTGGGGAGAGTGAGCTGGAATGCGGGATACCCCTGGACGCCAACGGCTACGTGCTGTACAGGTATTGGCTGCGCAGCCCCTCCCGAGGAGCGCTTGGCTACTCAAGGGGGGAGTGCCGCGGTGCTGCTGCTCCGCCTGGGGTAGCCACGCCCCTCTTTCCGGAGACCCGCCGCTAATCTATCCCAGGAACTCGAGGAGGGGCTGCTGCTGGTTGCTGGGCATAGAGGGAGAGGGTACCCTACCTGTGACCAGAGGCACACTTTACAAACAAACAAACTTCAGCATGGCTCAGGAATGAGCCTCGGCAGGGAATGTGAATTATACGCCGGGTACAGATCCCTCTACGGATGCACATTTACAGCGGCACTTAACTTAAAAAAAAAAAAAAAAAGCAAGCAAAGAAGCCCAAGTGTCTAGAAGTAACACTCTCCTTGGAGAAGCCCTTCTCCTTGGTTCCTGATGTCTGGCAATCCGTAGTGGTGATGGAAATGCATTTTGCACCTATGCAGGGAGATGTTAATTTACTCTTGCTTTATATATTTAAGAGTTGAAATAGTGGCATTGAAGACCTATGTGGGGGCTGAATCCTAAGCCCTGAACATTACAGGTGCAAACAGATTTGGGTAGGATAGTGTTTTATAGTTGCTTCTCTCACAAACACAAAGTAGTTGTATATAGATTTAATTAAGTTTATTCAGAAACCAAGTCCATTTTCTCTTCCCCCTTTTACTTTTTGGCTCCACCACTCTCTCTTTACAGGTTCCCCACTGGGACAAACTTCTAAACTTACACTACTACAAATATTTATATACTGCTCTTCAACCAAAGTTCTCAAAGCGGTTTACATAGAAAAATAAATACATAAATAAGGAGGTATAAATAAAAACAAAACATAAAAGATACTGGATGGAATGTACAACAGATTGGTGCAAGCCAGGCCAGCATATTTTCTCTTCCAACATGTACAGAGCTTGTCTTGACTTGTCTCCTTAGCTAAGCAGGGTCTGCTCTGATTGCATATGAATGGGAGACTAGAAGTGTGAGCACTGTAAGATATTCCCCTCGGGGGTGGAGCTACACTGGGAAGAGCAAAAGGATCCAAGTTCCCTCCCTGGCAGCATCTCCAAGATAGGACAAGATTTTTTTTATTGAACCAACAAACTACCAAAGCGTACAGTATGTTGCCAAAGCACAATTATATACAAAGTGGTTGTTTGTACATGATATATCTACAAAGATTTACACACAAGGATTTGGAAACCCACAAGGTTATGAAGTATATGCAGGTAGTACTGTAACTTGGGGGTGGGGGATTTCAAGGCACATCAGGTAATGGGGGGGGGGTTACATCCGACATCCATTTCCACAATTTGTCCCATTGCTGTTTAGAAGAGATACTCTTGTCTTTTTGCACATAACCATACAAACTTTTCCAGAAGAGATTTACTGTCTCATGTGCGTGAACCTCTTGGTCGCATCTTCCCTCCCTGTTCCTATGCATGAGCATTGCATAAATGACATACACGTTTACTAACCTGATTACGAGAACGTTCAAATTCCCTTGTATGAGGGCACCCGTTCTGTCCCGTTTCCTTGAAGGTTTCTTTCTGGGACCTCAAAAGGAGGTTCTATCGCTCAAACCCGAGGTTAGTTCTTCCCAAGTCTGTTTTTCCAAATCAGGCCACTCTAACAGCTTGCTTACTCCCTGCCACACTCTTTTGCTCCTGCCTGCAGCCTTGGAGAAGCCTCTGCCAGTCTGTGCAGACAATACTGAGCTAGATAGACCAATGGTCTGACTCAGTATATGGCAGCTTCCTATGTTCCTATGTGTATCATTAATTTTTCTTCCCCCTCACCTCCATGTTCACGTATATGTACTGTCTTGCTTTACAGGAACACCAATGCTACTTGTACCAGTACTGTTGACACTTCTCTGTTCTGGTGTGCTGTCATTATATCAATTTGAGGCAATTCCCCTGCAATAAATAATACAACACTAGCCACAGCTTCTGTACAGTCTAATAAGGAAGTGTGGTGTAGTGGTTGGAGTGCTGGACTAGGATCGGGGAGACCCGAGTTCAAATCCCCATTCAGTCATGATACTTGTTGGGTGACTGGGCCAGTCACTTCTCTCTCAGCCTAATCTACTTCACAGGGTTATTGTGAGGAGACACCTAAGCATGTAGTACACCGCTCTGGGCTCCTTGGAGGAAGAACAGGATATAAAAATGTAAAGTTAAAAAAAAAATAAAAATAAAATTACCAGTCTGCCCACTCCTGCTTGTCACAGGATAGCTTGAGTGGGTCTTACAGTTATTTCTGAAGCATGTAAGGAAGCAGTGTCAAAAGAACAAATTGTTATTTGCTCCTAGGAATGTGTGTTTGCTCTCAGGATGGCTAACTGATGTGCATCCTCTTTATCTGCCTCAAATATGCAGTTATATAAATTGTAGGTACAACAGATACAAAGCTGCAGGGACAGTCCCAAGTATTCTCCCCCCCCCCCAATGGGTTAGTGATATCATGTTTTGTTTGATAATTCAGTGTTTTAAAAGCACCTATTCTTGTTATATCCTCACATGCAATGGGATTTCTTTGCTACACTGAAATCTATAATCACTGGCATATATAATCACTTTGGGGTGGCATCATGAACAATAGAATAAGCACATCAAGTGTAAATTTCCGGATTATACACCAGCCTTGTGATTTTGTCATGATGTTCTTGTTCTTGTGTTGGATAAAGTGAAATTCTTTAGGGTCAGTCACATGTACAACCACCAAATTTCTCTGCAGTCAACCTTCAGTTGCTCATGCCTGCAGTTATGTGGAGATAGTTCTGCATGAACTCAATTTACATGATTATAAAGCCTGACAGAATTACAACCATTCCCCATGATCATGAGCATTTTTTGGCCTCTCTGCAAGAACTGCTGAAATACTGAGTAGTCTTATGCTTGTGGTTTATGTGTGACTCTCTTAATGCAATTGCAGATATAAGTAAGCCTATACAGAGGAAACTAAGCAGTGCTGCCACATATGTCAACCTGTCCTTGGTCTCTTGACAACATTTCTGAACTTTTATATGCCTTTTTGAGGTGTCCTAATAGCTCATATTCTTAATTGTTAAATTTGTATTTTTACAGGGACAGGAAGGAGTGGGCTGATGTTGAGCCAGTTCCTCAAGATGATGGGCCAAATCCAGTTGTTCAGATCATATACAGTGAAAAATGTAAGCTTTGGGTTGTTTAAATAACTAGTGGAATGCTGACCTATTAGTGAGAATGTATATGAAAATGTGGCCAGAAAAATAGCTGTGGTTGAGCACCATCAACTTCTATTCCCATCTGATTTTTGCCCTACCTTAAATTCCTTTAGCCCCTACTTCCTCTCGCACGCTCTCTCCCTCCTGGGACCTTTGCTTCTGTTTCCCTAGGTTCTGCACTGTCACTCAGCTGCTTTTTCAGACAATAGATGTGCTAGTTATTACTCATGTCTGTATTCCCACATTTATTCTAGATCAGGCCTGTACAACATAAGGCCTAGGGCAGATCTGGCCCTCGGATCTTTTTGCTGGCTCGCAGGTAGGAATATCCTGCAGCAACAGTGGTAGTCATGAGGAGCTCTCGGCCTGTCCTGCTGATGAGCAGCAGTGACTTAATGAAGGTGGCTGCTTGAGACCAGCCACCTCTTGCCCTGGGTTAGAGCTCACTGAAACAAGTTATCCTCCCTCTTTCCCCTTGCTTTGTCCCCTCACTTTCATTAACATTTTAAATAAATTTTAATGTAGTAATGAATGTGGTGAAAATTGGCCCTGAAGTAATGGTTGTTGATGTCACAAAGGCAGTGATGGAACCCTAAAGCACAGGAAAGCAGTTTATTTGTATTTTATAGGAAGAAGTGGAATTTAGGGGTAGGGGAGGAGTCTCTCCTGAGCGAATGGTTGCACATCCCCTAAACATAATAAACATAGTCCCTTACTGTTTCCTCCCTCTCATCTTTCAAATGGTATTTTCTGACCTGTGATGACAAAGCAGTTCAGGAGGAGTGGATAGACAAGACTGACTTGTAGAAGTGTGGGTGTTACAATGCATGATATTGGCATACTTGTAATTAGCATGTTTTGTCTCAACTGTTGAAACTGAAATGTTAAGATAACATTTGCTGTGTAACAAGTATGTGATAGTTTTGGAAGCTTTGGTTTGAAAAGGAGAACATTTACCTCTGTTTAGTTTTCAAGAATCAAAGGAATCTCATCACTTTGGACATGTCTTCCACCAACCCCATGGGCTGCTTCTCTCAAATTTCCTGAAATCTGGTGGAATCCTTGAGCTGAAGAGATAGTGTCTGTATGCTGTTGTTGCAAGATAGCTAGTTGTCCAGGAGGACATACAAGGCTTGATCTATATGTGCAATCAAATGAGATAGTAGAATGCATAGGTGATAGTGGACTATACCACTTCTGGCTGCAGGGAGGTGGGGTGCCATTTTTGAATTCCAACCAACCTCTTGAATTTTTAAAGCATCTAGCACATCAGAGAGCTTTTAACCTAACTCATTTCGTGCTGTGCTGTTTTTTCTGTTTGCAGAGGTTTTTTTAACATGGGGAAGCATCCAAAATATTTCTCCTTGAAGTCTGAAGTAAAATAAATTCTGCCACAGGACACTACCGTCTAACCCTGCTACATATGTAGATCAGGCCTAAGGTTAGGGTAGGAAAGGGACTTGTCACTTATTGTTCAGAATCATTGATAGATTTTTTTTTTTTTTAAAGCAGGAATTCTTCAGTATTTCTGCCTTTGTAGAGGTGGAGCAGGCATACAAAGACAAATAAGATGATTCAGGACATGAAAGAGATCATTAAGTTAGAACTGTAGTTACTCTTAGCAGTAAAGTAGGGCTGAAGAGTAATAGTTCTGCCTGCTTATTAGAACTTAATAATACTTAAACACCTTATACCATAGATGAAAGGTTTCGCGCATTTGAACCATAAGTCCGAGATATTAAACTTAGGTGCTGACAGATCAACAGCGTTAATGCTCCTGTATCAGCAAGCAGAAACTAATCAGGCAGAACACAGATAGGAACAGCAGAACATTATTTCTCTTATGAATTCCATTCCAGGTGCTTTCACAGTTTATCTATCTATCTACCTAATTCTCTGAGGCGTATCCCTGTCTAATCCTGTGTGTGGCTGCTCTCGCGGGAGTTTGTGAGCAGAAGCACCATGATGATTGGGCAGTGGAGAGTCCATATGCAGATAGGGAGGAAGAGCCTGTGATTGTTAAGGACAGTTGAATGCAACTTTTACTGGTTGGATGTTCTTGGATGGGTAGATAGATAGATAGATAAAAGGATAGTGGGCAGGGGTCTGTGAAGAGAGGGGTCTTGAGGGAGGAAAGATCCCCTTCAGGAGAAGGAGGCTGCCGTTGTGTGAATTAGATGAGGAAACAAGATGAGCAAGATCTGTTAACTCAGAAAGAGAGAGAAGGAGAGAAAGAAAGAAAGGAGGGGGAGAGCGAGTGGAGGAAAGAGAAAGAAGGGAGGGGAAGAGAGAAGGAAGGAAGGGCGAGAGACCAGGTGTCCTGAGAGGAACAAGTGGCCATGGGAATGAGTGGCTATTGGCAGCAAGGAAGGGCCCAGTCAACCACAGCTGCTATTTGGGGCTACCGAGGCCATTAGTGGAGGGAGGCAGGCAGGCAGGCAAGGGACAGGCCCAGACCTGTCAGTGGCCTGAGGGGAATGAGCAGCCATTGCAGTGGTGGCAGCAAGGAAGGATCCGATCAGCTGCTGCTGCTTCTGTGGGGAGGAGCGGGGCTCGGATGAGGGTGGGGAGGTCTCTGGGGATAGCCAATAGGCGCCAGCAATGCTGCAGCCATGACCAAGAGGGGTGAGGGGGATGGAGTAAGGGTATGGAAGAGTGACCAAGAGGGGTGAGGGGGATGGAAGCAACGGGATGGAGTAGTAGTAGTGTGGTTGAGGTGAGGGTGGAGAGATCTCTGAGGTGAGAGGAGCTGTGGCAGTAGGTGAGGGGAGCAATCAAGTACTAGTACACAGATGCTCTGCACAGGTTAAGCTAGTTATTATTAATATATTTATTTATATTTATTTTATTTACATATTTTTATACCGCCCAAAACTTATGTCTCTTTAGCCAGCACTTTCAGTGAACTTAGTGCTTTACAGAGTAATATATGTAAAAAGGTTGGGTCGCTGCTCCTAAGAGTTTACAATCTAAATTTTGGCTGTAGGAAGACATAGAGGATTGGAGGGAAAGATAACTAGACAAGTTGTTCTAGTAAGAACTAATCAGCCTACTTTCCTTTCACTGTCTCTACATCTGGACTAAATTTGGTGTAAATCGAGGTCTACAAGTTAGATCGTTTGTGCCTCAAATGTTCATGTGTCCGCCATCTTGGTTCAGGGTGGATGTCATCATTACAAACTGCACCTTTGAGGTGTCCCTGTGTGTCACTCACTACAACTGTATCTAATTTGGTTCAAATCACAGTCCACAAGTTAGCCCACTTGCTCCTCAAACGTTAACACATCCGCCATCTTGGATCGGGGTTAGTGACATTATCATAAACTACGCCATTGAGGTGTCCCTACAACTGTACCCAATTTGGTTCATTTTGGTCCAGGTGTTGTGAAGTTGATGGCGGGGCACACGGATACACACACAGAATGCCGGGTGATCTCATAAGCCTACTGAAAAGTAGGCTAAAAAAGGAGTGGGGGAGTGAGCTGTGGAGAACTTTAAAACTAAGAATAAGGAGTTTGTGCTAGATGGGAAGCCAGGTGGGAACTTGAGAGCCGTTACTGGATCTGAGCAACTGGAGAGGTGAATGACTGTGATTTGGCATAATGCAAACTTCTCTATCCAGTTAAAGATGTATACGATTACTTCCGAGCTGTCCTGCAACATGATGAAAGGAGTGAAAGAGCTTTGAAGCTAACGGGAGACGCCATTGAGCTTAATGCTGCAAACTACACAGTGTGGTATGTAGTGATGCTGGGTGGCATTTAAAAAATATTTATCATTTTAGAAATTTTGAAATTGTTCTTCAGAATATGTGAGCAATATTGGAAGCTTGACTGTTTATGAGCAGTATTAGAAACTATTATGAGACTATGCTATTACCTTCTTGGTGCAATAGTAATATTTGGAAGCTTTCTGTATGAACAGCTTTGTAAGTAATACCTTAGCTAGCTCTAAAAGGGGGTGAACAAAACATGCTTAAAATGTTGTTTCTATAGGGCCTACTACAAAAAATGAATATGTTGCTCATATTGTATAACTTCATGTTGCTCATACAAGACTTGACACTTATTATATATGGTGTGGTAACATTTGGGTTGGATTACTGTAATGTGCTCTGTGTGGCCTGTCTTTGAAATGTGCCTGAAAACTAGCTGGTTGAAAATGAAATTGCAAGGTTCTACAGGGACCATATAACAACCATCTTCAAAGAGCTGATAACTGCCAGTTTGTCTCTGGGCCCAATTTGAAGTGCTGATGATGTCCTCTGAAGCGCTAAATGACCTTGATCCAGGCCATATAAAGGAGCACTTCTTCCCCTGTCTTCCCCATCTTGTCAAAAGGTTTACTAAGATCCTGCTGTCTGTGCCCTCATGTGGAGGCATGGGCAATGGTGGGTAAGACCTCTATTTCTGGAGCTACTTCTCCAGGGAGGCCTACCCAGAAGACTCCCCACCAGTGTTCCCTCTAACAGGGATTCCCAGATGTTGTTCACTACAACTCCCAGCATCCCCAGCTGCAATGGCCTTTGGCTGGGGATTATGGGAGTTGTAGTCAACAACATCTGGGAATTCCTGTTAGAGGAAACACTGCTCCCCACCAACCTTCAGAAGACCTGTGAATACCTTATTTTGGAAGGTTAGTGCTGGTGACTTTAAAATCTACATTGCTTGAGTTGGCTGTAATACTGTATTTATTGGGGTTGCATGTTGTATGGAGAGGAGAGCTGGTCTTGTGGTAGCAAGCATGACTTGTCCCCTTAGCTAAGCAGGGTCCGCCCTGGTTGCATATGAAAAGGAGATTAGAAGTGTGAGCACTGGAAGATATTCCCCTCGGGGATGGAGCTGCCCCCTCAGGGGATGGAGCTGTTCTGGGAAGAGCAGAAGGTTCCAAGTTCCCTCCCTGGCTTCTCCAAGGTAGGGCTGAGAGAGATTCCTGCCTGCAGCCTTGGAGAAGCCGCTGCCAGTCTGTGAAGACAATACTGAGCTAGATAGACCAACGGTCTGACTCAGTATATGGCAGTTTCCTATGTTCCTATTGTCTCTTATTGTAATGTTGATTGTGGATTGTTAGTAGGCTTGTGCTTTGGCTGCGCTGAATCCGAATAACGTGCACCTTCACGCAGGTGCCACATAGAGGCGGCCCCTTGCAGTGTGGCCATTTATCCATAATACTGTGTGTTTCTGTTGTGTGTGGAGTCCTTTACAGGAAGCCGAGCACTGTACTGCCCCAGCAAGAGCCAGGACAGTGTGTAGGCAGTGATGGGAAGGGTAGCCCCTCCAACCACTTTCCGTAAGTACTCAATGGGGAAAGTATTTGTCAGGACTGCACTACGCACCTCATGCCCTCCTAGTCATCTCTGAGCAGGATGGGACTTGGCTTCCCATAAATGAGCCCCCCGCCAGAAGGACACAGAACAGCACAGAGATGGCTGCACTGCAAGTGGACACCTCCACATGACATCAGTGTTAAGGTGCACATTTTATGTTTTTTATTTTTACATTTATGTTCTGCTCCTCCAAGGAGCCCAGAGCAGAATACGTGGTCATGTTCCCCAGAGTCACCCAGTGAGTGTCATGGCTGAACAGGGATTTGAACTCAGATCTTTGCTTTGAGAGCCCAATAGGGCAAGTAAATCAGGATACACATTTTTCACTAAATATATTTTCTCCTGAAAATGCTGCCTACAGATTTCTCAAATTGAATATTTTAAATATAGAGCTGTAAAGGGCTCTATCTAATGTATCACCAAACACATAGCTAATCATCTTTTTGAATAAAGGTTTTTTACCTTAACAGTGGGGGTGCTGATGAACAACACTGAACATCAACAGAATCGAAGCACATAGATCTTCTTAAAGATTTCTTTCTTTTTGCTTTTTTTTCTCATGCTTGCTCATTAGACTGTTTGCAGGTTAATTCACTTTTCAAAACAGGCGGGATATGTAAGGCAGGCAGCTCTTATCTGTTGCTATAGTTGTCCTCTGAATCCATGGTGTAGGACTAGGTCTTGGATTTTAGGTATGGAATAATTGTGTTTTAATGTTTCTGTTTGGCAGAGCTGATTTTCTAGGAAAAGCCTTCCAACCAATCAGAATTATTGTGGTAGTCTTAAATTTCGCTTGACTGATTTAAAGTATTGGCAGCACTAAGATTTATTCTGTACAAGTGCAAGAAAGAGGGAGAAAGTACCCAAGTTCAGTACTTCTCTTTCTTATTGTGTGGTAGGCATTTCCGTAGGATTCTTCTTCAGTCCTTGAAGAAAGACTTACAAGAGGAACTCAGTTACATTACAGCTATCATTGAAGATCAGCCAAAGAATTATCAAGTCTGGTAAGTCTGACTTCTTTTGATAACTTGTGAAGATTTCTCTTGTAAGGAAATACCTACTTGTTTACTTCTCTGGAGGAGAAAACGTGCTTGCCCACACATACTCGTGTTAGTCATTTATGACCTAAAAGTGGGGAGGGGAGACTTCTGTAAGACTTCCCTGCTGGGTTGCTTGGACAATATGTACAAATAGCAAGTGGTTATTTCATGCTTACCTTTTCCATGCTTCAGTCACTCTGACTGGGAGTATGGCAGGATAGTAAGTTATCTTGACTGTACATCCTCGATGTCTTTCAACTTTCCATTCATATCTAGTAAGCTTGACCAAGGATTGCTGGCTTCCAAGACAGCTGAAATATTGCTTGCCAAAGTACTGGTCTAGAGTCCTCTGCCTCAAACTGGTAACTGAATAGATTCTCAAAATCCTATGTATTTCCTAGTCTTCACAGGAGGCACAAAATCCTGTTCTCAGGTCTTCTGGGATGTGCTAAATGATGCATGCTCATTTCAACACGGCAGTGTTAATAAAAGCTGAATCCATGTGGACATCCTAAATCTCCAGCAGCAGAACTGGCAACTTGCATTGTTACAACTTTTGCAACATCCTGTACCAGGCAGTATCATCTTGTTCAGTGTAATCTGGCAGCATTATAATCTGCTTAGAAAATCCTAAACTAACAGGAAAGGGTTATACTGACTTTCCTGAAAGATCCTTCTGGTTTGTATATATTGGGGTGTTGCATCAGTGGGAGGCATTATGTACCTGATCCAGTACACTCATAGGAGTGAATCATCAGCATTAATGTGCATAAGAACATGGCTGGCTGACACATGCATGTTCTTAGTTTTCACATTGGCTGTGACATCATATGTGAGAACAATCATATGTTATGCATATGCGAGAGCTATCGCAGACTAATTGCTGCACAAAACATTTGTATTATCTGTTATTGACTCAAAATACTAAGACTTTTAAAGCTATTGTTAAACAGCTTTTGCATACAACTGAGAGTTGCCAAGTGCTGAGAGGTCAGATGATGCCTATGCATGGTGAACCAGGCTGTGGTACAAGATGAAAAGCAGCCAACCCTAACCATCTCAAGGGACATTCCTCTGAACTGTTTTCCTTGTAAATGCTATCACTCTATAATATGACACTAATAAAAAAAATCTATATAGTACACAGGCACTGAATAGCAGCTGTTTTAAAAGTAAGTGTTTCTTGATTGTTAGGCACCACAGACGGGTGTTGGTGGAGTGGCTGAAGGATCCATCGCAAGAGCTTGAATTTATAGCAGACATTCTTAACCAAGATGCTAAGAACTACCATGCATGGCAACACAGGCAGTGGGTCATCCAGGTATTTTGTTGTCCTTGTTCTTACTAGTCAAATGTTCATCATTATCTTGGGTGGACTGTGTTTTTGGAAGGAGAGCTTGGGTATATGCAGGCAGCCCTACTGCAGGATACTTTGCAGTAAGGGCAAGAGCACCTGCAGGTTTTGCCCCTTCTGCAACACTCTCCCCAATTGCTTGCCGTTTCTTCATAGGAGTGAATGACTGTCTTTCACTTATCTGCTGAGAAAGTAAAGGGGTGTGCTTGGGTGCCTTTGTGGGGGAGAGGCTAAACCTCCATTTCCCTGGATTCTCTGTCTTGGTCATGCTAGCGGAAGGTTGAGAACTCGCATTCATGTATACAAATTACTACTTTTAAATCATCCATAACTAACTCGGGGCAAGGCATCAGTTCACTCTTGGCACACACTTCTGTGCACTGCATCCAAGATGCTGTTCATTGTAGACAAGTAAGCATAATTTTTGCTTCTCGCATTTCCTTTTACCACTTATAATATAAAGACTTACTTGTCATCCAAATGCTGCTATATTAGTTTTGAAGTTTATGCCAACTGACCCTTGCATTTAGATTTATTTCCATTGTAGTTGCACTTGTTAATGAGGCAATTTTCCAAACATACTTCCTCTCTCAACATTTACCCCTTGTTTCTTTCAGGAATTTAAGTTGTGGGATGATGAATTGGAATACGTTGAACAGCTTTTGGAAGAAGATGTCAGAAACAACTCCGTCTGGAACCAAAGATTCTTTGTAATTTCAAACACAACTGGTTACAATGATCCTACTGTTCTAGAGAGAGAAGTCCAGTAAGTAATATTTAATTGTCCACACTTCCACTTGCTGGGACAAGTATTCATGGTTCTCTGGTGAGGATTACTCCCAGCAGTCTCTCTCTCTCTCTCTTTTTTTTTTGCAAATTAAATTTTTATTGATTTTGACAATATTCTTATTAACATTCACAACAAATAAACAAATAAGGACTTCCCGCTCAGACCTCTTCGTGAATCATCAACTATCAAATTTACCTTTGCTATAATAATGATTCAAAATATAGATTTAAACCTTACAAACACAATTGTAATCTACCCAACCTGCTGTTATTACTAAATTTCAAACCCTGCTGTAAAGTCCATAGTAGGAAAATAATTCTTTAGATACCTGGTGGACTGTGACTACTATGAGCCCCTGGTGGTGTAGTGGTAAAACTGCCGCCCTGTAACCAGAAGGTTACAAGTTCGATCCTGACCAGGGGCTCAAGGTTGACTCAGCCTTCCATCCTTCCGAGGTCAGTAAAATGAGTACCCAGAATGTTGGGGGGCAATATGCTAAATCATTGTAAACCGCTTAGAGAGCTTCCAGCTATAGAGCGGTATATAAATGTAAGTGCTATTGCTATTGCTAGATACAACAAAAATGGTTTCCAATCTTCTTTAAAACATTCTAAATTTTGATCTCTTATCAATACTGTAAGTTTTGCCATCTCCGCTTATTCCAAAATTTTTATCAGCCAATCTTCTTTTGAAGGGAGTTCATTGCTCTTCCATTTCTGTGCATATATTATCCTGGCAGCCGTAGAAGCGTACATAAAAAATGTTAAATCAGTTGCAGAAAATACTCCTTGTGTTATTCCCAGCAGGAAGGATTCTGGCTTCTTAGGAAATGTCATTTTAAATATTTTCTTTAACTCATTATATATCATATCCCAATACGCCCTAGCCTTCCTACAGGTCCACCACATATGGAAAAAAGTACCTTCAGAGTGTCCACATTTCCAACATTTGTTTGAAACGTTTTTGTACATTAATGCCAATTTTTTTGGTGTCAAATACCATCTATACATCATTTTATAATAATTTTCTTTTAAAGCATAACATGCTGTAAATTTTAAATCAGTTTTCCATAATTTTTCCCAGGCTGCCATTTCTATATTGCACTCCACATCTTGAGCCCACTTTACCATAGTCATTTTAACCACTTCATCTCTTGTCTCCTCCAAAAGCAAAAGCTTGTACATTTTAGAAACTAACTTTTCATCACTTTCACATAGCTCCTTCTCAAATCTCGACATCTGATCTTCAAATCCAACTTTAGATCCTTCTTATACATTTCATTTAGCTGGTGATACTGGAACCAATCTTTAGTCAAATTTTGAACTTCAGTTAAACTCTAACTTACAGTCCTTTTCTTGAAAATATAACAAATCCCTGTAAGTACCCCATTGCGATTGCATTGTTTACTTCTTTACGTGTTAACGCTTCAATCGGAGATAGCCATAATGAAGTTTTAGGTTCCAGCCAATTTTTATATTTTAACCATACCCTCAATAAACTCCTTCTCACATAATGATTCAAAAAGACTTTATGTATTTTACTGTTTTCATACCACAGATGTGAATGCCATCCAAACCTTCTATCAAATCCCTCCAAATCAAGTATTCTAGGATTTCTTAATGTTATCCATTCTTTTAAGCATGTCAGACAAACAGCATCAAAATACAACCTTTATTCTGGTAGGCTAAGACCACCTCTTTGCTTTGCATCTGTTAAATTCTTAAAATTAATTCTTGGTCTTTTCCCTTGCCAAACTTAGTTACATCCTTCTGCCATTGCTTAAAGCAAGTTAAAGTGTTAATTATAGGAATAGTCTGAAAAAGAAATAACATTTTAGGCAAGACATTCATTTTCACCATTGAGATTCTTCCCATTAAAGACAAATTCATATTAGACCATCTTTGTAGATCAATTTTCACTGTATTCCATATTTTAACATAATTATTTGAGAACAAAGAGTTGTTATTTGTCAACCAGACCCCCAGATATTTAATTTTCTTCTCCACTTTCAACTCACTTATTTCAGAAAATCTATCCTTAGATTTCTGATCCATATTTTTAATCAAAACCTTGGTTTTAGCCTTATTTATGTAAAATCCAGCCAGTTGGCCAAATTGTTGTATTTTTTCCAAAAGTCTTCCAATCTTGTCCATTGGATTTTCCAAAAAGAAAACAACGTCGTCCACAAAAGCTCTTAATTTATAGTCTTGCTTCCCAATTTTAGGGCCTTGTAGCTGATCATCTTCTCTAATACTTCTACAAAGCACTTCTAGGACTAATATAAAAAGCAACGGGGAAAGTGGACATCCTTGTCTAGTCCAGTTACTCCCAGCAGTCTTGACTCTTTTTGTGGCAGTTTGGAGAAGAAGCTCCTGTTGCTGCTTCCATTTTTCAAACTGCATCACAAATGAGAATAAACTTATTATCTCTTCTGAGTTCTCTGTGCTTGTCAGAGAGCTTAAGGGAAACTTGTCTCACTTGCACAGAGGGGTTTTTGTGGGGGTGGGGGGAGAAATAGCAAGAACTCCTGTTTCTTTGACGTGGTCTCTGTGCTTTACACGAATGGGCTTTGTGCCTGCGCAGAGACCACATCAGAGCTTCCAAGCTAGAGTTCTAACTTTTTAGTGGTTACCCCGCCCCCACAGTATATAGGCGGCTGCACGGGCTTCCCGTCTTTCTTAGTCCGCGATAGAAGACACATCGTTGAGCACTCCTTGCTAGATTGCGCTGTTAAGTATCCTACCCTTGCCGGTTTTTACCCTATATTTTGTTTAGTATTCCCCTTCATTAGTGTTTTTATTTCATCCTCAGTACCCACCCCCTCTACCAAAGTTTCCTTGGATTTTCACCATTCCGTCATGGCCCTCGGGCCCGGCATGCTACGGTTTCCTTGGTCCTTCACCGGCCTATGGCCAAGACTACAAACTTTAAGCAGTGTGGTTTCTGCAGATCTAAGATCCTCTCGACCGGCGGCCACAAACTTTGCCCTTTTTGTTTGGGCGAGGCCCATAAGGTTGGTTCTTACCCGCACTGTGCGGCCTTTACCAAACAGGGACGCAAGAATCGAGCATCGTGTGTTCATTCTTGGCTTTGGGAACAAGCCTTCAAGTGTTCGGGCTCGGACAAACCGCCTACTATGCAGGCCTCTTCAAGCGCTTCTCCTTTGGCCTGGGACTTACAGCCCGTTTCTTCCCCACCGGGGATCACGGTGTACACACCAGAGGCCAATGTACCGCTTGATCCTGTGGCTCGGGCTTCGACCTCAGTACCGAAGAATTCTGTGGCAGTGTCGATCTCGACAGCGGCACTCATTGAACTGTGCTCCGTCCAACTGGCCAAGAAGAAAAAGAGAAAGAAGACCCATCATGCTCCAGCGGAGCCTCCTAAGAAAAAGCATAGATCGACGTACGATACCGATCCCCGATCCCGTACGCTCCAGACGGAGACTATTCTAGATGCCGAGGTGGCTTATGCATCTAGTCCCCACGATCCCGTTTACGAATCTGAGCGGGATTCTGAATCCGAGGCTCTTCTACCGGAACAGCGCTGTCGATGGTCTAATCGAGAACTTGAGGCAGCCCTTGAGCGCTACGCCCATCAGGTTGAGGACGAGGCGGACTATTTTTATGCCCACCAGGAGCTTCACTAACACCGCCGAAGCCAGGCAGCTACTGGACCACCCCTTCGGCATTCTACCTCACCCCAGCCATCTACCTCCGTACCGGCATCGGTACCGAACCCTTGCTCGGAGGCTATATCTCTTCCCCCTCCGCCTCCACCCCAAACCACGTCTCTGCTACCGCCGCAGTTCCACCGAGGAGTTCTCCTGTGCAGGCAGCCATGGCTACAATCATCCCAGATTCTAGACCACCTCCTACTCAGCTTCGAATCCGATCCCTCCCTCCTCCGATCCCAAGCCACTCCTTAGATTCATCTTCGGATGAGGAGGGACCAGAGTCTTCGATTTCAGACAAGATATCGTTGGGCTCTTTGCCCCCTACACTCATTATGGAACCAAGGCCTAGCTCTCCTTCGGAGGATTTCCGAATGTACACTGACTTTGTCTCCCGTATGGCTACCTCCCTGGGAGTTCAGCTTTCCCAAGGGGATAGGTCAGAGCCAGATCCTCTCTTCCAATTGATTGAAGACGATGCCCATCCTTCGGTCTCGCTTCCTTTGAATCCCTCCATCTTCAAGGTCACCAAGGCCTTTTGGTCGAAACCCTCCTCCCTTCCCCAGATGTCGAAGAAACTTGATTCCTTCTATAGAGTGCACGTTTCCCCTGACCAGGATGACTCCTTTCTAAAATAGCACCCTTCTACTGATTCCATTGTAGTAGAGTCCTCACTCTCTAAGTTCCGTGGATAAACCTCTTCCACCCCACCTGACAAAGAGGGGAAGAAACTGGACACATTTGGGAGGCGTTTGTATTCAATTTCATCTTTATTGACCAGAATTGCAAACTATCAGGCTTACTACGCGAGATACCAGTCTTTTCTGTGGGACCATGTTGCCCCCTTCCTGGACCATTTGCCTGAGGAACAACAGGGTCCAGCTAAAGTTTTCCTACGAGAAGCCATGCAGGTCTCAAAACAGGAACTCCACGCAATTTGTCACTTAACAGAAGGTGCCTCTAAGGTGATGGCATCATCAGTCGTTCTTCACCGCCACGCCTGGCTCAGATCTTCCGGACTGACACCCGACGCTAGATCCAAAGTGGAAGATCTTCCCTTTGATGGTTCATCTCTATTTGGAGAAAAGACGGGTGATACTCTTCAGAAAGTGCAGAAACTTAGTAACACGGCCCCCTCTATGGGGCTCCAACAGTCCTCATCCCGGCCGTATAGGCCCCAGAAATGGCAGCAATAGCCATACTCCTCTAAACACCAGTACTACCATCCACAAGACAGGTCCTTTCGTTCTACCAGGTATCAACCTTACAGAAAGCGCTCCAACTTCACTGGCTCTAAGCAGCAGCAGTGCTCTAAGGGGTCCCAGCCCCATACTAAGAGACAAAAATCCCTCCCAGATGGGGCACCAGGCTCTCCCCCTTCATCTCCACCTGGGAAAATATCACCACCGAGTCCTGGGCTCTTACCATTGTGAGAGTCGGCTATGCTATAGAGTTTGCACCCACTCCACCATACAATCCTTCACTCCCCACACCAGCCATTCTGGCTCTCCTCTCGGAAGTTAACTCTCGACTCGCAAAATCTGCAATAGATTCACAATGGTTCACAACCCACAATCCCCGGGTTTCCATTCCCGATACTTCACGGTACCCAAGCTGGACGGCTCCCTCCGTCCCATCCTGGATCTCCGGGAGCTGAACTCCTATGTCACATACTGGAGGGTTTGTATGGTCACCATTCCCACCATCATCTGCCTCCTGCGCAGGAACCAGTGGTTCATCTCAATAGACCTCAGGGATGCCTACTATCGTATCACCATCAGCACCGTCGTTTCCTCCGCTTTCAGATAGCAGACACCACTTACCAGTTCCGCACCCTCCCCTTCGGGCTGGCATCCACTCCGCATGTGTTCACCAAATGCATGGCTCCAGTGGTGGTGGCCCTGCAGCAACAAGACATTCAAGTTTTTCCATCCCTTGATGACTGGCTCATGGTAGCCGACAACCCACAATCCTCACTGAGGGATCTCCACACGGTCATCAACCTCCTTTCCAACCTGGGGCTCCAGGTGAATTACGAGAAGTCGAAACTCAGTCCTTCCAGAACCATAGAATTTTTGAGGATCATCTTTGACTCCATTCAGTCAAAGATTTTCCTGCCTCAGCGCAGGATCCAGGCTATCCTAGATCTGTCATCCCACCTCCTCTACCACCTCTCTGCCTCTCTAATCAGTACCTCTGCCTGCCACACAACCCTCTCCTCCTCTCCCTGCAGAACGGTCACCTCCTCCATCCAGACCTACAATGTCTTCATCTCACGGCTTGGCACATAGTCCCAACCTGCACATAGACCAACAGAGAATAGTTAATGCTTCTCGTAAACCTACTACCCTTGCCTCCTATTCCCATAAACGGACACGTTTTCGGAACTTTCTAGAAAACAGGAAAGTTCCCTTACACTCTGTCTCTGTAGAACATGTTTGTTCATACTTACTGTCCCTCAAGGAGGTTGGACTGAAGATGCCTTCCTTGCGAGTTCATCTCACAGCCATAGTGGCTCACTATCCACCCTCTATGCCATTGTGGTTCCAACACCCCACAGTCAGGTGTTTTCTGAAAGGCCTCACCCACCTTTACCCTGACCCGCCAGTCATAGCACCTGCATGGGACCTGACCTTGGTGCTCTCCTCTCTCATGCACCCTCCCTTTGAACCCATGGCCATGATTTCTCTGGACCTCCTTTCCTGTAAGGTGGCCTTTCTTATGGCTATCACTTCCGCCAGGTGGGTGAGTGAACTCAGAGCACTGAGAGTTGACCCTCACCTGCTTTTCCATAGAGAGAAGGTCGTCCTCAGACCAGTCTTTGCCTTCCTCCCGAAGGTAGTTACTTCCTTTCATCACTCCCAACCGATTTCCTTACCTGCATTCTTCTCTGAACCGTCGTCTGACGCCGAACAACGTCTCCACACCCTCGATGTTCGTAGAGCGCTCGCCTTCTACGTAGACCGAACCTCTGCTCTCTGCACCTCTACATCTCTCTTTGTGCTTCACTCTGGACCCAACAAAGGCAAGCAGGCCTTTGACAGGTCAATTCCTTTGGACATCATCTGCCAGGTGGCTACGTGGACATCAAAACACTCATTTGTGCAGCACTACGACCTGGATGTCCAAGCCAGAAAAGACACGGCGTTTGGCAAGGCGGTGTTACAGTCCATCTTCGCCTGATCTCTCCTCCAGGTGAGCATGGCACAGGTGCAGCTTGCTATGCACCCATTCATGTAAAGCACAGAGACCATGTCGAAGAACAACAGGTTGCTTACCTGTAACTTGGGTTCTTCTAGTGGTCATCTGTGCTCTTACACGTCCTCCCATCCTCTCCTCTTTTAATGTCTTTATTGCTAGTCTTTCAGATTGGCGGACTCAGAAGACTGAAGCAGGAAGCCCGCGCAGCTGCCTATATACCGTGGGGGCGGGGTTACCGCCAAAAAGTTAGAGCTTGGAAGCTCCGATGTGGTCTCTGCGCAGGCGCAAAGCCCATTCATGTAAAAGCACAGTTGACCACTAGAAGAACCCAAGTTACAGGTAAGCAACCTGTCGTTCTTCTCTTCCTTACAACTCTATGAAGCAAGTTCTCTATTTCTTCAAGCTCTTTGACCTCGAAGAGAGGTGTGGATATTTTGTTGTTCAAAGGTTTGAATAAGATAAGAAACAGCTGGAGAGGTACCTGCTGTTTCTTTATCTTATCTGAATCTCCTGTGATGATGTGAAACAGCACAGCAGCTCTCTTCCAACTCCTCTATGCTCATCAGATGACTTGAAGGAGATGAGTTTGGAGAAGGTTAGAGCAGGAGAGACCCTTGCTATTTCTTCTTACCTGCTCTAGACACTGTCACAAATGAGAGGGATCCCCATTTCTCTCCAAAACCTTCTGCATCAGGGTGGGTCTGTGAGGTATTGGGGGTGTGAACAAATAGAGATTTGGCTAGTAAGCCAACTGCAGAGCAATATAGAGGCTACTTATCTGGTCTGGCATTGTTAATATCAGCCAGTTCTCAAGTCCTTCTGCCTCATCTATAAACTTACATACACAATTCCATTTACTACATTGAACCATATTTTGTTTTCTGAATAGTAAGCCATTCTGGGATTCTGTCCTGGTATAAGTATAATTAATAATAAGCCAAGCTAATCTTAGTGGTCCCATGCAGTGGTCCCTCTAATTTTTTTCATCTTTGTACGGAATGAGTTTTGTTCTGGGCAGCAGTATCAAGGCAGTGCGCGCTCATCTGCATTCAGAATGGGGCCTTCCTGATTCAGCGTGAGTGGGATCTAAATTGAACTGAGCGGACATCCAAAAACTTGTGAGCATGCGCATGTGTGCACACCTTAGAGGGAACAGTGGTCACCTGGTAGTAATATATCCAGCATCCTCAAGTGCCATGTATACTTGTTGCAGGCAAAGGAAATAATTGCATGTTGGATCTCCTGGCCCCCTAGCCAATCTGGGTGCCAGATGGAGATGCTGTTGTATTTCATTTTGAGTCTCTCTGTTAGAAAAGGACATAAGAGTTTAAGCCCCTGAAACATTGGGGCATTTTTACATCTTGTAAATAAACATTTTTGGATATTCAGCTTGGGGCTTTCCTTACTTCTTGCCTTTGTACATTTTGTTTCTCTTTTAGGTATACTCTAGGAAAGATCAAGATGGTGCCTCATAATGAAAGTGCTTGGAACTATTTGAAAGGGTGAGATGAATTGTTAACAAGTGTATGTATACTGCAACTCTGCTGAAGTGCAGGAAAAATGTGGTATTGGGGTACAGAATTCCACTCCCAAAAAAATCTGTACTTTCAGTTTTTAAAACAGTTGTTTAGCCCCTTTTATTGTTTTAAAAAATGCTTACAAGGGCAACACATACTGAAATTTTAGAAGCCAAAGAGGTTACTGAATAAGAGTTCTTGTGGATAGAGGTGGGACTTACAGGTGAAACTCAAAAAATTAGAATATCGTGCAAAAGTTCATTAATTTCAGTAAAGCAAATTAAAAGGTGAAACTGATATATGAGATAGACGCATTACATGCAAAGCGAGATAAGTCAAGCCTTAATTTGTTATAATTGCGATGATCATGGCGTACAGCTCATGAGAACCCCAAATCTACAATCCCAGAAAATTAGAATATTGTGAAAAGGTTCAACAGTCTAGGCTCCAGGTGTCCCACTCCAATCAGCTAATCAATCCATAACACCTGCAAAGGGTTCCTGAGCCTTTAAATGGTCTCTCAGTCTGGTTCATTAGGAATCACAATCATGGGAAAGACTGCTGACTTGACAGTTGTGCAGAAAACCATCATTGACACCCTCCATAAGGAGGGAAAGCCTCAAAAGGTAATTGCAAAAAAAGTTGGATGTTCCCAAAGTGCTGTATCAAAGCACATCAATAGAAAGTTATGTGGAAGGGGAAAGTGTGGAAGAAAAAGGTGCACAAGCAACAGGGATGACCGCAGCCTGGAGAGGATTGTCAGGAAAAGGCCATTCAAAAGTGTTGGGGACTTTCACAAGGAGTGGACTGAGGCTGGAGTTAGTGCATCAAGAGCCACCACACACAGACGGATCCTGGACATGGGCTTCAAATGTCGTATTCCTCTTGTCAAGCCGTTCCTGAACAACAAACAACGTCAGAAGTGTCTTACCTGGGCTCAAGAAAAAAAAGAACTGGTCTGTTGCTCAGTGGTCCACAGTCCTCTTTTCTGATGAGAGCAACTTTTGCATCTCATTTGGAAACCAAGGCCCCAGAGTCTGGAGGAAGAATGGAGAGGCACACAATGCAAGATGCTTCAAGTCCAGTGTGAAGTTTCCACAGTCTGTGTTGATTTGGGGAGCCATGTCATCTGCTGGTGTTGGTCCACTGTGCTTCATTAAGTCCAGGGTCAACGCAGCCGTCTATCAAGAGATTTTGGAGCACTTCATGCTTCCTTCCGCAGACGAGCTGTATGGGGATGCTGACTTCATTTTCCAGCAGGACTTGGCACCTGCCCACACTGCCAAAAGTACCAAAACCTGGTTCAGTGACCATGGGATTACTGTGCTTGATTGGCCAGCAAACTCGCCTGACCTGAACCCCATAGAGAATCTAGGGGGCATTGCCAAGAGAAGGATGAGAGACATGAGACCAAACAATGCAGAAGAGCTGAAGGCCGCTATTGGAGCATCCTGGTCTTCCATAACACCTCAGCAGTGCCACAGGCTGATAGCATCCATGCCACGCCGCATTGAGGCAGTAATTGCTGCAAAAGGGGCCCAAACCAAGTACTGAATACATATGCATGCTTATACTTTTCAGAGGTCCAATATTGTTCTATTGACAATCCTTGTTTTATTGGTTTCATGTAATATTCTAATTTTCTGGGATTGTGGATTTGGGGTTCTCATGAGCTGTACGCCATGATCATCGCAATTATAACAAATTAAGGTTTGACTTATCTCGCTTTGCATGTAATGCGTCTATCTCATATATCAGTTTCACCTTTTAATTTGCATTACTGAAATTAATGAACTTTTGCACGATATTCTAATTTTTCGAGTTTCACCTATATACTGTTAAAATATTTAACCACAGATAGGGAAGCATTGAAGTCAATGGGATTGTGGGGGTTAGGTTCCCAGGCTTCAAAAATATTCACTAAAAAGCTGCAAAAAACAGGCCAAATAAAGTGCTCTGCTGTGCTCCTTGGGCTTTCCTGAGTTGAGCGATGATCCCTCCCCCCCACCAGACCTTGAAATTCCATGGAAAAATGTGGGGGCTTAGTGCTTTTGAAAACAAACGAGTAATAAAATAGCTCTCCACAAAACGGCAGTTGGAAATGACCTCCAAGGTAATTTCTGGCCACACCCAATGTGTGGATATGTGATTTTAACCCTTTTTGTCTCCCACCCCCTGTACATGCTGAGGTTGGGTGTCTGTTATCCGACCTCCAATACGTGAATCCGTGGATGGTGAATCTGTGTCTAGAGAAGTTCCCTTGTTTTGTTGAACTTCCTGAATTTTGCTTGCAGATGGTATATTTGCCCAAGGCTGCAGTCCTGTATACAGTTCCTTGGAGTACACCCCATTGAACTCAGTGGGATTTTATTTATTTAAACTATTGCTCTCCCACCACCCCCTGCACACTGCTGTTTGTGGTGGCTTACAATAAAAACACAATATTTCAGTATTTACTTCTGAGTAAACATGCATGGTGGCCAGTTACAAACAATTAAGTGCCATTGGTTTGGATGCAATTTCATTGCTGCACAATGTCAACTAGTTGGTGGTACAATGCATCTCTTCCCATGTGAACATAAACCTGGCCAGATTATCATCTATTACCCTCAGTGAGAGGTTCTTCCATTGCTCTCCTAAAGCAATGTAATGATTCTACTCCTCTTCAGGCCCACAGCATGCAGACTACTTGTGTCTCTTGGAGAATAGCCTGAGCACTGGGGTCTCTGAGACATGAACAGGCTTCTTGTTCTAGGTTACAGCCGAGTGCATTGCAGTGGGCTCCAGCACAGCATGGGCCTAGCTGAGTTCCTGAGGGGGCAGGAGGGGTTCCATTATTACTCTTTGGAATCCTCTCCTGTGTGTGCAGAGGAGGGGATGGAATACATGTGTGGCTATGTGTATTTAAGCATGTCTTTGTTACATTCAAATAAATTAATGGTTTACATATTTAACCAATTTAAAAAAGTGTTGTGTTGACGGGTCAAATGTTCTGCTCTTGGCTCTACTGGAGCCAATTTCACTTGGAATATTTATTACAGTAGCCTTAATTGGGCAGTTGTTGCAAGGTGTATGCCCCTGAGTGGGACAACTTATTGCAAGAAGAAACGGCTAGTTAGGAGTCATGAGCAAGTCCCAGGTTGGTGCTTTGCTTGTGAAAGGCATCAGAGAGGGTATAACAGCACTCCTACTCTCTCTCTCTGGTTGGAAGAAGGGGGCAAAGAGGGAGTTCCAGAAAACAAAGTCCAGGTGCAGAGTGCAGTACAATCCTATCTTAAGACTTAACTGTATACATGTTGCGAATTATAATACAGCGATCCAAAATGTAAACATTTAACAGGGATAAAACTGTAAGACAATATTTTAAAAATAGTTCAAGAAATTCCGTTGAATATATTCAAAAAGTGAGAAGTTGCTGGAGTAAAAATTTTGCAACTCAAGACAAAATTAATGCACTTCAGAATATTTTGGTCCTGCTCAAAGGCCAAGCCCATCTAAAGAAATGGAGTCTACCTGGGAAAGAAGCATATACTATAGGTGCTTAGCATGACTGCAGGCAAGAGAGGGCTTGGGTCCTGAACCTTTGTGCAGCAGAGGACATCTCAGATGCGGCCTTTCTCCCTCTGCACATTTAACTCCTTAAAGCTTGAGGAGCTCTGTCCTCTCTTTTTGCATCTGGTCAGTCCATGGATGCTGTTAGAATTGTACCAATCTGTTTTTGGCATGATGAAGTAGAAGGGAAGAGAGAAACTATTATTGGATTTGCAGTGCAGTATAGTTCTTAAAAAAATATCTGACACAGTATTTAAATAAATGCTGTACTTCCTGTATGAATTACAAACAAAACAGTTGGACCCCATTACAGTATTCGGAAAACATCCAGTTATGCAAGAAACTATCCTGAAACTTGGTAAACTGACTTTATTATGAAGTAGGGATTTCTAAGTTGAAGTACCTCCACCTGAATGCTGTCCTATCTTTTTTTTAATGCTTTTATTAGTATTATAAATAGAAACAAAAAAAGGTTACATCTCTGAGAGTCCAACAAAACCATACAAGTTTACATACAAGATCTTGTCCATCAAAACCAAAACATAAGAATACAATAGTATTAATTGTATCTAAAACATCTAAGACTAGGCATCAATAGCTATCAGTAGAGAATCTTGAACCCCTCAAGGAAAAATCCCCCCCAACCTGATTGATCATCATACTGTCAAGCAGTCTAAAGAGGAGAAAACCAACCCAGCTATGATATACAAAATAGAAATAATGTGAGTAATTCAAGCACAGAACCAGACATCCTCAATGCTCTGCGGTATGGGCTCCACCCCCCAAACCCACAAGCTCAAAAATGTTGTAAAATATTAATGAATAGTTTCTATATTCTGTAGAAAAGAGTATAAGTTCTCTTGCTCCAATTTTTTATTATTTATTTATTTATTTATCTATCAAATTTGTACACCGCCCCAAACTTTCATCTCTGGGCAGTTTACAATAAACTACATCTGATTTGAAACCTGTATAAAGAATAAGAAAACCTAAAATTTATTCAAAAACTTTCATTAGGTGAATTAATTGAATCTTATAATGTATATGTTTAATAAAATATGTTTTATTATGTATTATTCTCCGATACTAAACAAAGAGGAGATTTCTAAAAAGTCTTGGATCTTCTATTCTGTCCCAACTGCGTTAAATGAAAAATACAGTACATTATCTTATATATTAAGCTGATGGACAGAAAAAAATCTAAAATGATCAAAAAACATCCATGAATCTAGCAAAACCAAAAATGAGTTGAGTGAATTTTAAAATCCTTGTTCTACCAAAACAAGGGTGTAATAGGTTTAAGACAGAAACCTCAGCAGCAGACTTCACCAGCAAAATGCTATAAAGTTCAGTTGCACCTATCTTCCACTTGAATTTTGATGTTATAAATAACAGATGAAAGAATCTAAATGGAATTCATGAATTCAATCCTGCTAATAAGAACTTTTAAAATAGATATGTAATTTTAAATGTATCTTAAATATGTCTTAGTATGTAATTTTAAATGTTCTTCAATGCACTTTATAATACCAATAAAATAAAGGGGGAGGATACCTCAGGCAGAACTTAAGCTGGTTATGTATGGTTCTGTGCCCAAACTACACCATAGATCACATCAGTCACTTCATACTGGCTCTCTTCTCCAAACACACTTCAGCACAGCTACCTCCTAAAAAATCCATGAGAGGTTCAGAAGACAGCAATACAAAAAATCATATTAGTATCTGTAAGCTCGATTATAAATCTAATCATCAGAGAAAATAGAACTTAAACCTCTCACAGGACACTCCCCCTAAGTTTAATTAGTTATTAGGCAACTATATATTCAAACTATTCCAAACAAGATTGATCAGTGGAGAAGAAAATAATTAAAAAACAAACATACTAGTTCTGCCATAACAGAATAGTATGTGTATTGTAAATACAAAGCCACATATCCACCAATATATAATCAAAATCCCCATCTTGTCCCAAACAGGTATACAAAACACCATAATAAAGTAATTGACAAAAATCAGCTAAACCTTTAATAGCCCCCTTCCTCATGTAATAGGGAGGGGGGGAACCAGAGATAAATTCAAAGAAATTTTTTCATGAAGAGAGAGACTAAATTCAGCCATAACTTATCTTTATAACCTACAACTGGGAGCATAAGCTATCAAGCTATGACAGTGAGATCTCCCCCCTATACACATATCTAATCCTTCACAATTTCCTTCCAATTGTTTGCATCACAAATTGTTCATTCAGTTAAGCTTCTCAAAGTATTATTATAAAGTATTTATAACAAACAATAAAAGCCCATAGGGGAAGAAAAAGGGGGAGGAGGAAGGAAAAATAATGCAATAAACTGGAAATAATAAAGATATATATATATTTCTGAAAAATCGAAGCTACATTTTTTGTTAATGAATAAAGGAGCTGAAGCTAAAAAGAAAACCAAAAAAAATCTTCAGCTGATTATCATTCTTATCCTTTTAAAACTGTAATGTCATATAATAGAATATAGCCAATAGTCTTATTCCATATATTTGAAAATATTATCAATATTGCATCAATTTGTTTCTAAGGGTTAAATTTACAAGTATATTCTCAATTCTTCCCTAATTACCCCATTCTTAATACATTATCGTTTCTTCCATAAAAATGAAAGAAAGAAAAACAGAAAGAAACAAAAGAAAGATATATATGACAGTTCCTTAGGTCATTAGAGTCATCGGGTTCATACAGCATCTTAATTCCTGATTAGGTTATTAACAATATTAAACCTTATTTAGAACTCCCTAAATATTAGTGTTTGAAGAATGCTATCTTTGAGTCCTATCTTTGATGAAGTGATATAAAATACAGCAGACACATTAACTGTGACACACACAAAGCCCAGTTGCCGAGTGAGTGTGTGAGTGAAATTGTATAGGAGAGAGAATTTTGCCCATACTTGCACATCCCAGGACTGATGCTTCCTGCTAGTATTGCTCACTTGGGTTAGAACAGGGATTCTCAGCAATGGGTACAACTACCCTAGGGTATTTGGAGGACTTCCAGGGATACTTGGAGCCCTACTGCCTCCCCATGGTGTACCCATGCTGTTTGTTCCCCATCTGAGGATCACCAGCTTGAAGCCGATGTGTCTTTAGTGATGTGTTCTCTGCAGAAGGGTAGGGAGGAGGGCTCCCTCCTCCTCTTCTCCTGATTGGTTCACTGCGTGCTGAAGCTTAGCATACGCCTCCTCTCAGCCTAACAGGCTTCAGAAAATTAGCACAGTACTCCTATTGAAATTAATAGAACAAGTAAACTTGTACCATTAACTTAAATAAGACTGCTTACGAGTAACAATGTATATGTGAACCAGTGACTAGAGTAGCCTATCTCCCTAACTATAACACTTAAATTTGAGTGTGTGCTTGCTTGCTTATTTATTTATTTACTTACTTACTTACTTGATTTATAAACCGCCCTTCCAAAAAAAGGCTCAGAGCAGTTTATATATGTGTGTGTATGCACCAACGCACACATCAAAACATTACAGGTACTTGCATCCAGATTAAGTTCTCTCCTGGAATTTTATGGGACATATAAACTTGTCCCATTAATTTCAATAAGATTGCTTATGAGTAAGTTAATTGGGATGTAAGCCAGTGACTGGAATAGCTTGTCGCATAACTGTGGTGTGTGTAAGTGTATGTACAGGCACTCCCTGAGTTACAAACATCCAACTTAGAAACAACTGTACATGCAAACAAAGCTCCATAACATATCACTGTAAAGAAGTCCCCAACGTACAAACACCAACCCACACATACAAAAAGTTGTTGCTCTTTGGAACTCTATGTATTCTGAGTTAGGAACATCTGACTTAAAAATGAACTTGGGGAACATATCTTATTTGTAAGTTGTGGACTGTGTGCACGCACACACAAAATCTCTGTGGGGTACCTGAGCTGAAGGTTTGTGTATACTTGTTAAAAAGGGTTGGGAACCCCTTGGTTAGAAGAATTGGGTTAGGTTAATCTGCCTTTGCCGGAGAAGAGAGTAGAAGGGTGGGGGAGAGTGAGAAAGATTCCGTACTTTACCATTGGCATTAGAGATAACCGTATTCAGAAGTAGTGTTAAAACATTAAAATAATATCTTATCTACATAACTCTTCCTAAGCTCAAAACACTCCACAGATCAGTATTCCTTCCCACAACAGTGTAAAATTAGGCCAGTATTATTAATCCAATATATATGTTGCAGGTAGAAGGGGATGAGAGAGAATTGTAAGACTTGCCTACGACTATCCAGGATGTTAGTGACTGAGTTGTGATTTGGACCGTGGACTTTAATTTCAGTGCTTATTAACTGTTGTGGTAGAGCACAATGATTGGCGAGTAAGTCCCAGGCTCAAAATCCCTGCTCTTCATCAGTCATCCTATGCATGTATATATGAGGGCCCCCATCTGCAGGGCCTTCTCACAGGGCTCAAGTTTGGAGATAGACACTGCAACTTCACCTTGCATTAGAGAGGGCTACACAATTTCTGCCCTCCAGCTGTTTTGGGGACTATAGTCCCCATCATCCCCAGCCACAGTGACCAGTAGTCAGGGATTATGGAAGCTGTAGCCCAACATCTTCAGGGAGGCCGAAGTTGTGTAGCCCTTTGTGCTGCTTAACCTGCTGAGTCCTGCTCTGTGTGCTTTCAGACTCTCGTGTATGCGTCCTCCCTTCCCCGCCCCCGCCCCGGGTCCTTCCAGCTGCTCACATTTTCCTTACACCATTTATTTGTGTGTTGTAGTCATACCGAAGTATCTGACCACTAGTACGCCGAATATTCGGCACTGAGTAGCATCTGACTAATACCTGAGTGAACAGAACTCTTCCATTTGCCCAAGGTGGGGCAATTTTTGCAGATCCTTCCTTCCCTCTGCAGCCCCCTGTGCACACACACTCAAACGATGTCTGGGGGGACTTTTTGTGGGGGGATCAGGGCTGCGAAGGAAAGGAGTTTACAAAAATTGCCCAACTCACCTGGCATCTCTGTACTCTTCTAGACACCAGGTGAAGATCTTTTTGTTCACCTAGGCATCTTAGCTTGCTTTTAAATAATTGGAAAATACTACCTTATTATTATTGATTCCAGCTGAGATAAATTGCAGTTTAAGGATACAGCACACCATTGGCTACCAGGATATCTTTCTAGTATATAATTATTTATCATTGCATGTCTGCAGCTCTTATAGGTACAGTATGAGATTGTGCTGCACATGGCTGCTTTTTTGTTTTCAGGATTTTGCAGGATCGTGGCTTGTCAAAATATCCAAATCTGTTAGAGCAGCTGCTGGAATTGCAACCAAGTCATAGTTCTCCCTACTTAATTGCCTTCCTGGTGGATATATATGAAGACATGCTAGAAAACCAGTGTGAAAACAAGGAAGAAACTCTTAACAGAGCATTAGAGGTGAGCTTTTCGAAACATGATCGTTTAAAAAGCTAAGTTTTCTTTTTTTAAAAATCTTCCCACTTTGGAAACGTTAGTTGAAAAGCGCCATACAAATATTCTTCATCATCTGGCTTGTTGTCTTCTGTAGTCTTGTAACTTCAAGCAGGTGGTAATTCTTTCTCTCTCTCTCTCTCCACTTATAAAATTTAATCTTGTAAAACTAAGAAACAATTAAATCTACCAAATTCTGGTATGTTGACTGAAGTCAAGGATAGGCAGATTTTTAAATTCTGTCACATAATTTATTTTTGCAGAATTGTAACTGAAGAAAAATGCAGGAAACCGTTCCTGTGCCACGCAGTGCAAAAGCTAGAATGTCTGGAAGCTAGAATGTTGAGGAAAATCTTGTTTGTCAAAATGCAGTGGCTTTAACATGCTTTATACTACCTACTACCTATACTCGCCTACTACCACAAATAACGAGGCATTACAGCTGTGGGGAAAGGGGGGGTTAGGTTCCAGGGTGGAGGGGAATTTTTCTTAAAGGCCCAGAACTTACTGTGGCATGCTCTGTGGGTCCCCCATGTGTGCAGGAATGCTCCCCAAAGGACAATATGCCTCAAAAAAATCACAGGGAAAAGTCAGTTTGTGAAGAAACAAGCCACAAAATGGGAGGGCGGAAGTGACCTCTAGGAACTGTGGATACATGCGTTTTAACTCTATTAGACACCCTGCAGATATGCAGAACTGTGAATAGCGAGGTTCTCCTGTATTGTAGAGAAGGGGAAAGTCCTGATGTTTTGGAAAAACTGTACTGATTTTATTTGCACTCCACAATGTAGCAGTGTAGACTGTCTTCTTGCTTTTGAAGGTCAGGTGATCTCTTTTCTGAGAACCAATCTATATACTATGCAGAATGAAGTACTGTAATTTTGGGTAGAAAGGCTGCAGCGGGTACATTATTAAAAGTTGTATATTGAGTCCTGTGGCATTTATGCCAGAATTCAGGATCAAGCAGTAGTAAATTTTTAAGCATTCAACACAACCGGGGGGAAATGCACGATGTCCCCCTCTAACTGCGGCGTTTCTTAAGTTTTTCAGCCTTTTTCCTTACTCTTATGCCCATGCAGCCTTTCTGCCCCAAATTACAATAGAAGTTTGGACTGTACCATTTCAGACTGCAGTAGGTGAGATGAGGTGGCCAAATTATTGAATACTCTACACATGGTGGGGGGACAAAAATCCAAAGCCCCTCTGCCTGTAGTAAACTGGCACATTAGGTTGAAGTCTACACCACACATTTATATCTGTTGTGTTACTTTAGTATGTGAAGAGAGTTGTGGGTGGAACATTCAGTTCTCTTACCCTCCCTCCTCCACTGCCATCTGAGGTGGTATAGCTCACAACTCTACCACTTTATTCTGCATAATGTGTAGAATGACTTTTACTTTGTAGCTAAGGGTACGTTCATGCAACATAATTCTGGTACCTGATCAGTCCAATACATACACACGTGCACATACAACTTTATAATCTATATTAGAGAACCAGCGTGATGTAGTGGTTAGAGTGCTGGACTAGGACCGGAGAGACCTGAGTTCAAATCCCCATTCAGCCATGATACTAGCTGGGTGACTCTGGGCCAGTCACTTCTCTCTCAGCCTAACCTACTTCACAGGGTTGTTGTGAAAGAGAAACTCAAATATGTAGTACACTGCTCTGGGCTCCTTGGAGGAAGAGCGGGATATAAATGTAATAATAATAATAATAGTTATTTCTCCAAGAATCTTAGGGCATTTATCCCGCGAGAGTTGTGTGGCAGGTTTGACTGAAAGATAACTTGCTGAGGGCCACTCTATGAATAGTTTCCTATTTGGGATGGATCCCCTCAGGTCTCTTTGGTCCAAGTCTTAACTTTCTCCATTACACAGCCCTGGCTTTGTAAGGTTTCAGGGGCTGATCTGGATAGATGTGTGTTCAATTAACATGGAAATTGGATGTGGCTGAATACTTCCTGTTAGAAAATCCATAGTGAACTAGATACTACTATTGCTATCCAGTGTGCATCTTGGCCTCTAATTAAAATTAAATCAGTACTTATTAAGTACTTTGAATGGCAGACATGGCTACTGTAGCAACCTTTCTAAATTCATGAGTGAGTGTTCTCCCGCTGAATAATGGTAGAAGACTCACTCATAGGTTTCAATATTGACCTTGTTTTAAAATTAGTCTCCAAAAGCTTTGCTTTAGATGCCACTATTGGGAAATCAAACGTATGTATCCCCAACTGCATTTGTGCCAATATTTCGTGTTACCTTAATTGTCTATCTTTCTATTATAAGCTGCTTGGGGTGGAGAACTGTCTTTATTATTATGCTCTGTAAAGCACAATGCACATTGATGGTGCTATATAATCAAAACTAAGAATACAGTGATGCAAATATAACAGTGTGGCCATTTATTTTTTCTATAGCTATGTGAAACCCTGGCTAAAGAAAAAGATATAATACGGAAAGAATACTGGAAATACATTGGAAGATCCCTTAAGAATAAACACAGCCCAAATGCAGAACAGAATGTGCCAAATGAAAATGATCAACAGTAGTTTCATCTAAGGGGAAACTACCTTCAGTTCTGTCTATATTAAAGAAACTCTCAGACTGGGGAAAGCAAGGCAGGCAGTTATATAGAGTGTTGTCCCCCTTATCTCCCCACCCCCATAAGTTGTTACTATATATTGCTGCAGAGGTCTTGCTTCTAACCACACCAAGAGTACAAAGCGTTCTGCATAACACTGACCCATGGTTACTGCTGCTATACATATTAGATGTGGGGTTGTCCAAAGCACTGTGCTTAAAAAACAAGCAAACAAACCCTTAGTAATTACTTGAATTGTACCAAATAAATGAATTGTTTAACAGTGTATGAATAATGCTGTACTAGCTATTTTAATGCCCTAAATCCGTTGCTGGCCTTGGCCTCCACACAGTGGCTCCTGTTTTCATAAAGCAAGTGCATGTAAGATTCTGAGTTGGATTGCAGAGACCTTGTGTGCAGTGGATATATGGAGTAATTTTAGTTACTGTAAGGAGGGAATGCAGTTGTCTATTGGAGCAGCTATGCAACACTGATTGTGTTACCATTGTACCCAACTAATGCCATCAATAATTTGTAATAAAAGTATAGATAACTTATACAAGGTTTTAATGTGTGATGTTTGGGCTTCTTTGTAATTACTAGAGCAAACATGTCCAAACAAAAGACTCAGACTCTATAGGTCCTTTTGGGATTCCCAGTGTGACCCTGACATTCCTATCACACTCTGGAGTGCACAAAGGTTATTGAGCCATCTTCAGGATTAAGAGGCCAATGACCTTCATAGGGTTGCAGCAGCCATCAGTGAGTCTTTATCCCTGTTTTCATAGCTGGCTGCTTTCTCTCTGGAGTTTCTCAAAAACAAGTAACTTGCAAGAACTGCAGTAATTACTTCTAATGTTCCCAGTTTTAGTGTCCACCTGGGGTAAATTGCAATAGCTTAATGTCAAATTGACTTAAAAATATAAATTCCTTTTGCACAATTGAGAACTTGGGGGTGGTGAACTTGGGTTCAGTACCCCTGATTTGGAAAACATCTCTTTGGTTCAAGTCATCAGTGTTGGTTCGCACATCCATGTTCATCAGTCAGTGACTGTGACATCAAGTGGTGACTCACATGTGAACAAGCCTCCACAAATTATGTACCACAGAGAATTTGCTCTGATTAGATAAAAATTTACAGATTATTCAACAATCAAGTCCAGGAATGACCAAAATGGAAACAAAAATCTGTGGGGAGAGATTCTATGTACAAGTAAGTCAAGGGAGAACAACCATCAAAAACAGATCATAATCAGCCAAGTGAGTCTTTCCAAAATTATTGGTGGGGTTTCATCCAGGGGATGACGTTTGTAATGCCACAAAAGTAATAAATGGATGTCTTGAATAAAAAGCTTCTGGTTTGGCTAATCCTTTTTCAAGATGGACTTAGACACATATGTTTGAGATATGCAAGTGTTTGCCATTTTCATAGGTAGCATCTAGATTAAGAGTTCTGTGAGTGAAACTTGATTTTTGCTGAATCGTTTCCCTTCTGTGCCCCAAACCTGCTCCTGAGGGACATATTTTCAGGTTGGCATAGGGGAATTTGTGAAACTTGCTACTCTTTCTCCCACCCTTTAGCGAACAAGAGAGTTCCAAAACTCTTCTGTCTGGATACTATCCTGTCCAGGGATAGAACAGATAGTGGTGAATTTCCAGTGGAGAGCAATTGCAAGTTTAACAGCTATAAATAAGATGATGATGATTATATCATTATTTAGTAAGTCCTATAGGGGTTCAGGAAATATTAGAAGCCAGTATTTTCAGGTGACAAAGACCATCTAACTATTTTAGAAACCAGCACCACATCAGAGCAAAATTTAGGCACAGTTCCATCATATGTATGTGAGACCCATGAACAGAGCATCCTCTCCAGCAGAATGGGCTCCCTTCTTTGCAGAAATAATTGAAGACAAAGAGATAAGTACCTTCTATGTGTGTTTAATGTGGTTTCCCTGATTTATTAGACCAAATGTAATGGCTTTGTGTGATACATAATATTTCAGTCTTTTCCTAGACTGCATGTAGCCTCTCTGAGAACTCAATTAACTCTGTTACAGATAGTGGAAAGTACAGTAAGCCAATTGCAGCAGCTGGCTCCCATACGATCAGCCTCTCAGAGTAACACCACTAACTTGTTTTTGAACAGCAGGACTAGTAATAAAAATACGTTAATTTCAGGTTCTCTAGTTTTGTCCCCATATTCCAAATAGATTATCTTACTTGAGTCCCTGATAATGGATTGAGTTAAAACTGGTACAGGAGATGAGATTGTAGGTATTAGCTTGTCCCTCTTTCCTCCCTATATATGCAGTGGTCTTAAGAAAGAATTACTTAGAATGCTGAGAGCATGATGAACTGCTGAAAGAAACATTGGAGAGTGAGTGTATATTTGAATGCAGTTGGGCAGTGTCAGAAGGATTGAAGTCTTGTGACTGAGACTGACTTCTTTCTCCATTATTTCACAACTTTTCAGCAAGTCTGCAGCAGACCTATTTAAGCAGAGGCATTCTGACTCCTGTTACCTACATGTGTTGCAGGGATGGTGCTGAATCTGGATGTTGGCTTAAACCTCTTGTTGAGTTTAGAGTAGAGATGTACTATACATTACTGTCTCCATCTTTAGCCTCTGGCACTAGGGATTTGCACGGAATCTAGCAGGGGAAGTTCAAAGGTGGGGGTCGGACTTTAAGGGTGGGAGAGGATGCACTCTCCCCCCCTGCTTCACTCTCCCGCTGCTGGCACTCCGTTTGGAAAGCCTCCTTTGGGGCGGCAGCATACCTCCCTGCTGTCCCATTTCTTCTTTGGCCAGAAGTACCCGGTGTGCACACATTGTGCACGCAAGCCGGGTACTTCCAGCCAAAGAAGAAATGGGGTAGCAGGGCAGTATGCTGCCGCCCCGAAGGAGGCTTTCCAAACCGAGCACTGGTGGGGGGGAAAGCGGAGGGAGGAGTAAGTGCACCCTCCCCCACCCTTAAAGACCGCCCCACCCTCGTTTTTGAACCAGCAAACAGCCGGCTCTTCGAAGACCCTTTAAAAGGGCCTCCAAATGGGTTCGTGCACATCCCTATCTGGCACTTCTCTCAATTAACTAGCTGTGCTCTCTGTTCAACTAGAGAGTTTACAATGTAAGGGGTGGGGGATTAAGATACATTGGATGTTTTCTTACTGAGATTGAAGATTCCAAGTTCTGAAGATTCTCTATCAACTTTCTCCACACCATGCATGATTTTATAGACCTCTCTCATGTCTCTCCTCAGTTGTCTTTTTTCTAAATTAAAAAGCCCCAGGTTTTGTAGCCTTGCCTTGTAAGGGAGGTGCTCTTAGACTCCTGATAATCTGGGTTGCTCTCTTCTGTACCTTCTCCAGTTCTGTAATGTCTTTTTTGAGGTATGGTGACCAGAACTGTACACTGTACTCCAAATGTGGCCACACAAATGTGGTATTACAGTAGCAGTTTTATTTTCAACCCTCTTCTTAATAGTGGTGTGCATGGAACCAGTCCTGCTGGTTTGAAGGGGGGAGGATATCTTTAAGTACGGAGGAGGGTGCTCTTACCCCTCCCACTGCATTTCCCCCACCAGCAATGTCTTTTAAAACGGTCTGGTGGAGTGGCAGTGTACCTTCTTACTGCTCTGTACTTCCTTACTGCCCTGGTGCCTCCTTGAGCTGGAAGTGTCCGGTGCGCACACAAGGTGCACACGCACACTGGGCACATCCAATCGCTCAAGGAGGCACTGGGGCAGCAAGGAGGTATGCTGCCGCTCTGCCAGAGCCTTTTCAAAGACAGTGCTGATGGGGGAAATGCGGTGGGAGGGGTAAGAGTTCTTACTTTCTCCTTGAGAAAGCTTTCCATCAATTTGCCTGGAACAGGTGTTAAGCTAACCAGCTTGTAATTTCCTGGATCCCCCCCCCCCCCCCCAGATCCCTTTTTGAAAATCAGTGGCTATTTTCCAGTCCTCCGGTTCTAGGAATAAGTTATATATTTTTGCCAGTAGGTCAGCAATTTCACATTTCAGTTCTTTAAGGACCCTTGGGTGGATGCCACCTGACCCTGGCAATTTGTTAATTTTTAATTTTTCCAGACAGTTTAGAATGTCGTTTCTCATTCACCTTTATCTGACTCAGTTCTTTAGCCTCTGTCCCTGAGAGGCTCGGTTTAGGCATATGTATGCATTCAGTATCCTCCGACGTGAAGACAGATGCAAAGAACTTGTTTAGTTTTGCTGCAATCTCCATATTCTCCTTAATAATCCCTTTCACTCCCTCATCATCTAACGGTCCAACTGCCTCACTGGCAAGTTTCCTGCTTCTGATGTACTTAAAGATTTTTTTTTTTAAATTCCCTCTTTTGCTTTTAGCTAAATGTTCCTCAAACTCTCTTTCCACATCCCTTATTGTCACCTTGCATTTCTTCTGCCAGAGTTTGTGTTCCTTTCTGTTCTCTTCATTTTGGCTGGCCTTCCAATTTCTGAAGGAAGTCTTTCTCCCCTTTATAGCTTCCTTGACTTTACTTGTTAGCCATGGTGACATACTCCTGGATTTGGTGGTACCTTTCCTCCTTTTTGGTATAGTCCTGCTTCTTGGACGTCTTTTTGGGCTTCTATTATTCTGGTTTTAAATAAACTTTATGCATTCTGGAGCGAAGTGACTTTCCTGATTTGTCTTTTCAGTTTTCTTTTCACCAAACTCCTCATTCTAAATAAGTTTCCTCTTCTGAAATTCAAAGTATCTGTGTTAGACTTCCTTGGTGATTCTCTCCTCACTTGTATGCTGATCACAGCATGGTCACTGTTCCCTAAAGGTTCCACAACACTGACATCTTGCACCAGGCCCTGGGCATTACTCAGGTTTAAGTCCAAGCTCACCTTCACTCTTATTGGTTTTATGACCAACTGTTCTAGAGCACAGTCATCCAGAGTATCTAGAAATTTGGCCTCTTTGTCATTACCTGATTATGAATTTACCCAATCTATGTGTGGGTAATTGAAGTCTCTCTTGTCTCTCAGATGCCTCCCTGACTTCCTTCTGCAGTTCCTATTCACTTTCAGCATTTTGGTTAGAAGATCAATAGCATGTCTCTAGTAACACATTTCCTTTCAGGCCTTGTATTGTCACCTTGTATTGTCAGGCCTTGTATTGTCACAGAGTTTCTGTGAAGGACTCCTGATCTTCCTAGGTTTTCCAGCTTGTTGGATTCTATCCCTTCTTTAACATATTTTTTTGTTTGATTGTTTATATCTATGTAAACTGCTTTGGAAACTTTTGTTTGAAAAGCAGTATATAAATATTTGTCATATTCGTATTAATATACAGTGCTACTCTACCCCCAATTCGCCCCTCCCTGTCTTTTCTATAGAGTTTATATCCAGGAATAACAGTGTCCAACACTGGTTCTCACTATTCCATCATGTTTTCATTATGCCCACTATATCTAGGTATTCATCAGCAACCAAGCACTCTCGGTCGCTCATCCTGGCTTGGAGGCTTCTGGCATTGGCATATAAGCGCCTATACACTGAATCTCCTACCTGGTGTGTGCTATCTTTCTTATGGCCACTTAATCTCTTTGACAAGCTAGCATTTCCTTCTATCTGCTCTTTATCTGGTTCTACTCTGTCCCCTTCTGGTTTATATGAAGCATTTACATCCTCACACCTTTAGGCTAAAACCACCTAATGGTTCAGCACTGATTCCCCATTTGAATCAGTGTTGATTCCTGGCGACCACAGAGCCATGTTGTTTTCTTGGTAGAATACAGGAGGAGTTTACCATTGCTGTCTCCCGTGCAGTATGAGATGATGCCTTTCAGCATCTTCCTATGTTGCTGCTGCCCAATATACAGGTGAAACTCGAAAAATTAAAATATTGTGCAAAAGTTCATTAATTTCAGTAATGCAAATTAAAAGGTGAAACTGATATATGAGATAGACGCATTACATGCAAAGCGAGATAAGTCAAGCCTTAATTTGTTATAATTGTGGTGATCATGGCGTACAGCTCATGAGAACCCCAAATCCACAATCCCAGAAAATTAGAATATTACATGAAACCAATAAAACAAGGATTGTAAATAGAACAATATTGGACCTCTGAAAAGTATAAGCATGCATATGTATTCAGTACTTGGTTTGGGCCCCTTTTGCAGCAATTACTGCCTCAATGTGGCGTGGCATGGATGCTATCAGCCTGTGGCACTGCTGAGGTGTTATGGAAGACCAGGATGCTTCAATAGCGGCCTTCAGCTCTTCTGCATTGTTTGGTCTCATGTTTCTCATCCTTCTCTTGGCAATGACCCCTAGATTCTCTATGGGGTTCAGGTCAGGCGAGTTTGCTGGCCAATCAAGCACAGTAATCCCATGGTCATTGAAACAGGTTTTGGTACTTTTGGCAGTGTGGGCAGGTGCCAAGTCCTGCTGGAAAATGAAGTCAGCATCCCCACACAGCTCGTCTGCGGAAGGAAGCATGAAGTGCTCCAAAATCTCCTGATAGATGGCTGCGTTGACCCTGGACTTAATGAAGCACAGTGGACCAACACCAGCAGATGACATGGCTCCCCAAATCAACACAGACTGTGGAAACTTCACACTGGACTTCAAGCATCTTGCATTGTGTGCCTCTCCATTCTTCCTCCAGACTCTGGGTCCTTGGTTTCCAAATGAGATGCAAAAGTTGCTCTCATCAGAAAAGAGGACTTTGGACCACTGAGCAACAGACCAGTTCTTTTTTTCTTGAGCCCAGGTCAGACGCTTCTGACGTTGTTTGTTGTTCAGGAGCGGCTTGACAAGAGGAATACGACATTTGAAGCCCATGTCCAGGATCTGTCTGTGTGTGGTGGCTGTTGATGCACTAACTCCAGCCTCAGTCCACTCCTTGTGAAAGTCCCCAACACTTTTGAATGGCCTTTTCCTGACAATCCTCTCCAGGCTGCGGTCATCCCTGCTGCTTGTGCACCTTTTTCTTCCACACTTTCCCCTTCCACATAACTTTCTATTGATGTGCTTTGATACAGTACTTTGGGAACATCCAACTTCTTTTGCAATTACCTTTTGAGGCTTTCCCTCCTTATGGAGGGTGTCAATGATGGTTTTCTGCACAACTGTCAAGTCAGCAGTCTTTCCCATGATTGTGATTCCTAATGAACCAGACTGAGAGACCATTTAAAGGCTCAGGAACCCTTTGCAGGTGTTATGGATTGATTAGCTGATTGGAGTGGGACACCTGGAGCCTAGACTGTTGAACCTTTTCACAATATTCTAATTTTCTGGGATTGTAGATTTGGGGTTCTCATGAGCTGTACGCTATGATCATCACAATTATAACAAATTAAGGCTTGACTTATCTCGCTTTGCATGTAATGCGTCTATCTCATATATCAGTTTCACCTTTTAATTTGCATTACTGAAATTAATGAACTTTTGCACGATATTCTAATTTTTCGAGTTTCACCTGTATATGTTTCCCATTGCCTGGGAAACATACCAGTGAGGAGTCAAACCAGCAACCTCTTGCTCGCGAGTCAAGCCATTTCCCCGCTGCGCCATTAGGTAGTGGGTACCCAACAGCAAACCCCAGAGACCAGATTGCATCACAATATAAAAACCATGGTGCTATAATTACAAGTGATCTTCAGGGCAAACAATATCCCACCCCTTGCCTCTATAATATGTAGAGAGGCAACACTTGATCAATTAATCAGATGAATTTATGTTAAAATTGGAAGCTGCCCTAAGAGGGTTTAAACCTGTTTTTAGCCCAAACAAACATAAAAGCCCAATTTTTGATAGACTAAAAAAGGTGTGTCAGTTAATCAGGCAGCAGATTAATAAAAATGTTTATAAAAACTGCAGATGGTAAGCACTATCATAAAGTAGGCATTTCTCCTCTCTCACGGGAGGGAATACCTTTTCTAAGATGATGTCTGTTATGGCACCTAATCAAATCTACTCTAAGAAGAAAGTATACCTTTAGCTTCCATTTTTGATTTGTAAGTAGCTTTGATTGATAGATTGACTCTAACTCATAAAATGTCTTAAACTGGGTGATAGCTCTATGAATGTGGGCAAGATACTGACACAAGGTTGCTGTAAATATTATGATGTGAACTGTTTGGAACATTCTAAAGAGTTGAATAAATTTTCAAGTATTTCTTTTCCTAGAGTGTCTCTTTTCACCACAAAGAGTATGGTTATTTGCACCTAGAAAGCAAGCCAAGAACCTTTCTGTAGTAAGCTCCCGTGACTTCACAAAACCTGAACATCCTCTAGGGGCAAAACCTACCCCCCCTCCACCCCCACACTTTATTATCTTTTATTTCAAGCCCTATATACATATGTTTTCCCCTTTTTAGCCTTACAACATCCTGGAGAAATAGATTAGGTTGAGACACTGACCCATCCAAGGTCACTCACTGAGCTTAATGGCTCAGCAGGGATTTGAAGTCCAATACTCTAACCACTGCCCACATTGGCTCTCTGGTTGTTATATCATTCTGTGTTTCTTTCTTCCAGAACAATAAAGAACGAAGGCTTTCACTCTTTAATAACCCCCTACTTAAATATGTATTGTTTGCATGGGAATGTAGAGACCTGAATATACAATGGCTTTTATATTACCAACAATTTTGAACAATTTTATTAAATAGTTGAATGTATAGATTTATTGATATATCATTCAGGGAACCGTTGAAATTGGTGCTGTTATCTTGACATACACTTCTTTGGCTAAGATGGAAGGCTCAAAAGAAAAGGTAGAGGTGGGGTTAGCCACTGGGTAAGTAATTGTTATTTTTTATACCCACAGATGGTACTTGGAGGATAAACTTGGTGGCAGTAACTCTCTTCAGTTTTATATTTATAATTTTATATGCATAAAATAAATGGCAGCATCCTGAACCACATATGCTAATAATGATCATGAGATGCATGGAAATATGTTGCTTCTGCATTTGGAATATGAGGGTACTCTCAGTTTTTCACAACTTATTTTTTCTCTGCCATACCAACGGGTCATCACTTCACTGTATTGTCAATGGCAATGTAGCCACAACACTGCCCTCAGTAAAAATGGTGATCATTCTTTGTATGAGGCAAGACTGCCACTAGAAAAGGTAATTGCTATTTTGTTGTTTCCAAATGGATTGAAGCAATAGCAACCGCAGAGATGATTGTCGCCTGTAGACACTATGGTTAGGAAGCTGACTGGAAAGACTTCGGGGTGAAGACTAGTGCTGAAAATAGTAAGGCAGCATTTGGGTGGCCAGGAAGATAACAGACAGAAAACAGAGAGATTAAGAAATGTATATGGTCTTTTAGACAGGATCCAAGAGCAGATAAAGAGCAGAAAGGGGCTTCAGATTAGAGGAGATAGAGAAGGTAAAGGAAAATGGGAAGTATATTGTTGTATCCAGGACACACAAGATATCGGGTCCACAAAGTCCTTTATTGTAAGCAGTCTCTTAATATAATACAGCCATCAGGAGCTGAACAAACAGTCAGTCAAGCCCAAGGCAAGACTACTCTCATTGCTTTCTGCTCTCTTTTATACATTAGCTACACTGATCCCTTTCAGCTGGTTCTCATACTCAACCCCTTAAAGGAACAGTAATTTAAAATCACATCACCACATTTCTCCCCTCTTAATTAAAATTAACACAATGTTTACAGTATGTAATCCTTAGTCCATACTGGTAAACGTCTTGCACGAACTGACCACCTTTCAGCTCCCCCCCCCTCCTTGATCATGCTCATTTTCCCTTTGAATTCTTTGGACCTCTTCTCTGGATTGAAATTCAGCCACTGCAGCGGAATTATCGGGTGCTGATCGTGAAATACCACCCTCCTCCTCACTCACCGGAGCCATCCCCACTTAAATCTTGGGTTCTGTGTTTGTCCACTGAGAAGTAAATCCTACTGAGTGGGAGGTATCCCACTTTTGTGTATATAGGACTGCAGCCTTACTTGGTTTAACCTGTATGGAAGAAACTTTATTAGTTGCCTCTTTAAAGAAAATAAAGTAGTATTGCAATGAGATAGATGTTTATTGTAGTACTTAGGATTTTTATTTTGTACACTTGGAGACATTTTTCTTCTATTTTTTAAATAGAAATGGAATGGCACTTTATTCTAATTAAAAAGCTGTTAATTAGGGAAGGGGTGGGAAAACATGATATCAAACAAAATTTGGAAGATGGAGATGGGCATATTGGCAAAATATTTAGTCTCGAAGCTGCTGGATGTCACTATAGCTGTGTGTGATTGGTTAGACAGACGTAGTGGGGGAGGAGTTGTGATCTAGATATAATTTTGATCATGCTCACTAGCTTTTTCAGATTCTAAAGAAAACAAGGGGGGGGGGAGACACAACATTTCTGTGGCTTCTCTCTCCCACTCCCACTCATAATCTCCCTCCCTTTTTACATCACTAGCTGAAAGTTTGCTGGGACATTCTGAGACAAATGACTTTAGAATAATGATGTTTATGTAGGATTAGTATTTCCCAATTTGTCTGTGTTCAGTGAGCTCACAGATGTAATAAGTCTTTAAAATCCCTTCTAATTTGGCATCCCTGCTAACTTGGCAAAGAGGCACCTTTTAACGTGATGATTCTCTTTATTTAGCAGGGGGAGAGTAACTGGCCCTATCTACCCCCAGCACAGTACCTCCAGTGACTGTTGCTGGGGTCTATCTTATTTATTCATTTTATTTATTTATTACATTTATAAACCGCCCCATCCAAAGACTCTGGGCTCTTATGTTTCTTTATAGATTGTGAACCCTTTGGGGACAGGGATCCATCTTATTCATTTTTTATTTCTCTGTGTAAACCGCCCTGAGCCATTTTTGGAAGGGCGGTATAGAAATTGAATGAATGAATAAAAATTAAAGAATAACTTAAAACAAAAATAGAGATTGCCAAGTATGACTCTGTTGTTGTTTTTGGATCTCTCAGTGGCTTTCGATACTATCAACCATAGTATCCTTCTGGAGCATCTGAGGGGCGTTGGGAGTGGGAGGCACTGCTCTGCAGTTGTTCTGCTCCTGCCTCTCAGGCAGGTTCCAGATGTTGTGAGACTGTTGCTCTTCAAAACATTAACTTTTATAAGGTGTCCCTCAGGGCTCCATACTTTCTCCAATGTTCTTTAACATCTACATTAAGCATCTTGGAGAGATCATCAGGGGATTTGGTGCAGGGTGTTATCAGTATGCTGATGACATCCAAATCTATTTCTCCATGTCAACATCATCCAGAGAAGGCATAACCTCCCTAAATGCCTCCCTGGAGGCAGTGATGGACCGGATGAGATATAACAAACTGAGACTGAATCCAGGTAGGACGGAGGTACTTATTGTGAGGGGCTGGAACTCGGGAGACTATTTTGATCTGCCTGTTCTGGAAGGGGTCACACTTCTCCAGAAGGAACAGGTATGTAGTCTGGAAGTGCTTCTAGATCCAAGCCTCTCCCTGGTGTCTTGGGTTGAGGCGGTCGCCAGAGTTGCTTTCTATCAGCTTCAGCTGATACACCAGCTGAAATGATTTATTGAGATAAACAACCTCAAAACAGTAGTTAAAATGCTGGTAACCTCCAGATTTGACTACTGCAATGTGCTCTGTGTGGGGCTACCTTTGTACATAGTCCAGAAATTGCAGTTGGTACAGAATGCTGCAACCAGATATGGTCTCCAGGTCATCCTGAGAAGACCATATTACTGCAGTACAGAAAGAACTACTGGTTACCAATAAGTGTTGGCAAAATACAAGGTAGTGGTTATAACCTCTAAAGCCAATCAATCATTTTATTTGCGTCCGTAAGCCAAACAAAATTAAAACTTTAGACAGTTACCATAGATAAATATATAGCATAAAATAACGAAAAGATACACAATCAGCCTCATAAAACCCCATGATAAGAGGTCAGTTTCATAGCCCCATATAAAAATTTAGCAACCAGTTTAGTAATACCCACATTAACATCAGCAAGACATAAATTAAGATAAAATGAGTCAGGCCTGCCTGGGAACTGATCAAATAGGGGTGGTCAATAATTCTTTCCTTGAGTCACGAAACAGAGGGCAGTACAAAAGCACATGAGCAACTGTTTCTAAACAGCCCTCTCCACGAGAACATAGCCCTGAAACAGGGGAATCCTTGCAAAACCTTCTAAGGAGCAAGGCAGGGGGTAAAACATTCAGCCTGGCTCTTGCAAAGGCTGACTTCAGTTTAACCAGATGGAGCGTGGTGAGATATTTAGGAGGATGATTTCGAGCAGGGAGGGAAATACCAAGATATATGGGAGAGCAGCATCTATTCGCTAAGGAGACAAGGTGTTGATACTCAATGTCTCTAAGAAGTTGGATCATAATAGCCTTAGTGCTGGTAAAGCATAGAGACAATAAACTGGAGGGAGAAAGCCACAAACTCATCACTTTTTTTGGTAACCACAGATAACCAAGGGTTAGGGAAGTTGTCCCTACACATAAGCTGAATATACAATTAACCCTGAGACCCAAGGCAAAATTGGAGCCAGCGGGTTAGTGTAAGCTCTCAAGCCTGACAGGCAATGGAATAGGAACCCGGCTCCAGACACAAAGCGCCATAGGAAACACATCTCGGCACTCTAAAAATAGCTCTGAGAAATCTGGACTGAATAGAATCCATCTCCAACTGTATCCCCTGAATCCATAGTGGAGCGCCAAAGAGGATTTGAGCTACAATTTTGGCTCGGAACACCCTGACAGCCGTAGGTATTGGCCACCCCTAGTGAAGAAAAAATGGAGAAAAGCATATAACATGGAATGTGCGGTATGGATCGCACGTAAATGCTGTGATTTCCAATTAAGATTTGATTGGAAATAAATACCAAGATATTTAAACTTAAAAACCTGGTCGATCTTAATATGGTTGATATTCCAGCTGTAAACCTTCCTGGCATTCGAGAACACCAACACCTTAGATTTAGCAAAGTTAATGGAAAGATGGTTATCATTACAATATTGGGCAAACGCTCTCAAAAGTCTGAGGAGACCAATTTGGTTCTGGGACAAGAAGATCGAATCATCAGCATAAAGGAGCACTGGAACCCGATGGTCTGCCAGCTTAGGGGAGTGAGCGTCCACCTAATTCAACTCAGAGGCCAGGTCATTGATAAATTAATTCAAGAGGGCTGGGGCCAAAAGACAACCTTGCCTGACTCCTCTAGACATAACAATGGAATCTGTCAGGGCCCCTTTCGGGTCAAACCTGACTCGAACAGAGGAGTCATCATAAAGTTGTTTTATCAGAAATAAAAGTCTTCTATCAATAGATGTTGTTGCAAGTTTGGTCCATAACAGCTCTCTAGGTATAGAATTGAAAGCAGCTTGGAGATCCATAAATGCAACAAAGAGTTTGCCCTTAAAGGAACTTGTATACTTAGTGGCCAAATGATGCAGTAACATACAATGGTCCCGGCTGGAGTGGTTTGCCCGAAAGCCAGCCTGTTCAGGGCCAAGAACATTGAAATCAAGCATCCAGCCCTCCAACTTAGCCAGTAGATAACGTGCATAAAGCTTGCCCACTATCGACAGAAGGCTAATTGGTCCGTAGTTGGAGGGATCGAAGTGAGAACCATGTTTATAAATGGGCATCACAATGGCCTCCTTCCAAGAGGGAGGAATAATGCCAGTATTATTAATTGAAGAGAACAGGCTGGCCAAAACAGGAGCCCACCATTCCAAGTTGAACCTATAAAGCCCTGAACAGCTTAGACCAGGCACGGATGCAGGACGCGAGTGGCCCATGCCCAGCCACGGTGCAGCGCCCCCGCGTCATATGTGGGGGCTCGCCATGCACCCGCGTCAGGCGCAGGAGGCATGGTCTGGCTCCCGAATGGAGCCACACGGCTCCGTTCAGCACTTAGAGCCAGGAGTGGCTCTTTCCTGCCTTAAAATCAGGGGAGAGCTGCTTCTGGCCATTCTGTGAATGTAGCGTTGGCTAACCACCTCCTAAACGGAGCTGCACAGCTCCATTCAGGAGTTAGAGCCAGGCTGGTGCTGTGTTCACAGCATGGCCAGGAACGGCTCTTCCTTGCCTTAAAGGCAGGGAAGAGCCTCTCCTAGCCGCAAATGCAGCGCCGGCCATTTAACTCCTGAAGGGGGCTGCACGGCCCCACTCGGGAGCTAAACCAGCACCCCCTGAGTTTGATGTCAGACGCGTGCGCGTGTGTGTATGTCAGGGCCATGAGGTGCGGCCCCTGATTGGCGACGGCCCGGGTTATTTGAAACCGTTCGCCCAATGGTGGCTCCACCCCTGGCTTAGACTCTGGGTATTTAAGAAAATGTCTTCTTCACCATGAGCCCCATTGCCCATTGAGGAAAGCTGGTCTTGTGGTAGCAAGCATGACTTGTCCCCTTAGCTAAGCAGGGTCTGCCCTGGTTGCATATAAATGGGAGACTTGATGTGTGAGCACTGTAAGATAGGGGATGATACTATGATAGTATCATAGTATCTATGATACTATCATACCTATGATAGGAAATGGCACTTGAAGTGTGAGCACTGTAAGATAGGACTCTTAGGAGATGGAGTCGCTTTGGGAAGAGCAGAAGGTTCCAAGTTCCCTCCCTGGCATCTCCAAGATAGGGTTGAGAGAGATTCCTGCCTACAACCTTGGAGAAGTCACTGCCAGTCTGTGTAGATAATACTGAGCTTGATGGACCTATGGTCTGACTCAGTATTTGGCAGCTTCTTATGTTCCTATGAAATCATCCAGAGAGATTTGTCTGCAGTTGCCACCAGCTTGTCTGGTGGCTGCACAGGGACAGACCTTCTCTGTTGCCACCCCAAGACTTTGGAATGTGCTCCCTGCTCAAATAAGAGCCTCCCCATCTCTGACAACTTTCAAGAAGTCTTTAAAGACACATGTATTCACCCAAGTTTTTAAACTAGACTTGTGGTTTTAAATCGTGTAAAGATTTTTATGTCTATTTTAACTTGTTAGCCTACTTTCCAGTAGGCTTATGAGAACACCCGGCATTCTGTGTGTGTCTCGTGTGTCCATCCCCCACATCAACTTCCCAATGCCTGGACCAATATTAACCAAATCTGGTACAGTTGTAGGAACACATAGGGATACCTCAATGGCATAGTTTGTGATGATGTCATCCAACCCCATTCAAGATGGCAGATGTGTAAACTTTTGAGGCACAAGTGGGCTAAATTGAGGACCACCTAACTGATTTGAACCAAATTTGCTGTAGCTGTAGGGATACACAGAGATGCCTCAATTGTGTAGTTTGTGATTATGTCATCCACCCTGATTGAAGACAGTGGACACAAATGTTTGAGGCACAAGTCGGCTAACTTGTGGACTGTGTAACTGATTTGAACCAAATTTGATACAGTTGTAGTGAGTGACATACAAGGACACCTCAGTGATGTGGTTTGCAACCATGTCATCCACCCCAGTTCAAGATGGCAGACGCATGGACATTTGAGGCACAATTGGGCTAATGTATGAACCATCTAACTGACTTGAAACAAATTTGCTACAAATATAGGGGCACATAGGGATGACTCAAGGGCATAGTTTGTAATGATATCTATCCTGATTCAAGATGGCGGACACGTGAACGTTTGAGGTGCAAGTGAGAATTGGTTTGGACCAAATTTGGTACAGTTATAGGGACACCTAAAACACAGTTTGTGATGAGATGTTATCATCCACCCCAATTCAAGATGGTGGCATGGATGTTTGACGCGCATGTGGTATAACTTGTGAACTACCTAACTGATTTTGAACAAATTTAGTCCAATCGTAGGGTTAGTGAAAGGAAAGTAGGCAGATTAGGCCTTACTAGAACAACTTGTTTTATGTTGTTGTAAACTGCTCAGATGGAAGTTTGTGGTGGTCTACAAATACAATCAATCAATCAATCAATCAATCTTCTGCTTAGGATTTGTGTAACACTTTAGTGTCTTTACAGTGCTTAATACAAAGCTGCCTTACATTGCATTGAACCACTTGGCTCATTATTGCCCATACCAGGTTTGCACAACATAAGGCATGGGGACTGGATCCAGCCTGCAGTTCCTTTTCTTGCTGGCCCCCAGGTAGGAACATCCAGCAGCAACAGCAGCAGCCATGAAGAGCTCTTGGCTTGTCCCACCGACGAGCAGCAATGGCTCAATGCAGTTGGGTGCCTGAGACCAGATGAGTTGCATGTGGCAGTGATGAACTGGTGAATGAGTAAGTCTGTTGTTGCAGCTTGGGTGGCAGCAGCAGCATCAGGCAGGCACAAGCAGAGCTGAAAACAGTGGTGCCCCTGCTGGAAACCACCAGGCTGGACTATTGCAATGCACTCTATGTAGGGCTGCCTTTATATGTAGTTCAGAAACTTCAAAATGAGGTAGCCAGATTGGTCTCTGGGTATCTGGAGATAATAGACAATGCCTGCTCTCAAACAGTTGCACTGGCTGCTTTGTTTCCAGACAAAGTACATAGTTCTGGTTTAAAGCCCTGAATGGTTCAGGATTGGGATACCTGAAGGAATGCCTTTCTCTACAAGATTCCCACCACTCACTGAGATCATCAGGAGGGGCCTGTTTTTGGGTGCCACCAGTTCATCTGGTGGCCACCTGGGGTAGGGTCTTCTCTGTTGTCACCCCTATGTTGTGGAACGTGCTTCCTGTGGATATAAGAGGATTGTCTTCTGTGGAGGCCTTCAGGAGAGCCTTAAAGACCCATCTTTTTAGTCTCATTTTTAATGCTATCTAGTTTTAATATCTCATTTTAATTGTAATTTTAATCTTTTAATTTTTTTTATTTCATTATGTATATTTTTATTTTAATGTAAACCACTCAGAGTCAGCTTTAGAAGCCTTATAAATAAAATGAATGAATAAATAAGTAATAAAGTGTGCACTTGTATTGCAGGAAGTATTTTGTGGCAACACAAAACTTGGATTGGCCATTAATATAGGCAATTAAAATGTGCAAATATTTATTATTTTAATGTATATACCACCTGACTCCAAGGCTCTATAATACGTTACTTTGATTATATATGTCCCTAGTCAGCAACTAGTTCTCCTATACAGCCTCTTTGAGGAGGAAAAGATTACTGCTGGGGACAGTGCCTCAATCCCCACCTTCTATAGTGGCCTTTTAGAAAGTTTGTGAAAGGTTTCTCTACACCTTTTTGCTACTATATTAGTAAAGGGTGTGTATGGAGGGGAAGTCAGCATTCTGCGAGGAGCGGGGCAGATTTGCCAAAATAAAAGGTAGAAAATGTTCTTTATTGAATCATAAAAACTTGCCTGACATGTTTCAAACTTAAGGAAGCTCTTCTTTAGAGTCAATTGTATAGTATGATATATTTTGTTGGGGATTGTATCCCACATCAGCAGGACTATCTGGACTACATAATTGTCCTGGAAGCCTTCAGTTGCTGACTCCCAATAAATGTTGTAGCAAATTAAAGCCTTTGTCTCAGAGCAGCTCACAGGAGGGGTGTGTGTGTTGAATCATCCCTGGTGAGCTGCCTGGCTAAGCTGCCCCTAAAACTAATCTATATTTCCGGTAGAATTAAAATGCGGCTGCCAGCACCCCTCTTACCAACAGAGCTTGAACCTCCTTGGGCTTGGGGTGGAACCCAGGGAATACTCTTTATTTTGCTATTGGATTTAAAAAAAACAAACAAACAACCCCTTCCACGTGTAAGCTTACACAGGATGAGAAAAACTAATAGCTGCTCAGTGCTTGAGGATGCTTTTGCATCAGAGAAATCTCCCTTCTTCCACCCTTTTCCTGAGTTAAAAACCAACTCTGAGAGACTTGTAAAAAGAAAAGAACAAAAAAACCAGTTTTATTCAATTACTACAGACTGCTTCTGTACACTCAAAATACATAGGTAGGAGTAGTGTTTCTTATTCTAATTATGTTACAGGTAAACAATGATAGAACAGTATCAGGAATATGCAAAAGCACACACATACAAATAAATATGTTCCCAATGCACAGTCTGACTAAACAAACTGTTCCTTATGATGAATTCCCTTTACCTTGAATTCACCCAATTCCTGATGAGAATCAAACTTCCTGCAATCCTTTCTTTCAAGGATTTACAGAGTTATTCCATGAGAGAAACCTCCATGCTGGCTTTGACCATGAGGGAGCAAAACTCCATTGCCTCTCATTAAGACTTTCCATGTGTGCTTCTCTCCAACAAAAACTGCCCTTCTTGTTCCCAGAATTCCCAGCAACTGCTCTCTAGGTCCCACCCACCTGATGTACTGATTGGCTGTCCTGGAGTTCACCAGCCTGTCAGTCAAGACAAGGGTTCACTCCCTGTTAACTCTTTAGAGGAAGGGGAGGCTGATAACTACAAATGCAAAATAATGAAGTTGCATGAGTCCTATCCTTCCTAATTTATTTGCTCTTTTTGAGTTTCAAACATATGTTTGAAGTCTGTGTTAAATTCTAAATGGTCACAACCATAAAAATAATAAGTTTATTAAGCCACCCCATAACAAATTGTTCTCTGGCTGGCTTACATAATAATGAAAATAATTAATAATTAAAACACAAAACGTATATCTTGAGACACCATTAATTCTAGATCTTTGCCTAGTATAAAGAAAAGCTGTAGTGTGTATGTAAACCAAAGGAACATTGGTTTTAAGAAGTCAAACTGTTCTCAATAATAAAACCTGATTCTATTGCTGTTGAAGGAGTGCATGCATGGTAGAGAAGCAGAAAGACTGTGTCTTTTGCAGTAACACCGTACTGAAGTTGGGTCCTACTAGTTGCCAGTTCCTAGATGCAGTAATTGCGCCAGGAGGCAAAAAAGGTAGCCTTAGCTGCATTTGCTTCTTCCCGGGCTATTAAGTCCTATAGATTGTTTTCCGGCAGTCACTGCCCGCTGTTTTGCTGCCCAGTACCGTAGCACATCCGACGAGTGTTCTCACCGCGCTGAAGAGAAGGGAATTTGATTTCCAAATTCAAGGAAACCTAGACTAGACTAATAGCAATTGGGCTAGTCTAGAGACATGGATACCACGAAAGCAGGGTTTCTGCACCGGGAGTAGAAATCCAGGGCAGGATGTCAATAAAACTTTGAGGAAGTGCCACTCCAGTGGGGAAAAATATTGGGGAAAGTTTGTTTCCAGTTCTGAGCGTCGAAGGAAGAAAGGGGACATGCAACCCTACTCATGCTTACGGAGACGTTAAGCCCCACTGTGCTCTATAGGACTTACTCCTAGGAAAGTGTGCATCAGACTGTAGACTAAGAGAAAGATTTGAAAGATGTAAACACCCCAACGCTTGAAGTGGGATTCCTAGAGTGGATCAGGAAGCTAAACATCGTCTTTGGGTACTTTTCAGTGAAAAGGACAACCACGGCAGAAAAGAGATAAAGATAATAAGAGTATGAGAATTTTAAAAAAGCAGCCCAGACCTCTGCAGGTTTACTTTAAGAGAAGTCTCACGGAGTTCAATGGGCCTTCCGCACACACAATGCGCTGAATCGCAGCCTACGGTCCCCATTAGGGCAGGGTTATCCTGCTGGGCTCCCACCCCCGTTTTTGTTTTGTACTAGGTCAGTCTGGCCACATGTAAGTTCCTCAGCGCCCCTAAGTCCCCAAAGCCTCCAGGATTTCTGTAGGGGTAAAAACTAGGCAGGATGTGGGGTCCGGACTTTCCATGTTGTGCCCAACATCCAGGCTTGGCGGGTGGGGGAAGCAAAACCCCAAATGGTTGCAGCACCACACTGAGCTGCCAGAAAAAGAAAAGGGGCGAAAACTCAGCCCGCTCCAGCCCAGAGAGCGAAAAGCGGAGGGGAAGCGAGAGCGTTTGTGGGGTGGGGAGGGGAGACCCTCACAAGCCCCTCCCTCCCTCCGGACTCAGCCGGTTCCTTTCTCTCTCTCTCTGCCCGCTGGGTTATTTCCTCTTCCTCTCGGCGGGCGGGAGGAGAGAAAGAGAAGAGGCGGCAGGCTGGGCTGGTAGCAGCAGGAGGAGACGGCAGTGGCGGCGCTGTTGCTGAGCGTGTGTGTGGGACGGCGGCGGCGACGTGGGGAGGGGAATAGGGACCAGGGAGACCGACGAAACCCGCTGCCGCTGCTGTCGTCGTCGAGCGGGGGGGCGGCGCTAGGAGCTGGCGGGGGCCTGAGCGAGCTTACAGAGTCACCGTGTCACGGCGGCGGCACCCGCCCGCCTGCCTGCCTGCCTGCTGCCGCCCGGGAAGGGGGGGAAACTGCCGCCGCCGCCGCCTCCTTTTTCCCGGAGAGGCCTCACCATCATCGCCGCCTCCTCCTCCTCCTCCTCCTCGGCTGCCGCCGGAATCGATCCCCTCCCTTCGCGCGCTCCGAAGCGAACCATCCCAAGCCGTGCAGAAGGAGGGGGGACTTGGGGGCCCAGGCTAGGCCAGGCTGGGCCGGGCCCAGGCTGCGGAGCCGGCGCCGAGCAGCCAAGACCGGGGTGGGTGGGAGGGGGGAACTGGAGCCCGGGACGGGCCTGGGCTGGGCCGGGCCGCTGCTGCCGCCGCCTTCTCCTCTGAACTAGGATGTCCCGACATGAAGGTGAGTGTGAGGCCGGGCCTGGGCGAGACATGCCGGGGTGGGGGAGAGGAGAGCGAGAGGTGGGTCATCATGGCGCCGCCGGCGCCGCTGCATTAGGCGTAAGCAGGCAGAGAAGCCGGCAGCCGAGCCCAACCCGGGGCAGCAGGAACCGGTGGCTGTGGCAGAAGGGCGGGCCGGACCCGGCCCGCTTTGCATTGTCATGGGGCCTGTGTCCGTTACGGCTCCTTCTCGGCCCGGACCAAAGGGTGGCTGGAAGTGCGGCCTAAGAACGGGGCCCAGGCCGTTGTGAGCGCCTCAGCTCTGGGCCTGGCCGGGCCTGGCCTTGCCTCGGCCCCGCCCTGGAGCGGGGGAAGCAGGAGTTGGGGGGCGAATGCGGCCCCTTTTTCGCGGACCGTCTGTGCCACCAGGGCGGGGATGATTGGTAGTGGAAGGGTGGGTAGGTAGGTAGGTAGGTGAGGCGTCAGCAAGGCCCAGTTGTCAGGGGCAGGAAAGTACGTGTTCGGGGTGGTGGTGGTTTGTACACCGGCAGAGTTGACGGTTGTTACGGGACACGTGGGAATGGCGTGCATATGCTTGAGGATTAACGGCGGCGAGCGTTGAGGAACGGTGGTGGAGGAGTTTGGTGTTGGACGTTTAGCGGGCCACATGGTAGGGAGAGTCCTGGGCGGGCAGGCAGGAGTGAATGTGTGTAAGAGGGAGGGAAGGAGGGGAAACGTAGAGCGGGGATGAATGTACTAGTTGACATTGTGTCGCCGGAGGATAATGGATTTGTTTTGGCCAAAGTTAGGGTGGGGTGAACGTGGAGTCCAGGACGGAGAGGGATCGGCGGCAGTGCCAGTGGAGGTGTGTGCCGACCGGCAGGGTAACTGGTTGGGATCAGAGGCCTGCAAAGTGTACAGAGGGCATATCTGTATACGTGTTGATGTGGCAAGGGAAAAATGTACAGAGTTATGCTGAAGTCAGTATGAGGACCCTGGGGGACGTGAGGAAGTGAGTTTTTAAGGGGAAGTTGAAACTCTGGGATTGCTGTGAAATGAAGCATATGCTTCAGATAATGCATACTCGTATAGCAGAGAAAGGCATACATAAGGAGATATATAATTCTACCTGGAATTGAGAAGGATGTATAAGGGAGAGGAAATAGGTTGGATCTTATTGTTGTTTATGGTGTACTCGTGCAATATGTTGAGGTAGTCGAGGAGAGACATGTTTTCATATTCCTTTTGCTATATAAAGTAGGGGATTTGCATAGGTTTATGGGAAGCCTAACAAGTTGTAGTTGGACTCTGGGCTGGTAGGTAGCCATTTGTCTAGCAACAAATAAAAATGTCTATCATTCAAGTAGTATTTTATGTCTCTGCTTAAGTTGCCTTATGTTGTGTAGGTACATGTGGGCTGGTCGATTCACTGTAATTATTTATGATGCTGACATCTTAACACTTGTTCTCTTTTAAAATATATGTATAATGTCATGCTGTTTTTCTCCTTTTACTTGCTCACATCTTGCAGTGATACAGAAGGCAATGTAGATGATCAGTTTTTCCTGTGCTGTTTATTGCTGATGTAGAGTAAATGAATGATCAAACTGAGAGAAACTGAAAAGGTGAAAAAGGCGTATGTGTAATAGAAAGAGAGAATGTAGAAGTATGTATGATCAATAGGCCTTTGAGGGGGGTGATTTGTGTGGTTTTTGTTATAGTATTGTGCAAAGAGAAGATCTACAGAAGTTATCTGTAGAAAATATTTTTTTTTAACACAACGCGGGCAAGTTCAAAACTAGGGAAAGATGAAGTTTAGATGTAATTATCAATGGGTCTGAAATGTTGCTGTCGAAGTGGAGCTACATATAATACTTGTGCTGAGGAATGAAAAGAGTTCAGGACAACCTAAACTTCTGTTTTACATGAGCAAATAATGTTCTATCTTTTACTGTTGGTTAGTGCCTTTCATAGCTGGGAATTCACTCCCCAAGATGTAGTGATGGCCACTGGCTTAAATGGCTTTACCAGGGGAAGAACAGATTCATAGAGGATAAGCATATTGATAACTATTAGCCATAATAGCAAAATGGAACCTTCCTGTTCAGAGGCAATGTACCACAGACAGGATGCTTGGGGTCAAATGGGAACAGGCTCATGCCCTCATGCACTGCTTGTGGACTTCCTGGAAGCATCTGGCTGGCCACTGTTTGAAACAAGATGCTGGGCTAGTTGAATTCTTAGTCTGCTGTAGCAGAGCTGCTTTTGTGTCTTAGTGAACAGTAAGTTTTGTTAGTGTTGTCTTTTTGAGGATGAATGGTTCTTCAATTGTTGTTTAAGGCCTGCAATCAAAGTGTACACTGGCTTAAAGTATACTAGCAGAATAAAGATCCATTATAGCTGTGCTGATTAAAATTATCAAGGAGAGATGCCAAGTACTTCTGAGGTTTATATGTATTCTGCAGATGCCAGCTCTTCAAAGTCTGAAAGCTTTCCCTATAAATGGCTGTAATAACTGATTTAAAAAGCATTTGCCTTGAGAGATTCTGCAAGTATACAGTCATGGCTTTTGTACAGCCTGTTCCTATGCATATAGACTATGAGTTTTGACTATAGACTGGTTTTGATGAGGTTTATTCCCAAGTTAATTTTCATAGGACTGTAGTTTTAAAATGATTTTATTTCCTGCATGGGATATCATTGATTAAAAATGAGGTTGTTTACTTTTAATTAGCAATGATGCTTTGGGATATTCTCAAAATGGGATGATCTCAGAAAATCAGGGAAAATGTGGTGTTCTGAAGGCTTTGGCAAAATATAGACTTTCTTCTCATTATTTGTTAGTGTTTAGTGTGCAAGTGTTCTGTCTTGTGTTCCCAATCCATAAGAGAGAGAATGCTCTGAATATCCCTTCAAGAACCACTAAAAGTATGATGCAAGCAAACATGTGGTGCTTCTTTCAGTCTTTGTAGAGTACCTCGCATATCAGAGAATCCACATTAGCTGTTAAATTCTACAACTTAGATCTCTTAGTACAGGGGTGGGCAAACTTGGAGCTCCAGCTGGGGATGGGAGCTGTTCAACAACATCTGGAGGACCAGGTTTCCCCACCCCTGTTGTAGTAAGTTGTATTTCAGAGAGGAATATAGGAAGCCTCCTTTTATCTAGTCAAACCATTGATCCATCTTGGTCAGTGTTTTCTACTCTGACTGGCAGTGAGACTTAAGGTTTCAGGCAGAAGTGTTGTTCTTTCCAACCCTATCTGGAGATGCCAAGGATTTAATCTAGGACTTTCTGCATGTAAATCAGATGCTCTTGCACTCCATCTCCATTTCATTAAAGAAACATTGGTTCTCTCACATGTAGATGTCTGGACTCTCCCCATTAGCATGTCCCACAAATATGAGAGTAGTATGGCTGGTGAAAATATATCTGCAAAGGCTGGATGGTCTCTGTGGATAGCTAGAATTAGGGAACTAAGAGTTAATAAGAATTTGGAAGGCCAGGTGTTATCAGAATTCCATCGTTCAGGAGTTAGGCAGGGATATGTTAGTAGGCAGCAAGGCCTTAAACATTTCTAGGGGAACAAGAGGAACTAGATTTCTAGGAAGCCAGTGAAGGTAGTTTGTAGCCACATATAGTATAGTATAGGTCCAGTATAGGATGTTGCACCAGTGACTGCTGTAGCACAATGATAGCTTATATAGTCTGGCTCTTCAGTTCACACCTGGTGTCTGTTTCGAGAGGAACCTTGATTCTGCAACTAGTTGTATGAAATGTTTATCCTTTCTCAGCACAGCTGTAAGTGAACAGTTTTGTGCTTTGTCTGTGTTGCTTGACGTCTTTCTTGTGCCCAGATCACAGCTCCTTCTTTGAAGAGTGGTGACTGAGGAATCTTGGTTGTGGGCTTGTGGAGAAGGGTGCTTCCGCAACAGGTTCTCATCTGTTGTGCATGTGGGTTCTTCCCTTTGCAATCTTGGTTCTGATATGTTCTGATGCTGTTGGTTGCTTTGGCTAGGAACGACTCTTAATGGCTTAGCATGGCCAACATTTTGAAGGAGCAATTCTCTTTGCTCTCCAGTGATGGTGAGGATTGTGTCTCAGGCTTGAGCAGATACATTGTGGTAGAAATGGCTTGTGCCTGCCTTGGTTTGTCTTTGACACTCTTTTATTGGTGCCATAATTTGTTACTAGTACAAGATGAAAAACTCCCAAAATCAGAATGGAACGAACCAGTATGGAATGCTTGTACATATCATATGTTTGGGATGTGTGAAAATAATAATGAAGCAGTGAATCCTCACACTTCAGGTTTGTATGTTGCTAATTAGCATCCCTGCTGACTGGGCAAGAAGCATCTCTTTAAACTGGTGGCTCTCTTAGAGTTATGATTACAATTCGACTGTTACAATTCAGCTCAGTATATGGTCTTTCTCAGTGGCTGTTGCTGGTGACGTGTGTGTTAGATTGTGAGCCCTTTGGGACAGGGAACCATTTACCTTTTGCTATGTTTTTGCTTTGAGAACTTTTTTTTGGGTTGAAAAGTGATGTATAAAACTTTTTTTAAAAAATGCTTCACTTTATTGTACAACTTGTGTTTTGTCACAACACCTGCATCATGTGGATGCTGAGAGCTCTCTTGTTGACTCGGAACAAAAGTCCATCTAATCTAACATTCTGTTTCCAGTAGTGGCTAGCCAGGTGCCCCTTAGAAGCTCATAAACAGGACATGATGGGGAAAACCAGTAGTACTTACTACTATTACGCATATTTATATACCACTTTTCAACAAAAGTTCTCAGTGAGGTTTACACAGAAAAAGAATAAGGAGAATATGGTTCTCTGTCTCCAAAGGGCTCAGTGTCTAAAAAGCAATGCAAGGTAGACACTTAACAGAAGCCACTGGAGGGATGCTTTGCTGGGCTCTATAAGAACGGTTGCTCTTTTCCTGTTAAATATAAGGAATCACCACTTTAAAAGTTGTCTCTTTGCACAGTTATACTGTCATAGATGTGGAGGTTCTATTTTACATCAGTGGGTAATGATAAAGGATCTTTACTCTGTGAACTTATCCATTTAAAAAAACAAAAACACCACCACCTATTCAGCTAATACCAATTACATCTTGTAGCAATAAATTCCTAGAGTTACGTTTTTGCTGCATAATACTTCCTCTCATTTTCTGAGCTTGAGCTTCTTCTCACAAGCAGTGAGAAAGGCTCCAGAGTGGGCTGTGGGGAAGGCGGGTTAAACATACCTTCCGTGCAGGCGATCCAACTGGCGTCCCCTCATCCCACCCAGACAATTTCCCGTGCACTGAGGCAGCGGGGAGGGTTAGGGGTTGGGATGTGTCATCCCAGCCCCCAGAAATACCATGATGCACTGTGCGAGTGCATAGTGCATCATGGGAATCTCCCCTCCCCTCCTCAAGCTGCCAGAGGGTCAGAAAAACAGGGTAAAGGGAGCACTTGCTCCCTTAACCTCATTTTAATGTGTGGCTATTTAGATGGAGTTGCTGCTGGGATCAGCCCGCTCCCAGCGGTTTACACATGCATGCAAAACCGGGCTCGACTCACTTAGCCCAGTTTTGCACGTGCACGTGAATAGCCTGCTAGTATACTGAAAGAGAAAAAGGGCTTGATTCAGTCCACCATAGGTGCAGTGCATGAGCCTGGCTTTTCCTCTGCCCCCATGGACAGCCACTCAGTGACATGAAGCTGCAAGAAAAGGAAGACTTCTGGCATCCGTGTCCAGTCTTCCTCCCTCCACTTGCTTAAGAAATGTGGCACATAGTCTTTGACTGAGCAGAGCAGGGTGGATTGCCTGGGGATGTCAGAAGTGCACAGAGCTTCCTAGTGCATTCATCTCACTCCTGATCTCTCATTCCCAGTAGCTGTCTGGTGTGTGAATGCCTGTGTGCACATGCTGGGTAGGGAGGGAAATGAGCCTTATTATGGCAGGCACTGGGCCTGTGATGAACTTGCTTGCCCAGTGTAATTTCTCTTTACTCCTCATATCATGATGTTCTGAGACTTCCTCTCTTATTTTCAGCCCCTCCTCTAATAATCACAATGTTTACTTTGTCATTTTTCACTTATGTCATACACAATTGACATTTTTCAATGGGTGTTTGACTATATTTTCTTCCGAGTTAGTCTTTCTTGGAGTTCTCTTGGAGAACTCTTGGAGTTCTTCATTCTGCTTGGAAATGCTCTGAATAATTTGATGTCACTACAAATGTGCCCATCTTGCTGTTCAACCCAATTGATAATCTGTGAATAAATTAAAGAGCACTGTCTCCAATACAGATTGTTGGAGGACCTCCACTGTTTACTTTCTTTTATTTTGAAAATTGTGTATTTCTTTCCCATAAAGAAAACTGATTCTTTAACCACTTGTTGATCCATAAGATGACCCATTCCCTTATTCTGTGTTGCTAAATTGCTTAAGAGACTTTGTCAAAGTCTTCCTTGAAAGTCCAAGTATATAATGTTGAGATTATATTTAATCTCAACTGTGTTTAAGAGAGGAGAGCTGGTCTTGTGGTAGCAAGCATTACTTGTCCCCTTAGCTAAGCAGGGTCTGCCCTGGTTGCATTTGAATGGGAGACTACATGTAAGCACTGTAAGATATTCCCCTTAGGGGATGGAGCCGTTCTGAGAAAGAGCATCTAGGTTCCAAGTTCCCTCTCCAGCATCTGCAAGATAGGGTTGAGAAAGATTCCTGCCTGCAGCCTTGGAGAAGCTGCTGCAAGTCTGTGTAGACAATACTGAGTTAGATAGATCAATGGTCTGACTCAGTATATGGCAGCTTCCTATGTTGAAATTACTGCTATTCTTGAGGATTCTCACAATAATCCTAAGAGTTTGGCGAAGCAAGACTTCTCTTTGCAGTTCTGCTGATTCTTTTCCAGTATACGCTGCTGCGTTTATATTCAAGTATGATACCTTTAATTTTACTTTTCACTGATTTTTCTGACATGTGTCAGATCTTCTGCACTCCAAAAAACAAACTTCTTAAAGTTGGTGTTGTAGTGGATGCTTATGAAACTTTTGGTAAAGATGCTGAGTTGAGCAATGTTGTATATGTTAAAAGAGAAACACTTTCACATTTGTATTCTTAAAGTTGAATTTGTCAGTTCTGTTCTTCAAATCCTTTGGTACTGCTGTCTGACCTAGTTCTTCAGATGTACTGTATGCCAACTTCATGTGTGACTATCTGTCTAGCATCTTCAGCAGTAAAGATTAATGCAGAGGATTCATTTAACTTCTCTGCCCCTTCATTGCCTTCAGTATTTATTTTATACCTTTCTTTTCTAATGATCACACTGCCTCTCTGTCTGGCTTCCTGCTGCTAATATGCTTAAAAACATTTTTACTAAGTTGTCCTTGACTTGACTTAGTCTAGCTTTACATATTGCAGATCTTTATCTGGCAGAGCCCCTTTAGCTCTGACTCTTCCGTTAGCATATTGCTTGGAATAATCATTGGTTCTCAGGGGGGAAAACAAAATCTTCACATTCTTTTTTGCAAGATGGCCAACAGCAAAATCTATACATGCATCCTACTAAGATATGGGCAATTACACAATTTTACTTGAACACACTGTGTCTTGCCATTTCTCCATTAGTAATGCAATTTGGGGTTAGCAATTGAGCTATTAATGACTTGAGGTGTGAGGGCTTAGGAAAAACCAACTTTTCTCCCAAGGCCAGAGCTGGAAAATTTGAAAAAAAACTTATGAGATTTTCTCTCTTAAAATGATGCATAAAATGCTTTACAAGGCATGGGTTTGAAAGATCACTTCCTGCCCATTTCTTTTCCAAAATACTGTCAAACAACTACGTAACAAGAAGGTGTTTTGTGTAAGATGGTGAAAAAAATAGACAATTACAACTCTAATTATCATGTATACTATAGAGTTTATAACTTAACTCCTTGAGAACTTAGGACAGTTTGAAAGAGGATTGGTTGTTTTGGTACACATCCTTGCCCCACTCTTGACCTCTGGTACATTTTAGGCATGTTTATATTGTTTGTTTCTAAGATCTTAAAAAATTATTTGATTAGAAGCAAGTGAGAGAAAAGCACCATTCAAACTTTCTGTAACTTTCTATAAAAATACGCTTACATCATTCTGGAAGTTCCTCCCCATCACGTTTATCTTCCCTCCCCCATGCTCTTCACATTTAGGATGAAGTTCATCTGAAGAGGTGAACTCCATAACAATGATCATAACTATTTCTGTGATCAGCAGCTTGAGGCACCTCTTAGATAAATGGCCATCCTAAGCATGAAGAGCAGTGTGCGTGTGCACTGACCCGCTCTGAATGATGTAAGCATGTACACCAGAGTTTTTGCTGAACGCTTGAACATAGTTAAAATGTGTGTACCATTAGAAGCAAAGCAATGCAATGCTTCAGAATACTTTAAAAACTGCTTTTGGTCTCCATTATTTACTTAATAAGGATATTGTTAACAATTGATCAATATTAACAATATTAATTGTAAATAATTGCTCAGAAAATGATTTTATTTTACTAGTCTAGATAATTCTGACTGCAGGAAGACTTTCTAATTTCAGATAAGTTCCATCTTACTCACTACAGTGGTTTATGGCTCTTATTTTCAATTGACAAGATATAAGATGTGTCCAGATATCTTAGGCTGTAGTAGCTTGGAGGTCAATCTCTAGCACTACATATTTTTGTAATTAATATTTAGTACACTTATGGCATTTAAAAGTATAAATTCTTTAGTTTTGTTTAAAAAAAGAAAATCCAAACCTTATCTGCTAATTAAGCTTTACCTAGTTTCTCTTGTGCCCTTTAAACAGTAAAGTAAGTTTAAATACAATACCAAAAGAGTGTGTGTGTGTGTGTGTGTGTTTTATATATCTACCCCCAAAGTTTCTGCTCCCCCCAAAAAAACAATCCAACCAACTCTGGAAAAATGTTCTCTTCCAATGATTTCAAAGTTTCTGGAAATTTTATCTCTGTTAAAGAGTTCTAATGGGATACATTGCAGTTTGAACCTCTGTACTTGCTAAGTGCCTGGCCTAAGAGGGCTATGGGCCATCATGGTGGTACAAATGTAATGACCTGTTCAGAACAACAGTTAAATAAGGCTTTGAGTCGTGGCTGAAAATTTTCTTGTACCTGAGATAGACGCCTAGGCGTGTGTTAAATAAGTCGTTGATGCTCTGGTCTCAGCCAGCTGTGTTTATTTGAAACCCTTGTAAATTGGCAGCCTTAAATACACAGAACTGTGGTGGGTGGTTTACAAATTGAGTTATAAAATACACTTCTGTCACTTTTCATACTTCTTTATAGATTCCTTTCAGCAAATACTGCAGTCAAACATCAAGCTTTTGTCCACAGCTATGATGACTAAATATTTGTTGTCATTGTTGTTAATAATTACATTTATATCCTGTGCTTCCTCCAAGGAGCCCAGAGTGGTGTTCTACATACTTAAGTTTCTCCTCACAACAACCCTGTGAAGTAGGTTAGACTGAAAGAGAAGTGACTGGCCCAGAGTCACCCAGCAAGTATGCCTGAATGGGGATTTGAACTTGGGTCTCCCCGGTCCTAGTCCAGCACTATAACCACTACAGCATGCAGGCTCATTTACCTGGAACATTGGTAGCTGCCATATACTGAGTCAGACTGTTGATCCATCTAGCTCAGTATTGTCTTCGCAGACTGGCAGCAGCTTCTCCAAGGATGCAGGCAGGAGTCTCTCTCAGCCCTATCATGGAGATGCTAGGGAGTGAACTTGGAACCTTCTGAATGCAAGCATGTAGATGCAGAGCAGCTCCATCCCCAAGGGAAATTCATTATAGTGCTCACATGTAGTATCCCATTCAAATGTAACCAGGGAGGTCCCTGCCTAGCAAAGGGGACAATTAATGCTTACTACCGCAAGACCAGCTCTCCTCCCTACCACCAAATTAAACTTGAGTCTTATTATTTCTGCACAAGTAATTTTTGCTTTACAGATGTGTATTGTATTAACAACTGTGGACTCCTTTTTTTTGTTCCTCTTGTATTTATGGATTATGCAGTCTAATTGCATCCTAAGTCATAGACCAGTATTTTCGAAACTTCTAATAGATGAGGAAGGCTCCCCCCACCTCTGAATTAGAATGAAGTATATCTCCAAGTTTTACATGCCAGGATTTTTAGTTTGTATAAGAATATTTCCTCTCAGAGGAGCCAGTCACCTGTATTTTTGCATGAGTCACTGCTCTGGGCTTGCTTTCTGGGATTAGAAGGGGATAAGTCCAGAATAGTGACGCATGCAGAGCTGCAACAGGCAGCTATCTTTGAGGGTAGGTAGTTCTGCTGCATCTGAGTTGGGAGTGATTGAATGATGCAACCAAGCCAAATGCAGAGAGATGGCAGAATTACACCCTCTTAGTGGAAGATAGTGGTGTGCCCGAACCGGTCCAGAGCCATGCAAAAGGCCTCTGGACCGGTCTGGAATTCGGGCGGTCTGACGGGGGGGGAGGAGTGTCGCTTTACAGGTTGGGGGGGTAGTACTTACCCCTCTTGCCGCTCTTCCCCCTCCGGCGCTCAACTTTAAGGAAATGTTTTTGGGGCGGCAGGGTTCCTCCCTGCCGCCCCTGTCCCCATCGTTGTCTGCAAAACTCTGAGCAAGTAGAAGCTGGCGCCACACATGCACCTGGCGTGCATGCGCCGCATACGTCACATATAAATGTGTGACGTATGCGGTGCGCGCCGGTGGCGACGACAGGCGCGCGCCGCGACAGGCGCATGTGTGGCGCCAGCTTCTACTTGCTCAGAGTTTTGCAGGCAACGATGGGGACAGGGAGAAAAACTGCCGCCCCAAAAACGTTTCCTTAAAGTCGAGCGCCGGAGGGGGAAGAGTGGCAGGAGGGGTAAGTACTACCCCCCGCCCTTAAAGCGACGCTCCCCCCAGTGCCGGACCATGCCTCCGTGGTTCCATGCACATCCCTACTGGAAGATGATGATGATTATTTATTCGATTTCTATACCACCCTTCCAGAAATGGCTCAGGGCGGTTTATACAGAGAAATAACAAATAAATAAATAAGATGGTTCCCTGTCCCCAAAGGGCTCACACTCTAAAAAGAAACACAAGATAGACACCAGCAACAGTCACTGGAGGTACAGTGCTGGAGGTGGATTGAAAGAAGGAACACCAGGGCAATGAATCGTGGAGAGATGTAGCAGTCTGTCTCCTGTGGAGGTGTGTACTTTGTACTTATAGAAGTATTTATTTAGAAAACTAGCAGTTTTCTCACAGCATGTTAGTGTGCCCCCGACACACAGGTTTGGGAATGACTGCCATAGGCTATATTAAAAACTGACCAAAATACTTGGAGAACAAATCTACATGCATATAAATATTTCATCTGAGAGAGTGACTTTTAAGAAGAACCTTGGTTATTTCTTTTTTAAAGAAGTATTTGGCTACTGAAGAAAAAACTTAACTCTGTGATCTCTTGTGGACAACCACTTTTCCCCCCCTTTTTGTTTTTTTTGGCCAATTTTGTGTTATGGTACCTACATGAGATATTTGTCCTGATCCAAATATCAGGACAAATATAGCATGGGAGCTTATTCATTATGGGTTTCCCTGCCTGCTTGAACTACTGTAATTTTGGGGAGAAAGGCTGCAGCAGGTACATTTTAAAAAGTTGTTTATGCCAGTGCAGCATTTATGCTAGAATTCAGGATCAAGCTGCAGTAAAATTTTAAGCATTCAACACAGCCGAAAAAATAATGCATGATGTCTCCCTCTAAATGCAGTGTTTACGCCGATGTAGCATTTCTGCTGGGTTTCTGCAATCTTTAAAGAAGGTTGTCCTATGGAACTACCTCTTTATGTATTCTAGACCATGGGTTCCTAACTTCTTTTAACAAGTCTACCCCTTCTGTCCCAAACTTTCAGTTCAGGTACACTTTCAAAGTATTTCAGTGTATTGTGTATTTCAGGTACACAAACTTGTGTGTGTGTTCAATTCTGAGATGGACTATTCCAGTCACTGGCTTATATCCTACTTATGAGCATTCCCATTGAAATTAATAGAACACGTGAGCTTGTCCCATTAATTTCAATGACTGCTTATGAGTGGCTTAATCTGGATGTAAGCCAATGACTGGAGCACCTCTAAACTGTGTGTACCGTGTTTTCCCGAAAATAAGACAGTGTCTTATATTAATTTTAGCCCCCCCAAATGCACTAGGGCAATTAGCGGTACATCAGAAATTACTGCTAGGTCTTACTTTTGGGGAAACGGGGTATGTATACACATACAGAGATAAAAATGCCAATTTTAAGTGTTACATTTAGGGAGACAAGCAACTAAAGTTGCTGGCTCACACCCATACTAAGTCACTCATAATGAGTCTAACTGAAATTAATATTTTAATGGGAGTACTCCGTGCTAACTTTCTGAAGACTGAGTGAGGTTGAGGGAAGGGGTATGCTGAACCTCAATGTGTAACCAGCCAATCGGGAACAGAGGAGGAGGAGGGTCTTCAGCCTCCGCTCCCTTCTGCAGCAGGCACATGGCTGCAGATGCATCAGCTCAGATGGGGAACAGATAGTGTGGCTGCGGTGTGGGGAGGTAGGAGGTTTGGAGTATCCCCTTGGAGCCCTTCAAGTACCCCGGGGTACCTGTTGGGAACCCCTGTACTTTCAAATATATTGAAAGTAGCCACATGTGTGTGCTTTTATGTGATTAACTGTAGGAGTGTCATAAATTAAACTGAAAGCTTGATCTTCTAACATCATCAGTAGTTCTTAGCAGACATTGATCTCTTAACCATAGATAAGAGATTGGGAGAGACTGCGGGAACATGTGCTCTCTCGCTCTTTCTTCCCTTCAGCATGACTTAACTGCAGTTGTGTAAAATCAGCGACAATGTTAAGACTAACAGGGTTTCCGCTTAACCAGGATGTGAAATAGACGTCAAACTCTGGTTAAATTCAGGATAATCAAGATTTGAGCGCTAAGTCGTTTATTTGAACATGCCTACTTCATTTTCTCTCTACTTTTAAAGCAGCTCAAATACTTGAATACTTGCATACATAGTTGTTTCCTAAAGTGTCACACTTACTAATGAATAAAATCAGTTACAGTGTAATGTCTTCTGAAGTATCTTCTCCTTTTCCACAAAAATAATTTCAGAATCCAGCAAATGTTACTTCAGAATTACTCTGCAAACTTCATAAAGCTATTGTGAAGCAAGAGTGAAAGAAAGTTATTTCGTAAAAACGGGTTTAGGCCTATAGTAAAAAGAAAAGTACCTTAAGAATACTATCTGCCATTTGAGGGAGAGGAGAGCTGGTCTTGTGGTAGCAAGCATGACTTGTCCCCATAGCTAAGCAGGGTGCACCCTGGTTGCATCTGAATGGGAGACTTGATGTGTGAGCACTGCAAGATATTCCCCTCAGGGGATGAAGCCGCTCTGGGAAGAGCAGAAGGTTCCAAGTTCCCTCCCTGGCTTCTCCAAGATAGGGCTGAGAGAGATCCCTGCCTGCAACCTTGGAGAAGTCGCTGCCAGTCTGTGAAGACAATACTGAGCTAGATAGACCAATGGTCTGACTCAGTATATGGCAGTTTCCTATGTTCTTGCGAGTTAGCATTGTAATGTAAAATTATATTTTGAATAGTGGAATTAAATTGATAAATTAAATCAGCTGCAAAAGTACCTAGGGATGTGAATATGTGTTTCTTATCCCCTCCCCACCCTTGCAGTGCAGTGTTCCCTCTAACAGGGATTCCCAGATGTTAACTACAACTCCCATAATCCCCAGCCAAAGGCCGTTGAAGCTGGGGATGATGGGGGGTTGTAGTTAACAACATCTGGGAATCCCTGTTAGAGGGAACAGTGCTGCAGTGTGGAAATGAGGTTTGATAAATATAGTTGCAAATGACCCTTTCATTGGATGTCAAGGGTTTTCCTCTAACAGAAATTGAGCTTTCACTCTTTAAAAAATAAGATGGTTGCTTTTTGTCTTACAAGAGACTGTTGCATGCTTATTCATGGTTTTTTTTTTTTTTTGAATCTGTAGAGAAGTATGAAGGGCAGATGTTTTCTTTCCATTTGCAGCTCTTACTTTTAGGTGGCCTTTATTTAATTTCACTAATGGCCTCCCATAATCCGTCACACCTATTGACTAATAAAACAGTGCTGCTCCCCAAAGATTATGCCATAAGCATATGAATACAGGTGACTCTTGATTTTATATTTGTGAGCTGAATACTTTAAAAAAATTATAATTAAAGCAAAACTCTTGCTCATTTACTACAAGAATATAAAAGCTGCCATGTTGTGAAATGAGCCTAAGAATATAGCAGCTGTTTTGCTGGATTATGTCATAGTGCATCTAGTCAAGCATTTTGTTTCCAACAGTGGCTGATCAGGTGCTCTTGGAAAACTCCCAAGCAGGGTGTGATGCAATGTCACTCTTGCTCTTTGTCCCCGCGTTTGGTAATTGGGGATATACTGCCTCTGAACATGGAGGTTACATTTAACTATCATGACTAATAGTGGTTGGTAGATTATCATCTACCAACATGAATTTGTCTGCTTTATAAAAAGCTATAGTAGTCATAGTCACATCTTGTGACCGTGAATTCTATAAGTTAACTTATATTGTATGAACTTCATGGTTTACTGATATTCTGTGTGCTATTGATTGATAAGAATTATTCAGAGGAAGTGCAAGCCATTAGAAGCTGCAGACTAATTGTGTGGGTGGTGACACAGGAGCTGTATTTCCTCAAATGTCCCTGCTCAGTGTGTTTATCTCCCACCCATGTGTGGTCCTGCTGAGGGAGGTGCATGAATATTTTGGTGGGGCAGGGAGCGGTACCTTTAAGCATGAGTAAAGCAGGATCTTGCATGCTCCTCCGATGCCTTGCTGCTTTTCTGGGTGTGGCACTGTGCTGCTTAGAAATCCACGTGGGGCTGTGGGGCTTCACCCAATAGCCTGCGCGCAGTTTGGCAGGACACACATGGCCACCATGTATGAGTGGTACCATGTGTGTGGTTAGCATGGTGTTGCTGACCACACACATGGCTGTTGCGCGCAGGCTACTGGACTTCTGAGTGGTGCAGTGCTGTGCCCGGAAAAGTGGAGGAGCAGGTAAGGACTTGCTTTACTCATGCTTAAAAGCAAGGTGGATTTGATTTAAATCAAACTGATTTAAATCACGATTTAAATCACTAGCAGGGTGGATAAAAATAAAAAAAATCAGATTTAAATCAAAAATCCGATTTAAATCAAAAAATCGGATTTTTTTGATTTAAATCGGATTTTTTTTATTTTTATCCACCCTGCTAGTGATTTAAATCATGATTTAAATCAGTTTGATTTAAATCAAATCCACCCTGCTTAAAGGTACCACTCCCCACCCTGCTGAAACGATTCAGCAGGCCATGTCAAATTGATTTGTGGATATCTCTTGGCCTGCTTGCAACTTCTTGTCTGTAGTAGAGTCAATACAAAGAAAAGCCAAAACATTAATTAATGGGATCCATAGCACAGAATGGGTATAGCTGCCTCTGTCGGATGTCACACACAAAGGGGGTGGGGCCCCAGATCTATGTAGCCTGTGTGAGCTCCCTGGAGCTCATTTCTAGGCAGGCAGCCCTCACTGCTGGGATTATGTTCATTTTGAGGAAGCGAAATTTTGAGGCAGCGAGGGCTGCCTGGCTAGAAATGAGTTCCAGAGAACTCCCGGTGGCGGTGGTGGTCAAAAAAATTCCTCATGGATCAGCACGAACTGGCACTCAGCTCATGGACTGGCGGTTGAGAAACCCTGCTATAGTCCATTTAGACCAGGCCTGCTCAACTTAGGCCCCCCCAGCTGTTTTTGGACTACAACTCCCATAATCCCCAGCCACTGTGGCCAATAGCCAGGGATTATGGGAGTTGTAGGCCAACATCTGCAGGAGGGCCGAAGTTGAGCAGGCCTGATTTAGACACATGAATTGCTAGGTTGTAATGGGACAAAAGGTTCGGCACAGTCTTATTCCATATCATTCTCTTTGCTAATTACTGAGACAAAGAATATACCTTCTTTTTACTCTCCTTCTATCCATAAAGTACAGTATGCGCTTTTGATCTGTGTTCTTATTTTTCTTACTACAAAGTCTCTTGCTAGCACTGAGGGTTTTTAAAAAAATATTTATAGACTGCTCAGGTTTGAATTCTATCTGGTGTCTAGTTCTTCCTGCTTTCTACCTACATTTCTCTTACAGTAAGCAACAACAACTTTGTTTACAATAAAAGATCAGCTAAAGAACTCCACAGTTTAACAAACTTACAGTAAGCCTATATGCAGGAGATATAACTGTGGACCAGAGCAGACATATTTATAGATCTCATAAGTGTAGTCAAGAGATTGGGGCAGTACATGAGGTTGCATGTCCATTCCCCTCTGAGTGTTACGTTGGGCAGCTTTATTCATGCATTCATTCACTTATTCATCACATTTATAAACCACCTAAAACATACATCCCAAGGCAGTGTATAGCAGTCTAAAACAACAAAATAAAACGAAACAGTATTTAAAAGTAGATTTAACAAAAGACTTGAGAAAACAGGTTTGTCTTGAGCAGTTTTTTGAAGGCAACCAGAGAAGGAAAAACTTATATTGACAGGGAGCACATTCCAAAGCCCTGGAACAGCCTTGGAGAAGGCTCAGCCCCGCATTGCCCCTAATTGAGCTGGAAGAAGCTGTGACTGAACCTCCTCACATGATCTCAGTAAGTGGCAGGGTTCATGACAGAGAAGGGCTATGTAGGTTAATAACCCACACTTTGTGTTTTGCTCAAAAACATATTGATAGCCCGTGGAACTCTTAAAATCAGTATTATATGCTCTCTTTGGGTCACCCCAGAGAGCATCTGGCTGCTGCAGTCTGCACCAACTGCAGTTTCTGGACAGCATACAAAGACAGCCCCAAGTACAGCACATTAGAGTAGCCTGGAAATTACCAGCATATGTACTACTTGTTTTGAGGTTGTTTACCTCCAGAAATGGATGTAGTTGGCATATCAGCCAAAGCTGATAAAAAGCACTTCTGGCCACTGCCTCAGTCTGGGAAACCAGAGAGAGCTGAGTCCAGGAGTACTCCCAGACTACTTACCTTTTTTTTTTCCCTAGGGGAGTGTAACAGGTAGATCTGTAACAGGTAGATCTAAACGATTTGTCAAGTCCTGGCCCCAACCCCACCCAGTCAGTACCTCTTTCTTATCTGGATTCAACCTTAGCTTGTTTATCCATCTTTCAGCCCTCTACCATTTCCAGGCAAGCATTTAGGAAAGTTTTGCCATTTCCTGATGGTATCTCTTGGAGTTGACATGAAGAAATAGATTTGGGTGCCATCAGCACATTGATAACATCCTATACCAAATCTTAAGGATGAGCTCTCCCGTCGTTTCATGTAGATGTTTAAAAGCATTGGTGACAGTATGGAACCTTGTAGAACATGATACAATAGCTCAGGTTTTGAAGAGCAGCTGTCTCAAAGAGACACCATCCGCCCAAGAGGTAGGAGCAGAACCACTGTAAATCGGTGCCAGCCCCAACTCCCTAAGGCAACCCAGCAGGATACTGTGGCTGATGGCATCAAAAGTCCTCCAGAGATCCAAAAGGACCAACAAGGGTCATGCTCCCTCTGCCAGGACCTAATTGGAGATCATCCATCAGGCCGACCAAAGCAGTCTCAACCTCATAGCCCACCTGAAAGCCAGTTTAAATGGGTCTATAACAGGACTGCTCAACTTCGGCCTTCCTACAGATGTTGGCCTACAACTCCCATAATCCCCGACTATTGGCCACTGTGGCTGGGGGTTATGGGAGTTGTAGTTCAAAGCCAGCTGGGGGGCCAAAGTAGAGCAGGGTTGGTCTAGTCCTCTTCACAGAACTTCGCAAGGGCTCTCAAAGAGCGTCTCATTCCTACCGGCGTGATAAATACAATTGCTGCGTCATCAGTATATAATAAAATAGAAATGGCTCTCCCAGCTATTCTTGGTTGATGGAAAGAAGGGTCGTCAAGACAGAAAACTAAGGAGTTTATATAAAAATTAAACAAAAAAGGGGCCAAAATACATTCTTGCTTTATCCTCCTCTGTGAGGGGACCGGATTTGAAAGGTGTCCTTGGATGTCACATTTGACTCTTTAAAAAGTGTTTTCATGTAATGAGTGAACCAAGAATAGCAAACGGGCGTCTAATGAAGTTTTAGTGAGTTTACACCATAGACGGGTTCTAGAGATCGAATCGAATGCAGCCTTAAAATCTATAAAGGCTACATATAGGGGCAAATTTCTACAAAGTTGTTTGTCTACTAAATGTGAAAGGGTCAAAATCTGATCCAGTGTAGACTGGCCTTATCGAAAGCCAGCCTGTTCATCTCTTATAATATTATAATATTATTTTGCTCTGCCCAGTCTATGAGTTTATAACATAAATGCCTCACATACAATTTGCTGATGATGCACAAGAGGCTGGATAATTGTCTGGATCTGACCATAGTCCATTTTTATATATTGGGACAATTATGGCTGTGTGCCAATCCTCCAGGATACAACCCACATGGTCTATGTAGGTAAAAAGTTTGGCCAGAACCGGGGCCCATCAGTCAGATTCCAACTTCAGTAATTCCCCAGAAATCAGGTCTATGCCAGGAGCCTTACCAGGTCATAGTTGAGAAATTAAATTATGAATTTCTCGTTCCATGACCGGAGGCCATGGGGGAAGGCAGTCTAAATAATGTAAGCAAGGGGAAGGGTCCGGCACAGGAGCTGTATATAATGATTTAAAATGGACCACCCAGCAGTCCACAGTAATATAGTTATCCAAAATAAGGGGACATTTTTTCATACCAGATGTTACTAATCCTCAAAATAATCTGGAGTCCTTTTGTTCAGCTGCGGCAAGAAAGAGTTCCCATTCTCCCCTCACTGTTTCTTCACTTTAATGGAGTTGGAGAATCCAGTTCCGCTCGAATCTGAAAGATTTTATCACCTCAGTTAACGCTGAGCTCCATGCAACATTTGCCCCTCCCTTCCAGAAGGAACAGGTACACAGCGTGGGGGGTGTTTCTGGATCCAAACCTCTCTCTGGTGTCTCAGGTTGAGGTGGTGGCCAAAGGTGCTTTATATCATCTTCAGCTGATATGCCAGTTGCATCCGTTTCTTGAGATGAACAACCCAGAACAGTGGTACATTTGCTGGTAACCTCCAGACTTTACTACCGCAATGCAGTCCATGTGGGGCTGCCTTTGTATGTAGTCCGGAAACTACAGTTGGTACAAAATGCAGCAGCCCGATTGGTTGCTGGGTCATCTCGAAGAGACCATATTACTCCTGTATTGAAAGAGCTGCACTGGCTGCCAAAAGGTTTCAGGGCAAAGTACAAGGTGCTCGTTATAACCTATAAAGCCCTAAACAGCTTAGGCCCTGGGTATTTAAGAGAACGTCATTCTCTCCGTGAACCCCACCGCCCATTGAGATCATCTGGAGAAGTTCATATGCAGTTGCCACCAGCTCATCTGGTGGCTACTCAGGGATGTGCCTTCCCTGTTACTGACCCAAGGCTTTGGAATGCACGTCCTGCTGAAATAAGATCCTCCCCATCTCTGTCAACTTTTAAAAGGCAGTTAATATAAGGCAGATTTGTTCACCCAGGCTTTTTAACTAGATTTACAGTTTTTAACCTTGTGTTAAATTCTAAATTATTTTAATGTTTTAGCATTTTAATTTTGTTTTAATTTGAATTGTTTTATTGTAAACCACCCAGAGATGTTAGTTTTGGGTGCTATACAAATGTGTTAAATAAATACATAAAAATATTCTAACCAACTTGCTTCAGAAAACCTGAGCTCTGAAACTCACCTGAACCTGATGGTCAGAGCAGACACTATATTTCAGTGGGTTCAAGTGAGTTTCAGAGCTCAGGTTTTCTGAAGCAAGTAGGTTAGAATAAACCGAGATTGGAGGGTTTGGTTGTTGCATCTAGTCCTGACTTTCCCTAACTTGAAAAGGAAGTAGATACTTGTGGTGGTGGGAAGCCTGTGCTATTGAGGCTGAGGGAAGTTGCATGGAGTTCAGTGGTTCTGTGCCATGTATGAAGCTGCCCATTGGAACAGACCTTGACCATGGTTAAGGGTAAAGACTAGAGTATTCTTTCATAACTGGGATTTCAAACCAGCTGAGATGTCATCTTGGTTAGCCTTGACTGCAGTAAGTGTCAGCACTGATGTAATGCTTAATTGTAGCTGAGAGAAAAATTTGTACCTGGAAAAGGGAGAAGCATAAGATCTTACAGACCTCTCACAATCTCTTGACTACAGTTGTGACTGACCAGTATTATGCCTGTACCAGCTCTGCATATATTATTGTAGCTGACTGATTTGAGTGCCTTAAAAACTTGATACAGGTACATAGATTGTAATCATGGCTACTAGAAAAATCTTATGTTGGTGACTTCATATTGAAAATGCTATCTATTTGCCAAGTAGGCTTTTAGCTTCAGTTTATTTTGTGATATGACCAGAGCCTTGACTTTAATAAATATGTTCCTCAAGCTTTGCAAAAGGGTGCTTTTTCTTTAGTGGCAAGTGTAGTTTAAGAACAACTTGAAGGAAAAAGGGGATTTTTGTATGAAGATAGTGAAAGAATGAGTAGTCTGGATTACAGAGCACAGCTCTCTTCTGCATTCCATTTCATTTTGGACATGTGATTAATCTCTTTTTCTTTCTTTTCCAAACTGTTCTGAAACTGTACTCGTTACAGAACAAATGCTTAGTCACAGTTGGGATATAATTTGGTTTTTAAAAATCTAACCAGTGTGGCATGACTGATAATGTGTTGGACTTCAGTCAGAAAGATCTGGGTTCAAATCTCATTCTGCCACAAAGCTTACTGAGTGACTTTAGGCCAGTTACTGTCTCTCAGCCTGACCTACTTCACGGGATTGGTATGAAAATAAAAGGGACATGCACTACTTGCTGCCTTGAGTTCTTTGGAAGAAGGTTGGGATAAAAATGTAATAAATCTGAAAGATATATCTCCAAATGGAGAATATTTTCTGTTTAAGATAGAAAAGCCAGATGGAGCCATCCACTAATAGAGGTTGCTGCACGTTGTAGATGGGAAGAGATGCAATTATTTAATAGGACTTGTTCATTTGTCTAAACCTATCATTTTGTCTTCGCTAGCTTATGATGAAAGCACAGTGTGTGCTTATCTTTTAAAGTGCAGGATTTAAAGGAGAAGAAAGCTACATGGCAGACAGAATTTGGCTTTGAAAATAGTGGAAGGAAAATCCTTGGTGCAGAAATGGAACATAAGTGAAACAAAATCCATACTCTGGTGCTGTTTTTCTGCAACATCTTTGCAGAAAATATTTCAAGCACAGTGTTTCCTGCATAATTCAGTATTAACTAGGGAGCTAGTATTATGGAGGTAGATGTCCAGGTCTGTTGACTAGAGTGACAGTCCCATGACTTGTGGTAAAACTAGATTAGGGATTTATTTATTTAAAATATGTACACCCCACCCCTCCAGTACACTATTGCTCGGGGCAGTTCACAATAATAAAATAGATAAAATGTAAAATAAAAGTAGTAAAATTAACCAAATTAAATAAACAAGTTAAAAGGCTAAAAACCATAATCGGTATTAATTTTCAAATTAAAAGTTATTTTAAAAGCCAAAAATTGAGAGTTATAAAAACTAAAGAACCTACTGGATATAACCAAAGATGGAGCATTAAAAAGAGGTACGGTGCTGGACCCTTTTAAAGTGTAGCGCCGGTGGGGGAAACGTGGCGGAAGGGGTAAGAGCACCCTTCCCTGCCCTTAAAGGTATCCCCTCCCATCTTCGAGCCACCCCTTGCCCGTTCCATGCACATCCCTGCCACCAAAAGTGCTTCTGCCAGCGTTGCTCTGTATGTAAGTCAAAGTTGTTTGAGGCACCAATACTATATAGTAGCTGACATCCAGACTAACACTGCGTCAGTATGCTAGGGGTTTCTGTCACTCGAGGCACCCCCATTTTTGATTATCTTCCCCTTCATTCTTCAGCTGCCTCCTGAAACGATGTCCTTGAGGGTCCCCGAGGTCTCAGTAATATAGTTTTATGAGGTGCCGGTGGCTTTGCATCACCCATCTCCCTCAACCCTTCCGGTTGCACAATGGAAAACTTGTGGTCATTGATTCAGGGTTTGTCAGGATGTTGGCCAGTATATTTTAGGACTTAATCTGGTCAAATTCTGCTTCTTGAAGCAGAACTTTTTATGATGGAAGCCTTGTGAACGTTAAGTACAATGGCTGTTTTTCCTTACGATGGACGGAGGTTATCATCAGCTGCTTAGTCTGGGTTATCAGGCTTCACATGGCTCCAGACAGGATCGGGTTAACTTTTTTGAAACAGAAGGCAGGCTCTCTTCCAATTAGTCCATAGGTGGTGTCAGAAATCTAGTTCCGGTACTGTCTCTCGACAGTTATTCTTTTGAGTTCTGCTTCAATAACAGGCTAGTCCATGGCTATCGCTCTTATTTTCTTCTATTCTCTCTATTGTGCAAAGGGGTGGGGGTGGGGGAGTAATTTCTATCTTAATTTTACCAAATTCCAAATACTTTTTTACTTTGATAATTTGGCACATTGAGAGTTTGCTTTACTTTCATTTTCCCCTTTGCTTTGTACCTCTCGCTCCTTCCTTCTCCACTCTCCCCCCTCCAACCCTCCAAAGTCTTGTACTTGTGGGCTCATTCTCCAAGGGTCTCCCCTCCGACCCCAAAGTTTTAAAAAACAGAGAAGAAAGCCACCAAGAGCACTAAACACTCCTGCTTGGCTTCCTTGTCGTCCAGCATTCTCTCCAAAGCCCCGGCTACTGCTTATCAGCTGATCCTGTGAAGAGCTCCAGGCAGCTCAGGAAGGCGTCTAAGAAGTCTAGGTACCTTTCTAAGGATAAGCCCAGCAAACACCGTAAAAAAACAACCCAGCCCCTTTCTGCTGTGGTGAGGCTTAGTGAGCGGATGTTTATTCAGGCAGTCTGCCAATGATGACAGCCCAGAGGACTTCCTCTGCTCTCCCCACAAGGTGACTTGCCCTGCGAGACATTAAACAAAAGCGCTATGCTACCAGCTATGAGCGCACAAGTGGATATTCAACAGGGGGAGGGAGCTTCAGCTACACTGCTTTCGCGCTCCACTAACCCTTTTGATTCTACTGTGGCAACTTCACAACCAATTTTGGCGCTGGATCAGGGCTCTAGCTTGCTAGTCCTTGATGCGGCAACACCCCAAGAACCTCTGATGAGTAACACAGTGGGGGTTACCAGCTCTCAAATGCAAGCCTCTACCACTGTGAGTACGTGTCCTAGATGCATGAAAAATCCATTTACAGAAGATGTAGCAGACTGGCTCAGGGAGTTTATTGCCACAGAGTGCAGGGTGCTGGTATCTCTGCCAATTCAGCTCGCCCCTTCTCAAATGGGCCCTCTGCCTAGGGCTAGACCCACAGAGAGTCACAACCATGAAGTTCTATCTTCCTCCCCAGAGACAAGTCAGGCCAGAGGAGACATTCCCCCTTCAGAAAGGGGATGCTTTAGGCCCAGATCCAGAGCCTCAGGGGCCAAGAGAAAAGTATACTGGCAATCATCCTATTCCTCTTCAGAGGAAACATCCCCTCCTCCCCACAAAAAGCCTTCCCCTGTGCTTCAGGCCCCACCCCCAGCTGCCTACACAACCTGTGGCGCCTGACAACACAATACCGGCACCTCAGGAATCATTACAGGAACCCTCTGGTTCTGAGAAAGAGGAAGGAGAACTATCGGAGGAAGGCTCTACTCCTCAGACACCTACGCCTTCCCATCTGTTCTTAACACCAGACTTTGAGGTACTTTTGTTCAAGGCTAAGAGAGTAATCAGAGATGTCTCTCTACCAGAGGCACCCCAGTCTGCCCCAGAGCTAGACCTCCAGGTATTCCCATCTGAAGTGACTCCTTCAGCTACAGTTCCTTTTCCTCCCCTATTTAAAAACACTATGGTGGCAGAATGGAACAGTCCAGTGTCAGCTAGACCAACTGCCTCCTTTCTGAATAAACTATACAACCTCCCTCCAGAGATTATGGAAGTACTTGCAGTTCCCAAGGTAGATACACCGGTGGGACAGTAGGTATCAGGGGCAATCATGCATAGGGAGGGCAAGGAACAACTGATTCCCAGAGTTAAAAAAAAAAATGTGATGCTCTCCTGAAAAAATGGCATGAGGCATCAGCCACGGTTATCAGGGCAGGTGCTACAAATTCTATTTTTGTACGTGTCCATTCTTTGGGCAAAAGAACTAGTCCAGTATATACCCCCCAGAAAACAAGAAGCTGCATCATGGGGTAAACAAGCTTGCTAAGGCTGCTGCTCTCATGGCTGACTTCAGCCTTGACTGCATTCAGCATGCATCCAGAGCCATGGCATCTGGTGTAGCGCTGTGCAGGCGTCTGTGGCTAAAAGCTTGGAATGCAGACTCTAAATTCAAGCTCAACCGGGCTGCCATCACCTTCACAGGGACTAAGTTATTTGGTGGCGCCCTAGAACCCATCTTAGTGGAAACTAGGGATGAGAAAAAAAGTCATGTCTCTGGGATGCAGGAATTCTTGTAAGTCCTTGTGCTTCAACAACAATACCTTTCATTACAACAGAACTTTCCCTAGAAGCTCAACCTCAACCTTCAGGGATCAAAGATTGATGTCTAGCAAACCAGGCTGGTGCCCCCAGTGGCAGCATCCCTTCAGTGGCTCAACTAGACCCCAGCAGTCTAGACCGTTCACCTCTAACCCCAGTTTCCAGGGCCGCAAACAATGACTCTGCCCCAGTTGGGGGTAGACTCACATGACACTCTCAAGCCTCTACTTCCGACCCTTGGGTGTTAGACACAATTTTAAATACTTACACACTGGAATTTGAGGCTCTTCCTCCCCCCGCCCCCATTTTATTTCCACCCCTACCTGCAGGGACCGCTCAAAAAAATCTTCAAATGAATCTGGCTATTCTTCATCTTCTGGCAGTAATTGCCATAGAACCAGTACCATTGACCGAATCATGGCAAGGCATTTTCTCCATATTATTTCTGGTACCCAAGAAAGACTGCTCTTGGAGGGCAATTCTAGACTTCAAGTGCCTGAATCGCTTCATCAAAAATAAATCCTTCCGGATGGAGTCATTTATTTTTGGTCAAGCAAGGACGCTATCAGACCTCAGGAATTTCTAATCTCCATAGACCTGTCAGAAGCATACTTACACGTGCCAGTACACAAGTACTACTGCAGATTTCTCAGATTCTCCTACAACAGCCTTCAATTTCAATACAGGGCAATGCCCTTCGACCTCTCATCAGCTCCAAGGGTATTCTCAAAATTAATGGTGGCCCTGGTGACTAACCTACACCTGCAGACCATTTACGCCCACTCTTATCTGGATGATGTGTTCATCTGATCTCAAGACCACTCTCATGCATGCAGAGATGTATAGTACACCATCCAGATGCTCCAGGAACATGGGTTCATGATCAACCAACTGAAGAGCCACCTAGTTCGCTCTCAGTCACTTCAACATCTGGGAGCACTCTTCAACACACAGATCTCAATGATATCTCTGCCCAGGGGGTGCAAAGACAAGTTAAGAGCATTGATTCACCCTTTATTAGTCCAGCAGATCACAGACCTGATGCTGCTAGCACAGTTTATGGGGTCCATGATCGCATGCATAGATTGCATCCCATGGACATGTTGGCACTCCAGAACACTGCAGTGGCACATACTCCCATACTCGCAAGACATCATGGAACTCACACAGATGCAAATTCCGCTAACCAACACACTGAAGGAGTCCCTCAGATGGTGGCTGACTCTAGCATTGGACAAAGGGTTACCACTCACAATAGCCATCATGATGGATGCAAGCACACTATGAAAACCACTACACACAGGGCAAGTGGACACAAAAAGAACTGCAGCGCAACATCAGTTGGTTAGAGTTCCGAGTAATCCACCTAGCTCTAGTTCGGTTCCTACCAGACATCCAGGACAACCAAATACTAATCAGGACAGACATCGTGACAGCAAAGCCTCATGTCAGTCACCAGCTCTCATGAAAGAAGCAGATCTCCTGTTCGCCTGGTCAGAGGAACATCTTCTAGCAATATCAGTGGAACACCGACCAGCGGGGCATCAGAGATGCATGCAGATTGTCTAAGCTGTCAAACAATAGACCCTGCAAAATGGTCACATCACCCCAAGGTGTTTGACCACGTGCCAGAGTCCTCAGCCTTCCAGTAGTGGACCTATTTGCATCTCTAACCAATCATTAGCTTCAGAGGTTTTTCACAAGGTTGCAGTGCCCCCAAGTGGAAGCCATGAACGCTCTGACCATACCATGGCCACCTGGCCTCTTGTATGCCTTTCCACTGATGGACATCATTGGAAAAGGCAGAGTTGATACTGATCTCAGCCCACTGATCAAGAAGGCCATGGTTCTCCAATCTACTGAAACTATCTATCTGTCCTCTGTGGTATCTCCCCCAGAAACAGGATCTTCTTTCCCAGGGGCCCAACCTGCACCTGGACCCCCACTGGCTCCAACTCTTCACGTGGAGATTGAGTGCTTGGCGCTAGCACAAGCTGGATACTCCCTGGCAGTACATAGGGTCATAGGAAGCTGCCATAGTCAGACCATAGGTCCATCTAGCTCAGTATTGTCTTCACAGCGGCTTTTCCAAGGTTTCAGGCAGGAATCTCTCTCAGCCCTATATTGGAGAAGCCAGGGAGGGAACTTGAAATCTGCTCTTCCCAGAGTGGCTCCATCCCCTAAGGGGAATATCTTACAGTGCTCACACTTAGTCTCCAAATGCAACCAGGGTGGATCTTGCTTAGCTAAGGGGCCATTCATGCTTGCTACCACAAGACCAGCTCTCCTCTCCAGTACAAAATATCATCCTAGCGTCTAGAGATGGCTATCCACTAGCAGGATTTACCAGTCAATGTGGTTAGCTTTCTCCTGATGGGCACACCAAAAACATTTTTTTCCACTATCAGCAGAGGTCCCGGAAGTTATTCTGTTTTACAATCTGGTTTGGATCTGAAGTTCCACCCTAGCACACTGCACCTCCAAACTTCAACTCTAGTCTCTATCCTGAAGCTCCCTTCCCTGGATTCACCATCTCTTTTTCACCTTCATCTTCGTAGGTTTCTCAGGAGTGCCAACAATATAGCACTGGCACCGATCCACAGGTTCCCTTTTTGGGACCTCAGAAAAGTACTTAATGCACTGACCAAGCCCCCATTTTTATTTATTTTATTTTATTGTTAAATTTATATACCACCTTTCATTAAAAACAAGCCCGAGCTGTTGCGTTCCATCTCTCTGAAACTGCTTTCCTTCAAAGTACTCTTCCTGGTGGCCATAACCTCGGTATGCAGAGTCTCAGAGTTGGGAGCACTATCTACTCGTAAAGAGCTGTGTGTCTTTTACCAGGATGAGGTAGTACTGCAACTGGATCCTAGTTTCCTGCCTAAGGTGAACTCCTCTACTGGGCGTAAGACATCATCTTACCATTACTCTGCCTCTCTGGTACACCCCAAAGAAAAGACATGGCACACCCTAGTTCTTCAACGTGGTCTCTGTGCTTTACACGAATGGGCTTTGCACCTGCTCAGAGACCACATCGGAGCGTCCAAGCTAGAGTTCTAATGTTTTGGCGGCGGCTGCACGGGCTTCTCTCTTCAGTCTTTCTTCGTGCGCGATAGAAGACACATTGTTGAGCACTCTTTGCTAGATCACGCTGTTAAGTATCTACGCTTGCCAGTTTTTACCCTATATTTTGTTTAGTATTCCCCTTCATTAGCGTGTTTATTTCATCCCCAGTAGCCCCCCGCCCCAGTTTCCTTGGATTTTCGCTGTTCCGTTGTGGCCCTCGGGCCCAGCGTGCTACGGTTTCCTTGGTCCTTCACCGGCTTATGGCCAAGACAACAAACTTTAAGCAGTGTGGTCGCTGCAGATCTAAGATCTCCTTGACCGACAGCCACAAACTTTGTCCTTTTTGGGGGGCAAGGCCCATAAGGTTGGTTCTTTCCCGCACTGTGCCGCCTTTACCAAACAGGGACGCAAGAATCGAACATCGCGTATTTGTTCTTGGCTTTGGGAACAAGCCTTCAAGTGTTCGGGCTCGGACAAACCGCCTACTATGCAGGCCTCTTCGAGCGCTTCTCCTTTGGCCCGGGGCTTACAGCCCGTTTCCTCCCCACCGGGGATCTCGGTGAACACACCAGAGGCCAATGTACCGGTCGATCCCGTGGTCTCGAGGCAGACTATTTTTATGCCCACCAGGAGCTTCGCCAACACTGCCGAAGCCAGGCAGCTATTGAACCGCCCCTTTGGCATTCTACCTCGCCCCAGCCGTCTACCTCGATACCGGCATCGGTACCGAACCCTCGCTTGGAGGCTACATCTCTTCTCCCTCCACCCTGAACCACATCTCTGCTACCGCTGTGGGTTCCACCGAGGAGTTCTCCCATGCAGGCAACCACGGCTACGATCACCCCGGATTCTAGACCACCTCCTACTCGGCTTCGAATCTGACCCCTCCCTCCTCCGATCTCGAGCCACTCCTCAGAGTCCTCACTCTCTGAGTTCTGTGGATATACCTCTTCCACCCCACCCGACAAAGAGGGGAAGAAACTGGATACATTTGGGAGGCGTTTGTATTCAATTTCATCTTTATTGACCAGAATTGCAAACTATCAGGCTTGCTACGCCAGATACCAGTCTTTTCTGTGGGACCATGTTGCCCCCTTCCTGGACCATTTGCCTGAGGAACAACAGGGTCCAGGTAAAGTTTTCATACGAGAAGCCATGCAGGTCTCAAAACAGGAACTCCACGCAATTCGTCACTTAACAGAAGGCGCCTCTAAGGTGATGGCATCCTCAGTTGTTCTTCATCGCCACGCCTGGCTCAGATCTTAGACACCCGACGCTAGATCCAGAGTGGAAGATCTTCCCTTTGATGGTTCATCCCTATTTGGAGAAAAGACGGGTGATACTCTTCAGAAAGTGCAGAAACTTAGTAACACGGCCCCCTCTATGGGGCTCCAACAGTCCTCATCCCAGCCTTATAGGCTCCAGAAATGGCAGCAACAGCCATACTCCTCTAAACACCAATACCAAACACCACAAGACAGGTCCTTTCATTGTACCAGGTATCAACCTTACAGAAAGCACTCCAAATTCACTGGCTCCAAGCAGCAACAGCGCTCTAAGGGGTCCCAGCCCCATACTAAGAGACAATGACTTGAAAAACCCCTCCCAGATGGGGCACCAGGCTCTCCCCCTTCATCTCCACCTGGGAAAATATCACCACTGAGTCCTGGGCTCTTACCATCGTGAGAGTCGGCTATGCTATCGAGTTTGCATCCACCCCCACAATACAATCCTCCACTCCCCACACCAGCCACCCCGGCTATCCTCTCGGAAGTCAACTCTTTGGATCTCCGGGAGCTGAACTCCTATGTCACATACCAGAGGTTTCATATGGTCACCATTCCCACCATCATCTGCCTCCTGCGCAGGAACCAATGGTTCGTCTCAATAGACCTCAGGGATGCCTACTATCGTATCACCATCAGACCTTAGCACCATTGTTTCCTCCGCTTTCAGATAGCAGACACCACTTACCAGTTCCACACCCTCCCCTTCGGGCTGGCATCCGCTCCGCGTGTGTTCACCAAATGCATGGCTCCAGTGGTGGCAGCCCTGCAGCAACAAGACATTCAAGTTTTTTCATCCCTCAACGACTAGCTCGTGGTAGCTGACAACCCACAATCCCTACTGAGGGATTTCCACATGGTCATCGACCTCCTTTCCAACCTGGGGCTCCAGGTGAATTACGAGAAGTTGAAACTCAGCCCTCCCAGAAGCATAGAATTTTTGAGGATCATCTTTGACTCCATTCAGTCAAAGATTTTCCTGCCTCAGCGCAGGATCCAGACTATCCTGGATCTGTCATCCCATCTCCTCTACCACCCGTGTCAGTCTGCACGTACAGTCCAGTGCCTGCTGGGCCACATGGCCTCCACCACCTACGTTCTCCCTCACGCTCGTCTGCGTGCCAGGACTCTTCAACACTGGTTCCTCTCTGTATTCTCCCCAGACGAAGATTCCCTCACCCGCACTCTTACGATCCCGTCTCAAGCCCTACGTTCCCTCCTGTGGTGGAGGGAACCACCTCAGCGTTGGCTCCCCCTTCCAGCCTCCACGTCATACCCTTCTACTCACTACGGACTCATCCATGGATTGCTGGGGTGCCCACGCCAACAAGCACAACATCCACGGCTCCTGGTCTCTGTCCGAAGCCGTTCACCATATCAACTACCTCGAACTGCTGGCCATCTTCAAGGCTCTAAGAACCTTTCTCCCTCTGATATGAGACTCTCATGTTCTGGACCAAACAGACAATACTACTGCCAGGGCTTACCTGAATAGGCAAGGCGGCACCTCCTCCAGCTCCCTCCTGTTCCTAGCCATGGAATTGTGGTTCTGGTACATTTGCCACGGCGTCACCCTCCTGGCGGTCCATATTCAGGGCCAGGAGAATGTCGCGGTGGAGAGGTTGAGCTGGACTCACTCAACGTCTCACGAATGGCAGCTACATCCCCCCACGCTCTGCTCCCTCTTCCACCACTGGTTCCTCCCAGAAATAGACCTCTTTGCATCAGAGACGAGCGTGCAATGTCACCTATATTGCTCCAGGTCCGGGATTGGGCCCAGCTCCCTCGGGGATGCGTTTGCTATGAACTGGATGGAACTTGTGGTCTACGCCTTTCCCCTGATATCCTCTACTTCCTCGAGTTCTTCAGAAAATCTCCCAGAACCGACCGCACTGCATACTCATTGCCCTGTGGTGGTCGAAGAGGCCCTGGTTTCCCCGCCTCCTCCGCCTCTCCAATCATCAGTACCTCTGCCTGCCACACAACTCTCGCCTCCTCTCCCTGCAGAACAGTCGTCTCCTCTCTCCAGACCTACAACGTCTCCATCTCACGGCTTGGCACATAGTCCCAACCTGCACGTAGACCTACAGAGAATAGTTAATGCTTCACATAAACCTACTACTCTTGCCTCCTATTCCCACAAATGGGCACGTTTTTGGAACTTTCTAGAAAACAGGAACGTTCCCTTACACTGTGTCTCTGTAGAACATGTTTCTTCATACTTAATGTCCCTTAAGGAGGCTGGACTGAAGATGCCTTCCTTGCAAGTTCATCTCGTAGCCATAGTGGCTAACTCTCCCCCGTCTACACCGTTGTGGTTCCAACACCTCACAGTCAAGTGTTTTCTGAAAGGCCTCACCCACCTTTACCTGGACCCGCCAGTCATGGCACCTGCATGGGACTTGACCTTGGTGCTCTCCTCTCTCATGCACCCTCCCTTTGAACCCATGGCCACGATTTCTCTGGACCTCCTTTCCTGTAAGGTGGCCTTCCTTACGGCTATCACTTCCGCCAGGCGGGTCAGTGACCTCAGAGCACTGAGAGTTGACCCTCCTTACCTGGTTTTCCATAGAGAGAAGGTCATCCTCAGACCAGACATTGCCTTCCCGAAGGTAGTTACTTCCTTTCATCGCTCCCAACTGATTTCCTTACCTGCGTTCTTCTCTGAACTGTCGTCTGAGGCCGAACGACGTCTCCACACCCTTGATGTTCTTAGAGCGCTCGCCTTCTACATAGACCGAACCTGTGCTCTCTGCACCTCTACCTCTCTCTTCGTGCTTCACTCGACCCAACAGAGGCAAGCAGGCCTCTGCACAGACCATATCCAGATGGGTGATTCGCTCCATCACGTTAGTGTACCAGCTCTCCAAGAAGCCTCTCCCACCCTCCATCAAAACACACTCAACAAGGGTGGTTGTGGCTTCCACTGCCTTTGACAGGTCAATTCCTTTGGACGTCATCTGCCAGGTGGCTACGTGGGCATCAAAACACTCATTTATGCAGCACTACGCCCTGGATGTCCAAGCCAGAAAAGACATGGTGTTTGGCAAGGTGGTATTACAGTCCATCTTCGCCTGATCCCTCTTCTAGGTGAGCATGGCACGGGTGCAGCTTCCTATACGCCCATTCGTGTAAAACACAGAGACTACGTCAAACGACGACAGGTTGCTTACCTGTAACTTGTGTTCTTCTAGTGGTCATCTGTGCTCTTACACGCCCTCTCATCCTCTCCTCTTTTAATGTCTTTTCTGCTAGTCTTTCAGATTGGCGGACTCAGAAGACTGGAGAGGGAAGCCTGTGCAGTCGCCTATATACCGTGGAGGTGGGGTTGCCGCCAAAAAGTTACAATTCTAGCTTGGAAGCTCCGATGTGGTCTCTGCACAGGTGCAAAGCCCATTCGTGTAAGAGCACAGATGACCACTAGAAGAACCCAAGTTACAGGTAAGCAACCTGTCGATGTGCGCAGGGCCCTCAAGATTTACCTTAAGCGTATAACCAGCTTTCGGCAGACAGACTCCCTCTTTCTGTCTTACCTACCATCTTCCATGAGGGCCAAGGTATCAATGGTCACCATATCACATTGGATCCGGTTGACCATTATGCTAGCATAAGAAGCCTTGGGGCTAATGGCACTCAGTGCCTCTATTTCAGCAGTCTTTTCGGCCAGTGTTCCCCTCATAGAAAAGTGCAGAGCCACCACTTGGGTGTCCATGTCACCATTTATTAGACAAAAGAAATCTTCGTTCAATGCAGCCCTGGTGGCATTAGGCTGCACGGTACTGCAACAGGTAGTCTAGTTCATCCGCTCCCCACCCTCTTCATTTTTATCTGGCTTGGACACGTCCCAGACTAAGCAGCTGATGACCTCCGACCACTGTAAGGAAAAAAGAAGGGTTATTGTTCTTAGGTGGATGGAGGACATCAGGCCCTCTCGCGGAAGTGTTGTAGGGATGGGAACCTAAGAAAAAGAACCCTTCATGGTGAGAACCAATGTTTCTTTTTCACACAGTGTAGGAGGTCATCCTATAGTTTGAGTTAGGTTCTTGGACTTGCTTCAAGACAGGATTGTGAATCAGGTTTAGTGATGATACTTGCTTTGAGGGAGTGCTTGTCCACAATGAACAGAAGCAGTTTATAAGAATTGCTTTACAGAAAAATGTGGCAACAGAAAAGTAGTTCTGTTACTAATAGACTTCTTAATTTCCTGTGTTGAATGCGTTCATAAAAAATGAGAATTCTAAACTTTTTCCACCTTCACCTGTGCTGCCAGGCCCTACGGCCTGGTATTTTTCATTATGTTGTATTTTAAAATCATGAAACTGAACTAGATAGCAGATATGTTCTCTTAAGAGTGTGTTTGTTCATTCTCTAGTACAAGAAAAAGGAGCAAGGGGACAGTGATCGAACTTCCTGGATGGAATAATTACCTCCTTTTGTGTGTGTGTGTGGTTTTTTTTTTAAAATGGAATTGCAACCTATGGTGCCATTTGCAGTTCAGTTTGCGTGGTCATATCTTAAACTTTTGGCAGAGTTTTGCTTGCCACAAATCAGAGAAGGCCAGTCCAATGCCTCAAGTAGAATTTTTGCTACTATCCAGTCAGTACTTGACTAACATAAAGTTAAAGTGTGCCGTTGGGTTGGTGTCCTGGCGACCACAGAGCCCTGTGGTTTTCTTTTGGTAGAATTACAGGAGGGGATTATCATTGCCTCTTCTCACACAGTATGAAATTATGCCTTTCAGCATTTTTCTATATGTTTGGCCTGGCCTTCCAGGATTTTTAATTCGTTGTAATTGGTTTTAATGTTGTAACCTGGTTTTTCAGGGTCTTTAAATTGTTCTGGTTGTTTAATTACTGTTTTAAGATGTTTTAATTGCTAATGTTGTTTTTACATTGTTTTATAATTTCTGTTTTAATTAACTGATTTTAATGGTTTTGTTTTAACTGCCCTGAGCCATTTTGGAAGGGCAGTATTAAAAATTGAATAAATAAATAATATATCACTGCTGCCCAATATAGGTGTTTCCCCTAGTCTGGGAAACATACCAGCGGGGATTTGAACCAGCAACCTCATGCTTGCTAGGCAAGTCATTTCCTTGCTGCGCCAGTAGGTGGCTGCATGACTAACATAGCACTGTATAAACAGAAGTTGTTATATTTTTTTTAGTCAAACTGAAGTAATTTACCATACTGTATTGGGGAATAATGTGTAATCTAGAAGTAGCTTGAGAGCTACAGCCAAAGATTTGGCTGATTATTTCAAATCAAAATATGATCTTCAGCCTTTCTCAGCATTCACTTCATGGCCATCCATGTTCACCTTTTGTCTTTGCCCATGCTCTCTGGTGTTCCTCTTGTTCCCTTGGACTACATTCTGTTCTAGCTTTCCTTTCCTAATTCCTATGCTTCCATGGGTCTGCTGTCTTCATAAGTTGCTGGTGAGATCTTTTCTAGGTCTTTCTACTTCCCCCATTAAAATCCTTCAGCCTGCTGTATGCCATTCTAGGATCTGGGAAGCTCAGCCCACAACAACCAGATATTTTCTTCCTGCTCTGCTTCTCTGTGACATTAGGGCAATATAGTCAATCACTGTCGAGCAACAACCAGATATTTTCTTCCTGCTCTGCTTCTCTGTGACATTAGGGCAATATAGTCAATCACTGTCGAGGGCTTCACCACCACCCCAAAAGTGATCTTCAGTGTTTCTCCCACAGTGTAGGTGGTCATCATTCCTACAAAGGGTTAAGATCCCCCACTTGCTCCAGAAGACAGGAAGGTATTTGGCAAATCAGCCGGGTAGCTAGACCAGCTGCTTTACCCAGTGGACAGTGGGTGCAGGGCCCTCCTAGTTCCAACCCTGTCTTGCTTCAGGACAGGTGTGCTTTTAGGGAGCTCCTGTTCCCTTCCCTCCAGCCTGCATCTTTCCTCTGTTTTTCTCCAGGTTGGGTGAGATGCCCTTCTCTTCTTTCTTCTGCTGTAATTCCGCCTTTAAGAGAAAGAAAGATGACACTTCTGAAATCTCTTCCGCAACTACCTTCTCTTGGAGGTAAATAAAATTAAGTAAATAAAAAGGAATAAAACAAACTAGCTGATGTGGCACAGAGCATCTGTGTCCCTAGTTCTCCCTGTCTCTCCCTCCATCTTCATTTCTTTCTCTCCCCTCTTCAGCCCCATTTCGTTCTCTCCCCCCACCCAGCCCCGTTTCGTTCTCTTTCGGCAGCCAGACTGCTTCTCCTCAGCAGTGGCCTTTCGGCAGTCAGTTCTCTACAACCGCCCGCCAGTCTGGTGACAGCCGCTTCCCTTGCGCAGCCGGTCTAGTGGCCACCGCTTCCCTTATATGCGGCCAGCCGGTCTGGCTGTGGCTGCTTCCCCTGCACGGCTGGTCTGCTGGCTTGGTGCGCCGCTTCTCCTCCTACTCCGTCGCTAATCAGCAGCTCGCTTCCGAACTCTCGCGAGAGCTGCGACACATGGGATTAGCGACAGGTATTTTTAAGATAATTAGATAGATAGATAGATAGATATTTTCTTTGAATTGCTTTTCCATTGTTAAAGTTGAAAGCAGTCCTTTCTAAATCGGGAGGGGAAGTGTTCATGTTCCTAAGATGCATTTGTGTGAAGGCCAATTTTTGAGAACATGGAGGCAATATTCTACTGTAGGTACATATCAAAAAGGGTTTCACTTGTCAGTTCTGCAGTCTTCTTGCTCTCATTTTACTTGATGTGTCGTATATGAATGTAAGCATCCAAATTAATTGTGGAAACTGAGGTTACAAGAATTCTTTGTTCGGACTGCAATTCAGTTGGGAAATACAGCTTCCCAGTGAAGGCCAGTCCCTAAGCAGAATTATAGATTTTAACTGAAATGCTACAGAGAGGTAAAGAAGCTTTAAACTGTATACACCCTTTCTTTACTTTGGATTGGATGGTCTTTCATTCATAAGAGTGTATTGGAAGGATTTTTAAAGGAAGTTGTGTCTTGTAATGCATTATCTCTTATATAGTGGAGAGTCCAAAGTTTATTCTGGTAAATTACTCTGAATGTTTGAATTGTCCAACAGGAAGATATCTATGGGGTGTGACTTTTGCACCAGTTTTTGAGAGCTAGGAAAAACAAGTAAGGGGCATTGCTCTTAAGACATTCATTTGCCTGAGGGCAGAGCTGATAACTCTCCTTTGATTATGTTGCTTCCTTACAATCAGCTTTTTAAAAAGTGAGGTTGCAGTCTTAAGCAACTTACTAGGGAGCTTCCATTGGACTCAGTGGAACTTACTTCTAAGTAATGTGTAGTATCCTGCTGCATATTTGACTTCTGCATTTGTCTATTTATTCAGCTATGTTAGTTGTAAGAAAATGGCATGATTTTCTCTCATTTTTGTCCTAATATTCTTACAACTTGTTGAAAGTTACAGCATGTCTTCACAGTATTTCTCCCCTGCTACTCATGTATATCTTAGTAGTAGTAATATAGTAGTAGTATTTTGTAAGACATATCAGTGTACATTTTCAAACCAAATCTTAGTGTTCTTTTTTTCTACTTGTAAATCTGCAGTGCTGCCTAGAAGTTTTTCTCTCTCTGCGCTCTCTGGTACTTTCCAGCTTCTCTAACTGTTGTGCTTATGAGCAGTGGTTTTGTTTGTTTCATGATTCAACTCAAATTCTCCTTCTCATGCTGCACTAGAATTTTCCCTCGCCTCCTGTTATCGCACTTGCTCATGTGTATGTACACGACCCGTGTGTGTGTGTTGGCTTTTAGAACGAACTGGGAGAATTAGCTTGATGACCAAATTTGCAAGTGTGTATAACAGACGGACCAGTCTGGACACAGGCAAATGTCCACGCTAAAGTACCCAGAGAAGCAACAGAGTTGGAAACGAAACTTTGAAATTAAGCAAGAAAATGTATTTATAATACAGAAGCACAATGGCGAATGGAGAGGAGAGCTGGTCTTGTGGTAGCAAGCATGACTTGTCCCCTTAGCTAAGCAGGGTCTGCCCTGGTTGCATATGAATGGGAGACTTGATGTGTGAGCACTGCATGATACTCCCCTCAGGGGATGGAGCCGCTCTGGGAAGAGCAGAAGGTTCCAAGTTCCCTCCCTGGCTTCTCCAAGATAGGGCTGAGAGAGATTCCTGCCTGCAACCTTGGAGAAGCCGCTGCCAGTCTGTGAAGACAATACTGAGCTAGATAGACCAATGGTCTGACTCAGTATATGGCAGCTTCCTATGTTCCTATTTGGCAACCGTGATGAAGTTGCAGTTACACAGTTAGTGAAGGCAGCTCCCAGGGACTAGATAAGGAGAGGTGATGGGAGGAGTGAGTGAGGAAGTGAAGGTTCTAATAGTCTAGTGGCTCCTGTGCTTTCAAATCTGAGCAAAGTGAGGGAGAGAATAAAGAATGGAGGGGAAAGAGCAGTTTATTACCTGTCCATAGCTTCTGTTCTGGCCACAATGTCAAAAGGGATGACTTCCCACCCTGGAAAAGAGCTGGGGTCCCTCTCAAAGGTTTTGCCAGAATGAGGGGAAAGAGAAACCGCGAGGTGCTTGCATGGCACCAGAGCCTGTGGCACTACATGTGTCCAGTGCTAGCAAAGGATAGCATTGGGGTTCCAAGGGAGTCAGGTGTAGGGGATAGCCTGTGGCAAACCTATGTCGGGGGTGATCTCTAGTGTTCTTCTTGGGAGTCTAGGGGTTTTCAGGTGGTCCTGTGATAAGGCCCCACAGAAAGTGACCCAAAGCCTTTGGTTTCAAAGAGTATACAGGGCAGTCCAGTGCAGATCTTCCATCAACAGTCCCATGCAAGGAGCACTCAAGGCTAGTGATTTGAGCTCAGTATTGAGTCTGGTCTTCACAGTCCAGTATTGCTGCTTAGGATTCAGCAGTCCAATGATTCAGCTAAGAAAACAGAGAAGGTGTGGAAGGTGTGAGTACACCACTGGTAGTCTGTTGGGTGGTCTTCTGAGGCAGTAGTGGGCAGCTTGGGCTGCTCAGCTCCCACAACAGTAGCTGCAACAGCAACAACAATACTTTAGGAAGAATTGCCATCAAACCATGTGTCTGGGGGAGACAGGACCTTTTATAAATTTCTGTTCTCTGCAGAATCTGTGTGGGAAAACTCTAGTTACAAGGGGGACTGGATTTGAGGAGGGTGGGCATAGTGGATTTAGAGGAAGCCCAGAGCAAAAGGGTTGTATTACATCCAAATCTGCATAACTTACTTGGGATCTGATTTTGATTGCTTTCTGGAGTGTCTTTCCAGGTTAAAGACTCTACCAGCCTCACATTCTCTTTTTGTTGTGTCAGGAACGTAGGCTTAATTAAGAATGTACATGATTCAGTTGGTGGTACCTCATTGTTGACCAAGCAGCTTTTGCATTGGTTTAGTTTCTACTACTGCTTGCTCCAGCCAGAGGCCAGTTTCCTCTATGGCACCAAGAGCCTGTCTATGCTTTAGTTTCTACTGCTGCTTGTGGAAAGCCAGTATTTCCCAAAGAGGAAGGGGGGGAAAGAGGTCTGCTAACACAGGTAGATTGGCATCTGTTTTGCATTGGTTTTATGGCACATTAGCAAGCTTTTGTTTGTGGCAGTGCTCAGTAATGTGCTTTTCTTGAATTAATTGTAAGAATAAATATTTCAAGACCACACTATTGGGCAGTGTTCCCAGATTTTGTTGACTACAACTCCCATAATCCTCAAGCAAAGGCTATTGCAGCTGGGGATTCTAGGAGTTGTAGTCAACAACATCTGGGAATCCCTGTTAGAGGGAACACTGCTATTGGGTATTTAACTTGGGAGGGAGGCGACAAAGGCTAGCTTATCCAGACTTTTCTTTGGAATTGATTTAATTAATAACATTTATTATATCAATAAAATAAATTAAAAAGCTACAACTATAAAACAAGATACAAATTAGCATACACTTCATTCATCACTAATAAGATATTTTTACCAGCTAAACTGATGTTTCCCATAATACAGTTTGTAGTGCTCTGTAAACATTAAAATGATTTCAGATATGAGTGGAGCGCAGCTTCCTTTTCTGTATCTAATTATGAGTTAATATAGAACTGTTTCAGATAATGGTTTATTAATCCAGTGATGAATCAAAGGAAATGCATTAATTTCCATTTATTGGCAATTAAAATGGGCGCTGCTGTTAAATTAATAACAAACTAATTCTTACTCCTAATACCATTCTCATTTAAATAAGCACTACAGTCAGTGAATTCTTTGGAACTTGAATCTCTGTAACATGAAATATGCCTGTTGCCTGTTTCCCAAAATATTGATTATGGCAACAAGCCAGGGTAAACCATGGTGCACAAACTGAAAGGGGTTAAAAATTTTTTTGGCTTTTAAAATGATTATTGTTGAAAGGGAGAACATTATGACAGAATTTTCATATTACTTTTGTATACAATTATACAATTGAACTTCTTCAGCTCCAGAAGAAGTGAATAGATCCCATGTTTCTATGAGCTTCTGTTGAAGATGTGTTGATGTCAACTGGTTATGTCATTGAAGAGGTTTTTACTATTATAAAAGCCTAGATGTAAGAACCTGGGTAACTTATTAAAGTATTCGTTAAACCTTACAAAACTAGTGAACTTCTTGCCAGCTCTTGTGTCTCTTATTTTCTTAGTTAGAAGCTAAAACTAATTAATTTTAAAAGCCAAAAGCCACTTTTATGTTACATTCTATTGTCATATTATTATATCAAATCAAGAATTTTTAAAGTAATGGCATTCACCCTCACTCGGAGATTAAATGTGGGACTTGATAAATATATTTCATCTGATATGGAGGATAGTTCCTTTGATTGGCCAATGAACCAATTCTTTGCAAGATTCAGTCCTAGCCTTTCTCAATCCAGAGAAAGTGTTTGACATTGTTGAAAGAACTTATTTGGCTGCTGCTCCAGACAAATATTTTACAATAACTTTTAGGAAAGGATCTGAATATGCTTGTAAGTGCTCCTCTGCTAACCTTCATAAATGGAAACTTTCCTTTAACGCGTTAAAGTAGTTAATTTAGGTTGTAAGGAAGTTGAAATTGACATAAAGAATAATGATAGAATCATTGAGGAGTTTTGTTTCAGGATTTAAACTAAATGAGGATAAAACCCAAAGTATAGCTATCCATCTTAGTAACAAAATAGCCCTGATATCGATGAATGTTACTCCTAAATTGGTAGTTTTTGTTTCGGACACTGGCAGTCCCTTTCTATAAACTCAGAATTTTAGAGACAAGAATTTTGGAATCCTTGAGTTTGGATAATAAGAACCAAGGGATACAACCTAAAGTGTTATAAAAATCTAAACAGGGTGCCTTAGCTTTCCCAAAAATACTATTTTATTGTTAGAAAGCTCAGCCTCTAGCAGTGTCAGAATTTGAAGGATGGTGGTAAATCTTGTTAGTTTGTGATTGAGCAGGAGGCTGTCTCAGTATCATTAAAGTGTGTTCTGTAGGCTATGGACAGTGCGAGGGTGGGGGGAGTACTGTTCAGAAAAATGATGCGGCAACATCAGTACTTAGTGTGGAATGAGATTACTTCTTGAATTCTTCTACTCAAAGAAATGAGATAGTAGCATGAATAGTGGATGGTAAACACTTCATCTGGATAGGCTGAAAAATATTGCACATAATAAATAATTTTGTTTAATAGCTTGGTGTTTCTCTCTAATAGTATGAGACCTCCCTTTTTTAGTTATTTTATTTAAGAACTGGTTAAATAGGAAACCGAATATTGTATTGTGGGCCGAAACAGAACGTGAAGAAATAATTACTGTAATTACAGAATTCTAATGATACTATATTAACGTTTGTTGAAAACTTTCTTGGTCAAAGAGATATTACCTGTTCTAAAGCCTGGAATAGAGATTTTAGTTGAGAAATACCAAGCATGGTATGGCATTACTTTTTGGAGAATGGGAATGCAGATTTCACTGTTTTCTTTAAAGGTTTGACAGATGACACCTTAAACTATGGAGGATGAAAAAGATCTTTAAATGGCAAAACACCAATTGTTGGTGATGTGGAGCAGAGATGCCTTCTTTATGGTGGTGGTCTTTATGGAATTCTTCATTTTAAGACATGCAAATTTCCCTGCCCCCTGGACTGGGATGTGTGCATTATATGTTTTGTTCTGGAAATGCTGGTATGTACAACTGTGGTATCCCAAGATGTGGCCTATTTCTTTAGACAGAGGCATCTGTAAATTTCATTGTACTGCTTGTTTATCTTCTGGAAGATAAGGTGTGTTTGATTTTTTTTTTTTTTTTGAGGAGCAGTGTTGCAAATTCTTTGGTGCTTATGCCGGTTGGCTTAGTCAGTACAGTAGTCCTTTGTCTGGTAGACTTGGTGAGGTTATCAGCAGTTATGCAGAATTGTATAGATTTCTCTCCTTACCCACCCTCAAATGTTCATCTTGTATCCAATGCATTGCAATAGTGACAAGTATGTATTGTGCTACCTGAGTTCCAGCATATTTACTAGAGGCAGGAATGTGAAAAATCCTCCATTAGGTGTAGCTTCTTTTAATTTTAGATTGTAGGAATAAATATTACTTATGAGACAGTATATAAAGGATGAAAATTGCAGGCTGGACTGCATTAATCTCTGGCATGTATTAGAGCTATGAACTAGTTTAAATACTTTTAATTGATTTTTAACTGTGTGCATGTAAAAATATTTGCCAAAACCTCATAAAACCTGTTGCTAAAACCTCCTCATATTGTGGGAAGGAATGAGAATGTCAATTTAATAAACAAAGTTACCACTTAGTATTTAAAATGGCTGTTCCTTCTGGTTATATTTTTCAGTCCATACTATAGTAGCATATCAGAGCCATAATAGCTTTGAAAAATAAACAAACGTACTCTTAATTCTCAGCCTTGCCAATTAAAATTGAGTGATTAAAGGCCTGCACAACATAAGGCCCGGGGGCCAAATCCATGGGGACTTTTTTCCTGGCCCCAGGGGTGGCCCAACGTTTTTTGGTGCCCAACGTGAGGTGCAAAATGCTGCTTTACCCCATTGCCCTGGTGGGGGTGAGCCTCCTTTGAAGCTTTGAAAGTTAACCTTTGCAAGCTTTGAAAGTGCATGAATGGCTGGAAGGAAAGAAGGTTGTTAGCAGCCTCCTCTTCTCATGTTGTGGGCATCTAATGTATTAATTGCTTTCATTTATATTTAATAATTAATGTTAATGTAATCATTAATGTGCTGAACATTTACCTTGGCCCCAACACACTATGTCATGGGTGGTTCCGGCCCGCCAGTTTATTTGGGTTGTGCACCTCCCAGACAAGGCTTCAGGTGATTTATCTACTACTTCGTTTGTTGGCCTAATGTATAACAAGCTTTGTACCTTTTATATGTCTGGTCTGGCTTTGGTGCTTGAGTCTCCTGGAACTCCTAGGAAATCCTAACATAATCTTTGGGCTGTTTAGCATTGGCTGTATTTGCCTGGCAGTGTATATGTGCAGAGGAGAAGTGAAGATAAGTAGCCATGCCCTTTTCAGAGAAGAGACTGCTGAAGAGGCATAATTCTACACATGTGCAAAATGATAAGAGGACAGGGGTTACATTAATTAGCATGGCATCTGAGTTTGGAGCATTTGAGTTCTGGAGGAGAGCTGGTCTTGTGGTAGCAAGCACGACTTGCTTGCTTGCTTGGGAGAAAGACCCCTTTGCTAAGCAGGGTCGGCCTTGGTTGCATATGAATGGGAGACATGTTGTGTGAGCACTGTAAGATGTTCCCCTTACAGGATGGAGCTGCTCTGGGAAGAACATCTGAATGCAGAAGGTTCAAAGTTCCCTCCCTGGCATATCCAAGACAGGGCTGAGAGCAGTTCCTGCCTGCAACCTTGGGGAAGCTGCTGCCAGTCTGTGTAGATGATACTGAGCTAGATGGACCAATGGTCTGACTCAGTATAAGGCAGCTTGTTATGTTCCAAACTTGCAGACATTCTTTGTGGAGAGTCAGCTTTTGTGTAGAGCATGGAAGATGTGTTTTCTGTGTAATGTGTCCCCTACGATGAGTATATTTGCATGTTTCTGCAGAACAAATTCTTACAATAGTAGTTAGTTAGTTAATTGTTTATTTATGATCTTAGATCAAACATGTCACAATAGTAGAAAGTATGCATGTACTGTGGGACACTTTTAAACACATTTTGTAAGTTCTGCTTGCCTGTCTGCCTATTAAGTTGCCTTGCAGCCAGGATAGAAATATGCTTCTCTCACCCTCCTCCTGAAGTTAAGATATAAACATGCTTGTGTGGTTAAACTCATGGTTTGCTCTGACTGACAGGAAAACATAGTCCACTGCATCCTCTCTACCATTCAGGAAATGGGATTAGTAGAGGGATCTGTTTTGGCTGTTGCGAGAATTCCCCAGGCTGATTTCTCCTGAGAGCCAAGCTAGCAGTGGTGATGGTCAGTCTCTTGCTCTCCCTTGGGATGCAAGTGCAGGGACTGATCTCTGCTTCTGGTTCTGATGACAGAGAGTTGGCGGTTCAGTAACCGGTGCTGCTCTTTGCCCAACATGGGGTAGGACTAATGTTTCTGTGGTGGGCAAGGTCAAGTGAGAAGGAATGAGGAGGTGAGTAAGATCCCTCTAGTACAGCAGCAGTTTTCTTCTGTGGTATGAACAGTACTGCAGTAAAGTCATTTACTGAACTCGGCTAAAAGTGACCTCCTGAAGGCACCTTTTAAAATAACAAAATCTCCTGCGGTTTGTGTATACAATGAGCAGCCATGTAGTATTTGTATCTTCAAGTCTTGGTTACATCTTGTGAGGAATGTTTGATACCCATTTCAGACAAAAAGAGGCATGTCCTAACTTAGGGCTTTTCCAAGTGACCAGTAATGGGTGTTTCCTTGAAATTGAGGACTTGTATTGCATCCTGTTGTGCTAGCATATGTTTTATATCTTACACCTATTCAGACAGAGACCAACAAACTGTATCGGAGACTACTTGAATCAAGGAGGCATTTGTACCTGTTTTCTTACATTCAGGTCACACCATTTGTTTTGATGAAGTCTTAACAGGCGCATTCACTTGCTCAATAACCTCTATGCAACAGCAGTATAATAAGCAACATTTGTTTGCATTTAAGAGTTCAGAGTACTTTCAGAGTACTTCCAATAACTTTGCAAGGCTTGTATAGCAACTTGGTTGCTACGGTGAAAGGTAGTGACTTGTCTAAAGCCATCTAGTGAATTTATGGCAAAGGTAAGGATTGAACTGGGGACTTCTTTTCATAGAATGAAAAGATCACAGTTCAGTTTCTTAGCCACTATGTTATCTTTGCTCTGATGAGCTCTCACTTAATTCAGCTGCAAGTAAGTAGTGGTAGTAGTAGAAATAAAACCCTATGGCATTATTTAAGTTCAAACTTGGTGGCAGACACATTTGTTTAACACCAGGCATGCCCCAGTTATAATTGAACATACATAATTTTGCAGCGGTGTGTTTTGTTTTGGTGTTTAATGCTCCAAAACACATTCTTCCCTTCACCTTCTAAGACGTTTAAGGATTTAGAAAATTCAGACCTTCTATACACTGCAGAAAAACAGTCACTCCAGAATCTTAGTTCTCTCTAATTAAACTTAAAATAAATGCCATTGTTTTCATTGGAGGGCCAGACCTCTGGAAGGGCAAGCACAGGCCAGCCTAAATGTCTGGGGGGGTGGGGGATCGTAAAAGTTAGGTTGGGCCAGATTATATGGCCTTCTAAAAACAATTTGCAGCCTGGGGCACATATATTGAAGTAGTCTAATAAATCAGTGTCTAATAAATTCACATGGTTAAAACAGTAAGTGGGTTTCCTTAAGCAGTTACAACCAGTAACTATTTGCTCATTGAGGGAGGAGAGCTGGTCTTGTAGCACACATAAATTGTCCCCTTTGCTAAGCAGGGTCTGGCCTGGTTGTATTTGAATGGAACAACATGCATGAGCACTATGAGATATTCCCCTCAGGAGATGAGGCCACTCCAGGAACAGCATTTGCATGCAGAAGGTGCCCTCCATGGCACTTCCTTAGGACAAGATTTTTTTATAGGACAAGATTCCTTAGGGCTGAGAGAGACTCCTGCCTGCAACTTTGGAGAAGCTGCTGCCAGTCTGGGTAGACAATCACAAGCTAGATGGACCAATGGGTCCGACTTGGTATAAGGCAGCTTCCTGTGTAACTATCTATACTCCATTTATAACAAATAAAAATCCACATAGTTCAGAACTGTGAACTGTTTTCATTAACCAACTACAACAGAGAGCTTGAGCCTTTTGGAAGGGCGGTATAAAAGTTTTAATAATAAATAATAAAATAATAAATAAACAAACAAACAAACAGAGGATTGTTATTAGTAACAAATAAAAAACCCACATACACTGTAAACTGTCTTCATTAAGCAACCACAACAGGAGTTATTAGTTTATGACAAAAGCTTTCTTGCATTTGGAGAGAAAGATGGGCTTTGAAGCGTTTAACCCAGTCTAAAAGCATGGCTGCTTGCTGTGATCAGGGCAGGCCGAGGCCTTATCCAGCTTACTGATTTGTGTTTCACAGTGAGCAGCCAGATAGCAGTTGGTATGCCTACAAGCAGGAGAGGGTTATGGGCTCCCCTCTCTTGCTGCCTAGTTCCCCTGCAGCTTGCATGCAGTGAATGGCATATTGCCTCTGAATTAAGCATGAAAGCATTCTTGAACAAATGTGCCCATTTCACATATCAGAAATACAGAGGCCAAGGTAAAAGATAGTTGGAGCAAAAGTAAACCATGGATCTGAATCTTGCACACACAAAGTGCAACACAGAACATTTCCAGGGAACAGGGTTGATATTAAGTGCATAAGCTAATGCTACCCTGTCCTACATTTGTGCCCTATGCCAAGCCATCCAGGAGCGCTAAAGGGTTGGGCATAAAAATGGGGTGCATTACCCCTTTTTATGAAGGCAAAGGGCAGATTCCTCCACGTGGGGGTGGAATGATGGAGAGGGGTGGAAGTTTCAGTTCCAGATGTTTTGGTGATTTTTCTGGCTTGAAACAAGCCACTTATATGACGTTTTTGAAATTTAAAAAAGTTTTAAAAATAATTAAAAATCAGAGGATCAACCAATTCTTTTCAAATCCAATACACAAAGTCCTTCAGCACTGCCCTACTTCCATGCCTGATTTCAAAGCCCGATGTCAAGCCATTCCAGAGATATTAAATGGGGGGCAGGATAGATCCCATAGTCCTACATATGCACCTTCTCCATGATTCTCTTGAGGCACAGTAGTGGTGATGGCAGCAGGGCAGATGGCAGGCACACTGGGCAGAAGCGGTGGTAAGGCACAGGAGGGCAGTTGGCAAGCACAGAGACAGCAGTGCTGGCAGGGAGTCTCCCAGCTGCCCCTCCTTGGTGCCGGCATGCACTTGGCCAGTGCCACACAGGGGCAGATGGGAGATAGCCCGCTGGCTCACGGGGGGAGCGCCAGAACGGCGATGAGGAGCTGGTACGGATCTGCTCTCCTTTACTTTAAAGGGGCTGTGTAAACCCTTGATTGTAAAGAGTTTGGACAGCCAAATCGCGTTTCAGTACACCCCCAGTGCTGAGCTTGTAAAATATGACCTTTAAATCAGTCCTGAACTTGAGCTGAAAAGTGTGACTGTGTGTAACCCTGAATTAAATACTGCTATCTTTTTATGAATTGATGCTCTTGCAGGTTTCTTTTCAGATGGAATTCACGAAAGAGAGATAATTTACAAATGGATCTCAAAGAAATGCATGGAAGTAAATACTTCCCACAGCTTTTCATTACAACATTAATTTAAATACTACAATGTTTATGTGTTGGTTTTGGCATAAATGTCCTGCAGGGCTTGATTTTATATTATATTATATTATATTATATTATATTATATTATATATTACATTTTTATATTGCCCTAACCCAAGGTCTCAGGGTGGTTCACAGCAAACAAATACTAAAAACAATTTAAAACAAATAATAAACAATCAAAAGTTTAAAAAGTTAAAAAGCTTAAAAGCTTGGGTAAAAAGATAAGTCTTAGACCCCTTTTAAAAGCCACTAGAGATGGGGAGACTCTTATTCCCACAGGAAGTGCGTTTCAAAGTCTCGGGGCGACAACAGAGAAGGCCCGTCCCTGGGTGGCCACGAAACGACATGAAGGTAGCCACAGACGAGCCTCCCCTGATGAACGTAGTGGGCGATGGGGATCATGCAGAAGAAGACGCTCTCTTAAGTACCGTGGGCCTAAGCTGTTTAGGGCTTTATAGGTTATAACCAGCACTTTGTATTTTGCCTGGAAACTTATCGGCAGCCAGTGCAACTCCTGTAATATAAGAGTAATATGGTATCTTCAAGATGACCCAGAGACCAACCTGGATGCCGCATTTTGTACTAACTGTAGTTTCTGGACTACGTACAAAGGCAACCCCACATAGAGCGCATTGCAGTAATCAAGTCTGGAGGTTACCATGAAGTGTACTACTGTTCTGAGATCATGAATTTCAAGAAACGGACGCAGCTGGTGTATCAACCGAAGCTGATAGAAAGCGCTTCTGGCCACTGCCTCAACCTGGGAAACCAGGGAGATGTTTGGATCCAGAAGCACTCCCAGACTGCGTACCTGTTCCTTCTGAGGAAGTGTGATCCCATCTAGAACAGGTAGATCAATATCGCTTCCCGAGTGACGACCGCGCACAATAAGTACTCCTGTCTTGTCTGGATTCAGACTCAGTTTGTTATCCCTCATCCATCCCATTACTGCTTCCAAGCAGGCATTCAGGGAGGATATGCCTTCTCCTGATGATGTTGACATGGAGAAATAGATTTGGGTGTCATCAGCATACTGATAACACCCAGCACCAAATCTCCAGATGATCTCTCCCAACGGTTTCATGTAGATATTAAAAAGCATTGGAGACAGTATGGAGCCCTGAGGGACCCCATATAAAAGCTCAGATTTTGAAGAGCAGCAGTCTCCAAGCGGCACCAGCTGGAATCTGCCAGAAAGGTAGGAGCGGAACCACTGCAAAGCAGTGCCTCCCACCCCCAACACTCTCAGACGTTCCAGAAGGATACTATGGTAGATAGTATCGAAAGCTGCCAAGAGATCCAAAAGGACCAGCAGAGTCACACTTCCTCTGTCCATTCCCAATTGGAGATCATCCATCAGGCCGACCAAGGCAGTCTCCACCCCATAGCCCGCCCAAAAACCAGTTTGAAATGGGTCTAGATAATCAGTTTCCTCCAAGACCGCCTAGAGCTGAGAGGCCACCACCCTCTCAATCACCTTGCCCAACCATGGGAGGTTGGAGACAGGCCTGTAGCTATTAAACTCTGAGGGGTCCAAGGCAGGCTTCTTAAGAATAGGTCTAATAATTGTCTCCTTTAAACAAGGAGGCATCCTGCCCTCCCTCAGAGAGGTATTTATAATTGCCACCAGGCTCTCCACAACAACCCCCTTGCCAGATAGTATAAGCCACGTTGGGCAAGGATCAAGCAGACAGGTGGTAGGACGCACCGTTCCGAGCAGCTTGTCCACCTCCTCAGGAGTCACAAACTGAAATTGATCCAGTCTAACCACACAAGAGGAGTTGCTGGATACCTGTGCATCTGACACTGCGATAACTGTGGAGTCTAAATCTAGATCGACCCAAATACGAGAGACTTTGTAAAAAAAACAACAACAAAAAACAACACCTCATTAAAAGCGTCACAGCGGGCAACTGATGGTTCCAGATTCGGATTCAGGGGAGTAGGGGGCCCTACTAGCCCCCTCACAACCCTGAATAGCTCTGCTGGACGAGAGTCTGCGGAAGCAATACGGGCAGAAAAGAAACACTTCTTTGCTGAACGTATAGCCAGAACATAGATCTTTAAATGTGCTCAATGTCGTAATCTGTCGGATTCGAGTCGAGTCTTCCTCCACTTGTGCTCCAGTCGTCTACCTTGCCGCTTCAGCTCCCGTAGATCTTCCATATACCAAAGAGCCATTTTTGAAGCAGGTCGGAGAGGACGCTTAGGAGCGATCATGTCTACTGCCCTGGTGAGCTGATTATTCCAATTCTCCAGCAGGGCATCAACCAGATCGCCGGCAGGGCCAACATTAAATCCTTCCAAGGCTTATTTCTCTGTGTAAACCGCCCTGAGCCATTTTTGGAAGGGCGGTATAGAAATCGAATTATTATTATTATTATTATTATTATTATTATTATTATTGGAATCCTATTGGATCCAATAACCTTTTTGGATGAACCATTCTAATAGGTCCCTCGCCCCTGCAGAGGTGGGACACAACTGTGAGTCCGACCTTAACCAGATGGTGGTCCGTCCATGACAATGGGGAGATCACAGGAGTCCCCACCCACGGAACACCACCCTGATCAGAAAGAAAGATCAAATCAAGAGTATGACCAGCAACATGTGTCGGTCCAGAAACCACTTGGGATAGGCCCATAGTTGTCATGGCTGCTATGAACTCCTGAGCTGCACCAGACAACTCAGTCCCAAAGTGGATATTGAAGTCCCCCAGCACCATAAGCCTGGGGGACTCCAACACCAAACCCGAGACCAAGTCCGCGAGCTCAGTTAGGGACTCTGTTGGGCAGCGGGGTGATCGGTACACCAACAGAAGACCCAATCTATCCCTGGTCCCCAAACGTACGTACACACATTCAATATGATCAGACACTCTGATCCTGATAAGGGAGATATTATCCTTAAAGACCACAGCTACTCCACCTCCCCACCCACACTCCCTTACCTGCTCCTCTACAGAGTACCCTGGAGGGAGAAGCTGGGCCCAAACTGGGCCCCCAGTCTCCCCTAACCAAGTCTCTGTGATACACACCAGGTAAGCCCCTTCATCCCTGATCAAGTCATGGATTACTTCAGATTTGTTTTGGACTGACCTGGCGTTACAAAGGAGCAAGGCAAGGTTCTGCGGGTTGTCGGCACTGCTCCCCAAGGTCAAAGAACTGGCAGGGCAGCCAGAAGAGGAAACAGCTATTAGGTTTCTGATTTCCCTTCCCCTGCAATGGCCTGCTGACCTGCCAACGTAACTTCTTCTATTCCCCACCACCACTGGAATAACTGCACCGAGACCAATGGACACGCCCTCCGATCTCCCCATCTCCAGACAGGCTCCAAAACATTCAAAACAAATCTTACCCAAGCCTTATCTCAGCCGCCCCCACCCCCCCAACCCAAACAATACTGAAGCAGGGGGGATGGCCCTCGCCCTCGTTGCTCCCCGAAGTGGCTCCCCAAAGGGGTGACCCCCTTTGGTGCCACCCCGCCGGTGGTGGTCCTGCCGCCACTGGCAGTCTCCTAAGTAGCCCAGGGGCAGGCAGATGGAAGCCCAGGACCCCAGTCCTGCCAACACTGAGCTGTAACAGAGCTGGCAGGCAGAAGTTCCGCAGGCAGGCAGGCAGCAGCAGCAGCAGATGGCAAACAGATGACAAACAGCAGAGGAGCCACACCCAGCACAGGCTCTCACCCTGTGCCTCTTGCTGGTGGATGGTCTTCCTCCTCTGCTGGGCACGGGGAACAGGCAGCAGGCAGACAAGCTTGCTTGTATCTTGGTATGAAAACAAATTCCTTCAGCTTGGTGCTTGTAACTTTTAATCTTGTCTTTGCATTTCTTTAGGACATCAAGAAACATCAGTCTTTAAAAAAAATGGGTGCATTATGCTGCGAGCAAGAGAGCAATGTGTGGGGGGTGGGGAGTCTTTGAAAGTGGTGTTTTAATCATTTAAAATTAGGATGAACCATTTTTATCTTTGTGCTTCTACCCTCCAGTGACATAGTCTTTGGTGATTCTGTCCTATTTCTATTGGAGTTCCAAATAAATTATTTGGAAGTAATGAGGGGAGGGGAGAAGGCACTTAGGTTGAAATTCAAGAGCAGCTGTCATAGAACAACCTTAGAAATTGGTTAAAGGATCATAGTGAAAAAGCAAGAGAGCTGTTTTTATTTGCTGATAAATAGAGTTCATGAACATTTAGGTCTGCCATTAAAGTGGAGGAATATTAGCTGAAATGTGGGTGTGGCTCAAGTTTGGAATGCAGTCATGTTGAGCTGTCACATTCATATTTCACTTATCAATAATTTACTAGGTCTGGCAGTGTTGGGGGGGAAATGTCCTCATTAACGTTGCTCAGCCAGGTAGTTTTGAAAGAAGAAAATAGCTGATGCATTCCCATTATAAGAGATATGCATGGCAAGCGTCTCTTGGCTTCAGCTGTCCTCGCCCCATCTATTTTATTTATTTATTTGACTTATATACCGCCCTTCCAAAAATGTCTCAGGGCGGCTAACCCTAACCCTTCTAATCTACACCACAGGGATAATAATCCTGATCTACCTTGGAGGGTTATTTTAAAGGTTACAGATATGTATATGAAGCACTTTAGAGTGTTTGAAGTATACAGTACAGTTGTGTACATGTGATGTGTATTACTACTATTGCTGCTGCTAAGGGGGGAAAGCCTTAAGTGTTGTTCAGATTTGTAGAACTGAAGTGATGCAGATACTTCTGCTAAAGATACCAAGTTGATTGGAAAAGAGTTATAAAATAATTGCGCTTCTGTCATCACTCTTGCCAAGGGTGGTGACATGCCCTTCATGGGTGGAGTTTACAGCTGAAAGAGGTTGGTGTTTGCACCCATCTGCTCTAGGCTGCCAAACGTGCATTTTGCGCACTGGTTGGAACTACAGTAGTTTATGCTGCTTTGTGTTGGAATGGGGATAAATATTGATCTACCATAATTGATCAGTGGTGGTACTGACCTTGGAGACAATGAACTACAGAAGTACTAATTGTCTGTTAAATGTGGGAGTTTGTATTAGAAATATAGAACCACCTGCCCATGTTCTTGCAAAAAAAAAATTGTTTTGCTTTATCTGTCTCAGTACCATCTTAGTACTGAGATCTTGCTTGCACATTGTGCTCTAGACTTCTAGCTATAGTTCCGAATATTTGCTTAGCACTACAATTAATGGTTACTGTATATTAGAAATGTGAGATTATAGCATATTCATTTTGGGAATAGGAAGCATGTATTCAAAATAATACCTAGACATATTTTACAATTCTTTTTAAATACTTAAATGTTTTGTGGTTCTGGAACTGTTGGCCCTAATAAATGTGAATCAAATTTCAGTTCTAGTAACATCCTGTATAATTGGAAAGGTGGCTGTTACAAATAATTTATCTATCAATCTTGAAAATTAGAAGTGAAAATTTCACTGAATAGAGAATCTTGTGGGAGGGAAACTGAACTCATTTGGAACTGAAGATGAAATCTCCAGACTTTTGAACTGCAGGAGAGACTTGCACTTATATTTTATCTTGTTAAAATAGTAATATTCTGTTAAGTTTTTAATTGTAAACAGCCCTGAGCCATTTTGGAAGGGTGGTATAAAAATCGAATAAATAAATAAATGACACACATGGAGAGCTGGTCTTGTGGTCGTAAGCATGAGCTGTCCCATTTGCTAAGCAGGGTCCATCCTCGTTTGAATTTGGATGGGAGACTACATGCATGAGCACTGCAAGATATTCCCCTTAGGGGATGAGACCGCTCTGGGAAGAGCATCTACATGCTTGCATGCAGAAGGTTCCAAGATCCTTCCTTGGCATCTACAGATAGGATTGAGAGAGACTCCTGCCTGTAACTTTGGAGAAGCCTCTGCCAGTCTGTGTAGACAATCCTGAGCTAGATGGACCAATGGGTCGACTTGGTGTAAGGCAGCTTCCTATGTTCCACATTGGGCAGGATCTACGCTGGCTCTTTTTATTTATCCATTTATGCATTTAATTCCCTTCTTAGATGGCTAGGTGGGCACATATTTTTGTGGGCTGCCAAAAAGTGTCATCCTTGGTTTCTAAGTGTTGTAGTTTTATCATTCTTATGGTTGTCATCCCTCTCCTCTCCCAACTAGAAATCTAACCGAACCACTGCAATATGTGTTTGTTTGTTTGTTTGTTTGTTTGTTTGTTTGTTTAATTAATTAATTAATTAATTAATTAATTAAATTTTTATACTGCCCTTCCAAAAGCCTCAGGGCGGTTTACATTAAAACACCATTAAAATCAATTAACAATTAAAACAGAAATTATAAAACTGCATAAAATCATAATTAACAATTAAAACATCATAAAACACCAATTAAATCGCCAAAACAATTTAAAAACAAGTTTTTAAAAGCTGAGAAAGCTTGGTTGAAGAGATGTGTTTTCAGAAGTTTCTTAAACATTGCCAGAGATGGGGAGGCTCGCATCATAGTAGGGAGCGCATTCCACAATCTTGGGGCAGCAGCTGAGAAGGCCCATCTCTGTGTAGCCACCAAATGAGTTGGTGGCAACTGGAGATGGACTTCCAGTGACCTCAGTAAGCGGTGGGGCACATAGCGAAGAAGACGTTCTCTTAGATACCCAGAGCCTAAGCTGTTTAGGGCTTTGTGTTTTGCCTGGAAACCTATTGGCAGCCAGTGTAGCTCCATCAACAGAGGAGTAATGTGGTCTCTCCTAGATGACCCAGAGACCAACCTAGCTGCCGCATTCTGAACCAACTGAAGTTTCCGGACAATGTGCAAAGTCGTACAAAACGTGCAGCCCCACGTAGAGCACATTACAGAAGTCAAGTCTGGAGGTTACCAACAAATGTACCACTGTTTTGAGGTCATTGATCTCAAGAAACGGGCGCAACTGGCGTATCCGCCGAAGCTGATAGAAAGCAGCCCTGGCCACCGCCTCAGCCTGAGAAACCAGGGAGAGGTGTGAATCCAAAAGTACTCCCAGACTGCGAATCTGTTCCTTCAGACATCAAATTAATTGTGGAGTCTCCATCTAAGTCGGTCCAAATCCAAGATATTTTATCTGCAAAAAATATTTAATATTTATATATTTAAAATAGGGGGCAAAACTTATACTTGGATCAGCAGAAAATAGGATTTTTAGATTTTAGGCTCAAATGTTTCATTCAGTGAAATGTGTGAGAGAATGTTTTAGAGCCGACAAACATCATCTACACTACTATATGAAACCTCTTGGAGGAGATCATCAGGGGATTTGGAGCAGGTATTATCAGTATGCTGATGACACCTAGATCTACTTCTCCATGTCAGCTTCTTCAGGAGATGCCATAACTTCCCTAAATGCTTGCCTGAAAGCAGTAATGGGCTGGATGAGGGAGAATAAACTGAAACTGAATCCAAATTAGACGGAGGTACTTATTGTGCAGGTTCAGAATTCCAGAGACTATTTTGATCTCCCTGGTATCTCAGGTTGAGGCAGTGGCCAGAGGGGCTTTCTATCAGGTTCGGCTGATACGCCAGCTGCATCCGTTTCTTGAGTTGAATGACCTCAAAACAGTGGTACATATGTTGGTAACCTCCAGACTTGACTTCTGCAAATGCACTCTATGTGGGGTTGCTTTTGTATGTAGTCTGGAAGCTTTAGTTGGTACAGAATGCCGGGACAGGTTGATCTCTGGGTCATCTCAGAGAGACCACATCAGTCCTTTGCTGATAGAGTTACATGGGCTGCCTGTAGGCTTCTGGGCAAGATACAAAGTGCTAGTTATAACTTATAAAGTCCTAAATGGTTTAGGCCCTGGGTATCTAAGAGAATGTCATCTTCATTATGAGCCCCGCCCATTGAGGTCATCCGGAGAGATCCATATCCAGTTGTCGCCAGCTTGGCTGGTGGCCACATGAGGACAGGCTTTCTCGGTTGCTGCCCCGAGACTGTGGAATGCGCTCCCTACTGAGATATGATCCTCTCCATCTCCGACAACTTCTTAAAAGCATTTGAAAACCCACCTCTTCACCCAAGCTTTTTCAGTTCTTTAAAATTTTAAGGTTTTAATTTGTGGGTGATTTTTAAATTGTTTTAAGTTTTTGTATATGTTTTAACTTGTTTTATGTTGTTGTTAACTGCCCAGAGATGAAAGTTTGGGGTGGTGTACAAATTTGATAGATAGATAGATAAATAAATAAATAAATAAATAAAAATACACATATCTTGTACCTAGAGTGACATATCTTGCTTGGTCCAGGTCTTTGGTTGTGGCATAGTGCAGTCTGGATAATGTAGGAGAATTAATGTGAGTGCATTGATGGATCTTATCTCCATACAGAGTAAACTAATCTTTAGGTCTGTTCCAGCCTTTAAAAATGTCTGTCATTTGTGGGACAGACCAATGATATTTCTGTAGTCCAGAGCCCAGTAATAAATATTCTGTCAATATAGGGTCGTCTTAGTGGAAAACTTCAGTTCCTCAGTCTTTTGTTAACTGATGACAGTAATGTTTGGGGACACTCTTATGTAATGAGTGTGCCCTGACCTGAATCTCTTGATAGTTCTGTTTCTTATTATGCCCTTTTTGAATACCAGAGCACCACATTCATACATGAAGAACACATACATGTAATTCTTAGCCCTATTCTAGTGCACACAAGCAACAGTTGTGCTGCCAGTCATGCATGGTGCAAGAGAAGTAGTTGTTTAGTTTGTTACAGTCATAGACTAGAAAAGTGTAAAAGAAAAGACAAAGAATAAAATAAAAATAATCCACACATCTTAAGATCGAAAGAAACAAAAACATTAAATATTATCCCAGAATAGAACTATTGGGTTGGTTTGGTGGTCATTTTCCTTATGGCACTGGCATACATTTTGTAACTCTTAACAGTAATAGCATAATTATCTGAAAGAAGAAATATAAAATTCATCCAGTTTATCTTGCATTTTCGTTAAAATTGGAACAATAAGTAAGAAGTGGATGTCTCTATAATAGGGACAATAAAGAAGAATGTACCCCACTGTTGCAACAGCTCCTGTTTTACCATGGACAAATAAGTTTCAGATATGGTGTGTTAAGATCCCCTCAAGTAGAGCTGATGGTAGTCCATTAAAACATGCTAATGTAAATGCTCTCCAGTGGCTTAAGACTATAAGATTAGAGAGATAATTGGCTAGTGTAATTTTTCCTCAAACCTCCAAACACAGAATAGTTGGGAACTGAGCTTATATCTTTTTGCCATTCTGTATCCCAAACGTGTTGTTTAATAATCAGTCCAGTGTTATGAGGACCCAAAGCAATTGGAGACAAGGGGGAAAGCCCATGCAGCAGGAGTTTTATCTCCATTGATCTCTAGACAGATTGAAAATTGTCCGAGTTAGGGGCACAAGACCTGCCAGGGAAAACAGTTTGAACCAGAAATTGAATGCATATAGTTGTGCCTCTTTCGTAACTAGGCCCAACATATTGTAAAGGTAAAGTGTGCTGTCAAGTCGGTGTCGACTCCTGGCGACCACAGAGCCCTGTGGTTGTTTTTGGTAGAATACAGGAGGGGTTTATCTCCCACACAGTATGAGATGATGCCTTTCAGCATCTTCCTATATTGCTGCTGCCCGATATAGGTGTTTCCCATAGTCTGGGAAACATACCAGAAGGGATTCGAACTGGTAACCTCTGACTTGCTAATCAAGTCATTTCCCATCATATTGTACTTTGCATAAATTTTTTTCATAAGAATTTAATCTTGTTTGTCTTTTTGTAGTGTTTCTTTTAATCTATATTACTGTGGAAGGGCATATCTTGAAATAATGAAATGGAGTAGCTTTGGGACATTAAGAGTGCCGTAGTTAGTAAACTTCATTGGACTACAGTGTTCTAAGGGAAGAAATTTGGTTAGAGTCCTTTGAATACAGTAGTTCAAAAATCAATGAGTTGTTAGGGTTATTAGTAACTGAGTGTATGAGGCTATTGTTTGTTCCATTTAGGCTGTCGTTTTCGTTTGTTTTCAAGAAGAAAATATTGGTTAAGCAAGTCAAACAGTGTGTCTTTTTAGTATTACTGCAGCAACTACATTTGTTCATTCACATTATGCCTCACCTTCCTTTCCGAATGGAAACCTGGAAAGCTAACAGCACACACACACACCACAATAAAACCTATTTTTAAAGTTGTAAGTATTAGCAAGTGCAGTACATGTAGTGGAATTTACAAGTAATGTTTTTTTGTTTGCAGGTGTCAGCTGCGATGCATGTTTAAAAGGAAATTTTCGAGGTCGCAGATACAAGTGTTTAATTTGCTACGATTACGATCTGTGTGCATCTTGTTATGAAAGTGGTGCAACAACGACAAGGCATACAACTGACCATCCAATGCAGTGCATACTAACAAGGGTAGATTTTGGTAAGTGATCAGTGTCTTCCTTCAGTCATATTGCATCCATCTTTGTTCTTGTAGAATGTAACTTGGATTTTCTGCTGAACTAGCCATGTTCCACTGTGGTCTTGTATGTAAACACCTACAGATTCTGCTCCCCACCCCCTTCATTTTTACTTTAGAAAAAGTGTGACTGCAGTTCCTTATATACTGTTTAAATTAAGTACTGCATGGATAATTAAAAAATTAAATCCCTTTCTGGAGGTTTTCAGTTTAAGGCTGCTAGTTTGTGTGCACTTACTTAGAAGTGAGCCTGCCTGGATTCAGTGGGACTGACCTTCCAGTAAGCATGCATCACATTGGACTGCATGTCCAAAGGGAAGAAAGAAATGGAGAATAAGATGATTTTGCAGAAGAATATGCAATTTATAAAGTAGCACACTTCATGAAGATGAATAATTAAATAGAAGTTGATGGGCTTTCTTGTATATTTTAATAATTCTTGAGGAGTTTTTATTTTTTTAAAACCTTGAAAGGAACTCCTCTCTTCCTTTTCAAAGTCTTATGGTTTTAAAAGGAGGAAAGAGAAGTGTGTCATGCAGAAGTAGAATTCAGAGTGTAGAAAGAAGTGAGACTGAAGAAAACCCTATGATTTGACAAAACAAATGCATTCATGAAATGTATTCTTACCCTTTCTTACCCCGTGTGTTGTGGGGTGAAAAGGCCTTTCTTCATGATGCCCTGTTTATACAGTACTCATCCCAGATATGTTTACCTCTTCTTTTGTCAGTTTGGTCAGAACAATTTTGTTCACCTGGACATTTGAAGATTTTGTTTGTGAGCACATCCTCTCTCTTCTGACTGTTTTTAGGAGTGTGGTCTTGGTGTTGTGGCTATTTTTGGGTTTTTGTGACTTTATTGTAAAGCTGAAAGACAGGATAATTTTTTTCAACAAGTATTTGCTTTAGTAAAGGAATTTTTCTTTAGGTCTTTTCTTTAGGACACAATGGCTAGTGTCATTTGGTATTTTATTTATTACATGTGTGTTCCTCAAAGGAACTCTGAGTGGTGTCTTAGCTTTACAATAGTCCTGTAACAGTAGTGTGCCATGAGAAATAAATAACAAAAGGCATCTGTGAGCTCAGAAGTACCCAGTGGAGGAGGCTGCCCACTGCTTCTCTGACTGATTCATTGTTCTGACCCTTATCTTCTTCCAGTCAATCTCTACAAACAGTTCTGCTGTGTCGCCTCATTGGATTACACAGAGCCAAATGATACATTATGCCAAGCATGCCATTTATTTATTTTCTCTAAACAGCAGCCATGAGAAGATGATTGGGACCTTGGTGTTCTTTCCCACACCACTGTCCTAAAGTGGATTTGGGCAAAAACTGTGCCGCTGCTGCAGCCTCCATTTGAAAGCACACTGTGAGAATTCTAGCCAAGGAGGGTAAAAGTCCCTGGTTCAATGCTTGCTTACTTTAGGCAAGCCATACTCTCTGTTCTCCATCTGCAGTGTGAAGATAATAATATTAATTTACCTTGCAGGGCTGTGGAAAGGCTTGGTGAGATGATATATGCAAAGGGATCAAAATGCTTAGTCATATATAAATGCTAAATATTATGTTTGAATCAGGCCTGAGGTAGCTTCTCTTTGACAAATGGAATTAACTTGCTTATTGCAGGCTAGTACCTTTTCATATCCTTTTCTGCTTTTATCCAAGTTATCTGTGGAGCAGCAGACTCCCTGCAAATCTCCCTGCATATGGAAAACTAGCATAGAAAGTTTCCACATGCAGGGATACTTGAACTTGGTGGCAAATCCTTGTGGAATTTGAGGTGTGTGTTAGCTGGGTGACTCAGCTGTGCTCCCATTGAAACAATTCAAACAAGTTCACATTAATTTGGAGTTGGTTCCTGTGAACATATGAGTAAAAATATTAAGATGACTCAAGCTTTTCCTAAAGCTTATCCCTGTATGTTCACAGAAATTTTGTCTATACGTGTGGCATTGCAGATAATGTGATGCCTGACCTGTAGTTCAATACTTGCTTTTTAAAAGAATTGGCAGGCATGAATTCCAGAGATGTCATGCTAGTGTGCTGAACAAGCCTCTAAGAACTACTGAAAATTGCTGAACCAGTATCACCTTTCCAGCAGTAGTGGTGCTAAAAATTTACACTCTTGAATACAAATGGATCTAGACACACTTCTGACTCTCCTCACAGATCCTTTTTGAAGTGTATTAAGATCCTTTTAAAAGTGTGACCATTGTTTTCCTTCATGACTGTTCTTGAGTCAGTCTACTTGCTTTACAAAAGAAAAGCTTTCTTGGTGGATTTGGTTCCTGTATTATTTATTACATAAATATCCTGCCCTTCCTCCACAGTACTTGGTACAACATACATGATTTGCTGCTGTGACTTAAGAGGAGCTTGTTACCTTAATGTTATGAATACCAGCATTTAGGATCTTTAATATCAGTTACTTCAAATAGTAGTACTGCCACTTAAGGGGTTTCATTAAAAACTGTCTAAGTTTTTCAAGAAATTAATAGAACAAGCATTCTCCCCCTGACCTCCACCCCCTGTGCTGGAGCTCCTCATTAATGGAGTTGTGTAGTTAACATGCTTGAGTCAGGACTGGACTTCGTAAGACTTCCTTCCTGCTGCCAGGAGGTGCCTAATCCCATTCCGGTCCTGTCTGCTCAAGCTTGCAGGACACAGAAAGAGTTCTTCAGCTTTACAGTGAAATTTGGCTATTTTTCAGGCTAGCTCCTGCTTTGCTTTGCTTTCCTGGTATTCTATTATCTCCTTTGTTTCCCCCCCTCCATAGATTGTGCGAGGGTGGGAAGGGAGCTGCCTTTGTTTTTTTGGTTTGGTTTTCTTCAGATTTGCAGCACTATGTTACGTCTTGCATTCTCGATTTATCCATTTTGATTACTTGATTCTTGTTTGCTCTCTTGCTCTGCTTGACCTAGTCTCCTTATGGAGCGGGCTCACGTGGAAGAACTTTTGAGAGATTTCCTTTTGGAGTGGCCTCATGTGACTTCTAAAATCAGGTCAGTGGGGGTTTCTCGGTTACGGGCGAGGTCGGTTTCTCCACCTCAGTGCTCCGTTCCTGCCGTTTTTGCCCCTGTAGCTTTGGAAGCCGTACCGGCTCCGAGGAAAGTGGCAAAAAAGACCAAGCACTGGAAGGTGCAAGCCGAGCCGCTTAAAAAGAAAGACAGCACAGCTTTCCATGTGCCTTAGCGAGCGCTTCCTTATAAAGGATGTGTGCTGCAAAACCAAGCTGCGGCACAAGCCTACTTCTCCAAAAGATCGTGTGCCTGTTGAGGACAACCAGCGCCCGGTGGGCGAGTTATTGGCATCTTTGCCACCAAGGCAGGTGGTGGTGGGTGTTGGGGCACCTCACCCGAGTCCTGTGAATGGAGGGATGACTACTACTGTGAAAAAGGCATCATCATAGGAGCCCCTGGTGGCGCAGTGGTAAAACTGCCGCCCTGTAATCAGAAGGTTACAAGTTCGATCCTGACCAGGGGCTCAAGGTTGACTCAGCCTTCCATCCTTCCGAGGTCGGTAAAATGAGTACCCAGAATGTTGGGGGGCAATATGCTAAATCATTGTAAACCGCTTAGAGAGCTTCCAGCTATAGAGTGGTATATAAATGTAAGTGCTATTGCTATCATCGCGGGATTTGTTCCTCGAGCCAATGGAGTTGAATGGCCGTCCAGCCGAAGTTCCTGCAAATCTGGTGCCTAATAGACTAGAGCCCATGAGTAATGAGGTGCCTGTCCCTCAGAGATTGGCTTCCTCGATTCCCTCCGATGTGCCTGCGGGGTTTTTTTAGACGTAAATGCTTGCCCCTTCAAAATGTAGTGCCATTACAAGTGCCTCCTGCGGGTCCTACCTTGCCAATCCTGTGGCTTCAGCGACGCAAGGTTGCATTGTCTTCCTTGTCTCCTGATTCTCGCCCTAGGAGGCGGGCTATTCCTCCATCTGAACAGGGCCTGTTTATCAATAAAAGACCTGGGCAAAAGTGCAAAAGGCGGGACTATTACTACTTGTCTTCAGGATCATGCCACCCAGCTGCCCCGTTCAGGCGGACATCCCCCTGTCTTGCCTCCCGTGGTACCTCTGCCAGCATTATCTTCCCCTGTTATCTCCCTGCTAGTCGAGCTGTGCCTGTACTACCTCCACCTGTGTTACCTCCCCCACCTAGTACTGATGAATGTTTCTGTGGGGCTATGTAGCAGACTGTATTCCTGAGTGACCCTCTTGTGTTCCTTCCATTTTAACAGAAGGCTATAACTTATAAATTTTTCTAGTTCTTCAGCATTCAAGGGAGAGGGGAGGGGCTGCTCTTTTGTTTGCTCTTCAAGGAGGAATGACTGCTCTTGCATCCTGTATCCTGCCTTTCTTGTATAGGAGCCACCTTAACTTGTGGAACTAGAAGCTTCTCCAGCTTCAAGGATCACTTACTTCAAGCATTCTGTGACATGTTAAGAGTTTGCACTCTGTACTGATACTTACATAATGTCTGCTCCCTATAAACTATGGATAGGGAACTGGTGGCATGCATTTTGTTTTCCTGCAGCTCATCATATTATTTCAGGAACTCCTCCCTTCCCCTCCAGGATTAAAGAGTTTGCTTGCACAGACCTTAACCATTTATTTCAGATTCTGGTTTAAGAGAATGTCTGTGAGCCTTAATCAGAGTTCACATTTGTTGATGACCAGCTACATTTTAGGAGAGGGTGGTGGTAGTGTGGATTTTGCTGTAGAAGGTGTGTGCTTCTTTCTAGGGCCAGCCTGTTTAGTTCAATGGAGGTTATCGCTAGCCTTATTTTATTTGAGCTCAATCCAGCAAGCATTGTTGCTGCACAGTCTAGTCATTTCGACTGGACTTTCTGAAGGAGCAATGGAAATCTACTTCCAGAGCGGGTAACATTCTTATATAAAGTTCTGCCTGAGCTTTATTGTTATAACCACTATGCAGTTGTTTGTTGTGAAGAATGGATATTTTTATTTCTATAAATTTGTATTTCTATAAAATTATATTTGTGTTTTGCTTTTCTTATACTTTATTAAGCTTTGTTTAAATGTGGCCACTTTTCCAGAGTTGGAGCATATCAGCTCCAAAGATATAAATAAAAAGAATGTGATCAGCTATTACTGTTCTTCATCGTGGTCTTCTGTGCCTTACACCTATGGGCTTGCACCTGCACAGAGACCCCAATTCGGAAGATTCCAAGCTGATAGAATTCTGGCAGGAGCCTCACCCCCTCTCCTTTATGTGGCTGCGCCCACCTCACCTTCCTCAGTCTTTCTTCATCCGCGGACAGATCAACATCTTTCAGAACACTCAAATCTTCCTACAAACCAAACAAACAATCTTTCAGTTAAGTTTTCCATTTATTCTCTCTTCTTTCCTATCCCAGTGTCATCGTCTTTAATTTTGCATTTTTATTTCTCCCTACACCAACCCCCCTCTGTCTCTCCCTTTTGGGAGTGTTCCTCTCCTGCAAGCCTCTCCCTCACATGGCCGCGAAAACCTCTAAGGTTACCTTCAAAAACTGCACCCGCTGTACCGCTAAATTACCTGCCACAGCCAATGCCTTTTCTGCTTTGGAGAACAACATGTGGTGGAAACCGGTGCCCACTGTTCTAACTTTACCAAACAGGGGCAAAAGAATTTAGCCTCTCAGCTCTGCTCCTGGCATTGGGAATAGGCCCTGAACACCTCCCAAGTCTCTAAAATTCAGGTCAGTGGGACCGATCCCCCTTTGCAGAAACAAAGTACTTCAGCCCCCGCATCTTTGGTGCCACTCCTGGTAAAACAGTCGGGTCCTAGCATGACCTTGAAGCTACACTCAGAGCCTATGGCTCATTTGGAGTCCGTCTCGGTACCGACGGCTCAGCAATCTCTTTCAAAGAAAAAGAAGCACCCACTCCAGGCTGATTCCTCTGTACCTCTGCAGAAGCCTCTGAAGAGAGCTGCATCAGCGGATCAGGGTCCTCGCCTTAAGAAAAAGAAACTTTTGAACTTTGTCCGAAGGAGCATCTTTGGCGTCAGATTTGATTATTCTGGTGGGACAAGCTTCCCTCCGCTCTGTGGACTCACGAATGGTCCCAGATGACCTGGACCCAGTCTTTGATCCTGACGGGTGCAGGGCCAAGCTCGAACTCAAGGCACAGTTGCAGGAAGATGAGCCTGAGGAAGCTTACTCTGATCCAGACCACGCTTGGTCTCTGACTTCGGCATTCGAGGAGCACTATCCCCGTCGACCCAAGAGAATCTTACTACCCTTGATACCTGACCCATTCCAATTGGGAAGATTACAGACAGCCTTCGAGGTACTTCAGCCAGAGCGCCTACTATGACACCAAACCCAACTGCCCTGAGGACACCTGTGTTTGCTGTTATGGAAAGCCTCGGGAAGAGACATATTTGCTTAGATGAAAGAGATCTTTCACCTACCCTTAAGTTGACCTTTGGGAGGACTGCTATCATGCCCACCTGTGATCTCGCTGATCGTTGGAGACACAACCATCTTGCTATCTTCCTACATCAAAGGACCACAAACAGAAGGCTGTTTCCATGGGCTGCCCTCTAACCACACCGCAACTTCCTCCAACACGTAAGCAGCAGCTTTCAATGCCAACTCCTCCAGCCATGGCCCCTGCTCCTTCCGAACTGGAGGACCAGGCACAGGCCCCAACTTGGGCCTCAAGTTAACAAGACCCTGACCCAGGGAAGACCCTGAGTTAGCGGAAGAGGAGTATGTTGATGATGGTGTTCCAGTAGAAGATGCTCTTTGTGCCGAAACCCTCTCTTTGGGTTTGTCCCCTAATGACCAGAAAGCAGCCTCCCCCTCGGAGGATTACAAACAATATGCTCACTGTTTAACCCGCATGGCATCTTCCCTGGGCATACAGCTGAACCAACAAAGTAAGATTTACCTAAACTCCCTCTTTGCATTTATAGATGCGGACACTCGTGTGCCTATCTCACTGCCACTAAATGCAGCGCTTCTGGATATTGCAATCTTGCTGGCTCAAACCATATTCTCTGCCTCAGTCGACCAAATGTCTTGCAAGTTTCTACTGCGTACATACGGAATGGGAAAATTCCTGCTCAAACATCCTGTGCCCAATTCCGCGGTAGTAGAAATCTCCTAGTCTCGTAATCAGATACGTGTGGCCTTTTCTCCATCAGACAAAGAAGGTTGGAAACTGGACTCACTGCTGTAAGCTATATTCCATACTTTCAAGGAAACTGGTCCTTTCATTCCCCAAAGTTTTCACATTACAATAGAAAGCAGCAGTTCCATTATAACAAGCCGCCTCTCCACACATATCAGCCCCAATCCTCCCTTCTCCCCAAAACAATGACTTTCCCCTCCTCTCCAGGGTCGGCATTCACCTATCCCCTTATTTACCAGCTTGGGAAGTGGTGACATCCAACCAGTGGTGACATCACTATCATCCACATGGACTATGCCCCAGAGTTTTCGAAACCCCATCCTTCTCCCCGATTCAGATCACCAAACCTGCAAAAGCTTTGCACCTCCCTTTTGGAGAAAGATGCCATCAAACCAGTATCCCCTTCCACAGGCCCAGAATTCTACTCCCCATATTTTGCAGTCCCCATAGCTGACAGGGGCATTCAACTATCCTAGATCTCGGGGGACTGAACGCGTGTATCGCCTACAAGCATTTTTGGATGGTGATGATTCTTATGATCCTCACCCTTCTCCAAAGAGGAATGTAGTTTGTGTCCCTAGACCTAAAATATGCCTACTATCACCTCACACTCAGGCACCAACACCAAATTTTTCTCCGCTTCAAAGTAGGAAAGGACACCTTTCGGCTCAAATCCCTCCCCTTCAGACTCGCCTCAGCCCCCCTGTATTTACTAAATGCATGGCCCAGTAATAGCCTTTCTACAAGAATCCAGTGTACATCTTTTTTCCAATTCTTGGATGAATGGCTCATCTTGGGAGACTCTCCCTCTGAGGTTACAGAGGCCGTCCACACCACGATCCGTCTAGTAGACAACCTCGGCCTAGCCATCAATTTCAAAAAGTCGTACCTTACACTAACCACGACCAACGAATTCCTGGGCCTCCTTTTCCACTCCCGTCAGACCATAGTAGTTTCTTTCCCCTCACAGGATTCAGTCTCTCCTTATTCTAGCCACCAACATGGCCTTCTCTTCTACCTCCTCAGCAAAAACTTTACAACTCCTACCAGGACACATGGTCTCGACTACTCATGTTCTCCCTTACACTTGTGTCCATTCCCACACCCTGCAATTCTGGTTCCTCCACAGTTCCAACTCCCAGATAGGCCACCCTGCATTTACCCTCCACCTTCTCTGATTCATGCGCCATTCCCTGGTGGTGGATGAACCCATCCCTCCTCTCCATAGGGGCACCCTCCCATCCACTGGCACCCACCAATGCTTCTGAACAAGGCTGGGGTGTGCATGTCCATAACCTTAGCCTTAGTGGCTTATAGCTCTGGGCCGAGGCCAGATATCACATAAATTACCTCAAGTTACTCACCATTTTCAAAGCTCCTGCCTATCCTGTCCTACTCCATGGTGACTACCACCGCCAAGGCATACGTGAACAGACACGGCAGAATGAGGTCCAGGACACTTCTTCAGCTCACTATGATCCTTTGGGAGTGGTGCATAGCTCATCACATTATCTCCCCCGACCCCCCACATCATATATATCTAAGGCACAGACAACATGCAAGCAGATTGTGAACTGACGAGAATGGAAATTGAATGAGAGGACCCCATTTCCCATTTTTCACAATGAGGAACTCCCGAAATTGATCTCTTTGCTTCGTTGGAGAACTCCTAATGCCCTCTATTCTGCTGCAGGGCAGGTTGGGAACAGGTCTCTCTTGGGGACGTGTGTGCCATTTCATGGACCGGCTCCTTACTCTGCCTTTTCCCTCCGGTTCTGCTGCTACTGTGAATCCTACTGAAAATCTAACAAGAGGTTGCAGACTGCATCCTCATTGCCCCGTGGTGGCCTTGCCCCCCATGGTTTCCCACACTGCTGTCTCAGCTGGCGTCCACACACCCCTTCATCTCTGCCCCCAGCTTCTAACACAATCACTCTACATCTGGACCCCTACAGCCTCAGATTAACTGCATGGAGGATATGACCTGGTTCCCGGACAGACTTCAACAGATCCTAGAGGCAGTACGGAAACCTTCTACCAGGTCATCTTATTGGTGGAAGTGGGATTGCTTCCAGAACGTCCTATCCTTTAAGAGTCTCCTGATTAGCCCTCTAACCTCTGGAATCCTCTGCTCTTATTTATTTCATCTCAAAGAACAGGGCCTAAAACACTCATCTCTTTGAGTACACTTGGCTGCTATTGTAGCTTACATGCCACCTGCATGCCCCTTGTGGTTCAGAAACCCCACGGTCAAATGATTCCTCAGGGGCCTGCGTCACAAATTTCTGGATGATCCCGTCATGGCTCCAGCTTGGGACCTCTCCCTCATTCTCTCCTGACTCATGCGTCCACCTTTCGAACCCTTGGCTACCATTGACCTTTGTCTCCTGTCTTGGAAGGTAGCCTTCCTGGTTGCTATCACATCGGCTTGCTGCAAGAGCAAACTCAAAGCCTCCTTTTCTGATCTTCTAGAAAGACAAGGTGGTTCTCCATCTGGATGTTTCCTTTCTACCCAGGGTAGTCTCTTCTTTTCACCGCTCTCAACTGCTTGTTCTTCCTACCTTCTTTCTGGCTCCCAAAGACTCAGCGGAGCGCATACTCCATTCTCTCGGTCTGGTGAGCTTTGGCATTCTACGTGCACCATACAGGCCCCTGGTGTATGTCACCTTCCTTGTTTGTCTCCTTTACCAACTGCTGTAAGGGCCATCAAATCTCAGCACCGATCCACTCCTCTTGGATTGTGAATACTATACAACTCGCCTATAAACTGGCACGCCAGCCTCTCCCTTTACCTGTGAAGGCTCACTCCATGAGATGAGTGGCAACTTTGGTGGTGTTTGATCACACCGTTCCTCTAGAGACTATCTGCCAAGTGGCGACCTAGTCTTTACTGCTTTCTGTCAAGCACTTTGCCTTGGATGGCCAAGCACACAGACATTCTGCTTTCGGTCAGGCAGTTCTTCAGTTGCTCTTCACTTGATCCCACCTCCAGGTAAGTCTAAGCTTACAATGCGCCCATAGGTGAAAGGCACAGAAGACCACAATGAAGAACAGGTTGCTTACCTGTAACTTTGGTTCTTCTAGTGGTCATCTGTGCCCTTCCTCCCCTCTTCAAAAAGAAAATTAGGGCGGACTCAGAGACTGAGGAAGCAGAGAGGAGTCCATCCCCTCTCCTTCACACAGCTGCACTCACCTCTAAGCCAGAATTCTGTCTGCTTAGAATGTTCCGAATTGAGGTCTCTGTGCAGGCACAAGCCCATAGGTGTAAGAGCACAGATGACCATTAGAAGAACCAAAGTTACAGGTAAGCAACCTGTTTGAGAAGGTAGCGATATACATTTATTTTGTCTGGAACAAAAATCCTATGAGGTGCCCTTGAAGGAGCTGAATGTGTTCTGAGGAAGAGAGGTCTAAGGGAGGATTTAATAACTATCTTCAAACATCTGAAAGGCTGTCATTTGGAAGAAGGCGTGGACTTGTTCTCTTTTGTTCCCGAGGGCAGGACTAGAATCAATGGTTTGAAATTACAAGGAAGCAGATTTAAGGTAGACGTTAGGAAGAATTTCCTATCTGTAAGAGCTGTTGGACAGTGTATCTCAAAAAGCCTAGGTACATGAGATTAAGTTTTACAGATTGTTGATTTTTGGCTTGCCTATGATAGCATAAGTAATTTTGTATTCTAAGAATTTAATTAATTGAGTTGTACAGTAGACCAACTGTCTTAATTATGTAGAGAGAGAACATCTTCATATTTCCCTTATTTACAGCCATGATTCTTTCGTTTTCCAGATTTGTACTATGGTGGAGAAGCTTTCTCTGTAGAGCAGCCACAGTCTTTTACTTGTCCTTATTGTGGAAAAATGGGTTATACGGAAACATCTCTTCAAGAACACGTTACTTCAGAACACGCAGAAACATCAACAGAAGTGGTAAGCCTAAACAGCCTTGCTTCTGAATGCCACAAATAATGCAATACTTTAGTTTTCAGAAAATTAATTGAGATCGCTAAACGGGTTTTGTTCATTTACAGTCCTTCTGTCCAGGGTTTTTCTCTTGAAAATCCCTCTAAGAATCTTATCTTGAGAATGTGCTTTACCTGCTGTAGATTAATAAATTATTTCTTTCTCCCTTCACACTTTTCCACAGGGTGGGGTGGTGGTGGTGGAGTAGTTCACAGGATTTTGACCATCTCTGGATTATTCCAGATACAGCCTTGGCAGAGTACAAGAGATGTCTGTAGGGAACATTTTCAGTGTTCATTGGAATAAAAACCTGAATCTTGTTACATCAGGAAAATATTGCCACCACTTATCATTTATATAGCATTTTGAAGTGTTCAGAACGCTTCACACACTTTAAAAACCCTGCAATCTTAAAAAACCCTGCAAGGTAGACGATTATTACTCGTCCTGTGTTGCAGATGAAGTAGCTGAAGCTGGGAGAATAATAGCTTGCCTAAAAACATCTTCTGAGTTTACGCTATGTATAGATTGGAGCCAGAGATTTCCTGACTCATAGCTTACACTATTTAGTCTTACACTCTGCAAGCTGCTCGAGAACAGCATGTCAGGGAGATGCTTTTGTAGCTGTCTTCGCTGTATGATTTCTTTAGGAGGTGGACATTCAGGGAATGCACTAGTTCTCTGGTTTTACCTCGCTCTGTTTACAGTAAGATGCTGTTCTTTTGTTTCTTGGCAGGTTTGATTCTCCTTTACCTAGATCAATGGACTGATATAACAGCAGGTGTTAATGTTGCCAGTGAATATAGGAATTATCAGTCTCCCACTATTGGCATCTACTGAGAGAGTGTCAGACTATGGACAGCTCAGTAGTAAGGGAAAAAAGACCTTCACAAATCCCTCTTGTACAGCAGTTCTCATATAGATTATTTGGTGCTGGAATGATTAGTAGGACTGTTGGCCAATTTAAAAATGTTTGGTGATTGATGATCTACCCTTTAACTTATTGCATGGAACTACATTGGAGCATTACCCAAACCTCCATATTGGGGGTACTTTCTTAAGATATTGAAGGAAGTTAGATAGGAAGGAAGATTGTTTAATAAACAAAAGCCACTGTTCTTTCAGATGTGCCCCAAAGTCCAACACTTTTCTATTACTATTTATAGTTGAGGTATTTTAATAATTTTTGTGAGCTGCCCCAACTAGTTTTGCACTGGAGGGCAGCATATGCATAATTTAAAACAAAGAGGGTTTTTTTTAAAGGCTCAGCTAACGTGCCTGTGAGTTAACCCAGTTTCAGATTTGTTTGAGACAAATGGTACTAACAGTTTACATAGAAACATTTATAATCTACTGTTATAGCCTGTAATAATCCTGAACTCAAAGTGAAGTGGCAACAAGATGATGGGAATATAACTGGAAATAACTGGTCTTTTATGTGTTTGAATGGACATTCACCTTTTTGAGGTTTGTACCTGTTAGTAAGATTAATATGAGAGACATCTAGTCTAGATAATCTCTTATTCTCAAGCTTTGCACAAAAATTGTCTTGGAGCCCTTTTACACCATTTTCAAAAAGGTGTGTGTATACTCACTAACTAAGGACAACACTTTATGCATCTGATAAATTGAGCTCTAGTCCATGGAAGCTTATGATTAAATGCAATTGTTAGTATTTAAAGTGCCACAAGACTTTGTTAATTTTGTTCTCAGTATAACCTTTTTGAAATCTTGGTCTCAAATATGAACTTGATGTGGAAATGTTAAATTCTTTTTTATTTATTTAAAACTATAATTAAAAGGCATTGAAACTAAACAGCTTAAAATATTAAATCTGTGCTCTATCTTGAGCCCCTCTGAGATAGATCGGATTCTTCAGCTAAAGTTTAATATGGCAATTTAAAGTTTGGAGTCCTACTGATCAGTTCTGTAATATAATTCTGACTCCACTGGGTGGCAGTAATGTTTCATAGATGAGGAATACTATTTGTAGCCTAAATTTGTCATGAGAGCTTAGAGGAAGGCAGCCATTATAGGCTAAGACTACTTTATTGTGTAACAAGAAGAGACATCTCCCCCTTTCTTAAACAAACAACAACAATTATTATTATTAAAAAAACAGCACATCTAAACAATTTGCAATTTATTGGTCTGTTACTCATCTCAAAACCTTAGTGGCTTCTGCATAATTCAACCAGAACCGAGTAGTAGCTCAGTATTGGTGGCTGACCCCGATAGAGTCTCTATAGAGGAACTTGAGGTTGCAGGTGCTGTTTCCTCATCTGAAGGTTGTACATTCTCAGATATGACAAGGAGATGTCTGTGATTTCTGTTGAATGTTCCACTGCCCGTCTCGACTGAATATGATCTGGGTGGTTCTCTCCTCCCTACAACTGTAGCAGGATTCTGCCATGTCGTTTTCCCCATCATGTCTTATGTAGACTCTGTTTCCAGGCTCTAAGTTTGGTAGTGGTTGTACTGAATGTCACCTATTGAAGAAATGCCCATAGCTGTCCTTGGCTTTGCCAAGTCATAAAGGCAACCAATAAGTTTTCTGTGTATGCAGAGCGCATGATCTTGACAATCTCCTCAGCTGCAGAGTAGCTAACAGAATGGGACTGATGAAAGCAGTAGGAGAAATAGGAGTGTTTGGGGACATTGGCCTCCTCAAGGGAGACCCTGTGGACATTGTCTTGAGACAGGATGCTGAGCCATACAGTATCCATGCTCCCTGAAGGATTCCCATTCCCTTCGCGATCTGAAGATGCAACTTTGTGCAGATCAGGCCACTCTGGAGCCAGATTTTTCTCATGTGTTGGAACAGGTGCCCTGATTTGCCTGCCCATTAACAGTTCTGCTGGGCTATAGCCAGTAGCTATCAATAGTGTGGCTCTGTAGCTCAGGAGAGCAAGATGTGGATCATCCTGGCGCAAAATTTTCTTAGCCATCTATACTGCCCTCCCTGCTTCACCATTTGCCTGAAGGTAGTGAGGACTCGTAGTAACATGGTTAAAGTTCAGTTCAGTTTATTGCAATCTTTGATCAAATACAGATCAAATAAATTTACCCCAAGGGTAGATATCAATATAAACACATACATGCATATGCATATTAAAAATCAGTTACATAAAAGATTGGGATAAAAATATATAGGATAAAACAAAATTAAAAAGAAAAGAGGGATGATTAAAATTGACCATTTCTGACAAACCATGAGCAAATTTAATCACAACCATACAGAATTTGGCTACTGAATGCGAGACATAAGTGTGTTTATCAGAAAGAAATAAGTTTATATAAAATTCATCCGAATTGTCAAGGTATCTAAGAATGAAAGGAGCAATATATTTGGAACACAGCTCACAGTAGAAAGAACAATACAGAAGCACATGGCCAACCGTCTCAAAATTTCCACTTCCACAAGGGCACAGTCTCTCCAAATAGGGAACTCCCCTATACCTACCCTCTAGTACTGCAGAAGGCAGTATATCCAGCCGAGCCAATGTCAGAGCTCTTCTGTGTGCTGGATATGTCAGGTCATACAGGTATTTAGCTGGTTTTTGTGAAAGCTTGGTGGCTCCAAGTCTTACGAGGCTTGGTGCCTGGCTTAAATCTGTCTGGCGTTCCATATCAATAAAAAGCCTCTTAAGGATCACCATAGCATTATCATAGCCCAGAGGGAGAAGATATTCCATTGTCAGCCCATATGATTTTAGCTTTTCAGTAATTAGATACATCTCATCAGTGGGTTGTTCATCCTTAAAAATTAGGGAAGCTAGGCCAGAAGGGGAATAAATCAGTTTCAACCAAAAGTTGAAGATATACGTCCAGGCACAGGACTCCAAGCTTGACAAGCCCACTTCCAAACACAGCTTAGCATTTGACACACAGCAGGGCGTTGAAAAGATGGCCTTAAGGAATTTAGACTGGATCCTCTCAAGTGGATGGAAATCACTGTATATACAGATCTGAGAGCCATAAAGAAGCTGGGGAATAACCTTGGCTTGAAAAACCTTGATGGCAGCTGGAACATATCTACCCCAGAAGAGAAAAAGAATCTCAGAATTTTGGTGGTTGATCTCTGAGCGTTTGTAACAATGTAATTAGTTTGTTCTTTCCAGCTACCTGACACCTGAAAAATGACCCCCAAATATTTATATTGGGTTGTCTGGGATACACTAACCCCATTAATTTGCCATTTGTTCAAAATGGGTTTCCTGGCAAACATTATGATCTTTGTCTTCTGATGGTTGATGGAAAGCAGGTTTTCATGACAATACTCAGCCAAAGTTTTCAACATTTTCCTCATCCCCACCAAAGACTGTGACAGGAGCACAGCATCATCTACATGGAGGAGGATGGATAAATGTCTACTGCTCAATTTTGGTGGGTGAAATTCCAGGTTAGAGAGTCTATCCACCATGTCATTGATATAATAATTAAACAGTAATGGGCTAATATACAAACCTGCCAGGCCCCCCTCTCAGCACTAATTGGGCTTGTTAAATGTTCCTGTGGGTTGTTGCAATGCAGTCTTAAGTGGGAGCCCTTGTGAAGATTTTTAATTAACAAAAGCAACCTTTGGTCGATTGAAGAATTTAATAGTTTTATCCATAATCTATCACATGAAATGTGATCAAAGGATGCTTTAAAGTCAACGAAGGTGGCATAGAGTGCACTGCTCGGCTTGTTCTTGTACTTATTAATTAAATGCCTCAGGACCAAGCCTTGGTCGAGAGTAGATATATGGTTAAAATTAAATGATGTGCAAAAGAGCTTGAATTCCGCTGCTGTAAACTGAGGTGCATTGTCTGTCACACGCTCTTCTGGGATGCCAAAACGGGCAAGATGTTCTTCAGTTGTGTAATGATGCACACATGTGATAGTGGACAAGGAAAGTATCTCAATATTTTTAGAAAAATAGTCTGATGACCAAGTAGTGTCGGCTTTGAAATTCACACAGGTCTGCTGCAAGTCTCTTCCAAGGTCTAGTAGGTAAGGGTGGGTCATTAAAGGCTCTTTTCGTTGAGTTGGTCTATTCTTTCTGCAATAATCACAAGATGAGACCTTGGTCTTTAAGTCATTTCCAATACTGGGCCACCATACCATCTGCTTGACATGCTCACAGCATTTGGTTAAGCCCTGATGGCCTTGGTGAATAAGGTCTAGGATTCATTTCCTCATTGTTTGTGACACAACAGTACAATTTCTTTTTGTTATTAGTCCATCTGATTCACTGAGTTGGCCTCGTTCAGCAAAGTATCGTTTAGATAGCTCTGAAGTGTCATTGATATATTCAGGCCACCCATTTCTGATGTACTGTAAGACCTCTTGAAGTTCTGAATCATGTTGAGTAGCTGTTATGATCTGAAGAAGCCACTTGCCAGATGTATCTTTGAAGATGTGATCGGTTCATGATCCATTGTAATAATAAGAAATGGGTTCTGCACCTGTGCAGGGACCTTGTAGGCTGACTAAGTAGCTCCTCGTGACGCCCCACCCCGCCTGCACGTGCCGTGCTGAGTTAGTTAACCGTGGCGGTTGGGGCGTCTTCTCCTCAGTTTCTGTTTGCCCGCCTAAGCATTCATACCTCGTAGTAGTAGCTCCTTGGGTAAACGGAAATTTTGGTTAGATACTTTAGTAGGAAAAACAGACTTTGACCTTGGATTACGATTTGGACTGGTTTACTGGCTTTATGGACTAATAAAAACCAGATTGGACCTTCAGAACGAAAAATGGACTTGATTTTGCTGGACAATTTGGCTAAAGAACAAAAACAGACCTGTTTACTGCTGAAAATGGAGGTGAAAAAGACCTTCAAGCACTATGTGGAATGTTGGGCTAAGCTCCCGTTGACTTTGGTGAACTATGACACTTGTTTGATGTGCCTTGGAGAAGAGCACAATACAGCCATGTGTGAGGTTTGCTGCTCCTTTTCAAAACAGACTAGAATGAATAGGGCTCTATGCCTGAGGGCTGCATTACACAATGAGGTGATCTGCCCACCTATTCCTAGGCCGAGTTCCCCATAGACATTGACCACAAAGCCAAATGATCGCAGAGCTGCACACCGGCAGTCTAAAACCAGATTGGGAGACGTTATCTTCAAGAAACCTAAGGAGGTATCTAAGAAGGTGCATAAGCATGAGGAGCATAGACGTCGTTGTGAGTCAGATAGTGACTCTGACAAAAATAGTGCCCCTCCAGCTAAGAAGGATCATACCCTTTAGCTGTCATCGGTGTAAGCATGTGAATTCAAAGGTGTCTCAGTTGGGTTGCTGTCAGCCACAGTGCTGAAAACTGTGCATTCAATATTGAGTGCAGTAAAACCATTGATATTGACAGGGAGAGCCTCGAGGTTGACATTGACTGACCCGCCATTGAACGAAACCATAGGACTGCCATCGACTCTGCAATTGCTAGCCATGACATCGAACACGTCTTCAGCTTTGACACCAGAACTGAACTACTATCAACGTCGACGGCGAGAACTTACCACTTGCTGTCCCCAGCTTGGACCCCAGTGCAATCCTCCTCGATGCTGAGGGCATTGCTCATGCAGTCCCAGGTTGGGGAACAGAGCGGCCTATATTTCCGGGACCCCGATGGCTCAACTGCATTGCAGGAATGGCTAGATAACGCATCTAGCTCGCCATCAAAGTTGACTTTCCAAGGCTTCTTAAGCACAGGACTCGATGTGGAACAGGAAGAAAATGACCCCATTCCTCTACCTAAGACACTTCCCATGCCACCACTTAAGAGTGTCACAGGGGCCAATTCTATCTAATATGCCACAGTGACAGCTGCATCAACACAGTATTTTGCAAACCAGGGCATCTGCTTGCCTCCAGATGGTTATGGGGATTATCTGTGCTGGAAGGCACAGCAGGTGCCTCCTGCCACACAAGCGCCTTTGGCAGAGCCAGAAGTGCAACACCACTCCCCGGAACTCCCATTGGTATCGAGGGGGATTGCACTGGTGCATCAGGATCCTGCGCTCCAACTAAGGGCAGTGGCATGCCAGTTGGAGCCTTCCAACCAGGCTCTCAGGGCACCAGCAGGTATAGATGCTGCAATTTCCTCTCGCACACAGGCAATGCCTACCATATCTCCAGGACCTGTAAAGCTGGCAGTAAAGAGAAACAAGAAGTCAAGCCCTCCTCCATCGGTGCAAGTGCCATCCTCACCTGAAGCCTATTCCTCAGGGGCTGAAGCGTCTGAGGTCTCAGATTCAGATGTGACTAGTCACAGATCAGGCCCACCTTCTGATGTGCCTCCTCAACTCCCCACATCCCCGACTGAAGAATTGAAGACGTATCATGCCCTCATTAGAAAGATAACAGAAGCACTAGGGATGGACTTGAACTTACCTGATACTGAGGTCGCTGACCCTGTGTACAATATGGCATAGGCCAAATCATCACACCCAGTGGCTTTGCCTGTGATTCCAGCCATTAGCAAGGCTGCCAAGACAGCATGGGAGGTCCTCCAGGTCTCAGCCCCCACTTCTAAGCGACTTGAAAACTTATATAGAATTCAGGATGAAGGGAAAACCTACCTATTGCGCCATCCAGTGCCCAATTCGCTGGTCATTGATTGTGCCTCAACATATCAGGGTGGCTGCCGTCATACCATGCCTGCAGATAAGGAAGGTAGAAAAATGGATGTGATGGGGAGAAAAATCTATACCACATCCAGCTTGGCAATCCAGGTCACAAATTATGCGGCATGCATGGCCCGCTATAATCACCTACTGTGGGTCACTCTCTTGGAGGAGTCAAAGTCCATGTCATTTGCATTCCAGTGCAAATTTAATGAGATGTATGAGAAGACAACTGCCATCATGAGGAAACAGCTTAGTGCTTTTAAGCATCTGGCTGAAACAGAATCATGGTCGCTGGTAACATCTGTCATTATGCATCGCCTCGCCTGGCTCTGTTGGATGTCCCTACAGCAAGACATGAGGGAATGTGTCAAAAACCTTGCTTTCGATGGAAAAGGCCTTTTCCATGATGACACAGACTCAACAATGGAAACTTTTAAAAAGTCTAAATTCACGGCACACACCTTCATGACGCCAACATCTGCATCAGGGAGTGCCTCAAAAGCCTGAACATATCCTCGACAAAAGTTCTATAGATATCAAGAAAAGAGAGATTTCAGAAAACAGTTCAGGCCTTACCAACGGTCTAAGGGATTCAACCAGAAGAATAAAGGTCAGAATGCCCGCCAGAACAAGGACAATTCCAGGCAGTCCTTTTGACGATTTTGTACACCCACTGCACATACCATTAACTGCCAAGGCCTCAAACATCGGCCTAGTAACACCCAATAGTGCCAGGACCCCAAACGACGGTTCTGTAGTTGCCAGTATTACCATCAAACTGGCAAGCCACACCCAAGCATGGCAAATATAACATCAGATCGCTGGGTCCTATGCATCATAGAGACGGGATATGTGATAGAGTTCAAGACTCTGATGCCATTCTCTGGCAGAAAGTTTATCAGGGCCACAGCAATCCTCCTGGAGGAGGTGAAAGTGTTACTGGAAAAACAGGCAATTGTTCCGGTGTAGTGGGCAAACAGATTGTCTGGATATTACTCCCGCCTAAAAAGGGATGGCGGGATTAGGGCAATTATGGATCTACGAGGCCTCAGTCACTATATGTGGGCCAGGAAATTTAGAATGATGACATTGCAGGCAATTCTACCCTTCTTGGACTGGGATGAGTGGGCAGCAACGTTAGATCTGAAAGATGTCTACTTTTCATGTAGGCATTCAGGAGAACCACCACAGGCATCTCAGGTTCACAGTGGGGAGTATGATATACCAATATGCAGTCCTACCCTTCGGACTCTCGACAGCCCCAAGAGTGTTCACCAAGGTAATGGCTGTCGTGGTAGCATTCTTATGGACTCAGGGGCTAGTAGTCTATCTTTAATTAGATGATTTGATGCTGGTCGGCAACAGCAGGGAGCAACTAGTCAGGCATATCCACAGGATCTCGGCATCAATATCAGTTGGAAGAAATCGAAGCTGAACCCAACAAAGCTCTTGAGCTTCATAGGTGCAATCCTAGACATGGAACAGAAAAGAGCGTATTTACCTCTAGACCGCATATAGCAGATCCAACTCATTCAAGAGTTCATGTGCAATCCAGCTCAGCCAGCGGAACGAATACAAAGACTGCTAGGTCTGATGGCCTCCTGTACTACGACAGTCAGGTACACGTGGCTTCGCATATGAAATTTGCAACATTGGTACCTGCGCAACTGCCAGCCCAATGTGGACAGCCAGAGGTTGCACAAGAGAATCCCACAGCCTGTTTTGAAGAGCTTCCATTGGTGGCTGGCAGAGCACAATCTATTCCAAGGAGTGCCGTTTGCACCATTAACCCCAACACAGTGGGTGACAACGGATGCTTGTCTGTTGGGATGGGGGGCTCATTGTGGAGCCCACCGCATTCAGGAGAATTGGACAAAACCACAGGCCCAACAACTTATCAATTACTTGGAGTTGATGGCTATGTTTCTGGCACTCAGAGCGTTCGAGCCAATGCTCAGGGGGATGGTGGTGCAAGAAAAGCTGGACAATACGTTGGCAGTTGGCTACCTCAACAGACAGGGGTGCATGGTCTCCGTGTTGCTGTGTACTCTGTCCCGAAGGATTTGGAAATGGTGTATTGTGCATGCTATTTACCCAATGGCAATACACATCAGGGGTGTGGACAATCACCTGGCTGACAGCCTCAGTTGGGTCTCCTTTTACATTCAAAGGCACAAGTGTGGGATCATGGATTATTGTCTCAGGAGCCTCTTCGACAACTGGGGTGTCCCATCAGTGGACTTGTTTGCCACAGATGTCAACAAGAAGAGTGTCAAATACTGCTCTCATGCAGGCATAGGAAGGGGATCACTAGTTGATGCATTCCAGCACAACTGGAGTGTGGGTTTCCTCTATCTCTTCCCCCTCATTGTCAACAATAGGCTGAGTGCTAGCACAAATCCTGAGGGACAGGGTAACCTGGGTACTTCTGACTCCATGGTGGCCACGCCAGCAGTGGTTTGCCACACTTCTACAGCTGTTGAAGGGCCACTTCCACTGATTCCCTCTCACACTGGATCTGCTCCAAAGGGAAGGGGGGAAGGTTCTGCATCCCTATGTACGGACGCTCCGAATGACGGCGTGGAGAATCGGGTTATGAAGAATATTCTGCTGAACAATAGGCTCCTTTCCATGAGGCAGAATTACAGGAGCAAGTGGAAACGTTTTACTGCCTATGCACACGACAAGGGGTTCCAGCCCCTGCGTGCCACAGTGAAGCAAGTACTGCTATATTTGACGACCTTGAAATTGACCGGCTTGGCAAATGTTTCTATCAAGGTGCATTTAGCTGCCATTTCCTTGAGGCACAGAGGATGGGATGGCACTACGGTGTTTTTCCATCCTGAGTGAAAAAGATATATGAAGGGACTAAATAACTTGTATCCACCCATTAGAAGACCAGTCGAGCAATGGAGCTTGTCTTTGGTGCTATCAGCTCTGACTGAACATCCCTTTGAGCTGTTGGCCACAGTGCCCATCTGTCTACTCACTCTGAAGGCTGCATTCCTGGTTGCAATTGCTTCAGCAAAGCAAGTTAGTGAGTTAACGGCTTTCCTCATGGACAAGCCTTATTCCCAGTTCTACCTACATATGGTGGTCTTGAGACCAGACCAGCACTTCTAGCCTAAGATAATATCGGAATGTATCTTAAATCAAGAAATAATCTTTCCTACCTTTTTCCAAGAGCCGCAAGCAGTCTTGGAAATGGCACTTCATTCTCTGGATGTGCATCAAGGCCTCTTGTATTACCTGCAGAGGACTCGGGTGTTCAGAAAATCCAAGGAGTTTTTCATAGGATACAAGGGAAAGAGAAAAGGTTGCCCTATATCCCGTCAACACCTGGCACATTTCCCGTGCTGTCCCCACTGCAGTAGAAAGCTGGAAGAACAGCATTGAAATGTGGCAGATCCTGCACAGATAGTCTACACTGGCAGTCTGCAAGAAAATGAGGAGAAGACGCCCCAACTGGCACGGTTAACGAACTCAGCATGGCACGTGCAGGTGGGGTGTGGCGTCTTGAGGAGCTACTTAGTCAGCCTACGAGGTCCCTGCACAGGCGCAGAACCCATTTCTTATGACTACAACGGATCACTTCCAGATCAAAAGTTACAGGTAAGCAACCTGTTTTACTGCATCAACATAAGGTTGTACTTCCTGCTCTATGTGATAGGAGTTTTCCTGCTGTATGGGACTTCGTGATAAGGCGTTTCCAAGTACCAGCTTTCCCCCTAGAACATATTTGGCTGTTGCGTTGAACCTCATCATTCTTATCAAAAGATGGCATCATAGTGGTACTTGATCCAAATCTTTCCCCTTGATTAGGGTCACCAAGGGTTTGTGGTCAGTCAACAGTCTGAAGGATGGTAGACCACACAAATATCTATAGAAGGTTTCGCATGCCCAAACACTGGCTAGGCATTATTTCTCTATCTGTGCATAACATTGTTCTGTTTCTGTAAGAGTCCTAGAGCAGAATGCGACCGGCACCCACTCTGACCCCTGTAATTGGAGTAGAACTCCACCCAGTCCATAACTGCTTACATCAGCACTAACCATTGTAGGCTTGTTAGGATCATAGAGGTGCAAAACTGGGGCATTTGAGATCATGTCTATTTTAATAAAGGAGGCCTCTTGATCTGGCCCTCAGCTCCAGGATGTATCGGATCACAGTAGCAGGTTTAGTCGCTGTGTCTCTGTAGAGAGGTCCTGCAGGTATCAACTGAGATAATTCACCATTCCTAGAAAACTTCTCAATTCAGTGACATTTGTAGGTGCTTTTAAGTTCCTAATGGTTTTTACTTTCTTGGGGCATGGCTTCATAGCCTGGTCTGTAATCACTTGTTCTAAGAACTCTATTTCAGTTTGGCAGAAAGTGCATTTTTCTTTGTTTAGTTTAAGCCTGGACTCCTGGATCAGATTTAGGACAAGTGTTAGTTTTATCATGCTCTTCTAGTGATGTGCCATGTACTAAAATGTCATCCATGAAAACAGTGACCCCTTTTAAGTGTCTAAGGAGTTCTGTCATTTTCCTCTGGAAGATCTCGGGAGCACTGGTGATCCCAAAGGGCAAGTGCTGGAAACAGAATCTCCCAAAGGGTGTTATAAACGTTACTAGTTTGGCACTCTGATCTGTCAGCAGTATCATCTGCCAGAAGCCACTTGAGGCATCCAATTTGGAAAATACCTTGGCTCCAGTCTAGTGTTGGGAGTACATATTTTTATCTAAGAACTGCTTCATTGAGTCTTTTCAGATTTATACATATATAGACTTTTCCATTTTTCTTTGTGACTGGGACCATTCGCGCATACTATGGTGGCTCTGTGTTTTCTTTAATTATGCCATGTCCCTTCATTCTTTCCAGCTCTATTTACACTTTGTGGAATAAGGGAATGGGAATCCTGCGGGGAGCATGGATGCTGTATGGCTTAGCATCCTGTCTCAAGACAATGTCCACAAAGTCTCCTTGAGGAGGCCAATGTCCCCAAACACTCCTTCTATTTCTCCTACTGCTTTCATCAGTCCCATTCTGGTAGCTACTCCACATCTGAGGAGATTGTTAAGATCATGGGCTCTCATTGCATACACAGAAAACTCATTGGTTGCCTTTATGACTGGTTTGTGTTATAAAGTATCCAATACAGTCTAAGACAGTGTTTCTCAACCTTTTTGGAGTCAAGGACCGCTAAATTCTTCATGCAGAGTTTCAAGGACCGCTGCTTTGTTCATGCACAGTTTCCCGGACCAGCAGTTAGTAAAGAGGTTTCAAGTTTAAGTTATCTATCTATCTATCTATCTATCTATCTATCTATCTATCTATCTGACTTTTATACTGCCCAAAACTTGCATCTCTGGGAAGTTTATAATTAAAATAATATAAGCATTAAAATAATTAAATTAGGAATCTTTTGCAAACATGGAATATTAGGGGTTCTCAACCCTGGGTCCCCAGATGTTGGTGGACTTAAATTCCCATAACCCCCAACCACAATGGCATTTGACCATTATGGCTGGGGATTATGGGAGTTGAAGTCCACCAACATCTGGGGACCCAAGGTTGAGAGCCCCTGAATCTAAAAGCCTGGGTGAACAAATATGTCTCCAGTATGTCTTCAGTATGTGCGGGGTGGGGGTGCTTGTGATTACTCAATGGAGAGGGGATGTTGGGCCATTAGAAAAATTCAAAAGCTGTACGGGGCCAACGAAAACAACACACAAGCAAGCTTTTAAATTCCCCAAAACTCTTCATCAGGCTGGATGTCAAGCAAAGCAAAAAGGAAGTGAGGAGAGGAGAGCTGGGCAAGTTGTCAGCAGAGCCCGAAGTCTACAGTTTAACCCTCTCATGATGGAGGTGGAGTTTTAGCAGGAGTTGTGTAGTCGCAGGGACAGATCAAGACATTAGTCAGGACAACCAATTAAATTAATTTAGTCATCTCTCATTTGTGTCAATGCTGCTTGGTCATGATCACCTGGCTTGATCTGGATCCTGCTCTTAGATGTGCACTTTGTGAGGTGGATCTAATGAAACCCACGCAGCTCCTCCAAAACTCCTTAAAAAATGGTTACGTGGCAGGTGCTGGGGATGGGTTTTTTTTAATGGTGAAAGAAAATGTGAAGAAGAGCAGTGGGGACCTGGAATTAAAGGGAAGGGGGCGATTCTGAGATGGCGTGAGCGCAGGGTGTTGTAGTGGTGGATGCCTCATCTTCCTCACTGGGGAGATGAGGCACTGTTCATTGTGGGCAAGGCAATGGTGCACCAGACTGCGTTTGGAAGGTCGCCTGGGTCCAAGAGCTGCCACTGCTGTGCTTGCGCACCAGAGTGTAGCAGGTGTTCCCCCATCCTCTCTCACAGTGCGTGCCTCTGCGCCCCCCTCCCAACTCTCCTGCATGTGCCAATCACACCAGCCTGCCTTTGGGGCCACGCAGCTCACGTAGTCCCACATGCTGACCGTGTGTACCTGCGAGGCAAGCCAAGGCAGCCTTCCTCCCTCCCTCCCTCCACCGCTTAGCTCTCACTGCGGCATGATCCTGGCCAGAGGCTGTCCCCCCGCCACCCGGCGAGGTCATAAAGGAGACCACTGTCTTCCACTGGCGGTGCAGACCAGGGGGTTATAGGGGGCCGAGGGACCACAATGCCCCACCAATGCAAAAGGGAAACCGCGTTCCCTCTCAAGGTGCCTTGGCCGCAACAGGCAGCTGGTTTTAAATTGGTTGGGATCGGACACGAACCGCGCTGGGCATCAAATCCCCAGGATCACTTCATTCCAGTGCCATTCATCCAATGACCCTTTTGCATGTATGCACAAAATGGTATCTTGCCTCTCCCCCACACCACGCTGCCTCCCTCCGCCACTTAGCCCTCATTGGTACGCATGCTTGCTCCCCCTCCTCTGAGGAAGGTCCACCTGCACTCCCTTTCTGCAAAGTCCGAGCCAAGGAGGCCCTCCTCCCTCCCTCCGCTGCCTAGCCCTCACCACGGCATGATCCCGGCCAGAGGTTCCACCCCCTGGCAAGGTCACAAAAAGGACTGCTGTCTTCCACCGGCGGTGCAGACCAGGGGGTTACAGGGGGCCGAGGGACCACAACGCCCCACCGATGCAAGAGGGAAACAGCGTTCCCTCTCAAGGCACCTCGGCCGCACTAGGCAGCTGGGTTTCAGTCAATCAACCTTTGGCTGCAAACAATGAACAAATAAGAACCAGCAGCCCTTCAAGTGGCACCCAGTGCCATACTTTTTCCTACACGCCCCCACACCGCATACAGTTTGAAGCTGTAAAGATAGGGAATAAGATAGCTGTAGGAAGATCTCAGCAGCACGTGGAGGCAAGGTGGAAGCAGGGTCCCACGCCTCTGTGATACTTCTCCTCTTCCTTTTCCGCGCCATGTGCAAAATTGAGGAAGTGAGTGCCTTGATTGCAGTTGTTTTTTGGGGGGGGGGGTTGACTCCCAGTCAGGGACCGGCACTCAACCATTCGCAGACCGGTAGCGGTCCAGGGACCGGTGGTTGAGAAACTGTGGTCTAAGAGACCTCGTGGGCTGCGTAGAATAGTCTCTGCTTTGTGTAGTGGGGATGGATTTTGGAGGCTAGCATAGGTCTCCTCTGAGATAACTGGGACATCCGCATCCGCGCCTGAATCTGTTTTGAAATTTACAGTCTTGCCATTAATAATTAAATCAATCCTCCATGCAGGTTTGGTGTCTTTGCAAAAAATGGAGTCCAATAAAAATTGATCTTCCACTTCTGTGGTAACTTCTTGTCCCATTGTGTATGACATGCAATTGCAAAGTGCCCTATTTTTGAACATTGCTTGCACTGAGCTCCTCCAGCAGGACAAATTCCTCTGATGTTATGCATCCTCCCACATCTTGTACATGCAGACTGGGAGTGTCTGCCTTTTTGCTGCTGTGTGCTTTTGAAATGGCTAAGCTGATTTGCTTGGGGTTTCTTTTGTTCTGCCCTTGCAGCTAGGGACTTAAAATTTGCATTTCCAAAGGAGCTACTCTTCCTGCTGTTAAGTGTTTTGTGGAGAAAAGGCTGTTTCTTGCAAACTGGTTTCAGGTTTCCTCTGCTCCCTGATCTGTGCTTTTATTAACTCTGATTGGCTTGCCATTTCAATGGCTTTATGAAGAGTTAGATTTTCTGTGAGTTGCATTTGCTCTGATAGCCCTTTATCTAGAATTCCAAGGACAAGCCTGTCTCTGAGATGTTCTTCCTTCCTTTCTGCAAAGTCATGGTGCTCAGAGAGTTCATACAGCCTTCTAACAAATGACTCTACATGTTCCTCAGATTGCTGTGTTCTTTGATAAAAGCAAGCCCTCTCATAGAGCATATTCCGTTTTGGAATGAAATGGGCATCAGATTTAAGCCAAGACAGTATCATAATGTTGACCCTCTTCAGCAAAGGTAAAGGAGCTATAGATGCTGTTTGCTTCCTTTCCCATGGTATAAAGGGAACTTACTTGGGCAATGCCTTCTTCTTTGTGGAGCTTTGTAGCTAGTCTGAGGCAAGCAAATCATTCTTTCCATTCTGGCCAAGCAGCAGGATTGTCAAAGTTGAAGGCTTCTGGTGCAGGAAAGGGAGCCATTTCAAACGTTTGTGGATTCCAACTCAGATTCCTGACACCATGTCATGAGTGCTCAGAGGAAGTCAGCCATTATAGGCGAAGACTACTTTATTGAAGAAGAAGAAGAAGAAGAAGAAGAAGAAGAGACAAGTTCAACAAGAAGTACAGGCAGGAAGTAGGGAGGGACTCTGCCTCCAATTAGGATCACTACTAGCAAATGCTAGTGCCACCTACTGGCTGGACATAATAGAGCAACATTTCCACACAGTGTTTTGTGCTTGGCAAGGTTCTCTGTTCTCCCTGGTTTCCCAGGTATTGTTCCAGAATGGGTTATTTCCTACACAATCCAGAAACCGTCAGAGACAGCTACAAGTCGCTGCCTCAGCAAAAGTGATAAGTTTCTTACAAACGAGATCCTCCCCGCCTTGCCCTCAGCAGGGGCGTAGCAAGGTTGGAGTGGGCCCAGAGACAAGATTTTAAAATGGGGCCCCCTCTCACTGAAGCTCAGCTCATGAAGTAAATCTTAAATGAGGCTGAACAGTGGTAACACACACATACGCACAGACACACACACAGACACACACACAGACACAGACACACAGACACACACACACACACACACACACACACACACACCCCTCTGTGCCACAATAGAGCATCATCCTAAATTATTTTTTTAAAAGGTTTTGTAAATTGTGGGCGATTCAAGTCAATTAATGGTACTAGAGAAAGACATGCTGTTCTGGTAGCTCCAGGTCTTAACACTCACATCAGTTCCGAAGGATGAACACAACTGATGGAAGCCTGGGCGGGTGCGTGGCTGGGGGAGTCAGTCATGTGACTGACTCTGGGGCCCATTTGACTCTGGAGGGGGCAAGGCAGTGGGCCCCCAGACAACTGTCTCCCCTTGCCTTATTATAGTTACGCCCTGGCCCTCAGCTCTGTGATCTATTGTGTCCTTCACCAGCAATCCATAGAGCACCAGAGGAGTTGCCTGAATTGACAGTGCTGAGTAAGTCAGTCTTTCACAGTCTCTGGTGTACAGGTTTATTTTTAAGATGTGTATCATATGCAACAAATATGAGTTGGTAGATGAATGTTCATAGCCAAAGTCTATGAGTCTAAGTTTATGAGCAAGATCTTGCTGCAGTAGTGGTATGATGGGGAAGTCTAGACTTCTTCCAGTGTGTGCCTCATCTCTGTCTTCTAGCTAGGCCATGCAAGATTTACTTTGTATATTGGTTCCATACTGCTGCTTCCTATTACTCCCCCCACCCAACTTATATTTGTTAGAAGTACTTACTCAAGCCATGCTGTATAACGTAGTTTACACTGCACCTGCATTTGGATCAGGTGCCACATACAGTGGTTTTTCTTTGGTGCAGAGCATTATTTTGTACAAAGAAGAAGAAACAAATTTCCTGGAAGAAACGTCCTCGTAGCTTATTGCCCACAAGCCTTTAAACGCTGCCTTGACTTAAGTGAAAAAGGCAGTTTAGGTCAGCCTTTCGATGTCCTCTTATTTTGTTCCACTGATGTTCTTAACTGCTGAACTACAGCATTTCTTTTTGGAAGTGATGACTTAAAATGGAGGTTAACTGAGGCTGTTTCCATTTAAGATGCTGTCTTGTAAAGTTGGAAGAATTCCTGGCCCTGGATGTTTTTATAAGAAAGTGAGCTATGGTATGTTGAGGTTTGGGGGATCATGAATATGTGTGGACATCTATTTTCACAATATTCAGACATTAGTAATTTGAAATAAGTAATTGCAAACACCACCGCCATCTTTGTGGGTGGGACTCTTTTTTCAGCCCGTGTTGACTTGCTTTGAAGCATCAGAATTCATCAAACATTTACTAGAATTGTGATGTTGTTGGAGTAAGCTTTATTCACTGCTTGTAGACAAGTTAATGTCAAAACCTACTTGGCAAAGTGTCCACAATATGGATGGTTCTAGTACACCATATAATCTGTCCTGTAATATTAGGTTACATGAATGATTATATAAGCAAACCAGATAAGAGGTTCAGAATGGCTCTGTTTACAACTACAAAAGAAATTGCGTTTAAGTCAGAGGATCTAAATGTCTGGGTACTCTGATCTGACACACTGTAGATCACATTAACTAAAACTCAGAATGAGAGGTTGACTTTACTTTTAAAATAGGTCCCTATAAAGTACTGGAGTATACATTCAGATAACTCAAGTTAGAATATTTTCAGTGGTACTAACAAGATTGTTATACCAACAGAGACTCTTCTGCATGAACACTGTACTTATTTCCAATTTGGGGATTGTTTAGATACTCATATCTTATATCGCTTGATGAATTCAGACAAGAAGGTTAAGTGTGCATTTCTTATTTGAGTTGTATTGTTCGATGTAAGTTACTGTATTAATCACACAACTTTACTCAATTTTTTAATGTGTATCAATTGCAAATGTGTAAAGCTGAGTAAAAAATTGATTTATCTAAACATTGAAGGTCTGTTCTCTTTATCTACGGCAAAGACTGCAAAATGGTGCATCAGCTGGTGATCTCCAGGCTTGACTATTGCAATGCGCTCTATGTGGGGCTGCCTTTGTACGTAGTTCAGAAACTTCAGTTAGTTCAAAATGCGGCAGCCAGATTGGTCTCTGGGGCAACCCGGAGAGACCATATTATGCCTGTTTTGAAACAGTTGCCAATACTGGCTGCCAATACGTTTCCAGGCAAAATACAAAGTGCTGGTTATTACCTTTAAAGCCCTTAACGGCTTAGGTCTGAGTTATCTTAGAGAGCGCCTTCTTCTACACAATCCCCACTGCATGTTAAGGTCATCTGAGGAGGTCTATCTTTAGTTACCACCAACACGTCTGGTGGTGACTCAGAGGCAGGCCTTCTCTGTAGCTGCTCCTGGGCTGTGGAATGCACTCCCTGCAGAAATCTGTAATCTGAGTTCATTATTGGCCTTCAGAAGAGCCCTTAAGACCTATCTGTTTGGCCTGGCCTTCCAGTGTTTTTAAACTGTTTTTAAACTGGGTTTTACAGACTGTTTTAATTGTTTTAATAATGGTTTTATGTTGTGTTTAAAATTTTTGATTTTAATAGTTAGTTGATTTCAGTTTTGTTTTAATGTAAACCGCCCTGAGCCAGTTTTGGAAGGGCGGTATATCAATCAATCAATCAATCAAATAAATTTTCAGTATGATCAAGCTTGAATCAGAGTTTTCATATTTCCAGATATCATGTTATAGCTGATAGCATAAAGCAACATAAACATTTGGAGCTGCTAAATTTCCATCATGAGTATTCAGACTTGTGAAGTGGAACATGAAAATGTAAAATAAATAAATAAAATTAACATTTTCAAGAAAATTGCCTACACTTAATTTTTCTTTGGAAAAATATTTCTTTTCTAAAATTTCCACATGACTACTTGAAAAGCTTTTGAGATACAGTGAAGGGGAATTAATATGGTGGAGGTGGGTTTTTAACTGTATAAATAGGTCAAATAACATGCCATATCAGATCACTATTTATTTAGCATGTCAGGGAAATTTGTATAGTAGTTTTTTGAGGAAAAGCGAATGCAGATTTTATGCTAAGGGAGAAATTTGCATGGGAAAATTTTTAAATTCAAACATTTCCAGAAAACCTGCAGCTCTGTGGAGTATTCTTTCCTAATTTAAACCTTGATTTTCCTTTTCCTGTGCTACAGAAATCACCATGACATTTCTGTCATAGTCAAAATCTCTATATCACTATGGCTGAGGGGAGAATTTAGGTAAATGAATTGGAGGCTGGACAACCTCCAGTCTCCTGATGATTTGCAAGGCTGACCTTTATCATTGTTATGTACTGGTGGGTGGAGTTATAGGAGTGCCATTCTTTTCACAACCTGCTTCCAAATAGAAGCATAGTAGCAGTTTTGGATTCTCTAGTGTGGTGGTGCTATTGGTTGCTGCTGAATACCCTTGCTCAAATGGACTTTCCAATTTTTTTCATTCCAGATTTGTCCAATATGTGCAGCTTTACCAGGAGGAGATCCCAATCATGTCACAGATGACTTTGCAGCTCATCTTACACTGGAACATAGAGCCCCTAGAGATTTAATATCCTTGCATAAGCCGAGAAGAAACCACCAGATTGTTGTTGCTTTATATTTTAACTACTACCTATGTTGATTTTGAGAGAGGTGTTTCTGCTAGCTTGTTAGCACTGTCTGAATGAATTGTTTTGGCTTGAATAGCTTGATGAACAGTATTTGGACACTTCATATTAATTGCACCAATGGTGGCTAGCATAAAATGGTGCATTTTGTTTTCCTTTCTTTTAAGATTCAAGCAGAATTGTCTGCCATTGCTGTCTGTCTAAACAAGTAATCTTTTCTGGTCCCTTGAGATATGCTACTCCTAGGAAAAATATTCAGAAGCATTACATTCCTGTAGCTTGTGGCTCTGTTTGCTTGTCACCCAGATTGTATTTTCTTCTTTAAAGTATGTACTACTACTACTACTTTTATATACTGCTTTTCAACAGTAGTTCTCAAAGCGGTTTACATAGAAAAATAAAGTAAATAAATGAGATTTAAGATGTATTGCCCTGCTTTCTCTATGGAGAACAATATAGTCTGAATGTCCTGAGCTAATCTGTTATGGAGTATTGTTTGTTAACATAGTCCAGTGGATGTGGCAAGATCTTGATATAAATTCACAAACTACCAACTGCCAGAATAACTGAATTGTCCTCCATAGTTAAAAGTGCTTTCAAGCTACAGGTATTCCAATATCAGAACAATGTTCCCTAACCCCACCTTGTCGATAATGCCAGCAGAATGGTAAGAGAATTTCTGTGGCGATTTCTTAAGTCATCAGGCCACGCATACAAGCCGTGAAGTGATTCAGGGTAACTCAAGAATAGACAGATGGGGCTGCTCTTTGCCTGCTGTTTGTCCATTGTACAAGCCCACCTTCAGCCCTAGAATTCTCTAGTTGGGTAGGTTTAAACGAAACATGATCCCAAGAAATAAAACTAAATAACATTTGCCACTTGATCCCGGTTGTCTGTCTGTTGGTTTTCTGGTTTGCAGCTCTGTAACAATGCATCTTGACACATTCTCCTTAACTTGGTTACGATGAATCCAGCGGTGTTCGACATGTACGTAGAATGTTTCACCCAGGCCGGGGTTTGGGTGGCCCTCGCGCACGCAGATCAAACATGCACTTTACTAGCAGTTCCACTGGTGGGTTTTCATCTTCGCAGAGTTCGTATTCTCCAAGCAATAGGGAAGCCATGGATCCTATAGCTGGTAAGATTGATCAATTTTTATATATTCCCATTTGTTTCACTGGTGGCGTGTGTGCAAGGCTGTTAGTGATCTTGTTCTAAACAGTTGAACAACTGTTTTATAATTGTAAAAATGTTCACATTGTGTTTTATTGTTAACTATCTTAAATTATCTTAAATTATTTTTTTGCGGAAGGAGAGGATCTAAATCTTGAAAATAAACTCAGCATGGGCAGTGTTTTACTAAATGCAGGAGTATTTTTATCTACAGTTTCCTTGAACACACTACAATTGATCTTAAAATTGAACTTTTAAAAATATACAAATATACATGTATGTTTATATTTAATCAGTTGCAGCACTGTCAAACTATGTGGGCTGACAGAAAAAGTCTTTGGGAATTGTCAGCTTGAAAGATAATCCTGTAGCTAATTTTCTTCTGCTTACTTAATTTAATTTTTGAGTCATAGTATTAGTGATGTGTTATGATCAAAGTATTATTCAGCCGGAAAGGCCGTGAGCTGGGGACTGGAAATGTACATATGCCTTTTTTTTCCACATTAGCGGTATACTTGAAGTTTGTAGAGTAGAAGTCTAGAAGAAACTTACTGTGGTTATGAGAAGTAGTGCTGTCCTACTGTAGAGGCTTTCAGTTCGTTGTAGTAGATTTCATTACAACTCCTGATTCCATTATTATTATTATTTTTCATGTTGGCAGAGCTTTTATCTCAGTTGTCTGGAGTGAGGCGTTCTGCAGGGGGACAGCTCAATTCCTCTGGCCCTTCAGCGTCTCAGTTACAGCAGCTGCAGATGCAACTGCAGTTAGAACGGCAACATGCACAGGCAGCACGGCAGCAACTGGAGACGGCGCGTAACGCAACAAGGCGCACCAACACGAGCAGCGTCACCACCACTATTACACAATCTACAGCAACAACCAACACATCTAACACGGAAAACAGTCAGCAGGCTATCCAGAATTCTCAGTTCCTCCTTACAAGGTAACTCATTCTAGTTGGATGGTCACCATAGCTGCGTTACTTGTCGGCTGTTGTCTGCTAGAAAGGGATTGCTGGCTTGAGTCTCAAAGAGGAGAGAGAGAAGATGGAATTTGAAAGTAGCTCCAGTAATATTCTAATGCAATGAATCTAGCCTTAGGCATTTCATACTTACATATTAGGAAAAATCAAAGAATTGTTCAACATTATGAAGCCATTTAAAAATGGAATAGAATGCTGTTTGCAGAAAACACAAATAGACTCGGAGGCATGTTAGCTGGGTCTGATTGTACTTTGGGGTTTCACTCAAGAATTCAAAGTTCTTGGTATATAGTTACCAAGTATATAGTTACTACAGTTACCTGTAGCCATAAATCTTAAATAGCAGGGCAGGGAAAATATGAATACGACAAATTTATATATATACTGCTTTTCAAGAAAAGTTCCCAAAATATATTTATGTATATTTATACATGAATATAAATAAAGTGGCTCCCTGTCCCCAAAGGAAGGGCTCACGGTCTAAAAAAGAAACATAAGATAGAAGCCAGCAACAGCCACTGGAGGGATGTTTTGCTGGGGATGGATGGATAGGGGCAGTTGCTCTTTCCCCTACTAAATAAAGTATCTGCATGACTTCTAACAGCTTGCTAGAGAGAGCTCATCTTGTGGTAGAAAGCTACTTTGTTATGCCTTGCTTTGCATATGCATGGAAGACTATATGGGTGAGTGCTGTAAGAGATTCCACTTAGGGGATGGGGCCATAGCTCAGTGGAAGAGTAAGTTCCAGGTTCGCTCCCTGGCCTCTCTAGGTAGAGCTGGGAAAGACTACTGCCTTGTATCCTTGGAGAGCTGCTGCCAGTCAGTATAGACCAGGAGTTCCCAATCTGTGGCACTCCAGATGTTGCTGAACTACAACTCCAATCATCCCCAGACACCATTTTTAGTTCAGCAACATCTGGAGTAGTTCAGCAACATCTGGAGTGCCACAGATTGGGAACTCCTGGTCTATACTGACTGGCAGCAGCTCTCCAAGGATACAAGGCAGTAGTCTTTCCCAGCTCTACCTGAACTACAACTCCAATCATCCCCAGACACCATTTTTAGTTCAGCAACATCTGGAGTAGTTTAGCAACATCTGGAGTGCCACAGGTTGGGAACCCCTGGTCTATATGACAATACTGAGGTAGATGGAACAGTGATCTTAATCTGTATAAGATAGCTTCCTATGTTTTTGCACTATTATAAATCTTACCTTAAATTCAAAAGAGTAAGATGCCATATGTAGTAACTTGCCATGAGTTTATCTTAAGCTTGCATAGGCGGATATAGGATTGGTATAGTTCTGTATGTACGCATATATTTTCAATTCATAAAAAAGTATTTTTAAAAATGTATTAATCTTTCTCAGGTTTTATGTTACAGTATTAACTTACTTGCAAATGCTCAGAAAGGGGACCTTGTTCCAAACATCTGGTTGGTGATATCATGCCCAAAAGAATGAATTGTTTTCCTTCCTTACATCTTGGTATATTTTATACTTAAGTTCGAAAAGCCCTAAAATACCCACTATCCTCTTTGTGTTAAAATCATTGTTAAACAATGAAGCTGGGAAATATTTGATCTGGATTGTGATCCATTGGCATTCATAATAGTGGGTTCTGTACCTGTGGGGGATCATTTGGGCAGAATTTGTTAGCTCCTCATGGTGCATAGAACTGCCCCTTGCAAGTGGTGCACATTCGTTTATTTTGGTGGTTAGGCCTAATTTCCTTCTCAGTTCCTTTCTAACTGCCACAGCATTGGTACCTGGGCAACATGGCTCCTCAATTAGGTTCATTCTTGTTAAAAGACAAAAAAAATGTTTAGTAAAACTTCTCGTATGAAACCGCCTTTGGACCTCTCTTGACTTTTCTTTTCTCAGTGGACGTTGGATACTTGAAAATTATTTTCCCCCCTCCTGGCTTTGATCTTAGACTGCTGACTATTCTGACAGCCACGTTCATTTTGCATGATATTAGATCGGACTTACTATTTCGTTATGGAATGAAAGAAAACAAACTCCCTTTGGCTGATGATCATGATCTCTGTTTACTCTGCTTGGGTGAACAGCATAATACCAGTACATGTAAGATGTGTTTAACTTTCTCTCATCAAACACAAAAAAATTGGGCTCTACAGTAGAAGGCTGCATTATTTGAGGATGCTTTAAAACCGGGCACTCCAGTGCCACAATCCCTGGCTAAATCTCCAGAACCATCAAAACATCTGGCGATTCCCATCGATGAAAGTATAAAACAAAATGCAAAGCCCATGAGGAAGTGCATGTACCTGCTCCTAAAAAGCATAGGGACAAAGGTTCCGAGCCAGCAGCGATGACACAATCCTCTAGGACTGCTTGTTCTACTCCATCTCTTACGGGGTTGCAGTCAGTATTGACAACACCTCACCGACCTTGAAGTCAGTCCCGAGCCCCCAACATCTTACAGATTATACAGCTCTGGTTACAATTCTCGACATCGAGAAAAGTCATTATTTCCAACTACTATCCCAACATAATCTCCTACTCCATCAACACTGAGGGATCAGCACCATGGGCAGGTGTCAGTGCAGTCTCCAGTAACTTTTGCCATTGAAGCAGACATTGAGGAGGTGGATGCTGCACTGGATCCAGATGCTACACAAACCTTATTAGGCTTTTAGATTTGAATGAGAGCACACCATCTTCATCCACATTCCAGGGCTTTTTAAGCCAGGGTCTCTGACGATGCTGATGTCACCATTCCAGCACCAAAGACAACATCAATAACACTGCCCTGAGCGCTCTTTGGCCAGATGTTGGCCTACAACTCCTATAATCCCTGGCTATTGGCCACTGTGGCTGGGGATTATGGGAGTTGTAGTCCAAAACCAGCTGGGGGCGGCAAAGTTGAGCAGGCCTGACCTATGAGTACCATGCCTACTGATGTTCAAAATACCTGGAGATCACCAAGTGACTTTACAGTTACTCAAGGTCTCAGATCTGTTGGCAGATAGGGTGATGCAGATCAAGGCCATGAAGTCTAATCCCTGTGGTACCACATACACCACCTTTGCCAAAACTCTGCTTGGCTGCAGCCACTCAAACCATATCTCTGCAGTCTGAACCTTGGCCAAAACCTTGGCCTGTGCAGACCACTACTTTGCCAACATTGCCATTTACAACCACACAATCAGATTGTGGTATCATTGGATGATGATTACGATTCTGACCCCCACATTAACAACCACAGAATCGGACTCCACAGAACCTCCTGCAGATCTGCCACTGAATGTCACTCCATTTCTTCTACCAGTAGAATGTTCTTCCTTGTGGTCTGGGAACAGCACCTTGAGTGTTTACCAAGTGCATGGTGGTGATCATTGCACATCAACGCACTCAAGGTGTAACAGTGTTTGGATGATTGGCTTCTGGCAGGAAAAAGAAGCGTGTTACCTTCACAGATCTCATGTGTGCTTCGACTCAAGGCCTTGGGCAATCAGGTAAACTGGAAAAAGTCCCATTTGACATCTGTGAAGAAAATAGATTACATAGGAGCAGTACTTGCTGCAGAAGCACAGAGGGCCTTTCTACCTCTGACTTGCCACCATCACATCACAGAGCAAATCCAGTGCTGCTGGGAGAACCCGGTTCAAAAAGACTCACTATCCAGATCCTGCTAGGCCTCATGTACCTCCATGGTTCCTTATGCATGACTGCAACTACGGAAGCTACAACTGTGGTTCCTGTCTATTTTCCGTCCAAATGTAGACAGTTCGCACATGTGTCTTGCAATCCCATACCTGGTCCATCTAGATCTGCTTTCTCAAGGAAACTGATACTGCATCCAGACATACTCTGCATCTGACGGCATGGAGGATAGATTTCTGAATGAGATTCTTCTGTATGACAAGAAAGCCTCCACTAGACGACTTGTCAAGTTGATTTCGACTCCTGGCGTATAAAGCATCAATACACAATGTCCTTTATCTGACAGACCTAAATTCTCTAAAGGCATAGCGAATGTATCCATTAAGGTTCGCTTAACTTCTGTTTCAGCTCACCACTCTGGTTGGGATGGTAAAACTGTATTTTCCAATCCAGATTCAAAACACTTCTTGAAGGGCATAAATAACATCTACCCACCAATACGGAGCCCAATAGAACAGTGCCATGGTTCTGGCAGCCTTGACTGAACAGCCATTTGAACAAATGTCATCTATTTCAGCCAGACCAGTGAGCTTAATGTGCTACACATTGATGTTCCTTACACAAAATTCTATCCTGATAAGGTAGTATTAAGACTAGACCCAAGTTTCCGGCCAAAAGTCATATCTGACTTTCATATCATCAGTCAAGATATAGTCCTACCTACTCTTTTCAGAGATCCAGAGACTTCTTTAGAACGGTCCTTACATTCCTTGGGTGTAGGTAGGTCCCTTCTCTTCTATCTGAAATTGTCACATTCCTTTAGGAAAACAAAGCACCTGTGTAGTGAATTAAAGCCTTCGTCTCAGAGCAAGCTGACTGAGGGAAAGAAATGCTGAATCATCCCTGCTGAGCTTTCTGGCAAAGGCTACTCCTAAAGCTCTTCTGTATTTCTGGTAGGTTCAAAAATGGCTGCCACTGCTACCCCTCTCTATTACAGAGCTTGAACCTCTCTGGGCTTGGGGTACCACCAAAATAAATGGACATGCACCACATGCAAGAGGCAGTTCTATGCGCCACAAGGAGCTAGCAAATTCTGCCCAAATGGTCCCGTGCAGGCACAGAACCCACTATTTATTATGAATGAGAACAAATCACTTCCAGATCATCAGTTACAGATAAGCAACCTGTTCTTTATACCAAGTCTTCAATAAGTTCTTGGGTTTTTCCCCCTTGCCTCTTTGGTGTAACATCTAGCCCTGTTCAAAAGGGCAAAGGCTGTATCTTGGAAGTCATGCTAGTACTTTAGAACCCTGCCTCCACTTTGATGCTTTGCCAGAGCATCACACCTTGATTTGGCCCCTCCAAAGTGACATCCAAATCTGGTCCATTGCTCAAGAGAATGCCAAACACAACTTGAAGCCCTATACTTTACCAGATAGGAAAGGTAAGACATTCACCATCTAATTTTGCTCCTAGCAGCAAGGTAGCAGTGCCCGAGAGGGCTTGATCAAAGATGTGGGGTAGAAAAGTTTCCAAAACAGAAAAAAATCCCCCATACTTAAATTTTTCCATGGAATAATTTCAATTTCTAAAGAATCATTGGCTGACATTGACTAGCACTGTGCACGTGCAACAGCGCAAGTTCCAGACTAATACTGTGTTGACACTTGAACCAGGGGAAGGGGTGACTTTCATTGATCTCCCCTCCCCTCTGAAGCCCACTGTGAGTCACCAAAATATGCCCCTGGGGATTGCATGACCCTCAAGGACAGGTTTTGGTGATGCACCAAGGGCTTTCAGAGGAAAGGAGAGATGGTCTAAAATCATACTCAGGTGTCAGTGCAACAGGAGTCTGTAACTTGCATTGCTGCATGTGAGCAGTGCTAATTGAGATGCAAGTCATGGGTTGCATAACATTCATTAGTAACAATGAATGGATGCCAGTGCAATATTAGGCAGGTTTGGTAATTCAAAGTTGTACTTAAAGTTTTTTAGTTAATTATCCATAAGAAATGTGTGGCAGGGTGCATATGTTTCATTGATTGATGAAGTAGTAATTTATTTCCACCTAAGCTTTGAATTTGTATCAGTATAATACTTAAACCACATTGTTTATACCAACTCCCCTCCACACAAACCAAATTTTTCAGTTCAGTTACTTGAAAAACATTTGAGGCACAGTGTAGAAAATTAATATGGTAGGTTTTTTAAACTAAAGTTATTTAACATGTCAAATCAGATCATATATTTAGACATCAGAAAAAATTGCATAGTAAAAATTTTCTGGGGGAAATCAATGTAAACTTTATGCAAATAAGAAAATTTCCATGATAATTTCCTCAAAATTTCCAGGTAACTCACATCTCTGGGCTTGACCTTGGCTTCTATAAATGATTACATGGGTTAGTGAAACTGCTATTTACAAGTTTCAGAGTAAACAGATAACTTGTTTTAGAATGCACAGTCAGCAAGTTGTATTCAGAATTTAATAAAGATATTTAAAGAAATAATTGTTTTGCTCTATCAGCTTTAAAGGTCTGATGATTTCAGTGAGAGTAGGTGGGAAAGACTGCCTTTATGACAACACATTTCTAAATTTTGAAGTTTCCAGCCTAAAGGAGAAAATGCTTCTGTACTCCCCACACCCCCAATCTAACATAATACACATTTTAGAACCAAAATAGTTAAACTGGGACTCCTTACATGCAAAGCATGTACTCTTTCACTGAGTTGTGACCCCTCCCATTAATATTTGATTTTGCTGAAGTTGTATTACCATGTCGTAAACTTAGAATTTTGGGTTTGGTGGGCATTTATTTAGTAAATTTTTCTACCATCCACTAGTGAAGTCTAGGCTGTTTACAGTGTAAAACAAACCAAGAATTTAACAGTTAAAACATAAAACCAGATTAAAATATCCATAAAACCACGACCTAACTAAAAAGCTTGACTGAAGAGATGTGTCTTCAGTTGTCTCCTAAAAGCCAACAGGGATGGAGCATCTCTAATCTCAGCAGGAAGTGCATTCCACAGTTCCAGGGCAACCAGGGAGAGGGCATGTCTTTGAGTCGCTACCAGACGAACTGGCGGCACCCTCAGACGAACCTCCCCTGAAGATCTTCATAGGCGGCGGAGTTAAGAACGATGAAGGCGTTCTCTTAAATACCATGGGCCCAAGAGCTTTATATGAAATAACCAGCACTTTGTTTTTTGCCCAGAAAATAGCTAGTATAGAGGCCCTTTATGGTCCTCTGAACTGGTGTGAAGAACTGGCGATTCCCCCGGTTCAATTAGCAGGGGTGTCTTGCTTTAAGAGCAGGGGAGGGTGCACTTACCCCTCCCACTGCTTTCTCCCACCGGCGTCCATTTTCGTAAAAACTCCTCAGGGCAGCAGTATACCTGCCTGCCGCCCTGTTGCCCCCGTTGTTCAGATGTAACCGGAAGTCCCTGACGCATAGGCGAGCCGGTGCACGCAGGTGTGTCGGGGATGTCCAGTTACGTCCGGACAACAAGGCGGCAGGAAGATATGCTGCCGCCCTGAGCTTTTACGAAAATGGATGCTGGTGGGAGGGGTAAGTGACCTTCCCCCGCTCTTAAAGCAGCATCCCTGCTGCCTTCAAGCCTCACCGACGCAGTTCTGTGCACATCCCTATCTGGCAGCCGCATTCTGCACCGATCGCAGCTTCTGGACTACATATGAAGCCAGCCCCATGTAAAGTGCATTGCAGTAGTACAGCTGGTTACCAACATGTGCAACACTGTCTTAAGGTCACTTACTTCCAGGAAAGGGTGCAGTTGGCAAACCAGTTGAAGCTGATAGAAAGCATTCCTGGCCACCACCTCCACCTGGGGTGTTGGGGAGACAGAGTTGGGTCCAGAAGTACTCCCATGTACCTGTTCCTTCTGGGAGAGTGTAACCCCATCCAGAACAGGCAGATCTATCTTATTTCCTGAACTGCGGCTTCCTACAGTGAGCACTTCCGTCTTATTTGGATTCAGTCTCAGTTTATCCCTCATCCATCCCATTACTGCCTCAAGGCAGGCATTTGGGGAAGATATGCCATTGCCTGATGAAGCTGACATGGAGAAGTAGGTTTGGGTGTCATCAGCGTACTGATAACACCCTGCACCAAATCCCCTGATGATATCTCCCAGCGGTTTCATGTAGAAGTTAAAAAGCATTGGAGACAAAATGGAGCCCTGAGAGACAGCATACAAAAGTTCTCACTTTGTAGAGCAGCAGTCCCCAGGTCACACCTTCTGAAATCTGCCTGAGAGGTATGAGCGGAACCACTGCAAAGCAGTGCCTCCTACTATTCAGTCCCCGCAGGCAATCCAGAAGGATACCATGGGCGATGGTATTGAAAACCAATGAGAGATCCAAAAGGACCAATAGAGTCACACTCCCTCTGTCAATCCCCCTTTGGAGATCATCCACCAGGCTGACCAAAGCAGTCTCCACCCCATAACCAGCTCAAAAGCTAGTTTGAAATGGGTCTAGATAATCTGTTTCATTCTCCAGACTGCCTGGAGTTGAGTGGCCACCACCTTCTCAATCACCTTGGCCAACCATGGGAGATTGGAGACAGGCCTATAATTGCCTAATTCTGAGGGGTCCAGTGTAGGCGCCCTTAAAAGAGGTCTAGTAACTGCCTCTTTTAAAGAGAGGCACCCTACCTTTCCTCAGAGAAGCATTTATGATCTCAACTAGGTCCTCTCCAACAATCTCCCTGCTTGATAATATAAGCCATGTTGGACAAAAGTCAAGAGAACAGGTGGTCGGACGCACAGTTCCAGTAAGCTTGTTTACATCCACAGGAGTCAAAAGCTGAAACTGATCCTATATAACTGCACAAGAGGAGTTACTGGATACCCCTGCTAAAGACTCTGCACTCACAATGGAATCCAGGTCACATGGAAGAAGCAGTGGGGCAGTAGAGATCTTAGAGGATCAGCGGTGAATTTGGAAGACCTGCAGCCCTTTCTCACAATCAGTGAGAAGGGTTTGAGGGTGGGCGGTGGGGAAGGCTGCTGAGACTTACCTTCCCTGCAGATGACCGTTCCTCTGTTGTTGGGCGCGCAGGATGCGTTGTCCCAGCCCCTGGAAATCCCGGGCTGCCCTGCACATTGTGGGGATCCTTTCAGCGATAGGTGGGCACCTGTCACTGCTGCGGCACCAGCTAAAAGCAGCTTGCGCTGAACACAATCAAGGAAAGGGGGCTGAGAGCGCTGGCTCCCTTGACCTCATTGAAAAGGCTGGCTCTGCAGGTGGGTTCGCCGCCAGAGCACTGCCGGGATCGGGTGCAATCCTGGCAGCTCTCGCATGCAGCCAGGCCCGGACGCAGCTGCACGTGTGAACAGCCTCCCCGAGTATTAGTATTCGATGGCTGACTGCTGCTCTTTCAACTGTAGAAATTGCCTGCACCTCCAGGTCTAGAGGTAGAAAGTTAGGTTCTCATACCTTCCAGCTAGCAGCAGATACTAGTGAACAAGTTCTGAAGCAAACCTTAAAACTTCTGAAGTTGCACATCTACTGGGCCCTGCATATGAATAAAAATTTTTAGTTCTGCAAATGAATGTATTTGGTGTGTAGAATGCCATCCTTACTTATCGGCTATATCCTGTATTGTGTCTCTCTCTTTCTCTCTCTTGTGCAGGTTGAATGATCCCAAGATGTCTGAAACTGAGCGTCAGTCAATGGAGAGTGAGAGGGCTGACCGTAGCCTGTTTGTTCAAGAGCTTCTATTGTCCACTTTGATGAGGGAAGAAAGCTCCTCCTCTGACGAGGACGAGCGTGGGGAGGTTGCTGATTTTGGTGCTATGGGCTGTGTAGATATTATGCCTTTAGATGTTGCTTTAGAAAATCTAAATTTAAGAGAGAGTAATAAAGGAAACGAGCCTCCTCCACCTCCTCTTTGATGACATCCCACTTCGCAGACAATGTCCTCTGTGCTGTATTTGCCAATGAAAGTGGACAACAACTATCTTGGGTTTGTTTTGGTGATTGTAATTTCAGGTCTGTCACTCTTGTTACATTGTGTACATTCAAAGGAAGAGAGAAAAAAAAGATATATATGATAATCATTTCCACTTAAAATAATTTTTACTTCTAGCAGGTAAATGTAGGTTGCAGTGCAGAGGGGAATCCTCTGTGCCCTGTACTTTTGACATGCAAAAGGCTCTCCTAATACTCCACATTCAAACTGAAGAGGAAAAAAAAAATGAAATCTCTAATGAAGCTGCTGTGTGTATTTATGAATATTAATGAATAAAAACTGCTTGGATGGTTTACCTTTACTGCATGAGGTTTTTTGCAGCGTGCATGAGTTTTAGTGACCTTGTCATTTAAAAAATTTAAATACAAGGAGTAAAACTATAAACAACTCCCCCTCCCCTGAAAGCTTTCCCATTATTCAAAGGTTACAATACAAAGGAGCTAGTGCTCCCTTAGCAGTGTGTGGCCATCAAGTAGCTTTTGAATAATGTCCATCTGAACCACCTTTTTGGATGTGCTGTTGGCACATCATGCAGGCTCTGCAGTGGACAGCTTGTCGTTGCCAGGGTGTGGCGTTCCGCTCGGTGTGACCCTTACGTTGCTCTCTCTAACCATCGTGCACATCCACGTGGAGTTTCAGCCTGCTTTTAATGCATCTCTAGGAGACACAAAAGTAAGGCCACTGCCAAAACCTTCTGGCAAAAGGGGCTTTTGTGTGCCCTATAATCAAAAAATACTTGTTCAACTTTGTTTAAAGGGGTTTTTTTTTTTGGTGGTTGTTAAAAAAAAAAAAATTCAAACTGTTAACATGTTTTATTCAGGTGTAGATGATTCATTTATTCATTGTCTTGAACGAAAAAGAAAACAAAAGTTAATTTGGATTATGTTGTCTTAGTTTTAAAGCCTTCACAGTCTCAATCATATGTTTGAGTTATTTATGTATTTGCTTCCTAGTTTGCAGAGACTTGTCAGTATCAGGAGAGCTTGAGGTGACTTCCCAAACTTGTCAATATATTACAACTGCATTCTTAATGCTAACTCTAGCACCTTTTTATTTATTATTTCTTCTTGATGATTTTTTTTCTGGCATAAAGAAGTAAAGCCTTTTAATTGAATCATGCCACCTACATGCCTATACTATTAATCCTGTATGTATAAAAATGTACAGTGTTTTTGTGCATAGACTTTCATAATAGCCCCAAGGCAGGGACAGGAGGGGTTTTGGTTTTGGGGGGTGGGTGCGGGAAGGTAATGTAAAGTTAGACTATAAAGACAAAATTGCACACAGCTTCTGAAATCTAAACTAGGCTTAGACCCATAATCATGTTTCTCTCCAGTTCTCTCACTCTCCTCACCCTTTTCCCTCTGTACCTTTCCACATCCGCTACATTACAAGCATCTTAGAATAAAATTGCAGACTTGAACACCAGGGTGGGATTTTAATAGAACTCTGACATGGATGCTTATCTAAAATGGCAAAATCCTGCCTACAGCATTTCGTTTCTGGCGCCAGTTGTTTCTGTATAAAATACAGCACTAGTTTTGTTTTCTTTTTAGTCTCTGCAACAGAATGTTCTAAGGGGGTGGGGTGGGGGTTTTTACACTGGCCCTCTGGTTATCTTGGGAGTTTAATCCTGGTCGGGATTTTTTTTTTATTGTTGAGGATTTTCAAAACCAGTTTTCAAGCTGTAGTCTTTTCAAACACATCTGCACATTACAATAAGACACACAGTTCAATAAAGCATTTTCAAGACTGTTGTTCAGTTGATTCTTCTTTGGCGTTGGTGTGTGATCCAGACAAATTGATTCCAGACACTCTCTTGCAGTGATGTTCTAATGGCAGTTGCACTGGAGAAGCTCTTGGAGAATTGTCAGCCAAGGCTTAGAGTACGTACCTTTTTGCTTAAAAAGTGCATGTTTGGGGTGTGTTGAACCGGTCCACGAGCAAACTGGTCGGCAACAAACCAGAGGCCATTTGTGGTGTGATCTTCCAGTTGGAAAGGTGCCCCCCTCTCTTACTGCTCCCCCGCTGCCTTTGATTACCTTTGGAAGCAAAGGGCAACCCTCCCTGGATTCTCCTTTACAGTCCCTTGAACTGTAGGCGAGTCCAAATTCAGACCAAACTGTGCAAACAAGTTCTGTGCACACACCCCCCCCCCAATATTTGCCAATTGTAAAAATGTGTGAGATTGATTGTAATCCTAGCCAGATGCCTTTGGGAAACTGATAAAACCTGCTTGCAGATGGAAGAAACGAGAGGCAAATGTCTGAGACGGTACTGCTTTCTCTGGAAAGTGCTAAAGCCAGGATGCTATCAGGTCACCAGATGATAAAAATAGCTTGTCAGTTGCCAAAGCTGAACAATCGCAATCTGGAGCACAAAGGGTCACATTTCAGTAGTTAGGATTTGTATAGCACAGCTGTTTCTACAAGTATTCCAATACTAGTTTCTTCATCTGCAACTCAGAAATTTCTTGCTAGAACAGATGCTGAGAGTTACAAATTTTGCATGGGATTGTATGTAGCGTGGTAAGCAGACTCCCAGGGTGTTGCTTTGTAAATAGACTCTCTGGTATTTTTGTCTGAATACTAGTCATTGTGTGCCCCATTTCGTAGTACAAGTTGCACTCAATGTAGTAGAAGAACGGTAAGCCAAGAAACCTTCAGATTTGGAAGTGTGGGGGGAAAACTTCACTTGTGTATTTGTCTACTAGAAGCATCCAGATTTAAAACCTAACCAGCTGACATTGTCGTCAGCAACATGTATATAGTTTATGGGATATGAGGGCTGCCAGTTTGGGGGGTCTACAGGCTGCCTAATGCTCACTCGATTTCTGTGTGTGAACTAGACCAGCAGTTGGAAAAGCATTCAGCTGCTCACTAAAGGCAATAGTTACTTAGGAAGACCAGTGCTTTCAAGCAAGTACATTGCTCGTGGTAGTGTGAAAATTACTTGCATACTTGTGGTTTAAAAAGTACTGTATCTTGTTTCACTATTGCGGGTTGACACGCTGCACAGCCCTTTGGCAACGGAAGGAGGGCTGTTTTGGCGCAGCAGATGGGGTATGGATTGGGGAGTGTGTGTTGTGTCTAGCCCCTCCCTCCACACTGCCTTTTTACCTGTGTGAATATGTTCCTGAGGGTTGTGTGATTCTTACAAACATATACACAGGTTAAAAATACTTAGTCTGGCATCACCCTGTTTAGGCGAGTGACTTCAGCATTTTTTCCTTCACTCCAATAATAATAATAATGGGCTAAAACCTAGTTCTTCCAGATACAGCATTAGCAACCTCTTTCTCCAAAAGTTAGACGAATTTTGTACTATTTTTGCCTATAGGCAGCTCATTGATAAATAGCACTGGACTATACTTAAAACTTTCATTGAGTTAAGGGTATGTTTTCAGTTATCTTTCAAAATGATTTGAATGCCACCCCCCTTTTTATTTAGGTTCTGCAGACTTGCTTTATGATTCTGGACTGACTTTAGACATGATCTGCAAAACTGTACTTTGTACATGACCTATTTAATGTTTCCCACAGGAGATAACCCAATAGTTCCTTTTCGTCCCACCCATACTCATTGCTGTGTTTCAAATGCCCCAAGTTTGTCCAAGTTTTGAATGAAGTCTCCCCTCCACTCCTTGGACACTTGGTATTTGCTTTTCCATTTCATACCATTATAGAACCTCTCCTTTTCAACACTTTACATGTTGTTACTAAATTTAAGGGAAGGTTTGCAGTTGAGTATGGGTGCAATCTAGCATAACTTAAGCTCTATTCAGACATTAAAAATAAAGCACCATACATGGTTATATCACAAATTGCTAGCAAGTCATACCCTGATAGTCAATCTAGCTGTTCAGTTTCAGCAACATGTGTGCGCAAAGGGAAACACCATTTAAAAACACACACATCTGAATGTGGTGATAGTTGCACCTAAATTAGGTTGCAATCCATTGAAGGCAAGTGGCTTCCAGTGGGACTTTGACATGGCAACTTTTGAGATTTTTTTTTTAAAGGAGAGTTTAGTGTGATGCAAGACTTTAGAGATAAACAGAAGTGATACCTTGAGCAGTTTGTCCACTAATGTAACATCTGTGAGATTAATGGAAATGATACTGTTTGTATAAATACAGGCAGAAGTAGCTGTTGCTGCCTAGTGCACCTCCCCACAGCTTCCCAGCTACCACTCAGGCAGTGCTGGTAATAAAAAGGGAAGAGTTCTCAAGCTTTGCAACTTCCAAACAAGTTACATTGGTAATTCTTTGTCCTGATAAGAGTATTGTGTAAACCTTTTTCTAATCTCTGATCAGTTCTGCATGTTTAATTGTAAAAAGTGGACAAGCAGCATGGGCAACAATCCTAACATCAATCTGTTGAACACACACACTACTTATTTAATCTACATTGTGAGCAGCAGACAATTTGATTGTGTTTGAGGGCTGCTTGCAGAGAATATGTGGTCACACACTGACTTGACAATCAAAAATCACATGTAGCAAAAGAGAAATATATTTCCAGCACAGTTTGAAAGTGCCTTGAGTAGGTGAAGAGTATTAATGCATTGTTTTGGACATTTGAACTGTGATACGCAGTTCACGCTAATTGCAGGTTCTGGGTATTAATTCCTTACATGTCTTCAGGTCCAAAGGTCTTAAACACAGATAGAAACATTAACTTGTGATGGAACAGGGGGCCCCATCTTTTAAAAAACCACTTAGCTTGGTTTTGGTAAATGGTACTACTGGTGTAAATGCAGGATTAACATGTTGCAAGCGGAATTCTGAACTTCCACAGAATTAACATACAAATGCATTCACTACTTAGTGGCCTGTCTACTGTCATGATTTGCACCTATGATAGTTTTTTGATGTGATCATTTGAAAACTGCTGTGCTACACAGCCTCTTCAGAAAATGGGTTTTTTGGGGGGGTGGGGAGGGGAATAGCATGAATCTTCTCTGTCAAGAGTGACAATGCTGTTTTTCCTACACCCAGTCATCATAAGCAAGGACCACAAGTTGCATTTACTTCATTCCAGAACAGCAGTCTGCGGAGCATCATGGACACAAGTAAAAGAATTAAGAATGTACAGGATGGTATAGTGGACAGTACTGGACATGATGCAAGATGACCTGGGTTCAAATTTGTTGACCATGAAATTCATTGAATGATTTGGGGCAAGTGATTCTATCTCATCCCAACATCTTTCATATGTAGGGGTTTTTTGTGTGTGTGACAAAATGGAAGAGACCCCCATCTGCTACTTGGAGCTCTTTCAAATGCAGAGATACACAATCCAAAGTCTTTAAAAAGTTGATGTGCATAATAATGAGAAACAAATTTTATATAAGCCTTTATTTACAACTTGTTTAACAACTGTACAATGGTTTTGTAGCCTTGGAAGCATTATTGTCTTTGAGCAGGGGTGGGACCCCTTTCAATGTTTGAATTCATGACGATTATTTGTCTATATACATACATCTGTATAGCAAAATCACTACCATAGTAATCTGGTAGTTACCGGGTAAGAATTCAATAGGCGATAAGTGTGTGTGTTGGGGGGGGGGGGAGATTAACATTTGACAATTTTAGGAATTTATTCTTTTGCAGAAAAAAAATCATTGGCAACTAACAGTAATTTTGGTAACCAGTCAACACCTAGTTGACAGTCAAACAAATTGTTTTTGGAAAAATGAAACACAAAACAAAACCCCGAAGTCTCCTACCTCACACACAGTACTTGATATGCTGAAAACATGCTTAGGATCTCAAGGTTGCCTTCCTTTCATGATGGTCTAATTAAATCCCCAGCATTCTTTCAAAGAGACAGCCAGAAATACCTATTGAAAGTTGCAAGTGTAATCTCTCAGTCCTCTACTCCATCTAGTGGTCTAAAATGGTTTTGCAAGCAAAAAATTGAGGCAGATAACAAAGCCCCTAACTTCAGGCCAACTCTTGACATGTTAACAACAAACAAAACACCACATGCGTGCGCACACACACAGAGTCTCCAGCGTAACCACACCAGACATGACATCACCTTGCGAACATACAAATGTACAGAGGGGAGGCAAGATAGGAGGGGTAATAATATTTCAGCATTGGAGTTAGCCTGAACAATGCAGAAGCAAGGCACCCCTCTCAATAGTGGGAGTTCGACTTTTATAGCACCACCTACCAAAGCATCTGGGGATTGTGTCCCAAGTCACACAACACGCCTTCCCAGGTCTAACTGAGCACATTAACCTATAGTCTAGGTTCCTATGCCAACAACCACCTTGTTATCCCAACAGCAGCTCTTGCCTAGAAGAAAAATTCATTACATACCTTGATATCAGGAAGTTATCCCCATATCCCAGTGTGCAATGGTGAATGACGTGCAGGTCTCACCGCCCTCAGAATTACTTTTGATTGCCTTCAGGCAATCTAAGTTGCAAGAGAAAAGAAGTTGAATCCTGACCTCACTTCCCCATCCTTTCCCTGCATTGATCAGGTGGCAACACTGTCACTAATCTTGCTTTGGGGTAGCTATGACTAATTTAAAGGGTTTAAAAAACCTCCATGGTACACAAGAGTTATGATACAAACACAAAATTCCCTCCACTTTCCTATCATATTGCCACATTTCCTACATCTGCCTCAATACAAAACCAAATCTACAGCAGCACAAGTAGACTTTTAAGAGTAACGTGTTTTTTTTAAAAAAAGCAGCATTAAAATTAGAAAAAAAGCAGCACAAAGCATTCTGAATTATATTGTTGGCATACTGTACATGAATACTAGCAATATTTATTAATGTAAAGAAAGTCATGTTAGTGCAATCTGAGTGAACAGACGGATGCGGATGACAGAACTGCAGTTAAACACAGCATAGACAGTAATCTACAGAGGTCATGTCGCATATAACACTGACATCAAGGAAGCATATGCTTATTTTGTATTAGTCTCCATTCACATTCCTTTCTGGAATGGCTTGTACAAGTATACACAGTTGGAAATGGGTCTCTAAAATAAGTGTACAAGTTGTCTATAGGGGTGGGGGGAAAGGCATTTATACACATTAAGACAGTATGCAACATCAATAAATAAAACATTGCATATATTGTGTGTCAAGGCTTGGAGTTTTAAATGTTTAAAAAAAACGAAACACCACCTTGGAAGGGGTCAGGCACCACTTCCTATCTGCTTTCTCCAAGGGAAAAAAATGTTTCTTGACTTTGCTGGAATAATTAAAAAAAGAAACGTGTGTGTGTATTAGTACTGAACTTGGCTCCTTTAGTGCATTTTTAAAATCATAGCAGTAAACAAGGTGCATTTATAAAACATGTCTAAGATTAAATGTCTTCTAGCTTAGTAAATGGGAGGTGTTGCAAGAGACTTGCGTGTTAATACTGTTAAAAGAAAGAACGTCAAGTGGGGGGAGGGGAGGAACTAACCTATGAAGTGCTAAAGGAGCACAACAATCTTCCCACCCCCTTTATCAAGCTTTTATGATTCTTATGTTTCACTCTTGATGGCTGAGCTTTATGATGTTGAAGTGGAAAGTGGAACATAGCAAGGTCACACCTAGAGAGGACAAGCTTCTTTGCAAGTGACTCTTTGAAAAGCAGATGGCCAGGAATGTTAAATAAAAGGTTACAGTTTTGATTATGTAGACTGGAGGAGGGGTGGGGCGGAAAGTAAAGTAAACTGGGGAAAAACCCATTTGATAAACAGTACTGCAGATCAGGCAGCCACATCACCAAAAATAATCCAAAGTTTTAAAAAGGTTCAAAAGCAGCAAATATTCAATTGCTGTGGGGGGAAAAAAGAAGAGAGCAAAATCCTGTTGACACAAGCATTCTAGTTCAGCAAATCAATATACTGAGCTACTGCAAGAGTTAAGTTTTGCTGGCTGCAGCTTTGCTGTGGTAACGGAAAAGGGTTGTGCAACATGAATGGAAAACACCAGGAACTGAGAGCACCTTTGCATACAAGTCCACAAAAGTGAGTAACCCACACAATTTTTTTTTAAACTAAGTTGGCTACTTGTGTATACCTTTCCTATGAAGCACACTGACAGCTGAACGAAAAAAGAACTAGTGATATGCACGAACTGCAGTTTGAGCACCTTTTGGACACCATGTGCATGCCAGCACTGCGGTGGAGGTTCTTGGGGAGGTGCGCTGCCGCAGCAGGAAGCTGAAGGAGGCAGCAGAGAGCAGGACCTGTTCTCCTTAAAGTTCCCAGTCAAATGGCCTCCAAAGTGCTCAGACCGTGGTTTGTGCGCATCCTAAAAAGAACTAACCCTTCCCATTTAAGAAAGCTTCCCTACCTACTTGTCTGGAGAAGATTCTTGACAAACCATTGATGACCATTTGCCAGCCTGGTTAAGGACACATTAAAGCTGGCCTTCAAATATAGCCATACACATGTCTATGTTAAAAAGGAAAGCACACCCCTCAAAATAACTTCCAGTGCAGAAAGTTCACAAGGCCTCCGATACAGTATGCCTTTCTCAGGTTGATACTGACCAAACCTGCTTCTTTCCAGAGGCATGCAGCTCCCTAACGCAGGCTGGGGATGAGCCCTGATAACCTACAAGGTGCAGCTCAAACTGAGAGTGCATTTTGATCCACTAAGCTGGAGCAAAATCAAAGCCGGAAACTTGCCCTATGATCCACCTTCCAACCAAGCATTCAAGAGAACCAATATGAGAGGAAGGTTCTGCTCTGTCTCCAGTCATCACCCTTGTGTGCATGTGAGGCTGGGGCTGCACTGCAAGTGGCCTGAAATCCACCACAGTAGAAGAGTAGAAAAACAAATCTCATGACTCAGTCAGAAAGAGAAAGAACTTTAGCTTAAGAAATTATGCCTCCTCCTGCTTCTGTAAAACAAGAAAAAAGGGCCAACACACATATTTGCATATGGTCATGAGAACGTAAGAGCAGCCCTGCTGGACCAGACCAGAAGTCCATCCACTCCAGCATCCGGCCTCCCCTTAGGGCCAACCAGATGATCGGGGAAGCCTTCCAACCAGACTTGCAGGCAATAGCTCTGTCCACTCACCAGCAACTGGGATTTAGAGATTCTGCCTCTGTACCTGAAGATGCCCTCAAAACTAGTAGCCAGTAATAGACTCATCACCCACAAGTTTGTATAATCCTTTTTCAAAGCCATCTGAGCCAATAACCATCACTATATCTTGTGGAACTTATTTCCATTTAATTAATTATGCATTGTATGATGTACTCGTCTGCCCTGAATCTACAGCAAATCAATTTCAGTGAATCACCCTCAATTCTACTATTATGAGAAAGAAAAACTTTAGCTACTTTCTCCATACTATGCAGAATTCTATAGATTTCTATAATTTCCCTCCCCTCCTCCACAGTTGCCTTTTTTGTAAGCTAAAATGCCCAAAATGTGTTAGCTTCTCTTTGTAGGGAAGGTTCTCTAACTCACTTGATCATTTTGGCTGCCCTTTTCTCAGCATTGCAGTAGTCTTTTTAGGACTGAGCATCCAGAACTCTATACCATATCCTAAATGTAACTGCACCAGCGCTTTGTATAATACTGATATTTTAAAGATTTTCTATCACTTACATGGCATTTGCCTTTTTTCACAGCGGCTCTATACTATATTCTAAATGTAACTGCACCAGCGCTTTGTATAATACTGAAATTTTAAAGATTTTCTATCACTTACATGGCATTTGCCTTTTTTCACAGCGGCTGCAATTATCTTTTTAAGGCGGAGAAGTAGCACATGATCTCTCCACTGCCATGCAAACTGGGCCCAGCTGTGAGCGACAAGACACAAAGACTTTGCAACAAACACTACTGTTCGCGTGGGAGTGCACACTCCCAGTCCTCTGCTACATAAGCATGATCAATGGCCCTCTGAATATATGAACCAGCCCCAAATAGGTTATGTCTCTCCAATATCATCTACTTTAATGGCTAGGAAACTGAAGTTTTCTGATTAAACATCCCTATTAAGGTTTATTAGATAATCTGATGCATCAAATTTTGTTTGTCAGCAAATTATAAAGTCATTTGGTTATTTTCATCAGATGTACCTTTTTTTTTTTTTTTTTAAGTCACCTTAAGTGGCGCAGTGGGGAAATGCTTGACTGACAAGCAGAAGGTTTCCAGTTCGAATCTCCACTGGTATGTTTCCCAGACTACAGGAAACACCTGTATCAGGCAGCAGCGCCTATATCTCATACTGCATGGGAGGAGGCAATGGTAAACCCCTCCTGTATTCTACTAAAGAAAACCACAGGGCTCTGTGGGCACCAGGAATAGAAATCAACTTGATGGCACACTTTACCTTTACATTTTAGTTACTCCATTTCCATTGTCCAACAGCATTGATATATCAAGTATCTTAACTGGTATTTTACTGATTATTTAAAGCCTCATCAAATGAGTCTTCAAAAATAAAATACTGATCAAGTCCCAATTAGGACAGACATATGGACATAAAAAAGGAAGAAGGTTTGTAGGGCACTCTTACTGGAGCAAAAGATATTTCCCTAACGTATAACATTGCCCATGGAAGTTATTATATATCACATTTTGAGATAGTTTAATTCTACAACAGTTAATACAATAGCATAGGAACATATGATGCTGCCATATACCCAGTCGGACCACTGATACATCTAGCTCTGCATTGTCTACACTGACTGGCAGCGGCTTCTCCAAGGTTGCCGGCAGGAATCTCTCTCATCCCTATCTTGGAGATGCCAGGGAGGGAACTTGGAACTTAGATGCTCTTCCCAGAGTGGCTTCATCCCCTAAAGGGAATATCTTACAGTGCTCACATGCAGTCTCCCATTCAAATGCAACCAGAGTGGACCCTGCTTAGCTAAGGGGACAATTCATGCTCGCTACCACAAGACCAGCTTTCCTCCCTGGTTTCCTCCCTTGTACTGACTTTGAATCAGTACAAGCATTTTTTAAAAGTACTAAAACCCAAACTACAACAGAAGAAGAAATGTAACCAACTCCAGCCAAAATTATACTCCTAATTAACTAGAGCCATATGTTTTAACAAGAGTCTGGTATTGCTCAGAAAGCTTGCTGCTAAATGTTAATGTTACGGAAAACAACTTCTGTATCCTTATGATACCCATTGTGCTTATCTTTAGCCCATTCAATCCCCAAGTATAAAACAGCCACATATGCTGCTCTTCGTGTGAAACCCTTTATAAATGTGTATGGGTAGTTTCCATTCCACTCAAGACAAATGCTTTAGAACAGGGGTGTCAAACAGTGGCCCTCCAGCGGTTGTTGGCTTACAACTCTCCTCACTCCCAGTCACAGAGGTCAGTAGCCAGGCAAAATGGGAGTTGTAGGCCAATCGGCAGGAGGGTCACAGTTTGTCACCCCTGCTTTAGAATGAAGGCTTCTCTCTCTGTCTCCACAACCATCCCTGTTAACAGCTGAAGCCACAACAAACCTGATCTAGAAGGAGTTACCTGCACTTAACTGCCATAAATTTTCAGGGAACTTAACCACAAACTAATTTGTCCCATTTATTTCTATGGCACTTCAGTGCAACTAACTTCCTCCGGATTTCTTCTGGATGGTTGCTTTCCAAGATTCTTAACCTACAAGACAAGCTTATTTAATTCTCAATCAAATCAAAACAAAAATGAATCAGTTTTAATGAAGAGGCCTTAATGTTTCAGAATTCTGCACTTTGTTAAAGGTCAGTTAATGCTACTATCCCTGTAAATGGTTATAATGGATTAGGTTTTCAAACAATTTAATTCAAGAAATAAGCCAGCCAAAGTGGAGAAACTAGCTGCTTTCATGCTAGATGAGAAGTGGAGAGAAATGATAAGCCAAAAGATGCCCTAGATGGCAGACAACATTCTCTGTCAACCAACAGAACAAAAGCCAAAGAGACTGAAAGGTCAAGTAGTGTGTAGGTCTAATTGTATTCAGTTTCTTTCAGGCACCAAACTGAATAACGGTAAGAGTTTAGTACAGTATCTGGAGACATTCCCACTCCCACCCTCCACAACAGAAAAATAAGCTTTTGTCATTGCTTTGCATACAACTGACAAAATTAACAATACTAGATCTTAAATGACTAGACCCAAGTTAGTCCGTGGAATTGTGAGTGTAGGATGCTTTACTCTAAAACAGGGTTTACTCAAGACTAACAGCTGTTCCTTGCATGCAGTGTACTAAATAACCAATCAGCATAATACAAAAGATACCCATCTAATAATTTTGCTCATAGGTGCATATGAAACACACCATACACCTTTTCTCTGTCTCCTGCTCTAAATTCACTACTGTAGGGGAAGGGGGATGAGGAAGAGCCAGATCACATAGGGAATTATGCTGACAATAACTTTTTAATTTTTCTGCATAATGGAGAAAGATACCTTGGCTACTTCATCTAACTTTGAAACCCTACTACGGAGAGCCAACATCTACACATTTCATTTTAATAATTTATTCTGCACACATTACATTACTTTATGAGCTCTTTTGACATCCTGATATCAGGGTAAATGAAGACAAACACTATTTTCTTTTTAAATTAAGATGTACTGTGCATTCTTGCAAAAGAAATTGACGATGAGAAGTTAATGTTTTATATGTAAACATGATAATAAAATCCAAATGGACTTCCAAGAGAGAGGCATATCTGCTACTTGATCTTGGAATACTTAAAACAACCAACATGAGATATATTTAGAAGTATGTTGATATTTAACTGTTAAGATGAAGTTTTTCAACAAAATCTTACAAACTACTCTAATGGTGAATCCATATGGAAATACCCATCTTAAGCAACCTCAAACTTCTCAAACACAAATCTGAAAGAAGTTGTGATGCATGGCTCAAAAATCTGGAGCTCAGTATTTGGCAGGATCAGAACCTGAAAGGAAAAAGCTATTTATGCTTCATGACAGAGACCCATAACTGTACAGCCATGCAATTAAGATTTGGCACAAAAAGACAGTGAGTTTTCGTGTCAGAATCACCTTGCTCGAAGGCACTGGTACCACCTGTAAGGCAATTATCCTCCTTCCTGGCCTATTAAAAAGAGAGTCTTCAGTGGTGGATGGCAAATTGAGGACAATTTCTATCAAACCTGGCATCTTTCAGAGCAGAAACAGGGAACCACATGCTACATGGTCATCATTTTATCATTTTGTCCATGATGGTTTAACTATATGTAGCACCAGTCATCTGTTGATCCAGTCACACAGTGAGCAGCGTACTACCACGGCCCCAATTTCTAGAATTTCTAAGCACTGGCAATAATGTTTAACTCCACATTGCCAAGCATACGAGAGCCCAATTCTCCACATGGTTAGAGAGTGCAATGGGGAAGTTTTAAACTATTGGCCATGGAGTAAATGGTTGTTGCTTTCCACTCTTCATTGTACCATCCAAAAATGGCAGAACACATAATTTAGCATGGGTGAGTAAAAAAGAAAGGATGTGGGCAAACCAAACCAAAAGTTAGTCTGCCTCTCTAAATTAAAGCCAAGGAGTGAGTAATGGCAGCATATGATAAAGTTATGAAAACCCTCAATCAGATACCTGCAACCAAGTTACAGCTTCTGCCAGCATATAGGCCTCTGCAACACACACATTTAACAATAATTTGATGCAGTGCTCCTGCATATTGCATCACATAATTTAAACAGATCAGACTGGAGTGAGAAAGAAAAGGAGAATTCCCTTTATACAATGGTAGCCTTAGAAAGGATGGCATCATCATTAATCAACAAGACATTTTAGGTTTGCTACCTAGCCTTTGCCAAGACTCAAGTGACAGATGACAAATTCTACATATGTTGGGGAGGGAGGAAAGATTCCATAGGTACACTTCATAAGGTGTTTTCAACATTTTGGCACATAAAAAGGCAAAAAGGAAGACTCCAAAAAATAAGAGTGAAGGGAATTAAAAACATTGAGAAACTTTTTTTAAAAACCTTCCTGAAATGAGGAGTTAACTGTAGTAGCAAGGGACAAAGATACAGAAAGGATGCTGGCTAAGTTTCCTGAAATGCCGTCACTTGCAAAAGAAGTAGGCCTTCATCCCAGGATGGCTTCCCCTCAGAAGGCAAGGCCTCTCTCTACCTTGCGGTCGCTGGCTGGACATGGCCAGGATAGGCTCTTCTTGTGCTGGTGGCTTGCCTTTGTCTAGCCAGGAAGGACTGTCCTGAACCTGTGCTGGCAAGTCTGTCTTCGGCTGCTTTTTTATGAAGAGTCATCCCCTACAGAGCGAAAGAGAAAACCAAACGTATACATTCAGCTTGCTTTACTATGGTGTGTGCTGATTGGGAAAGAGAGCACTCGGCCCTGTTGAGCTGAGAGTGCCAAGTGGCAATGGTGAGACTTGCCAATTTTCACCATCACGTTGATGGGAGATTGCAAGAGCTCAAAGTGCCACACATTCCTTATCTCCTTAATCCCTACAGCAGTCCTATAAAGGTAAAGTGTGCCGTCGATTTCGACTCCTGGCGCCCACAGAGCCCTGCAGTTGTCTTTGGTAGAATACAGAATACCATGGCCTCCCCCCGCACAGTCTGAGATGATGCCTTTCAGCATCTTCCTATATCTCTGCTGCCCGATATAGTCTGGGAAACATACCAGCGGAGATTCGAAACGGCAACCTTCTCTTTGTCAGTCAAGCATTTCCCTGCTGCGCCACTTAAGGTGACACAGCAGTCCTATAAGACAGGTCACATTACTGTCCACATCTCACAGATAGGGAGGCTAAAGCCAAGAGATGGTAGTTTGCCAAAGGCTACCTAGTAAGTTCCTGGATGGTGGGACTAGCCTTCCAAACTCACACACTTTGCCACTGCACTGCCCATGTGACTACTATCATTTTCTCAAACGGCAGTTGTGAGTCAGTGCACCTAGTGGAGGCAGAGGGCAGGACAGACAAATGCAGAACAAGCCACAGCCGCATCTCTTCGCACCCCCTGCCCTCTCCTTGGCACATCTCAGCTTTAACTTGAGCTGTGCAGGATCATCCTTCTCTAGGCTGGAAACTGAAATAGAGTTAAAGCCAGAGCAGGGCAAGAAGAAAGAAGGACAGGCCAAGGCAGGCAACGGGGGTGGGATGGAAGAGATGCAGCTGTAGCCCATTCTGCATCCGCCTGCCCTGCCCAGCACTCATGGCACTGGCTGCCACAGCTCACGAGTAATAACGCTGCAAAAAACGCTCAAGAATTTGTGGCCACTGTGGTGCTTCGTTCATAAGCTGACTAGCCTCCTTGGCACATAAGAGTTATCCATAGCCAAGATGACACTTGCTCATGAACCCCTATGTATTTTCTGTCTTAGGGTAGAAATGTAGGCATTCTTCCTCTAGGGCTTTGGAGCATGAGAAGGATTTGGGAGAACTTTTAAGCCAATATAGCAGATCTAGTTGCATTGGCTCCTATGCTTGTTTTAGCGGCAACTGGGTTTTTACTGCTTTACTATTGTTGTTTGGTGTTTTAATTTTTATATACACCTTGAAGTTAAAGGTGATTCAAATAATCAAGACCATGTTTCAAATTATCAGTAAATTTCATTAAAGTTCTAAAATGAATTCTGGCAGCCCGATTTTTAGGTTAAAAATTTGCTGGGAAACTGGGCAATCAAGTGTGTGCCCTCAAAAACTGGTTAGCTCAGTTTCTAGAAAGGGGAAGTAATCTAGAAAGTGGGGAGCCGAGCAGAGGTCAAAGTCCCCAAGGCCAACAGCCCAACTATTACTACATTATGTGCTTTTTTGTCGCTTGCTTAATCTCCTACAAACAGTGCCTTCTGAGGCCTTGAGTGAAGCAGAAGCTGTCCCCTTAAGAACTAAAGATAATAAGTGAATCACATACCCCCAGCCATTAAAAAATGATGCCAGTAATCAGGGAGGTGGCTTCTGAAGCCTACTACTGTTGAATCAGTACAAACTCAACACAATACAAACTCAAGGAGTATTTCAAGTTTAATTGCCAGCCATCTTTTAAGAGTTTATGCCAACTTTGGACTACTTACCATATTATACCAGGCACTGACAATGTATTTCTCCTCCATTTCTCTTTGATTCTTGGTTTTTTCATATTCTTTCTAATTAAGCAAAGCATATTATGTGCTTTAGATTATATAACACACGATACAGGTAATTATGCAGTTTTGTGTGTGTAGAAATTAACTTGCTCTGGTTGTGGGAATGTGTATGATTTGATTTACCATGTGACTGGACCCTACAGACACTACGAGAACATTTTCTTAGCAGTGACCACAGGGTACATATTTGCCTGTTTTCACTCTAAGGCTACTATTTCAGATTACGAGCCCAGGATGAAAGACTCCATCCACAATCGTCCTTCCACATTTAAGATCACAATATAAACATCAATAATGTTACAATCCAATGCACTCTTATGTGGGAGTAAGCTCCACTGAGATCCATGTGACATTTCTATGTACAGTTGTCCCTTGCCAACCGCGAGGGTTCCGTTCCTGGAAAACCTCACAGTTGGCGAATTCGCAGTAGATGAGCAATAGGAAAGCACTGTTAACGGGGTTAGGGAAATCACGATCAAGGAAGGGCCGAAAACCCCTGGCCCCTGAAAATCACCCGACCCCTGAAATTACTTTTCCCCAAACCCCAAATTAAGACCACACACCAAACCGCAGATACTCAGGTCGCGATTGGCGAGACCAGTGACAATTTCCCAGTCGCGGATACTCAAATCCGCGATTGGGAAACCCGCAGTTGGAGAGGGACGACTGTATAAGATAGCACAATGTGTTACCTCTAAAGAATGAAACATCCTGTCACGTTCTTGTAGTTGATTCTTCAGAGCCTGAATTTCAGGTCCTGAGCCTTGGTTCTGTTTCGGATCTAAAGTACGGATAACCTACAACAGACAAGAACCATACTTTGAGGACACAGGGTACAGCTCAAACGACACTTAAAAGGAAACACAGGATTATAAGTTTGTGGAAACCGTCAACACGTACAGAAATACATTAGTTTTAGAGAGAGTGATGAGTGAACACGTTTAGAGCTGTAGCCTCTCATGGAAGGCAACTAGCTCAGTTTAAATTAGAAGTATCTACTTACTGTATTTACCCAAATGGAAGGAGATGGAGTTTAAGACGATGCCTTAAAAGATAGAGGTTATACAATCTTCCCTTGGCAGACATGGTTTTGCCAACCACTGTTTTGAGTATATGCGAATGGGAAATTGGGACAAGTCTTGCCAACTGAGACCAGAGTATCTGCAGTTGGTAAGGTTTTTAAAAAGTGATTTTGCGAGGGTTTCAGTGGCTCAATTTGATCATTCCTCTTGGTGATGCTTGCTGCTCCATGCCAATTTAAAATGCCTTTGAGTTATTGGGGTGGGGTGGGGTTCAAACAATTTCCAGAGGTTTGACCTGCTCATTCTTCTTGGTGATATTACAGGATTTTGTGTTATTTTTAGGCAATGTTTTTGTATTTCCCCCCTTTATTTTGGGGTCTTTTTACAGTCATGGTTCCCTGTTCCCTAACCCTCTGTTTCGCATAGACTTTAATGCCTCACCAACCACAAATTTGCCAATGGTGAGGTTTTCCCAGAATGGAACCCTAGTGGTTGGTGAAGGAAAGAAAAGAGGACTCTGATGATCCCCCTATATTTAACAGGAAACCACTGGGGGGAAACCTCATCTTGAATTTGGTTGTCCCAAATCTGGTATTCAGAAGTAATTTGCTTCAGCAATGGAGCAATTTAACATTGGAAGTTTTTGTATGGCTCCTCTCAGACTCTATGACAATGGTCCTTGGGTTTACACGCTTCCACACTGCTCCCCTCTGCATTTCTTCCTTGGACAAGTTTAGAAGTGAATGCCCAAACCAGGAGATCCCATGATTGTTTCAGCCCCTTGGTGCTGAACGTTAAAACAGCGTGCTAAGCAAATTCAATCTTTTGGGTCACGGAACAGCCCTAGTTGAAGTGCGGAGGATCCTGTTGTTCAGATGTTTAGTTCCACATGTGGCAAGAAAAGAGTAATGAAGCATGCAAAGCCCAAGATCCACTCCTGATCTCATTACAATAGTGGGAAAGGAACATCCGAACCGTCCCAGTGGAAGCCACAGTTCACACTCAACTGGGAAAAAAACCCTATTAACTACTTCCCCATAATCTCAATACTACAAGATATATTTGTAAGTTTGCAGAAGAGAGATAAGTCTTACCCCTCTAAGGTACAAAAACAGAGCACGATACTTACACTTTTAGCCTTTTCTAAATATTTTTTGTATCGCTCCTCCATTTGCTTCATTTCTTCTTCTTTTTTATGCAGAGCTTCTTGCAATTCTTCTATTTTGAGTGCTTTATTAGGAGAAGATTGCACATTTCAGAATATTGTTTTTGTTAAATGATGCAATAAGCAACTAAGTGTGAAAAACTACACATCTTTAGACCAACCAAGACTATTTGGGGGAGGAAATTCAACAATAACTGTGGGAGAGCATTTCTGCTTTTTGGAAACTCATTCCCCCAACCATTCTTATTGTGCATAGCATTCAAACCAGGCTGTACCACATGTATATGTGGACTTCTCTGACCCATGAACACTGAACAGCATAAAACATCCCCACCCCACTAGATTCCAACACCCTGTTAGTGGCAACATTTTAGCTTGTATCCTAACCAAAAGAACTCTGTAAGAACTGGTGAAATCCAGCTCCACAAATATCAATGGTAAACTTTTCCATTGATTTCAATCAGGAGTGGATGTGCCCACTATTATCATCCACACCCATAAAACATGGTGACTGCAAATATGTGCTTTGTAAAGTTATAAACACATTTACTGCATTATCAAACTAGGCTAGATCAAAAACCACATTTGTGGCAATCACTTTGGATGTAGAGATCTGTTCCAAGTAAAACAATTCAGTCAGTCAATCGCATTATTATTTATGGACAACTTATCTTCACATAATGAGGAATGCTGGAAGTATATAAAAAAGGTGAAGCAACTATGCCAAAATATTCAGTTGGTCTGAAGTAAATGACAAATATGTACTGTGTGGTGTTGCGCTTCCATTGTTTAATTTCAAGCAAAAACATCACACACTTTAATTCTTGATTTTAAAAAGCTGCATTTAAACATCCATTCACTTTTTTAAAGGGAAAAACCATGGGGGTGGAGTGGGGGAAGAACACAAACTGGAATGTTTAAGTTGAAAAACTTCCAGTTACATTTTATTTGAGATAGAAGACTACTCACAGCTGTTGTTATATCGAGGTTCCAAGTCTTCAATGATAGCTCGTTTCTTCTGTAACTCATTATTTGCTTCATGCAGCTTTTCACTGATTAAAACATTTTTTGAAAAAATCATGAACAATTACTTCACCAATTCAAAATAAAAACAGAAATGGAAGTAACTATGGCCTACATCCAAACTAATAGTTGTGGCCGAGGAATGAGTGTGCAACACTTCATATGGATGCAGGTCTGCAATTTTATACATTCTGAAAGATTTCAGAACCACCAGGCAAAAGCAAATGATTCCAAGACATGGAACTGCTTTTTTAATACATAAAAAGCAAGAAGAAGAAGCACTACGGTTTAACTTACAGCATAACAGCAGGATTGCTTACTTAATTCAGGCAAAGAGAATTGTTCGTGCAAAAACCCAGAACTGATCCAAGCATTCTAGAACTATAAAAAACATCCACTGAATGAATACTGCAATCCCAAAAATACCCATTTAGGAAGCAAGACTACTGAATTAGTGGGGCTTTTAAGTAAATAGGTTTATGACTGAGGAACAAAAATGGTTTTTAAATGCATGTATTTTCAGGCTCTATGCAGCTTCAATCAGACTCTTATGTTATTCTCTACGGGATAGAAATCTACCCCCGTTTTGTTTGTTTGTTTTTTACTATTCTCATGGAAAAATAGTAGGAACATTTTTATTACTTACAGATGTTCATCCAGTTTCTTTTTCAGAATGACAGACTATAAATGAAAGAACATAGCGTTAGTTTAAAGAATTCATAATCCTACAGAAAACTGTGGGTAGAATGAAATGCATGTAACACACAAATGCATGTAACAATTTAAAGTGACCAATTATTGGGATGGGATATTTGGAGCTGAGAAGCAGTAAGAGAGGGGAGAATTGATACTTAATCCACAAACTTCCCACTGCAATCCAGCTCTTTTCCTCCTGCGGTGTTCCAGATGCATTTGTGAGGGTTAATATGTGTCTCAACACCAGAAGGATGGAGGGAAATGCAGCAGAAATTGCAGGGAAGAGTTTAACTGTCCCCACCTTCTCTGTTCCAAATATCTCAACTTGGCTTCTCTCCAGCAAAACAAGCCAAGGGGGGGTGGGGTTGGTGCATCTGCATGAAACACTGAGTTCTGCCCACAAAAATATATCAACTTCTTCCATTTAAACAAGAAGTTGATATATCTTTTTAAAATGTTGTGCTTATTCTGCTGCTTATTTACCCCTGTGGCAGAAGAAGAAACTCTTTATGCTTCGAGAGTATGAAGGAATAACAGCAGCTCTCTCCTTGCTGGTAACATGGACACAGAGCAGGGAGAGGGCTTTCCAGTCATTGCCAACAGCTGTTATTAATGACCAGAGGTTGGGTTCACATGACCCTCATTTTAAAGCCTACTCCATGAACTCAGCCATAGTTGCACCTCAGCAGACTAGACAACACACAAGAGACAAAATTTGGCAACAACTTTATCAGTGCTCACATGGCACTGCCACGGGCTGTTGCAACAGCTACTTCCATAAACAAACAAAATGCCACAATAGAAATAGGCTGCTTATCTATGATGATCTGCAAGTGTTCCTATGTTTATGCACACTATTAGGAACGCACTCAGGAAACTTCCAAAGCTTCTCAAGGTGCTTCAATGTTGCCGTACACACTGGGTGTAACCATTAAGGAAGAGTGGTTGGAACATTTCCCTTTATCTCCTGACTGGATGTTGCTGATAGATGTCCACAAGAAAACCTAAATTCAACAAGCTAAGTAACTTTAACAATGTACCTTCTCCCTTTCTCTTCCACCTGTAGAGGGGCCAGGGATGGGTTGTGTGTGTGCACATAGGACCATTCAAAGACAATCAGTTGCACGTAAGCAACATGTTTATCTTCTTTGTGGTCCTCTGTGCATCTACACTATTGCCGTTTAAGACTTATATCTCCTATGTTAGATAATTTGCCTGGCCGGTCTGATGAATTTTTTAAAAATTATCTTTTAACTAATGTGGACACTGATATTATCTCTGTATGGCCAGGTTTTGTTATATTATTTGTAAAATATGCACTGGTTTATTGTAAATGTTTGCTGGTCAATGACCGAATAAACTTATATCTATATCTACACTATTGCAAGATAAGTGAGCTGACATATCTAGAGGCGACTGCAGCTGAAGTCATGGTACTATCTGCTGTAGGACAGTTCTGAATACAGCACATGTCCTTGATCTGATACCCAGTCACAGTGCTCAATGAAAGCGGATGTGAACGAGCGCTCTCTCTCTCTCAGACAAAGATGCTTTTACATGTCATGGCTGGTATTGCTTAGCATGTTTGCATGACATGTTAACTGCATTAACAATCCAATGAGAGAGTCTTTGGGAAGAGTCAGTGGCCTTTTCTCTGCCCTTGGTATCAATGTTCCCTCTAACAGGGATTCCCAGATATTGTTGACTCCAACTCCCAGAGTCCCCACGCAAAAGCCATCGCAGCTGGGGATTATGGGAGTTGTAGTCAACAACATCTGGGAATCCCTGTTAGAGGGAACACTGCTTGGTATGTAAACAAGTTTTTGTCTTTTCTTATCGATTGTGTTATGTTGATGTAGAATGCTGTGCATCTTCTTGCATTCAGAGTATGAAACGATTTCTCCAAAATCAGAAGATGGATTGGGAAAGGTGGCAGGCAGGATGATGTCCTGGTTAATACAAAAAGATGGATGGTAATGTCTAGCTTGAATACAACTTTACCCTGGTGAAGTCCCTGATAGGGAGGATCTAATATTAGTGCCAAGAGTTTGCTAGCCCTCCTTGCTGAAGTTAAAGCTATGAGGAAAACAGTTTTGAAGGACAGTAATTTAAACATTGTAGCTAAAGGCTCTGAGGGTTTAGATATGAGTTTAAAATAACACGCATGAGAGACGCCACGGTGGGACCAGGTCTCTGACCGGAGAATAGATATGTATTTGATTAAGTGCCATCAAGTCAGTGCCGACTCTTAGCAACCACATAGATAGACTCTCTCCAGGATGATCTGTCTTCAACTTGGCCTTTAAGGTCTCTCAGTGGTGCATTCATTGCTGTCATAATAGAGTCCATCCATCTTGCTGCTGGTTGTCCTCTTTCCTTCAACTTTCCCCAGCATTATGGACTTCTCAAGGGAGCTGGTTTTTCACATAATGTGTCTGAAGCATGTTAATTTGAGCCTGGTCATGTGTGCTTCAAGTGAAAATTCTGGATTGATTTGTTCTTCTAGGATCCATATGTTTGTTTTCCTGGCTGTCCACGGTATCCTCAGAAGTCTCCTCCAGCACCAAAGTTCAAAAGCATCAATACTCTTTCTATCTTGCTTCTTCGAAGTCCAGCTTTTACTTCCATAAAATGTTTTGAAAAGGTGTGCAAGTAAACTGTTCTCCCATCAATAGGTGGATGAAAAACAAGACTGCATGCAGATGAACCTTAAGGAAGGAATCTGACAGACCCAAACTCTTTAGGGAGGTCATGTATAACTAAGAGTAGCAAACAGGCTATGATAGGACAAGTTAGTAGGTACTACTGCCATATGACAATCAGGGCACAGAAAAATCTGACTATTGTACACCCCTGCTTGTTGAGGTGGTACACTGTTGTGGTGTTGTCCATCACAACTGGAACTACTCATTTCAGCATCAGCAGGAAGACTTCAGGGCCACAAATATTACCATAAATTCTAGGTAACTGGTGTGGCACTAACGAGGAAGATAGAAGCCAAACATGGTATTGATGTCACCACTTCTGACACCCTCCTAGATTGACAGTCTACTAAATGCTTGGTAATAATTATTTATTCTCTGGTCATGAAGAGAGTGTGTATAAGTTACTGATTTTATCATCTTCCTCAGAAAGGGAACCAAGGGGAGAAAGATGTTCCTATAAATAGTGATGGCAACACACCATTATTATGCCATATAATTGGCTATTCTAATTGCTAAGGAGAAGGTGGTGTAAATTTTTCAATCCCATGATGTCCAATTTTCTGCTAAGTGCCTTCTTTAATGCCTCTTGTTGCTGGCATGTTTTACCACAATAGAATTTGGAGAGCAACATTTAAACCCAAATGCATAATTATCTGCTTGCACTTTATACATGGAATCTGCTTCTTCGAAGTTGGAGGACAGATGCCAGTTTGTCCCATGCCTGCCTGAGCACATTTACTAATACCAGAAGCACTGGTAAGGCTGTCAGGATGGATGATTAACTAAAGATGAAATTAAGGACAAGACTGTCCTTTGGTGGAGCCACTTCCTTCAGTGGTAAATCCAGTTTCTGCCATTCACAGAAAAAATACATTTTTAACTCCTCCAAAGGAGAGTTTGATCTCTTTGAGAGGGACCATGTCACCTGGAGAAGAGAGTCAGAAGGATTTTTCTAAAATGATTTATTGGTAATGAGTAAGTTTGATTTCAGAATCCAAGTTACCCCAAATTAGAACTACCCCTGCTAACTTGGCGAAGAGGCACCTTTTAACATGGTGATTCTCTTTATTTAGCAGGGGGAGAATCATTGGCCCTATCCACCCCCAGCACAGTACCCCCAGTGATTGTCTTATGTTTCTTTTTAGATTGTGAACCCTTTGGGGACAGGGAGCCATCTTATTTATTTATTATTTCTCTGTGTAAACTGCCCTGAGCCATTTTTGGAAGGGCGTTATAGAAATCAAATCAAATAAGTAAGTAAATGGTCTGCATCCAAAATGTGAACTGAATGAGGCTTGCCCCCATCAGTATGAACCTTGGTAGTGAAGGTCTCATGGAAGGCAAAATTGTGTAAAGGAAAAGGGATGTGAAGATAGGTCTGTCAATATGAGGATGACAGTATCAATACCTAAGGGTTCCTCAGCTATCTTGACATCAGGGTTATCACTGGCAGGTGGAGGTCTATAGCACTGACTCTCAGAAGCCAAGGGATAATGAGGGACTGATCTCTAAAGAGGAACAACTCTGGAGTCACTAGCTTACATCTTTGTCTTAGATATCCACAAAAATAGTTATGAAACCATTCCCTGACCACTCTGCTGTCAGGGAGTGTAGTGATCAGCCTCTCCTCCCTCTAAAGACTTAACAGGGAGTGAACCCTTGTCTCGACTCACAGGCTGGTGAACTCCAGGGCAGCTAACCAGGTGGGTGGGACCTAGAAAACAGTTGCTGGGAATTCTAGGAACAAGAAGGGCAGTTTGTGCTGGAGAAGCACATGCGGAAAGGCTTAGGGAGGGGAATGGAGTTTCTGCTCCCTCATGGTCAAAGCCAGCATTGAGGTTTCGCTCATGGAATAAATGCAGATCCTTGAAAGACAGGACTGAAGGAAGCATGAGTCATCAGGTGTTGGGTGAGTTTTCAAGGAAAAGGGAATTCTGCAAAGGGAACAGTTTGTTAGATGCTGCATTAGATTCTTATATTTCTTTGTGGGTGTGCTTTGCATATTCCTGATACTGTTCTATTATTGTTTACCTGCAATGTAATTAAAATAAGATACACTAGCCTATGCTCAACCCACCTAAAGCATTGCAAAATACTCTGTAAACATTTAAGCGTGCGTAAATTTTCAGGGCTTTTAGCTGTTTTATTGGTTTTATTGTGTTTTAATAGTTTGATTTTACTTGTTAATTTGTTTTAATAGTTTTTATCATGTTGTGAACCGCCCTGAGCCATTTTGGAAGGGCGGTATGTAAATCTAATAAATAAATAAATAAATAATAAATAAATGCAAACTGAAGCCGAAGCCTAAGACAAACCTATTTTTGTAACCTATGAAGTATTTTTGAGTGTATTTAAAGCCTAAAACAGAAGCAGTCTGTAGTAATCAAATAAAACTTTTTGGGGGGGGGGCGGGTTAGAAGCCTCTCAGAGTTGGTTTTTAACTCAAGAAAAAAGGGAGGGCAAAAAGAGAATTTATGTGGTGCGAAGTGCTCAGCAGCTATCCGTTTTTTCATTCTTTGTAGGCCTACGGAAAGGAAAGTTTTTGTACTTATCCAATAGCAAAATAAAGAAAAAATAAATTCCCTGGGATTCCACCCCAAGCCCAGGGAGGTTCAAGCTCTGTCACTAAGAGGGGTGGTGGTGGCAGCATTTTAATTCTACTGGAAATATAGATTAGTTTTATGAGACGCTCAGTCAGGCAGCTTGCCAGGGATTGTTCCGCATTTCCCCCCCACCCCCCTCATGTGAGCTGCTCTGATACAAAGGTTGTAATCTCCTACAGAGAGTATGTATAGTTATGGTCTCTGTACCAAGTGTGAAGGCATCTCCCAATCTTAGTGTGGTGTGTAACACCAGCGTCTTCCTCCAGCGTATTCTGTAGAGGAGCAGGTATGGGGACGTGGGTGGGGAGGTGGAGTGGCTGTGGTCTATAAGGATAACATCTCCCTTACCACGGTCCCTGTTAGGGTATCAGACCATACTGAATGTGTGTATTTAAGTTTGGGGACCAGGGATAGATTGGGACTTCTGTTGGTGTACCGATCACCCCGCTGCCCAACGGAATCCCTTACTGAGCTTGCGGACTTGGTCGTGGAGCTCGCGCTGGAGTCTCACAGACTTCTAGTACTGGGGGACTTCATTGTTCGTTTTGGGACCAATTTGTCCGGGGCAGCTCAGGAGTTCATAGCGGCCATGACAACTATGGGCCTATCCCAAGCAGTCTCTGGATCGACGCATATTGCAGGTCATACATTTGATTTGGTCTTTTATTCTGATCAGGGTGGTGTTCTGTGGGTGGGGACTCCTGTGATATCCCCATTGACATGGACAGATCACCATCTGGTTAAGGTTGGACTTACAACCACCTCCCACCTCTGCAGGGGCGAGGGGCCTATTAGAATGGTCCGCCCAAAGAGGTTATTGAATCCGGTAGGATTCCAAGAAGCGTTGGATAGATTCAATGTTGGCTCTGCTGGTGATCCTGTTGATGCCCTGGTTGAGAATTGGAACAACTTGCTCACCAGGGCAGTAGACACGATTGCTCCTAAGCTTCCCCTCCAACCTGCTTCAAAATTGGCCCCGTGGTATACAGAAGACCTACGGGGGCTGAAGAGGCAAGGCAGGCGACTGGAGCGCAAGTGGAGAAAGACTCGACTCGAATCAGACAGATTATGAAATAGAGCACATCTAAAGATATATGCTCAGGCAACACATGCGGCAAAGAAGCGGTTTTCTGCCCGTATTGCCTCTGCGAGTTCACGTCCGGCGGAGTTCTTCAGGGTTGTGAGGGGACTAGTATCTGCCCCCCATCCCTTGAACCAGAATTTGGAATCATCAGTTACCTGCTGCAATGTGTTTAAAGAATTTTTCGCAGATAAAATCTCTCGGATTCGGGCCAACTTAGATGGAGTCTCCACAATTAATTTGATGTCTGGAGGTGTCCAACTGTTCCTCTTATGTGATTCGACTGGATCGATTTCAGTTTGTGACTCCTGAGGATGTGGACAAGCTGCTTGGATCGGTGAGGCCTACCACTTGTTCTCTTGACCCTTGTCCAACATGGCTTGTTCAATCTAGCAGGGAGGCTGTTGTAGGCGGCCTGGTGGAAATCATAAATGCTTCTCTGAGGGAGGGCAGGATGCCTCCTTGTCTTAAGGAGGCAATTATTAGACCTCTTCTAAAGAAGCCCACATTAGATCCCTCAGAGTTGAGCGATTATAGGCCTGTTTCCAATCTCCCATGGTTGAGCAAGGTAATTGAGAGGGTGGTGGCCTCTCAGCTCCAGGAGATCTTGGAGGAAACTGATTATCTAGACCCATTTTTGGGCAGGCTATGGGGTGGAGACTGCCTTGGTCGGCCTGATGGATGATCTCCAATTGGGAATTGACAGAGGAAGTGTGACTCTGTTGGTCCTTTTGGATCTCTCGGCGGCTTTTGATACTATCGACCATAGTATCCTTCTGGAACATCTGAGAGCACTGGGGGTGGGAGGCACTGTTTTACAGTGGTTCCGCTCCTAACTCTCTGACAGATTCCAGATGGTGTCGATTGGAGATTGTTGCTCTTCAAAATCTGAGCTTAAGTATGGTGTCCCTCAAGGCTCCATACTTTCTCCAATGCTTTTTAACATCTACATGAAACCGCTGGGAGAAATTATCAGGGGATTTGGAGCTGGATGTTACCAGTACGCTGATGACACCCAGATCTACTTCTCCATGTCAACCTCTTCAGGAGTTGGCATATCCTCCCTAAATGCCTGCCTGGAAGCAGTAATGGGTTGGATGAGGGAGAATAAACTGAAGCTGAATCCAGATAAAACGGAGGTACTTATTGTGCAGGGTCAGAATTATAGAGACGATCTTTATCTCCCTGTTCTAGATGGGGTCACACTTCCCCAAAAGGAACAGGTCCGCAGTCTGGGAGTACTTCTGGATTCACACCTCTCCCTGGTTTCTCAGGTTGAGGCAGTGGCCAGGGGTGCTTTCTATCAGCTTTGGCTGATACACCAGCTGCGCCCGTTTCTCGATACCAATGACCTCAAAACAGTGGTACATTTGTTGGCAACCTCCAGACTTGACTTCTGTAACGCGCTCCATGTAGGGCTGCCTTTGTACGTAGTCCGGAAACTTCAGTTGGTTCAGAATGCGGCAGCCAGGTTGGTCTCCGGGTCATCTCGGAGAAACCATGTTACTCCTCTGTTGATGGAACTACACTGGCTGCCAGTAGGTTTCTGGGCAAAATACAAAGTGCTAGTTATAACTTACAAAGCCCTAAATGGCTTAGGCCCTGGGTATCTAAGAGAACGTCTTCTTTGCTATATGTCCCACCACCCATTGAGGTCACTTGAGGAGGTCTGTCTCCAGCTGCCTCCAACTCGTTTGGTGGCTACACAGAGACGGGCCTTCTCAGCCGCCACCCTAGGATTGTGGAATGAGCTCCCTAGTAAGATACGAGCCTCCCCATCTCTGGCAATTTTTAAGAAACTTCTGAAAACACATCTCTTCAACCAAGCTTTCTCAGCTTTTTAAAACTTGTTTTTAAATTGTTTTGGCAATTTAATTGGTGTTTTATGATGTTTTAATTGTTAATTATTTTATGCAGTTTTATAATTTCTGTTTTAATTGTTAATTGATTTTAATGGTGTTTTAATGTAAACTGCCCTGAGCCTTTTGGAAGGGCGGTATAATTTTTTTTAATAAATAGATAGATAGATAGATAGGGGATGGTGGACACAGAAGGGTAGCATGGAACATTAGTGTTTGAGATTCTTCAACTCTCTCCTGATGTTGGATCTGCCAAGGAAGCTGCCTCTATCAGCTGTGGTGTGTGTGCATGTGATATAGACAGATGGATTGACACACACACAGCCTTCCTAATCAACAACATCCTAATGCAGTACAGGTAACATGGATGGCAATGAGCTCCTTAGCTGAAGCCATCTACTCTACCCAGTGTTTCTTTTTCTTCCCTGATTTTTCTCAGGGTCTCTTCTTCAAGAACTGATGCACTGTTAAATCACCACCCTCATACCGCCTCAAGGTTGAGAACTTCTGTTTGGACTTTGACTTCTGACAGTGATTTATCAGAGGGAGATTTGTTCAGTATCTTCAACGGCACAGCCAGGGAAAGACTCTATGCTGAAAATTGTTTTGTAGATATTGGAGGTTTCAGTGCAGTTTCATACAGTGAAACGCTCAACTTCAAATTCTCTATTTTGTCTAGTTTGTTTTGAAAAATGAAAACAAATGCAACAGAAATGTACTCTGCTTGAGGAGAGTGTTTGAGGTCCTTCAACCCTCTCCCGATGTTGTATCTGCCAAGGAAGCTGCCTCCAGAGACAAAAGAAAACTAGACCATGACCATCTGTGCACAGCAGCTTTCTGGTACAATATTTAAGGGTATTTTTCAAATCAATTAAAAATGAGAGTTCATTGCACTCAGTGCAAAAGAACAGTAATAATAACGCAACTTAATACGGTAAAATCCACCAGTCTTTTTACTACTTTCCAGGAACTTCAAAGTCAAGAGAGAGAAAAGGAGTGAATCAATGTTTCCTTAGCAGAGGTTGCAAAGGATTGAATGGACCCCTCCTTAATGGTTTTCTTAGCAGAGGTTGCAAAGGTTGAAGGGACCCCTCCTTAATGGTCATGTGCAGAATGAGGGGCAATGTAGAAGCATCTTGAGAAATTATGGAAGTGTCCTGGATGCTGGTCTTGCAGGCACATTCCCATTAATGTAGATGCACAGAGGGCCGCAAAGAAGATCTGGACACGTAATCTTCCCATTAGAGACAATATAGCTCAATTCACATAAGCCTCCTAGAATATAAGTCTATGCACAAGGGAACAGAATCAGAGTTTAAATCTAAGAATAGTAATTTGACCCAGTATTTACATTTTTTTGTTTTCTTAAGTTACACCTATGTATGTTTGCTGCTACTCAAATTCTTGCAGCACTGGTGCCTAAGGCTTGAATGTATACTTCAACTGTACAAGATCCCTATATGAAAGCTGCATGTGAAATCAACACCTCCCATTACACAGGCCCTGCATGTGTGATTTTACCATACATGGCTTTTGTAGGACTACTTACACAACTGTGTGTTATTTAGGAATTTTATAACATAGTCAGCTATTCTCACATGCAAACAGACATGGGCTTAAAAACCATGTCATTTTTTAAGCCACGGAAACTACTCATGAGAACACCCCAATAAGTTAAAAAAAAAAAAGCAAACCACCATAATGTGGGATGCTATCAAAGGATTTTATGAAAGTGTAAAGATCATCAACCACTGATCAAAACCTATAATTTAAATTCTGTTTGTTTGCAGCCTTGGAAGTTACTTTTTATCTGGGCCTGAAGAAGCATGCAACAAGCTTGCTTGAAGCACTGCCAAATCACCACCACATATAGAAACATTTGGTACACACATGTCCAAGCTTTTGGTAAGCCACAGGTGAACCACACATGGTGTGCACGTATAACATGGATAAAAACTAAACTTTATCCATTGAAATTTCTCTTAAAAATCAGAGCCACAAATGGGTATCAACTAAGTCGGTTGGTGCAGGTTGAAGAAAATAGGAAGCCATACTCACAATAGCCTTGAGCAGAAACCCATGCCAAGAGACAGAGGTGACAGATTAGTACGAAGCAAGACAGCAGCCAACAGAAGAAATGATTTAGTATCTTTCTGAAGAAAACACATTTAAAGCTAAGCATTCTCTCAAAGTGTGCACATGTTCTTCTCTTTCTGTGCTCCCTAGGGTTTCTTCCACTGTCTCATCCTCTAGGGAGCTCTGAAAAGCTATCAAATACATTTCAAATGTATGAACAAACATTCACACACACCCACACCAAGACAACCTTTTTAAAAGCAAGCACACAGAATCAGCCTAAAATCTCAAGCTGCTGTCATTGTAAAGCCAATGCCACGATAGTTTCATGTTTTCCTGTATGGACCAGGAGTTTTTGATAAGACTATTCAAGGTATTTAAATGGATTGCTGGACACATCATCTAACAATAACACAAATCAATAGAAAGCAATATATTTTACCAGTTATTAATAAATGGTAGCCCGTGAATACTGCAATCAATGATAGTTGGTAGGGATGTGCACGGAACCGGTGGGGGTGGTTCAAAGGGTGGGACGTACCTTTAAAGGTGGGGGAGAGTGCCCTTACCGCTCCCGCTGGGTTTCCCCCGTCACCACTACATTTAGGAAGTCTCCGTCAGGGCGGCAGCGTACCTCCCTGCCGCCCCCGTGTACTCCTCGGCCGGACGTAAAAGGAAATACCCGGAGTGTGTGCGTGTGTACATTGCACTCGCTTGCACCCAACATGCATGAGAGTGCACCATGTGCATGCGAGCCGGGTACTTCCTTACACTTCCAGCCGAGGACACCGGGGTGGCAGGAGGGGTAAGGGCACCCTCCCTCACCCTTAAAAGGTATGCCCCCCCTGCCTTCAAACCAGCAGAACTGCCAGGCGTTCGAACCCATAAAGGGCCTCTGAACCGGTTCCATGCACATTCCTAACAGTTGGTTGTTCAGCATATACATCTCAAAACATTATTTCTAAGTTTTAAAAGGGAGATATTTTGTTTAATACTTTTTGGCTCCAATGGTTCTTACAATGCCAACTATCTTTCTAAGGATGGAGAGGGGGAAGGAGGACAAAATCCTCTACCTGCCTTCCACCATTCAGGTGGAAGAGACAGTGCCAACCCTCTGACTGGTGGTTGGGGTGGAAAATTTGGTGCATGGCCATGATCCAGGAATTATACTCTGGTCTGGTAGAAGGGAGACTAGAGCACACCTTCCCTTAGACCAATCCAGTCTATTCCTTCTTAATGCACTTCCCTGAAAGAGGTCTGGGTATGTGGATAATGTAGATGGGAACTTTTACAGGGAGAGGAAGACTCTTCTCTCCAACTTAGTCTGTCCCCTTCCCTCACTTCTTTCCAGGACGAGACAAAGAACAAGATGGGACCAAGGTGCAAGAGCAAGAACAGCTATTCTTGATGGCACACATTTCTGCCTCATTACTGATATTTTAACCATGCTTTTGGTTAAGACAGGGTATGTTGGGGTGGCAGGAACATGATGAATGGGTTTGCCAAAAGGCTGTTTTTCTAGAAGAGGAAACCCTAAAACTCCATTCCCATTCAAATTGGCTCACTGTTAAAAAATAGTTGGAACCAGGGAATCACATAATATCATTTTTAAAATTTCAAGGTGGTGAGGCTTCAGAGACAATATAATATAGCTGGAGTTAGAATCACTGGCATCAGAAAGTTTAGCACATTTGTAAAGAGGCAGCATGCATTCTTGGGCATTTCCACTTACATCTTCAGCCTTTGAACCTTGTTCTTGTAAAGATTTCTGCAATTCTTCAACTTGGGACTGTACTTCAAGAAGTCTCTGATTTACAAGTCTAGAAATAAGAAGCAAAATTATTTTCAGAAGATTTTGAGGAGTCTCTTTTACACTCCCCAAAATTTACTCTTACACGTTTCATAGCCTGCTCACTTAACACCAGTGATTTATTGTGTACCTTAATTAGGCAGCATTTGCGCAAGTGGCATACAGTCCCATTTATTTTCCAAGCATGTGATATGCACATACCAGGGTTCGTTGGCCAGTCATGCTAGTGACTGAGTGAGTATTAGGATAGGACCAGGGAGACCCAAGTTCAAATCTCTGTCTGGCCATAGAACTCACTGGGTAATTCTGGACCGGTACCTTATTTTTTAGCCTAATCTACCTCATGGAATTGTTATGAGAATAAGCATAACTATGTACACTGCTCTGAGCTCAGAGGAAGAGCAGAATATAAATATAGTAAACATAAATAAATACGAATGATGACCAAAGCATGTTTACTTGATGCAGTGGCCTCTTTCAAAGTTTTGATGGTGTGTATCCTCTCTTTTTTGCTTCAAACGTCTTCTGCTTTTGAAACAGCATGGCACTTGCAGCAGAAAAAGTGATGGAAATGCTACAGGTGCTTTTTCATAAGAAACAATCCCTACTCCACCAGTGCAAGATGCATTAGAGATCAACTGCAAGTCTCTTTTGTTACCAAGTAAAGCCAAAATTAGAGGGCAAGTACAGCTGGCTGCAAGTTGAATGAGGCCCTAAAAATGCTATATTTAGAAGAAAACCAGGCCTTTCCTACCTGTTCTCTGTCTCCAGTTCATTCTTCCGGAGATTGGCATCATCCAAGAGGCTCTGCAATAAGGCAATCTTTTCATTGTCAGACCCTTCTTGGTTAAGCTTTAACATCTTGTTTTCATGCAGAAGGCGAATAAGTTTTTCCCTTGAAAAAATGAGAGCCATTAGAAAGCAGAGGACTCAAAAGGAGCAAATCTGTAATTTCACCACAGAAAGCATGAATAAATGTTTTCAAACAACTTTCTCAAGCTTAGAAGCAAACACAAAAAGTTATCAACTGAGATGATTCCACAACTACTAATCTTAGCGTTAATAAAAAGTGACATTCAAGGTTAATTGCATATCCATACATCCTGCAGTCCAACTTGGCACAAAGAGGATTATATATTTAGACTTACTTGATTTCTGGGGTAGTAATTTCTGCTGCTAAACTGTCTGAAGACTCCTGGCCTTCCAGTGGCAATAATCCTGTTTTTGGGAATGAGGGAGTAAAAGGGAAAAAGTTAAACGGTATAGGCCTGTAACGTGGGGCATAACTGACCCCGAGTTAAGCATTTCAGTGGAATAAATTCAAGAACATGCTTAGCCCTCCCACTAAAATCATTATGACTTACAAGTGCTTAACTCTGGCTGGATCATTACCTTATTGTTTTGAAGCAACACTGAACAGAATATAATTTTGGAAATAATTATCCTCATAGTATGAAATATCCCCATATAGGTTTCTATTATATATTTTCAAGAGCTTGTTTGTGCAAAGTAAAGTCATACTTCCCAATGATCTACAGATACCAAATTCTGCATCCACAATCCTGCCACTGAAATTAGCTGAATGCACTAGTCTTTACATCAAAATAGGTTTGGTGATACATTTAAATAATTTGGGGGAGGGGGAGCAGAAATTCTGAATTAATCATATTTTTACTGTTCCTATTCTCAGATTTTTAACACTCAATGATCAGATCAATACCACCAAAACAATGTAATGTTCAAGAAAAGCAGAAAACCTTTCTCAGATTCAAACTTACCATATATGGTCAATACACAAAAAATGAATAGTATTTGAAGTTGAATTCCTACAAATATAAAGTTCCTACAAGTAGAATTCCTACAAGTTTAGAGTACAAGTTCTTTTACTTCCCTTTTGCAAGCACATTAATAAAAAATTCTATCACATATTTCTTGAATTTTCTTAGAAAAGTAATCTATGCAAAACTGCTGCGAACAAGCTGCCACTCTCTCAAAGCGAGAGAGCACACAGCCCCTCCCAACTAGCCAACAGAGGCTCTCCCAGTTCGGTTCTGAGATCACAGACAGTCTGGAGTGAGGGGTGGGGGGAGACACTCCACACACAGTACTGTAATTTTAAAAACTTTATTGAGGCTGGCTAAATTCAAGCAATAAGCACACAGGCATGTAAGCAATTTCAATCAGAAGTTTCCTAGTGTAGGACAGTGCTTCATCAAGAGAGCGGGTTGTAATAGTTCTTAGACTGGAGTTACTTTCACTTCACTGAAATGCAAACAATTCCAAACCAAGCTCATTATCTAGCTCATTATCTACTTCAGCTCCTAGCAATGGTCTGGCCTTATCTCTCTGCACAAAAATGAAAACATTTAGTAGCTAGTGTTCACAGTGTAATGGAGACAGAGGAATTGGTACATATTGGTACATATTCTGAGCTGAAAAGGCTGAGAGAGAAAGGAGGGGGAGACGGTACTGACGTATAGATAGTAGGGATATGCGGACTGGTCTGGCAGTCCGAGATCGAATTGAATCGAACCACCCCCCCACCCCCCGCCCAGTTCTGTATGGACCAGAACCAAACCTCCAGCCAGTTTGAGGATTAAAAAAAAAATTAAATAAATATATTAATACCTTTAGCCCCTTCAGAGGGCTTCCTATATGCCATGTGGGTGGTGTGGGGTCTGCAAGAGTTCTGCTACCCCCTCCAGCCTCTGAAATCACTGCCACGGCCCGGGAATCTGAGCATTTTTGGCCCGTTCAGGCCTCTGTAGTAAGCTGCCGCGCATGCACAAATGACCTCAGCAAGGCCGGGCGCGGTCTGGAATCAAACTGAACTGGGCCAGCCGGTTCCATGCACACCCTTAATAGATAGTGAGCCAAAAACCAGAGGAAGGGAGAGAAGGAGGGATGTGGCGGGGGGGGGGGGCATGAAGGAAGAAGTCAACGGCAGGAAAAGCTAACAGAGAGAGATCTTTCTAAGAAGCAGGAGAGGAAAAGATCTACAGTTGGAGAGAAGTGATGGCAAATGGGGAGGGTAAGTTAGTGCTGAGAAGGGCTGGGGTGAAGACATTTCTTGTAGATAAACAATTTGCCAGTCAGTGCCGTTTGTAGTCCTCAGGGGGCCTTGGGGAAAGTGCTGGAAGGCTGTAGGCTGCCCAGGCAGCTTTGGTGTAATATCCAGGACTGGCTATGAAGCACGAATAGCCTTTACAGACTAAAGTTCACATATTAACCCAAGGGGACAGATCTGATGCCTCCCCTTGGTAGGGCAGACATCCAACTTCTCGGGGTCTGAGTAGGTTTTCCTTGCTTGCTTGTTCTTTCCTTTCTCGTGCCCCTGGGAGGGGTAGGTATGTCTCTTTTATAACCCTCCCCAAACCCTCTTGTCATATCTCAAATCAAAGACAGCCATATCAATCCTCTCATGTCTCCATCCCTAGTGTAAATTTTCCCAGACTCCCATCCTTGACTCTCCCTTTTACCATATCGGAGGGGACCATTCTGGTGGGTTCCAGGCCTGGCTTGTTTACTGATTCAGATGGAAACATTCCTGTTTATGTCAGCTTGAACAGCCTGTGGTCAGTTCTCAAAGCTTAATTGGCACCTTCCAGTTCCAAGAAAATTGTTATTAAGAGACAGCATGGAAAGCGATTCAGCAGTTACTGTATGAAAATATGTACCCCTAAGATATCTAGATAATATCAAGTGCGGTTTCCTAAGACCTTCTAAATATGATTACTCTCAGGTTTCAAGCTAGTTCTCATGATTGACATTAGCATAGCACACTGCATAAACAGCTTCAAGGAGACGAAGAGGGGTGGGTTTCCTACTTTTACAGGCCTTGACTACAGAATGGACAATTCTATTCAGTTACTTTAGCCAGCAGAACCAAAGTTCACACTCCAGTTTCCTGCAAACCAGCAGTATCAGACACAGGCCTGAGTTTAGCTTGTTGGGCCCGCAAAGCTGGTCCCAATCCCAGTGCACTCACCACAAAATTACTTTGCCCAGTCAACAATGAGCCGGCCATTTTCATACTGGTATGAAATAATCCAAACCTTTTAATTGTTTAATACATTAAACAGAAAAATCTCCATTCATTGTTTATTCATTTAAGATTTTCAGTTTGCAGAATCCTGCTTTGCTCTCAATTCATAATTGGAAGTCTTCTACATTCATTAACCTTTTGCGTGGCACTGTACTTCCCATCAGCCACTTCTCTGACAACCTGAAGAGATTCACTTAAAATGATTCCATAACCTGGTGATGGAAGTTCACACACCACTTAGGAATCCCTTAGCAAAGTCACAGGCTAGTTACTATGATACACTGAGTGAATACAGACATTTACCAATACCAATAATTTTCAAGATAGAGGAAAAGTGTCAAAAACGTCTGAAGCCCAAGTGTCCATGGTAAATGACATTTCATCCTAATTTACTATGGCCCTGCAGGAAATATTTTTAAAACCTCATTATTTACTCATTCTGACCAGATGAACAAATGTTGTATCAGATGAACAAATGTTAGATGCTTTATGACCTATGGGTCAGTTGCTACACATTTTATTATCCATGAAATAAGCCACTGAGTACCTTGAAAAACTGATGTGCATTAATGCGAGATAAATACACCTGTGAGAACCTACTGATCTTTGCTTCATCTTCCTATTCTTTGGAATAAAGCCCCCTGAATAAACCAACCCACTTAAACATCTGAAGTCTCCATCTGTGTGTTTTATCTTCCATAAGGAGGGAATCCAATGCTATATCAGCAGTCTCCATCTTAGATAAGCAAATCAACTTTTTCCAGTGGAAGAAATGTATTTATTTCAACCAATATCAGCAGATAGGTGCAAAGAATCTCACAGGAATAATTAAGAGATATGAGACACAACACAGACATAAAGCTAGAGCACACATTCGTGAAAAATTTCTGCTCCTGGAGAGATTGGAGAAAGGCTTCTTTTTGCTGCTGGATTTGAAAACATCTCATGTAAGCTATCCTTCCCATGTGCTCCAGAGGCAGGACTATGCAAATTATCACAAGCTTTAAGAGAAGGATGACCCCACCCAGTTCTGAATAGCCAAGGCCATATACTAGAGACAAGAATTATATGCACATATCTCAACAAAGTGTAGTGGGAAAGATAAATAAGAAAAGGATCCATCCCCCAGAAGAGGCCCAGATGCATTCTGGATGGGCTGAGATGACCTCAAATCCAGCAGCAAGAAGAAGCCTTCATGGTAAGTAACCGTTCTCTGCTGCTGGGATGAGGACATCTTGGGTGCGACAGTATCTTGGGATATTGGAGGGAGCATCCGTGCCTGCTCAAGGGGAAGAACCATCTGCCAAATGCTGCCTGTGAGGAAGCATACGAGTCAATTTTATAGTGTTTGATGAATGTAGGAGACTTCCACATAGCGGCTTTTCATATTTCGAGGGGGGGGGGCATTTGTTGAGAAGGCTGCTAACTTAACTGCTGATCTGTTAGAATGAGTGAGGATCTGAGTAGGTGAACAAAGGTTTTGAGCCTCATATACAAGCATGATAGTAGTGGATTAAAGCCTTTGTCTCAGAGCAAGCTCATGTGAGGGAAACTAATGCTGAATCATCCCTATTGAGCTGCCTGGCCAGGCTTCTCCTAAAACTATTCTGTAATATCAGTAGGTTCAAAATGCTCCCACCAAGCACCCTAAAATTTTCATAGATCCAGACCAGTGGATTAGGTGCTATAATCCAAGGTAATTACAAAAGAAAACCTTCCACGTGTAAGCCTATATGGGATGAGAAAACTGATAGCTGCTGAACATCTGAGGATGTGTTTGCACCAGAGAAAATCCTCCTTCAGCCCCCGCTTTTCCTGAGTTAAAAACTAACTCATAGAGGCTTGCAAAAAGACTTAAATGCTAACACAAAGTCTGACTAAAGAAACATTTCCCTAAATTAATCTTCACGAAGCCAAAGCCCTGGCTCTTTGCCTTGAACTCACCAAACTGAGGATGAGAATTCAAGTTTCCTGCCTTTCTATCTTTCAAGGATCTGCAGAGTCATTCTCCTGCAGCCATCCTCCATGGCCACATGTCCTTCTCTGAGCACCTCCAGCATAGCCTTTTCTAACAAAGAGGCTCCTTCTTCCTGGCAACAGCTCTCTAGGTCCCACACATCTGGTGTGCTGACTGGCTAAGCCCTGAAGTTCACCAGTCTGTCAGTCAAGAAAAGGGCTCACTTCTGGTTAACTCTTTAGAGCGAGGGGTGGCTGATCACTACAGCAATGCATGCCTTGATCCATTTGGCTATGGTGGAAGAGGAGATTGTTTTGCCTGTGGATGAAGGTAGGAAGGAGACAAACAGAGCTTCTGTGGACTTGGGCTGTGCTGTGTGTTGTATGTAGACTTTTAAGCACCTGTATGCATCCAACTTGCGCCAAGCTTTCTCTGATAGGTGCAGTGGAGTGGGGCAGAAGAAAGGTAACATGATGTCTTGAGATTGATGAAACGCTGCAGAGACCTTAGGTCTGAAGGAGGGATTGGGTATGAGGTGGACCGATTCCAGGGAAAAGATGCAGAGATTTTTGTGGAAAGGGCTTGACGTTTGGAAACCCTCTGTGCTGATGTGATAGCAATTAGGAAGGCCAGCTTGAAGGAATAACCAGAGTGGAATGCTGCAAATGAGCTCAAAGGGAGTAAGGTATAGGGCAGTGTGCAGGTTCCAGGAGGGGAAACTGATGTACAGCAGGCAGAGATAACAGGGTTGTTCCCCTGAGGAAGCGTTTCAGATGTAGATAAGAGTGCAGGCCCTTGTTGGAGAAGGCCTGCTAAAGAAGCCGCTTGGCACTTATGGATGTTGGCCTTCAGGCCCTTATCTAGTCCATCCTGGAGAAATTGAAGAAGTTATTTCATGGTCACTTTACCCCTGAGTATAGGGTGTTGCACACACCAGAGTAGGAACTCCCTCCAAGTATACCGGTATATATGGTTGGTAGATGCCCACCTGGACAGTAGGACAGTATTTAAAATACTGTCCACAGTATTTACACTTTAGAGCGTAACCATGCTTACTTAGGAAGTTCTGCTTAGTCTCCAGGCGGCAAGATTTAACCAAGCTGGATCTTGATGATGATGAACTGGACCCTGCTGGAGTAAGTCTGGTGTTACTGGGAGGAAACAGGGATCCGAGACTGCCAGGTTGATGATTTATGAAAACCAGCGTCTCCTTTGTCAGAATGAAGCTACTAGGATCACTTCTGCCCTATAGAGTCATATCTCCCTCAAGACACAACTGAGTAAAAAACTGGTGGGAATGCATACAGGAGGCCTGAGAGCCATGGTTGTGACAGGGCATCCACTGCTTCTGCATCTTCACACAGAAATCAGGCAAAGAATCTGAAGTTTGGTGATGTTTAGAGACGACAGATGTCTGCCCCCAATATGCTCTGCGAAACAAACTCTGCTCTAATCTATCCTTGTCCCTCTTTCCTCCCCACCCCGCCACCACCACCCCTAATTATTTGTAGTTAGACTGTGTGCTGGCTATAATTGCTTTTTAAAATACACTTTCTCTTTTTCTTCTGACTAAAAGCTTAAAGGAATTTGGTGTGTGTGTGTGTTTCTTGCATTTCTCTCCACAATAGCAAACACAAATATATCAAGGCTGTGCCAGACTCCTAGTGCTTATGCTGGGCGTATGCAGAATATGTGATGACTGCTCTAGGAGGCCTGGAGCACAACAAGGTCTAGCACAGCTCTGAGTGGACTGTCTTTTTTGAGTACTGTGAAAAAGACAGAATAAATGTACAATTCTATAGTGCCTATAGCCAGAAGATGGTGGATTGCAGACAGAAGGCCTGAATGTTTGATAGGTGAGTGTGATATGGGTGTTGTGAGAAACCGGTTGTGGGGAATGGCATTCAATTATTTCTTGTATCAATGTTTGATTGAAGGAAGGATCCACTGGTCCATGGTGGTCATTTCCCAAGTGTGAAAGTGTTCCGAAAGGCGACCCCTCCACCTTGGGGGCTGGGAGTCAGGACTTTTTATTTGACTTGGACTTCTTGTTAAAAGTTTGGTGTGGCTGGGAGTAGGTTTTGTTGGCAGGGCGCTGTCTGTTCCATGAGGGATGCTGAGGTCTAGGGTCCCTATCTTTTGATCTAAAGGAGCCCCTGAATGAGCTAAAAAACTGGAAAGGTGTTTTGGTCTGAATACGTTCATTTCTGTGAGGACCAGTGGATAGGGTTTTCCTTTTATCTTTCGTTTCTACAAGGATATACTTGAGGGCCTCGTCCCCAAAGAGCTTGGTGCCATTATAGGGAACAGCAGCTAGGTTAGTACGTGAGGGCGTTTCTACCTGCCAGTGCTTCAAACACAAGTTGCGTCGAGCTATAACAGTGGAGGCAGTGGAGCAAGCTGCAAATCATATAGAATCCAGAGAAACATCAGCTACAAAGACCTGAGCTTTCTGAATCTTCAACAGTGTTTGAGGCAAGTTGGATCAGGTGAAGGGTTATCAAGTAAATCATACAACCATAGTATGGATGCCCTGGCCAATAATGAGGAGGCAGCAGATGAATGGACAGAGAGACGATGCCTCATGAGTCTCAGAGTGGATTCAATTCTTTTGTCAGTAGGATCTTTCAGAGAGCTATCCCCATCTTGTGAGAGGATGGATCCGGGTAGGAGGGCCACCACAGGAGCTTCGGTGGGGACATCTTAAAAAGATCCAAATTCTCCTATAGTAGATTATAGAATTTATTAGCTACAGTCATGGATTTCCTGTTGGATGCCGGGAGCTGCCACTCTTGTTTGACCACATCTCTAAAGCATTTAGGAAAAGGAGTAGTGAAGGTTTTGGTTTGAGGAAGACTAATGCACCCTTAGGAGTTGAGATGGAGTCCTCAGATGACACTGACTGAAATCCTAGAGTAGCAATAGCCTTGTTCATCAGGGGAGAAGAGTCATTTGCAATGAATAACCTTTGTTATGTAGAAAGAGAATCAGTGGCTTGGTCATTAGATCATTCTCCATCCACTTTATGGTCCTGATCTAGGTGGCCAGATTTGGCTTTAAAAAGCCAAATTCTGGCTTACGGCACATTTGACCCACGAGTATACCCCTTAGGTTCTGGCCAGGGGCGTAACAAGGCTGGAGTGGGCCCAGAGACAAAATTTTTAAATGGGCCCCTCGCTGATATATACACACACACACACTTCACAATACATAGTAATGTGACTTGCCTCTGGGGGGCCCCTCGAGGCATGGGGGCCCCCAGGCAGCTGCCTCCCCTTGCCTAATGGTAATTATGCCCCTGGTTCTGGCAACTCTGGTCAGGGTCCAATGGGGTCAGGGTCCAATGGGGAATCATCTACTGGAGTGTGGTCCCAATCATGCTCCAGTGGGGCATTATTGAATGGCGTGGATGGATTAGCATCTGGGCCACTGGGATCTGGGACATTAGGGTGTGGATCTGGCAATTCATACTCAGCTATTTCAGATGAATGAGGCTGACCATCATCCTGAGCTGTGGTAGTGGTAGTACTGGATTTCTTAAACCTAGTAAGCATTTTAGATTTCTTTGCATGCTTGGGCTTTTTAAGATTTTTTTTTTTTTAAAGGGGTGGGGCTCAGAGGAAGAGGATGAATCTGAGAAGGATGATTGTTCCTTCCCTTTTCCCTCCTCTCCTCTTGAGTTCCTGTTTTGTTTAAGAGAGAGGGACAGCATATTTTGGAACCAGCTTTGCCATGCAGGAAGCATTTTGTCAGGGAAATCCAAGGGGGCGGGGAGGGGCAGATGGGAGAGTTGGATAAGTCAAGGCGGGGGTAGCTAGGGGTTCGAGAGGTGGAAGTCTCACCGGCTCCAAGCAGTTTACCGCAGCTGTCGCCGCAGTGGAAGATGCAGGAGCTTGTGGAGCTGGCCAGCTGGGTCGCCTCTTCTCTGAAGTCTGTGCCCCTGATGAGCTGCAGCCCCCATGAGCCACACCCACCCTCCCCTCCAAGCTGGTTCTTCCATTTGGAACAAGAATGTTTCTAAGCCTGGCTAATTGTTCCATTGTTACCAAGGAGGATAACCAAAGTAAGGGAAAGAGGAGGACAGGGGGAGGAGGGAATTTAACAAAAAGATTCAGAACAAAAACAGAAAAAAGAGAAAGGAGTAAAAAAATATATAGTTGGGAAAGAGGAAGGCCTCAGATAGGAAGCAGAAGAGCTGTCTGTGCAGTTGATGCAGGACTAAAATAACTGGGTGAGGTCATCCTTCCCAGGCTCTTAAAGCTTTTGACTTCATTTGCACAGTCGTGCCTCTGAAGCACGAGAGAAGGATAACCTCACAACATCTCCTCATCTAGCAGCAGAGAAGCACCAGTTCACTCCTTGAAATGACAGTACAACGCAACTGCATTTCACACAGCACACTTTCAAGTACCTCTGGTACTTTTAAGGAATCCCACCTTCCAAGCTTTTTAACTTTCTTTACCTGAAGTAGTAAGCTGCCCCTCTTGTGCTTGTACACATCGAATCTCTTCAATAGTTTCTTTTAGGGAATCTCTCTCTGTTCGTAACCGCTACATAACAGAAAAGAAACAGATTTTAAAATTCTGCAAATCAGTTCATGATGAATTGCTAAAATGGCTACTATGGCATGTGAGAAGTGTAATCACATATACATCTTTAAGAGACTTTCATACTAAGGACTCTAAAGCAAAACTTAAAGGAAAAGAGGAAGTAAGTGACTATAGGTGTAATTCTTCTGAAGTGCTTATTATGCAACAGATACATGTATTAAGACAACGATTCCACATGCTCCTGGAATCTCAAACCTATTCATATCATGCAGGTTTTGAATGGCACAAGGCAAATGACAAAGTCAACCATCACTGGGCTCCATCCACTAACGGAAGAACTGTATTAGCAATTCAAGAGGGAAATGGAGAAGAGAAACAACGTACTACATAAAGGAACTCTCGATAGGCTCCATATGGCCACTTTGTTTGGAGTGTGGCAACAGCAGCATTGCTTTGAAGCAACAAGGTAAAAGACTTAGAGCAATGCCTGGGGGACTGGCATACAGCTGGTCATGCTCACCAAGCATATTAACTCCTTCCACTAGGCATGAGCATTTGAAGAAAAGATGGAGATGAAGATAGTTAAAAACACACTGCTCCCATTAGTCCATTACTTCCAGCTGAATGCTCTTTCATACTGGCTCAAGTCTAAACTGCAGAACTACATATAACCTAGAATGCGAGACTACTGCTGAAAGCAGCAGCTAGAGTGGCTGCCCTACATCAAGTTCTACCTTCTCCTCCATACAGGGTCAGTGCCCGGTTGCACCAGATTCTGGACTCACTGACCAATAGCACAGGCTTACTGGGTAAGTGGTGGCAACATTAGCTCCTCCCTCTTCCACCCTCCAAGGTGGGAAAGAGAAGCTGCCAAGGCTCTAGTGGTGGCAGCACACTCTTGAGGACAGGAATAAAAAGGAAATGTTGCTGCCACTGCCACCACCACCACCACCACCAAGGCCTTTGCAACAAATTTGCCACCAGCCAGTGGGCTTTCTCCCAGACCTCTGTGACAGCATGAGGCCTGGGAAGGAATTCATTGGGTGGTAGGGAGGAGGAAATTGCACACAAGTTTAGATTCAAATAGGACTTCCTCTTCCTTACCAGCCAGTGGGCGCATCCCTTAGAGGCTCCACAGTGACTCTGAAGGTTCCAGGGGAGGAGTGTGTCTAGGCATGAGCAGTGGTGTTGCAAGTCTGTCAGTCAACTTGCACCACTGCAAAGTTATCGGTCCAGAAAGCTGCAGACACCTCTGGCAGGCATCGGTGAATATGAGCTGTTCAGCTTGTGCCTGACTTGGCTTATTCTCACCACTGGGTCTGTCTCCATTACTACTAGTTTCGACGTATCCCATCTTCTGACATCATAAGGTGTACTTCCTTGTTCCCACCAACTAATGATTTGCAGCAAGAAAACGAAGTGTACATCATAATAATATCAGAACTGAGAGCAAGCTGAATGAAATATTGGGGTGGGTGGGTGAGATTAGAGAAGGTGGGGAGATGCCTTTTTCAGCAGCAACTCTGTGTTTTTTCCTCTTACATATAGTTCTTCCCTAAGAACACATGTGAATGCAAGGTAAGGTAAAGTTGTGCTGTCGAATCGGTGTCCGCTCCTGGTGACCACAGAGCCATGTGGTTTTATTTTGGTAGAATACAGGAGGGGTTTACCATTGCCATGTCCCGCGCAGTATGAGATGATGCCATTCAGCATCTTCCTATATTGCTGCTGCCCATGGTCTGGGAAACAAACCAGCGAGGATTTGAACCAGCAACCTCTTGCTTTACAGGCAAGTTCATTCTCTGTTGTGCCATTAGGTGGCTGAATGCAAGGTAGGCAGTCAATTTTCCAAAACCTAAAATGCATATATTTTAACTCTGATTTAAAATTTTGCTTTTAGAAATTTATATTTAGGATATGTAGGTTCACAGATGGTTTAGTCAAGTCCCTTTAATAATGGTAGTAGGAGCATGTGGTGGCACCTAGACAACACAAGCCTAAGCATACTGCAGTATCTTTAGAAACAGTTTAATTCTAAACCAGGTGACTCAGACAAAAGGTGGAAAGAAAACACAGACAAGGCTTTGATACAGCAGTAAGTAGCAAAAGACACCAGAAACCACAGGCCAGATGAAGGGAAGTCTTTGCTAGAAAAATTGGTTTCCTTTTCAAGCAACATCTCAAACAACAGAGAACGAGAGGACAGAATAGCCAGTAGTAGTGAGAAAAGGCATGGAAGACAGAAGTGGGATCAAGGGGGGCCAGAAGGAAAATTAGGTTTTGCTGAGCAAAGGAGAAATGCAAGAAAATATATAGAATAGTGAAGGGTTTTTTTGCTGCTGCTGTTTTTAAAATACTGTGCAGGACTAGGAACAAGATGCTATCTGAATGCAAAGACAAGAAGAGCTCATCCTATCAAATCTGCAATTGCTTTCTAAGCTTTTGCAAGTGATCTCATATCTCCTACATCAGGTTCAATGGGAAAGTCATATCGATAGCTGCTGTGCTTGTAACTGGATCCACTAGGATTTTTCAAGTTTACTTTATGTATTTTGGTGGTTGAGCATCAAGGTAGAGCAGTGGACTTAAGAGTAGGGTGCAATGATCCCAACAACAAGAGACAAATGATTTTATGAAAGTTATTCTGAACAGGAGAGACAGACAACAGGAGAAAAGACAGGACGGTGCAGTCATTTGAGTGTCAGCTTTCCAAATGTATGCTGGAAGAAAGAGGAATGGGTTGGAAATGACTCCTAGGTTATGGGGCTGGCAAAGATAAAGGCATCAACAAATAGTGATGGAAAAGCACAAGAGAGGGGAAGATTAAAAGGTGGACAAGTGAAGATCTCAGTCTTCACCATGTGATAGGGAACACCAACCACTGAGAAGGAAACACCACACAGCGAGGAAAAGGGACTACATGGAAGACAAGGAGTTGGGTATAGGAAAATGATCAGAAATTCTCTGCAAACACAGTGTTGCTAAAATCACATGAGTAAAAGGAAGCACCAGATGCAATGGGTCACACCACACAACTACAAAACATAGTTACTACAAGAATTAGCTCTGTACTCACATGCGCCTTCATCTCCCCCCACACCCACTGTGTGCTCTACTTAGTCACTTCCTGGTCTGTGATTTCCCTCTAAACCAGTACGGCAAACCAGTTTCAAGCCATAGTTTGCAAACCCAAGTCTAACTTTTTAACCACAAAGTAACTAAGCAGAGTATGAGTGGTGGGGAGAAGGCAGCATGCAAGCTCGAGCCTTGGTCATGGCCAAACTACGGTTTGACGATGTGTGTGAACTGACCCAGTGAGACAGAGATGGAGCCCTGCAGGAAGACAACAGGGAGCAGGAAACACGTGGAAGAACTACAAACAGAGCTGCTAAGGATATAAAAAGATCCAAGAACAGACCACAGAAGCTCAAAGTGGGAGAGAATTCAAGGAAAACAGTACAAATGACCAAGATGGAAGGCAGGGAGCCAAGAGCAGAGCTGGAGGGAGGCCTATGGATGCACTCTGACAGTTTGCTACATTGAACAGGCATAATGGGATACAGACATTTAACCTAAATAAAGATGACACCTTCATTATCAACTCTTAAAGAGTTTGTATAGATTATATAAAGTTGCTTCTATTAAGAAAGGAAAAGCAACATTTAGATACGTACATCTTTTTCTTTTTGAAGACTGTCTACTTTTTCTTTCAGCATCTTGAACTCAAATTCTAATTTGTCTGCTTTCTTGGATTCTTCAGACAATCTATTCTGGAGTTCAACTACCTGTAAGAGCAAGAAGGGATCACCAGTCACTAATAGAAGAACAAAATGTATGAAGCTTCATAAGAGTCATTGTCCTTTATCTGCGAGACCCATGACAAAAGTTAAGCAGTTATCTATTAATTTAATTTAATGTCTCCTATTAAATTAGGAGACAACACTAATTTTAATAATAGGTGACTGAAGGTTTCAGAAAGTTTCTATTGTAGAAAAGGCCATATATCTGTGCTAATAAGGGAATAGCATCAATGGCACATTTTTACTCAAGTGGAAATATAAACACTCAACACAGCTGTCTCCAGTTTTCATTGAATGACATAACTAAGCTGAGATAAATGTAGTTAATTACCACTTAGTTTATTGTTTTATCGGTAATACCAGCAGATGAGAAGCTAGTATTGGTACTGCAATGTCAATCTGATAATGGAAAAGAAACTGGTTTCCAGTTAATCTCCTGCAGAATTATTCCAAGATGCAATATATAATAATGTAGCCACTGAAATTGGGCAACTTGTTCTTCTGCACAGCTACATATATGTAGCTTCATTTCAGTTTACTCATCAATTCTTCCCAGCAATCAGCCTTAAAATATGACTCTCTCTATATGGCTATTATACTCAACGTGTAAAAACAGGTTGCAACATTTGTCCAGTCCTATCAAAAAGGCATAAGAGAGATGGAACCCATGGATACCTGGAATTAACCCTTTGTGAACACAACACACACCCCGCATATGCAGAGGTCGGGTGACAATTGCCCAACAGCGGGTATGCGAAACTGCAGATGATGGATCGGCGGGAAGGGGGTGCAGAAAAGCGGGTCCTTTGGACCAAGTTACATCTCAAGGCGGCTAGAGAGTTGTCCACTTCATGCCTATAACTACCCTGTAAGCTAATTTTGGTTGGGAGACTGTGAACGGCCTAGTACAATTCAGAAAGCATAACGAGGGTGTGGTACCGGAAACTAACCATCCCCAGTTCATGTGCAATTCTCTATCCAGTACAGCATTTTCCTGTGCAACATGTTTAAAGTAGAAGAGAGTTAAATCATCTTTCCAAGAGAAATTTTCTAGCCATTTGTTTGGCTATAAGACAGGGAAAAAATGCTGAATGATAAGCAAACAATCTGCTACTGAGGGGAATTTCAGGGGCTACAATGTTGCACACTTTCACTCTCACCTGTCTTTTGTATGTTTCCAGCTGACTGCGGGCTGCATTGGCTTTTCTCAACTCTTCTTCCAAGCTTACAGTGTTTTGCATGTACATTGTGTTCTTCTCCTCCAACAGCTTCAATTGTCGCCGTAGGTCCCCCAGATCTTCCAACTTCTTTTTGTAGGATTCCACCTGGCTTTCTAACTTGGCAACTTTGTCAGAAGAATGCCTAATGGGGAAGGATATTGCAAAGATTTAGAAGTCAATCTTCAAAATCATTCATATACATGGGGCAGGTTCATGTGACCCACTGAAAATTGCTAAACTGGGAACTGGAGGGTCTGGGGAGCATGTGCTCCCATCAGGTGTGACATGTGAACCTGCCAACCTCCAGTTCAAGGCCAACTTAACCCCTGCTAACTTGGCAAAGAGGCACTTTTTAACGTGGTGATTATCTTTATTTAGCAGGGGGAGAGTAACTGGCCCTAACCACCCCCAGCACAGTACCTCCAGTGACTGTTGCTGGTGTCTGTCTTATGTTCCTTTTTAGATTGTGAGCCCTTTGGGGACAGGGATCCATCTTATTCATGTATTATTTCTCTGTGTAAACCGCCCTGAGCCATTTTTGGAAGGGTGGTATAGAAATCGAATAAATAAAATAAACTTCATTGGTCCAACTTCAGCCTTCGGTTACAGATCTCAAGCTAAGATATGGGGAGGATCGTATCTCAGCTCCCCGCTGAGATACGAACCTCCCCATCTCTGGCAATTTTTAAAAAAACACCTGAAAACCCATCTTTTCACCCAAGCTTTCCCAGCTTTTAAAAACTCTCTGTTTTTAATTTTATGGCTGTTTTTAAATTGTTGCATTGTTTTAAGTTTTATATGTGTTTTAATTGTTTTTATGTTAACCGCCCAGAGACAAAAGTTTGGGCAGTATAGAAGTTGAATGAATGAATGGATAAATAAATAAAATAAAATAATAAACATGGTAACTCTGGCTGAGAACCAGAGGTGGCTGCATTCACATGTCATGCCCAATGGGAACACACGTTCCCTGGGAACCTCTGGTTCCCGGTATACTAACTCTCAGCAGTTGTGTAAACCTGACCATAGAAAGACATGTTTTCAACTATGACATGTTTTCAAGTACTACATGTTTCTGTTTGATGCCACTGCCAGCAATTATACAAGAAAAGTGTTCCATATAGCTGAAGGAGGTTTGCCCACTCATCACACACTAATTTCTGTTGTGAACCACCCAGACACGTGAGTTTGGGTGGTATAGAAATATGTTAAATAAATAATAAATAAATATTATATAATTTGTTTACTGCATTTTAATCCCAGTACTGTGCATTAACACAGCTTTTTGAAATAGTTTACTGAGTAATGTCAACAAGCCCAAAGCTATGGCTGAGGGCATTCTATTGCACACATGGTCTATCATCTTTGTCCCCTTCCCCAAAGTTCAGCTTCAACATTTTCAGGAGCCCCTGCTTCCCTATTATTGTGAAACAGTGTAAGTCTGACTATGAAGAAAATATCTTCCTGTACTGTAATAGTGGAGCAACCAGGGTTTCTAGAGTTGACACATGGCAATGAAATTTTAGATCCCATTTGGACTAAAGACTGCTTTATACATAGTTTAAGGTGCACCTATAAAATATTTTATAAGCACACCTGAAATGTCAACTGTGTGTGGGGAACACACTGCATGCATCATATGAGGAACATTTGCTGGTGAGTTCAGGTTAGATAGCACCTATTCACCGCATGTGCATTGGCAAACACAAATTATTGCAACTGTGAAGTGGTTGTGAGAAGGGAGACACAGCCAACAGACTATCTGAGAAAATACAACAAAGCGAGCTGGAAGAATAGGATCTAGATACAAAACAGTTATTCATCTGTGCATGCAATAGAGATGGTGATCCATGCTTCTCTCCTGGTGGCTTCTAAAGTCCAATGTGGTAAATTAGCAGCCAAAGCTGCCAAGTGGCTATGGAGTTTTCTTCCAGTTTCATATTTCTAGGATTACACTAGCCCTTGAGATAGGGCTGGCCTAAGATGCAAACCGAATGACACCTTTCCCTCTCATTCCCACCAATTCCCACGGGGCACAGTCCACTGAGAAGTTTTCCTGAGGAAGCCCCATTGAATTGAATGGGGACTGTGCAAAAGCACAATAGTGTTGTCTTGTGCAGGAGAATTTACCTATGGGTTGTATCTCATGTGTCAGATCTCTGTTCCTACTTGCTATAATTAATGGTACCCAAAATCTGCCACCTGAGACAATTGCTTCATTGTGTCCCATCAGTTGCTTCTGATGAGAGGGAGAAAGCTTTATTTAAAACCTGATGATAATATAGGCTGGCAGATGTTTATAACACAGTGTTTAAATTTTTTTTCAGTCCTAGCTATCTCTTAAGCACAACCACCTCCCCAACTTTTCAAATTTGAAATTAAGAAGTGGTTTGTTCAGAAAGGAAACTACAATTCACAATATACATGCCTACAAATGGGAAGTACTTTACTAGAGAAGTACTTTACTACTGATGCTATTATGAATATTGTAACATGTCAAAATATAGCATAAGGTTTCTGGTGATCAAAGAGTTTAACTGAGGTGGGAAAACTGCTGTTGTCAAATGTTTTGATAGTCACTTTATGCTATGTTATAATGTATAACTGTACACAATTAAAAGGACGACACTATCAAAATGAAGCGGTTGGTAGGTAGGTGGGTGAAATCACACCATTGATATTAGAAATAAAAAATACATATCTAAGAAGTAAACAACTAGCTTACCTTAGGACATCCATCTCATCCTTCAGTGACTGAGCTTCTTCAGCTAGATTCGTTAAATCTTCATTCTGTTGCCGCAATTCTGAAATTTCTTTTTCTAGCTCTTCACAACGAATTCGATAATCATCCTTTGCTGCTTCTAATCTGCAAGAGAACATTGTAGCAAGTTCTAAAACCACCAAACAGGAGCTTCTAACCAGCCATAGATTATTCCTTTCTTGCTACCTACCCTAAAGGCACTAGACACAGAAAGTACAAATAGGACACAACTGATAAGTAGCACTTTGACTAAAGATACTACAGGAGAACCTCAGTATTCCCAGGGGTTCCATTATTCACTGAATAATTGGGGCAATGGAAATCTGGGGGTTGGGTTCTCAGAGGTTGGAAAAAATTTCCAGAAGGGGGATAAAATGGCCCTAGAAACATGGGGGGGAGTGGCCTACCAGGATCCACAAGTCCCCAGCAGCGCAGCAATGCCCCCCCCGCCAGAAATCACGGGGTGTTTTTTGGGGAAGTTTTTGTTTAAAATGAACCATAAAATGGCTCCTGATGTCTGCCAAACTCAAAATGGCGGCCAGAAATGATCTCAGAGGTCATTTCCGACCACACTCAACCCACAGATATGCAGGTTTAACCCTTTCCCCCCTCCCCCCCACATATATACCAAGGTCAGGTGTCCATCACCCTACCGCAGATACATGAAACCACTAGTGTTGGACCCACGATTAATGAGGTCCTCCTGTGTTAAGGGAATTAAATATATCTTTTTTCTTTTAAATAAAAGAATATCTTTTAAATAAAAACACCTGGGCTACTGTGATCAAAACTCAAAAATGTATGTGTGCCACAACCATCTTCTCAGAGGCCACTCTATTCTCCAGTGATCTCTCTAGCAGAAGTATATTTTGTCATACAAAATGGCCCCCTCATATGAGCACAAGGCACTATAGGAAGTTGATGTCAGAAGAACTTCAGTTACAGAGCACATGTATTCAGGCACAGTTACAGTATTCATACATAACAAACAAAGCATTAAAGTTTGGAATTTCTCTCTATTTCACCCACACCAGAACTGCTTCAGGGTCCACATCTAGCCGAGGGGCTGCCAATTGGGCACCTATGGTCTGTACAAATGGGGAAAACATGCAAGAAATAGAAGCAAGACTGATTTATTTGCTCATTCAATTTATATACTGCCCTTCTTAAAGTGGCTCAGAGTGGTTTACTCTCCAGACATTTTTTATTGAGTTAAGTTAAAACAAAAAGGGAACTGCAACAAAGAACAGAGGTTTCAACATATATACGTCAGCTTCAGTGTTCTATGTTATTTTTAAAAAATTTAAAAGCAGTTAAACCAGACTAAAAACTAAAACTAAAAACTAGATATCATTAAAAGCCAGGCTAAAAAAGATGGATCTTTAAGGCTCTCCTGAAGGCCTCCAAGGAAGATAACCCTTTTATATTCACAGGGAGTGTGTTCTACAACCCAGGGGTGATAACTGAGAAGGCCCGATCCCAGGTTGCCACCGGATGAACTGGTGGTACCCAAGACCGACTGCTCCCGATTATCTTAATTTAAAATAATATGTGTTTTTAATTGTTTTTAGTGTTAGCAAAGGAAATAGTTATTGCCAATGCCAAATCCCTGACAGGTTTCCAGTGCAGAATGATTTGCATCCATGAAAGATTTCATGCTATCTGATCTAAAGATACCTAAAATAATTGTGTTCCCCTTTTCATAAGTCTTTCTGTTATAACAGAGAAAGTCTGAACACCCTCCATCTAAACATGAAGACTAAAACAAAACAAAACACAACTAAACTAAGCTATTAGAGTTAGACCTAATCACTGTAATGACAAACTAGAATGAAAGCTGTATGAAAAGAAAGTCTTTCAAAAACATGGTAGCTGCCAAATCTAATATTCTACCATGTCATGGAACTCTTACCTGAATGTTTCCTCTTGGAGCTGTTCTAACTGTGTCTGCAGCTGTAAATGTCGACGTCCTGCTGGGCTGTTGGGATCTTCTATGGAATCAGATTGATTCAAGCGTTCCATCAAGACCTGGTTTTCGGCTAGTAAACTACTCTTCTCTTCTTGCAGTGCAGCAACCTGTTATCAAAATGCAATAATGGGCAAACACCACTGCATGTTTTAGAAAGCACCACATCAACCAGTGCAAAGAGAACTAGTGCAGTGGCTAATTCATGCAACATGAAGTCCTTTGTTCATATCTTGCCTCTACCATGAATTTACTATGACTACAATCCAAACACTACTTACTTAGGAATACATCAGGTTTAGCCCATTTTTGATAGACAGCATGTGGTCTAAAAATTGTCCTTTTAGTTTAAAAGAGAAACACCAGCTGCAGAGGTCCTGATCCAATCTGGGACAGTGTCACATGCTATTTGCAGCAAATGCCAATTTTGAAGACAAATAACCTTGAGAAAGGGGCAATTTTCAGCATAAAAGTGAGGGAGAAGATGTGTTAAAACCCTCCCTTGTCACATGCCACACTCCCACAAACTACTCCTCTCACCTGGCCTCTACTTTTATAACACAAAACAAAACCACACAATTTTTCCAGTTTGGATGCAACAACAAACTATGGCGTGCTATGAAAGAAGAAGTCAAGGATGGCACAAGTAAAGGTGGACAAATAGGATCACAAGCTCAAGGCCTGTTCATGTAATGCAAACCATAATTTGATATTATGCCTGAACCAAGTCACAAAAGGCACTTTAAAGGGAACATTAACTTTTTGGTGTATTCTTAAGACTACTTTCTGTCATCTGAAATTCAGAATTCTGTTTCACAAAACTACAAAAACTATTTTTAATGTTACTGTGAAACAATCTACCTACTTGCATATCCAGTTCATGGCATCGCTGTGCAATTTCTTCTTTAGTTGCTAAGGCTTCATTTAATTCTTCTGTGGTTTTCTTTAACTGTGTTTTTAAATACAATATATTTCCATTTATGAAAAATAGAACAATGCAATAATTCTCAACAGCTGTGATCCAGAGAAGTCATACAGATACATTTTAAAGGAACTTTACATGCAGCTCCATTTTTACTTGACTTTTCTTAGCAGAAACTCCCATTCCCAAAGAGCAATAGTTTAGGAGATGCCACACAGAAATCTTTGGAAACACAAGTTGTACACATGACCCCCTTATTCATACAACTTCTTTGGATTACTGCACACAGCTGTAACAAAAGCTGCCTGATTCCATTATGTTAGGTTAGCTTGACTTCAAAGTTATATGTAAACAAGAAACAGAGCTGAAATAGGAAGTATTTACATACAGACACACACACACACTGGGCTCTAAAATTCGTACATGTTGGAGAGAATGCTACAGTATGATGTTTAAAGTTTTTCAGTACAGTACCACTTTTCTTTATAGACGCAAGGAGTGAACAGTGCCTTTTTTAACCTCTTTTGCATATAGCACAAAAGATTGGGAAATAAAACATAAGGAAGAGACAAAGGTAAAGCCTGCTTAGCTCCTGGGTTCTACCTGCAAGGGGAAGCTTCTTATTTCAACAAGTACAGAATTGTTTCAGCATTTACCCATTTGCAATCAGGAAGAGCCTGCTTCAAGCCTTCACTCTAAAACGCTTTAAGAGATCAAACAATGATGGTCATACCCTCCATGACAGTACCTCTCCATTGTTATCAAGAATGAACCAAGACAGTTTAAAAGGGAGTCCTGTCCAACAACTGCCTGCTAGATAAGTTTGATGTTTCACTCAATGACAGAAAAAACTTCCATAATATTAAAAACTCATCAAAAACATTCAGGGCAGCTTCAAAGCCTTTTTCAGTGCTGACTATTTCATTCAATGAAATAAGACACAGACTGTCCATGTATAAACAAGTCCTCTGGTTCTTTTCGAATATCCTGTGACATAATGTTTGTGACTTTCAGATGCAACTGTGCCATAATTTCAAGCATAGAAATATTAACAAAAAGCAACTAGGTTAGATGTGTATTGTAAGATTATCACATCTCGTTCCATATAAAGATCCTATTTATTAAGCAACATGTACGACAAAAGAAGCAAAGCTATCTTTATATACTTTTGTTCAGATATAGACTTGCCAAAGCCTTCACTTGCCAGTTTAAGAAGGGGGCATCAGTAGTTTCTGATGTAGAGCCAGCTAGATTCTTTGGCTGGCAGAGAAGGGAAACAGCAGGTGCATAGCAGCAGTTGGAATTAACAGTTTGCTTTGTATAAAACTCAAGGATGCAATCTTTGCTTTTTACTTAATGATTTTATCAGCCATTAACAAACAGCTGTCCTTATCAATTTCACAGCCCCTGTACCTCCTACTCCTTTTATTGGCTCTCTTACCAATTGGCACTGGGGAAAGGAGAGCATAATATAGAAGGGGAGACATTTTACTTTGGCCACAACTACATGAGTCAGTTTCAGTCCTTGTGCAGCCTTTTGGTGAGGCTTTCAAAAAGAAAAGGAGTACTGATCAAGAATCAAGAATGCATTTATTCATGTTATAGCTCTGCAATGGTGTAACTCCTAAAACTGAAATTAAAACTCAAACTCTACTTTGCCCAAAATTATTAATAAAATTGTAAGAATTGCATTCAGATTTGCTGAATCTGAAGCTCCCAAACAGACTTTGGCAAGCATGAAAGAAACAAAAGGCAAAACAGAAAACAAAGGCTATAGCTCTAGCTCATTTACAATATACCAGGAAAAGTGCATAGAGAGCTCCACTAATGAAAGAAAATAAACATCTGGTATTAGATACCTGACGGTCAAGATCAACGTAAGCATCATTTCCAGCAGACACTGGAGATTCTTTACTCATCAACTGCAATTAGATTACACTGGATTAGAAAAAGCAAAAGATTTATTTGTATTCGTTTAAGAAGCAGGGCAGTCTAAAATACAAGGAAGCTTTGGGGATAGAGAAAAATCAATGATAAACAGTCTAATTTTTACCAATTTCTACAAGTAATCTATCAAACAGCTGAAATCTAATTAAAATTGACCAAAAGCCTATTTTACAGATTTCCTTTTTGAACACTTAATACTCAAAAATTCTCAGCAAGCTTCCTGGTTTGTCATCACTGGAAATGAAGCTCAACAATTAAGTTCTGTGTTAACTAAACTAGTAATTCTAAATTATCGTGGGAGCAACAGGGAAGGAAAGACAGGAAGGGAACATAGTACCAGTATCCAGAAGTTTAAACCTTCTAGAGTTAAAGAAAAGTGGAACATTTTATTAAATTTGCTATCGCAAGAAAGTGTCCAACATAATCCCCAAACTTCTGATTTCTTAAGAGTGTCACATATCATGCCCTCTGCAAATTGCTTCTATCTACTCTAAATTAAGATGAAGCAGACTTAAGTAATGCAGTAATGAACTATATGCCATAGCCCAAACCCTTACCTCTTGAATGGCTGTCATGACAACATGTTGAACAGACTCCTCCATCATCATGATGGTCTGTATATACTCTGAAAGAGAACAAGTTTGGTATGCCATCGTTTATATCTATGAATATCATATAGATCAGTAGCTCTGCAATTCCTGCAGCATCAACATTTCCAATTTTTGCACAGTAAGATGTGTAGTGTTCCTTTTAAAAAAATTATGACGCAAGCAACGGCTATATAAAGATAATTATTTCTGCTCAGCAATGGGAGTAGCCTACCCACAACACAACAGTGGTACTAGACCTTATCCAGAATTAGTAGACTAATAAATGCTTAAGCATAAAATGTGAAGGCCTTGTGGCAGAAAAATGTTGTCTTACAAGATCTTCAGCCACTTCCCATGTTCTTAGAAATTTGGATGGTGGTGGTTTGAAATTAGGCTGGTATTTAAAAAGCTTCTAGTTTAGCCAATCTGTGCCCTAAGTGGGGGGGGGGGACCTGTTCTTCAATGGTGGCCAATGCATGCATGCACACTTCTTTCTGAAAGATTTCATGAGTGCTCATGTTGATACACTTCCACATAAATTTCTGATGAGAGTATGTGATGAGCAGTGTGGTGTTGGTTTTAAGAAGTTAGAGGTACCAAAATGGTTTCTATAACAGAAATAGGAACATGTGTAGTGATCAGCCACCCCTCTCCTAAACAGTAAACTGGAAGTGAACCCTGTCCTGACTGACAGGCTGGTGAATTCCAGGGATCAGCCAATCAGCTGACCAGGTAGGTGGGACCTAGACTGCTGTTGGAAGGAAGAGAAGGTCCCTTTGTTAGTAGAAGGAGGCTGGAGGTGAGAGAAGCACAGGCGGAAAGGCTTAGTGAGGAGCAATGGAGTTTTGTTCTAAGATTGTTTACCTGTAGTGTAACTAAACTAAGAAACAATAGTCTTCACCCATCCAGCCAGGGTGTTGTAAAATACTCTGTAAGCTTTTAAAAGGTGTTTTTGTATCTTCCTTCATCCCTGTTCCTACAACTGGGATGCTTTTTGAAGTGTTCTTCTAACCATTGAGTATTTTTACCTGTAACTAAAAGCTGAGAGAGATGGCAGCGGTCTGTAGCTTTTGAATAATATTTTTTCTTTGCATTTTACAAGCCTCTCTAGGTGGATTTTTGGCTCAGGAGAAAGGGTTTGTTTGTTTTTACTCTGGTACAAACATGCCTTGGTCCAGTCCACTTGGATCAGTTTTCTCACCATGTGTAGGCTTGTACGTGGAAGGTTTTTGCATTTAGCTTAAAGCAACATAAAGGGAGTTTCCCCCTAGGATTTCCACCCCAAACCCAGGGAGGGTCAAGCTCTATGATAAGGGTGTGCAGAGAGCCATTTTTGAACCTACAAGAAATACAGGAAAGTAAGGAAAAGCCTTGCTCGGAAAGTATAGAGGGGATGATTCAGCATTTTTCTTCCCCTCATGTGGGCTTGCTCCAAGACAAAGGCTTTAATTCACTACAGCATGCTATAAAAGCCCTTTATTTGTCTATCTATTACCTACTTAAGAACGTAGCCTCCCATTAGTCCAAGCGCACACACACACACACACACTCTCTCTCTCTCTCTCTCTCTCTCTCTCTCTCTCTCTCTCTCTCTCTCTCACACACACACACACACACACACACACACACCCCTTTCCCCTCAACATTTTTAGTCCAAGGCAGCCAAGTGGAGGAACAGGATTAAGGGGGCAGGGAATAGATGCTCAACACTTGCTCCTCCAGTCTTCTTTCCCCTCAAAATCATGTCTCATCCACACATCTGCTTTTCCATCATTAACAGAAACAGTTAGAGGCATCCATCTCTTTTCCTCCCATGACTGGGAAGAGCATTGGAGGAGTTGAGGGTTTTGTTTAAGCATTGAAGTATCCTAGAAACAGGATTCCTTCCAAAGTAGGGGGGAAAAATAACATCCTTCCAAAATTGTAAATATAATACAGACCAAAGTCTGAGATCATCATCAGTGGGAAGCACTTCTTGGTCCCACAGTTTTTCAAAAGCATGCTAGCTTTCTCAGGCAACATACTTCATCAGACACCCAAAAGCAATGGCAGATCTAACCACATCTAAGTCAAACAAAAGTCCAGTTTGAACAATGAATCCTTTTCAATAAAGGATAACCAACCTTGCTTTTGTTCACAGTTTACAGCACAGCCTAAAATGAGCTGAAGCATTCTTCCAAGTTCAGCAGCATCCGAGTGTTCCCCAATTAAGTTGACATCAGGAAGGATAAAATCATTGATCTGCTGCCCCAAAATCTGTGCCAAGAACAAAATGTAGTCATATAAAATTGAAAACATGGCAAATACCCCATCACAGTTTTTAGAAAGTGTATGAAATCTTGGCTTTTTAACCAGGCTTTTATAAGACTGTCTCTACTGCCAGTGCTTTGTATTTTGTATCATTATATTGTGTTTGTATTTAAAATATTTTTAGTCATATCTATGTTTTTATATTTTAGCTTAATATTTTAATTGTGTAATTTTTATAGTTTTGTTTTAATTTCTTTATGTGAACAGCCTTGGGATTGTTTTAATGAAAGGCAGTATACAAACTTAACAAATAATACCATTAGGAAAGCATACCTACAACACTTGGCAAAATTTCCAAATCTCAGGGCCAAGCTAAACATTCAGCAGCAGACCTAGGTCATCAGAAAGATGCAACCCAAAGTGGGGATCTGTAGTGGACAACTTGTAGTGCAGAAACAGCATGTGGGAAAGGGGTTATTCAGGCCTCCCCCTGCCCCATTTTACCTTGGCTACTCTGCTAACAAAAGCTTGCCAGGAGCTCATAAACAGTGGAGAAGACACCCACTGATTCCTTTTCTCTAGCTTAGAAATTAAGGGTGAGATTTTTAAACAAGATCTCAAATCTTAAAAAAAAAACCCCAAAAACAGTTAATTGCATTAAGGATAAAAGTCTAGCACTTTTATCTTTAATCATCTTTATCTGCATGTTAGACACTCAAAAAATGTGAACAAAACAAAATTGAATGCTAAATAGATGGTCTACAACACTGGGTAAAAATCCTTACCTCATGATTGTAATCCAAAATTCCTTTTAAAATTTTCTTCAGATTGCTCACCTTTTGGGGGAAGAGAAAAAGTATATTTCGAATGTTTAGTAAGGTATAGTAAGGTTCATACACACAAATTTCTAGATGAAAGTAGTCAGTCATGAAGTTATGATTCTATAATAATTTTATTATTTCCAAATTCTCTCTTCTCATAGTCATGAGAATATACAAAATCAGCAGAAAGGACTACTTACATTAATGGGTTTTGAGTTTGGCTTCCTTTATACAATGAACTTAAAAAAAATTGCAATTCAAAAGTTGTTTGGCTCAGACCATGAACTGTGTACAAACAGTAGGGTTTCTGAACCTTTTCTTGGCAGTAGTTGCTTGTGTGGCTTAGCTTCAAAAACAGCACAAGGAGCTGCCTCAAACTGAGGGTGGATAAGAGAGCAACAGACTCCTGTGTGCACATACAAGCCATTAGACATACCTGAGGGGTATCTGGATCACAGCCTTAGTATTAAATCTAAAGTATTCTTTTTTCCACTTCATCTTTGAAATTCTTTGGATCATAACAAATGTCAATTGACTTTATAGCTTATCTTTTCACCTTCTAATACTTTACTTTCTCATTAGCCAAAACAAACAGATACTTAGGTTTGTTTTCTTCCCTAAACTCCAAAATTATCAAAAATTATTGGGATCTAAGAAAAGAAGTTTGATGCTGTTTGCAAGATCTATAACAAACAATTTGTACGGTGTCCAATAAATATAGAACTTGAAGTAGAAACACATTATGGAGCAAATACATTCAAACATTAAGAGAACACCAGTTGCAAGCACTACCAAACTCTCAAAATCATCAGATAATTTAAGAACAGCATTTCAGTGGCAAGACATGATTTACTGAAGATAGATTTTCAGATTGTAATTAAAAAAAAAAAATCTCAAGAAGTGTGCTGCAACAGCTACCACCTGAAAGAGGCAAGCGCTGAGCATGAACAGGAAACAGATTTCTGGCAAGTTCTATCTAAACTGAGCACAGGGGGGGAAATAATAGAACAGATTGCATTCTTGAGCAACAGAAGACCATGACCGAAGTCCATCTCAACCATGGCACCTGGTAAGAGGAATGTATTTGAGTTGTTTGGGCAGAATGTGGTTTTTGCAAACCATAATTTGTTTTCAAACCAGGATCAAGCCATATTTTCAGATCCTGGTTTACATAAATAAAACGTATGATTTGCACAAATCTGAGGGCCAAACTACATGTTACATTAAACATGTCACTGGCCCCAATGTACTTTTCTTAACTAAATAGAAGCCATGGGGTGGGGGTGAGGGGTGCCAATTCAGACTGGAATGTAGGGAGCTTTCCTCCCACAGCAAATGGCAGCTGTTGGGACTTACATTATTAGTCCTGATGTACTTAGGCTCCCAGTCCAGATGGCACCTGTTCCCCCCAGCTCCCGAGTCAGGAGCTTGGGGGGCGGGAGGAACAGGTGCAATCCGGACGGGGAGCCTCAGTACATCAGGATTAATAACGTGTTTAACATAATATGTAGTTTGGCTCTGTTTACCACTTTGGGATGAAAAGGCAAACCATTGTTTGTTGCCAACTAGAACCAGAAAGCTTCTTATTCTAAGTCCAAGGCTTGTCCTTGTAACAAAACAAGAGGCGAAGTCACATCTGAATTAAAGGAATAGTTAATGGTGTGTTTAAAAAAAACAGCAACACTATTGAGATAAGTTTTGAATGCAATAAAGCATCTTAGTTTTTTGTTCTCTTACATCTCTACAAAAGTAAGTCACTAAACAATTCCTTGCAAGGGTAGACAAGAAGCAGGTGTGTAAATTAGTAACTCACAGAGTTTGAGTATCAAAGCTGGTGCCCAAGTCCCTTGTGTAGATCCTATTTCAGACTGCTGAAATACCTTGGGGTGACCCACTGATAAAAACATTGCTTCCTCAGCTGAACTGTGAAGCCCACTGACAAGAAATCTGATATACAGGGAGAAGCAAGACCTCTACCATGTGAAAGCCTTTGTTCAGTCTTGAATAGCTGTGAATGCAGTACAGAAAGGCTGCTGCAGATGTTGGACCACAACTCCCAACAGCCTCGACTATTGGCCACTGTGGCTGTGGATGATGGGAGCTGCATTCCAAAAATAGCCGGGAGGGCCAAAGTTGTGCAGCCCTGTAGTACAAGGAGAAATGCCTCAACCATGTCTGCACAACAGATGTTTTGGCTATGGATCTCTTAATGGCTCATTTTAAATTATCTTTTGAGAATTAAATGAAGCAGCAGTAGTTATACTACAAATGTCTTCATTCTGGGGGGAGATAGTTCATACATTTCTATGAGGTTTTTATCTCCTGGATATATAAGGAGTACAAACATCTGTTTGAACAATAATGTATTAGAGAATTTTTATTTAAGGATGAATAGAAACTTGCTTTATCAATGACATTTTCCTCTCAGTTTCCTTGTACATTCGTTAGGTCTTACAAGGACAGTGATATTTATTGCATGTAAACAAGAACCAAGACAAGAACTCTGTAGATCAACCATGAATCATAAGGCCAGATTATATACAGAAGCAAACATAAAAGTAATTTATCATGTATTGTGACAAGCGTATCACCATGAAGCAATTAAGTAAGGATTTCAGCAAAAGCTTCTGAAATTTTAAAATCAACAAGTGTGCAATAATAAACATGATGATGTGCATAGCAGTTCATTCTCATTGCTCAGTTTTTATCAGTCAAGAGGAATCTGGGATTCAAGACAGAAGCTCCCATGTTACCTCCACATCATCAGCAGGTTAGCCTGAAAAAAGACTCCAGTGGAAGGCAATTTTGGCCTTTGCCTTCTGTAAACATGTACTGCAAACACAAAGAGGATAAATTCATTATTTTTGCCTAGGGTGTAAACCTATTGGTCAATGACTCGCTTTCTGGGCAGGCCACCTTGAGAAAAAAAAGACAGGCCATGTCTATTCCCTCCACCAGAGTAGACTGCCGGCAAGTTCTATTGCCGTGTTCTTGATTCTATTGGCACAACATAAATACAAACCAACTCCCTCTCAAAAAGATACCCCATTTACAGATAAGTTTACTCTCTTGGCCTTTCAATTGCAGGCAGAGAAGCAGAGATAAACAGCTATGTCCTTCAGCTGTTGGACTACAAGTGCCATCACCCCCGACTACTGGCCTATGTGGCAGAGTATGATTGCACTTGTAGTTAAATAACAGCTGGAGGCCAACACTGTGCAACCTTGCAAAAAAGGAACCCCAGGAAAGCAGCAAAGTTCAAACACATGAGCACATCTTACTGGGAAACTAAGTGAACTCTGGCCTGAAACAATTTAATCCAGGTAAATCAAGCCAGGACCTAGAACATTTGGCCAGTCACATTGGTGACAGGAGAAGAATTGGACCTAAGCAGTAAATAGGTGCCCAGTTATGGCATGTCCTCCAGTGTCTAGACCATTCAATGGAGAGGAGCAAGGAGAATTTTCTGTTTGGACTTTTCCTTTTTGCCAGTGAGACTGAATTTCTTACTATATGCTTACAAGCAACACCAGTTTAATGCAAAAATATGGCATTGAATTTAGCATTATTGTAGATAGTGTAGCAATACAGCTACAGCAGTATGGTATCCAAGGTCCTGAATGACCCCTATATTAATTCCTACAGGGTCCAAGAGACCCTGAATATCTATTTGATCTCTTCCTTGCACTTTTCCCCTCAGCAAAAATCTCTTGAAAACAAAAACTGGTAAGAGTACAGAATGGTTAACACCTTAACCCTGCATCATCGTGATATAGCTTTTAATGTCATTTTAGGACCTAAATCAATAAATGTGCAATAATGATGTGAATAGCAGTTCCTAAGACAAAGTCACAATCATTCATGGTGTTGGGGTCATTTAGAACTCTCCCCAATACTGTACATGCAGTGTCTCTCATTTTTGAACTGGTGTCTAACTGGCCCCAATGCCAGTTTCATTAAACTCTAGTTGTTGTCGTTGTTTTTAAGCACAATAAAGGATAGGCTGGGGTTGAAATAATATAGGGACAATTAATTACTATTAAGAGAATACAAGGAGTATGAAGTTGTACAGGTTAAAGATCCCCAAAGCATATGCATTTAATTTTATTGGGTCTTCAGACATTTTATTAATATGTTTAAATCTGTAACTTACTCTGAACCTCTCAGAAGGGCAGGCTAAAAACCAAACACACCCACACATAATTGCAACTGTTTGTGAATTAATAATTACTAGCGGGGCCGCCCACTCCCCCACCCACCCCCGTGGTTTCTGGCTGGCAGCACCATCCTGCCACTGCCATCCCTATTTTCTCCCCGGTGCTAATTGCCAGCTGCTTGCGAACTCTTGCAAGAGCTGCTACGCATGGCATTAGCGATGGGTACACCTAGGAGAAATAGATAGATAGATAGATATAGATAATAAGCCTTTTTAAAAAATCAAAATACCTTCAGTCTCCAGTTGTCTCCTACTTCAGTTTTAATTCTGTTTAACCAGTTTTCATCAAAGTATGATGGATCTCTAAAAAGGTAACAGTAGAATATATTTCAAAACAAAGATCTAGACCACCACCACATATAGCTGTAAACTTTAACATTATTGTAAAGTAACAACTTACAACAATGCTCTGTATTTTTGTTTCTATCTGCTTGTCTGGAATATGTATATCATGCTCACCATCTTCAAATGGAGCTACTGTAAACTGAGTACTCCACTCAAAGTACTAGATTAACAAGGGTGGTTGAAGACGTTTGTGCACCTGAAGGGAGTTCTTAAAAGCTGCCTCAATTTGCCTCTCTCAGCTCCACCCCAATAAGCATTTAAACAAGTTCAGGGGAGGTGGCTGCTTGCTGACAGACACTTTGTCTCACCCCAATCACCATTCAAGGCTTGTCAGGGGACCACAGTGACAAGAAGAAGCTGCCAGCAAGCAGTCTCTCCTCCCTAACCCACATTCCAAAGCTGTCTGTCCTTTCTTCTCCTTCCTTTGTCTTGCATGCTGCTAACTGGGTCCTGCCTCCATCCATATAAAGAGACAGGAGCAGAACTGGGAGTCACAATATGTAGCACACCAGAAGTGCAGGAAGGGAGAAGGAAGGATGGCTAGAGGATGAATATATTTAAAGCATTTAAACAAGTTCAGGGGAGGAGGATTTATATCTCCATTTTAAAAAGGAGATTAATTATAAGCTTCAGTAAAAGTAACAACAGATCAAGGAAGCAGCAGTAAGCAAGTTGTATGCAACAGTGGTTTCCTATTAAGATAGGATTGAAATGCTGACAGTTCTCCAGATTATTTTGTACAGTCATTCCTCGCCAACCGTGAGAGAACCATTCCGAGAAAACCTCGCGGTTGGCGAATTTGCCGTAGACGAGCCATTGAAATAAATGGTAAACAGGGGGTTAGGGGACTTGCAGTCACAAAAAGACCAAAAAATACAGCGGGGGGGATCCCCCCAAATCACCAGGAATAAGAGGAGTGAAGGGGACTCCCAAAAATGACCCCCAACCCCCCCAAAAAACTGCCAAAAAATCTCACCAAACCACAGATACTCAGGTCGCAGATGACAAGACCTGCCACAATTTCCCTGTCACGGATACTCAAAACTGGGATTGGGAAACCAATCATTGGCAAGGGATGACTGTCTAGTCATGAGAAATTTTATAACAGAAACATTAGAAATTTTGATGTAAGTTCAGGCTGCCTTGGCTCTTTTCTAAAGTAAGAACTATGCTTTTTGAGCTAATGCTCCTTGAAATCACCCTTCATGTAAATGATCCTTCATGGACCCTTCATAATCAACACTATGTTTTAATGTCTTTTGGTTTGTCTTTGTTATGTCTATAAATGCTGTACTAGAAGCTAAGCAGGTAAATGAGAGCATAATTTCAGATATACAAAAGGCATCCTTTTGATAACCGCTCTGTAAAACCTTTGGCAGGTTGCTCTCTCCCCTATACTCTCAAAGCGCAGTTCAATATATGATTGTCCTACCTGGGAAGTACAAAAATTAGCTCTAAAGCAGTCACCTGTGCATCCAAAGTTCTTTTTTTTTTCCATCCATGCACACTACTATATATCAAATAGCAAAGGAACTACTGCTATATAAATGGTTTCCTATTCCTAACCAGTCCTGAAATATAGCTCCAGAAAAACTCATACGCATAAAGAGAGGTGAACTGATTCTGAAAGCTGCTTGCTAACCCTGCTTCATGAAATCCCAAGAAACCAGGATCACTGCTTTTCAGAGAAAAAGTTCTCAAAGCACAGAAGATAACAATAATTCCCTGTCCCCAAACGGCTCACAGTCTAAGAATAAACACAGGGGAGATATCAGCAACAACCACAGAAATGCTGTGCTGGGATTAAACAGGGCCAGTTGCTCTCTCCATGCTAAAAATGAGAGAATCACTACTTTGAAAGGTGCCTCTTAAATCTAGTTAACAGACAATGTTGTAGTAGCACAGAATGTTTCACGAACTGAGTTAAAATTACTGAAGTACAGCTTGGTTTTCAACAGAGATGATAGAATTACTGACTGAAACAAAGAGCACAGATGAGCTATTGGTAGCAAAAAGACTGGTTTGTTCAGTTTGAAGACTGAATGTACATGTACACAAGAGTGAATGTGAAGAATGTACATTCCACCATTTTTATAAGCAAATTCTGCTGTATTTGATACAAGGGTGATATGAAAATACATAACTATTTGATGCAATATGTCATACTAGCAATATGACCACCAAATGGTGAGAATTTGCATTAAAACATGGCTCTAAAGTTGGGCTACAACTGAACAGTTAAACAAGTGAGGCCCACACTTCCATTCCTGGCCAACTTTGCCTCACTCCTTTTTGCCGTGGCCCTTGCTTTATCCCACTCCTCATCTGTTGGGATCTGGCCCTCTCCACACTTGCAGTAAGGGTGTAGATGAGACAGCACACTTCCATTCTCCAGTCCTATTCAACTGCACCCCATCTCCATGGCCATGTTTTTTGAGGGGAAAGCAATGCTTTTGTGACACCAGCCATTATACCAATTCCCACCTGGCCTCAGACTCCTTTCTCTAGGAATGCTGATTGCTAAACATGCAAACTGGCATCAACTATGCACAAGGATTCATGTAGGGGCTGCTGAAGTAACAAAAGCATTGTTTTACCTTCAACCAAGAGGGAAATGGGCTATTATGCCCTTCAAGATGAAGCAGCATTTTGGAAGGGCTTTCACCTAGGTTCCCCCAACAGTCTATTAGCTTTCTGCATCTCTCCCAGCTTGTACTGGCAAGTCTGTTTGGAAGGAGGAGGCAGAATGACAGACTCACCGGGTTATAAGACAGGACATTATTAGAGAATTTTCAAGATGTGCACAACAGATTATCTGTATAGCTTCACAAAGAACCTTCAAGCATTGAAAAATCTCCTGCCATTTAATCATCCTCAACCAAAATTAATGTCCTTGAAAGATGCTGAACTTCACCGCAGGAAAACAGAGCCCCTCTGTTTACTGCAGAAGGCATATTACGCAAGCAACAGCATTTTACTCAACACTGCCTTGACACAGTCATGACACTGAAAGGCTAACACAAAGCGTAATGTACAGTAAACTAAATCAACACTGCTACTTACAAAGAACAGCCATATTCTTTAATGAATACTCAGCCACTCCAGCCCTGAGATCTTTTCCATTACAGAACTATATTTATATCATATATATTTTGCATAATAAACCTGAAGGACAAAAATTTACCTCTTCCTTTTGTCCCTCTTTTAGCTCTGTACTGTCAAAATTTAAATTGTTCCTCTGAGCAGGGACCTGTCTTTTTTGCTCATATATGTTACCAGTAAAAACATCACATACACCAACAGCTATAAATAATAGCCTAAGGATGCAATCCAGTACGGACTAGTTTTTGGGAGTATGTGCAAACACGTTCATGAATAATCCACATTAATAACGCTTATTGCTGAGAAGAACCATACTTTAACATTATATACAGGATCATAAAAACAAAATGAATTGGACAAGTGAGACAAATTGGACAAGTGAGACAAAGTGAAACCGCCCAGAGAACTTGTATTTTGGACAGTATAGAAATGTATTTATTAAATAAACAAACAAACAAACAAACAGCATCCTGAGCTGCCCTCTGACAAATAATTTCCCCCACTCATTTCCTTCTTGCAGCCCTGTTCCCTCCAAAAAGCCATTCCAAAAGGCTTGAGAGACCTTCAGCTATGGCATGAGAGGATGAACCCCTAGAAACCAGGTGGAGGCATCTTCTGAATGGGGCACTCCCTTGACCTTCAAGAATGGCTTTGAGGGAGGGGCTGCAGTAAGGAAGGGCTAGGGGAAAAGGCTTGCACAGGTGCTTCTCAAGAAACTACCCACTGTTTTAAAAACAAACCCCCAAAACACTCTTACATCTTTTGAAGTACTTGGGCCATCACAACACCATTGGTTAGATCTTCCACAGTCTGGCATGGTGCTTCAACATTGAATGTCTGGATCTGAGAAAGGAAAAAAGCCACAGTTTAGCCAGTCTACGTTATGCCAAACCATCAAAGCATTTCCAAAAGGGCACAAGGCGATTGTTACCCCCCTCAAAAAAAGCACAAAGAAATGACAATAGTAAATAGTTTAGCTCAAGAGCATACATGCATGACATCAATTAGTACCCCAAATTATAAATAAGGGTACAGTGGGACTTGTCAGGAAGTCACTCTCTCTTATCTATCCCTAGATTCTGAGTTTATTGGGACAGGGACTTGTGCTTTTGCAAATTCATCTTATTTATACAAAGAGTGCCTCTAGAGCAGGGATTCTCAACGTATGGGTCCCCAGATGTAATTGGACTTCAACTCCCATAATTCCCAACCAAAGGCCACTGGGGCTGGGGATTATTGGAGTTGAAGTCCAATAACATCTGGGGACCTACACGTTGAGAAACTCTGCTCTAGAGCACCTAAAGAAGAGTTGCAGACAGGCTCGGCCTGGCCCACAGGGCAACAGGGCATATTCCCGGTGCGCTCTACCCGCACAGCGCCCCTGCACCCCAACTCTCACCATTAATTACCTATTCTGCTCAAAACTCGGCGCCCTCCCCACACACATTCCACCGCCCTCTCAGTGCCCCCAGTCCGGCCCTGGAACTTGCAGACCTCCTGAAAATCAGGTCTCAGAGTCCTTCACATTCAGATTTTCTCCTGCTGTCACATGGGGATTTGTTTTCCTTTGGCAGTGTAACAGGTGGAGTTAATCACATCCTGATCCACATCTTGCAATAACTGCAAAGAACTGCTAAAGCAAATTTGGTCAATTGATTCTACCCCCAATAAAAATCAGTGAAGATCTGCACAGACTATATAACACCAGAGATGCATTCCATACAATGTTAAATGGACCCCTCAATTATAACATATATTTTCTAAAATGTAAATTATTGGAGAGTCTAGCAATATGCTGCCAGCCTCTTGTGCTCCCTCTCCCTTCCACGATTTGCTTTAGCTATAGTAGAATATTACATCCTCATCAGTACTAATCATGGTTAACACTACTAGACTGCCTTGTGAGCAGGATTTGCAAATCCTGATTTCATACTTTTATAATGAATGCAATCCTCATTAGCACTAACCATGGTTAGTGTCAATGCAGATGTAAAACTACACCTATTGTTAAGCTAGCCATGGAAAGGAAAGGGGTATTTGCACAGTAGAAAGATCAATGTTAGGAAAACTGGAAACAATACATCTGCACCAGGCCTATAAAGTAAGGCAGCATAATCTTTGTGTAATTAAAGTTACCAGAATGGTTCACAAAGCTTTTGTACTTTGTGTTTTGCTGGTCGAATGACCGTAACAATAAAGATTTGATTTGGATGGTTCACAGAGATGTGAGTTTTATAGTTATTAGTTAATATTTTGGAAATTTTCCCATGCAATTCCCCCCCTCCCCAAAACAATTATACAGATTTTCCTGATGCCATAAATAGATTGTGCTTAGATTTGGCATGTTGTTTTTGGACTTATTTATACAGTGCAGGGGGTGGGGGACCCAACTACTTGAGTTTCCCCTCACCTTTTTTCAAGTAGCCAAATAGAAATTTTAGAAATGAGAAAAAAATATAGGGAAATGTTCCAGAAAACTTTCCATTTTGGAAAAAAGTAGGTGGAAAGTTTTCCACCTCACATCTGTTTTGTGTAGTCACTTCTGTTTCAAAGATTGTTTTTGTTTTCTATTTATTTTTCCATGACGAAACTATGCATAGGCAGAATTTTTAGCATGTCTCCTAGCACACCACAAACTGGTGAAAAGTTGGTGTCCTTTATAAAATGGCATAACAATTCCCAGTCAAAAGAAGGTATAAAATACTTTACTATATGAATATAACTACATTTAGGGACAATATTATTTTGTACATTCATGGAGAAGGACAAGATATTCCTGAGACATGTCTGACACCAGAAATTGCAACTGTATAGAACTGCCTACTTTCCTTTGGTGTCATTACTAAGTGGTTGACAATTCTCAATAGCTCTACCCAGGAGTTACTCTAAAAGGACTACTTAATTTCAACAGGACTACAAGACTAAAGCCACCTAATGGTGCAGCGGGGAAGTAACTTGCCTAGGGAACAGGAGGTTTGCTGGTTCAAATCCCCGCTGCTATGTTTCTCTGACTATGGGAAACCCCTATATCAGGCAGCAGTGATATTGGAAGATACTGAATGGCATCATCTCATACTGCGTGGGAGATGGCAATGGTAAACTCCTCCTGTATTCTACCAAAGAAAACCACAGGGCTCTGTGGTCGCCAGGAGTCGACACTAAATCAACAGCACAACTTTATTTTACTTACTCAAGAGCAATATAGTCTGGATATCAGCCAGTCAATTTTCTTACCCTTGGCCAGCAGCAGCCAATGGTATGGAGAAGGGGAGAAAAAGATTTACGACAAAAGCACAAAAGGTAAATTCTAGCAGAATTTACCTCAGTAAACAAGGTAAACACAGTAGACTTTTTTAGTTTTAGTAAAAACTAGTAGACTTTTGTCGTACTGTTATAGCATACTCCCCTATTATGGCTGGGAGAGGTAGGAAGCTGTTTTCAGCAGCAGCCACATGCATTTTAACATCTCATTCTACTTTTGGTCTCATCAGATTGTAAATCAAGAGGAAGCACCTCAAATATCTGCTTCCTGCTTCATATAGAGCGAATGCTAGGGACTCACATCTGAGAATTCATAAAATCTGAGGCACATCGACCCATTTTATAATGTAAACTAGCTGCTTTTAAAACTTGCGTGAAAACTAACTACTTTCAATACTCATAATGAAAACAACTTTCCATCTTAGAAATAGAAATTTCTGTGTAGAAGGCATAAGTGCATAAACAGTAACTCTGTACTTTCAGGTTTTCTAAAGCAATTATAGGTAAAGTTTCCTAATCTACATTTCCTATTCCCTTGGAGAATAAAAATAATCAAAAGATTCACAGGAAGTTAACACCCTGAAGAAAAATAGGAGGACTAATTTGAGCCTGCCCATGTATATTCAAGCGCTCAATTGTTTCATGTAGAAAGTGTTTCAGCTGAACAAGCCTGTTAACCTACTGATCATTTAATCCACCCTAACCAGTTCTTAAAATGTTCACAAACAGGTTAGAGCGCTTGGGTTTGACATGGACGGTTTTACAAGCATTTTAAGACGCTTAACTCATTTTCTTGCCTAAGTAATCAAAAAGTTACTTTTAGTAGTATCAAAGAGCAATTCCCCCTTATAATTAATGACAAGTACAGAGGCACTCTTACCCCTGGACTTCCGGGCAGAAGTCCATGTACTCCACACTCCCTGGGGGCCCCCAAATCGTCTTTAGTCTGTCCCAGGTGATGTGGTCACGGCCAAGCGTGACTGTGACCTGTGCCAGGTGTGACTTCTGCTTTAGAGACAAAGGAGGGAGTGAGGAAAGAAATATGTGGGATGGGAATATGTTAAGTTGTGTGTTGAAATGTTTCTGCTAATGCACCTTTGCATAAATATACCTTTTTATATTCTTACATTCTTGTGAGTGCAGTTGCTGTTTGTGCTCTCAGGAACCCACGTGTTAAAAAGATTGTGTGTTTCTGTGTGTGCAGAGTGATGGTGCTTAACTTGCAGTGGTGGTACTGGGGGGTGCCTCCAAAGGCCTTTAGGTCCAGGCTCCAAAATTACCTAGGTGTACCTCTAGACAAGTAAGCCTGGGAGAAGAGATAAAAGGTTAACACTAGATACACATACAAAGTAGCTCAAAGTTTAACAGGAGTATGATTTTCAAACAAGAAAAATATGCTTCTCTGTCCTTAACACAATCTGCTGCTACAACAACGAATATTTATATACTGCTTTTCAACGTGTTCTCAAAATGGTTTACATAAAAATATATTATCAAATAACTATTCTATTTTCAAAAATAATGCAAGCAGTGTTCTCTCTAATTTTTTTCATCTGTGTGAGGAATTAGACTTGTTCTGGGTGGCAGTATCAAGGCAGCGTGTGAGCACATGCATTCAGGGTGGCGCCTTCCTGATTCAACCTGAGCGGGATCTAAAATGAACTAAGCGGACATTTAAAAAATGTATGAGCGTGCACATATCTTAGAGGGAACACTGAATACAAGGTAAACACCAGCAACAGCCACTAGAAATATGCTGTACTGGGTTGAACAGGGATAATTGCTCTCCCACTGCTACATATAAGAGTACTGGCCTACAACTCCCACAATCCCTGGCTACTGGCCACTGTGGCTGGGGATTATAGGAGTTGTAGTCCAAAAACAGCTGGAGGGCCAGAGTTGAGCAGGCCTGATGTAGACAGACATAACACGAGTCAAGAAATATTGGCTCTGTTCACCAGCCGAAATGATATTTTTACTTGTTGGGGGTTCTGAGCTATGTTGGTACATTACTCATAAGGATTTTTTTTTCACTTCTCAGGCATCACTTTCACTCATCACAGAGAAGTAGACTAGTGGATTTCCTGAGCCCTGGACATACCGACGGCCAGAAAACCTCCATATGCATGCATTCTGTAGAATATTCCTAGTTCTTTGGCACTTAAAGGGTTCCCCCCACCAACTTTACCAGCAAGCCCCTCTAAGCTCATTGTTCAAGATTTGTTTTTTTTAACTGCAGAAGCATTGTGACTGAGTAGGTGCAAAGGGTCATTTAGGCTATTCAGCAGCAAGTTTAACTGTACATACATGGTGTCTGCCTCTCTAGATTGCACCCATAATTGCAATATAGGTATATAATATAGGAGCAAGCGTGGTGTAGTGGCTAGAGTGCTGGACTAGGACCGGGGAGATCCAAGTTCAAATTCCCATTCAGCCATGATACTAGCTGGGTGACTCTGGGCCAGTCACTTCTCTCTCAGCCTAGCCTACTTCACAGGGTTGTTGTGAGGAGAAACTTAAGTATGTAGTACACCACTCTGGGCTCCTTGGAGGAAGAGTGGGATATAAATGTAAAATAATAATAATAATAATAATAATGATGATGATGATGATGATGATGATGATGATGAAACAAAAAAAACTCTTCTGAACTGACTAACTGAGCAATGCTCGAGAATACCTAAATCTGATGTGTATTAGACCAGACTGTGACAAATCTCTGGCTCTAGGACCCAGCCCGAAAGTGCAGGAGCCAGGTTGCCTTCCAATCCATGGGGACACAGACTCACTGCTAGACTCCAGCAACACCCTTTGCTCCATGGGGTGGGGATGGACATACCATCTTACTTGCCTCAGCCTTGTCTACCTACTCCTCCTCCTCCTCCTGGTGCATCCATCCATCACCTGCCTAAGCCAGGTGGAAGCAACCAGGAAGAGGCGTGAGCAAAGTAGGGGCGAGTTGTTCATTCCTCCTCCTGGTTGCATCCATCTGGCTTAGGCAGGTGATGGACCAATGTAACCAGGAGGAGGGAGCAACTGACTCTGCCTTGCTTGCCTACTCTTCCATTATCTTATATGGTGGATAGACTGTATATTGCATAGACTTATTTTATTTATTACATTTATAGACTGCCCCATCCAAAGGCTCTGGGCGGTGCACAAGTTTAAAAAGACATAAAACAAACATCATTTAAAACACACTGCTTAAAACAATATAAAAACAATTTTACAACAATTCAAAACAATTTAAAATCAATTTAAATACTTTAAAACAATTTAAAAACCTTGGAAGGCCAGGCCAAACAAGTATGTTTTTAGGGCTCTCTTAAAGGCCAACAGCGAGCCTAAGCTACAGATATCTGCCGAAAGTGCATTCCATAGGCCAGGAGCAGCTACAGAGAAGGCCCAGTTCCGAGTCGCTACTAGATGTACCGGTGGTAACTGGAGACAAACCTCTCCAGATGATCTCAATGTGCTATGGGGATCATACAGAAGAAAGGGCTCTCTAAGGTGGACTTACGTGCTATGCTTACATTTCTATGCACTATGGTGAGCTGGCACCTGAAAATTGTTGAGCCCTGTAGTGGACATACACCACATAAACTCTCTTTTAATAATTTCTACCACTGCTACCAAGCAAAGAATATGAGAAGAAAAATCCTTTTCTTTCCTACAACTTACTAAATTCTATAAGCGAATATATATTCATTTCCCCCACGATCAAATGAAAAACCAGACAAGCATCAAGCCGACATATTTTGTTTCAATTACAACCTTGATTGTGTAGGCCCTTTAAATATAATTCAATGAGAGCTTACAAGTATATTTTAAAAATATAACTGCTTCAATTAAGTTAGAAATGTTTTTCTCCTTTATGGTTATATTTATACATCACCTTTCATATAGGCATATCCCAAGGCAGTATACAGGCAGATATTTGTGACCTACCTACAGTTCAAATATGCAGGATTGAACTCTAAGTCAGATAAACTATTTTAGAAGTGTCTCTTGCTGGTGGTTTTGGTTATCAACCATATACCATTTCATATGTTAGCAGGTTACTTTTCCCATTAACTTTACCAGCTTACATTCAGTTATTTTGTAAATGCTTCAAGTACTGGTTTCTGCAAGAAATATGAATCCATCATAATAGAAAAGCAAGATTTAGCGCTTGAGCCGGGTCTCACGATCAGTGAGACTCTGTTTGTAAAGCTAAGCAGGTCTGGCTTAACAACAGAGGCCAGGTGACGAGGCCGATTATCACGAGACGGGGGTTCGGCAAGGGGCATTTTGGCCCCTATGCTATTTAATTTTTATATTAATTCCCTAGTCACTCACATGAAGAAACTAGAGTTCCATCCGCCTAAATTAGCTGGCAGACACGTTAATGTTTTACTTTATGCGGACGATGCCGCATTAGTTTCAAGAACTCAAATTGGTCTCAAAAGAGCGTTATGGGCGTTGGCAGATTATTTTACCACCCAGGAGCTATCCATAAATTATGACAAACCAAAATTATGGTTTTCTCAAACAGACCTAGAAATTGTACTTGGTCCTTAAATGGTCATAAATTGGAGCAAGTGAGGCAATTTAAATATTTATGATGGGTCCTGCAAGCAAACAAGAGTTTCGCTGCCCATAGGGATTATGTAAATCTCAACACCCAAAGAGTTGCCACGGCAATCCATTCTTTGTATACCAGAAAACGTGCCCAATCAGTTCAGGTGGTCCTTGAACTTTTCAAGGACCACCTGAAAAGGACCACCTACTTATGGTGGGTGTGCAGATGGGCGCCTACACTAACTTTGGGAGGATGGAAATTGTTCAAACTAAATTCCTCAGGGGTATACTGAGAGTCATTCAGTCTGTCCCCAACGCATGCCTCAGATTGGAAGTGGGCTGGCCTACCGTTGAGGCCAGAATTTGGAAGGCCATGTTCAGTTTTTGGCTTAAGTTGTTTTTCTGCCCTGATGGGCTTGCCCCGCTAGTCCTAGAAGATTCTTTTAAGACTCAATGGAAATGGGTCATTGAGAATAGATTAAGCAGGTTGGGTTTTTCATTTTCGGTGATAAGACAGATGGGCCTCGAGAAGGCTTCTGACGCCATAAACCAACGTATAATGGACATTGCCAGGCAGGAGGATTCTAGTAAAATAAGATCTGGGGTTTTTATGGGGGCCCAAATTGATAGACGGCTCCCAGCTAGATACTTGATAAAGCTATTCTTTGTTGAACATCGTAGAGCAATGACTGCGGCCAGACTCAATGCCCTTCCTTCTGCTGTCCTGGAAGGGCGATTCCAGAAAATCCCCTATCTCCAGATATTATGCCCGTGTCATGCGGGAGAGGTTGAATCTACTGAACATGTGTTGTTGAATTGTTGTTTTTATAAGGAGCTAAGAGAAGAATTAATTTCTCCCCTTTTAAGAGATCGCAGATTGACCTCAGGCCAGGAGAACGTGGAGTTTTTACTTGCAGACTTGGATGATTTCATCTCTGCAAGAGTTGCCAAGTTTCTTTGTATTGCAAGTAAACTTCGCAGAAGATTTGTTGAGAAGCTAGACGCGGGCATAGTATATTAGGAGGGTGAACAGATTTTATTTATTGAAAATTTTCTTATGTATGATACTCTTATTGTATTGTTCCTATTGCAGTTTCTTTTGATGCCACTGATGTGATGTATAGTTTTTTGTGTGGTTTTGTTGTATTGAGAGGCTGTTGACTGTAATAAAGTAAAGTAAGCTTAAAAAATAAAAAAAAGCTAAGCAGGGCAGGAGCCATGGGCGGCCGGATTGGACGCCCACACAACTGCTGGCTCCCTGACGGAGCCAGCTGGGGAATTCAGGGGCCGCACGGCCCCCGGAAGCTCCAGTATGCCCTGCTTTTCAGCCTCCCGCTGGGGGTCTACTCGTGATTAGCTGCAGCGCTAATCAAAAATCCCCAAACAATCCCAAAAATCCCCAAACAATCCCAAAACCCGGGTTTGCGGAGCACTCACTTCGCTAACCCGGTTTAAGGGGTGCACTACTTGAGCAGGTTACCCGCTCAAGAATCACGGGGCTTGTAGCCGAGCCCGGTGGTTCTCACGATTGTAGGAAATCGGGCTAGCGGAGGCTAGCCCAATTTCCTACAATCATGTGAATAGCCGCCTGATCTTTTTAAATCAATATTTTGCTTCCATACAATAAAAATAAATATCTTTCTTGGCATACATTTCAATTATACTGCATGAATCAGTCATATGAGAAGCACAAAGGTCATGTCAAAACCTGTCAAGATAACCGATAGGTTAGTTGATCTTAAATGTCACATCTCTAGGAGGTTCCCAGACCATGTGCAAGCTTGGATATAAGTATGCTGGAGTTCCAATTCATTTAGCTGTTTAGTTTCACTGCAAAATGCATACCACTTTACAATTGTTCTTTCAAATCTGATCTTTGTATTTGTACTCTGTGGGCCTCTCCTCAATTAACAGTTTGAACATTCCAGTTTCTGCAGATCATCAGAAGCACATTCTACTGGTGCTCCAAAGTCTGTACTGGTCTCGGTGACCTTCTGACCTATTGAGTACGATTACTAGGCCTTGAACATCCTGGAATCAACATACCCGACTACTTTCATCTCTGTGTTCCATCATAACCTCTAAGACTAACCAAGCATGCCACCTTTGCAAATAATTGAAAAAGCAACCTCAGTACCTACCTTGTGACTGAGGAAAGGTCTCTCTCTAAAAATTAACCAGAGTCCCACTCCAAGCATCCATAAGGGTACAGTCTTGTCTCTGGACTCATACTACATCTGATAAACCATATGAGGTCAGGGAAAATGCATTGCCTTTGGAGCTGTAGAAGGAGGCGGGGATTCTCCCCATAGTTGTACTGTACTACACTGAGCTTTGGAGGTGCTCAGAAGTAGGCTTGAGCCCAAAACATTTCGGAGGCCATTATAAAGTGGGGGTGGGGGTGGTTCTGCGTTTCGGCACTGGCAGGGGTGGTACTTTAAGGGCGGGGAAGGGTGTACTCACCCCTCCCGCTGCATTTCCCCCGCCGGCGCTCTGTTATTTGTAAGCCCCTCAGGGCAGCAGCGTTCCTCCCTGCCACCCCATTTCCCTCATCGGCCGGAAGTGGCAACTGCGCGTGCGCCCCCTGCATGCACGCACACAATGGGCGCACGCGTGGTCGCTACTTCCGGCCGATGAGGGAAATGGGGCGGCAGGAGGAGGGGCTTACAAGTAACAGAGCACCGGCAGGGGAAACGCGTCGGGAGTGGTGAGTACACCCTCCCCCGCCCTTAAAGTACTACCCCCGCAGGCACCGAATACATTTCGGGCACATCCCTACTCAGAAGTCTAGCACAGTTGTTGGAATAAACCAACAGGAACAAAGTGCATACACAAGCCCCAGCCTTCCTCCAAACTCTGGAGCTGGAAAGGGGGCAGAACATTCCTCACAATTGTGTTGTACTTCAGAGATGTTCCAAGGGCAGTGTTCACTCTAAGGCGTGCACACACTTACAAGATTTTTGACGTCCACTCAGTTAATTTTAGATCCCACTCAGGTTCAATCACGAATGCCCCACTCTGAATGTATGTGTGCGCACACTGCCTTGATACTGCCGCCCAGAACAAAATTCATTCCGCACACAGATGAAAAAAATAGAGAAAACACTGCCCAAGGGTTTTGGAAGACTATCACAACAGTGGGAGAATCTGCTCCCTTCTCCCGTTCCAAGCTGAAAAGGAGGTCTCGCCTCCTCTTTCTCTGTCATGCTCTGAGCACCTCTGAAACACAAACCAACTTTAGGGATGATACCTATCACTAGCTTGAAAATTTCAAGGAAGATTGGGGCTTGAAAAACTTGCCAGAGGAGAGCAGAGCACTCACCATAACAAATGCGGCAAGCAGAATTGCAGACTCCCATTTTTGTTGACTGGATCCTGTTAGTTGGGGTAAAGTTAGAGGAGGATATGGTTTTTACATGTTGTTTCCTCCCCCTTCCATATAGTAATGACGGTAGTAATATCAGGCCAAATAAAATAAAATGGCAAATGGATCAGGCTCACAGTGTGCATTGCCTTCATAAGAACAGCCCTACTGGATCAGGCCCGAGGCCCATCATCCTGTTTCACACAGTGGCCCACCAGATGCCACTGGGAGCCTACAGGCAGGAACTAAGGGCATCCCCTCTCTCCTGCTGTTACTCCCCTGCAACTGGTACTCAGAGGCATCCTGCCTTTGAGGCTGGAGGTGGCCTTTAGCCCTCCAACTAGCAGCCGATGATAGACCTCTCCTCCATGAAGTTATCCAAATCCTTCTTAAAGCCATCCAGGTTGTTGGCGGTCACCACATCTTGTGTCAGAGAATTCCACAAGCTGATTATGCGTTTTGTGAAAAAGTACTTCTGTTTGTCAGTCCTAGATTTCCTGGCAATCAATTTCATGGGATGACCCCGGGTTCTAGTGTTATGTGGGAGGGAGAAGAATTTATCTCTATCCACTTTCTCCACACCATGCATGATTTTATAGACCTCTATCATGTCTCCCTGCAGTCATCTTTTTTCTAACTAAAAAGCCGCAGGTTTTGTAGCCTTGCCTCATAAGAAAGGTGCTCTAGGCCCCTGATCATCTTGGTTGCCCTCTTCTGCACCTTTTCCAGTTCTACAATGTCCTTCTTTATTATTTTTTATTTTATTTATTCGATTTATATACTGCCCTTCCAAAAATGGCTCAGAGCGATCTACACAGAGAAATAACAAATAAATAAGATAAGATGGATCCCTGTCCCCAAAGGGTTATCTAAAAAGAAACATGAAATCAACACTAGCAATAGTCACTGGAGGTACTGTGCTGGAGGTGGATAGGGCCAGTTCCTCTCCCCCTGCTAAATCAAGAGAATCACCATGTCAAAAGGTTCCACTTTGCCAAGTTAGCAGAATTAGCTTTAGATACGGTGACCAGAATTGTACACATTACTCCAGGGGTGGCCACACCAAACCTTTGTATAAGGGCATTATAATATTAGCATTTTGATTTTCAATCCCCTTTCTAATGATCCCTAGCATGGAATTGGCCTTTTTCACAGCTGCCGCACATTGAGTCGACCTTTTCAACGAGCTGTCCACCATGACCCCAAGATCCCTCTCCTGGTCAGTCACCGACAGCTCATATCCCATCAGCGTATACTTGAAGTTGGGGTTTTTCATCCCATTGTGCATCACTTCACACTTGCCAACATTGAACCGCATTCCCCATTTTTGTCACCCACTCACCCAGTTTGGAGAGATCCTTTTGGAGCTCCTTACAAACTGTTTTGGATTTCACTACCCTAAATAGTTTGGTATCATCTGCAAATTTGGCCACCTCACTGCTTACCCCTGCTTCTAGATCATTTATGAATAAATTAAAAAGGACCGGTACGAGTACAGATCTCTGGGGGACCCAGGGTTACTGGGAATCTCCAGAATATTTACTGAAGAATCTTCAGAATAAGTCAGTTGATTCTGTACACTAAATAAGCCAACTGCAAACAATAGCTCTTAAAAGTCTTAAGTAGTTACCCATATGTCAGGCAGCCAAATGAAATAAAATATTGTGGCATAAATAAGAACAGAATATAGAGAAAAGTAGGCATACCTACAATTACTTGAAATCAATGTGACTTCAGTTTTTAACTGGGCAAAATACTTCTCGAGTCTCCATGTGATTTTAATCCTCAAGCAGAATACAGTGCTAGAAACAACTGACAATGTATTCTTGACTAATTTATTTATTTAAAATATTTTGATACCACCCAAAACTTGCATCTCTAGGCGGTTTACAATTAAAATAATTGAAAAGATTAAAAACATTTAAAACCCAGTATTAACATTATTTAAAACTAGAAATCCAATTAAAAGCCTGGGTGAATAAATGTGTCTTCAGTGCCTTTTTAAAAGTTGCCAGAGATGGGGAGGCTCTTATTTCAACAGGGAGCACATTCCAAAGTCCAGGGGCTGTAACGGAGAAGTTCCATTGCAGCCCCTGCCCATTCCTAAGCAGCCATCAGACAAGTTGGCGGCAGCCACAAGTGAACCTCTCCAGATGATCTTAGCAGACGGTGGGGCTCATGGCGAAGAAGAAGATGTTCTCTTAAAGAAGACGTTCTCTGTGTAAACCTCCCTGAGCCATTATTGGAAGGGTGGTATAGAAATCGAATGAATGAATGAATGAATAAATACCCAGGGCCTAAGCTGTTTAGGGCTTTATAGGTAATAACCAGAACCTTGTATTTTGCCCAGAAACCTATCGGCAGCCAGTGCAATTCCTTCAACACAGGAGTGATATGGTCTCTCCTAGATGACCCAGAGACCAACCTGGCTGCCGCACTCTGAACCAACTGCAGTTTCTGGACTACATACAAAGGCAGCCTCACATAGAGCGCATTGCAGTAATCCAGCCTAGAGGTTATCAGCATACGTACCACTGTTTTGAGGTCATTTATCTCAAGAAACGGACACAGCTGGCGTATCAGCCAAAGCTGATAAAAAGCACCTCTGGCTACCACCTCAACCTGGGACACCAGGGAAAGGTTCGGATCCAGAAGCACCCCCAGACTGTGCACCTGTTCCTTCTTGGGGAGCCTGACCCCATCCAGAACCGGCAGATCAATATCATCTCCTGAGTTCCGACCCCACACAATTAGCACCTCCATCTTATCTGGATTAAGACTCAGTTTGTTATCCCTCATCCAGCCCATTACTGCCTTCAGGCAGGCGTTCAGGGAGGTTATGCCTTCTCTGATGATGTTGACATGGAAAAAAAAAATTTGGTTGTCTTCAGCATATTGGTTACACCCTGCACCAAATCTCCTGATGATCTCTCCCAGCGGTTTCATGTAGATGTTAAACAATATCGGAGACAATACGGAGCCCTGAGGGACACCATATGAAAGTTCAGATTCTGATGAACAACAGTCTCCAAGAGTCACCATCTGGAATCTGCCCGTGAGGTAGGAGTGGAACCACAGCAAAGTGGTGCCTCCCACCCCCAATCCCCTCAGACGTTCCAGAAAGATACTATGGTCAACAGTATTGAAAGCCACCGAGAGATCCTAAAGGACCAACAGAGTCACACTCCCTCTGTCAATTCCCAATTGGAGATCATCCATCAGGCTGACCAAGGCAGTCTCCACCCCACAGCCAGCCTGGAAGCCAGTTTGAAATGCGTCTAGATAATCCTCAAGAGCAAATAATGCATAGATTATATAGCCCAAGTGCAGTCAATACACTTGAACTGGTTTAAGCACAACTGTGCCAGATTTCTGGATTGAAGTGATAATCAAGAACATTTTATCCACAAAAGAACAGACAACCCTGACATGCATTCTTGGAGTTAGTTTACCTCCCCCTCACAATGGGAATGTTATCTTCTGAAGTACTATATGCCAGGGTGTTGCAACAAGGCTTCACATAGGGATGTGCAAAAAGTTTGGACGTTGAAACATTTCAACTTGAAACAGACCGTTTCGAGTGTTTCAAGCTTGAAATAAGATGCCCTTTGAATAAAGTGCATCTTTCGAGCTCAGAACAAAACAATCCTGTTTTGATTGAAACATTTCTATGTTTTGAGCTCCATTTTGGAAACCTGTTTTTCCCTTGCTGATTGGTTTACTGGAACTGGCTCCCGATTGGCTTGCAACCTCCTTGCTTCTTGGTTGGCTTGTTATCATACAAATCAGTGTTGTTATAGGCAACTGTGCCCCCATTGGCAGGAGGGATGAATACAAAAAGAGAGAGTTTCAAAATATATTCAAAGGGACTGGGAGGCAGAGGGAAGCCTTGTAGTCTGCCTCTTTTGTAAACAATAGATCAGGAGGAACAGGGGCGTAGCAAGGTTTGAGTGGGCCCAGAGACAAGATTTTAAAATGCACCCCCCTCACTGAAGCTCAGCTCATGAAGTAAAGAAATCTTAAATGAGGCTGAATAGTGGTAACAAAAAAAATAGTAAAAATTTCATATCTGTCTCCTGTGTGCCACAACAGAACATCATCCTAAATTATTTTTTTAAGGGTTTTGTAAACTGTGCACAATGCAAGTCATTTAATGGTACTAGAGAAAGAAATGCTGTTCTGGTAGCTCCAGGTCTTAACACTCACATCAATTTTGGAGGATGACTACAACTGAAGGAAGCCCGGGTGGGTGTGCGGCTGGGGGAGTAAGTCATGTGACTTGCCTCTGGGGCCGCCCCCCCCAGGCAGTGAGCCCCAGACAACTGTCTCCCCTTGCCCTATTATAGTTACGCCCCTGAGGAGGAAGGAATCAAAGGTTTGATTTTGTTTTCTCAGCACCAAGTATAATATGCTGTGCTATTGCTGCTATAACTATTTGGTTTCACTTGATCTCAGAATGACAAAGGTCGCAGAACTTGGGTGCCTTCCTTCCTTGAGTTGTGGTTTGTTTTGTTTGTGAAATTTTGTTTGTTTTGTGGTGAGAAATAGACAGTGGCAGCTCTGTGTGTGTGTGTGTGTGTGTGTGTAATATTTATTGGCAATTGTTGTGATGAGCTCCATGTCTGGCCTTGAGACTAACCTGTGCTTCACTCACTGCTCTGCAATCTACAGTGCAAGGTGTATGCAGTCAAAATGTGGCTGAAGTTGCTCTAGTTGAGCTTATGGCTATGCTTGCTGATAAGCGTGCTGCTTTTGCAACAAAATTTTAACCTTTCCCCCAAACCCCCATAGGAACCCAACGCCTGCTTGCCCATTTCTTTTGCGAGTTTGGTGATAGCTAGCACCGATCATGCCCCACTACCCAACCCACTTTGGTGTCCCTAGGAGCTACACATGGGAACAATGGGTTGTTTTGAATTTCCCCATTGTTCCTTATGGCTGAAATGCTTGAAACATTAATTTTGTTTCGTTGAACCAACCAGGTTGACCACTGTTTTGACAAGACATCAGCCATCTGCAAGTTATGTTTTGTGAACATCCATAGCTTCGTGCAAAGCAGTATAGAAAACCACTACAAGTATACAGATAGAATCAGCAATAACAGTGTTATGAGTTGTTAGATAGGTTTGCCTTATTTTCTTCCTCCATGACACTTTGGTACATACCAAGAAGAAGATGTATATAGAGACATACCATCTCTTTCTTGACCTCTATTGGTCAAGTCAACAAAAAATGGCTTTTTGAGAATTACCACCCAAAGCCCAAAATACTCACAAAAAGCTACCCTAAAATGGAATGCTGGAGATCCAAGTTGATTTTAGATTACAACGGGGTGTGGTGACAGCTTTCCATTCCCCATTTGATAAATAGCACAGGTACCAGAGTGCTTGGAACAGACTTCAAATCAAGTTTGTAAACACCTGCTAATAAATGCTTTAGTTTCCCCACATTAATAGATCCTAAGTAGTACCTTTCCAAATGACGCAGAAAGCAGGACTGGGTGAAAATTATAGCACTGGTAGTCACAACTGGCAGGTTTCCCATATGTATGATCTCTAAAGAAGGAGTTTTCAGAGACTTGAAGAACAGCCATTTAAACCAAAGCTGCAAGGTTGTGAAATGATGAAGGCCTTTAAAAGCTCCCAACCCGATGACATTAATGATGGAAGACAGAAAAACAAAGAAAGCAGAAACCTAACCACAGCAGAGTTGTACAGGGTCTTTTCACATGCAGCACAGCATCAAAACCGGGCGTGTCATCTGAAGCACACCTTTATAACACAGGTGTTTTTAAACACCAAGGTGCCACAGCCACACTTCACATTTTAAGTACACCCCCCCCCCGGCAAATCACTACTATTGAATTCAGCAGCACTTACTTCTGAGCAAACATACAATGATGATACAGGCTTAGGCATACACCTCACATTAAACATAATGGGGAAGGGGGATGAGGCCCATAACCATGCTGGGGGGGGGGAGAAAACTGGTGGACAATCAACACAGAAACACTCCGAAAAGCAGAAGGCTGGAAACAGAGACCAGCTCTGGGCATGACAGGGCCGAAATTTCGGTGGGAGGCTAAAAAGCAGCAACAAAAGGAAACCTCCACCCCAGGGCAGGCATCCAGCATTCCTAGGGAAGGGAAGCCCCAGGCCCAGAGGAGAACGAAGGAGCTCCTGAGCAGCAGCAGCAGCAAGTCCCCGGCTGTGCCTGCCTTGGTGGCCACTCACCCAGGTAAGCAAACTCTCCCCGAGCTCGGCCCGCTCTAGACTCTCCACGTTGAACATGGTGCAGGCCGAGCGACGCTCTCGTCCCGGCGGCGGAGACCCAGCGACGACTGTCTAGACCTGGAAGCGGAGTCGTCGACGAGAGGCGCCTCCCCGTTGCACCCTTTTATCTCCGCCGCCGCCGCCGCCGCCGCCTCTTTCTTCTTCTTCTTCTTTTTTCCCCCTAACCCAGGCCGGCAGAGCCGGACGGGGCTGCTGTGGCGCAGACACGTCACCGGGCCTGCCGGGATCCGCCCGCTCCGCTGGCACCGGCACACACCGCGCAGGCGCCCGCTGCCCGAGAGGCCCGCCTCGCTCAGGCACGCTGAGGGCGAACGGGGCGGAGCAGAGCCGGGGTTGGCTGGCCGGCTGGGCACAGCAGAGCCACTGCCGCCGCCTCTCCAGTCGCTGCTACCGTGAGGCCTTCCTTGCTCCTGGCAGGAACTGAGGTACTGGGGAGGGAGGAAGAGAGTGGCCGCTCGCCCTGCCGTCGCCGCCGCCGCGTCCCTGCTCACGCCCTGCTTCTCAGCGGCCAGCTGAGCTCCCCTCGCCCCCCTGGAGGCGCACGCAGCCCCCCACCCCCAGGGAGCTCCCTTCTCGAAATGCCCTGCCCTGCTCCCCGCGTGGTTCGGGACAGCTCCCCACCCACCCGGCCTTCTCCCCCGTGCTCCCCTCGGCGTACGCTCTTTGTTTGGCTCGCTCCTAGCTCGGGGTCTCCAGGCTGGGAAGGCAGCCTCCGCAGGGGGCGGCGGCGGCGGCATTTGAGTTTCCCTTCACACGTGCCCGGCGTTCGCTGACTCCCGACAGTAATTTCAGTAGCCGCCAACGTGTGAGTAGGGGGTGTGCGGGATGCACTGAAGGGAACGGGGGCCCGTTTACTCGCTTAGTGTGTTGGCAGTGAGGGGAGGGGACCGGGCGGAAGAGGCTTCGTTTACTCCGAGACTGTTGTCCAGAGTCTTAACTGTAAACGTACCCTAAGGTGGGGCGAAATGCTCCCCTGTGGGGTGTGGAAAGGGGAAACGTTGAATGAAGTTGGCTCTGGTCTGTGTATTGCGGAGTTGTATGTCATCTGTGAGAAACTTGGAGGACGTCTGTTTTTTGGAGGTGCTGCTGTGTTGCTTTGCAGTGTGCCAGCATAAAATGAAACTCCTATTCTGGATTAACCTGGAAGAATTTCCTTCATCCTGAATCGCGAATGCATTCATCCTTTGTATAACTTTGCCTCTCACTCTGTCGTCTCCCCCTCCCTATGACCGCCGCCCCCTTTAGTGTCCAAGGTGGGAAATACTAATGGTACTCTGCCTCTCTATCTCAAACGCACATATACTAATTATCATGGGACACAGTCCATTGGGAAGTTCACCTGCACAAATTGCATTGATAGGAACTCTGCCATTGTGCAACCTTGGGTTCATTTCAGTGGGGCTTGAAATGACATAATGTTGATAGCCTTTGTCTGTTAAACCAGATAATATCTGACACCTGAATTGAGAGATTTCTTCGATTTTATTTGATACATGCAGCAACTTGGGAATTCATGTTGTAACTGAGATTAGTTATCTATAGCCATCTGAAACACTGTAGTAATTTATTTTAATTGGTGAATTTTAGGGCTGTTTAGTTGATAATTTTAATTTTAATTGTTTGATTAACCAATTAAACTTGAATATGAGTGAAAGCAAAGGTTCTGGAGTAGGAAGTATATTCTTTGTTAGTTTAGATAATATACTCCAGTCATAATACACATCATCTTAGAAGTAACAGTTCTCCACTGTGGGAGAGACATTGGTGCCTGTCATCTATAGTTTTCATACGTAAAGGTAAAGTGTGCTGTCAAGTCTATTTTGACTCCTGGCACTCACAGAGCTCTGTGGTTTTCTTTGGTAGAATACAGAATGGGTTTACCATTGCCTCCCCCTGCGCAGTGTGAGATGATGCTTTTCAGCATCTTCCTATATTGCTGCTGCCCGATATAGTACCAGCAGGGATTCGAACCAGTAACCTTCTGCTTGTTAGTCAAGCATTTCCCTGCTGTGTCACTTAAGGTATAAGTACTTTGTATTAATTTTAAAAGTCTTCTACTTGGGTGGATTTTTAGTTAATGGTAACCAGTTAATCAAACATTACTGTAACTATCTTAAGAATATTAAGATATAATCTAGGACAGTGTGCTTAGCATACTATTTTGTATGTGTTGGGGGGGGTCTTTTATTTAGTACTCTACATTTATATACTGCCAATCATTGACTCGCAAGTCGGTTTCCAAAACAAATGGCTCTACATAGTAAAAAGTGGTTAAATTTGTTAATTTTTCCTCGAAAATGTTTCCAGAATAAAGCTGCTTCTTGTTGAAGAATAGTTGTGATGTTTGTGCTTATTTGAGCTTTGGCCTAAACCTATGTAAAACCTCAAACTTCTTGGATCTATGTTACCTTAGGCACAATTTATGCTATTCAGTAGAGGTGGCAGCTGCTGGGGAAACTGCTTATGTGTGATGGTTCCCCATGTTGCAGCAAGTAATACATGTGGACCAATAATGTGGTTGCCCAGTTTACTTCCCATATCAGAATAAGTCCTAGTGAAGAGATGCAGTGCTGTCATGGGAAGTAGCCATTCTCCAGTTGACTTGCGTAATTAGATCTTTCATTTTGTGTACACTCAAGCAGTCTTTAGCAGTCTCAGTATAAAATGTCTAGGTAATGAATGGTGTATTTTTTGGTACTTCGGTGTTCCGTTTTTATTTACTAATAATTAGTTTTATGAAATTTACTAAATACTAGTTTGGTATTTAGTTTTTTGTACTCTTATGTTATCCAGTATCCTTATCAACGTGCAGCTAAAAACAAGTTAAGCTAGTGGTAGCTATTGTCAAGGCAGGTCTGAATATCTGCTTATGTCTGAATTTCTCAACATACGCTTCAAAACCGTATTTAAATAGGGTTTTGCCGCATATGTAGTAGGGCAACTTGAACAATCACCCTTTACATATAAGTAAAGAGCAATCTGAGAATACATCGGAACTTCCATGAGTGAATTAGAAGCCGAGCGCATTTGCAACAAGGTTGCTCCAGAGTGGTGGTTAGCTGAGGTTCATCTGAACCAGCCCTGTCTTTTATTCATCAGTTTGAATTGACATTGAGTGAAAACTCAGTTGACCTCTTTGTATTATTTAAAATAAAGTTGGTTTGATTAAATTTGCCTGTGTAATTAGAAGGCTTATTTGAGAGCAGTCCTGTTTTATGACCCTAGGCAGATTGATTTCAGTCATACTGCCTAGGCAGCATAAGTAGTAGGATCAAGCTTAGGATGGATCTTATACAGCAACATATTGAAAAAGAAAATGATGTTTCTGGTCTGATTCTGCATCATCTTAACTCAGAAGGATTTTTCCCCTCACTGAATTTTGTGCTTTGACATTCAGACTTTGACATGTCTTTTGGAATGGAAGGGGAATTTGTAGTCCGTTGGTAGTATTATTTCCATAAGATATCCCTCCTTAAGTAACACAGTAATTTGTTTCCACACGAGATACAACTCCCATCATCCCCAACCACAGTGGCTAGTAGTCAGGGATGATGAGAGTTGTATCTAGTGTGGAATTCCCAATTCCATGTGTCCTCTTTCCCGTTGGCATGCTGCCATCATGTGAGGTTTGGGGAAAACAGCAAGGGGGCAAGATGGAGGCAGTTGGTGAGCAATCCTGCTATTGGAGGCAGCCACATCACCCAGCCTCAGTAGCAGGCCTACTGTGTGGCGAGGACTGTTTGCCTACATTTTCCATTTCTGGGCTTCTTCAAGACATCTGGTTGGCAACTATGGGAAACAGGATGCTGGACTAGACAGTTATTTGGTCTGATTCAGCGGTTCCCTTCTTAAAATGCAGGTTTACATGAATTCTTGTTTCCATTATACTGACATGATTGTACCAGTATAGTTAAGCTGGACAGTGTTTTCAACATTCAACCATTATAAGCCTTGAACATTCTACTGCTTATAAAATCAAAACCATTTGTCCGATCTGCCTGGCTATCAGAACACATTCACTAGGTGACAAGAGACACCTCCCCTGCAAATTTGGTGAAGATCCATTGGAAAATGACTTAGAGCAGTTTAAAGTTTTTCTATTTTGAACAGGGTTTTAAAGAGTTGGCGATATTTTTTTTGGACTGAGGAAGTGCTATTTAAATGATTTTGTAGTCTACTTGCATAGTTTCAGCCTTTAGACTGCATGCCCCAAAAGTGCCTTTTGTATATCCCCCAGGACCCAATTGGTGGTTGTTTTACTATTGATCCTCAAAGTTGCATTTTAAGAGGCAGAAAAATGTATTTTAGTGCCAGCAGAGTCTGTGCAGTAGCAAGTTTGAGGTTATATTGTGCACAGCGCTGTTTGCAGTAAACATGGCAGCTGACTCACCACTCTGCCTTTCTAGCTGCCCTGACCCTGCTGCCGCTCTGTTCTGGCCTCACGCAGCCCCTGGCAAGCTGGCATTCCCTGCCAGCTGCCCTGACCTCTGCCCCCTGAGGTCAGATGGCTTCTGTGATCAGAGGCCATCTGAGCCTTGGAGGCAGGGCAGCCGGCAGGGAATGCCAGCTTGTTGGGGCCAGGACAAGGAGGGTACTAGAACAGGTGAGGGGTGTGTGCCTATGCCTCTATGCATGCCTGTGTCTCTCTGTGTGAATGGCTACGTCACTTGTGTACATTTACACTATTGTGCTGATAATACCATCCTGAAGGAAATTTAAATCAAGTAGGAGAACTCTGAGGTTTATGAGAAATTTCTGGGAAGATAATCTGTAGTTTTGGACATGGTTATTAAAGCATTTGTTATTTTTAATTATCATTGTGGTTTGTGTCTGTGTGTGTGTGGTGGAGGATTTTATTTTATTTTTTAAGAAAAAGGCAAAAATGAAGTACAGATTTAATGTGAACACCAATTACCTGCTTCTTGTGTTTTTTCAGGTGAGAGGTGTGTGACTTTATCTTAGTCGAAGGTTTTACAAAGTTTTTGGTGTTCCGCATCAGAAAGCTTTACCTTGTGGTTTGGGAAAGCTTTTCCCCATAGTGTCTAATGATAATTAGATTTTTCCTTTTTTAAATGCTTGGAAATTCAGTAATCCAAAAACCTTCAGTTTAAAATTAGAGTTAAGCTGCTTTACATTTTCACTCATGCTCTAAAAAGAATGGCAATTGCAAGTTAAGGTGCCTATCTTAACTTCTGTGCCTTATAAGCTGTAAAGAATTTGTACAGTCTAGTGTATGATGATGGCTTTAGAGATGAGGCCCCATGCACCCACACTTTGCCTTGGTCTTTCAGTTAGACATTGGACTAGGGAGGGATGCATCTAAGCAGACATTTTACAGGTGCGGATTCCCTAATCACTTCCTAGCGATGCCCCTGATGAATTTCGGCCTGATGCATCTCTGATCAAGGCAAAGGGTGAGTTCATGGAGCCTCATTTCTAAAGCCATCATCATATACCTTACTGTGCAAAGTCTTTGCAGCTTGTATAGCATGGAAGTTAAGATGGGCACCTTAACTTGCAGTTTCCATTCTTTTTAGAGCACGAGTGAAAATGTGAAGCAGCTTTTACTACCACATAGGCACAGACATTATGAAAGTGGCCTTGGAGTTCAGGAATGTAAATTAACAGCCAACAGTATTAAAGGCAGCTATTAAAAAAGGTTTTTTGTGTAGTCAAAAGAACAAAAGCCTGACATGTCTATTGTACATCCCACATGAGGAACAGAGGCTGTAATTTTACTCATCCAGTCTCTTATCTCATGTAAAAGAAGAATAAAATAATGGAGTTACTCTGGAAGGAAATACAGTACAGCTGTTACTCTTTGCAAATGATTTTCAGTGGGATTTTAGTGGGACTTGCTTCCAAGCAATGCAAATAGGATTTCCCTCCACAGCCAGCTACAGTTATTTATTATACTCTAGTAGGCACTGAGGGACATTTTTAGTCTCTCTGAACTATGCCATGTGGCAAAATTCCAGTTTTGCCGCATGAGAACATTTAACAAGGTCTTCACAGTGTCTCCCTTATTAGTTATTTATTCAAAAGCCTAATACATCTGCACTTACATATTATTTTGTGACCTTAACATTGAATGCTTTTATATTTGTTCTCCTAAGAATAAAAGCCTCTGTTGTAGCTAAAATGCAGATGTTTATGGTACTTAGTAAGGAAGAAATGAAAATCAAAATGATTGATTGTGAAGAACTGGAACTTCTGCCTTGGAGCCAATCAGCTAAATCAGCTTCGAAAAATTCTATTTGCTGAAAGCAAAGAAATTCCTCCCCTTTACCCCTCACTCTTGTATGTAGTGCTTTTGTGATCTCTGTGGTAAATGTGAATGGCAGTTTTTTCAGATATAAAGTTTTCTGCTGCTATCAGCACTCAACCATTCTGACTATGTATATAATTGCAAACAGTTGTGAGATACAATTGCTTTTTGTCTTTGCCTCCCTTCCTTGAATACCAGTAACAAAGTATTGATCAAAATATTATGACCACACTGAGTTGCAAGGCAGGTAGAGACTTAATACTCCCAATTGCTTAATAATGGTTAAGTAATCAAGAGAAGGCTTCAGGGGGTTGTTTGTTCTATGGAAACTACTGTACTCAAGGCGACTCACAACAATCCATTAAAAACCAGATAAAAACAAAAACAAGAATACAATTAATTACACAGCCCAAATAACAAAATAAAGCCAAGTAAAATAAAAGCAAAAAGGGGGCCTGCCGTGCCTCACTGGGAGTTTCATAACCTAAGTGAGAAAGCCCTGTTTGGAGGACTCTAGCCTCACCTAAGAAGGCATCAGGACCCAGAGCACAGCCTCTCCAGATTACTCAAGTAAACATGCAGGATCATAAGGAACAAGCTGATCCTTCAGATACCTGAGACCCAAACTGTCCAGGGCTGTAAAGGTCATAACCAACACCTTGAATTAGGTCCAGAAACAAATCAGGAGCCAGTTAAGATCACAGAGTACCAGATGGATATGCCCTGAAAATCAGACTCCCAGTGGCAACCTAACTTCTGCATTTTAAACCCGCTGCAATTTCTGAATACCTTTCAAGGTCAGCTCCACATGGAATGCATTGTAATAGTCTGTGGGATGTTACCAATGCATATGTAATGCAACCCAGGCCTGGATTCATTTATTGTTACTGTTTGAGCTGCATGTATATATTTTTCTGGTCAGCGACTATAAATAAACAGAACTGAACTAGTCTAAGTGGGATGTTACCAATACATGTGTAATAGAACCCAGGCCTGCCTTCTCCAGGAAGGAGTGGATGCAGCTGGCACACCAGCTAAAGCTGGACAAAGTCACTCCTAACACAGCTACAACCTGTCTCTCAAGGAGGAAGGCTGGGTCAAGGCATTGTCCCAGATTAACCTTCAGAGGGAGCACTACCCCAAACCTAGACCAGCAACATTTCTGTCTTACCTAGATTAAGTTTCAGTTTATTAGCCTACATCCAGCCCATAAAAGCCTCCCGACACCTATTAAGGACAACCACTGCTTCCTTGGAATCAGATGGAAAAGAAGGGTAGAGATGGCACATACCATCTCTTCCTCTCTTCTTCTACAACGCAGAGTCCCCATTGGACCTAACTGCAGTTAGCTGTTAACACTGGTTAACTTAACCATAGTTAGAGTTTAGAGTTAACTGGTTTTCTGTAAAACCAGCTTGAAAATGTGATTTTAGATCCTGATTAGCCCAAAGTACAGTTACACTGGAACCAATGGTAACAGCTAACAATAGTTAGACCCAGCAGTGGGAATTTGTGCTCTGGAAAAGAGAATCTGTTCCTGATTGCTTAACTATGGCTTAGAAATTGATTGTATTACTTCTGTATCAGCCCACATCGAAGAAAGAAAAATTGTCTGTTTTGTGAAATAAAGGGTAGAAAATGTTCTTTCCTTGAGTAAAACTGGTAAAACAGTACATGAAAGCTGATATAATATAATAGTTAAGAGGTTAAGCTGTAAGTCAGGACCTCATCTCTTTCCTGAACTTACTAGGGCCACTTCCATATTAACAATAAAGTGCAGAATGTTCATAGCATTTGTGCAAGCGCCAGGCATTCCCTGTACGTAACGCTGCAGTAGGCTTCCACGCTATTTCCATGATGTTATAATGTGATTGTACGCATTATACACAGGGTCCTCATGCAGTTTTTGCAGTGTCACTTGCGAGTCAGCTCTTGGATTCTGAGAAGAACACACCTTTTCCCCCAGTCGCCACAAAAAATGAAAAGAGATGGTGGCATTGCAGAAATTGTGCAATTGTTGTGCATATAGTGGGTAAGATTGCACTACAAAGTAGCATGGCAACATGTGTATGGAGAACAAGATTGCTTGGAACTTGCTGGGAAATAGACTAGAGACACCTGTTTATATTGTTGCAATAATGGCTTTGCAACATTGGTTGTAAGGAAACAAGATTCCAGAATTATGGTGCTTAATTTTCACCTCACTTCCTTAATGTTAGCACTTCTGTTTCTTTATTGATTTCAAACTTAAATGATTTAATTGTTAGTTGTAGTCGTTCTTAGTTTATTTTACGTCTGGCTGTACTTTAGTGCACGTGGGTGAGCATGAGCATTCACATTATGTAGAACTCTCTGCAGATGTGAAAATTAGGTAAAAGCAAATTATATGCTGAGATGTAGATCAAGAAGTATCCTGAAAATGTCCATTTCTTCCAAGGCACAACCTGGAGATTTCCAGTTTCGCTTCAGCCTGTGATGTGTTTGCTGTGAGTCCGAAGAGAGTTTTCTGGGGACATGGTGCTGAGTCGTTTAATTTCCAGCTGAGGTAAATGAAGGGGCTGGTTACTGTCAAAGGGGGGAATTCCTGTCTTCGTGTAATTACTTTGAGATTTTTATCGTTCATATCTTAATTATGTTTGAGATGGGGAAGTTGTTTGAAGGTCAGTGGCCAACATCCAGTCTCACCCTGAGCAAATGTATCCAGGTTTTCTGTCATATGGGGAGGCACACTTTTATTTTATTTTATTTTATTTTTTATTTTATTTTATTTTATTTTATTTATTTATTCATTCATTCATCAAATTTGTATACCGCCCCAAACTTTAGTCTCTGAGCGGTTTGTGAAACCCCTGCCCCCATTCAGTTGCCAGTACTTCCCAAAACAATATCCCTGAGGACTGGAGACAATTAGGGATATATTTTTTCAGGAGGTACAGGCAGCAGCAGAGAAGTTTACCTTAGAAGTTCACTGAAAATCTTGCCTCCCACTTGCATGATGGAAAACCCAGGTGCATTAGCATAGGTGTACTAGCATAGTCTGGATGTCAGCCAGTTTCTGCATACATGGGCTTTTCATCTTCATTCTTTTCAATCATTCTAAGCCTTTGTTCAAGTTTAATGTTGAAACGCGGCTTATTATTCTTATGCCAGACTGAACCCTGCTTCCAAACAGTACCCAGCACGTTTCCCTCTAAGGCACGCACGCGTGTCCACCTTCCCCCAGGCCCCTGCGCAGCAGTTTTGCGCTGCCACCCAACCCCTCCCCCTGGCCAGGGAGCACTGCCCCATTTCCCCCTCTCCCCGGCCAGGTTCCTCCTCTCTCCCTCACCAGCCGGGCTTTCTCCTTCTCCAGTTCTGACTGGGGGGGAGGGAGGGAAGGAGGGAGGATGACACAAGGATGAAAAGCCGGGGCCGGAGAGTTCTCTGCCCTCCCCAGCTAATCTCTGTCCTCCCCAGCTCCCTGGCGGACCGTTTCAGTTTCAGCTGATAATTTTCTTCTGCAGTGCTGCTTTTTACATTTTCTGTTCTTAGAGAGCAAGAAATGCTTTCTGGCCCTTGCAGAGCATTTACTGCTTTAGGAATACTAATACCTGATCAACCTGAAGGTACCTGAAGGTGGAGACGCGCGCACGCCTTAGAGGGAACTGTGCTGGGTACTGTTTGGAAACCTGATAAACGTTTAGACTTTGCGATCTGGGAGCAGGCAGTTAATTACTTCCTGATTGTCTCTCGCCCATATTTCTGTGCATGGCAAAGTTTAAGTTACTCATTATCACTCTGCAAAGGTACTCAGCTGATCTCTGTGCTCTCTGCAGCAAAATGTGGCTAGTTGTTTGTGTGCACTGCACAAACCTGGCTGGCAAGAGCAAAAAACTTGGGAGCTTTTTCATATGTTGCTTTGGTAAATTCAACCCTAAATTCAGTGGGGAATGGATGATTGGGTGTGTGCAAATTGCTTCTGCATTGTGTTTAAAACTTTAAAGGAGACAGACAGAAGTGGAGGTTTAGGGAGTACTGAGGGAGAGAGGGGAAAAGACACTGTGTGTAGACTGTAGGTGTGTGTTTGTAGCCTGTAGAGGGACGTGTGTGCATCAGAGGGATTTGTGTGTCTGTATGCGTGTGTATGTAGAGGGAGTTGTGTGGGGTGGGAAGGAAAGGAGTGCATCAGAGGGGTGGGTGGGTGGGTGTGTGTGTGTGTGTGTGTGTGTGTGTGTGTGTGTGTGTGTGTTTGTATAGAGGGAGGTGTGTGGGGTGGGAAGGGAAGGAATGTATCAGGGGAGGTTGTTAAATTTACCTAAGTGCATCTCTGCTGTGTTAAGCTGTGTATGTTTGTGATTTGGTTTTACATAAAATCATAAATATTATTTAAATTATTAATTAAAAAATAAAATTTTATTTTTGTATTTGAAATGTTAAGGGGGTCCTGCGATGCTGATTCTCCCCCAGCCCTGCAGCCCCGCCCCAGGGACAGCCCGGATGGAGGGGGAGGAGGATGGGAGGCAGCAGCAGCTCCTCCGGCACAAAATGTGGGGCGGGGGATAAAAAATGTTGCCTAGCATGCCACGTGCCTTAAATTTCTGTATCCGTGTGTGTTGCTATGATGTGCACACACTGAATTGATACTGCCGCCCAGAACAGAAATCTTTCCACTCACTGATAGTGGAAAGGAGAGGGAAACAAAGGTCAAGGAGCATAAATATTGGATGAATTTGTAGAAGTAAGCAGTACTGAGGAGAAAAGCATGTGGAATGAGTAATAAAGAGGTAAGGTGGGAGAGGGATGTTGTAACTGGCATTATACATTGTAATTGGCAGTTGGGGCACCATTTTCTCAGTTTCTATTTGACTGCCAATGCATCAACACCTCATTTCTGGCTCCTTGGTTCATCTCAAAAATTCATTTGAGAGAAAGATAAGAAATTATATATTTATTCTATTGGACTTGGACTGTGTTAGTCTATTCTGACACTTAACGGACTGCTTACGGTATTTGGGAATTTTGCATTTGGTGCCGTGAGGATGAAGCATCGGGGTGCGCCTTTACCGGCGCTGGAGACTAAAAAAAAAACCATTCAAGCATTGTGTGGACTGCCAAACTAAATTGCTGTCAGTGGACCACCATGATTCATGCCTCCTGTGCTTAGGAGAGCAGTACAACCCGGCAGCATTCAAAATATGTTGTTCTTTTTCAAACTTTTAAAAATCAGGTGCTGCAGCTACGCACAGCACTATATGACAAGGCGCTCTGTCCACCGACACCAAGGCCAAATTACTCTTTGACATTGGTATTGAGAATGGGTGCGTTGCCGGGCTTGGCATCGAGTGTGCTGATATGCAACCGAAAACTGCTGCTGAGAGAACAGAGCCAGAGTTCAAATTGCTGAAGGAAGTCCTAAAGCTGGCTTATCGATATAAGGATAAAAAAAGGAGACACTCCTCAGATGAGGAGAAAGATTCTCTGCCGCATAAAAAACATCGAAGCACGTCAAAATCAAAGGATAGCACACCTTCGCCAACTATGCTACAAATCTATTGCCCGTCTGTTATATTGGCGGTTGGACCATCAGTGTCGAGAGAATAGCCTTCAACGTCGGCTTCAAGAACCTTGCCACCAGAATCGGCCATGATGTCAACTATGGTGTTGATGGAACAAGATTCACATTTTCCTATCTCGATGTCGACACTGAGATGGACAACACCTTAAATACCAACTACAATGTCAACAGCATTACTGTGATCACCTTTTGCTGTTGTGCCACCTAGAAGGGTACTTCAACTGTCTCCAGCACGAATACCATTGCAGTCCCCATTGACATCAACACAACAGCAGCCTCAGACTGGGCAACAGGGCAACAGGGCATATTCCCGGTGTGCCCCACCCACAGGGCGCCCCTGTGCCCTGCCGCACACAGCAGCAATCAATACTCACACCCTTAAGTACCCGTTCTGCTCAAAACCAGGTGCCCTCCCCACATAGATTCCACCACCCTCTTAGTGCCTCCAGTCCAGCCCTGCACAACGGCAACAGGTGGATAGAGGGGATTACAGTGACTTCACTGCGGAACATGATGATGAAACCACTTTGGATCCAAACACAGTGAATACTTTACTGACTGTCCTGGATTCTTTGAATAGCCACCCCCCTCAGGGTCGACCTTTCAAGGCTTTTTAAGCATTGGCTTCGACATCGAGCAGGATGTTGAAGAGATTCCAGTAACAATTCCTAAAACACTATCAGTGTCACCACTGTGTATTGCTATGACAGGGACTGCATTGCTTGTGTGTCTGATGTCACAGTTGCATGCTCAGGACCCTGTGATACCAAGGTCTGTTCAGTTATTTACACAGGCATCAGGTTCAGCTGCAGCAACCCTATGCCATCTTTGTCGTGGAAATCGCCTGTTCAGTATGTGAGCTCACAAGGACTCTGGCAGCAAGGAGTGCCTAGCTACCAGGGTCATAGGGAAATAACACATTTTTGTGGGTTTCGCCATATTCTTGTTAATGCATTGCCAGACAACTATGCTGAATATCAGCTGTGGAAGGCACAGCGGATTTTACAACGGCCTCTGTTGGTTGTCCCAGGAAAGCAGGTACCGCAACATTCTGCTACTAGTACTGCTACTACCCTGTTGACTGCCTGCCAGATGCAAGCTGTCATGCCTGAATACCCGAAACAACCCGTGCAGCCTCCTGCATTGCATCCAAGTACTCCTGCTCCCAGGCCAAGGGATATTCCAGAAGGTCCTGTTCTGCCACCTCAAAAATCTCCTGCTTGGCCTACAGTGCTGAAGAAGAAGAAAAAGAAAACTGTGCCTCCAGTAGCACCTTCATTAGAGGTAGGAGGTAATGCCTATTCGTCTGATTCCACCAGCAATTATTTGGATGGGGCTAGCCATCCCTCAGAGCCAGATCCACCCTTGGATGTGCCTCCAAAGACTTCAACCTCCCCTTCAGAGGAGTTAAAAGTATATCATGCTCAGATTAGAGAGATGGCGGAGGCTTTAGGCCTAGATATTAAACAACCAGAGGGTGATTTAAAGGACCCGGTTTACAACATGATGATGGCTGCCAAAACATCCCATCCTGTAGCACTCCCAGTGCTTCCTTTGATAACTAAAGCAGCGTAGTCTGCTTGGGAAGTGCTGCAAACTTCCCCACTTATGTCTAAACACCTTGAAGGCTTATGTGGAATTCAGGAAGAAGACAACATGTATCCACTGCCAAACTAGATCTGCTCTGTGTTACAGCTGCTACAGAATTTGGGCATCAACGTCAACTAGAAGAGGTCAAATCTGGAACCATAAAAACGGATAGATTATATAAGGGCACTTCCAGATGTGTAATTAAAAAGAGCATTCTTACCTGTAGAATACCGACAAATCGGGGACCTGATTTGTCTTTTCAACAAAACTCCTATGCAATTTGCATGCAGTATGCAGCGACTGATGGAGTTAATGGCTTCCTGCAATGCTACCATATGTTGAACGTGTCTATGGATGTGGCCAATGCAGATGTGGTACCTCAGGAACTTGCGCCCCAGTGTGGATAGTCAGCACAAATGGCTAACATTGCCGCAGAGTGTCCTTCAGTCTCTGCACTGGTGGACAGAGGAGACCAACCTGCTGCTTACTCCTAGGAATGTGGAAAGGCAGGAGATTACAGTTATTTAGTGACAAGAGCAGCACACGATCCGCACCAGTGTTCTTTCTAAATTTTTTCATCTGTGCGCGGAATGAATTTTGTTCTGGGCGGCAGTATCAAGGCAGTGAGTGTGCATGTGCATTCAGAGTCGGACCTTCCTGATTCAACCTGAGTGGGATCTAAAATTAACTGAGTGGACATCAAAAAACTTGTGAGCATGCACATTTGCACACCTTAGAGGGAACACTGCTCTGCACGTGTTCAAATATAGTTTTCTTTCCATATTCTAGGACTCAACCTTGTTTTTGAAAAAAGACTCCTGGATTGAGAGGTTTTAGCACAAATTGAGTGGGAGCAGGCAGGAGGAAGAATGGGCGGGGAGAATTTACATATAACAAGAAGAGGGGGAGAGGTTGTGGGGGGGCTTGATTTTGTGAAGAGCTGCAAAAGAAAGGAAAATTGCTGAACTGTGTGGAGGAGAACAAAATGTATGTGGTGTGTTCTGTTGTAATTTGCTGACAGTGGAGGTGTACTCAGTGCTTTATTTCTAAAAAGGGAGGAGCTGAATCTTTAATCTGTGAGTGAGAATGAAAATCAGAGTTTATCATTCTGTAAGCTCTGCTTCTTAGTTCTAAACCCTAGACTCTTCTTAGTCCTAACTCTAACCCCTGCTAACTTGGCAAAGAGGCACCTTTTGACATGGTGATTCTCTTGATTGAGCAGGGGGAGAGTAACTGGCCCTATCCACCCCCAGCATAGTACCTCCAATGACTGTTGCTGGTGTCTATTTCATGTTTCTTTTTAGATTGTGAGCCTTTTGGGGACAGGTATCCATCTTAATTATTTGTTAGTTCTCTGTGTAAACCACCCTGAGCCATTTTTGGAAGGGCGGTATAGAAAGCGAATGAATGAATGTATAGGGTGAAGGGAAGAGCTGTCCAGAGCCTTTGGATGGATAGGGCGGTATAGAAATGTAATAAATAAATAAGTAGCTAACTGCAGTTGCTCAGAGACACACTGTTGTTACTTGTTTTTGCTTAAATATTTTATGTAGTGGATTTACTGATGAAGCTTAGGCTAATCTCGTATCGCTTTGCCTCAGTGTTCCTCAGCTGACCAATGTCTTTGAAATGGCATACATGCAATACAGTGCATATATCTTTATTATATACATTATTATATTTGTCTAGTAAGGTAGTGTGTGGCTTGCTTCACTGCTTTAATCACCTATGTCATCTGTATGTATGCACTCTTAGTTCCTGCTTTTCTATTGCACCTCACTTTTATGTACAGAAGCATGGAGTTCATTGGAATTCATCTTGGCCATGTAGAAGTCCTGCAGTATGCTAAAATATCACAGAGCACAGTTTGACTTTTAAAATTTAAAGACCTGTGGAAGTTAATTTTTTTGTTTATATCTCTTTACATTTTCATGTACTTGTATAAATCTGTATTCATGTCACTTTGGGTTTTAGCTCTGGAATGGCCAGCCAAGAAACAGAAGTTCAGAGACTGCTTCTGGATGATTCAATGATAGAGGGAATAAGTGACCAAGTACTGCTGGCAGTAGTGCTCAGCTTCACATTCCTTGCTGCACTGGTGTATATGCTTTTCAGGTGAGACCTTGATGAAGACATTTTTTCTGATATATCAAAAATGTTTCATTAGGATAAAATGGGATTAACTTACACACACACACCACTCACTCTCTCTTCCCACCCATAGGGGCACACACAGGGGCTGCCCACATATTTAAAATGCCATACAAATTTGGAATAACCAGTCACAGAAATTGTCCTCAGAGCAGTGATAAGACTATGGTATTTCCCCACATCTGTTTGTTGTTCCTATGAGTGATACTTCATAAACATACAAATTCCACTTTAAGATAGCTATGATAGCCCATCTCCAAAATAACAACACTTATGTATTCTATGAAGAAAACAAATTCTTCATAAATTGGCAGAGGATAAGTGTTTGTTAACATGAAGAAAAATAGAATTTTTGTCATTGCTAGTTAGCTATGAATATTTATCCAAATAAGTTACAAAAGTTAGAAAACGAAACAATTTTTTTAGAGCTATGTAATGTAATGTGTAATTTTATTTACAGTCATTGACCAAAGAGAGAGTAAAAACCAGTAAACATTAAAATATGTATGTACATATATACAGTTTAAGATTGGGGTGATATCCCATTATACCTTTTAAAAGCAGTATACCTAAACTTAGCTACAGGAACAGAAATTAAAGCATCTTTGTCTGAAAGCAGATGTTTTACAAGGTTAGCATCAGATTGATCTGCCAGTTTACATATTAGAGGAGCAATAAGGCGTTCCCTGGGATACAAATGGAGATTACAGTGGAGAAGGATATGTGCGACAGTTTCTGTATCTCCTGACCCACAATGGCAGTGTCGTTCTTCTAAAGGCACACCTTGAAACCTCCCAGCTAGAAGTGCAGATGGAAAGGAATTAACCCTTACTCTTGTGAATATCCATCGAAACTTAGAGAAAGTAATTGTCGACAGATATTTTGCGGGGAAAAGATCCATATTAGTTCTTATAGCTCTATCAAACTCTGGAAGCGCAGCCCAGTTTTCTTGGATAAAAAATTTTTAGAGCTATTTTTATAGTAGTATTTATAAATATTGGAGCAGAATCTAGAAGCATACAGATACTGTACAAACAAAGGTACTTGTGCTTGCTTGCCAAAGATGTGACACCGCTTCTAGGGTAACATGGGGCACTAGCTAATTGTTGCACAACCTGTATATTTCCTGGAAAAGATTTTCCACTATCAGTTGAATAACATTGTAGAATTGTGCAGACCACTTAAAAGCATGTGACTATCCTTGTATTATGCACAGGCGTGTAGCTAGGGTAGAGTGGGCTTGTGTTCACCCCTTTCCCCAGCAGCCCCTCCTGCGCTTCAACCATAACCCTTGCATGTGATGCCAGTGCAGCCCTCAGGAGCTCATTTTCTGACAACTAAACTGGCTAGGTGTGAAGAGAACAAAGGAAATACCCAGCCAACAATAAAGCTGGCTGGGAGTGAGACCAGTTGTGGGGAGGGGGGAGCCAGGCGATTACCAGGAGCTGGGCGGCTGGGTTGTTTGAAATCATCCACCCAATTATAGCTCCCACCCCTGATTATACAAGTCCAACATAAGCAAGTTGGATCCTGCCCAACATTTGTAAAAACATTCTCACTTGCTACAGTATTTATCTTTTGAGTAAAAATTTTGCTATGTAGGTTAGACTAAGTGACATAGCACTGCATAAAACACTATAATTCTGCAGCTAACTTGAATATTTTAGAATTCTTAATGTGATGAGCTAATACAATTGTATCCAGTTCTGGTTTTGAAGTATTTTATTAGTGTTATTTCACACACTGTATTTTCTCTTGACAGAAATGAGCACCCAGATATTCACCCAGAAAACCAAGAGCTAGTAAGAACAGTTAGACAACAACTCCAGTCAGAACAGGTATAGTGCTGGTAGTGTTTTGTATCTACTCCTCCTATAATAAATGGTTTTGGTGCCAATTGTCTTGTGTTACGATGGGGATGTAGGCACATATGAGCATGCTGGGTTTTACATTCCTTGGGTCCTCATGCCAAGGAAGGATCTCATTACTGTGCATAGATGTTAGAAACAGGGAATCATATCTCTGTCATTGGTTGTTACACGGATAAAGGGAAGGCTGATTAAGGTCTTCAACATCTCAGACATGGGCAAGCTCATAGAGAATATACAAAAAACCCAGATTTTGTTGTACAGTTTTAATGGTAGAAAAATTGTCTCTGTGTGCTATAAAAAATACTGTTGCGTGTAGGGAACACTTCCATGTGTGCATGGAATGGAGGGGTAATCTTCAGCTATCCTCCCTTCCCTCTTCAGCCACCTGGAGGTTTTCCACAACTGGTTTTTAGCCCTTATCTCCTCCGGAATGGAGCAGGCGCATTCACATATTGGGCAGATTTACCCCAAAGTCTTTGCGAGCTATTGGAGAGCACTTCACACACAATTCGGGTTTTTCACTGCTCGTTAGAGTGCAACCCGATTTATATCCGAGGTAAAAAAAATCCACTTTTTGCATCAGTTTTTTTGGATAGTGTTGAGTTTGCAGTAAAGCCTCGCAGAAAACTCATGGTAAAGCCTGCTGTGTGGAGAATTCCTTGTGCTTTCTGAAGATGCGTCCCTGAGTGCCCCCCAATTCTCCAGGACATATTTTCAGAAGGCACCTATGGCTGTAGAGAGAAAGGGAAATGCCCCTCACCTCTGTGCACATGTGGATGTGTTTCCTGCATTCAACCCTTAGTTTGTATGTAAGCTGCTGTAACTTCATATGACTGGATAGTAATATTTTCTTCTAAAACCTAATTTTAAGAAAGTGTAGGTGGGGAAATGTCCCTCACTACAAGTTTCTAAATAGTCACAAAATAGGATAGATTCCAGAGTGGCAGCCATAGCCAGCAGTAGCAAAAGCAACCAAGAGCCTTTGCCAAGAACAGCTTGGTCAAGAATAAAATGAAAATGAATAAAATTGAAATTTTGTGGATTATTAATTTTAAAAGTGTAAAATGTTCTTTTCAGGGCGAAGAGACAAATGCAGAATAGAAGAGGGTGTGATTTTTTTAGATACTTTAAATACATATTCATCGTACTGCCCTGAAAAAAGCAAAAAGTCTTAAGAATTTAGCTTGCTGCCATTAATGTACTAAAACTACTGATATTTAGAACAAACTGTCTTGGTGTTTCAGCTTGCCACCAAGTAGGACATGTAACCTAGAGTGCAATGGCTGCTAGGCAGTTTCTCTTGCTCCACTCTATGTTTCCTCTGCAGTGAGTGGTCATGGCTCATGTAGCTTTAATTTTTAAAACATGTTTATACAATCATCCCACTCCAAAGGCAAACTGTGTTTTTCATATATATTTATATATAAACTAAGGCCAGGTTCAACAGAGCCCCTTTGGGACAAGGAACTATATTCTCATTCCTTTGCTGTATACATTGTTTTGAAAGCGCGCGCGTGTGTGTGTGTGTGTGTGTGTGTGAAATCACTAAGGAAAAAATTGTGGTTTAATTGTTTAAAAAATCAATTTAGGGTTTAGATAGTTCCTAGATAAAAATGCATAATAATTGGTAGCTATAGCTCCTGAGGGTTGGGAGACCTTCCAGATCAGGGTGTCATGTGGCACAGGGGCTGCAGAGGGATAGGCAAGCAGTGAAAATCCACCCTCCTTTGTGCAAATCAAACGGCCTTCTGTTCATGGAAGACTTAGTTAACATACAAACTGATTTAAAGTTGCTTCATTCTGATAACCAGAGCTTTCATCTCATTGCTATGTTTACATTTGCCATTTTTGCTTTTTTACCCAGAGAATTTACTTCTTCAAAATATTCCCATATAGGCTCTTTGACCTGCAACCATGACTGGGTTTCATACAAAGTTCAATTTTCAGAGATTCTACATTTGCATGAAGTTCAGATTTCATTTTAAACTAGATCAGAGTTTCTTAACCTTGGGCCCCAGATGTTTTTGGACTACAACTCCCATCATCCTCAGCCAAAAAGGCCATATCTGGGGATGATGGGAGTTGTAGTCCAACAGCATCTGGGGACCCAAGGTTAAGAAACCCTGAACTAGATTATTAAAAACAAATTACTAGAGTTAAAAGTCAATAATAATAATAATAATAATAAGAAACAAATCATTAGTTTTGATTCCTGGAGGGGTGGATAAAATTGAGATCATCTATCTCACCATTGAGCTATGGCTTCTTTCAATTAAAACAGATAAAAACCAATGCTATTATATTTTTGTCCTGGCTTAATCCTGGTCATAAAAAGGCAGCCTTCCGCGCCCGCCCAATAAGATCATGACAGTGTTTTTGAAAGAGGCTCAAACTTGGCCTGGTCTCTGTAGGGAAGGGAACTCTCACAGTTCAGTCTCTAGCTTAACAGGTTGAGACTCTGTCCTGCATGTTGCATTATATGTTGTTCTTGTTGATACATTTTTAGCCTCACTTGTAACAGATTTGGGGGGTGGGGGGCACTTGTCTCAAACACCCACCTCCCCGCTGATAATCTCAAATGTATTAGTTTGCAGCTTCTTGGATGTAAAAGAGTATGAACACCTGGCTTTTTAAATTTATCCCAACAGAATGCAGCTGGTGACAGGCAGCGTTTCTATACTGATATGTCCTGCCCAGTGTGCTTACAACCAGCTACATTTCCCATTGAAACCAACTGTGGACATCTTTTTTGTGGTAAGCCGCCCCTGCCCCACCAAAATAAGTTTCTACCTCATTTCTTGCATTGCCTCAGACTGGTAAGATGAGCTGACCAAATAAATGTTCTGCAGAGAAAGAGTGCTTTTGAAAACCATCAGCTTTACAGATGATGAAATTCTACTTTCTTGATTTTATTCAACTAACTTTCACTAATTGGTCATCTTCATGGTCCTCTTTGCCACCACACTATTGGGAATGCACCTAATGAATTTGGGAATGCACCTGTGCAGAACAGCATCCAGGACACTTGCATAACATTTCGAGATGCTTTGATTGTGCCCCATGCCCTGGGTATGGCCATTAAGGAAGGTCTGTTCGAGTATCTCACTTCAATTTCTTGGTAATTGCTACTGAAGAAACATTGAATCTTTTCCAAATCCAACTTCTGATTTGGAGAGGTCACTCATATGCTATCTGTAAAAAGATGCAGCTTCTTATCAGCAGAACACAGTCTATAAGAAAGGACATTGTTTTTTATTGTATGCCAAGGGAAGAAAGGACATATCTCTCCCCAAAGACACGGAAAACAATTGTGAATACAATTAACATGACACTTGAACTCGCTGAGCATCCATTCCAATTGTAAAGGCATATCCTCAAGGGCTGTGGGGACTTTAGCAGCAAAAATCCCATATACTTCAGGCTCTGACATTTATCCCTGCAACCTGGTCACCCCTTTTATCAAGCACTGTGTTGGATATCAAATCAAGGAAATATGCTGCATTCAGGAGAACTGTCCTACAACAGATTTTACCGTAACTTCAGCTCTACCCACCTCCAGATATGCCAGCTCACTAATAACCCAATAGAATAAATGCACAGAGGACCACGAAGAAGATAAACAGGTTGCTTACTGGTAAGTGATTATCTTTGAGTGGTTCTATGTTTATACATATGACTCACCTGCCTGCCCCACTGCAGGCTGGGCGGGGTGGGGTGGGTGGGAAGGGAGACATGTTATAAAAATTATTTTTCTTGTTGGATTTAGGTCTTGACCACAGACATTTGCTGTCAGTAGCATTCAGTCAGGAATTGAAGGGAGATGCTCCAACCTTCCGTCCTTAATGGTCACATCTAGCACATGATGCAATGTGGAAGCATCTTGAGAAGCTGTGGAAGTATCTTGAATGTTGTTTTGCACAGGCAAATTCCCAATAGTTTATGAACATAGGACCACTCAAAGATCATGAGTTGCAAGTAAGCAAGCTTTTGTTCTAGCTATTTCATGGAGTTTAACTGAACCCAAGCCCAAATACTGCTTCCAAGAGGTTTTTTTCAGTGAACTGGAACTGTACCTAAACTATCTTGATGGCCTTGAACCTGAACTGAACCCCTAAACACACAGTGGTAAGGCTTTAAAAATATTTTTTCTCAAATATCATATTCATCTTTGAAGTGATCCATATGGTACCAATTCATCACCTGGGTACTGCGCCTGTGCAGGACCTCTCAGGGTAGAATTCTCAAGCTCCTCGTGCACCCAAACCGTGTTGTGCACCCAGCGCAACCATTAATTTGGCAGTTAGAACGCCCATCCTGTCAGTTCCTTTCCAACCGCCTTAGCCATTGCCTCGGACTCGACTCCTCGTCAGATTGGTTCTGTAAGACAGTGTTTGGTATATATTACTGGTTCGATTTCGGACTGTGTTTTCGGATAGTTCTCTGCTAATTGCTTTGGACTTGTTGCTTTCTGAGACAGTTTTCTGTGTTTGACTCAGACTGGTTTTAGACTGCTCTTTCAAAGAGCTCCTCGGCCTTTTGGCTAAGATGACTGACTTTCCAATAACGATTTGGCTGCATTCTGTGGAGATTGTTTTTCATTAGTTTGACCCGGACTGTGTTTGACTACCCTTCTGATGAGTGTTAAGAAAACTTTCAAAAGGTGCATTCATTGTCGTGTGGTGCTACCTGTGGTGCGGTGCTACAGGATGCCCCAGGATCCTGTGCAATGCGCAAGGTGTCCAGGGGCATAGCAAGGTTGGAGGGGGCCCAGAGACAAGATTTTAAAATGGGCCCCTCGCTGATATACACACACAAACACACTTCACAATATATCGTGCACTCACACTCACGTCCCCATTATGAAAACAGTGAATATCTAGTTCACATTGAATCTAGTTTTTTTACTCTCTGCTCCTGCCGATCTCCAAGAGACTCAACTTAATTCATAGGGGGTGCAACATGGGCGGGTGGGAAGTCATGTGATGTGCCTCTGGGGGGCCCCTCGAGGCAGTGGGGCCCCAAGACGACTGCCTCTCCTTGCCTAATGGTAGTTACGCCCCTGAAGGGGTCCTCGACAGGTTCCTTGGTCAGCAAGGGGCGATGAGGCTGGAACTTTTCTTCATGGCATCAAGTTTTAATTTTATTTAAAGAGGTTTTAATTGTGTGATTCTCCCATATCTAAAATAAGTGATATAGTACAAGACTCTGGAATGTACGTCCTAATGAAATTAGAGTTTCCCCTTCTCTGAATTTTTTTAAGTAGGACCTGAAAAAAACAGGTTGCTCATCTGTAACAGATGCTGTGGAGTTGATGCAGGGGAAAGGGATGCTGCCCGGTATTGAGCAGATGGAATGCTTTGTGTGGTTACTGCAGACATAACTAGCTGCTGCTGTCTCAGCAACAACTGGAGCTGGTATTACTACTTTAGCCAGAAGAAGGAATTGCTCCGCCAATGGTGGAGTTGCCTATATGTTACGCTGCAGCCCAGTTGGTGACGGCGCCAAGGAGCCCGATACCAGGGTAGGCATGGGAGCGTGGGCACTCATATCTCTTTGTTTTTTAGAGGGAGCCCCAGCGCTTTTATCCTTCTTAGCTTTGTCCTTCTTGTGATGCTGCTTCCGCTCTCCTCTCTCCTGAGCTGGAGGCTCTGGCTCCTTGAATTGGCCCAATTTCGACTATGCCAGAGCCTCCGATATAGAGGGTTTTGACTGCAAAGGAGATGCAGCCCTCGACATCATCGCTGATCCCGATGGTGACAAAGTGGGTGAGTGGGGCATAGGAGTCCCTAGTTTGAGGGCATCTTCAAACAACGCTGCTCTCAGCCTCAAAGCCCTGTATTTCAGAGTTTGTCTGGAGAAAGAGACACAAACTTTACATTTGCTCATGTTGTGCTCTTCCCCAAGGCAGAGTAGGCAAAGTGGGTGGCCATCTGTTGATGGGATGGACACCCTACAATTTGAACACCTCTTAAACGTTGTTTTGTTCAGCTGAGGGTCCATTTGCTGCCTGTTCACATTTCGTTTGCTTGTTTGTGTTTTTGTTCTGATTGAATTTTTTTTAACTTTTTATTTTTAGAAATTAAAATGAGGAGCCACAGCTACCATAGTACTGAGCGCTTAGGTGGTCAAAAAGAAGGAACTGAGAAGGAAAGTGCCCAACCGCCAGTTATAACAGAACTCCTGCATGAGCAAGGAGGTGGTTCTGGGTGCAGTGAGAAGCTATAGAACTCCACCCAGATAGTCCTGCACAGGTGCAGAACACATACTTATGGAGGTCATCGGATCTCCATCCAGATCATACCTGTTTAACCTGGTTAGTTTATAGTTTATTTAGATAAACTGGTTAGTTTATCATTTGGGTTTTAGAGGTTTTATTTGTATTTTAAATTGTTTTAATCGTATTAAAGTTTTAATGGTGGTTTTTAGATTGTTAACTTCCCAGGGACTTCTGTATGGAGTGGTATAGAAATGTACTAAATTAAAAAAAAATACCTTCAAGCAATAGCCACAGCCTCTGTTTACTTTGCTGAGGGTCACAATACTAGTACCTGCAGCTTTTGGGCCACTTCCTCACACCAAACAAAGAAAAGTAGAGCTCTTCAACTCAGGGCTACATTATATGAAGATACCCTCGGTCCTGCTACTCCTCAAACAAGATCTCCTCAGCCCAATATTTTCTCTTCGATGTTGGTGTCGAAGCCACTGACTCCGATTCAGCATAAGCCTTTGACATTGGGCGCTGTTTCAATGTTGGAGGCTCACGTATTTAAGTACCCTGCAGATATCTCTGCATCTTCAGCCTCCGCTTCACATAGGGAAGACAAAAAGAGAAAACGCTCTGCCGAGGGTGCTTTGCATCATTCCAGCTCCGCAAAAAAGGCAAAACTTCAATCTAAGGAGTTGGTTGCTTCAGTATCGGGCCATCTCTGGCACTGGCTACTTAGACATCGGGCCAACATACACCACCTCCAGTGCAGGCTTAGTCAACTAAAAAGTCTTCCACTGAAACCTCCATCGACAATGACTGTACCGACATCAAAGTCTAAGCCAATGTCAAGTCCAAAACAGTCTCAGCATTTCTCATCTGCACGAACATTCCATCCAGTGGTTCTTCCACTTTCACCAATAATTGTAAAGGCAGTTCAGTCACCTTGGAAGATGGCTCCTCCTCCTCCTCCTCCTCCTCCTCCTCCTCCTCCTCCTCCTACATCTATGTCTACCTCTTAGAGACTTGCGGAACTTTATTGTTTACAAGAGGGTGAGTCCTCATTTCTCTTAAAGCATCCAATGCCAAACTCACTTGTTATCGATTGTTCTACCTCCAACAAATCATCTTGTTGTCACTCTGTACCTGCAGATAAAGAGGAGTGTAAAGTGGATGGATTAGGCAGGTGAGTTTACTCCACTGCTTCTTTTCCCATCAAGATGACTAACTGCATTGCCTGTATGGCGAAGTATCACTATACAGTGTGGGAGAACATCTATAAGGATATTTCTGACTTACTTGAAGATTTCCAAGATAAATTTAAGCAGGTGTAAGCGAAGTCCTTGATTTAATGAAGCAACATCTAAGTATAGCAAAACACCTTGCTGGAAATTAGTATAGGTCTCTGGCAGTGGCTGTGTCCATCCGCCATCACACCTGGCTATGTTCCGCCAACCTACAGGTGGACATGAAAGATGAAACTGAACATTTTGCATTTGATGGGAAGCACCTTTCCAGTTAATCTATGGATGAAACCATGGAAAAGCTGAAAAAGTCCAAATATACCGCAGTGACTTTTACATCAAGCATACAATGATCTTCTACTCAGAAGTATTGCCCACTTGGAAGATCTGGCCAGGGTTGCAGGCCCTCTGAGAGGAAAGATTTCCAGAAGCAATACCAGTGCACTTCCAGGAAATCTTACTTTTCTAAGGAAAACAGGCATTCCATGGGAAACCACAGGAAGCCACTAAGCAGCACCTTTGATTGCCCATCTCCAGTTCCTCCTTCCCCTTCCAACAACATTAGGCTAGCCCAGTATGCACCTGCATGGCACAAAATAATGTCAGACGCTTGGATGTGCCATATCACCATGAGCTATGTTATAGAATTCAAGAGCTATAGAATTCAATTTGATCCTCAATTTCAAGGGTTAGAATATACACTTGCAACTCCTGTCTTGTTCGAAGAGGTGAAGGAACTACTGGAGAAGGGGGCAGTCTCCCCTGTATGGTGGAGAAGGGATTTACTCCCACTATTTTCAGGTGCCAAAGAAAGATGGGGGTATGAGACCCATCACGTGTGTTGAACAGGTTTGTCAACATGAAAAAATTCTGGATGATATCATTGCAAAGCATCCTGCTCCTCTTGTGCAAGGAGGAATAAGTTGGACGTAAAAGATGCTTATTTCTCATCGGTATCCAGGTCAACCACAGGGGATATCTGTGTTTCATAGTGGGAAATGCAATTTGTACAAGGTATTGCCCAATGGACTTGCCACCACTCCACGGGTATTTACGAAGTGCATTGCCCCAATCATAGCACATCAGAGGATGGGGGGAATCTCTATCTTCCCATACTCAACAACAGGCCCATAACGTCAAGAAAAGCAAACACATTACGTTCTCAAACCCATTAACCCCTGCTAACTTGGCAAAGAGGCACCTTTTAATGTGGTGATTCTCTTTTTTTAGCAGGGGGAGAGTAACTGGCCCTATCCACCCCCAGCACAGTACCTCCAGTGACTGTTGCTGGTGTCTATCTTCTGTTTCTTTTTAGATTGTGAGCCCTTTGGGGACAGGGTTCCATCTTATTTGTTTGTTATTTCTTGCCCTGAGCCATTTTTGGAAGGGTGGTATAGAAATTGAATGAATGAATGAATGTACGTACTGCATCTCCTAGAGACTCTCAGAGTGCAGGTGAACTGGAAAAAATCTCTACTGGAATCAATTGAAATAATACAATATATTGGGGCTGTGTTGGATACTCAGTTAAAAAGAGTGTTCTTACTAGTGAAAAGTCAAGTTTTGATATGAGACCTAATACATGTGTTCTGGAAACAGCCACATCAACAGGCCCACCAAGTGCAATGTTTACTGGGACTAATGGCTTCATGTACTGCAACAGTCCAATATGCTCAAATGAGAATGTGACCACTTCAGATGTGGTTTCTCACTGTATTGTGTCCAAACTTGGACAGCCAACAAAAGACTGTAGATGTTTCGTCATATGTGCTTCATTCCCTGCGATGGTGGACAATCAAAGGCAATCTACTAGCAGGTGTACCATTTGAAATCCCATCACCTTTCATCATTTTGACCACAGATGTGTCTATTTTCAGATGGGGTGCACAATGTGCAGGTCACAAGGCTCAAGGGATGTGAAACACCCATCAGAAGATGCTACACATTAAGTCTTGGAATTAATGGTAGTGGAGCTTGCTTTGAAGTCATTCAGACCATTACTGGCTGGAAAAGTGGTGCAGATAGTTAGGAACATAGGAAGCTGCCATATACTGAGCCAGACCATTGGTCTATCTAGCTCAGTATTGTCTTCACAGACTGGCAGCGGCTTCTCCAAGGTTGCAGGCAGTAATCTCTCTCAGCCCTATCTTGGAGAAGCCAGGGAGGGAACTTGAAACCTTCTGCTCTTCCCAGAGCGGCTTCATCCCCTGAGGGGAATATCTTGCAGTGCTCACACATCAAGTCTCCCATTCAGATGCAACCAGGGCACACCCTGCTTAGCTATGGGGACAAGTCATGCTCGCTACCACAAGACCAGCTCTCCTCTCCTCTAGTTAGACAACACCACTGCCATTGCATACTTAAACAAGCAAGGTGGAACTGTTTCTCGCTCCCTTTGCACCTTGAGCATCTAGATAAGGGATTGGTGCATAAAGCATCAGGTACATCCAAGAGCAAACCATACCAAGGTAGATCTCAGCACTATTGCAGATGGCCTCAATTGTGTGCAACTGAGTGCTCAGGCACACGAATGGGGAATTCATCAGGATTACATAAACCGGATCTTAAATCTAGGGCCTCGACCAGTCATAGATCTATTTGCAAACAGGGAGAATCGAAAGGTCCATGCTTACTGCTCTTGAGCTGCTCAAGGGCTTCACTCACAGGGTGATGCATTCCAGAGGTCCTGGAAACTTAGGTTCCCTGCTTTATATTTTCCCTCCATTGCTGTTAATGAACAAGGTACTCGCAAAGGTTCTGCAAGAGGGAGCTCGCTGCATAGTAGTGGCACCTTGGTGGCTGCGTAAGCCATGGTTTACAACGCTGCTTCACATGTCTTGCAAGACTCAGCAACTGCTGCTTCTCCCAGACCTACTGTCACATGGCAGAGGCCAGGTCCTATACCCAAATCTGTGAACACTAAAACTGACAGCATGGAGGATAGGATTTTGAGGAAAATATTGTTGAATGCTCATAAGTCCTCTACTAGGAAGTCCTACAAGTGGAAACATTTGACCATCTATGCTTCTACCAAGAATTTTATGCCTGCAACAGCAGCACAACCACAACTACCACCCAACAACACAAGTCCACAACAAAAGTTTCCAAAGTGGTTTACATAGCAAAATAATAAATAAATAAGATGGATCCCTGTCCCCAAAGGGCTCACAGTCTAAAAAGAAACTTCAGAAAGACACCAGCAACACTAACTAGAGGGGTACTGTGGTGGGAGTGGATAGGGTTCCACTGTAAAAGAAATGTTCTATTATATCTGAGTTCTCTAAAGCAGTCTGGCCTAGCAAATGTCTCCATTAAAGTGCACTTAGCTGTGATTGTAAACCGCCCAGAGACGTAAGTTCTGGGCGGTATAAAAATATGTTAAATAAATAAATATACCTCTAGCCTGTGATATACAGCTAAGACAGGAAGCCACAGTCCAGACGGAACATGGTGAAACAGACTGGCCCCAGATTGGCAAAGGAGTAAGACAAGGCTGTATACTTTCTCCTTCTTTATTCAATTTATATACTGAACATATACTGAGAGAAGTTGGATTGGAAGAAGATGAGCATGGTTTTAAAGTTGGAGGAAGAAACATCAATAATGCTATGCTGATGACAGAACTCTGATAGCTAAGAATGCAGATGAACTACAAGCTCTAGTAATGAAAGTCAAGGACCACAGTGGAAAAAATGGGACTACAACTAAATGTGAAGAAGGCTAAACTAATGGCAGCGGGTACAGCAACCAGCCTCAGAATTGACAATGAAAACATTGAAGTTGTGGATAGCTTCTGCCTTTTAGGATTGACCATCAACAGTAAAGGATCCAGCAGTCAAGAAATTCTCTGCAGACTAGCACTTGATAGGGTTGCAATGAAGGCCTTGGGAAGGATATTTAGATGCTGTGACGTGTCCACAGCTACAAATATTAGAATTATTTGGACCATGGTTTTTCCCATGGCAGTCTATGGATGCAAAAGCTGGACTTTGAAGAAGCAAGATAGAAAAAGCATTGACGCTTTGGTGCTGGAGAAGACTTTTGAGGATACCATGGACAGCCAGGAAAACAAACAAATGGATCATAGAACAGATCAATCCAGAATTTTCACTCAAGGCACAAATGACCAGGCTCAAACTATCATGCTTTGGACACATTATGCAAAAACCCAGCTCCCTTGAGAAATCCGTAATGCTGGGGAAAGTTGAAGGAAAGAGAAGAAGAGGATGACCAGCGGCAAGGTGGATGGACTTGATTATGACAGCAGTGAATGTACCACTGAGAGACCTTAAAGGCCAAGTTGAAGACACATCATCCTGGATAGAATCCATCTATGTGGTCACTAAGAGTCGATACCTACTTGACAGCACTTAATCAATCAGCTGTGATATCTTCCAAGTTTCCAGGTTGGGTTGGGGAAACTGTATTTTCGCATTCTGACTGTAAACGCTTCCTGAGGGATTTGAATAACCTATATCCTCCAGTTCGAGAACCAATGGAGCAGTGGAGCTTATCGTTAGTTCTTTCAGCACTTACTACAGCACCCTTTGAATCTTTGTCAACAGCTTCTTTGAAGCTTGTGAGCCTTAAGACGACCTTCTTGGTTGCAATTACTAGTGCAGGAAGAGTCAGTGAACTGACTGCTTAAAGGGTGGATGTGTCTTACATGCAAATTTACCCAAACAAGGTGGTAATGTGGACAGATCCTAAATTCTTGCCGAAAATTATATCAGATTTTCACTTGAATACTGAGATAGTGTTAGCTGCCTTTTTCCAGAATCTAAGTTGCTCAGTGACTATTCTCTGCACACCTTGGATGTACATAGGACTTTATTTTATTACCTTGAGAGAACCAAAGCAATATGAAAAAAGCCTTCCCTTTTTGTGGCCTATAAAAACAAGCTTCAAGGGAATGCTATCTCTCGCCAGTGTATGTTGCACTGGCTGGTGAAACTAATTCTTTTTGCATATAAAACTTAAGGCATGACTCCCTCTATGCACTATTAAGGCACATTCCACAATGCATCTTCAGCTGCCTACCTGTCGGGGATCAGAATGTAGGATATCTGCCAAGCTACAACCTGGTTATCCAACCTGCCATTTGTGAAGCATTTATGCATTGGATTTGTGGGTGGCTGCTGCAGCTAATTTTGGCTTACAGAGGGTCTTGCAGTAGCTTGCTACACCCACCTTCCTGGGTAAGCTTATCAATCACCCAGGCTTATTAATACCATATGGATCACTTCAAAGATAAAACAGGTTGCTTACCTTTAACTATTGATCTTTTAAGTGATCTGTAGGTATTCATAAAACTCTCCCGGCCTCCCCGCTGCAAAAGCCATTCCTTACACTAACCTTTTATTCTTTTTACCACTGTCATTTCAAGTTGTATGATGGTCGTTTCACACAGAGGTAGTCCAGGAACTGATGGGATTGGCCCTCTAACCACCAAATTAATAGTTGCACTGGGTGTGGTTAGAGAGCATGAGGAGCTTGAGAATTCTACCCTGCAAAGTCCTGTGCAGTCGCAGTACCCAGGCTTATGAATACCTATAGATCACTTAAAGATCAATAGTTACAGATAAGCAACCAGTTTATTGCAGGCAAAAGAGTATGGCGATATTCTGCACAAAATGTGCCTAAACCAGTTCAAAATGTCTACATTGGTTACTGAAGTGCATATTAAAAGTTAACGTCTGAACCAGAACTAAACCAGAGAGACAGAGGAATACTCATTAAACTGCACTGAACCCAAATTTTTAATGGTTTGGTTCCTCTCCATCAGATTTCCTTTCAGCGAAATGATGACTTCTCCTTGAATATCTTCAATGTAAGAAGGTAGTAATTATATTCTTTCCTTAGGTTCCTGCATTGTTGCGTACTGGAGGTGTGGTTCATGGTTGGGTGCGATACACTGCCCCATCTGCAGACAGACGGTAATATACTAATATTCAAAATTCTAATGTCAAATCCAAGCCACAGTTCTACAAGCTTTACCCTGCATTTTTCCTTTAAGCAGAATGGTATGTGAGGGATTTTAATAAAATTGAATGTCTACTTGAAATGAAGTCAGAATAATAGAGTTGGGTAAAGCAATTCCCATTGTTACTTTTTAAAGCCTGTGATCTTAAAAACTTTTTTTTTTAGGATAATGTTTGTATATAATAATATATATATTCTCAAGTACATTATACATTCTTTAATGTAAATGTTTTACATTTGCTTTAGAAATTTATGCTGGTGACCATTTTAGATTATGAACTCCAGAGGGGTAGCCATGTTAGTCTTTGTAGAAAAATAGCCAGGAGTATTAACAATGCTCTGCCTAATGCATGTACTATAACATAGCTGTTGTGGATTGGAGCCCACTTTTTCAATTCTGATTCTGAATTATACATTTGCTTGCAGTCCATGGGAAAGCAATGTAACTAAATAGGCCCAGATTGCTATCAATAAAATGTTTGTAGCACTCCCTTGTGCATTGTATGTAGGCAATAGTTTAATGTTTCTTAAAGCGTCCTTACTGCAAAAATTCAGATGAATGTTTATGGTGAAATATGATGTTTGTTCTGCGAGCGAAATTTTCTCCCCTGCCCCTTCTATGTTTTGTTTTGCTGAGACTATGGTTAGTGCTGCTCATATTGAACTAATATGACACATGCTTCAAGGCAAAAGCACTGCCAAATTTCTCAAGGCAAAAATGCTACAAGTCAAAAGCACTGCCAAATTTCTCCAAGCTCAACAGTATGTGTAAACCCAGTGGTTGTAAGAGAGGCCTGGCAGAAACATTTCTATGATCACATCCATCTCAGAGCTCAGATCTTGCTCTTATGCTTGACTTCATCATTAGTCGTCATATTTTAGTATATGGCTTTCCATAATCATTTAATCGATTGATTGGTTGATTGATTTATATACCGCCAAGTATTGAAATCTCTAGGCAGTGTACAGAATTAAAACATAATATAAAATATAAAACATTTAAAATTTATAAAAAGATAAACATCATAATAGATAAAAACACATTAAAATTCAAAAAAGTAATAGTAATTAATAGTATTTTAAAATACTATTATTGAAAGGAAACAAAAGAACTGAATGCTGGTTTCAAAAGACTGTTTTTTGTTGTATACAGGTAACTTTATTTTTACCACTCTTCAGTGAGGGCCAGCAGAATGGAGCACAGGTACTTCAGGATGTCACTGATTACAACAGGAGATTCTCAGGACAGCCAAGATCGGTATGTGTGGGGACAGAGACCCAATAAGATCAAGAATAATTCTTATTGGCATGCTGAATTTGGGGGAAATGTGGGATTTACTTCAGATACATGATTTTTGCAAGCTTTTTTTTTGCCAAGCTTCCCTTCAAAGGTTTAGCCTTCCTACTGTCTTATCAACATAGTGCTAACTCACAGCATCTTTTGTAGCTGGAATATATCGCTGTGGATTTCTCTAGTTAGATGAGCCCTCACACCGCAGTGTTTAGATTAGCTTTAAGAAACATCAGGAAACTGTAGAATACAAGGCTCCAGTCTAGCACATGCAACATTGTGTTCCCTAATAAGAACTCTAGAAACAAAGTCTCTATTAAGATCCTAGTTTATTCACGACTTTAGTAAAGCATTGTAAAACAAATAGCAGAGACAACACATCAAAATAGAATTGATTACACAGGGCACTACATGACAACAAGCAGCTTACATCTTAAAACCCATCCTGAAATGTCATAACATATTTGAAGTTTCAGTTGAAAAGGTTGCAGTTTTTAAAAGTTCATTATTGCATAGGAAAAAGTTGAATCAAGTAAACAAAGGAATGAAGAGGTTACTTTGTTTTTAATATCTGTGACATTTGTTTTTGCTTTTTTGCTTAAAAAGTAGCTTTAAAGCTGACACAGAGGAATAGGTGCAGCAAATTGTACTGAATTTCCCCTGATCAGCTCATAATCTTTCCTGCCTCCATTCTGTTTGAGGTCACAGCTCTTTGCACTCAAACTCTAGAAAGTTCAGCAGTACCAAATGAACTTAAGAGTACTTATGCAAAGTAGTGTGTTAAGAGAACAAGATGTGAGTCAAAAGGTCTTGAGTTCACATTTATCCTCAGCCATTAATTCTTTAAGTTGCTTTTGGTAAGCCAACATCTCTCAGCCTCAGTCCCCCTTTCTCCCCCATCTATAATAGGGTGATGCCGATATTGGCCTGCCTTCTAGGGTTGTTGTAAGGATTAGTAAAATAATGTGTGAGGCGCTGTGAGCACTTGGGAAAAGTTATGTCTCCATATGAAGTCACAAGTGTGTTTTGGACAGAGCTGTAAAGCCTTGAAATATTTTATTTAGTCCATGTGCTTGTTAACCTTAATCTTCTACTTCTGTGTCTGAAAAGACTCTGATGCAAATACTTTTTTTCAGTTTAGAGTCCATATGGATTAGTACAGATTTGCAAGTATGAGATTTGGAGAATGGGGGTGATGGGCATTCTGGGGAAATAGAGTGAAGCTCTGTTGTTTTACCAATGTTATAATTTCTGTTTGCTTGCATGAGCTTAGTGTATGTGCTTGTTAGATACTACATTCTGTGTGTAATATAAGCCAAAAATTTATCTTATGTGCATGCTCTCTCATTCTCTCTCTCTAGATTATGGAGAGGATTATGGATTTGCCCACATTATTGCGTCATGCATTCAGAGAAATGTTTTCTGTTGGAGGTCTGTTCTGGATGTTCCGAATCAGAATATTCCTATGCCTGCTGGGAGCTTTGTTGTATCTGGCATCACCTCTGGATTTTCTACCTGAAGCTTTGTTTGGAATTCTGGGATTTTTGGATGATTTCTTTGTGGTCTTTCTACTACTCATATACATCTCTATTATGTACCGAGAAGTCATAACGCAAAGGCTGAATAGATGAAGGCAAGTGTCAGTGACCAACATTCAGAAGCATTATGGGGACAGCTTAACTAATTGAACCACTATAAAGTAAATCATCTTGACACACTTTCAGTTTCTGCCATTAAATAGCTTCTAGCCAGACATCTTATGCAAGCATGAGGAACCGAAATCATGGTGACACCAAACTGGAATTTTTATATATGTGATATAAAAGAGATTTAGTTGAACATGTAATACACTTCTTATGTATGTTTACAACAGATGAGTAACTGTATGTTGTTTAAGGTAACTCCAATTATAAAAGGGAATTTCAGAGAGGATGTTTAACAAAAAAAAAGTATTTGAGCTAACTGGATATGTACTTTTATGGACACTGCTCAATGTACAGTTTCATATTCAGTGTACAGCTTCAAAGTTGTCTTATTGCCTCATTGTGGAAGGGGTTGTTGGGTTTTTTAAATCTAATTGTTTAGCATCTCTGTCTATGCAGGAAATGCTCAAGCGGAACAGCTATCAAAAGAAGCTTGGGCTGCAGCATCATAATGCACAAATACAATAAGCACAGTATTGCTTTAACTGCAACTTTATAAAATTACATACATTTCTCTCCATATGAACTCAGTGCCATGGAATGTGCTCTTTCCATAGAGAAGAAACACCTTGAATGCTGCCCATTCTGTGATGGAAGATACTCTCTGGGTTTTTTTCTATAAAATTTTGCATTGTCAAGTTTATCCAAGTATGGATAAAAGAAAAGATAGCCTAGCTCAGATGGAAACTAACATGGATATAAGTGTGGTGCAATATAGGGTGAAACTTTCAGCCATTGCTGGGATCCCCAATCATATATGAAATACTAATTGGAATCTTTATATGTTTACTTGGTTATGATTGGTTTAGCAATTAGCTGAATTGTAAATCTGAATGTTGTTGGAGCTACTTGAAAGAATATCTGGTCACAAAGACCATAAATATTATGGTGGTTATTTTTACTTGACTTAATCTTATACGTGTTTACTTTGGAGTACGCATAGTTGAACTTGATAGGAGCTTCCAAGAAGGCATACTGCATGACCAGGTTGCACAGCTTCTAATCTTGCAGCACATGCTAGCCCTCAGTGGTGGAGCAGGTGCTTTGCCTACAGAAGGTCCCAGGTTCCGTCCCTGATATCTCCAGGTAAGGCTGGGCAGGAGCCCTGGAGAGCTGCCAGTGTGGGTGGACGATAGTGAGTTAGATGGACCAGTGGTCTGACTCGATAGAAAGCAGCTTCCTGTGTCCTAAATACTACTGGACCCTCCCTATTTCAGCCACTTACTCCGCCAGAAATGTACTTGATGCTTGTGAGAGGAGAGAAGGGTTGTTTATTCCATTGTTTATTCCATTGCATTCAAAACTGCATCTAGGAATGCACTGACCTGTGGACACTTGGCCCCGGCCCGCTCTCCTTTTAGACCCAAAGTTGACATCCATGTTTTGAGGGGACAGAAAAACACTTTGCTATAAAAAGATGTTATGTATTATAACAGAAGACTTAACAAAACAAACAAAAGTATACAGAAAAGATGTGGGGACTCTGGGCCAATGGACAGGTTGTCCTTACCCGGGCATAAATCACTATTTAGTTCTTGCTTCATGTTTGACCATCTCTTGCCTAGAATATGGACCGGGGGGAAAGTATGAGGCCATTACTGCAGGTGAAGAAACATAGAGCTTCTTGAAAGATCATTAAGGGATCCTGTGGAAGCAGGCCATGGGACACCTCATTCTCCTCCTACTCTCCAACACAAATTAGCTGCACCAGGCTTAGAAAATATTTACATCATCATTTATCTTAAATAAGATGATTAGCCAGGATTGTTAACTAGCTTAAAAGCCTAGTTTTGAATTATGCTTAACAAAACCTGGTTCGTGTAACTATGGTTAAAGTCAGTGCCACCACTAACATTAATTATCTTTAAAGGTGAAGAAAATTCATGCTGGAGTGTGAGATCTCATGCCCATAGTTTAGGGAGCAGGAGTATTATTTTTGCTGACCGTTTTGCAGTAACTTTTTGTGGTGTCTGTTTAAGGCAAGTGCTTCAGTTTGATGAAATGATTGTCGAAGAAAACTCGTATCCCATTTACTAATGATGCTTCTTTACTGTTAGAAGTATGTATTATTTTAAAAGCAGTTAACTCTAGTGCTTGCTAATAGAATATCTAATCCCCTTTGTTAAAATAGTCCAACCTGGGGACCTGTTTTGAAATCTTATTGTTCATGTAGTCATCAATGCATAAGGCTTCTGAGTGCCAACACAGACGCATGAACATGTTGGAATGTATATGTTAAGTGCATTTGCATAGTATATTTGAATGTAATTGTTCAACTTGAAGTTTAAAGTAGGTTTGTTCTATCCTAAATATTTAAAAGCAAGGGAAAGAGAGAAAAATGATTTAAAATGAACAACTTTACAAGTGCTTTCTGGGTATTTCGGGCTGCCTCTAATTCCTTGTAAAACTTCTGCTCACTGTGTCTTGTCATCTCTAATATGTGATAATTATTTGTTGGCTACCTCAGCTAAAATGCCAGCATGATGTCTTGCTTGATGTTTAGCCAATCCAAATTCTGCCTGGAATTATACACTGGGGGTAAAGCATGGAGGCATGAGTGTATGTTAAGAACAGCAGAGCCTCAATCAAATATATACGAGTTTTATGGAAAGGGGACAGCTTCAGTCTTTTGAGATTTGTCAGAAATCTCCCCTGTGCGTCTAAAACAGTTGCAAAATCAAAGAGCTGGAGTCCCACTTTGATACGTATTGCCTTGTACAGGAGAACCTCATTATTCACAGAACCTTTATTTGTGGTTCCACATATCTGCGGGGTGTCTCATTGACACTCTTTTCGGTATGCACAGATATGAAGGGGTTAAAAAGCACTTATCCATGGTTCCTAGAGGGCTGGAAGTGATCGTGGAGATAACTTCGGGCCACCATATTGTTTCACAGAGTCCAGGAGGAGCCATTTTGTGGCTCATTTTTTAAAAATGGACTTTTCCCTGCAGGTTTTCAGGGGCATTTCCCTCTTTAGAGGGCATTCCTGGGCACATTGGGGACCTGAGGAGCACACCACAGTGAGTTTTGGATCATTTTTTGACCTGTTTTGCCACTTAATTTCCCACACTCCACCCTAGAACCTAACCACCCTTTCCATATAGCCCTAATGCCTCATTAGTTGTGGTTCCATTACTCACGGCAGTAGGCAAGGAACGGAACCACCATGAGTAACAAGGTTCTCTCCTGTATATTTCCGGGTAGCTGAATATTCTTATTAAGCAGAGTATCTCTTTTTGCTTTGAGTAAAACTGATTTCGGCTCACTACAAGAACAAGAGATCTTTTTTCTTTGTTTTTTTGCTACCCTCATTGATTCTCCCCCCCCCCCAAGTTCCTTGTTCTGCTACCTCATCATAAGTCCTCAAGTAACTACATATCCTTAGGCTGTCTTTCAACTGGCTTTAGTGTGTATGCCTCTGCTATGGATGATATTGTGAGAAGTGAGCTCAGACCACACCACACTTGATAATCTGTCACTGATCACCTCTGGACATTTTTGTAAGCATTTTTGTACTTCATTACAGGTGGCTGGTTATGACAAAAGTTACAGGTTATCCCTCTGAACAGCTCTTGTCCTGCCTATGCATGCCCCTCTTATCAGAGCCTTTACTCCTTTCTCTCTCCCCACCTGCCATTTTTTTAAAATATACACATTCACCACAGACCAGAGTTTCATAACCTTGGGCCCGCAGATGTTGTTGGATTACAACTCTTCATCCCATCATCTTCAGCCACAAAGGCCATGTCTGGGGATGATGGGAGTTGTAGTCGAACATATGGGGACCCAAGGTTAAGAAACACTGCCACAGACCATTTGTCCTGCTTGTTGTTTTTTGCTTCAGTCAAAACAGGACAAATCAGCATTTTTATACCCTCAGTATATAATTTTAAACTAGAAACAGTCATATTGCTGCATCCATCAGCTTCCATAAATCTATACTCTTCAGATAAATGCTTTTACTTCCTGCCTGGAGCTGTGGAGGAGAATAACTGAATTTGATATCTTGCTCTGTAAATCCTCTGTGTTGCTCCATAGGAATGGATGCAGAAATTTCCTACCTAACAACGATGCACTTAGGTAGTAATTTCATTCATTTCTAATAGAAATTGCTTAAATGAGAGAAAATATTTCAGCCCAATCACCAGATACAGTATTACGTCAGGTAAGAGAACACTTCTGTTTTATTTAAAGATTCTTCTCATTCAGAAGCGATGAATTTTTCAGTATTCTGAAACATTTCCATAGGAATCTTTTGACCAGAAATCCTAAAGGTTATGAATCGATTCCATAGAAAATAACTGGATTAAACTAATAATATTTAGGGTGGCAGCCATCCTTTCTAGAAAGACCTAGTATAAAGATTTCTAGAAAGACAAAACCAAATATTCCAAACATAAAGCTTGCCTTTTTTCTTAAATTGTTCTGATAGTTGATGTTTATGATAGGATAATAATGATTACATCATGCTTTCTAGCATTCATGCACACGCACTGGCTAAAAGCAACCTTGAGGACACCTGGTGGGCTTTTTCTTGCAAATGCTATGTATGAATTGTTTACTACAGAACTGTTCAACAGCTGACTTTCCTATGAGGAATAATGAATAACTGAAGATGGTATGAAATGGTTACCAGAGATCTATGGGGCTGTAGACTGCGTGGTCCCATAGATCTTTTATATAAAAATTTAACCTGGTTCTTGTGTTTACTCATAATAAACCATGTTTAAAATGGGAACATTGTGTTAATCTGTTTCTTTTGAGCGGTTGTAAGGATCTGATTTCCGATCTTTTGAACTATGTTATTTCTTGAAAAATTGTTACAAGCACTAAACAGAGCTGGCTTCATAATGAGGCAAGCAGAGGTGATCATCTCAGGGTGGATTATTAGGGTGGAGTTGGGGGCTACACCTACCTCTGCTCAACCTGACCCAATAGGTCAAAAATGTGATTCTCCTTGGATTTGAAACTGAGGGGAGAATGGAGCCATGGTAGACCAGGAGTCTCCAGGTCTGGAGAACGGAAGGAAGGGGAGATGCTTTAGCCCACCACTCTCCTATCCACATTTCTTCCACTCTGACCTCTCCTTTTCAAATTCAGTGTGCTGCTGATGAGGAGGTGTGACTATTAGCACTGCTGCCAAGCCAGGGAGCAGCAGGCAGGGCAGAATTTGGCAGCCTGCCTCAGATGTCACTGGCACCAAGTTCATACTTAGGTTTTTGTTTTGTTTTTTGTACTCTAGGGATATTTTGAATAGTAGCTTATTAATTATATAGCTGTTGGTAGGTTTTATTTCCCATGCACTGTTGAAATACATTTTGGCAGTAAGAACCTTGCACTAAAAGATGGGCTACTCTTTCTACAGGACATGTCTGTACTGCAGCTGTCTCCTGTAGCCTTTTAGCATTATTTCAGTGAGCCGGAAGTATCCCATAAAAGGACATTTCACATTATATAATGCATACACACATAGGAAATAATCGCAAAAAAAAAAAAAAAATCTTGCAGGTTTTCACTCTTATTTTGGCAATCTTGAGGTGTGCTACAGCAGACACACGAGGTGTGCTACGGCAGACACACGTGCTACAGCAGACACTTTTTCATTTAATATTAAAATGAATCATAATTTCTGTGCTCATGGTTTTGAATTAATAGGTGTAACAAATGGAGACTAGCAAATGGTGAATTTAAGCCCAGCCTTTGTCTCAAAGCAAGCCCATGCGGGGGAAAGAAAAATGCTGATTCATTCTCTCCATGTCTGCTCAACAAAGGCTTCAAAACGTAACCTTTCTTGGTAATTGCTGCCACCACGCCCTAATTACAGAGTTTAACTCCTCCCTGGATTTGGGTGAGTGTCCAGGGAGACTCCCTTTCTTTTACCAAATGGAAAAAATATAAAAACCTACACATGATGAGAAAACAGCCTACACATGATGAGAAAACTTGGTAGGTTGCTGAACAATTAACCTTGAGGCATGCTTGCACCAGAGTAAAACCACCTTTTCCGGAGTTAAAAATCCACTCAGAGGCAGGTGTAATTACAAAGAAACAGAGAAAACTTAATTTTTTTTAAAAAAGAAAGACTACTGACTGCTCCAGTCTGAGGCTCCAGCAGCTTCAGTTACAGGTAACAGCGAACACTCAGTACTTTACTTCCAAAAAGAACACTTTAAAATCTTGGTTACCCATTTGCAAAGATAATTCAGAAAGCACCCCAGTTGCGAGGAACCTTTAAAAGCACCTTTATAGGGTACAGAGACTTCTACAGAGCCCTGAGTGGATAAAAGGGTTCCATCTAGCGTCTGAGAAGATTGTTACAAAATAAAACACAATGGACCAATTGTAAGGATCTGCAAAGCATTAAAATAAAGAAATCTGATGCCAGCTACCTAACACATGGTTCCCTGGCTAATCCCTTCCCCGAAGCCAAGCCTTGGTTTCTTCCCTGAACTCACCAAAATCATGGTAGAGACTTCAGGCCCCTGCAGAGTTCCTGGTTGCTGCCATGGCTTGGCCAGCCAACCTGTTGCTTCCCCTGTCTGGCTCCAACTGCCCAAGAACAAAGGATCCCTTCACTTCCTGCCAGCAGGCCCCCTACGTCCCAGTCACCATGTACTGAGTGGCTGATCCCTAGAGGTCACTGACTGACTGACAGGACAGGGTTCCCTTCCAGTTCACTTTTTAGGCTAAGGGAAGGGCTGATTGCTACAATAGGATATAATTATCATTTAGTGGTCTGAAAAGATGCCCTCCCTCTCAAGATACTAGTACAGTTCTAGCTAGAATGACTATGCATTGTGTGATGTACCAACTTATTTTTACACAGTTTTTTAAAATTTCTGTTCAACCACACACACACCCTTTAACTATAAATAGCTCTACCAACGCTATCCCCCATTTAAGATGTTTTTGTAAGGTGCTACTGAGGAGGACTTCACCCCTTTGCCCCTAACATGGTCCTGATTTGGATTGGTGGGCCCTGTGGCTACTACTTGCCCCAAGAGGAAAGTTCCTATTAGTGCCATGATGATAGCTTTATTCCTGGGGCAGTTAGCTTCAGGGAGGTTCAGTCTATATCATGGCAGAGATAAATAATTAAAAAGCTCATCCCTGCACACCGTGGTCCTAATCCAGTGTAGCTTGGCTTTAAGATGGTTATTTTGTGTCTTTGCCAACTTATGCTTGTTTGTTTATTACATTTTTATTCCATCCCATCCAAAGGTTCTGGGCGGTTTAATTTGAAAAGCTGATACATAGGTAATGTCCCCATTTTCAACCGATGTATAATGATCCGGACAACGAAACTGATAAATAACTCCATAAATCCCTACATATCTTACTGGAACTATGTTTAGTCATCTTGCAACATTTGCCATGGCCCATCAAAAGTGAAATCTCATGTATACACATTACTCTGCCTAAGAAATGTAAGTGGATTCAAACAAGACTGAAATTATTTCATATTTTCAACATTCAGCCAGATCAGTACATTGCTGTTCCATAACTTTCTTTCTTTAGACCATTAAATTGAGTCTTTTTTTTTTTTTACATTTCTCCTCAGAGTTCCCCTCTTGATAAATGCACTGCATCTGAAACGGCATAATAAGATAAGCTAATATTATCTAAACCTAGACCTAAGACTGTCTTTAATATTTGCTTAGTATGAACAGTAAGAAAAACCCTGATGTTGAAATAATCTTTTCTGAGGTTGAGAAATTTATGTGCATCTACTACAGAAAGCCTTTTTGTATTGCAAAGTATTCTGCAGCATATTTTAGAAGATGATATACTCAATTCACATAACACCTTGGCAATGCCTATTGGGCTCCATGTTGCCTCTCGTGAACTACCCTAGTAGAACCCACCTTGGAATATGGCCCAAATTTCCTGCATTGAAGAGGAAATTTGTCCAAAAGAAGACAAAAGGAAGTTTGTCCACCATTATTTATGTTCTCACTGAGGAACCCTGAAGAAGGTTTTGAGGAATCCCAGGATTCCCAAGAGTATAATTTGAAATGAAAATCATCATGGTCTCAAATACATCTCACAGCTATTTGACCATTAAACCAGGAAGAATTTGGAGGTCTGGGCATTAGAACCTCTGCTCTAGCTGAAGTTAGTCACAACTAAGTCCCATGGTGCACAAGAGAACTTAGGTTAATCTCAACTAATGTGTTCCATTAGTTTCTTAATATGTAGCAGAATGAGGAGAGTGGGCTGTAGGGATGTGCACAAAGCATTTTGGCACCTCTTGTTTGAGGCACTGAAACTCTTAGAACTGCCCCAGCCGAATCGTTTCAGCAGGCAGCAAGCAGATGCTTTTAAAAGGAGGAGGGCAGGTCTTACCTGCCCTTCAGTTGCTCCTTTTCCAGCACAGTGCTGTCAATATTAAACAGCTGCACTGCCTGTTCTGAAAAGCCACGCTGCAGGGCTGCTTCCTGCTTGGGAACAGGAAGTTCCCTGTTCCCAGCAGTGTGTGTGAGGCATTGGCACACACTGCTGGGAACATCTGCACACATGTGGCCACCATTTGTGTGGTCAGCATGTATTGCTGGCCACACAAATGGTGCCCGCACAGGCACGGATACCATGTGCATGCTGACACGTGCTGCTGTGGTCAGCAGAGGACAGGGAACTTCCTGTTTCCAAACAGGAAGCAGTCCTGCGGGGTGGCTTTTCAGTGCAGACAGTGTGTCTGTTTAATACTGACAGTGCTGCAGTGGGGTGAGGTGGGGTGGAGGAGCGATGGAGTCGTAGGTAAGACCTGCCTTCCTCCTTTTAAAGCACCTGCTCTCACACACCCCAGATGTGCATGAAATACTTTGTTCACAAAATGCTTTGTGCACATCCCTAATGGGCTAGCAGAGTCCTGAGATGATAGAATGCACTATACTACTTGAAACAGCACATTAATCAAACAGCAGTTGCCTGGTACTTTATGTGTTCACTTTCTCACTTTCACTGTCATCAGCACACCATAAAATTAAATTTGAGTTGTCCAAGTATAAAATAGATTTTGTCATGTAACTCATTGGTGCATTCAAGATCAATCAACTGAACAAAGATGCCATATGAAAATTATTAATTTCACTTTTAGCTGAATGCATTTTATTCAAGATACAAATTTCACTCAATGGCTTCAACAAAACATAAACAGTTCATAATACCAGTGTCGGTCCTAGGGTTTTGTTTTTAGGTTTTTACGCCCGCTAGGCAAAGTTTGATTTTGGCACCTCCCCAACCAAGGCATTTGGTGTCTTGACTTTAATGAACTACTGTACGTGGATTGCTTGTTCACCCGGCTGAATGACCAGCCCATGCCACTTTGAGGATACCGTGGGAGAGTGCTCCTAGCCTAGGGGCAAAACTCTGACACTTCAGAGATGAAAAGGTGCTGCCTGCTGTTAGTCTGGAAATCCATTCTGAGACTTTTTTTTTTATAATGAATGCTGAGGCAGGCAATTCATATTCAAGGGATGGAATGCAGTGTATGAGACTAGCTGCATATTGAGGGCTGAGGCACAATGAGCAAAGATGACTCCATTTTGGGGTAAAGAATGTGCAGGCCCTTTGAGGAGCAGGGTGCCGTATTACATATTACATTCTTACACCACTTTATAAAGGGTACAATACAAGAGAAAGAGAATAATGAGAAGTGCTATATTCTGGCACTGTTTATGCACTCACTCCCAAGAATAAACCCTTCAAAAATGGAATTTTTTCCATTCCATCCCTATCGTGGAGAAGCCAGGGAGGGAACTTGGAACCTTCTTATGCTCTTTGCAGAGCCGCTCCATCCCCTGAGGGGAATATCTGACAGTGCTCACACTTCTAGTCTCTCTGTCATATGCAAGCAGGGCAGACCCTGCTTAGCTAAGGGGACAAGTCATGCTTGCTACCACAAAACCAGCTCTCCTTTCAGTTATACTTGCTGACCAGCTTCGTCCCTTCTTGGGCAGCCTTCTTCACCATACCTGAGCTGGCATTGCGTGTGCTCTCTCTCTCTCTCATGCGCATCCGTTCCCCAGCTCAGAAACACTTTTAAAGCCCATATACCTACTACAATCACCTCATATATCCATACAACCACAATACTCTTATCTTTCTTCTCTGCCTGTTCTTTCTCTTGCACTTGCCCACACACACAACACACCCCTGTCAAAGTTTTCCATGGGAAACTGAATCCCAGATTTCATCCCAGGATTTAGCAGTAAACTAAATGGGGAGAGGGAAGGAGTGCCAGGCAGCATCTCTTCCTCCCTCCTCTCCTTATGACTGTCTGGCTGCTGCTCAGTGACATTTCCCTCCCTGCTGAGCCTGTCAGTCAGGCTGAGGGAGGGGTGAGCTGAACCTGAGTACTAGCCAGCCAGTCAGGAAGAGAGGAGGCAGGAGGAGGGCTGCCTTCAGGAAGTCCTGTATGACACAGTCTGTAGCATAGTTCCAGCATATGTTTTTATGGTTTTATATGGTTAAATGTTTAGTAAATTGCCTTGAGACTATTGTAATGAAAGGCGGTATAGAAATAACAATAAATATAAAAGGTCTGTTGTAAAAAGTAGCATCCAACCCACTTGCCTGTGTCAGCCATATGTGTGAAAATATTTGCACATTGCCTCAGGGGAAGCAAGATGGAGTTCCCAATTACTTGTTCTGGTTACTGCATCACTGTATGTGGCAGGGCCATATGTGTAAAAAATTATAATAAAGCCACCAAGAGGAACAGAAAGTAAAGATCTCTTCTATATGATGTAAACAAACCATTTAAAGTGTAAAACCAGCTGGTTTTAATATATATTGCTGTATGAGACAACATTCACTTACTCGCTGGAGGATCACATTTTTTAGTGCCCTACATAAGCATGTCCTTGCAAGTAAAAATGAACTAGTACTTTCCCCTGATTTACGTTTTACACAGGGAAGAATTCAAAAATAGGATCGTCCACCTGCAGTGGTACAATCCACCTAGATGCTATTATAGCATTCAGCCCAGCTGCATGTGCAAACCAGGCTGGAGTTAAGACCCCTTTCGGTAAGATAATGTGTCTCTCATTCACAAGAAAAGACCTAAACTATAAATTAATCCAGGGCTTCAGATGTAGGCAAAGTTATTTTACTGATTAATTCTGGCATCCTTTTGCCCCAGATCAGGTCCTCTCCAGCAAAATATCTGCCATATTCTGTATGGCAGGAGAACATTATTATTATTTTTATTTACATTTTATATCCCGCTCTTCCTCCAAGGAGCCCAGAGCAGTGTACTACATACTTAAGCTTCTCCTCACAACAACCTTGTGAAGTAGGTTAGGTTGAGAGAGAAGTGACTGGCCCAGAGTCACCCAGCAAGTCTCATGGCTGAATGGGGATTTGAACTCGGGTCTCCCCGGTCCTAGTCCAGCACTCTAACCACTACACCACGCTGGATCTCTCATTCAATGGCCTAGTCAGTCTCTCTCATCTCAGCCCAACCCACTTAACAGGGTTGTTGTGAAAATACAATGGAATAATAACTTGCATGCTGCCCGCCAGCAAAAAATGCAATAGAAATGAGATAAATTTTATAAACAAATCAATTATGGGGTACCTAATTCTGCATAAAACTAGAACTGCATGTCAGTTAAGCCAGCATAATGTATATTGCAGACATGCCCTCGGGTACTGCAAAGAACAGAGAGGAAAACATGAGTCACTAAAGCTGACTAGATCCCAAATCCTAGAAAGGAATATTCCAAACTCTTCAATAAACAGAAACTTGTTATTTTTTACAGGACTTTGAGGACAATCTGATTCTAACTTTTTTTTTAAGCTACTCAATGATTATTTACAGCAGATTTCTTTTTAATCTAAAATTGAAATGTTTGTGCCTTGTTTCATAAGGAGATGATCTGTTTTTGCATGGTGAACAGATGCTTAATTGGTGGCAGAGCGAGAGAGGGAACAGCAAAGCCAGCGCGAATACTAATGGAATGGCTCATTGCTGGCAGGTGACTAATGAGTAGTAGGGGGTATATCAGGTGTTACTAATAGCTTGGCTCAAATACATGGCACAGAAAGCTGTTGCGCTCCTCTCTAAACATATGTTGTGCTTCAGATATGTCTTATTTTTCCACTCTTCCTACAAATTTAGGCAAATTTAATCCAACAGATGGATTCTAAGGTTGCCAACTGACCAGAAAAAAATTAGCCTAGCCTCCTCTTGGGCCTTTAAGCCTCACATTGAGTCATGGGGAAAATTCCTGCCCCAGGTGCAGAAATGTAGAATAGACATGCAAATCACTGCACAATTCGGTGATGCCTTTCCAGAGCATTGTTACCTGCACTTGGTACACAGTGGTTGGCATACCATATGTATACGAATCCAAGATGAGTACCTCCCCACTGCCAGTTCTTTTTTGTTAAATATAGTATGTGGGGGGTTCATCTTGAATTCAGAGTCCCTTTTGGAGAGCTGGTCTTGTGGTAGCAAGCATGACTTGTCCCCTTAGCTAAGCAAGCTCTGCCCTGGTTGCATTTGAATGGGAGACTAGAAGTGTGCACACTGTAAGATATTCACCTCAGGGATGGAGGCGCTCTGAGAAGAGCAACAGAAGGTTCCAAGTTCCCTTCCTTGCATCTCCAAGATAGGGCTGAGAGAGATTCCTGCCTGCAACCTTGGAGAAGCCACTGCCAGTCTGTGAAGACAATACTGAGCTAGATAGACCAATGGTCTGACTCAGTATATGGCAGCTTCCTATGTTCCTATGTACCATCTTACATTCAGAGTTGCCTTCTATTCAGGTAAATACGGTGTCATGCAGACTACCATCCATTGAAGCAAGATGCCCCTGGCCCTGGGCAGCAGCATTCTCCTCAAAATCACTCCATCCCTGCTTGGAAGCATACAGAGCCTAATACATACAGAACTAATGACTAAGCATACAGAAGGAATGACTGTGTCAGCACTGCAATGACACAACTCTTATGATGCCCAATGGGAGCTGCTTCATGATACTGCTATAGTTAGGAGCCATGGAGGCGTTGTGCTCCTGCAAGCAGGTACAGAGTGGTTTTGAGGAGAATGCTACTGCGTGGGGGCATATTATTATTATTATTATTATTATTATTATTATTATTATTATTATTATTATTATTTCTTGTTTACACAGTCAGACAGGTGTTATTGACTGGTTTGTTTTATCCAGACATCGAGTCCTTCCCAAAGACCTGGGATGCCAGAATTTTATTGTCAATGGTTATAGATATCGTCGCAGAATATAGGCTGTTCCCAGTAAAGCTGCTTTTTGTAATTGGCTGATGGTGATTTCTGTGGCCCCTATGGTGTTGAGGTGCTCTTCAAGGTCTTTTGCAACTGCACCCAGGGCGCCAATTACCACTGGGATTATTTGGGTCTTTTTCTGCCACAGCCTTTCAATTTCAATTTGTAGATCTTTGTATTTGGTGATTTTTTCTATTTCTTTTTCTTCTATTCTGCTATCCTCTGGTATTGCTATGTCGATTATTTTGACTTGTTTTTCTTTCTTCTCGACTACAGTGATATCTGGTGTATTGTGTGGCAGATGTTTGTCTGTTTGTAGTCGGAAGTCCCATAATATTTTTACATCTTCATTTTCTTCAACTTTTTCAATTTTATGGTCCCACCAATTCTTGGCTACAGGTAGCTTGTATTTTTTGCAGATGTTCCAGTGTATCATCCCTGCTACCTTGTCATGCCTTTGTTTGTAGTCAGTCTGTGTGATCTTCTTACAACAGCTGATCAGGTGGTCCACTGTTTCATCTGCTTCTTTACAAAGGCGGCACTTGCTGTTTGTGGTGGATTTTTCTACTTTTGCTCTTATTGCATTTGTTCTTAGTGCCTGTTCTTGTGCAGCCATTATTAAACCCTCTTTTTCTTTCTTCAAGTTGCCATTCTTAAGCCATTGCCAGGTCTTGGTGATGTCTGATGATGATGATGATGATGATGATTTTATTTTACACAGTCAGACAGGTGTTATTGACTGGTTTGTTTTATCCAGACATCAAGTTTTTTGTTTTTTGTAATTGGCTGATGGTGATTTCTGTGGCCCCTATGGTGTTGAGGTGCTCTTCAAGGTCTTTTGGAACTGCACCCAGGGCGCCAATTACCACTGGGATTATTTGGGTCTTCTTCTGCCACAGCCTTTCAATTTGTAGATCTTTGTATTTGTGTAAATAATAATTTATTATTAACTTGTTTACACAGTCAGACAGGTATTATTGACTGGTTTGTTTTATCCAGACATCATCATCATCATCATCATCATCATCATCATTATTATTATTATTATTATTATTTCGATTTCTATACCACTCTTCCAAAAATAGCTCAGGGTGGTTTACAAAGAGAAACAATAAATAAATAAGATGGCTCCCTGTCCCCAAAGGGCTCACATTCTAAAACAAAACATAAGATAGGCACCAGCAACAGTTATTGGAGGTACTGTGCTGGGGGTGGATAGGGCCAGTTACTCTCCCCCTGCTAAATAAAGAGTATCACCATGGTAAAAGGTGCCTCTTTGCCCAGTTAGCAGGGGTGCTTTAGCCACTATATTCAAAAGTGTGGCCACTCACAAGTCATGATATCGATGTTGTTAATAAAAAATATGATACAGGGTAGAAAGAGGCCCCCCCCCCAAATGCATGGACTCCCTCCAGGCGGTAGTTTCTGTCCCAGATGCACATTACATCCATTGGGAAGAAAATTCCTGCAAACTGCAGGGACTTTCTCCAGTCAGGGGTGTAGCTATAATTGAGCAGATGGGTTCAAAGAACTCACGGCCCCCAGCGCCACCCCTCTCTATTCATTATCTCCCTCACTCCGAGGGGCTTCAGGGGAGAGGGGTGAACTGGTCCTGGCTCCCCTAACTATGACCCTGCCTCCAGTGGGGTCATTTCTATCTCAGCCCCCTGTGAAGTCATTTGGCTAGGAGAGTAAGTTCTGTTTCTGTTTAGAAACTTAAATTTTGTTTTCCCTTGAAAACTTAATTGACCATGAAAGGTGCTAGTGTCTGACCAGTATTCAGAGACACTGCATTGTTCTGTGCTCCCTAGACTGAGCAGATGAAGCCAGCCCTTCCCAGAATGTCAGATTTAGTGTCTGGAAAAAGTAGATCATTCAGAAGCAGGGATTTCAGCCACTACCACAAAGTCAAAAGGGTCACTACAGGCAGCACCCTCAACATCTCACCTTCCTTAAGCCTGGCATCTCAAGTATGTATTTGGTCTTTCTTCACTTCTTCTGGTGTGGTACAGCTCAACAAAAGGGGTGGAGTGGAGCTTGGTTCTAAGTGGAGCAAGTAAATTTAGAGGTGGGATGCATGGTACTGAACAGTTTGCCGAACCTCACCTACCTGCCTGTGAAGAAACTGAGGTTACATGACAGGCAGAAGATGGTACATCACAATTAGTTAATCACTGGCTCACTGCACACATCATTCATTAACACACTGGGCAACATGTGAAACAATCAGCTACACAGCTGAGGCAATATTAATGCTTGCAGCCACAGAAGATATTTTACACATTGTTCGCAGTGGAACCAATTGAGAGAGTGGACATATATTTATGCAATGAAATGAGAACCATCCCGAGAAAACATGAATGTGGAATCCCCTTGACACAACTGAACTGAGAGTGTATTTTAGCCTGCTAATCATGGCTAGTGTGTGTCATGTCAGTCATGAAGTGCTGCAGGGACTGTGGGCAGCACATGTGGGGTGTCCCTATTTCCATGCAGTGATGCAGTTGAGATGGTTTAAGGCCATCACAAGTTATTTAATGACAAAGCCATGCAACTGGAGCAAAGAGTGACTGACAAGCTGATACCCATCAGAGATATTTGGACTTTGTTTGTGCATCAGCTAGAGCTATATGACATTCCTGGACCCAACTTAATAGTTGATGAGTTATTGGTTTTCCAAGGACACTGTCCTTTCCTGCAATACATACCAAACAAAACAAAGAACCATAACAAAGACAAATAACACAAGTTACCTTACGTGGGGCAGCAAGGAAATGCTTGACTAACAAGCAGAAGGTTGCTGGTTCGAATACTCACTGGTACTATATCAGGCAGCAGCAATATAGGAAGATGCTGAAAGGCATCATCTCATACTGAGTGGGAGGAGGCAATGGTAAACCCCTCCTGCTTTCTACCAAATAAAACCACAGGGCTCTGTGGGCGCCAGGAGTCAAAATTGACTTGACAGTACACTTTACTTTACTTTCTTGCACAACAACTTGTGCAGTCATGGAACAACACTTGGAGGAATGTGGTGAGATATGTTTTTACCAGTGTAGGGCTGGCAGAGGTTCTCCTGAGCAAGGAATTGACCTGTCAGCAATATGAGAAACAACAAGCCAGATGTATCCCCAGAGATGCGATCGCATTGTGAAGGCAAACCAGTCATTTGTGTTTGGCTTGAATGGACAGAAGACATTGGTATCCTGTGATGAACATGATGAATGTTGCTGCCATTGCCAGTTTAATTGTCTGGTTGTCCAACCATCTGGAGTAGGTACAGCTGTGTGCAAAGATGGGACAGCACTTGCTCCTTTCTAGTCATGGGCAACAAATCATAGTTGCCCACGAAAGTTGAAGACTATTGGCATATGAACTAGCAGATGAAAACAGCATGAATTGTGCTGGGCTATCATCCTGCAAGTGCTGGTTGCAGTATGAAGTTGATCAGCTACCAGACTTGCACTGATTGCCTTTCAATCAGTCACAGTGTCGTTTCAGCTGAAACGCTGAGAACTGAGATGTTGATGTTTGAATCTTCATTAGTGTTGTGTTTGAAAAGTTAATGAGCCCCACCGCCCATTGAGGTCATCTGAGGAGGTCCATCTCCAGTTACCGCCAACTCGTTTGGTGGCTACACAGAGACGGGCCTTCGCGATCGCTGCCCCGAGATTGTGGAATGCGCTCCCTGCTAAGATACGATCCTCCCCATCTCTGGCAATTTTAAAAAAACACACCTGAAAACCCATCTTTTCACCCAAGCTTTCTCAGCTTCCTAAATTTTGGGGTTTCTAATATTTGGTTTATTTTCAAATTAAAAACCCGATTTTGGGGTTTTTGTTAATTGTTATATTGTTTTTAATTTGTTTTAGCTCTTTACTGTTTTAGTGGTATGTTTTAACTGTAAACTGCCTTGAGCCATTTTGGAAGGGCAGTATACAAATCAAATCAAATCAAATCAAATCAAATAATATAATATGGCAAGGAGAGACAGTTGTCTGGGGACCCACTGCCTTGGGGGGCCCCCCAGAGGCAAGTCACATGACAGACTGCCCCAGCTGCGCACCTGTCCGGGCTTCCTTCAGTTGTATTCATCCTCTGAAATTGATATGAGTGTTAAGACCTGGAGCTACCAGAACAGCATGTCTTTCTCCAGTACCATTAAATGGTTTGCATCGTCCACAGTGTACAAAACCTTTTAAAAAATAATTTAGGATGATGTTCTATTGTGGCACATAGGTATACACACACACACACACACACACACACATGCTTTTTGTTACCACTATTCAGTCTCATTTAAGATTTATTTGCTTCATGAGCTGAGCTTCAGTGGGGAGGGGGCATTTTAAAATCCTGTCTCTGGGCCCACTCCAACCTTGCTACGCCCCTGTCTGGGGTAAATCCCCCCCCCACTTTTTTGAGTTTTGGGGGCATCTCAAATTCGCAGTCAGGGGCGTAACGATGGGGGGGCAGGCAGGGCACGTGCCCTGGGCGCCACTTTGGTGGGTCACGTGGGGGGCGCCAAGGTCTGCCGTCTGGCCTGGCATCGCTTCCCAACTGAATGAACTGCGCAGGCGCGCCTCGCAGTTGGGAAGCAATGCCGGGCCAGACGGCAGGCCTCGGCGTCGCTCTGCTGCACTCGGTGATCAGCTGCCGCCCGCCACCCCCGCGCTCACTCCCGCCACCACCGCCGCGCTATCCGCCGCTGCCTGCCACCGCCGTGCTCACCGCCACAAGCCATGGGGCACACTATGACGATCCGCCGCTGCCCGTCTCCGCCGCCGCCTGCCACCACCTGCCACCGCTGCGCTCACTCCGGCCAGGGCGCAGGTATGTGGGGGGTGGGGGAGGGCGCAATTTCAGGGGCAGAGCTTGCCCTGAGCGCCATTTTCCCCAGCTACACCTCTGTTCGCAGTGAAGCCTCACAGAAAACCCACGGTATAGCTTGCTGTCTGGGAAAGCTCCAGCACTTTGAATTTAGCTTGTAAAAACAAACAAACACATATGTGATTGCCCCTTGGTTCCTACCAAAGTCAGGCTGTTGCATTCTGCACCAGCTGAAGTGTTCAAGCTGTCTTCAAGGGTAGCCCCAGGTAAAGTGTATTTCAATAAACAAGCTGTGAGGTAACCAGAGTGTGCAAGACAATAGCCAAGACTTGCAGTTAGCTGCAATAGGTTATTCATTCTATACAGGCTTCATACAGTTAAGCTCCCAGAAAAACTGGCAATCTGGTGATAAAAAAGCTATCAAGATGGGAAAGGTGAATCAACTTGGAGATTAGTCACTGGATGAGTGGGTTTTAGAGAGGAGTCAAATGAGACTGAAAATGTAAACTAGCTTGGAGTCCACCCACCATCCCATCGGGAACAAGAGATGCTTTTCTTGCTAAGAAATAGATTAGCAGTCAAGCAATGGGCTTCTTACCAGATTTTCTGCAGCTAGTGGTCGGCGCTCTCAATTTGCCTGAGGAGAGGAGAGCTGGTCTTGTGGTAGCAAGCATGACTTGTCCCCTTAGCTAAGCAGGGACTACCCAGTGGTTGCATATGAAAGGGAGACTAGAAGTGTGAGCACCGTGAGATATTCCCCTCAGGGGATGAAGCCGCTCTGGGAAGAGCAGAAGGTCTCAAGTTCCCTCCCTGGCTTCTCTAAGATAGGAGAAGATTTTTTTTTTTTAATAGGACAAGATTTTTTTATTGAACCAACAAACTACCAAAGCATACAGTACGTTGCCAAAGCACAATTATATACAAAGTGGTTGTTTGTACATGATATATCTACAAAGATTTACACACAAGGATTTGGAAACCCACAAGGTTATGAAGTATATGCAGGTAGTACTGTAACTCGGGGGTGGGGGATTACAAGGCACATCAGGTAATGGGGGGGGGGGTTACGTCCAACGTCCATTTCCATAATTTGTCCCATTGCTGTTTAGAAGAGATACTCTTGCCTTTTTGCACATAAACATACAAACTTTTCCAGAAGAGATTTACTGTCTCATCTGCGTGAACCTCTTGGTTGCGTCTTCCCTCCCTATTCCTATGCAGGAGCATTGCATAAATGACATACAGGTTTACTAACCCAATTACGAGAAGGGGAACGTTCCAATTCCCTAGTATGAGGGCACCCATTCCATCCCATTTCCTTGAAGGTTTCTTTCTGGGACCTCGAAAAGCGGTTCTATCGCTCAAACCCGAGGTTAGTTCTTCCCAAGTCTGTTATTCCAAATCAGGCCACTCTAACAGCTTGCTTACTTGCTGCCACACTCTTTTGGCTACCACACACTCTTTTAAGAAATGTGAGTGGGCATCTCCAAGATAGGGCTGAGAGAGATTCCTGCCTGCAACCTTGGAGAAGCTGCTGCTAGTCTGTGAAGACAATACTGAGCTAGATGGACCAATGGTCTGACTCAGTATATGGCAGCTTCCTATGTTCCTATGAATGTTGGAGGCTCAGATTAAATGCACACTTAAGATAAAGCCAAAAAAGTTATGTCAAATTATTCTCAGCAGAAATGGTTCACCAGCTACTGTGGGGACACAACATTGTGTCCAGCGGTCTAAACAGAAAACAATAGCAATTAATGAAGTAATGGTGGGAAAATCTCTTGCAGATTGTTGGCCTTTCGTGCCTTCCCTCCCTCTTTAACCACAACGGCTTAGATACCCCTTGGCTCTGTCTCTCCTTTCACCACAGACTATATAACTGCTATATACTAATACATTTATAATTCAAAACCAGACAAAAGTGGTCCTGTGCCTTGCCCATATCACAGAGAATATGATTGTCTACTGCGCCATGCAACAATTTCCTCTGGCTGACCTAGCAGTGTAGGAATGCAAGGTTGATCCAGCCCAAAGAGCAGGACAGGTGGCTGCCCAGAACGGCCGAATTACAAGGGCACGGGCCTAATGGAAAGCCAGTGGAACACAATGCCCCCTCTGTTCCAGATCCTTGGGAAAACATGGTCTACAAGGTACAACCAACAGTGCCCCTAACCCCCACCCCATTTCCCCACTGCAGCTTCCTTCTTTCCCCTTGCACCATACAGCTGAATGGGATGGAAGTCACAGGATGAAGTAACTGCCTTCACAGAAACTTTTGGGGAGTATGGCGAAATTAATTTTCATACTAGTTTGAGTCAATTCTACAAGAATGGTAGGGGCAGAATAGCAGAAGTGGCTAGCAAATGAGTGGTGGCATTGCATCTGAGAATCCAGAGGAGAACAAACTTGGCCCTTGATCTGATAAGAATTCAAAATGGTTGCTGCTGCTGCTGCTTCTTTTGCATAGTCCTCATTGCTACTCTTGTATCACCAGTAAACCAAATGCAACCATCCTTATCTGACTGTACCTGCTTACTTGCATCACTGGTGGCAACGACTGTGGAGTGTAACAGAGAGAGTCAGTGTTTGGGAAGGTTCCCTTCTTTATACTTCCATTATTTCTGTTCCATTTCATTCTTTAATTCCATTATTTCTATTTATGTATACCCTTGTCCATCACAATGAGTTCCTTATTCCAACTCATAGAAATCTAAGCGATCATCAGAAGGGACAAAGAACTGCTATGCACTCTTCGCTACTCCATTTCTCTCATTTTGAGTTGAACACAACATGGGACATGACATCATAATGTTGCACAACCCCACATCATTAGCTGGAGCAGGACAATGCATAGCACAATGACATGTCAAACATCATCTTCAGCTTGATGTTCCGAGGAAAAGAAAGGGACATAGAGAGGCATGCTGTAGCTCTGTATACCTTCTATTGTCTACGATTACTCTAAGTATTAGAGTCTACTTATTACTGTAAATATTACTCTAAGTATTATTATGACTCTAAGAACATCCTTTTCCTGTCCTGAAGTGACCAAACACCAAAACACAAATCATATGAAATATGACCAGACCCACTGGTTAATCTACTAAAGCTTAAGTTGATTAGCTACCAATTAAACTGATTAATGTTTTCAGCCCCTATTATGTTAGATGTATCATGCTAGAGTTCGTGAACAGCTTTCTGGCCATGGAAAGCTCCAAGCAGAAAGCTCAAAATTTGGCCTCAAAGTATAAATATAAATAAATGAGAAAAATAAAGTTAGAGATTGTCTTTTGTATTTATTTAAAAAAAAAAAACTGTGCCAAGCCATCTGTGGCTAATGTAAAAAAAGATGTAAATAGATGATGCATTGTGTACAGTATGCCATGTGAGCATTCCATCTGTCACAAGGAAAGTCAACATTCCGCAGTAGTATCTCTCCATGCTTAGGAGTACTCAGAGCATAGAAACAAATATTTCCCAAAACTTTTGATAGCTGAATGGTCCTCTTTCCAATTACAACCCTCCATTATCTCTGTTAATGTTGCTAAGCCCCCACTAAAGAAGCAATCTTGGGAAGTCATTTCTGAGGACTTTCAGAGAGTCAAGGCAATGTAGTGGCTCAAATGTTGCATTAACATCAGGGGTTTAACTCAGTCATCAAATGGACTGGGCTATTTTGGGCCAGTCACCATCTCCAGAGTGATCATCAGCCAGCTGCCAAGGACCCTAGGGTCTTCAGAAGGCCACTGCCGATTCCAGAACCCACCTCTGTGCCTATAGCCATTGTGCAGTGGTGATAGAGTGACTCTCTCAGTCATAAGAGTAGCTTTGTTGTCACCTTTGTTGTCCCATCCCATCCACCAAATTAAGCCCCACCATGAAACTTAGGAGCGATCCACCCTAGTAGGCTTGGGGACCACAGAGGGCAGTTTGCTAAGCACCCCTGGAGTCAGCCCTGACCAGGGCCACTCAAGGGGTTTTGGTGCCCTTGGCCAAAATAGTCCCCGGTGCTTCCAAGCTCCACCCCTGTATCTGACATCACCAAGCCCCACCCCCTGACGATTCCACCACCACTCCTGCAGCAGAGCCGTCTGTGCACTACATACAAATATGGTGAATATTTATAGACCGCTTTTCAAGCAAAGTTCCCAAAGCACTTCCTTCTTTGGGAACTTTTGTTAAAAAGAGGTATATAAATATTCATCGTACAGAAGAGGCGGGGAGCCGCTGGCCAAGCGCTGTGATCCAGAAAAGCCAGGCATTTACTCTCTGCCATTGCTGCTTGCTGCTGCTGCTAGGGATATCGCAACAGCCACCCCAGTCCTTGTTCACCCTCATAAAAGCCTTGTTAGATCATGCATGCTGCCTTGATTGGGCTACTGATCCTGCTGTGCTTAATCCAATACATTATTCCTTCTCTTTCTCTCTCCCCTCTCGCCACAAGCAGACCTCGCGTGCATTTTCTGGGCTGGCTGCACTGAATTCCTCTGATCCCCAATTCAGCAAGATCTGGACAGAGCTGGACAGTAAGATCCTCTTGTTTCACTACTGAATTCATCTCTGGGTTAACCATGGCACCAGTTGTTCCTTTTGCAGGACATCACTGGTACTTGAGAGCGATGCATGTGGCTGGTCCTCAATGAGGTTTGGTGGGTCTGAAAGTGGGGCTTCTGGATCCCTAGGTGCCATCTCATTAGCGCTTGCTTGAGCCTGGCTGCATGGGACCACACTGATGCAGGCATGTTGGGCAACCTGGTTGCTCAGATCATGTCCAATCAAAACAAGAGTTTATAAATCCTTGTGCACAGTAACTGTCCAGGGACCCCCCAGTGCCAGTACTTTAGGCAAATATTGGCAAGCGGAAGGTGCACCACTGCACTTTCAAAGGGTTTAACTGCCCAGCTTATCTCAGGCACAATCATCTCTGGTCTTACAAGGCTTTCATGCACGGAGGTAATGTCAGCACCAGAGTGTCTCCAAACCCTTTCCACCTTCCCATTTATAATTATGTTTTCCTGATGCTCGGCAGGAATAGCATTTGAATCTGTGATGCAAACACCTACAAGGAAATCTTGTTGCAGGTTGTTCAATTCATTTGAGGTCGGGGCAGCTTCTGGGGCCCTGCTAGCTGATGGGGTGGCTTGCTCAGGAAGGGCCCCAGCGGGGATCTGCACCTTACTCAATCCTAACTGACTCCTGACTCAAATGGAATAGAAATCATATTCATCTGTGTGTTTATTTTACCCTTTCCCACCTCTTCGGTGCAACCTGGTTCTGGCTCTCAGACAGTGTCTAGCAAAGTTCTTGCAAAACAATTCAGTTTGGATCCCACTGGGATCTACCCTCAGTAGAGAGATTGCTCTGATCCCAAATCTAGGAGCACACCGCTCCTGCAAGGTAGGCTGCCACCAGTTGAAGACTGATCTAAGCCACTGACCAGGCTTAGACACTGCTTCAACAACCTAGAACTGTCCGGCTTGGGCCTTACAGGCACTATACACAGCCAGAGTCCACACAACAAGATATTATTCTGAAAACAACTCAGCAGTAGCAAATGACATATGGGGCACATGGGGAAGAGTTTTGCAAGCAACCCTCCAGAACCTGTTAAATCAGACTGAAGCCACTTCTGAGTATATGAACTTTATTAAGAAACAGGGGTTGCACACAGACTAAGGAACTGGGAGAAAGTAGGTTGAAACTGGAAGTAAAGAAAGGCACTGCAGAAATTAAAAAGAAAATACAAAAAACATTTACTAACTGACTAGCACTAAGCTTTACCTTAGTCTATCAGTAGGCAGGTCCTTGTCTGAAAGAACTCTATAGCTTCTCCCAGTGGAACATCCATTTGCAAATGAAAAAGGGTGAACACTGGCCAGGCCTTATCCTCTAGCTTTAAAGCCATGAGGGAGGGGGTGAGCTGGGCCTCCGGGACTGTGGGTCTCACACCTGTCTGTTGTTCAAAGAGTATTCTAATTCCTTCCCCTCTAGGCGGGGAGATGCAAAGTGGCCCTATCTCCTGTGTCAGATCAGATTTGATGCCCCTTGTGAAGGCCATTCTGGCCAACGGCTTGAGCTAGCCCTGTGACCATCTCTCAGTCTAACCTACTTCACAGGGTCACTGAAAAGATAAAATGTTGGGGAGAGAATGATGTACACTGCCCTACACTCCTTAGAGAAAGGGCAGGATAAAAGCTAAATTAATTAATTAAAATGTGGATTGCTGTGCTGAACAGTTGTGAGATCCAGGAACGATCTTCAGAGATGGAACAGCCACAACCAATCAAGCACCTCGGATGGGAATTTCAGAACTTCCAATATTGACTCAAACACATTTCCCCACAGTGGAAAGTAGTTCACACCTTCAACTACAGTCCAGTACCAACAAACTGAGCCATATATATATATGAATCAGATTTAATGAAGGATATGTGCCTCTAAAAGCTGGGTACCAGACCCAGACATACAGGAGCAAGCTTTTCTATCATAAATACATAGCTACGGAGGAAAACTGCTCTAGTTTAAGTTATACCTGACACAGAATCCTTTAAAGCGAAGCTTCTCTGGTAGGAGGGGGGGGGAAGGTAGCAATTCTAGCAGACCTGGTGCTTCCTCTTCTGCTTAAAGAAAGAAAGAACAGCACCAACATTATTTAGAATGTTTGCACCGTGTTGGTCTTAAATGCAGCAGGAAGGTATTTTTTTAAAATTACAATTTGGATTTTGATGTCAACAGGGAAGAGAGCTGGTTTTGTGGAAGCAAGAATGACTTGTCCCCTTTGCTAAGCAGGGTTTGGTCTGGTTTGCATTTGAATGGGAAACTACATTTGAGCACTGTAGGAGACTCCCCATAGGGAATGGGGCTATTTGAGAACCAAAGAGAGAAATATTCCTATTTAGCAAAATGTAAAATGATCTAGTTTTGGTTTTTATTGCTTGTTCAAAAGTATATGTTTCCTGATTGGCAAAATGAATGAATGGCATTGGTATAACATTTTCTAAATGCTATTTGCATGTCAACTGTCAACTATTGTCAAGTGTTGGTTGTGTCTGCACATCAGCTGTCGCATACTACAAAATGTCAACTGCGACTTCAAAAATAGATGTGAAATGATGCTCAGTGTCAAATATTTCTAGAATATTTACAAATTCAGAGTTTATCACGAAAATTCAGAGGGAATGTTAGGAACAATGAGTTATACTTTGGTGGGGGGACGAGGGGTGTTTTGGGGATCTAGGTCCGTGTGGTTTATACAAAATTATTTTCCCATAAATTTTGTTATTGCCTAGCACAGAGAATGAGATGAGCAGGGATGGAGAGGGACAGGAATCTATGCGTCCTTGCACAGTTATCTCAATCACAATACAAGCAGCAATGTGTATTTTCATGGGTATACCCTGCAGGTTATACACCAGTGCAGGGAATACACAGGTGTGGGCTATGCTTAAAAAAACTCCAAAAACATAAATGCTGATTTTCCACGGGTTATACCTATGTGCTTAGGTGAAAATACAATACAGTAACTCTGTGTAGATTGCTTGGAGGCAGAGTTAAATCTTAGGCACCCTGATGAACTTGCAACATATTTTACAAGTCTCACATAGGAAGGAACATAGGAAACTGCTATATACTGAGTCAGACCATTGGCCCATCAAGCTCTGTATTGTCTACACAGACTGGCAGTGGCTGCTTTTCCAAGGCTGCAGGCAGGAATCTCTCTCAGTCCCTCTCACTATGACTGACTCCTTTGATTTGAGATGGAAACGGTCGCTCAAAATAAAATCTCAACTTTATGGGATCCCACTTGAAGAACTTGCTAGGATGGGTTTTACCACAGCTATGAAGGTTATTAAACAGCAAATAATTGATACTGACCTACAGGTTGAAGCCTCCAAAATACCTAGAGGTTTGTTTATAGGTAACCAGCTCTACAATCTTAAGCCTGCTGATTACCTAAGTCACATAACATTTCCTAAATTTAGGCGTGCCTTGACCCTTGCACGTCTTAATGTTCTTCCAACATCTGTTCTTAAGGGAAGGTTCAAGGGGACTCCTTATGTTTTGCGCCTCTGCCCTTGTGGCTCAGGTGCTATTGAATCCACTGCACATTTTATTCTTTACTGTGACCTCTACAGGGATGCCCATTTAGATTTTATTTCACCCTTGTTGAAGTCTTTTCCTGGCCGTTCAGATGACTTTTATCTTGATTTATTACTGTCTAAATTTGACAGTACGAGTACGAGTACTAATTCTGTGGCCAAGTTTTGTTACATTGCATGCAAGCTGCGTATTGCCATTTTATGATGTCTCTCTCCCTCTTTTTTGTGTTCTGGTCATTGACCGAAATAAAAGCTGATTTCTGATTTCATCAAGTCTCCCATTCATATGCAACCAGGGCAAACCCTGCTTAACTAAGGGGACAAGTCATGCTTGGTACCACAAGACCAGCTCTCCTCTCCATCTCACAATGACTTGTATTTTACAAGACTCACAATTACTTGCCTCAATGACTTGAGGCTCTCTAATATGTTTGACAAGATCCCAAATCTAGACTTGATTGTTTCTGTTGCACAGGCTGGAACCAGACATTATGGCTGCTGCTGAAAACCTTGGGCACCCCCATAGTCTCCTCATCTAGTGTCTAGTATTACCAAACTAGTGATGCGTTGTCACTGCACTGCAAGTTTCCTCACCCCCTGCTCCACGTCATTGGCTGCCACTTGCGGTGTGGGTGGGTGGGTGGGTAGAAGTGTAGTGATATTGCATCATGTGTTTGATATTGCTAGATGTTTCCCTGACAGGAGTAGAGAAAAAGGTGGAGGAGGTGGTGGCACGAAATGCTGTTTTCTGTGGTAACCACTCATCTCCTTTACAGTCTACTTCTGGCCCCAGTTTCCATTTTTACAGTCCACTGCAAAAGAGGGATGCAAGCAACCAGTTTTAAGGCTGACTCAAGCATGAGGCAAAGTGAAGCAGTCACCTCTGAAGGACAAACAATGTGTCAGTTCTTTAATATTGCTGAATTCTATTGAAAGTCATTTGGATTATGTCTCAGGCACCAAAAGGTCTTGCTGAGTTGGACCCACCAAGTTGGTGAAGTCAGGTGTGTGTGTGGGGGCGTGAAGTCAGATGACAAAATCTAAGCCTATTGTTATTTTATGAACTCCACTTTTAAGGCAGGTTAGATGCTGGATGAGCTTAAATCTGTTTGCGTGTGCAATATCTACCATGCGATCAACTCAATGTTGGTTGTCTAACCAGCTGTCCTCTAACCCTAATTTTTGGGAAACCTTTGAATGGATGATCCTTGTGAACAGTCCAGAGAACAATCTGTTATGGGGAAGCTAACAAAGTCAACCAGAGGTGCAGTAGCTGCGGCAGTCAGAGAGAGACTGAAGGAGTATGGTACATTTGCTGATAGGGGGAGCTGGTTTTTCCGTTCTTTCTTCTTAATGTTAAGCTTTGGAAGATTCCAGATGGGGGTTCTGCGCAGGCACAAATCCCATGTATGATGCACAGAGACCATGAAGAAGAACAATCTGTTATGGGGAAGCTAACAAAGTTATTTATTATTATCCTCTTTGCTTCTTCAGTTATTCTTGCACACCAGATTCCTACTCTATTTTTTACAATACAGATTTGGAACACACTCCCTGTCAGTCTAAGAGCTTCTCCATCCTTGGCTGCCTTAAAAAAAACCCACCCTTGAGATGCACCTGTTGTATCATGTTTTTTGTTAAAAGTATTTTCAAACGGTTTTGTTTTGATTTTGGGTGTATTTTAAACAGTTGTACACTACTTGGAGATCTCTGTTAGGTGGTTTATTAATATGACGAGTAAAACAAATGCATCCAAGAGGTGTGCCTTTCCTCATTGTATCTCATGCTGTTCAAAGTTATAGCTGTTAAAATACACAAAGCCTCTGTCAAAGAAAAAGCATCTACATACAGGCAAAATGAACTGAAACACTCAGTACTTTAATAACTGGAGACATAAACTTTAAATAGTAGGAAAAATGAGACCTTTTCAGAACTCTTTTGATAGACACTTCTAGGAGGTTCTTTCCAACTGCTGCTAGTACAGGGATCATCACACCTTCATATGCACACTTGAAGTCAGAAGTTGTACCGAGACATTTTGCTGAGCCAGTACTCCAGTATATTGTGGAGAGGCATGTGGCTCCAGCCAGCAAAATAGCTTAATCAGCTCCCCAGTTTGTAATTAAAGTGTGTGTGTATGTGGCAGGGGGAATTGCTCATTTCACTTTGCTCTATTGTAGTACTACCATGCACACCTTCAGAAGGCAATGGATCACTATCAGTCTGCCTCTTGAGAGAATCTTACAAAAAGTACATTCCTTCTGCATCAATAGCTTAAGATAATCTAAATGATGAGCTCTATGGTATGTGAATCTTTGGCTGCTTTGGTGCTGTCTCTATAGCACCTGCCTTACTATGTGGAAGGCTGGACTACTGCCTGGAAGCTAGAGTGGCTGCTATTCGTGTATGCCCTGGTTGTTAGGGCACATATCTATGCTACAATCAAAGACAGTATGATATCTTCCTAGAGGTCTGGACCTGCTCTCTTATCAATCAGTATTTTGATAAGTATGCTGCAACTTTGAATGCACTCTCTTTGCAAACACTTTCCCCAGGATTGGGTTAATTTTCTCACTGCCTGGACAAGCAAACAAGCAAAGCCTTGTCTCTTTGCAAACAGCATCTCCACCCAGCACAGGCCACCCTTCAATTATCTGCCAAAGTACTTTGTGGCTAAATATTTGTTTTGCAGTCTCAGACACTACCTCATTCCTGTTTGCCCAGGCTCTTACTCCAGTACTTTGAATACTGTGCTTAGGCCATCAACACCCTGAGGTGCTTAAATGCAAATTAAATATTTAGCCCCACAGACTCCCTGCCCCGCCCTGTTACAACATTCTTTTCCAACATATTTAGTACCCCATTGGGACCAAGGTTTTCTCCCCTGCTACAAGTATTACATTAGCATAGCAGAGCTAGGAATTCTGCCAACCTTTTGTAAGCTTGGACCTGTGGTTTAGTTCCAATTCCTTGCTGGTCATTATGTATTGCTAAAATGGTATTTAATTTTGCATTTCTTGTTTTCAAATTGTGTAGATTCCCGAAGGACAAGCATTGGCTAGATTGGACCACACAGTTTCCATCTGCAAGCTAGTTTGAATGAATGCTTCTGAATGCAGTGATAAATCTTGCTTACAGCAGGCATGCTGATCTACTAAGGGAAATAATGTTAGGGGCAACTGCAACCTGGTGGCTATGAAAGACAGGCTGAAGCACCATTGAATACGTAGAGTATAGTGCTGGTCTGCACAGCCTTCAACCCACCAAGCCAACTGTAACCCACCAGCTATGCAGGACTGTCAGACAGAAGCATTAGCCACTCCAAGCAGTAGTGCAGCCACCCACAGTAATAGTGCACTGGAGGGGCAGGGTATAAATATTTTAAATAAAATAATGATAAAGCTGCCCTAGACTGCAAAAATAGAGAAGTTGTCAAGCACGTGGCAGTCCACAATACTGATGGGCTGTGTGCAGCTTGATGGGTTACATGTTGTGTGGGTGTAATGGGTAGAATGTGGGACTTCAGTGTGGGAAACCTGGGTTCAAATGTATTCTGTATAACAACTCTAACTACAAGACGGTGACATGTCACTGTCTCTCAGCCTAAGTTTCATAAGCAGGTGGTTACTGCGACGAAGAAGGGTACAGTACAAATTTAACAACCTGGCTCTAGACTTCAGGGATTAAGAAGGTTCAAGCCTTAAGGGAAGATAAATTATATGTGAAGTTATGCTGAGCATCTTGCTCAAACATATGGCTACCACCAGAGGGAATAGTAGGCCAGTGCTATAGGGATATTTTACATCTTCACATTTGATTAGATTAGCAGTTAATCTATTTGCTGAAAATATTTAGTATTTCACCTCATCTGTACCCTTATCAGGTCTAGCATTCTATGGGCTTAAACCATACAATGACCAGCCCAGAGATTTGAAAGACTTGAGAACCACTGATACAAAACATTAATATGCTGCTGGATGGCTAAGAATTTTGTATTTTAGAACTAAATTTATTACACAGAGAAATAAATAAATAATAAATAAGATGGCTCCCTGTCCCCAAAAGGCTCACAATGTGAAAAGAAACATAAGATAGACACCAGCAACAGTCACTGGAAGTACTGTGCTGGGGGTGGACAGGGCCAGTTACTCTCCCCCTGCTAAATAAAGAGAATCACCATGGTGAAAGGTGCCTCTTTGCCAAGTTAGCAGGGTATTTGCCAAGTTAGCAGATTTTTAATCAGAATGCTTAAAATGTGCAAGATCCCAAAAGACCTGTAGGTCAAAACACCACCACAAAAAATGCAGAAGCCTGACCTTCATTCTCTCTTCTGAGTTTTCTTTCATAGTTGTATATGGTGGATGCTATTATGGTTCTGTGTGAGCACAAACTATTTATTCAGTACAAAGCAGTATAAACAACACGTACCTCAAAGTAAAGCACATACAAGGGAAATAAGTGGTTAAATCAATGACAATTTTACCACTGACAATAAGCAGATGGTGGCCCTGTAAGCTGCCTGGATGGGCAACTACCTGGGAAACTCCATAAACTACTCTGGGGTCTTCAGAGGAAGAGAGGTGCATGTGTAACCAACATAACAAGCAGGAAACCATTCTATAGTTAGGATCCTAACAGATTCCTAGATCAGTGTTTAGTTTTATATATTTTATAGAAGAATGTTTTTGTTATTTTAGTAATAACTAATCTGCCTTCTTTCCTTTCACTATATCGACCACTGGACTAAATTTGGTTCAAATCGAAGTCCACAAGTTAGATCTCTTACACCTCAAATGTTCATACATCCGCCATCTTGGATCGGGGTGGATGACATCATTACAAACACCATTGAGAGATCCTTGTGTGTCACTCACTACAACTCTACCAAATTTGGTTAAATTTAGACAGTCCTCAAGGTAATGCACTTGCACCTCAAAGGTTTACACGTCCGCCATCTTGGATCAGGGTGGATAACATCATCACAAACTACACCATTGAGGTGTTGCTATGTGTCCCTACAACTGTACCCAATTTGGTTCATATTGGTCCAGGTGTTGTGAAGTTGATAGGGGACACAAACACACACACACACACACACACACGCACACACACAATGCTGGGAGATCTCATAAGCCTATTGGAAAGTAGGCTAAAAATTGCCTACTAAAAATAAGACATTGATAAAGTCATAATAAATTTTGTTGTATCATATATATATTCACCCTGGCCAGGGGTGTAGCTATTTTCACTCCCTCCCTGGGGGCCCCTCAGAGTGAGGGAGATAATGAAGCAAATAGGGAGGGTGGGGCCCCTCAGGAACTGGGGGCCCAGGTTCTTTGAATCCATCTGCTCAATTATAGCTATACCCCTGACGCTGGAAATTATTTAAAACATAGCCCTTGGCTTCACCACTTACTTTGGAAGGGTAGCATAAATAAGCAACACTAACAAAAATGGTATGAATATAAAGCCATTTTAATGTTCTGATATTTATATCAAATACTCAGTCAAGTATTTATACATACAGTATCTTATAAACTTAGTTTTAACACAACATGTACAAAATTGCACATCGCAGATTACGAAGTAATTCATGTAATCTTTTTTCATGTAAACAATTTCAGCACGAGAACAAATGTTCTACATTCCAGAATACCTATACCTCCCATTTAAGAAAGTTTACTTCAGTCTCCATTAAAGGTCCAACTTACAAAGTGATAAAACCAGAGAATGTCCATGTTAGCCACTACATACAGGGGCGCCATGTCAAATACACACAAGGCAAGTCGCCTTTTAGACTTAAGTGCTCAACATAAAGCTCTGAAAATCTAATCCTGTTCCCGTGTTAAGTCATTGGAAAAAGCCCCACTGTCTGCAATGGCAGCAGGAATTAAATTACCATCCCAAGATCCTAACAAAAAAAAGAGTAATCAAACCTCAATTTATAAAACAAAAACCAAACACTGCCATTGGCAGTAATAGTTGGGAGTATTCTTGAACACATGGATTTAATCACTTAGTCAGTTCGGAGGTATAATATTTTACCTCCTCAGTCACACACACAAACAGCACAAAATCAAGCTGTTTTTACATTTAGTCAAGTAGAAGTAATAGCTTAAGAACAGACAAAAACCTTTCTCCATAATAATTATTTAACATCTTCTAGTTCTATGCATTTCGAACAGTGATGTTTAAAAACCCAATGGACATGCCCCAGATGCATTTTTATTAAGTCCTGTGTTTTACTATGTATCATACTCCATCTCTGGTCCAAATTTTCAAACACATTCCTTGCCAAAAAAAAAAAAAAGCAACCCCCAAACCCCAAAGTCAGAATGAACTAGAACTTTACTGCTAACCTAAGTATATGATCCCAAGCACACTTATTTCCAGTGAAGTCAAAGGAACTTTAATACACTAGTGTTCTTAGGACCCAATTATACCTTAATATTAGTCTGAACTGTTTTTGTTAAGCTGCAAATTTCCAAAGAGCTCTAACCTTAGCATTTCTGCCTGAACACAAAGTAACAGTTTGCATTTGTTCTTACAAGGACATTATTACTGTGCAATAACTAATAATTAATTATATAGGAACACCCCACCCTAGTTACCTGTAGCCATCAGGGACAGACGTGTGAACCAATCTTGAGTGAGTTTCTGTCTCCAGCAGGCTGAATCTGATACATAAAACAAGTCAATGCTCATGAAAAGTCCTATTTTTTGAAAACTATCAATAGGACTAACAACAAATAGAAATTGAAAAATGCATAATCATAAAAACTGAACAAGGAACCACTACCTTGCTCCTGAATCCTGGTGCACTAGTTTACCTTTGCATAGGAAAGCTCTTTCCCTCTCAGGTGTACACTTGTCTTGATCACCATGCCTGCTGAAAAATCCAGCCCAGCCCACAAAGAGCATGTCTCTGGTATAAAAGATACTATTCGTGCATATACATATGCTGAACTAAACACTTAAGAACTTTAACCATTTTTCAAATGGTGGCCTCATCCTCTGAACGGCTTCTTCTCTACAGCTACCAATCAATGAGTCCACTTGTATCAACACCCAGTAAGAGGCATACAGACATAGAAGTCTCCCAATACTGAGACTCCTCAACTGTGGTTTCATATGAGTGTAGGTATAGTATTTCTTCTTCAGGAAGTTTCAGGTCTCTTTCCTGGCCTGGTGTGAAGTTCTGCTTTGTACCTTTGAAGCTATGAAACAGAATATTTAGCCACAATACAAGATGGAGGTATAGAACACTCAGTTTAACAAAAAAGTTTCCTTTGCTAAAAGACAATAAGGGTATTCACATGACCAGGAGGTTGGGAGGTGAGGGGCAAGCAGCACTAAATTTACCACCACCACCCCGGCAATTCCTCTAAGCTGAGAGGATGTGTCCTGGCCTCCACATATCCCACAATGCACTGCATGAACCAAGGGGTGCATTGGGGGATACATTCACGAAACAGGCGCTTTAGGTGCCTGTCTCTGTGTGCACTCTGGCTGCATGCAGACCGAGCACACACACAATCCTAGGGCCAGGGTGAAGGGCACGCTCATGCCCTTAACCTTGGCTAAAGGCCGGGCTTAAAAGTGGGATTAGGTGGGCAGGCAGTGCCGGGATCAGCATGGATCCTGGCACTATACACAAGCAGCTTAACCCAAACTGGGCTGCCCTAGCCTGAATTAGGCTGCTCCTGAGAACAGCCTTAGTAAGTTACCAAGAAGGTCAGCACTGACAAAGGCGGAGAAGAGGGAAGTTCCATGCTAAGAGGATGGGAGACGAAATACTTTTCAGCACACACACATATTCAAAGCCTTCTACGTAATAGGAACTTTGACATCTTGGACTTGGGTTCCAATCCCTTCTCAGTCAGAAAGCTTACTGGGCAACCTTGGGCCAGTTTTAGTGTCTCAGCTTAACCTACCCCACAGGGTTTGTTTTTGTTTTTTAATGTGTGTTCTAGCCTCCACATATCCCACAGCATATGTACAGCACCTTGGATAAAGGTCAGATGCAATAGATAAAAAAGGTTTGTTCAGATTTGGGGATGCAATTAACAGGGGGTTTTTTTTTGTTCAACCAAATATCAGAGGTGGCAGTACTACTTCTGATGGCCAAGTGTAGAACAGCCACGTTATACATTTAACTATCAAGTAGAAATGTTTCACCACTTCTAGCTAACAAGGGTAAAAAAAGCCTAATCTCAGGAAGATTATGCTGAATACTTTCCCCCAACATGCTAGTTTTGCAGGTGCATTCAAATATATGCAACCCTTCACCTCCAGTACGAAGTGGTTCAGTTTGCAAAAACCTCTACTACTTGATTCTATTGAGTTATAAACTGGCTCCCTAATTGGCTAATCCTGAAGCTTGATGAGGCAACCCAGAAGTTCTTAAGATGAGACATTACCAGCTACTGTGACAGGTCACAAGCTGTGATGTTAAGGCAACATTGTTGGCAGATAAGATTGTGGTAGTGGCATGTAAAGGTTTAAGTGATGTTAAGCAAGCAATACTTCAGTCTTGCAGTATCTATAGCAACTCTTACATATCGTTCTTGACAGAAACTAAAATTAAGCTTGCGCATCAATTAAGAGTCATGGTTTAATAATGCATAACTCTGTGATAGAATCCAAGCTGCCTCTCAACTGCTATGAATAACTCAAAATATGTTTTCAATGGCTACAGTCCAAAGAATGTATTTGCAATGACCTACCATTTGATTAGCAGTAACAGACATGAACCACAATACTCAAGTCATCAGTGCAGAAAATGGCATTTTCCAAGGATAGCAGACTTTCTGCATCGCTGGAAAAAGAACTAACATTATGAACCCTTCCCTCAGCAGTCTTCTTGGAGGCAAGGCTGTTTGGCGGAACTCCCAAACACTGACCTTGCCATCTCAGTGCGATCCAAGATCTGAAGCACATTGTGCTTTAATTCTGATTTTGCTAGAGGAAGTGATGCACGCATGGCTGTGTCACATAGTTCTCTCTCACATTTGTGTCTTGCCCTTCTTGCAAAAGTACTCAGGAAGCTGTACATGGGGCTTGCTTAATTTATTTGCACAAGAGCCCTGTGAGTAGGGGAGGCCAAGGGTTTTATTACAGATAAGCTGGGATTTGGACCCAGTAGACGCCCAACCTCTTACTGGTGTCTGGACCAGGTCTATTTTTACAAGACAAGAGCAGATACTGTATACTGGCAAATAAGAGTGGTAGTTATAGTGTGTCAACAGAGCAAACATCATCAGTCATCCAGTGATTATAGAAAGTCTTTACCTTCTGTTTAAAAAACTTTGAGAAGTTAAACATAATACGATTCTGGAGCCATATTATCGGGCATGGCATGGCTTGCCCGCCACTCCCACCCCAAAACCTTCCATCAGGCTACCTGTGTGATAATCAGGACTTCATTTTGCAGCCTGATCTTTCAAATGCCTTATTACAGAAGACTACAACTTAGTCAGCATTTCAAGGATTATATGAGCACAGAAATATGAAGTCTTATGCCTACAGCCAAACTCTCCTTACTGTAACTTTTAAAAATGCACACACTCCATAAGATTACACCTGAATGCTAGACTGGAAACATTCACAGTAATAGTGAATGAAGTTATATTTATCAAATTAATTGTCTCTGCATCAAGGAGAATGGTGTCTGTTCAGGGTATCATTGCTAAACAGCATCGCCAACAACTGAAGTCAACTTGTACAGAAATCATGAAGGTAGTAGCTATTGAGCTATGCCATTCCTTACAGGGTTGGCTCAACATTCAGTAACAGTCTTAGTCAACAGTAACATAATGTATATGAATATATGCAACTTTGCAATTCAAAGTTGCAGCAGAAAGCAAGAAATTGCAATAAAACCTTACTTATATCCCCATGCGCTTTATACCATTCATTTCCAGAGAAATGTTATTATGTAGTTCTGGTTGTAAAGGGGGATCTTTCAGCAAAATTTAAGCACTTTTATCTCCCTTTTATATATACAGTGGCAGAATTAAGCTCATAGTTAAAATATCTCTAATTGAAATCAATGGAACTTAGAAATGCCTAGCTTTGGCTGATCTGGACTTAAAATGTCACTCAGCAACATGGTGATGGCTCTTTACTGATCTGCTTTAAGTACTTAGAGGAGAGCTGATCTTGCGGTAGCAAGCATGACCTGTCCTCTTAGCTCAGCAGGGTCCGCCCTGGCTGCATATGGAGACTTTATGTGTGAGCACTGTAAAATATTCCCCTTAGGGGATGGAGCCGCTCTGAGAAGAGCATCTAGGTTCCAAGTTCCCAAGATAGGGCTGAAAGAAATTCCTGCCTGCAACCTTGGAGAAGCCGCTGCCAGTCTGTGAAGAAAATACTGAGCTGGATGGACCTATGGTCTGACCCAGTATATGGCAGCTTCCTATGTACTTGCAAATGAAGACACCATATAATTACCACTCATAGCAACAGTTCAGCACTGGTTCAATGAGGGAAGCACAGTCACCACCCTTCAGTTAGTAGCATGTGTTTAATCCAACAGTTCTTTTCTTGTAACTGAAGAAGAAACTTGCTATGAAATCAGCCATGATCCACTGCGTCTAGCCCTACAAAAACCTGTCATAAGAAGCATTTTAAGATTAAGCCCACAACTGAACTCAAGCACCCACCCAAATGATAGAAACGTTCTATGGAGAGCCAAAACTACCACTTTGGTGTGTTAAAAGAGGCACTGAGTAGGAGTTGTGACACATCATCACTCACTAAGTTAGCAACCAATTAGTCAGTACTTCCCACAACACAACCATGTGAATTACTACCTGAGTGGTCATACTGGCTGTAAAGTGAGCAGGAGAACCAGCTGCCAATGGACCCCTTTCTTTACTCAAGGTCAGAGACATCCCTTTTCACTGGCAGAGGACTCCACCTCGATTTAGCAATGGAAGTAATGTGAACCACCAGAAACTGTGGAATGTTTACCTAATGGAGTGCTAATTCAGGTGAGTACTATTCAGCCTGGAACTTTATTTTGGGAATTTTCTTAAAATTATCTAAGTACAAAAGTCAAACGATAAGAAAACAAGCCAAAATGAGATTGATAAAATGATGAGAAGTCATCCACATGCACAAGAAAAACCATCAAAGCAGACTAGGAAAGGGGGATATAGATGGGGAAAGCATCTCTGAAAGGAATGATTTAATCCAATACTAACTTTATCATTGTAGATAAGACAAATAGAAGGGGACTCGGGGAGGAACAGTCTTAAGGACACTGAATGAGTCTGAATACTCATTAACCTGGGAAATAAGAGCCTTGTTGGTCAGTCAGAGATTAAATGTGCCAGATGCATAAACCCAACATGCCACATTATTTAAAACAGACTGGAAAAGACATGGCTAGGATGTTGGTACTTTTGTAAAAATACAGAAAGAAGATCCATATTAAATATGCAACAAAGGATGAGTTATGTTTTGAGGAATTTTGTAATGAACACTTTCAGAAGGCGCCTGGAGTAAAGAGGTGGGAGATGCAGGATTATTGGCAACATTAGTAAAACAGACTATAAGAAGGGCAAACTTTTTGGGACTCTGCAGATATTTCAAAAAGTACTTTGAAATATGCTTTTTGGAAAAACAATGCAGCATGTAGTCTTGCCAATCGCAGCTAGCACAATTATCAAGAAAATGAGATTTCTGTGTCGTGATCTCCAAGACAGCTCAAATTATTCTGTAGCCTTACTAAGGTAGGGAAACTAAGAAACAGACTGCATTGGTGAGACTCCAATATATGTTTGATAAGGAAGAAGAACAGCGATTTCTCCAAATGTGAGTTTCTTTTCTGAGACATACAATTCCAGAACAAGAATGCACTAGAAAGGGGTTGACACATTAGGCATTTTCAGCACTGCTTAAAACGTAGTCGCTGCTCTAGTTCCACATAATGAGTTATACAAAAGGTATCATCTTATTTACTTTGCACCTCTCAGGTATCAAGCTTTTGAAGCACTGCTGGAAGGTCTCAACTATTGCTACACTTGCATTATTGACTGTATTTTTAATCCGCCACACATTTATATTGGAAAATTATGAAAATGGCAGCAAAAAGGGTGAGCAAGATTTGACAAACACCCCAAAAAAGGCAGCAAGCAAGGGAAAACTGGCAGTACTGATATCCCAGATACACAGTTTCTTCAGGGGAAAATTGATGGATTTTGAGTTGTTAAAAAATATCACTTCTTTTCTCATGCAAGTTAATGAAATGGGAGAAAGATGGTTTGACAAATGGGAGAAAGAAGACTGACAAACCAAGAGGAAATCTCACATTTCCAAATCGGGGGGGGGGGGGGGGGACGGACACAAAAACAGCAAGAGCAAAAGAGCTGGTCTTGTGGTAGCAAGCATGACTTGTCCCCTTAGCTAAGCAGGGTCTGCCCTGGTTGCATATGAATGGGAGACTTGATATGTGAGCACTGTAACATATTCCCCTTAGGGGATGGAGCCGCTCAGGGAAGAGCAGAAGGTTCCCTGGCATCTCCAAGATAGGACTGAGAGATATTCCTGTCTACAACCTTGAGCCCCTGGTGGTGCAGTGGTAAAACTGCCGCCCTGTAACCCGAAGGTTACAGGTTCGATCCTGACCAGGGGCTCAAGGTTGACTCAGCCTTCCATCCTTCCGAGGTCGGTAAAATGAGTACCCAGAATGTTGGGGGCAATATGCTAAATCATTGTAAACCGCTTAGAGAGCTCCGGCTATAGAGCGGTATATAAATGTAAGTGCTATTGCTATTGCTAAGTGCTACAATCTTGGAGAAGCTGCTGCCAGTCTGTGTAGACAATACTGAGCTAGATGGCCCTGTGGTCTGACTCAGTATATGGCAGCTTCCTATGTCCCTAATACAGAATAGCTGGAAGATGATACTGATTAAATGCTGGCATTAGTATGGGACGATACAGTCAAAGGAATCTTTCCTGAAGTTTTACTTCTCTTTCCTCAAAGGAAAAGCTGAATTATTTCATGTTTGCAATGAGATGATTCAAACTGAAAAAGATCCTAATTCTCAAATCTATTGGGAAATAAGCTGAAGCTCTCGCAAACGTGGAAACAGGATATCATCCAACTGTATGTTTCAAATTTAGTTATGAAGCAGGTTTGCCCCAGTGCCTCTTTTTGAAGAATTCATATTAATTCTGCCATAGGCTCTTTCCACATACTACATAACAACTTATAAACTAACACTTTTCTGGGCATGTATTATTGTGCATGGACCTTTAGAATTTAAACTGAAAAGTTATCCCAAATCACAGGACATAATAAAACTGCATTAGGATAAACATCCAAACTATGCTCTAAAAGGGGGGGGGGAGTAAAAAGAGCATCCATGTCCTTTTGACATATTTGTCTAGAAAGCAACCAGAACTCTCAAAGTCAACTGGAGGCAAAAGTTGATTTTCTGATCCCATAAAATAAAATCCAGCAGACTTTTCCAACCCAGCAGGTCATTTAAAACAATACTGAAAGCTGCTCTTTTCTGCTCCCACCCTGAGAACTAGAAAATATCCTAGAATGAAAAATGAAGAGAATAGTTTACACATAGTTTTGGAGAAAAAACATTATCCATGTTTCTAGGAGTTATTCACGGAAGTACAATGGATGAACCATCTTTTAAAACAACAACAACAAAAACACAAAATTCAATCTGAGCCCTTTTCTGTATAGCACTAAAATAGCTATACCCTCCTCCCCCAGTACAGAGCAATCACAGCTGGAATGTGCACAATGAAAGATAAAACAATTTCTTTTGTCACTATGCATCTGCTATAAAAATAAAAAGCTGAAATTCTATACAGTTTCAATAAATAAGCCTACTGATGCCCCAAATTTGTGCTGGCACAAGAAATAATGTGGAGCTCAAAAATCTAGGAAAAGAAGTAGTTTCTTAATACTCAATTTTAAAAATAAATATCAGTTTTTTGTGGCACACTATCTTCTGTTGTTGCATTTTAGCACTAGAGTACTCACTCACAATGGGCAAGTTATCACATATGTCAGAAACAGACAACTATTTCCTCATAGCAACGAATCATTTAGACTTCCCATTGTACTAAGAAATACACTCTGCCACATCTTATATGGTATATATAGTCTTTTCCTAAACATCTAGGATTTTGGCTTTGTCAAGCTATGAAACTCTATAAACATCTACAGCAGGAAAATAAACATCTCTCTGTAAACAAGGCTGATTTAGCCCTGTATTAGCTACAGCCCTCTCAAATTCTTGAGAAACATTTCACAAAAACATCCACTGGCAAACAGTAGGATTGTTATCTCTAAAAATACTAATGATCTACTTGAAAACACCTTGCAATTTGCTTAATACAAATGTACTGTACCAGACACTTAATATCTCAGAGAACCTACATCCTTAATTAGAAAGCAATAAATAAGCCTGCAGTCAAAAATACTGGAGTTCAACAATCCCTGGTAACCTTTGCAGAAAAATTATGCAGGTTGAGTTTAATCACCTCCCACTAGGAATTAGAAAAAACCAAGAATATCTAAACAAAGTCTTCAGCAAAGACAACTTCTGTCTACATTGTAAGCTCCAGTGGAATCTCAGAAGAGATCTTTGGACTTCCAGCAACAGATGAAAAAGGTTGAAAATGTGTTTGTGTCCGATCTGCAAACCTCTTCTTAATGTGTATGTTGCAAGGGGAAGGGAGCTAGAACAAGAAAAGTGATCACATTTTCAAGATGGGTTTTTTGTTGTTGTTAAAGATTATCAGCTACAGAATGCAGCCTGGGGCTTCTTAAGATAGCTGGAAATGCCCAGAATAGCATCAACTGGTGCAGCATAACGCCCCCCCCCCCAATTTCCCCTGGAAGTTTTTGCATTTGCTCAGTGCTCCTGAAAAACATCACCACGATCTGGTTATTAATCACTTCATTGTCACTTTCATCACCTGGGTAACGCAAACCAATTTCAATTAATTGGCAGCAAACCAATTAATTTCCGGAGATGCTTGAAATCAAGATTTTCTGTCAATGCTGACTGATGAATACTTTTTAAAAATTCCTCTCTAGAAAAGACTGCTTCACTGTTCAAAGTTCTTGTTGCATTCTGTCCCTTGAGGAGCAGAGATTATTGCTCCCTTTCGAAAGTACCCTACAACTCTTCTCTCTCCCGGCCATGAGACCAGATTTGTTTCTGGTTGCCGGATCTCTTTCTCCTGGCTTCCGATTAGGAGCTGGTGGTAAGAGGACGCAGGTTTGTGTGTACGTGTGTGCGCACACACAGGAGAGAAATCTCTTCTACGATCCTTTCCCAAGCTTTTCAGATGAACGAATGGCACGTTTAGGCGCCATAGCGCATGGAACTAAAAGGGCCGCTATCACAGCCGCCTCCAGGGCTTATATCAACCAGCCATCCTCTCCACTCCGTGCAAGGCGAAGTTGTGCGCACCTGTCTGTCTCTGCCCAAGATCGAGTGGCTTCAGCAGGCGCTGGCCTCCGGCTCCGGTGGTCCCTCCCTGCCTGAGGGCTGGCTAGATGCCGCCGAGGTTTGGGCAGGAGCTGCTGCCGCGGCGTTGATATGACACCCGCTGGAAAGGTGGCTCCGGACGCGGCCTTGCAGCTGGGTGACCTGGGCACGCAGCAGGCTGGCAGTGGCGGCCAGCTCGGCGTTCTGGCCTTTGAGCGCCTTGACTTTCTCCTCCAGGCGGGCGATGCGCTCCAGCTTGCGCCGGCGGCACTTGGAGGCTGCGATGCGGTTGCGCAGCCTCTTGCGCTCGGCTTTGAGGCGCTCCTGGCTCTCAGCATCCAGCGGGGACAAAGAGGAAGGCGGCGGCGGCGACTCACCGGACGAAGGCGCAGGAGGTGGCGGCGGCACGACCACCACCGGCGCCTCCGGCACCGTCTGCGGCTCCTCCAGAGCCCTGCCCGTCGAGCCGGGCGCTGGGAGGCGAGCCACGGCTTGGGGAGAGAAGAAAGTGCCGCCAGCCGACGGGCTGGCCGGGCTAAAGCCGCCCAAGGTGGTGTAGACGGCGGGGGACTCCTGCCTGGACGGAGGACAGCACGGGCCCCCCGGGTGCTGGGTGGGAGAAAGGGGCGCCGGCGGCACCCCCAGCAGCTGGTTCTGCTTGTGCAAGTCGGCCAGAGCCTTCACAAAGCCATCGGCGAAGCCCTCCTGCTCCTGCGTCACTGCCAGCTGCTGGGCGGAGGGCTGCGGGGGTCGGTACAGGAAGGGCCCGCCAGTGGCTGCAGCCACCGAGGGCCCGCCGCCGGTGGGGCTGGCTGGCCCAGCGAGGCCCGGGCTGCCCGCTTGGATGAGCAGCTGCTCTAGGTCGGCGGCCGCCGGCAGCTTGAGCAAGGGCTGCAACCCGCCCGGGCCCACCTCTGGGCCGCCAACGCCGCCGGGCGCCTCCTGAATGAGGCGGTGCACGGTGCTGTTGGCCCCAGCGCGGGAGCGCAGCGAGGAGAAGGGCCCCGCCGGCGGCAAGGCGGCGCTGGGGGAGGCCGCCCCGACCAAATCTCGCGGTTGCTTCTTCCCGCCGAGGAGCAGCTTATGCTGTGGGTCCGCGCCGCTCTCCTCGGCTGGCTCCAGTCCCGTGGGTCCCGCTACGCCGGGCCCGCCGCCGAAGCCCGGCAGCTGCACGAAGTCCGGGAGCAGCTCCAGCCCTTCCTCGCTGTAGAAAGGGGCCACCTCCATCTTCACAGCCACTCGGGCGCCCGGGCGCCCGCCACCGCTCATGCTGGGCGGGACAGCAGCCGGTCGAGAGTTGCTGTCGCCGCTGCCACTAACTGGGGCTGGCTGGCTGGCTGGCAGGCGGGGGGGGGGGGCGGGGGAGAAGCGCAACCTCGCCCGCGTCCACCGCTTCACCTGCTGCAAGGCTTGCACCGGTAGCGCCGGCTCCCCATCTCCGGCCCCAGGGCAGCCGCCCCGGGCTTGGCGCGCTCGACTTGTGGCATTTACGGGAAGAAAACTCTTTTCCCTTGCAGTGAGAGGAACTGATGTCAAATTGCCGCTCCGCCCTTCCTGGCTGCAGCCGCCGCCGCCGCGGCCACACTGCCCTCTAGGCTCCAGCGCACAGAAGCTGGCGGAGGGAGCGGCGCTGGGACTCGATCCCGCTGGTCCCCCCCCCCTCCGCCCCGCTAGATTGCAAGAGGGACACAAACAAAGCAAAAGGAGAGGAGGCGCTCCGGTTTCCCGCAGGGGGTGCGGCGATTTATCTAGGGAGGCGTACTTCCCGCGCTCCCCCGCAAATCTCTCTCTCTTGTCACGTGTCCCCACTCTGAGCTCGGTCGCCGTTCCCCTGGCCGTTAATTCACGCAGTTTCAAAGAAGCCTGGAGACAAGTGGCAAAGCACGTGCTTGTTGTTGTGTTACCAACCGAGAGGAAAACCTCGAAGAATGTACTGTACTTCGCCCAGGTGGGACGGTTGGAGCCGGTCCCGCCATGTGGCATTCCAGAAATGTCGAAAAAGGAGCAGGAGAGGGGCTGCCATGCTGAGGAGAAACTGAAAGAAGGCGGCGGACAAGCGGATACAGCAGCCTTTGGGTGACAAGGAGGAAAGCAAACTTGTGAAAAACTAAGTCATAAACCCCAGGGACAGTATTTGATGGCAGGGCTGGCTCAAGCGGTGTTGGTTGCTGTCGTAAACGGAAATTAAGGTTTGCCCCCCCCCCAAGGAGGTTTCCTCGATTACAGCCCCTTTCCCCTGTGGCAAGAGGAAGTAACTTGCACTTTAAGTTGTATGGCGTGAGTGTGGGGACGGACTGCAATCCGAGAAAGGGGAGCGCACAATTGTCCTCGCATCTCAAACCATGCCCCAAGGCTCTGGGGCGGAGGGTGTGCGCGTGCTCGTCCTAAAAAGGTTTTCCTTGTTATCCTGGACCCAGAGCTATTGGAAATCTGCCACTCCAAGCAGCTGCCGCCCGCATTGCTGATCAGATTGAACCGGCCGTTGGTATCAACATCAATACCCACCAACTCAGGGCAGCCAGCCTGGTGCACTGCTCTTTTAGCACGATCCTTTGCGTGCTGTCTTGAAAATGGTTCACTGCGTCCAAAGCGACTTGCTCCCCAATGAGGGTGCATAGGGTAGGGGTCTAGAGTTAGTATAGGGTTCTTCAGTTCAGGATTTGGGGATTCTTTGGGGTGGTGGTGTCTTGTTTTCTTAATCGCTCAGCTGCTGTATTTTACAGAGCAAACACAATTTTCTACAGTGTAGAATCCAGAGGAAAGAGTTGTGGCACGCAGAGACAAGGCAGTGGAGTAGAATCAGGAATATTAATGATATAAAGAAATGGATCTTATTTACAGAGATGCAAGTGCAGACTGCATTCGATGCTCGGGCTTCTGGCTGATGATTGCTTATTAGCCTTGTCTCCACTTCTGGACTGGACTAAAAGTAACTAAAGCACCATTCAAAAGCTGGCCTGGATCTAGGAATGGATTAACCCAAAATTAACACATACATACACCACATCCCCCTCCACCCCATCCTCCACCACCCCCAGATACATTTAGGCCTCATTCACACGCAGGTGGGGTGTTTAATGCTGGAAACCACACAAGTTTGAGAAGACTGCTGTATGGCTGCTAGGAATATATGAAGATGTTCCGATATGACTTTGTCTACATGCAAAATCTCGTAGCTCTCAGGAAGGGACAATTCTGGTATACGAGCATGATGCCTTACAAGGGATGTAGCCTTTTATTTCACAGTAACTTGGGGAATGTTCGTGTAAAGTGCGTTCTCTATGCTAGACCCTAATATTTGCAGTCTAATATTTTCTTGGAAATAGATACTATGGTTCGCTTGGAAATATGGCACTATGCATTTGAGGGGCCAGCGGAAAAGTGAGAGTGAGCCACATGCACAACTGGTCGTATCATTGCACCTTAACTTCCAGACAAAGCTGCAGGAGGGCTTTATTGACTGTGCATGAGTGGCTCGTTTTCCTTTTTTCATACGCCCCTTTCAGGGAGAGACAGTCATGCAAACAGCTGACATTGCACTGTGTTTTAATTCTAGGCTAGAAGTGAGGACAAGGCAATTCATGCTGTCAGTTGCATCTTAGAACAGATGGGAGTCTTGGGATACGCGTGGGTAGAGGCAATGCAGGTGCTGATCACGGGATAGGTGATTGATTGACAAGACTGATAAAATATCTTATTTGTTGCTGCTCTCAGTTTCTCATTCGGTAGGTCCATGTAAGGAACATGCTAGGTCTAGCTTAAACAGAGTGGTCCACTGGACCACACTCGTTCGTTCTTCTTCTTTTTAAAACTTACATGACATCTATTTCGATCTGAAGAGAAGCCAATACTATCAACAGCCGATGCCAACAACAAAATACATCACCACTTGTGCAGCACAGTCCTATGCATCTTTGCTCAGGAATAAGTCCCGCTGTGTTCAACGGGACTTAACTCTTAGGTGCCTGCGCGTATTCTTATACTTCGAGTCTAGACGCTTACTCGTAAGTAAGCCTCGTTGAACACAGTGGAATTTATTCCCAAATGTGACTAGAATAGCGGTCCTATTATGTTTACACTGGGAGCATATACTGGAGGCCGTACGTGAGACGGAAGCGCTAAGGTACAATACAGTTCATTCGCGCCGTACGTCTTGTTGCAGCTCCAAACGACCAGAAGCGAAACATTAGCAGCTCGATTCCGCACCTGTTTATCCAGGAGTAAGTCTAAATGAGTTCAATGGGACTTTACACCCAAATGAATAGGAATAGGATTGCAGCCCTAACGCAGAGAAAAGCTATACAGAAATTGCAATGCTGCTTTTCGCTTCAGAGACCAGCGTCCGTTCTCTAGCCACAGAAGACTACCAGCCACCTAGCCAGACGCTTGGGAAAGAGCCACATATGGCGCAGCGGCTAACTACTAGAGTGTTTGTGGAAGACAAGGAGTCATTGCGCAAGCGCATGTACGTTTTTGGGAGCAGAAGTCAAAGTGGGCGCGTCAAAACCTGAGCCGCTCTTCCTATTGGGCGCTCTGAGTAAAGACGCGCCGCACCCCAACATTGCAGGGCGTAACCAATAGCAAAGACTGATGCGGAGTTCTCGCGAGCGGTGGCGTGAAGCTGGCACCGCCATGTTGAAAAAGGGAGAGGCCACATCCACCTTATGTCGTTCCGCAGGTTTTTATAATTTTCAAAAGGGGACGCGAGGACCTCTCTGAGGCAATAAGATCTACCCGGCCTTTTAAGCGTGGTTTCTAGTTCCCGAAAATTTAGAGCGGTGGCAGAGAAGCGGCGGAGGCGAGAGGATGGTGCAGTCCTGCTCTGCCTACCGTTGCCGGAATCGATACGACAAAGAGAAGCCCATCTCCTTCCACAAGTGAGTAGGGGCGGGAGCAGGAAAATAAAGGGGAAAGGAGGGCGACAGAAAGCGCGCGCCCCCGCCCGAGCGGCCGAGAAAGGATGGAGTCGCGCGCTTCGCCTCATGGGAGGCGGGACGCAGAGCGCGTGCGCGCACCAAGGCAGAAAGGGGAGGGGGGAAAAAAACTTTTAAAAAGTACAGTGTGCGGCCTCTACTGAAGAGGTAGGCGAGAGGGCGGGGCTACATTCGCGCTCGCTCGCTCCTTTGGTTAAAAAAGTGGGGGGAGGGGTTCAAGATCTACCTTTATTGGCGGGCTGGAGCGCGCATGCGCTTGTGGCTGCTTAACTGTCACTGTCAGAACTGCCTTCCCTCTAGTCACTGTGTGGGGGCCATTTAGAAATGAAAGTGGGCCACCTCGCCCTGCTAACCCTAGAAGAATTATGCTTTTCATTCAGAGGGGTAGCTGTATTAATCTTTCTGTATGGGTTGTTGCTCAGTCTTGTGGCACTTTAAAGACTAGCTTCTGTCTAAGGTTTTTCCTTCATAAACCTTACTTCATTAAAGTTTAAGCCTAATATATCATTTAGTTTTTAAATTTACTTCAAAATGGAAGAGAGCTGGTCTTGTGGTAGCAAGCATGAATTGTCCCCCTTTGCTAAGCAGGGTCCACCCTGGTTTGCATTTGAATGGGAGACTACATGTGTGAGCACTGTAAAATATTCCCCTTAGGGGATGGGGCCACCCTGGGATGCTCTTATCTTCATGCTTGTATGCAGAGGGTTCCTAGTTCGCTCCCTGGCATCTCCAAGACAGGGCTGAAAAGCAACCTTGGAGAAGCAGCCAGAGGCAATCTTACCCCTGGACTTCCGGGCCGAAGTCCAGGGCCTCCACAGCCCCTGGGGGCCCCCAAATCCCCTTTGGTCTGTCCCAGGTGGTGTGATCACCTGGCTGAGCATGATGTTGCTTAATTTGGGGGGGAGGGGGGCCTCCAAAGGCCTTTAGGTACAGGTTCCAAAATGATCTAGGTGCACCTCTGGAAGCTGCTGCCAGTCTGGGCAGGCAATACTGAGCTAGATGGACCAATGGTCTGACTTGGTAGAAGGCAGCTTCTGATGTAATGGTGGGCCAAAAGCAAAATTCTCTGTTCCCTCTGCACTTCGTTGCAGCTACACTCTTCCTTCTTTGCAGCACCACAAGTCCCTGAATCCCTTTCTCTGTATCACTTCCCTCTGCACTGCCCTTGCACTCTTTATGCTCTGCCACAGTGCAGCACCTCTGTCATGCCCCCACCCCACATTTCTATTTTCCCACCCCACAGGTCTCTGCATCCATACCTTTCTGTCTCTGTCTGTACCCCAAAGTGCAGTTGCTTATCTCTATTTTATTACCGGGTATTCTGTGCCTCTTATCAGTTTCCTCCTTTTCTGAATGTGTGGTCTGTGTTCCTTCTCTCCCCCCCCCCCCCCCGCCTGCAACAACAATAAGATTCACACTCCCTCAGCAGTTCAGTTCATACACTGAGTGAGTCTCGGATGCAGGGGCCTGTGCAGTGTTGCTGTCTGCAACAGACTGGAAATACTAACACCAGCTTTGGGCTCTGAATCCAAGTAGAGGAGGAGCAATACAGATGCAGCAATTGAAGTATTCTCCAGTTCCCACTTACTGATAAGTTTGGGTGGTCCTTAGATGTTCCCACAGAGAGGTGGGAAAGGGCACAAGCAGATTCCCTGGGGACTGCAAATAGGAAGCAGGGTTGTGCAGGCCTCCTCAGTGGCAAGTGAAGTATTATGTCCTACCCTTTCCTCATGCAGCCAAAGGGTTAGGGTTACAGTTCTATTTTCTAACAGAACTCCTGGTTTATGACTACAATTAGTAGAATTTCCTGTCCTGTCTTCGCACAATGCCTTGAAAGTGTATGCTCCCCGCTCCCCTTCGCACCCGTGGGTTGGAAGAATTTTGCTTCAGATTCTGACTTGGAACAATGCGGGATTGCTCATCGCACTTGAACTGAATGGTTCTGGTTTATTCGAGCCAGAGTTTCAAAATAAATCAGAATCTGAAGCTGGGATACCAATGTAATAGGATTTGATCCTGACTGTGTGTTATGTATAAACTGACTAATTAAATTTGGATAATCAGGGTTCTAGTATATTCTTAATTGTCCATTTAAAAAGAGATGCCCTCTTCAATTAGCATGGTGGTCTCTTAAAGACCACCCACAGAACCTCACCTTATTACTCTTTAATGCCAGGTCGGTTCACAATAAATCTGAGATAATGCATGACTTGATCATGGATGAAGGAGCTGACTTGGTCGGGAGAGGCTAGTGGTCCGGTCTGGTCTCAGCTTCTCCCAAAGGGTTACTCCATTGTGGAGCAGTTGAGAGGATGTGGGCGGGGAAGTGGGGTAGCTGTGGTCTATAGGAATACCATCTCCTTTACCAGGAGCCCTGTCAGAGATTTGGCCTATGTCGAGTGTGTATACCTAAGTCTAGGGACCAGGGATAAATTGGGACTTCTGCTGGTGTACCGATCACCCTGCTGCCCAGTGGAGTCCCTAACTGAGCTGGCGGACATGGTTGCTGAGTTGGTGTTAGAGTCACCCAGGTTGTTGTTGGTGGGGCACTTCAATGTTCACTTTGGGATCCGGTTGTTGGGAGCGGCTCAAGAGCTCATAGCAGCCATGACGACTGTGGGCCTATCCCAATTGGTCTCTGGGACGACAAATGATGCTGGTCACACACTTGATTTAGTCTTTTGCTCTGATCAGGGTGGTGTTCCGTGGGTGGGGACTCCTGTCATCTCCCCATTGTCATGGACGGATTACCATCTGGTTAAGGTAGAATTTACAGCCTCGGCCCACCTCTGTAGGGGTGAAGAACCTATTAGGTTGGTCTGCCCAAGGAGGTTATTGGATCCAATAGGATCCCAAGAAGCCTTGGAAGGGTTTAGGGTTGGCTCTGCTAGTGATTCTGGTGACATTCTGGTGCAAACATGGAATAATGAACTCACTAGAGCAATCGACACAATCACTCCTAAGCGTCCTCTGCTTTAAAGACAGCCCCGTGGTATTTGGATGAGTTACAGGAGCTGAAGCGGCAAGGTAGATTACTAGAGTGCAAGTGGAGGAAGACTCCGTGTGAGTCTGATCGGGTACAACACAGAGCACATTTGAAGATCTATGCTCTGGCAGTGTGGGTGGCAAAGAAGCAGTTCTTTTCCATCCGCATTGCTTCCGCGAACTCACATCCAGCTGAGTTGTCTAGGGTAGTGAAGGGGCTAGCATGTACCCCTCCCCCTTGAATTTAAACTTGGAACCATCGGTTACTTTCTGTGACATTTTAAATGACTTTTTTGCGGATAAAATTTCTCACATTCAGGCCAAGATGGATTCCACGGTTATTGCAGGGTCTACTGTGGAGGTATCTAGCAACTCCTCTTATGGGATTAGATTGGATCATTTTCAATTTGTGACTCCTGAGGAAGTGGATAAACTGCTTCGGTCTGTGCATCCTACAACCTGTTCGCTTGACCCTTGCCCAACATGGCTTATCTCATCTGATAATTATATTATCAGAGAGGATCTGGTAAATATTATAAATGCTTCTCTGAGGGAGGGCAGGATGCCTCCTTGTCTTAAGGAAGCTATTATTAGACCACTTTTGAAGAAATCGGCACTGGATCCCTTGAAGTTAGTTAATTACAGACCTGTCTCTAAAATTCCATGGTTGGGCAAGGTGGATTGAGCAGGTGGTGGCTTCTCAGCTCCAGGAAGTTCTGGATGATCCAGATTATCTAGACCCATTTGAAACTGGCTTTCGTGTGGGCTATGGGGTTAAGACTGACTTGGTCGGCCTGATGGATGATCTCCAATTGGCTGTTGACAGAGGGAGTGTGACTCTGCTGATCCTCTTGGATCTCTCTGTGGCTTTCAATACCATCAATCATGGTATCCTTCTGGACTGTCTGAGGGAAGTGGGATTGGGTGGCACTGTTTTACAGTGGTTCCATTCGTACCTCTCTGGTAGATTCCAGATGGTGTTGCTTGGAGACTGTTGCTCTGCAAAGTATGGAGTTCCATAAGGCTCCATACTGTCTCCATTGCTCTTTAACATCCACATGAAACTGCTGGAAGAGATCATCAGGAGGTTTGGTGCTGGGTGTTATCAATATGCTGATGACACCCAGATTTACTTCTCCATGTCAACCTCATCAGGAAAAGGCATATCTTCCCGAAATGCCTGCTTGGAGGCGGTAGTGGGCTGGATGAGGGATAACAAACTGAAGTTGAATCCAAATAAGTTGGAAGTACTGACTGTGGTGGGGTCAGGACCCGAGATATGGTTTAGATCTGCCTGTTCTAGATGGGGTTACACTCCCCCTGAAAGATCAGGTATGTAGTTTGGGAGTGCTCCTGGACCCAAAGCTCTCCCTGGTTTCTCAGGTTGAGACGGTGGCCAGGAGCGCTTTTTATCAGCTTCAGCTGATACGTCAGCTATGTCCATTTCTAGAGGTGAATGAGCTCAAAACAGTGGTACATATGCTGGTAACCTCCAGACCTGACTACTGTAATGCACTCTATGTGAGGCTGCCTTTGTACGTAGTCTGGAAACTACAGTTGGTACAGAATGCGGCAGCCAGATTGGTCTCTGGGACAACACGAAGGGACCATATAACACCAGTCTTGAAAGAACTGCACTGGCTGCCGATATGTTTCCAGGTGAAATACAAAGTGCTGGTTCTTACCTATAAAACCCTTAACGGCTTGAGACCAGGTAATTTAAGAGAGTGCCTCCTTTGTCATGAACCCTCCTGTCTCTTATGATCTTCTGGAGAGGTCTGGTTATGGTTGCCACCAGCTTGTCTGGTGGCTACTCAGGACTGGGCTTTCTCTGTGGCTGCCCCAGGGCTTTGGCATATGCTCCCTGATGAAATAAGAGCATCTCCTTCTCTCTTTGTTTTCAGGAAGACCCTCAAGACTTTCCTGTTCTCTCAAGCTTTTAATTAGAATTTTAATAATTGTAATAATTTGTTTTATATTGTGTTTTATGTATTTTGACCCATGATTTTAATGTTGGCATCTATACACCACCTAGAGTTTTACATATCAGGTGGTATAAAAATATGATTGATTGATAGATAGATAGATAAATAAATAAAAGATTGATTTCACACTCTGCATGTATTTAGATATAAAGTAAAAAAGATGAAAGGCAAAACCTGCCTTTGAGTTGGGGTGTGTGGGTTGAGAGACCTCATGTTGAACAAGTAGGATCTCTTTGTGGAGAGCATTGCATTCTCCAAGTGTTTCTTGCAATATATGGACTTACTCCTTGCCCCCATCACACTGATTTAGTGTTTTGCTAATAATTAGTAAGTAACAAAGTTACTTTGAGCACTTCTTTTATGTATATATCATTTGTAGGTTTCCTCTCACAAGGCCTGATCTCTGCAAGAAATGGGAAGCTGCTGTTAGAAGAAAAAATTTCAAACCAACAAAATATAGCAGCATTTGTTCAGAACACTTTACTCCAGATTGCTTCAAAAGAGAATGCAATAACAAGCTACTAAAAGACAATGCTGTGCCAACAATATTTTGCCACACAGAACTAAATGTGAAGGTAGGTGAGGTTTTTAAAGCTTTTGTTATTCACAGATGTGTTTGTGTATGTATAAGTAGTACTGCTATTTCCAGGCAACGGATACTGTGAGGAGTGGAAAGCAGTTCCCAGCAGCAGATGGGAGGAGACTGAATTACTCTTTTTTTTCCTTTTTGATGTGCTAACTGGAAAGGAGGAGAAAGACTGGATTCTTACTTTCTGTAATTCAGTCTTGCCTGCCCCACTTCCACCCTACCACTTCCTTGAAGTAATCTATCAGTTGTCATTGTGTGCCTTCACACATGCTCCCTGTCCACCCCCACCCTCCTGCTTTCTGCAAGACCTGATCAAGGTACATTCAGCTCTGGTCAGTTGGTCATCATGCAGGCTTCCGCAAGAACTTGGTGAAAGTGAATGAGCTGCGCTTCAGTTTGAGTCTAGTAATTCATCTCTTCCTTGCAATTGCAAGAGTGCTAAATGTTGGCAGCTTGTATGGCTACAAGATACTGGGACTATTCTCACAATCAGGGAAAATCGGGCTAGGAAAGCCTAGCCTAATTTTTCCTGATCGTGAGAACCACCAGGCTTGGCTGCAAGCCCGGTGGTTCTCGAGCAGGTAACCCGCTCAAGAACCCCTGCCCTAAAACCAGGTTTGTGGAGTGAGCGCTCCGCAAACCTGGTTTTCTAAATTGTGAGTAGGCGCAGCTTTGCGCCGTGCCTACTCACAAGGAGACCCCTGGAGGGGAGGTGAAAAGCTGCCTCCCTGCTCCGGGGGTCTCACCAGCATGCCCTGCACACTCGTGCAGGGCGTGCTGGAGCTTGCGGGGGCCAATTGGCCCCCGCTTCCCCCAGCCCCTGCCGGCTCTGTCACGGAGCCAGCAATCGTGTGGGCAGCCAATCCGGCTACCCAGGGCTCCCTCCCCGCACACTCGAAGAAACCGGGTCTCACTGATCGTGAGACCCGGTCCACTGTGTTCCACCAAATTATTGGCAGAAGAGGGTTGCTGCTCCAAGCCCTTCTTCATTACCTCTTCTTCTCAGTCCTCCACCCTTTACTTTAACTAGACTGAATTGGGAGACTGATGAATGGCTGCCTCTCTTCCAAAGTGGTCCAGCTTGTTTCATGCAAACATAATATTTGCCATCTATATCAGTTCCTTGGTGGTTTTAATATAAATATTATGCCAGTTTTAACCCAGCACATGCTTTTTCTTAATTTTATAACCTATAAGACCCTTTGGCTGCAACAATAAAATTGGCTTATTCTTTTTCTAACTGAGCTGAAAAGAAGTTGCTCATATTTCTTAAGGAAATGTGTAAAGTCTAATCTTAAATAGTGTAAGGACAGATAACTTGACTATAAAAATTATCCATCTACTGCTAAAGCTTTTTTCTTGTATACAATACTATAAGGCTGCTCTTCAGAGTTGTAGCTTCAGTTTTGATGTTTAAATCCAGCCAAATTTATCCTTTGTGGTAAGAGAGATTGAAATTTGTTTAAGATTAGTGTATCACTGGGAAGGACTTCCATGCAACTCTGCTTAGAATTGCAACCGAGCTAGAAAAGAAGTGGGAATGGTTTGTAAAAACTGTGGGCTATTACCAAGTTCTCTTCCTTTGTAAGCACATGTTTGACTGAGATTTAGTAGCACTGATAATGTCGATATGGATGGGTTCATTACCAAATCTTGGTTTGTTCAGGTCTTACCACTTCTCCTATGATCTAGGCTGCCTCTCTCTATGCACAAGCCCTCCAAGTGTGAAACAATTTAAACAAACTGGGACTAAACCAACTGTTTTTGGAAGGGCAGTATATCAATCAATCAATCAGATAAATAATAAAATAAAATAAAATTGCAGGTTGGACATCCTGCGAGGCCATGGTTAGGACAAACAAACCAGATTCAAAACTTGGGTTCAGATTTGACTACCTGAAACAAACCATAGTTTTACTAGCATGGATTCAGACATAAAACCCAACTGTAGCTAGATTAAACAAATCATGGTTCCATGTAATGTCTGGACCTGCCTTTATGTTTCTGCCCTATTTGACAAGTAATGTGTAAGACTTGCTTTACTACTTACTTTGCTGTGGATTTTGTGCCATAGTAAAGGATAAATGATGTTTTCTCAAAATATAGCTTTAAAAACATACGTTCCAGGATATGATTCAAGCTACAGAAGGATTGGGCAATATAGTATGATATCACCATTGTCATTATTATAATAATTATTATCACTTTTCAACAAAAAAGTTCTCAAAGCACTTTTCATAACAGAAGGAATGATAAAATGGTTCTCTGTCCCAAACAGGATCACAATCTAAAAAGAAATGTAGTACAAGTACCATCAGTGGTACTTCCCAGTATGGCACATGATACTTGGCACTGCTGCCATAGGGACTGCATGACACTGTTTCACCTGGCCTGATCTGTCTGAAAGTGGAGATGGCTGAGGCAGCAATGTATAGGTGGCAAGGTGTAGTTATGTGATGGCCCAACTCTTCAAGGATGGAGAAGCCTCTACCCTGCTGCAAGGACAACTGTGTGGCTAGCTATCCAGTTTTGTACATAACCAGGGGTGTAGCTATAATTGAGTGGATGAGTTCAAAGAACCTGGGCCCCCGAGCTTCTCAGGGCCCCCGAGCGCCACCCCCTCCCTATTTTCTTCATTATCTCCCTTACTTCTAGGGGCGAACACAGCCCACTTTCTCATAGTTACACCTCTGTACATAACATCTGTCTCTGGTGACAGTGATGCTGTAGGTTAGGAGTGGGGAGATGAAAAGCCCTGCTTTAGATCTTTATTGCTAAAATTAGCATTCATGCAACAACAACAATCTTTTTGTAATTTGGCAAAAAGATTCTGCAAACACCTACAGAAGGCATCCATGTGTGTGGCCTTTTCCACCTACTCTAACCATTTATCTTTCCTAAGTAACCAACTTCTTTCTCTAGCATGCTCAAGTGCAGCAATAGCAATAGCACTTACATTTATATACCGCTCTATAGCCGGAGCTCTCTAAGCGGTTTACAATGATTTAGCATACTGCCCCCAACATTCTGGGTACTCATTTTACCGACCTCGGAAGGATGGAAGGCTGAGTCAACCTTGAGCCCCTGGTCAGGATTGAACTTGTAACCTTCTGGTTACAGGGCGGCAGTTTTACCACTGCGCCACCAAGTGTAAGAAAACCATCACCACAATCTTGTGCTTGTCTCCGCAGAATTAAGTCCCACTGTGTTCAATAGGGCTTATTCCAAGTAAGCATACATAAGATTGGTGCTTTAAGCTGAATTTGGGTATATATTTACCTGGAAGCATGTTCCATTGAACTTAATAGGAGTTGCATCCAAGTAAACATGCATAGGATGTTGGAAACTGCCTATTAACACATACTGAAAACCAGAACAGAATGAAATTGCCCTCCCCCAAACATGCTTTATTGAAGAAGCAAATGTCTGTGCTTGCTGCCTTAATAAACCCCATATATGCATTTCATAAAACAAAATTAAAATGTATACTTTTGTCTTGCTGCTTTAGTCTGAAGGCATTCAAGAACCACTTGAAGAACCATCTCCCCCTTCTCCTTCACCACCACCGCAAACTGATCCAAGACTAGTAGATCCAAGCATTGGATTATTAATGCCACCACTTCACACCCCTAATAATATTGCTGTTTTTTGTGATCACAACTATACTGTAGAGGATACGGTACATCAGAGAAAAAGAATTCAGCAGCTGGAAGAGCAGGTAGATAAACTACGGAAGAAGCTTAAGACCGCACAGCAGCGATGCAGACGTCAGGAGAAACAGATTGAAAAACTGCGAGAGCTTGTTCAGTTTCAGAAGGAAAAAGACGTGTTGTCAGGCAAAGGTGGCTATGTGATTCTGCCGAATGACTATTTTGAAATTGTAGAAGTACCTGCGTAGGAGGCTTACGTTTATACTTATGGGGCACTGCCAAATTTAGCCTCATTAGACTAACTCAGAAGTTCAGTTTAAAAATGAAATGCTTTTTAGTTCCATGAATAAGATACTTCAGCCTTTGAAAACGACAATAAAAAATTGCTATATATAATTCTTTGTCACTGTAGCTTTTTGGAATTTGTATTGATCAGTTCGATAATGATATTTGTAGTGTGGATCAGTTACCAAGAGCAGGAACATACTTGATGGTTGATTTTATTCATTCCAGAAAGCAGAACCAAGATAAAGTATGATTGTTCATCAATTGTAATATTATTTATTTCAACATCTCTCCAGTTCTTTACAAGTGTTCATGGTAGGCAACAATATTTAAGAAAAATATTATATGAATGAGAATTACTGTGGTTTAATGCAGTGGCTGAGAGTATGAGGCAGTAAGTTGCTAATTCAAATTTTGCTTTCGGCATGAATGCACTAGACCTTGGACAAGCTACTATCTCTAAGTTCCTTGGCAACCAACCAGACTAATCTTGCAGTGGCAGAAGAGTGCTTTGCTCAAGAGAAAGGGGTGATTTTTTACCAATCTCCTCTTCCCTTTGCAGCCACCTGTGCCTAAAGGAACTATGTTTCTATGGTTATGGGGACATATTTTTAGGAGGCAGAGGTGTCTATAGAGGGCAGTGGGGATCAACTAAAATTGGCCCTCCCTGCTTGAACAGCAGAAATGCTCTTCTGCTACTGCAATGTTAGTCTGAGTGTTGACCTTTATTTGTAAAAGGAGTTTCATAAATGCTGATCTTTCTTAGAGGGTTGTTATCGGTGTATTCCAACCAAAGTTGGAGTACTCTGTCCCACTGATTTCTATGTGAGCTCAAATGCTCAAACCTTTGCCACTAAAAACAACAGCAAAAACGTAAGCATTTTAAACTTTGGCTGGGTCATGTCTATATGTATATATGAAGTATTTTAAATGCTAAATGCTAAGGTGGTACACACAGCCTCTTACCTGGGAGGGCGGGCAGGGAGGCATGCTCAGCGATTGACTGCAGAAGAAATCCTTGCCAATCGTGCACCCACACGTGTGCTGGGGTGGTGATCAGCACTCTGCTGGTTGGAGTGGGGAAGTGTGTTCTGGGTTCTCCATGGACCTAGAATTCAGTGCATGCTCAGCGGATTATTATTATTATTATTATTATTATTATTATTATTATTTCTTGTTTACACAGTCAGACAGGTGTTATTGACTGGTTTGTTTTATCCAGACATTGAGTCCTTCCCAAGGACCTGGGATGGCTGAATTTTATCATCAATACTGTTGGTTGTTGTTGTTGTTATTATTATTATTATTATTATTATTATTATTTAATTCAATTTCTATACTGCCCTTCCAAAAATGGCTCAGGGCGGTTTACACAGAGAAATAATAAATAAATAAGATGGCTCCCTGTCCCCAAAGGGCTCACATTCTAAAAAAAACAAAACAAGATAGACACCAGCAACAGTCACGGGAGGTACTGTGCTGGGGGTGGATAGGGCCAGTTACTCTCCCCCTGCTAAATAAAGAGAATCACCACATTAAAAGGTGCCTCTTTGCCAAGTTAGCAGGGAATTGCAACCACACCACTCCACTCCACGTGGCTGCTCTCCCCCCACCCCCACTCGAGGCTTAAAATAGTGGCGGGCCTGTTGGGAGCCCAGGTACCTGCGGGGTGATTATTCATTCATTGCCCACCAAGGTAGAACGCACCATAGGTTCGCTTTACCGAGGCAAAATCCTGGGTAGAACAACTGAGCTACCCAGGTCTGGAACAGCCAGGAGCAGAGGGCTCCTAGTGCTCAGACAACACAAGCTGCCTGGGGTAACCCAGGCAGCTTGTGTCGTGTGAATAGCCTTGCCGTGTGTTACCTGTCATACAATAATGAAGTCCACATGACTGTAGAATCTGTTGCTAAAAGCTAGCCCAAAATCTTATAGCATTTGATGAATCTCTGGGGGAGGGAATTCTGCAGTTGTAAGGCAACTCTAGACACATTTCTACATCATGATGCAAGAGTGGTATGCTCAAGAAGACACTCTTGCTTCGTCATTAAATGTGCGATGAAACAGTGAAGGAAAGGCTGTGTGAAAGATGTGTAGGGCTAAAGCAGTTAAGATCACTAAGATGCACAGGGGTCAAGAAATGTTGGTTCAGTTCACCAGCCAGACAAAAAGGTTGTTGGATGTTCCCTTGAGCTATGTTGGTACATCAAGATTTTTTTTTCACTCATCAGGCATGAGTAGATTTCCTGAGCCCTCCATATACACATTGAAAGGGGAGGGAGAAGATTTAGTCTTCTTGGACTCTGCAGGGAAGCTCTTGGATGTGGGGGAAATGAGTCGCACCTCACCACCTTCTGCAACTTTCCTGTCTGAAATGAGTGAACCATGTAAGTGGATGTGCAATTGGCTCCATTTTAAGTCTGTAAGTTTCAACTTCAGTGGTGAGAATGCTTCCCTTTTAAATAACTAATTTATAAAGAGATCTTGGCAATAAAAACCAAACCAAACCACATGGTCCCTCAGCTATTTAAATAGGTCAGTGATGATGTCATAATTGTCCTTACCACAGTTTCCAGTGGATTAATGTCAGCTTTCCTGGTTGAGCTTCTCATAAGACATCCAGGTTGAGGTAAAACCTACTTGTATTAAGATAGAAAAACCGAATTATTCCATTCTTTACTGATAGGAGACTGTAGGGAAATTATTATTATGAGTGGTGTTAGCCTTAGCCTCTTTGAGCTGAATACATATATAGGCAAGACTTAAACAAACCATGACAGCTATTCTCACAAAACAGTACATTAAAAAATATGGGCACAATCCAGCCTATGTTCCTGTGTGCAGAAATGCATGTAAGTCCTCATACAGCTACTGCATTTTGCAGTAGGAAAGCCCCACAAGCTGAAGACCATCTGCGAGAGGGAAGGAAGTGGCAATAGACTAGATTATTTCCCTAAATATATTTTCCCCTACCCCCCAGGCAGAAATTCTATTCAAGTCATACTGCATACTTGTTTTCTGAGTATAATTCGTTCATTGTAACATTGGTTGCACTTTGGAACTGATCTATTCAGTCTCTGTAGTAGATTTTTAAAAATGCTTTTAAAACACCCTGTTAATAGGGAGAAATGTGTATTGATGGTAATACCTAAACAATTAGATTATGCTCACAATCTGTCATGTACTCTTATTTTTATTTTATTTTTTTACACATATATCCCACTCTTCCTCTGAGGAGCCCAGATACTTGTCAAAGAGCAGAAAACAATAATCATTTGGCTTCGGTAAGCTGGTAATGTTTGTACTGTGGCTGCAAGAGTTGGGTGTAGGGAAAAATGGCTTTCTGAATGCATGTCAACATTGCTTAGGAACATACAAACATTGCTAATGCTAAGCACTAACAGCCATGAAAGGTATTGGTGCATGGTGATTAGCAAATTGCTACCTGGTACATACCCATCAGCAGTCAAGAATGCAGATCGATGTAACACTTGTAGAGCAGCACAACTGGTTTGCAAACGTTCCCACCATGATCAGGGCAAACTTATGTTTCTTTCTTGCTGCTGAGTTTCAGCAAAAGCAGACAGCACAAATTGTCTTGTACAGATGATGTCGCCAAGACATTCCAACTCCAGCCTGTAGAGCAGTTTTGCAACTGTTTTAAAAATGTTTCAGGGGTGTGTGTTTACATAAGTAAAGGGCAAACATATGCATGAACAAATGTGCATGTAGCACTTAAAGGGACCACCCACCTGAAGCATAAAGGGCAACACTGATGGCTGACTGTTCAACTTTATAGGATGTATACTTCGTATACACATTGTGACGCTGAGAGGAAGCAGGGCTCACAAAATAGGTGAAGTCCCTGTGATGCTTTAATAGATCTGACTTCACTGTTACATGGAATTTTGTATAACAAGATGACCTACTGTACCTATTTCTGTCATCATCTGCCTTTCTCCCTACCACTCCAGCTCTTGTTCTCAGTAGGGATGTGCCCGAACTACGCTTCAAACCATGGTTCAGGCACATCCCTAATTCTCAGTGGGCAGCATCTAGGCTAGTTAGTCATGGCTAAGTACCACTGAAATCAAGAGACAAATTAGGTGAGATTAATTTAAATTCCATTACTTTCAATAGGAATTAGTCATTTCTTTGGACACAATACAAGGATTCTGAAGATTCTGGCAATAAGCTCATTTGAGAAAACAAATGGTAAAGTTGAGGAGTTATTTAGTGTGGCATTTCTATGCTTGAGGCCTGCACTGGTTGCATAGAAACTCTGTTTTTATGTTTATGTAAAATACATTTTCAGTAGTGCTGCTTTTCAGCAGGTAGTTTGATAGTATCGTAAGCAAAAGAAGAGGAGACTGTGACAAGATTTATTCTAACATGCAACTCTACACATTTTGTGCAGTGTAAAAAAACCTAAATAGGTGAATTGGAAACTAAGCTTTTGTGTTATTGGGGCTATGGAGTTTAATAATTGGCAGAGGGCCAATTATTTTAATCCTTGGCAGCGGATGATATGGCGGTGGGAGTAGGACATGCCAGATGAGGGGAAGGCATGCTGGCTATATGAAAGCCATCACACCCTCCAGTCCTTCTCCTATCCAGGGAGACTTCAGTATTTCTCCCAGCAGCCCACTTTGCCTGAAGCTGGTGCTATTGAATGCCAGGTTGATAAATGCAAAGACCACAGCCATCCAAGAGGCGTGCATTACAGAGATCTGGTTGGATATGGGGGGAGATGGAAATCTCTCTCACTTGTGCCTGCCAGGTTTCCAGGTGCAGCACCAGCCAAGGTAGGGTTGGCGAGGAGGCGGGGTTGCCCTGGTTCATTGGGAGACCATCCCCCTCACCGGATGCACTGTCCGCCATTCTGACCAGTTCAAGTGCAATGATGGGATTGCAAGACAAAGTTGGGATTCTGTTGGTATACTGCCCACCTGTTGTCTAACAGCCTCCCTGCCCGAGCTGCTTGAGGTGGTCTTGGAAATGGCATTGAGTACCTCAAAGGTGCTCCCCAAATAAGCCCGTGCACTGATGGGCGTCTCCCAGCTGCTCCTGTGCGATGCCAGCACACACATTGCCTCCGTGCATGCACAGCAGCCATTTGCACAGTCAGCAACCATGCTTTGTCTCGCAATCCTAGCACTACATACAGGCACTTGAATCAGAGAAAAAGCAGGTAACGATCTGCTTTCCTCCACTTTAAAGGGGCTGTATAAGCCCCCATTTTAAAACGGATGTGCCCACGATTCAGGTGCTGAATCGCATTCTGAGCACATCCCTAATTCTATGGTGGTGATGGCGACAAAGAAATCCTAATTTTCTGCCACCATCACGTCTGCTCAATGTTGTCCAGCAGAGCTTTTTCGAGTGGTTCGGGGTCTCCTATGTGGGGTCCCTAAAGACCAAAATGGAACCCTTGGCAGCTTGCTGTAATCAATTTGCATTACATTTGGAAATAAAATAGTTCATATCCATTCTAACTAGGATGCTAAGATTTTTGCAGCACCGGAAATGGATGTTACCAATATACAGCCTGGTCTTGTTATATTGGATGGTTTTCAGACTGTGTTGCCTGAGGAGTTGGACAGGCTGCTTGGAAAACTGAGGCCTATCACGTGCGTGCTTGACCTTTCATGGTCGGTGAAGGCTGCTAGGGAGGGACTGGGTCCATAGGTGGTGGTGGGTGATGAATAACTTCCTGAAGCAGGGGAAGGTGCCCCCTCAGCTGGAGAAGACAGCCATTAGGCTCCTCCTGAAAAAGCCCTCATTGGACTTAAATTAACTTCCAACCAGTTTCTAAGAGGGGCATGCAAGTTGGCTTGGATCAAGCCAGGCTCAGGCTTGAAGGGCATGATTAGAAGTGAACCAGACCTGGTTCGGCCCTGGGTCAAGCTGAAATGGGCCCAGTTCGAGGTGAACTACCTCAGAAATCTACTGGTAAAGGGGATTCCAGTAAGGATTCCCCTTTACCAGTAAAGGGGAGAGCAGGGGGGCTTCCTTAAACCTAGATGTGGTAGGAGGCTAATCAAAAATTACCTTTAAAGTGCCACCGGCTGTGGGGGAGTGGCGGCGGGGGCGGCAGCGGAAGCTTCCCCCAGCCCTGCTGGCCTCCCCCTTAGTAGGCAGGGCCTGTTTGGGTCCGTTTTGGGTCGCTCTGCAGTCATAGAAGTCAGTAAAATGGTCTCTATGTACATGCAGAGGCCATTTGTGTGACCACGTGGTCACACAAATAGCCTCTGTGCATGAATGGAGGCCATTTTATTGACCTCCATGTCTGCGCAGAGGCCCGAAACAAGCCTGAACTGGCCCTGCCTACTCAGGGGGAGGCTGGCGGGGATGGAGAGGAACTCTCCCTCCGCCCCCCGTTGACACCCCTGCCAGCACTTTAAAGGTAATTTTTGAATCCCCTCCTTCCCCATCTAGGTTTAAGGAAGCCCACCTGCTCTCTCTACCCCCCACCACTGGTAAAGGGGAATCCTTACCGGATTCCCCTTTACCAGTAGATTTCCGAGCCTATCAAACTGGCTCATTTTGAAGCCAAACTGGGTCCTGCAAGTGTGCATGGAACTGGACCGGGCCAGTCTGGCTTGAATCTTGTCCAGATTTGAGCCGAACTGGCTTCTCCGGTTTTGTGCACATCCTTAATTTCTAATCTCTCCTTCTTGGGCAAGGTATTGGAGAGCATGGTGGCGACTCAGTTCTAGGTAGCTCTGGATGAATCTGATTACTTAGATCCTTTCCAGTCTGGCTTCCAGCCTGGATACAGGATGGGAACTGCCTTGGTTGCCCTGGTAGATGACTTACACCAGGAGGTAGACAGAGGGAGTGTGACTGTTGATTCTCCTGGACCTGTCAGTGGCTTTTGACACAATTGACCAAGCTATCCTTCTGGGTTGTCTCTCTCTATGAGGCTTGGGGGCACAGTTATGCAGTGGTGTTGCTCCTACCTGGAGGGTTGTACTCAGAAGGTGGTGCTGGGGGACACCTGCTCCACCCCCTGGGTGCCACAGAGATCCATTTTGTTCCCTATGCTGTTTAACATCTACAGGAAACCTCTGGGGGAGGTCATCTGTGGGTGTGGGCTGCAGTGTCATCAGTATGTGGATGACACCCAGCTCTGCCTATCATTAAATTCAGAAGTCATCAGGGAGGCACTGAACTGGGTCTTGAAGGCTGTTCTGAGCTGGATGGGGATAGGGAGCAAACAAGCTGAAAGTTAATGCAGATAAGACGGAAGTGCTCTGGGTTGGTAAAAATGATCACCCAAGCAGTGGGGACAATCTTGTCTTGGGGTGGGGTTACACTCCCCCTGAAAGACGAAGTCCACAGCTTGGGGGTCATTCTGGACCCAATGCTTTCCTTAGAGGCACAGGTGGCAGCGGTGTGCAAAGTTGCTTTTCACCAGCTACAGCTGGTACGCCAGCCGCAACCCTACTTGGAGAAGTCAGACCTGACCTCAGTCACTCAGTCGCTTTTTAATGTTTTATCTGCTGCTGTATCTGTTAGGTTTCTAAGGGGTTTTTTTAGTTCTCAGTTTTTAACTTTTTATTAAATAACTTTTCATTTGATAACTTTTATTAAACAATAATTTGCACTTTTTAAACAAAATTGTATTGTTAAATGTGGTTTTAGCTTGGTCTTTTTGCTTGTTTAATTTTATTAATCTGCCCCAAGCAGTAGTGTAGTGTAGTGTACTGGAGGGGTGGGGTATAAATAAAATAATGAAGTAGGTTGTTAAAAAGAAATAGAGGGGGAAAAGAAACAGAAAACAGAGATGAATACTATTTCCTTGTAATCTCCATAGCCTTATAGAGAAAGTATAATAGAGCCTTTTCTTATTCCCATTTTTTGCAAGGCACCCCCATTTTTCCTGTTTCCTCTCTCTGTCTTTTTCTTTCTCACATTTTCTTCCGTCCTTCACTTGTTATTTTTCCTTTCCCCTTGTCTGTCTCTTTCTTTTTCTGTTCACTCTCATTTTTCCTTCCATGCATCTTTCTTCCTTTTAGAATAAACCTTGGACTGTAGAAGGTTACCATAAAGCACATTTCAGGGGACATTTAGGAGAGACAATTGAATGTGTGGTTAGAATGATATACTGTTCCAGTTCTGTTTCTCCCACTACTTACACTTATTATTAAATTTAAACAATTATCAGCCAACTTTAATATTTTCTTGTTTATTCCCTGTAACATAAATTCAAAAGAACCTAAACAGTCTCAACAACTTAGCAAGAATGCCCTTCGCTCTCAGCCTCACCAATCAAAACTTCACCAATTAGAACAGACTCCTACTTATTAATCAGCTAAAGCTTTAATTGATTAAGGCCTGCAGTCTTAGCTGGTTTCTCATCAGAGTTGCCTGTATCAAGCTTATTATATAAGCTGGAATATTTACTGTTTTGTGGAGGCAAAAAAAAAAAAAAAAAAAAGGAAAATGGAATTAAAAAATAATGTTCACTCATTTACTTTCTAATTTAGGCAGCTTGCAGAGGAAGTGTGAAAGAGGAGTCTATAGCAATGGCATAGTTTCTTTGTACTAAAAGATCACAGTGGGGAAAAGATCAAATAGCAACAAGATGACAGAAGAGGATTGTTGGGATTCAGACTCTTCATCTGAAGAATCTGATGTCTTTTCTCAGAATAAGAAAACAGAAGAATATGTTTCCCGTATAAAAGAAAACATTTCTTCTGGGGATAGTATGACATTTCGGGGCAATAGATACACACCAGTGCGCGGTCCCATGTCAGTCAGTCCTGATATGTTTAATCAATGTGTCAAGTTTCCCCCCAAAGCCAGACCCCGCACTGACAGAACAAGCTGTTTCGTCCATAAACGGACAGATCCATCACATAAAAGGGCTGTCAGGAATGCGAGTCTGAATGATGTTCTAACCCTGCTGCCGATGCCTCTGCCTCGGCGAAAGACACGTCAGCAACTTCAAAAAGAAAAAGAAGCAGCCATCACAATCCAGTCTGCCTGGAGAGGTTATCAGATCAGAAGGGATATGGAGAAGTTAAATGAGGCTGCCACCAACATTCAGGCAGCTTTCCGAGGATACATGACACGGAAGGCACTGCCTCTTGGACTATGCAGTTATGGCAGGACCACTGGCTCAAAGTTCAAGGAGGCAATGAGAACCGAAAACAAGAGTAGACCTTTCCCTGTTCTCTTAGGCAGCCTTCAGCAGTTGGATTTAGCATCTGGAGCACACACTGGAAGCCACAGCATCTTCCCCACAAACGGCAAACCTAGAAGCTATCCAAATCACATTAAAAAAGATGATAAACCTTTGCATCCGAAAGTAACCTGCATTGAAGTTGATTCATCAGCCTTCAGACCCAGCAGAAAAATGTTGACATGCAGTGCCTTTGACACTGGAGTGCAGAAGCAGAAATATCGGGATGCTGCCACTACCATCCAAGCAGCATGGAGGGGGTATCAAGAGAGGCAGAAAATAAGGCTTATCGTGCAAGCAAAAAAAAGCTTTGGGAAGTCTTTTTGTTCCAATTTTACAATCCGGAAAATCTACAGAAAACGTGCAATGTCAGGACATACTCTTGAGGAGCATGAAGTCCGGGGGATCTTTACAAAGTCAGAGCCCCATGGGATAGCACGTATTCGAAATATTAATATATGTGCAGTAGTAAAAGGCAAGCCAGCTTCCCAGAGGTCCAATGTATCCATACAGGTATCCAGCCCAAATGCTGAGGTGCAGGGATATCAGAGAGACATGAGCATGGGCACCAAGGGATTCTATACTGCCAAAAACAATAGAGCTCAGAGGCCATCTCAGATCCTCATACATGTGCATTTGCAAAAAGAAAATGAGCCAATAAATTGTCCTCCTTAATAACATAATTTAATAATGTATAATCATGTAAAAAAAAAAAAACAACAACACCCAAACCAACCAACCCCAAACAGCAACAAATCCAAGAGCAGGGCCAGCCCAAAGATTGCTGGCGGGTGGGCAGTCTCTGTTGCCCTCCTGCCCACCTGCAGATTGGCTGTCCTCGCCATTCTGCTGTCTTTGCCCGCTGCTCCTCCTGGCTGCTTCTGGGCAACGTGGTCAAAATATGCCGTGGCAGTTCAGCTGCCCAGAAGCAGCCAGTAGTGGGAGGTGGCGGGGAGCAAGAGGGATGCTCGGGTTGCCTGCCCACTCGGATGAGGGGAGGGGTGCATGCCTGCCCATGGGGGCGAGGGGCACCTGCGCAGGCAAAGGGGATGGGGGTACAACAGCACACCCCACAGGTTTCTGCCCCTGGCAGATGCCTGGGTCCACTTAGTGGGTGGGTTGGCTTCCTGGGTGGCGTGACCCCAGCCATTGGCACCCCTCCCCACTTGGCGCCCTAGGCAACCACCTAGTTTGCCTAGTGGACAGGCTGACCCTTCCAGGAGGCTCCCCATTCAACAGTGTATCTGTTCAGTAAAGGCCTCTGTAAGAAGTTGTACATAGATTCAGCTGTGATAGTAGATGTATGTTGGTCATTCACGATCAGTCTGCACATAGAATGCAGTGCTTAGAGGGCTTTGGGGAATAGTGGAATCTGAAGAAAAACAAGGGATGCTCCTCACAGGAAAGATCGGAACTTTGATATCAACATTAAGAAACACGGATATACAAGTCCCCCCGCCCACCCACCAAATTGGAATTCCTCAGCTACAAACCAGTGGTGAAAATGGGCAGGAACACAGGTACAAGGCACTGACAAACATCAAGCAATTCCAGCAAACTGTTTCATTCATATTAAGCACTAAGGGTCTTTCCACACATGACATGGCAATGAACCTGGGTTTTAGGTTCACTGTGTACATGTATATTTGACAGAGAACTTCATCTGTTTCTGACGAATGCACTTGTAGGCTATGCATGATTCTAAATGTGCTTGAGTCGTTCAAAAATTACTCTTTTAAAAAATAATACATATTGCCATGGATTGCCTCTATTTGGGTTTTTTTTTTTTTTACACCTTGAGCATTTAGAGCAGCCTTAAGCTATTCAATGAACTTGCAGTGTGTGAAAACCCCATCAGACTACACCCTGCTAGGTAGGTCTGAGTTCACATAGGGTATGATATCGACAATTTCATATATATATATATATATAAACATAGACCATGGACAAAGCATAAAACTTCAAAGAGTTGGTTTGGACAAGCTCTGGCCACAATATGCAATCAGAATGGGGTCATACCAAGAGTACACCTGCCCCGATATCGCTATAGGATGTCCCAATAGGCATCAGGAAGAATCACCCCTTTACATGTATTCCTAAACCCTATTTAAACATTCAGATTCAGATGAATGCCCCTTCACATGATTAAGGGATGCCTCAAAAGCATGGCAAGATGTCCTCCAGGGTCGTCAGAGTGGGTGCATTCTCAGCACGACCGTCTTCTGCTTGTATGTTATGGCCAGAAGCACTCTTATCCCTGGACTTCCAGGCAGAAGTCCAGGGCCTCCACACCCCCTGGGACCCACCAAATCCTCTTTAAAGACAGAGAGGGGAGTGAGGAAAGCAATATGTGGGATGGGACTGTGTTCGTTGTGTGTTGAGATGTTTCTGCTAATGTGTATTTGCATAAATTTACCTGTTTTATATTCTTACATTCTTGTGAGTTCAGTTGCTGTTTGAGCTTTCAAGAACCCACGTGTTAAAAATACTGTGATTGTCATGGTGTGTGTGTAGGGGGATGATGCTTAACTTGCAGCGGGGTGTGTTTGTGTGCCTCCAAAGGCCTTTAGGTTCAGGCTGCAAAATTACCTAAGTGCACCTCCGGTTCAGTGTTCCCTCTAACAGTGATTCCCAGAAGTTGTGTACTACAACTCACAGAATCCCTAGCTGCAATCACTTTTGCTTGGGGATTATGGGAGTTGTAGTCAACAACATCTGGGAATCCCTGTTAGAGGGAACACTGCTCTGGTTACGGCCAGCATTTGTCTAAACTGGGCCGAAACAGAATTGATTAGAAAGGGCTTTATATAAAAGATAATTTCAAGAGCTTCGTTCTCAATTCGGAGTCTAACCCACAGTTTTTCTCAACTGCCTAAAGTCAGATGAGGTGCCAGAAAATTGTGTCAGATGCAAGTTAAAGGGCTTTAAAAGCCCCGTGTGAAAAATTTCCATGTGGGAGTTAACTCTTTTTCATAAATGTTCTCATGACCATGCAGAAAACAATAACTTAGAAAAAGACATCAGCTTCCCACTAATAAACTCTTCTATTAATTAAAAGAAACCAACTATCACATGTTAGTGACCGGCACAGCACTTGGCTACCTTGCTGACCATTCAAATGGCCACTGTGCATGCGTGGCAGCCAGCTGAGCAGCAGAGGCAGAGCAGCCTACTCTGGGCTGATTGGTCCAGAAGACCCTTGCCACTGCAGGCGCGTGGGGCAGGAGAGAAGTGGCTCTACATGGGGTGGGGTTCCTGCTGCTGAGATGGGGGCGGGCGGGCAACTCAAACACAGGCCTCCTATGGCCTCCCACACCACTGGTCACAATGCAAGGCTCATGGGTGATGTTTATTTGGTGAGTGATGAGAATGGTTTGTATCCAGGCCCTTAATGAATAAGAGCACCATAAAACATGGATGAGAAACGTTTTATGCAGGTCCTCAGTGGACAGTCATTGAATCACCTGCGGGTTGTGCAAAAGGTTTCTGGGTTCCTTATCCAATGTTTAGCTAATGGACAGAGCTGTGGCAATGTGACATGCAAAGTAAGACTTCCAGGTCAGGAGATTGGACCAAAAGAAGCCAAAGTGGGTTTCAGCATGCCGGATCACCAAGAGGTGCTGCAATTTTACCGAATGTCCACCAGGTGTCCTCATTCTCTTTACTAGCAGTGGCTGTACTAAGTTTTCAGCACGTTGTGGAGTTTGGGAGTTCTCTTAACTCCCAAAAGTTTATGCCTTTGTTAGACTGTAATAAGACGTAACAGGCCTCTGTTTTGGTTATGTGGTTTTTGTTGCAAAGCATAGGATGCGCTAGAGAGGAAAGAAAATAGAAACAGATTAGAGAGAAAAGGAGATATGGGCAAGATACACACACAGCAGAGGTGTAGCGTGGGGAACGGTGCCCCTGTCTCCACTAGCCCTGCCGGGCGTGCACAGAGTGCATGCATGAATGACACACCTTGTGCGTGACGTCACTTGCAAGGGGGCATGGCCAGAGCCCCAGAATGGCTGCACGAGCCTGCCAGAGCTCCTTTCTCAGCCATGTTCATTGCTGGGTGCACTTTTTGTTTTTCTTCACCCTCGTGAAAGAACAAAACGCGCACACAGCACAAATAGGGCTGGGAAACGAGTATTGGCTGGAGTTTGGTGGGAGGGCTGAGTCATACAGCCCTCAGGAGCTCAGTGGCCTGTGTTCTTTGAACCCTCCACCCTATTATAGCTCCGCCCCTGATGCACCAAAGGGAATAATAATTATTTATTATAATTTATTTGATTTCTATGCCACCCCTTCCAAAAATGGCTCAGGGTGGTTTACATAGAGATATAATAAATAAATAAGATAGATCCCTCTCCCCAAAGGGCTCACAATCTAAAAAGAAACACAAGATAGACACCAGCAACAGTCACTGGAAGTACTGTGCTACAGGTGGATAGGGCCAGTTACTCTCCCCCCTGCTAAATAAAGAGAATCACTACATCAAAAAGTGCCTCTTTGCCAAGTTAGCAGGGGTATAATGGATATATAATGGATATATTCAGATGTTATGTTGTACACGCATACAGATGTCTGCATACATGTACACATGTATACACGTTTTAATGTGAATTACTGCACAAGTCTTCATTTTAAAAGTGGAGCTGGGTACAGGCCATGCAAATGCAGCATACAGAAAGGAAGTACACTACTGTATGTGTGTTGTAATTACATATGTAATGAACATAATGTGTAAATAACTGCGCATGCGTATACACATACAGTAACTGTCTATGTAGAATAAATCTGTACATGCACACACTGTCCGCAGGTTGTATGTGTGTGGAACATAGCACCCACCATTGAAATCCTGGAGGGGGCTCTTCCTTCCTCAGACAAGCCCCGTTATAACCATGAACGGCAGAGTACATGGGTGAGTGAGGCGGCGGGTATGTGTGTGTGAGTGAAACGTTCTCCACTTTGCCCCACTGCACACGGCTCCAGTGGGGGCATTTTTTGTAATGTCTGAAGGAGGCTTACAAGTTCTGTGGGTGAAGTGAAGTGGCTTTCTCTCAGCCATAGTTTCCTGTCTGTAAAATGGGGGATACGACAGGATTTTTGTGAAGATAATAATTACTTTGCTCATTAAAGCAACAAGTCCCCAATAGAGCTTTGGGAATTAAACGGTGGGTAAGTGGCGGGCCATCACCCACCACTTGGAAAGCAGAACTATGCCATGACAACAGGGCTGGAAAAGGGAAGCCCCTTGACAAGGGTGGCCATTCCAGAAAGATTGTCCTACACAGGTGAGGAGGTGGATATGCCCTGTACCTATTTCCTGGGCATGTCCCAAGAAAACCTTATAGGGAGGGGTTTAGATCAGGCAATATGTTTTGTTAGGCTACTGTACCCATTTCTGTATCTATGAAGGTCTAAGAAGCCTTTGTTCCTCTTTTAAAAAGCACATCTGTTTAAAACCACAGACTCCATCACTATCTCACACAAGCAGAGCTCAGACAGAAGTCTGTCTCTCTCTTGCTGCTCTACCCAGGGCTCAGACAACCCCAAGAAAGCTGACAGCTTCTGGGTGTCAGGCCAATGCAGACAACAAGGGATATAGTGAGAGAGCTCTGGTGCCAGATGTTGACTGCTGCAGTCAATGCTGTCAAGATGGAACTTGGGGTTAGGCCAGTGGTACCAAGAACCTCTCTTCAGTGTGAAGAAGATTTCCCCTGACTGTGAGCCCTGCGAATCACCACAGGGATGGAAAAGTCCAGACAATTTAAGTCACAGTTCATTTTCTGTCTCTGACATTCCCTTTCTGCATAAAGGATAGCAGAATGTCTGAGGGGAGTGAACTGACTGCTCTACTCCCAGAGAACCATGCACTCTCAGGTTCTGTTCCAGTTCACCTGGCTTCCTTTTTTGATACACAGGACTCGAGAAAAGTTTTGTTCCCTCCCTGACTACTGATACCTCAGAAGTGGGACGAACTGTGCAACTTCCTTCAGAAAGGCAGACTTTCTTTCCCTTCTTTTTTACATCTACATCCAAATTTAAACCGGTTTCAGTATGGTTTAACTGGCATAGTTTTCATCAAAGTATCCTGGGAATTGTAGTTTTGGTGAGAATTCTGGGGATCTTTTGTCAGAGCTTCCCAGACCCTTCATATTGTTTTAATTTATGTATTTAGCACCACCTAAATGCACAACACTTTACAAAGAATGAAAAATACATGTTTCTGTCCCACAGGTTCACAGTCTAAAACAGTTCTACAGGTATCAGGGTTCCTTGGTAGGGAATTCTTAACAGTTAAACAAGCTGGAAACTGGTATAAAATGCAATATAGAGATTGCATCTTCTTCCTTTTCTCTCTTGGCTTTTAATTCTCGCCCCCCCCCCCCTTCTGAGTTACAGTAGAAAAACCATGGACAGTATGCTGCGTGTAATTTTTCCTCCCTGCCTGTGAAAAGACAGCATGAAAAGTTGAGTTGGTTGAGCTGTATCTTTGTCACGCTGGTAATCCATTCACAAAGTGTTTTATCTGTCTGATCTACGATCATAATAAAGTTTATCAGTTTTTAGTTTTTTGTTTTTAAATGAGCAGGAGCATTCAGATGTGCAACTCCATATCTCCCTCCTAGAGTAATACAGTCCCAGAAGGGCTGTACTTTGTGACTGCTATGAATATGTAGATCAGCTCTTAGTTGCTTTAATGAGAAAATTTGATTTTTGCCCCTTTTGATGCTTTCTCAGCCTCTTTGCCCTCTTTCATCCTTCTACCCTGATCCTTCAGAGATGTCTTATCTTCTTATTTTCTCTAAATCCTCCACTTTGTTAGAACCTGCGCTTTACCTTGACTTCTTGCTTCCTACGCTGTTTGATGCTCACCAGCAGATGATGGGACTTACTTTCTTCTGATGTCCAACTTGCTTGTACTCTTTCCTGTTTTCAAAAACATCTAGGCCAACTTATTTTCTCTCATCTTCCTTATTTAGTAATCCATCTAAGATTATAATGGCACCTGCCTAATGGGGGTTACTCATAGCAGCCCTCCAATGAATGGAAGAGACAACATGCAAATCTTCCTCTTGTCTTTAGTCTCAACAATATGTCCAAACAACACAAGAATTGAGCAACTCCATGCTCAGATGTTTGCATAACCCAATGGCAACAGCAAGCTCCACTACATGTTATACATCTTCTAATAATAGATTTATATTTTTCAACAGTAAGCTATTATTCGAATCAGTAGGCAGATTTTTTTCTTTAACAAATCAGCTGGTAAAAAGTATGTGTGCAGATCAGAAGTCGTCAGATCTAAGGTCCATTCATACTGAGTTTCAAGGGACATTTCTTAGCTTGTTTGGCACAATAACATTTGATTTCAACGAGAGGTAGAATAAAAATTGAGTTTGACAAGAAGGTAAAGCAGATATTATTGGATGCTTTGTCAGTGGAGGTGAAAAGGGAACAATGCATCTTCAGATGTAAATAGATTTGCACAAGGCCATCAAATGTAAGCACTGTCTCACTGAGAACAGTACAGAAGGTCATGCCTAGAATACACAGATATTTTTAGCTTTGGCTGGATATCAAAGGCAGGCCCAGCAACTTCCTTATTTGTTAACGTTGTTACTAAATTTTAACAGAGCTTAACATAAATATCTACAGCATTATCAGAAAAAGCAGAAGTTTTATTATATTCTGAGAAACCTTCCCTTTCAAAAACTTCTGTGTGAACAACCCCAGTGGAGCTTGACTGAAGAAGAAAAAGAATGTTAAACTCAGGAAGGAAACTAAACAAAAAGAAAGTAAATTACTGGAAATGCGGGCCTGACCTGTAAATATGTAAATCGGACCACTTTGGGTGGGAACCATCAGTCAAAAAATTAATGTTCAATTAGAGAACATTTTGGTTATCAAATTGTGTTTGTTTCTATCCTCCTCCTAGCCCCCTCCACCCCACCCCTGGGATTATGGGTTGCATGCTAAGGTGTGATTTCATAGATGCAAGAAGTTCCATTTCACAAGGGAGGATTTTTTTTAAAGCAGTTCTACTATCCTTTGCAGTCCCAATGCTTCATGCCATTCTATTCCAGAGACTCTCCCAAGTCTCAGGCAAAGATTATCAGGGTGGTTCAGGAGGATGCAAAGGGAATGGGAAATCAGCAAAAATTAGTCCTCATCCTTTGCACAAATTGAACTTCTGTTTACAAAATGACATCTTAGGATACTAACCTACATCCCTTTTGGTATATAATTTGTTTTTTGTTATTTAGCAAACAAATCTAAAAGATCTTTAACTGAGTGATTAGCTGCAGATCACGATGTGCAAAACTGCAATATAATTCACTTTGCCACTAGTGAGACTCTAGCAATCTAAGGCATAGCAGCCTTTAGACATGCCCAAATTACTGTATTCCCACTCCCAAAATAATTTTCTTCTTGTACAAGCAACTGGGGTGGGGAGCAATTTGGATGGGAGCCCCAGTGAAGGGGGAGTGGGGGTCCAACAGTGAGGTGCCAACTTTGTAAGGCAAGGATGGTCAACTGGTGATCTGGATCTAGTCTCTGAAGCTATTATACCTGGCCTCAGGCCTTCCTAATGGCACAGCGGGAAATGACTTGCCTAGCAAGTATGAGGTTGCCAGTTCGAATCCCCGCTGGTACATATATTGGGCAGCAGCGATATAGGAAGATGCTGAAAGGCATCATCTCATACTGTGTGGGAGATGGCAATGGCAACCCCCTCCTGTATTCTACAAAAGACAACCACAGGGCTCTGTGGTCGCCAGGAGTTGACACTGACTCGACGGCACAATTTTACATTTATCTGGCCTTCCTACCAATTTTTGGTCAAGATATGACAAAAGGTTTATCTACAATTTTCCAGGCAGCAACAACCAACACTTCTCCAATCCAGTTGTAAGAAATAGATGTTCTACACTATAATGGTGTTACCGCTCTGTTTGCAACATGTATGTATTATATGTATTATGTAAATGCACATAACATTGTGTTTGAATATATGTGCTCCACAAATGCGAAGTCCATATTGCTAGCTAGATGGTGCCAACTTTGTTATGGTGCCTGACCATTAGTGAGAGGTCACATCATGTGGCAACTTCCAGCCACTGGCCACTGTCTCATACCTGCCAACATGTCCCTATTTTCCTATTCAGGTGAATGGGAAAACAGGGACATGTTGGCAGGTATGCTGTCTGGTGGCCAGCCATGTCCCAAGGTCTTGGCCTGTTGGTGGGCTTTATAGCTGCTCCCCTCACAAACACAAAGTAATCTCAAATAGGTTTAATGAAGAGTTTATTCAGAAACTCCATTTTCTCCTCCTCCTTTCCCCAGCCTTTCCCTTTCTGACTCCACCCTCCACATTCTCTACAGGATCTCCATTGGGACAAACTTCTAAACAGCAAAGCATAAAAGATACTGGATACAATACATTTCAGCATGATGTGATCAAGAAATTTTGCATTTCTGCTAACTGAAGGACACTTGAAAGGAATGCTGCAGAGAGCATCTTTGAACTGGCAGAGGCGCACTGTCAAATTCCTGTCTCAGCGGTTAAAGCTGCACATTCGTGGAATTAAAACAGGGTCCCAGTTTAATTCTGTCTTAGGTGTTCTTTGAATTCTCACACCTTTGGCTTTTAACAGTACCCTAGTCACGGTATAAGCAACGTGGTTACATGGCAGAGTTTAGGACCCAGAGATTATTCTCTCTCGCTCGCTCTCGCTCTCGCTCTCTCTTTCTCTCTCTTGGCTTAAAGCCTGTGACAGCTGACCGAAAATCAATGAAGTGTACTTTAAGGAGCTTCACAGTGATGCAAGATAAGGCTCAAAAGCTATTCTCCTAACCTTTTAGCCCTCACGCTTTAGAATGGTTTTGTCTTAACTCATTTCTCGCATGGAAGTTGTTTGCCTATGAAAAGCCAGAGATTCAGCTGGAGATGCTGCTGCTATGATGAGGGTGCTAGATTTTATTATACTGTCCCTCTTCTGTGCTAACAGTTCAGGTAAGTGCAATTCATTCAAGTTAAAAATAAGTGTCAGATCTAAGACTGCTTGTGGGAATTCAGAAATGCATTGATGTGCTATAATTAAGCTACTGGAATACTTTTGTTTTGCATGATGCAAAGGACTTGGGAAAGAAATATAAGGTAGCTAGTAGCTCATTTCAGCATTGTGCTGTTCATGGATTTCATCTTCCAATCATCAGCCTTGTATTTGAGAAGACTTTTATTCCTCAACAGCATAGTTCTATGCATGTTTACTTGGGAGAAAGCCTCACGGACTACAGTAGGATTTCTTCCCATATCAGTGTGCAAAGGATTGCAGCCTAAATGATATTCATATTCATTCAATCAAAATGAAACCACCATTGATGATGATAATGATGATGATATATAACATTATCACTGCCAATAATTTATATAGCTCTGTCAGTGCTACATGGTGCTTTACAGAGTAACATGAGCAAGACAGGTCCCTGCCTCAAGGAGCTTACATCATAAATGTGGATGAGGGGTAAGGAAGACAGTGGAGTGGCGGTGGGAGGAGAAATAAAGGTACCAAGTAATGAATGTATGCAAACAAACGTATTTCCATTGGTCACCATTCTTTTATTCCCCAAACACCAACTGCAGTTAATATACTAAAATGTGTGTATGTGTGTAACAGTTTTATTGTTAAAGGGAAGTAGACGGTGATGTGTACACACACACACACACACACACACACACACACACTTCTTAGTGGAAATAATAAAAGATTATAAGCATCAGCTGTCAATTTATTTGATTGCCTATTATGAATGCTGAACTAGACCGAAGTTCATTTCACCAGTCTTCTTCAGCCTTTTCCTATTTGCTTTTCACTCGACTCTCGACTCTCCACTCCCTCAGAGAACTCAAATGGCCTCTTTTCAACAATCTGAAAGGGGATAATGTGATTTCCTGCTCCTTACTCTTTTGGCCAGCAGGGAGTTCTAGAGGCAGCTTTTTACAAGTTCAGTTTCTTCATGAGGATTGTAATGGAGACTTGGGGAATTCATTTATTTTAGTATTTTCAAAAGACTAAAACATGTTGTTATTTTCAGTCTTTTTTATGTTCAGTCTTTTCAAAAAATTCTACCCTTATGGTTAAAAGAGCCCACATGGCTAAAAGAGCCCATCATGGTCAGATGAGAAGTATGCCGACTATATGTATGTGTGTATTCACCAATAAAATATCCAAATAGTAAAATAAAGTGCCCTAAAACCCAAGGAACAACAATACAGTGGGTATAGGAAAGAATCACCCCCTTTGATAGACCTTAAATTCTGGTTCCCTTACATCCTGAAATGAAAACACAAAGAAAATTCCCTTCACCAGCTGTACTTATCCAATGCAACCTATAACATCCAACTGAAAAACATCACAATTACAGTCCAGAAAAAGTGTCAGAGACAAAAAACAAGAATTACTGAGATTGAAAAAGGATCACCCCCCCACCCAATGTCAATATTTTGTTGAACCACCTTTTGCTTTAATAACAGCCTTGAGTCTGTTGGGATACTTCTCTATCAACCTTGCACATCTAGACGGAGCAATATTTGCCCACTCCTCCATACAGAACTGTTCAAGTTCGGTCACATTGGATGGTAGGTGTTGGTGGACTGCTATCCTCCCTGGATCCGGTCGGCCCTCCAAACTGGATGGAAGAGCAAGGAAGAAACTGGTAAGAGAGGTTACCAAGAGGCCAATGGCCACTCTGAAGGAGTCAAAGGACTTCATGGCAAAGAGTGGTTGTTCTGTGCATGTGACAACAATTTCACGAGCGCTCCACAGATGTGGCTTGTTCGGGAGGGTCGCAAGGAGAAAGCCACTTCTCAAGAAAGGCCACATTAAAGCTCGTTTGAGCTTTGCCAGAAGGCACCTTGAAGATTCTGATGCCAAATGGAAAAAGGTCTTATGGTCAGATGAGACCAAGATTGAACTATTTGGCCTCAACACCAAACAGTACACCTGGCGTAAATCCAACGTAGCTCACCATCCACAACACACCATACCTACAGTGAAGCATGGAGGTGGCAGCATCCTGTTGTGGGGGTGTTTCTCTGCCTCAGGGACTGGGGCCCTTGTTAGGGTAGAAGGAAAAATGGGTGGGGCAAAATATCGTCAGATTCTGGAAGAAAACCTGCTACCCTCTGCCAGACAGTTGAGGATGGGCAGAAGATTCACCTTTCAACATGACAACTATCCGAAGCACACAGCAAAACTGACCACACAGTGGCTGAAGGAGAAAAAAGTGAACGTCCTCATGTGGCCCAGTCAGAGCCCAAACCTAAATCCCATAGAAAATCTGTGGAGAGATTTGAAGATAGCAGTCCACCAACACCTACCATCCAATGTGACCAAACTTGAACAGTTCTGTATGGAGGAGTGGGCAAATATTGCTCCGTCTAGATGTGCAAGGTTGATAGAGAAGTATCTCAACAGACTCAAGGCTGTTATTAAAGCAAAAGGTGGTTCAACAAAATATTGACATTGGGGGGGGTGGTCCTTTTTCAATCTCAGTAATTCTTGTTTTTTGTCTCTGACACTTTTTCTGGACTGTAATTGTGATGTTTTTCAGTTGGATGTTATAGGTTGCATTGGATAAGTACAGCTGGTGAAGGGAATTTTCTTTGTGTTTTCATTTCAGGATGTAAGGGAACCAGAATTTAAGGTCTATCAAAGGGGTGATTCTTTCCTATACCCACTGTATATTTATTAGTGTAAAGACTGAATAGGAGGGAAGCAAGCAGGAATATGGGAAAGAAGCACTCTTAAAGCAGTATCCGCTCCTCCCGTAAAAGCTGTTTCAGAAACCTTTTCCTGCCCCTAATGATAACACTTTGCACATTTACAACATTCTTTGAGTCAACAAAGCACTTAATACACATTATCTTGGTATCCCCTTACAATAACTCTGTAAGTAGGTCAGTATTATTATCTCTATAGGGTAGATGGGAGGCTGAAGCAGAGAGATAATGGCTTGCCTAAGACCGCCTGATGAGGTAATGTCAGAGGCAAGAGTTGAACTGCTGACTTCCTAGTTTCCACTGTTAGCAACTGTGCTACACAAGCTTCCTTTAGACCAGGGGTGCACAAGTCAAATACCCTGGTGGGCCAGAACCAAGCATGACTTGGTAGGCAGGTGCTGAGGTAAATTTTCAGCACATTAATGATTACATTAAAATTATTTATTTATTTATTTATTTATTTATTTATTTATTTATTTGACATATTTTTCTACCGCCCAAACTTACGTCTCTGGGTGGTTTACAACAAGATTAAAAAGTAAAACATTAATTAAAAACAAAAACAAAAAATTTAAAAGCAAGAAATTTAAAACACAATTTAAAATTTTAAAACAAAATTCTAAAAACATTAAAACAATCAAAACAATATCAGTTAAAAGCCTGGGTGAACAAATGGGTCCTTAAAGAGTTTTTAAAAAGTTGTCAGAGATGGGGAGGCTCTTATTTCACTAGGGAGCGCATTCCAAAGCCTCGGGGTAGCAACGGAGAAGGCCCGTCCCTGAGTAGCCACCAGACGAGCCGGTGGCAAATGCAGACAGACCTCTCCTGATTATCTCAATGGGTGATGGGGTTCATAACGAAGAAGACGTTCTCTTAAATACCCAGGGCCCAAGCTGTTTAGGGCTTTATAGGTTACTAGTGTTTTCAAGCCTGTTAAAATAACGGGCGCTAGTAGGGGAGAGTTCCTCCCCCATGCCCCACTTCCTCTTGCCCTCCCCCCTGCCGCACTCCCTCCTGCCCTTGCCCCTCCCCCCTGCCACACTGTATGGAGCTTTGTCTGGTTTGGGGGGGTGCTTTTGTGTTACTTTGTGTGGTAAATAACGGGCGCTAGTACCCTGTTTCCCCGAAAGTAAGACCTACCCCGAAAGTAAGACCAAGCAGTAATTTCTGATGTACCGCTAATTGCCCTAGTGCATTTTTGGGGGCTAAAATTAATATAGCAACAGCAATAGCACTTACATTTATATACCGCTCTATAGCCGGAGCTCTCTAAGCGGTTTACAATGATTTTAGCATATTGCCCCCAACATTCTGGGTACTCATTTTACCGACCTCGGAAGGATGGAAGGCTGAGTCAACCTTGAGCCCCTGGTCAGGATTGAACTTGCAACCTTCTGGTTGCAGGGCGGCAGTTTTACCACTGTGCCACCAGGGGCTCTTATAATATAAGACTCTAATATAAGACACTGTCTTATTTTCGGGGAAACACGGTACCTTTTTTTGGGGTTTTTTTCTTTATTCCTTCTCCCTCTCTCTCGCCCTCCTTGCCTTATTTGTTTTTTTGTTTGTCGGGCAGCCGGGCGGAGAGTTCCGCTGCTGCCGCCGCCGTTGCAGTGGGCGGCCGGGCGGAGAGTTCCACTGCCGCCGCCGTCCAGAGTTCTCCCCGGTTCCTGTTTTGCTGCTTCCTGCCATTGCCGTCTCTGCTCTCCAGGTCTCCCCGCGGGCCCGTCTTTTAACTCTTTACTTTTCTCCCCGCTGGTTTTTTTTTGTTCCCCGCTGCTCTCCCGGTTCCTCCGCTGCTGCCACAGCCCTCCCGGTTCCCCCGCTGCCGCCTCAGCCCTCCCGGTTCCCCCGCTGCTGCCTCTGTCCTCCCGGTCCCCCTGCTGTTGCTCAACATGGCCGCCTGTGTCTGGATGGCTGAGAAAGACACGGGCCGGAAAAGGACACGGGATCACGCTCAAGGCTTTTATTATAGAGGATGACCAACACCTTGTATTTTGCCTGGAAACATATCGGCAACTAGTGTAACTCCTTCAATATGGGAGTAATATGGTCTCTCCTAGATGACCCAGAGACCAGCCTGGCTGCCACATTCTGGACCAACTGTAGTTTCCGGACTACATACAAGGGCAGCCCCACATAGAGTGCATTGCAGTAATCCAGTCTGGAGGTTACCAGTAGATGTACCACTGTTTTGAGGTCCTATATCTCAAGAAATGGACGCAGCTGGCGTATCAGCCAAAGCTGATAGAAGGCAATTCTGGCCACTGCCTCAACCTGGGACACCAAGGAGAGACTTGGATCCAGAAGCACCTCTAGACTGCGTACCTGTTCCTTCTGGGGAAGTGTGACCCCATCCAGAACAGGCAGATCAAAATAATCTCTCGAGTTCCGACCCCGCACAATGAGTACCTCCGTCTTATCTGGATTCAGTTTCAGTTTGTTATCCCTCATCCAGCCCATTACCACCTCCAGGCAGGCATTTAGGGAGGTTATGCCCTCTCCCGATGATGCTGACATGGAGAAATAGATTTGGGTGTTATCAGCATACTGATAGCACCCTGCACCAAATCTCCTGATGAGCTCTCCCAGCGGTTTCATGTAGATGTTAAACAACATCGGAGACAATACGGAGCCCTGAGGGACACCATACCAAAGTTCAGATTTTGAAGAACAACAGTCTCCAAGAGACACTATCTGGAATCTGCCTGTGAGGTAGGAGCAGAATCACTGCAAAGCAGTGCCTCCCACCCCCAAACCCCTCAGATGCTCTAGAAGGATACTATGGTCGATAGTATTGAAAGCTGCTGAGAGGTCCAAAAGGACCAACAGAGTCACACTTCCTCTGTCATTTCCCAGTTGGAGATCATCCATCAGGCCGACCAAGGCAGTCTCCACCCCATAGCCTGTCCGAAAGCCACTTTGAAATGAGTCTAGATAATCAGTTTCCTCCAAGACTGTCTGGAGCTGAGAGGCCACCACCCTCTCAGTCACCTTGACCAGCCATGGAAGGTTGGAGACAGGCCTGTAGTTACTCAGTTCTGAGGGATCCAAGGTAGGCTTCTTTAGAAGTGGTCTAATAATTGCCTCCTTAGTATTAAAAGTATTAATGGAAGCAAGTATTAGTTACCCACAGCACAAGGAGGGAAGTGGAGGCTCCTAGCAACCTTTCATCTTCCTTGTCACCCATGCACTTTCAATGCCTTCAAAGGCTGGTTTCGAAAGAGGGCTGACCCTCACCAAGACCATCGGGCAAGGCTTCATTTTGCACCTCACCTCAAGCACCGCAATACTTTGGGCCAGCTCTGGGGCCAGCAAAAAATTCCCCAAGGGTCTTATGTTGTGCAGGCCTGCTTTAGACCCTCGGTCTCTCTTTTCTCTAGAACACTGCTCCTCCCCTTCATTTCCACATTGCTTTGCTACGTATAATATACAAAGAGAAACATATCCATTCCAGCTTCTTCACAACTGTTAAAGGTCAAGGAGTCTTGGCCGTCTTTGCATCTGGTAACTTTGACACTCAGACAAGTAGGGCGTGGCAGTTTCCAGTGGTGTCAGGTTTGTTAGTTCAAAACTAACATGTTGGGCCATAATAGTGACCATTAACAAAACAGCTTTTGCTCACCATCAAGCAAAGATGCACTTAGGTGATTTTGGAGCCTGGACCTAAAGGCCTTTAGAGCCCTCCCCCCACAAAAAAATTAATCATCATCCCCCTACACACACACACGCACGCACGCACGCGCGCACACACACACACACACACCATGACACATGCAGTATTTTTAACACAGGGGTTCTTGAGGGCACAAACAGCAACTGAATTCACAATAATATAAGAATATGAAACAGGTATATTTATGCAAATATGCATTAGCAGAAACATTTCAACACACAACTTGACATATTCCCATCCCACATATTTCTTCCCTCACTCCTCCGTCTATCTCTGAAGCACCCAGCACAGGTCATAATCACACTCAGCTGCCCGGCAAAGTGCGGGTCAGAGGCGACCACACCACCTGGGACAGGCTAAAGAGGATTTGGTGGCCCCCAGAGGATGTGGAGGCCCTGAAGTCCAGGGCTAAGAGCACCACTGCCATCAAGTAACAGGCAATAGACGAACCGAGAGAGAGAAGGCTATCTCTTTGCTTGGGTGTAACAAAAGCCTTATTCACACATTATGTTCAACATGCAATACCACTACAAGGGTAGGCAGCCCTGGCTCTCCAGCTGTTGTTGAACTCATTGGGGCTATTTTCATGCACAGGATGCCCAGCCCAGTTTTGCCAGCGCATGAGAACCACTGGGAACCCTGTGACTCCTGCTGGTGGTGCGGAGGCAAACTTGCCTCCAGAGCCCGCCTTCAAAACCAAGTTAAGGGAGCAAATGTTTTTTTGATCATCTGCCAGCCCTGGCTGCTTGCAGACTACAGGGCTCCCTGCTGACAGTGGGGATCCCCATAATGTACCACACACTCATGTGATGCATTATGGGAGTTCTGAGGAGCTCCCGGCACCCAAACCTCCCTGCTGCCGGCAGCAGCAAAAGATTGTTGGGTGCACAATCCACGCACCCAGCAAAGGGGAATGGATTGTCTGTGGGGGAGGTAAGTTTTTAAAAGCTCCCTCCCCTCGCCCCTTGGAGCCCTTTCTTATGATTGTGAGAAAGGGCTCATTATCCCTAGCTACAATTTATTGCGGCTGGTATGATAGAAGTTGTAGTTCAATAACAGCTGGAAAGTGAAGGTTGCCTACCCCTGCTGCAGTGTACTTTTCACAAACTATGCTCAATGGACATATAGTAGTACACTTATTAGCTGTACCCTGCATTTGAGGAGAGTGGTACCCATGTTCAGTTTTAAAATGTGAGAGCCATCGTGGTGTAGTGGTTAGAGTGCTGGACTAGGACTGGGGAGACCTGAGTTCAAATCCCCATTCAGTCATGATACCTGCTGGGTGATTCTGGGCCAGTCACTTCTCTCTCAGCCTAACCTACTTCACAGGGTTGTTGTGAAGAGAAACTTAAGTATGTAGTACACCACTCTGGGCTCTTTGGAGGAAGAAAGGGATATAAAATGTAAATAAAATAAACAAAATGAATGCATGTACAGTCATTCTACAAACACATATACATACGTACAACATAATGATTGAGTAGGGTTAATGTATAAAAGGCAAGGAAATAGTCTTCCCATTATTGTTCTTTCCACCAAGACCTCCTTATTTGCACAACAGTTACAAACCACCAGATGTTACAGGTTAAAAGCAGAACAGTTTGGGTGTGCAGACACTATCTTCAGCTGCTAAGCAGTTGAAGATCATGTCTGTACACTGAAACTGTTCATCCTTTAACCTGTAATATCTGGTGTTTTTTAATTGTTGCACAAATAAGGAGGTCTGGAAAAAACTGCTTGGAATTCAATATGCACATAGCATCATCAACTTATCAACTTCCCAGTATTAGTAAAAGTGGTAATGATGGTTGTCCTTTACACAGATGTATACATGATTTGGAAGCACCGATGGCGCTGCCTTAAGACCAGTTTCCCCCACTTGAACAATCTCAATTGTCCACAGATACATGAATATACAGGCAAACGTAATGCGTGAACTGAAGAATCCAGAATATAGTCAACAACAATCCCCATGATTGTGGTAGTATACTTCCACTTAAGAAATAAATCTGTTCTGGATTTTCCATGGAAAAACAAATATGTGAAATGAAATGAAATTTCCTAAATCTCTTTAAAAAATTAAAAGTATAGTAGTTTGCAGGGAAGAATATAGCCTAATTATGTATTGCCCTTTTACGTTCCTTTTGGGGAATCTGCTGTGGTGGAACCTCAGTGCAGAAGGTGTGCATTTTTCTCAAGTGCCTTGGTGTGAATATGTCATGCCTCGCTGTATACATTTGCCAACCCAATTTATATATATGTCACAGTGTGGATTTTTAATATATGGGACTGAATCCAAAGGTTCCCTTTCTCCCTTTTCTCTTGAGGAAGACTCCTTCCTTTAGAAAGAGGGAATGTGTGGATCCAACCTGTGGTCACCTGCACAGGTGTAAAAACATAGGTGTTTTTCTTGTAGAGAAAGTGCCAAAGCATCCCCTCACCTCCAGCCTGCTCTGAGGCACCAGCCTTTCCCTGGATTTTGAAGGTGCCATTTAAGACTCCAGTTGCAGGCCGATTTTGGCCCGGACTGAGCATCTGTTCTTGGATACATTCATGATTAAAGAATGGAATAATATAACATTTTGAGAGCCTTTTTTGTGATTATTTCTTTTCAAAAACAAAACCCCTCATATTTACTGAGTAATATTATCAGCAAAGGACTTTTATTTTCTCAAAACAAATGGATTTGTGTGCCTTTTGGTATGCGTATCTATTAAAAATGTATGAAATTATTCACAACTATTAAATCAAATGCTATCATTCAAACATATTTCTCATTTTATAGGACCTATGAGACTAACCCTTCCTCCTTTCCTCATCCATCTCTCCTGCAGTTTGCTCTCTTATATAGCTTGCACTACTGGATCCTGATCCAGTTTTGGATCATAACATTCTAGGAAATACTTCCAAGCTTGTACATTTCCCCATGTTGCTATTCCTTTTAAATGCCACTTTTAAGTTTAAACATACACTTTTATGATGCCAAGTCACTAGCCCGAGTATACTTTGTTCAAAATGTGAGGGGATCATACCTTCCAAGAGCAAAAGAGCAATCCTTTTGAGGTTTTCTCCACACACATCCTACAATCTTGTAGGGCTAATGAGATGGCCATATACAAGTGCTCCTTCAGATGAGCAGTGGAAGATGGGCTTCCTCGAATGCTTACAGTTGTGTAGGAGGGAGTTTGAGTGCAGCTTGTCATGCAGAAACTGTGAGAAAAGCTGCAGCAGTTGGAATTTTATTTATTTAAAAGATTTATATCCTTCATTAAAACTCCAGGTGGAAATTCCTTCATCTATATCAAGGGATCCCAAGCTTAGCTGTGGTACTCCAGATCAGTGCTCTCTCTAATTTTCTTCATCTGTGTGCGGAATGAGTTTTGTTCTGGGCAGCAGTATCAAGACGGTGTGCATGCACATGCATTCAGGCTGGGGCCTTCCTGATTCAACCTGAGCGGGATCTAAAATTAACTGAGCAGACATCAAAAAACTTGTGAGCACATGCACATGTGCACGCCTTAGAGCAGGGCTGCTCAATTTTTGGACTATCATAATCCCCAGCCATAGTGGCCAATAGTCAAGGATTATGGGAGGCCAATTTCTGCAGGAGGGCTGAAGCTGAGCAGCCCTGCCTTAGAGGGAACACTGCTCCAGATGTTGCTGAACTACAACTCCCATTATCCCCAGCCACAATAAACTGTAGCTGTGGATGATGAGAGTTGTTGTTCAGCAATATCTGGAGTTCCACAGCTTGGGAACACCTGTTAACAGGCACGTAGGCTCGAACCTTATGGCCAGCCTAGTGCTGCTGATTTGGTCTGAAACAATGCGAGTGGGAGCTAATTTTAACCCACATCTTCTGTAAATAGTGTTTCCCTATTTAAGGTGTTTCCTCACCTTAAGTGGCGCAGCGGGGGAATACTTGACGAACAACCAGAAGGTTGCTGGTTTGAATCCCCGCTGGTACTGTATTGGGCAGCAGCGATATAGGAAGATGCTGAAAGGCATCATCTCATACTGTGCAGGAGGAGGCAATGGCAAATCCCTCCTGTATTCTACCAAAGAAAACCACAGGGCTCTGTGGGTGCAGGAGTCAAAATTGACTTGATGGCACACTTTTACCTGGAACAGCAAAAGAGTAAGGAGATGGCTTATTTTACCCAAGCACCTTGTCCTATCTTCTACCAGAGCCAGAAGGGGAGTCCACTGGGGTGAACTGTAAGGTATTCACAGTAGACTGCCACCACCCACACTTCACTTTGATGTGGGGTAACCCACTCTCCATATAAGATTTCTAGGGGGTAAAGTGGCAAAAGCCTCCCTAGAAGGGCTGAGCATTCCTAGGCCTCCAGAGGTGTGTGACTAAGACAGACCCAAAATGAAGAGTAGCACACTTCACCAACAAGGGTTTATTATTAGTTTAAAAGAAAAACAAGAGTATATAATCAGAACAATGGTCTCTTCATAAAGCAGATTGTGTGTATGAGTGAAAGAGAGACGTTTTCAGCAACCAGGATTGGTCCTTTTGCTTTGATTTTTCTGGGCATTCCTCCTTATTAAGAAAGGCCCAGCAGCTCAGCAGCTGCTCTAAGTGAGGCCTAGTCCTTTCTCAAATCCTTCCCATTGCTACACACCTTCAATAATATTTGTCAGAATGCTATCTGGTTTGGCTGGATCCAGATTACTGGCACAATATCTTCTTTTATATGTAGCCCCTCCAGTCAAACTCCTCTTATCCATTGCTTTCTTTACCCTTTCATTTTAATTCTAGTAAAGTGACCCACCACTCTGAATACACATTAGACTACCCCTTTTGTTCATGCCCACCCACTGAAGTCCTGTGATGAAGTACTTCCCATGGGAGTTAGTTCTAAAAGGAATATCCATGACATTTCCCCATCACTCTTTTAATGCTTCACCTTGTGGCATGAAATAGATTTTTATCACAAGCCGTTGGCTTTGATTTTACTGTCCTTAGATCAGGCTTGCCCAACTTCAGCCCTCCCACAGATGTTGACCTACAACTCCCATAATCCCTGGCTATTGGCCACTATGGCTGGTGATTATGGGAGTTGTGGTCCAAGAACAGCTTGGGGGCCCAAGTTGAGCAGGCCTACCTTAGATGATGCAACATTTTGTACAGTACTTCCATATCCAGTCACATTCTCCGCCTTTCTTTTTGTCTTTCAGCTTTTACTGTGTTCAGCTCATTTGCCGAGAATGAAGATGCCCTCTTGCGGCACTTATTTCATGGGTACCAAAAATGGATCAGACCAGTAAAAAATTCCAATGATACCATCAAAGTGTACTTTGGATTAAAGATATCCCAGTTAGTAGATGTGGTAGGTAACCTATAGGACTATTCCTCTGGGACTCATCAGGGAAAAGGATATCGTGGCTGATATCCAGACTAATCCTGTACTGATGCACCAGGGTTTTCCACTGTACAAGAGTGTGTGTGATTTTTGGTGATCGCTCCTTCTCTCTGTACCTGACTAAATCGGAAACAGAGAGTCTGAGAGCTGAGTTGACACATCCCAGCCTTGGGCCATGAGGTTTCCAATTCAAGCTCTGGAGTCCTTGACAGCCATGGTGAAAGGCAAAGACCAAACTGCTGGATTTCTTTCAGCTATGCAGTTATATAAAAAGGCTCAGGACCAGCCTTCAAGGCAACGGGTTGTAATTCAAGCAAAATAGTTCCTTTTGCAATTGCTAGGCAACTCTCTTTCCCACTGTTACGTATAAGTGGTGTTGTTGGTCAAAACAGGTGCACTATTACAGGTTAACTGTTTAGGGACTCTCCTGGGAAGCCGAACTCCCTGGGAAATGCTAACAGCTGCCTCTCCAATGGCAGAGAACATTGGAAGGTTTTCTTTTCTTCATCTGCTTAGAAGGAATGACTTCCTTTTCCCCCCCCTACAGGATGAAAAGAATCAGTTGATGACAACAAATGTGTGGCTGAAACAGGTAATATGATGGTGGTATATAATTTGTAGACATTTTGTTGTGAATGCAAGAAAAGCCTCATGGAAGGCTCAAACTATGATGTGCAGTTTGACCATGAGTGCAAAAAATGAATGAAGTATTCTCTTTTTAAAAGTTTACACCATATCTATTTCCCACACTGCTTTCCAGCCTTGCACTGGGGAGAATCTAATAAATTGTCTCTCTACCCCATAAAGACTTTGTCAGGAAAAGCTGGGCTCACTAGGAAGTCCAATTTGGACAAAAGGAAAAAGGAAACTGTACCACAGACAGATGGCATCCTCCTTCTCCCAGCAATGGTTCCACCTGTATACTGAGAGGCACTGCCTCTCATCCCTTGCTATCCTCTAGAAGATAGGAGGAAGTACCCACCAGAAATCTCGTATGGACAAGGGAGGAAAATAAGCAACTAGTTCTATCAGATATTTTCCTAGGATCCTCCCTAGTAAATAGTGACCATTGGAGCATATGCATAATTCCTCCAGGATACCCGGAACTTACTACAGGAATACAGTCATATGGCCATTAGAGGCCATGTTGGTTCCAGACAGCTGTGCGGATCAGTGTGGAATGAAATCTGTCCCCTGTGTACATGGTGGAGTTTGGATATACTGCAGTAAGACACCCAGTCTTCTCAGCTACAGCAGCCTGGATTTGCTCTGCTAGTGTTAGGGAGCAGGCTGTAGTCCTAGGGGGATCTATCGGGAGGAATCTATCAGGGTTCAAAAATATGCCAATCACCTTTTCTTAAGTTTTGGCTTTCTAAAAAACAAAACAAAACAAAAAACCAGTCCATCACTAGTCCTTTGGCATCTAAATATATAAGGAAAAATATAATGCAGGCAATATCCTGCCCAGGTTGTTTTATAGCTGCTTCCCTCATTCATACAAGGAAATCTTAACTAAAGATTTATTCAGCAACGATTCCATTTTCTCCTCCTCCTTTCACTCCCCCTTTCCTTTCTGATTCCTCCCCCTCACACTCTCTACAGGATCCCTCCTGGGATAAATGTCCAAACAAACTGAAAAAGATCACTCTATAGAACACAACACAGTTGCTCAGTTAAGAAATCAACCTGCTCCTGCTATCCAGCGTTCTAGCTGATGCATGCAACTGGAATGGCGGACAAATATGTGAAACATTAACCTTTTGTTAAATTTGAAAGTATTTGTATTTAATCTAAAGTTAATGCAGTAAACAATTTATTAATATTAGGGTTGACAGGGGCATAGCAAGGTTGGAGTGGGCCCAGAGTCAAGATTTTAAAATGGCCCCCCTCACTGAAGCTCAGCTCATGAAGTAAAGAAATCTTAAATGAGGTTGAATAGTGGTAACAAAAAGCATAGTAAAATATCTATATCTATATCTATATCTATATCTATATCTATATCTATATCTATATCATCTATATCTATATCTATCTAACCTATGTGCCACAATAGAACACCATCCTAAATTATTTTTCAAAATGTTTTGTAAATTGTGGATTATGCAAGTCATTTAATGGTACTAGAGAAAGACATGCTGCTCTGGTAGCTCCAGGTCTTAACACTCACATCCATTTTGAATACAACTGAAGGAAGCCTAGGTGGGTGCGCGGCTGGGCACCCGGGCGGGTGTGAGGCTGACATGACAAGTCAGTCATGTGACTTGTCTCTGGGGGGGGGGCCAGGCAGTGGGCCCCCAGACAACTGTCTCCCCTTGCCCTGTTATAGTTACGCCCCTGAGGGTTGATGTTATAGCTTTAAACATATTAGAGTGCATTTAGGTTTTTGCTGTTTCATATTGGATTATGATTTTTGCACAGTGTACCTTTTGTCCTCCCCCAAGATTTTTGGCTATGTCCTTCTTGAATTGAGGGTAGATGAGCCACTGGGGCTCACACAAGGAGGTTGTGCTCATGACCTTACTGGGGAGTGGAGGTGGGCTGCGGGGAAGGCAGGATCTCATTTGTCTTCCCCATCAGATGAGCGGCCGCCGTCCACCCCTCTGCTCCACCATGTGCTTACACAAGCGGTGGCGCAGCAAAGGGAAGTGCTGGGAGCAGGAGGACTTCCCCCTCCCGTATCCCAGGGTGTCCTAGGACATGAGCATGGTGGCTGCTCTCGTTAGAGCAACTGCCACACTTGGTGCGGCTGCTCCTTTCCCCCAGCTCATTACTGGACATGGTGGTGGGCCTGAGGGAAGCCGTTTAACCTGGAGAACCTTAGGTTCACTCAACCTCGGCTAAACGCAAGGTTAAGAAGTAGGGCTTAGTGCGGGGAAGCCTAGTTTAAGGTGCGTGCGTGAATACCCTTAAGAACTTACTCTCTGAACGACTTCCTCCTAGCTTCTTATGTGTTCAAATGCAGCTCAAGTCAGCTAAACGTGTGCTGCAGTATAATATCTAAGCAAGTCCTCCTAGTAGATTGCTCAGTCTTGGCAAAGCAGGCTGTTGCAGCCCTTAGGGACTATTATTTCTCTCTTGGAGGGCACAAGGGCGATTGACAATATCATTCGGTTGACTTGAGCCTTCTGCGGTAAACAAAAACGCTTGAGGCATCTAGTTGGAACTGCTCATATACTGGAACATATTCCTGTCGTTCATTGGTTCATATACCAAGCTTCTCTTCTTCACGTTGCCATTACAAACAATTTGTATTCTTTCTCCTTGCTCTGCAAAGTATAGTACTTATTTAAGATGTACACCTGAAATAATAGGTAAAGTAAAAATAGGATATCCAATAATAATAATTATTATTATTATTATTTTGCATTTATATCCCGCTTTTCCTCCAAGGAGCCCAGAGTGGTGTACTACATACTTAGGTTTCTCCTCACAACAACCCTGTGAAGTAGGTTAGGCTGAGAGAGAAGTGACTGGCCCAGAGTCACCCAGCTAGTATCATGGCTGAATGGGGATTTGAACTCGGGTCTCCCCGGTCCGAGTCCAGCACTCTAACCACTACACCACGCTGGCTCTATGCAGTAGTTAACAGCTTTTTCTGCCTCTGGCAGTAATATAGGACCTAAATTCAGTTTTGTTATTCTTTGTCTTGTTCCTTCTGACAGCAGCAGATTGACATTGAACCCACTAGTGTTGAGGCATGGGGGCCCTGGACAACAGCAGTGTCTCCACACACCTGCTGACTGGCTGCTACTCAGTGGGGCTGCTGCTCAGAGGTGCTGAACTTCTTCTGTGTAGGAATTGTTCAAGATGAGAGTCCAGAGATTCTAACCCAGGGCGGCTCAACTTTGGCCCCCCTGCAGTTGTGGCCTATGACTCCCATAATTCCTGGCTATTAGCCACTGTGGTTTGGGATTATGGGAGTTGTAGTCCCAAAACAGCTGAGGTGGCCTAAATTGAGCAGGCCTCTTCTGACCTCATCCAGACATTCTAAAATCACCCCACTGTAGCCACGTACAGCGGGGCAAAGGGGGAGGAAGTTCCACCCCCACTACATCATTCAGCAGCACAAGCCAACACTCATTGTCATGCTCACGGCCCAGCAGAGTCTGCGCATACCCCAGGAGTGCACATTGTAGAAGAGGCAAGCGGTGGGTGCTGGTCAGGTGTAGCTGAAGCCCAGAAGCTGCTGTGGATTGCAAGTCAAGGAGCAGCAGCAGAGAAACAAGAGTCAAGAATTCAGGCAAGGAGAGCTAGAGACTGGAGCTGGTCTTGGAGTTAAAAATGGGGAGAGGACTCCCTGTAACAAACAGTTGGTACCAGCAAAGACCCAAAGCCAGGAAGGAACTCATACAGTCCACAGGAGAGCCACATCTTATCCTGCAAGCTGAGGTGACTCCTGAGGAGACCTCGGTTAGTCCCCCTCTTGAGTAGACCCATCCTGAGGCAAATGCTTGGCAGCCAGGTGTGCACTCCTGCACCAATCTTGGAGGATTTCCCAGGTCTTGCTGCACCTTTGCCGGAGGGACTTTGCAGAGGTTTCTCTGGGAATCTGAGAGGCTGGAGAGGGGTCTTGGAGGTGCTACAGTTTGTGAAGTTCCTGTGGGGGATAGGTCTTCGGAAGCAGGGTCCAGTGTGAATGTGGGGCTGTGTCTGTAGGTGCAAGGCTGTCAGGTGGAGGAGGAAGGTCTGGGGTACCTTCTAGGCTAGGAAGTTCATGGGGCTCTAGACTTCAGTTTGGGGTCGCAAACCTTGGGTCACTTTTGTGATAAAACTGTGGTTTCATGCATTCGGACAGCCACCAAATCAAACCTCTGGCTCGTTCACTTCTAGTTTGGTGTTATGTGTGAAGGCGGCCACTTTGGGCCAGTTACTTTTCTCTGAGCTTAACCTATCTCACAGGTTGTTGTGTAAATAAACACAACCATGTATACCACTCTGGGCTCCTTGGAGGAAGAGAGGGATATAAATGGGTTTTTTAACACCCACCCCAACACCCACCATTATATATTTGGCCATTTCAGGCCCGATGGTCAGGACAATAAAACACGACAATACACTGAAAGTTGAAAGACCTGTTTTTGATCTCCAGGGGTATGGATCTCCCTGTTAAAAATTATAATGTGCATTTGTCCCCCTAGATGGTATGGACCACTCCAGCTGACTCATGTAATGGGGGGGGGGGAGCTGGAAGTGAACACCCTCAGGCAAGGACTTGTCTTTGCTGATGAAGCAGGGAGCTGCAGAAGCCTTCATCAACTTTCTCCTGCCATCAGCCAAGTCAGCCAAGAGAGGGTGGAGGCTTGCTCAGCTGTTACTGTACACGGCCCTTCCAGCAGCAGCTGCAGCCTGCTTGATAACTGTGAGGGAGAATTGCCGTGCACATACAGACTTTGCTGGCAGGCTGATCAGTGCCTCCCCTCCACAGTTAGCCTGCCTGGCTGGTATCGCTCTTCTGCCCTCCTGGCTCAGGCATGCACACACAATAAGAGTTATTTTTTCACCATATCTCCAGGCTTGTTTTCAACAGTCAGCCGGAGATTTATGCCAATCCTTTCTTCAGAGAAAGTTATTTTTAGTTTTCCATTTTCCATTCATGCATCCTCTAATTTTCAAGTGGTCTGTGGGGAGAAAAAGTAAGCCTACAAAAACAACCAAGGTTGGTACCTCACTTTATATATTTAGAAACCGCACTTTATTTATGTACTTCATTTTAACTGGGTCCAGTTGGTCTGGAGGGGGGAGGGCTGGGTGCAGATGGGGCCCCAAAAGAAAGCTGAGCACAGGGTCACACTAACTCTAAACCTGCCTTTGCCTTCTGGGTGTTTCTCCCATTCAATCTCCCTGCACCTATCTTTCTTCTTCTGCCTTTCAAAAGAAAGAAAATGGTGGTAATGTAACTGGTGCAACCTAGTATGGAGTGGAGCAAATCAAGATTGAGAATGGTAGCCTACCAGTTTAAAAACTGGTATTTGCAAATGTGGTAAATAGTTCTTAGCCATGTCAGTCTTAAGGAACATAGGGGAGCAAAGACGGTGCAAAAAAATATAGATGACCATCCCTAAGGATCCATGGTTCTGGCAGTCAGTGCAATGGATGAGCCACTTGATGGGTGAGCCACTTGATCTCTTGATAGATCCCGACTGGAAGTGAAATAAGAGCAGACTGAGCTTTTCTTGGCAGCCTCCTTGGGCAGGGCCTAATCCAAGTTCCAGGAGCCCCTTGGCAAACTGCCTTCCATGGGCCTCCTGCCACCAGAAAAGAGAGCGGCACTGTCATTGTCATTATGAAGGTTATGGGCACAGAAGTGGGATCTGCAGTGGGCCCTGAGCCCTTCTGAGGCCCTGGACCCTTGGCAGCTGCCCTGTGGCAGCACCAGAAGCAATAGGAGGGCAGGCCTATAAGGGGCAAAGTACATTTCTCTCAAAGTACAAAGCCTTCTCTGTTGCTGCTGCCCCCAGACTTTGGAATGCTCTCCCAGTGGCCATTTGCTCCTCAGACTCCATCACAGTTTTTAGAAAGCTTCTTAAATCTTGGCTTTTTACCCAGGCTTTTACATGACCATTTCTATGCTGCTTCTATGTGTTTTTACTCTTGTGTCGATGTGTTTTTATGCTTGTATTTTATAGATTTTAAATTAGATTTGTTTTATATTTTTAGCTTAATATTTTAATTGTCATTCTTATTGTATGTTTTTAACTTTCGTAAACCACCTTGGGGTTGTTTTTAATGAAAGGCGGTATAGAAATTCAACAATAAATAAATAAAAAATAAAATTTCTAGGTCTAAAATTTCTAGGTATAAGAAAATAAAATTTCTTATAAATAAATATAAAATAAAATTTCTAACATATGTCCCATATGTTAGGATTCTGAAACAGAAATGGGGAGGGGGCAGGTGGGAGGAGCAACTATTTTTCTGAGGGAATGCCTGCCAACGCTTGGACCCCCGCTCCCCAGAACTGCCCTTGCAGCTTCTGCCCATTGATGTTGATGGCTGATGCAGGCCCTGCCCTCAGGAATATCCAGTTTTACATGCTGAGAACTCTGGGCTGAGGTGGATTTGCATTTGAAATAGCTTGTTGTGCTCTTTGATATCTTCTTAGGTTAATAGGTTGATAGGATTCGCCTATCAAGAAGGGCACAAAAACCAAATTTAGAAGTCTCAAGGAAAGTGGCTTACGAAAAATAATGGGGGGGAAATTAAAGATGCATTGGCTGCTTCCAGGGTATAATTGATTATCTGAAGCGTGTAAATCTCAAAGAGGAAGATGAATTTTTTTTTTAGTATGTTACTCTGAGTAGCTTAACTAGGGATAATGAGATGGAATCAAGAAACCGAAGCGTTAGCTACATGCTACTACATATAGTACAAATTACAGAGCCCAGATGGCAGCTTTCCTAAGTTCCTTCCCCATTGTGTGGGGGAAGAAGTGGACAGAAAAATCAGACCCACCTCCCCTACATGTGTGCAGTGCTTTTCTACTCAAATCCATCTCCCAACTCACCTTCTATTAAAAATAACATCAGTGATGACTCATAAATTGGTTCACTGAAGGTGAAAAGGTTTATCCTCCTGAGCAACCATCAAGGGGGAGAGGGACCACCCACTGCCCTTACTGGAGAGTGTTGCCAGTGCAGTGGCTCTCCCTTCCCTGAACTGTTGCATGCATGAGTCATTGCTGAAATAAACCCGGAGCTTTCCCAGAGAGCAGGCTTTACCACAGGTTTTCTGTGAAGCTTTACTGTGAGTTCAAAGTTGCCCCAATAAACTGATGCAAAAAGTGGATTTTTTTTTTTACCCCGGATATAAATCATCGCACATTACACTCTAATGTGTGAAGAAAAACCCAAATTGTGTGTGAAGTACTCGCTGATGGCTCACAGGGACTTTGGGGTAAATTGGCTGATATGTGAACGCACACCTCCATTCCAGAGGCGATGTGAACTAAAAGCTGGGTGTGAAAAACGTCCTGGTGTCAAGACTCCAATAATTGTATTTGTGCACAGATATATAGTCATCACCTAAGAAGGAGACACTGAGGAATGGTGTCAGGAAAAGCTGAGGGGGCTTCGGTTTTTGCAGTGGTCTGAGTATAAAATGGCATCAGTCAGATAGGGTTGATATCAACAGCTGTTCTCTGTATCATGTGGAGTTGGTTTCCATTACTGGTCAGCCGGGTATCAGAACAGCCTTACCGGGGCAGAGCTATAATTGGGTGAACGGGTTCAAAGAATCCGGGCTGTGCCCAATCAGGAGCCGCCATTCGCGGCCCGGCCCCCCCCCCCCCGCGTCTGACGTCAGATGCGGGGGTGGTAGTTTAGCTCCCGAGCGGGGGCCACGCGGCCCCTTTGGGAGCTAAACAAAGGCTGGCGCTATGTTTGCGCGGCCCCTTCAGGAGCCGCGCGGCCCCTTCAGGAGCTAAGACTGGTGCTGCGTTCGCAACGCAGCCCAGAAGCGGAAGAGCCGCTCCTGGGTTGCGCTGCGAAGGCAGCACCAGCCTTTGTCTAACTGCCGAAGGGGCTGCGCGGCCCCTTCAGCAGTTAAGCTGCTTCTCCTGAATGGAGCCTCAAGGCTCTGTTCGGGAGCCAGACCACGCCCCCCACGTCTGATGTCAGACGTGGGGGTGTGGCTATCCTCTGCATCTGATGTCAGACGCAGGGGCGGGGCTATCGGGGCGCCCACCGCGGCCGCACATGGGCCGCCGGCGGGCTAACTACGCCCCTGAGCCTTACCACTGTAAAAGCAAAACTACACTTGTGGCATTGACCTGTGAATGTTTTCAGAGGTGAAAGGTCTCACCTACTGGTTTCTGCAAATCAAGCTGCTGTTAAAAGCACCAGACTAAGCTGTTTGTCCTTGTTTCTGGTCAGCTGGCAACCTTAGCTACATGGCATGGCTGACGTGGGTGATGTCACATATCTTCAGGCTGCAGTTATATGCACCCCTACTTGAGATTAGGCTATAATGGCTGACATGCTGCACAGGGCAATGTGGGCAGGGTAACATGGGCCGTTAGATGCCGTACAGGCAGGGTAATGTGGACAGTTTAGTTGCTGTGGGCATCTAAAACAATGCCTGCGCTGTTGCAGAACAGGGCTGGTGCACTGCTTCTTAAAATTGTGCAATTGCACTTCTGTGATGCTACATAATTGGAGATAATGTATGTAGCACCACAGAAGTGTGACTGTATAAATTTTAACTACTGGTGCACCAGCCCTGTTCCATAGCACCATGGTCATTGCTTTAGATACCCACAGTGGTGAGGGCAGTTTAGAACCACCCACATTACCCTGAGCAGCATATCAGCCGTTGAATTTAGTGAGACTTACCTCTGAGTAACTACATGTAGAACTGGACCACACATCTTCCCCACCCCCTCTCTCCCGGCATGTTGCTGGTGCCCATTACTTCCTGTTGCTGAAGATGGAAAGAGAGAAAGAGCTGTCAATGTTTAATTTTCAGCTTCACATTACATGGTACAAGAGGTGCAGAATATTTGAAAAACCCTTCACTAGACAAGAGGTAGTGTGGAACATATTTTGGGGGAAATGATCTGTGTACATTCTCCACAGGAAGATGCTTTTATTGCTGATATTGATTTTAGTTGATACACTCATTCTTCCTCGTTTTGCATTCCCACAGAAAAACCTAAAAATGTATAAATAGAGTTACTTTCCCCCCCTTTACTGTAAGCATGATGCCATTCTGAGAGAGCTCAGTTTATGCACTGCAGTGTGAAGTTAACAGAAAGTTGCCAATTGACCAGAAAAAACTAATTTGGCCTGTTCTTGTTCCTTTAGCAGCAGCTTGATCTGTAGAAATTAGCAGAAGCTTTTTTACACAGGGCTTTTAGTTCGCATCTCCTCCAGAATGGAGGGTGTGTGTGTTCACATATCATCCAGATTTACCCTGAAGTCCATGTGAGCTATCGAGGAGCCCTTCACACACGATTCAGTTTTTCATTGCACATTATTGTGTAGCCCGATTTATATCCAGGGTAAAAAAATCCACTTTTTACATTGAGTTTTTGTGGCAACTTTGGACTCGCAGTAAAGCCGAAAATGCTCCAGGTGGATATTTTAACAACATGGAGATAAGCACAATTTCCTGGTGATTAATGTCTGCAGATCAAATTACTGTTTAAGATTCAGGAACAGCATTCAATTTTTAAAAAGCCGCCACAAGTCAATGCAACTTTTTAGTATTATTCCTATTATTATTCAAAATAAGCACATCTAAAAGGCCTTTCACATTTGTGGTGAACTTACATTTTTTGAAGAGAATTGTGATGGTGCTTCATCTTCAGAGATCAAGATTATATTTGTTATCATAATATACATTCTTGTCCCCAGAAAATCTCTGGCATTTCCACTGGAAAACCCAGAAATTTGCTTATAGTCTGAGGGTCCAGCCACATGACTGTCTCGGCACACAGCAGCCACATTTTTTTAAGTTGCCTCATGCCAACCTTTAGGGCCAAACTAGATGATGTGCCTGTTGCATGACTGGGCTTGCATATTTCGTCTTTCAAAAGTAGATAGCATATGTAGGAGGCCCCAATCTCGATCAGATTTCCCCCAGGGGAAAGCTCCCAATGGTGCTTTTCGCATGCATGCATGTACACACATGTGTGCGCACGCACACACACACACACACACACATTGCACATGCTATTTTCATGAACAAAATCAAGCACACAGGCCCCAGTAGTATAGCTGGTGTATTGTGTAGTTTGTCCCTTAGCCAGACATTCTGTGATATGGAGGGGACCAAAGGTGCACTAGTTGGTGAGGGGATTATAAGTCAGTGTGAAATAGCAAAAACCTAACTGTGAACAGCTCAGGATATTAGCTTTATTAAATTTAATGCATTAAAAATAGGTGGCAAATTTCTAAGTGTTCCTAATGCCATTGCATCTATGGGGCAAAACACTGGCAGATGGGAACAAGTTGACTTCTTTCTGAGTTATTGGATGAAATGTTACCTGCATGTTTTTCATTATAGCAATTTTAACTGAAAAGCATAGGGCACAATCCCAGGTATGGTTAACTCTCCCGTTCTTAAGTGGAAAGCTGTTGGGGAAGTTGAACTGGTGGAAGGGAATTTTGCATGCATTGGTAGCACATGTGGCACAGGTGGATTTGGCAAGTGGGGGCAGATAGTTATAGGCCCTCCTTTGGCCCTGTTGGTCTCTGTGATTCAGATTTTGTAGTTGATTGCAAGATGTGCTTATATATACTGAGGTGGATATGGACATGGGCTCTCATTAAGATACCACCAAACTAATTCTGACAATGGAACCATGCTTCTTTTGCTGAATATTGCAGGAATGGATCGATCAAAATTTGTGCTGGAATCCTGAGGACTATGGTGGAATCACTGCAATTCGGGTCCCATCGGAATCACTCTGGCTCCCAGATATTGTTTTGTTTGAAAAGTGAGTAGAAGGATTATTGCAATAATTGAACAGTATTTTGGCACTGTTGCGGTTTGTGTGCAGGGGTCTTAAAAAACAAAAGCCGTGAAGTAGGTTAGTTATTATAAAGCAACATAAGCAAAGAGACAGGTCCTGCCTGGAAAAGCTTACAGTCTTAGTTTTGATGTAAGCCACCAGGAGGAGGAGGAGCAAGAAAGAAAGTGTCAAGGGTAACAGGAAAAATGTGTGTAAAAATGGTTATGGGTGCTTACTCCTTGTTTCACTAGGGGGTGGGGAGCTATATCCCCTATATATCTCCCCTGTATTGGGAGGAGCCATAGCTCAGTGGTAAAACACATACTTGGCTTGCGAAAGGTCCCATGTTCAATCCTTGATATGCAAGCTTTAGTGCAGGAGGAAGTGATCTAACATCCAATGACTCAGGAAGAGAGTAGTCAAAGTGGGGGGGAAACAGAAATAAACATTTTTAGGCATAATTTGGAGTAAAGCCAGGGCTGTTCAAATTCCTATATCTTATGAAGTTTGGCTATGTTTCTTTACATTTTTTTCAAGCAAGGATTGTTCATACTGCATGCTCTCTCTGATGCCCTTCTGGCCCATATTTGGCTAATGGGGCTGCAGAGGAGGCCGATGTCTTTTGAACCTTTATTTTTTTTTTTTTTAAAAAAAACCCATAAAAGTTTGACTCATTTAAAAAAAAATGGCTGTGGGTCCTGTGCAAGGCTGCCACATTTTATTATATCCAACGAGAGGGGTTTTCTAATGCAGAGGTAAATGGAAAATTAGAAAAAATGAATAAGTTGGGAAGAGCTCGCCATGGAACTTTGAAACCAGGCACGGTTGTAGCACAGGATACCGGGGCTTTGTGTATTAAAATTGAAGTGACCCGCCACTCAATTGATTTTTAATAAATTTATTAGACAGGGAGGGTGTTTAACTTTTTTCAAAATTTCCCCTTTGATCTTGTGCAAGACTGCATTTGGCCACCAGATAGCAGTCTTATGCAAAATCAATGGGGGAAACAACAACAAAAAGTGAACCCCCCTCCCTGTCTAAAAAAATGTGTTAAAAATTAACGGAATAATGGATCGGCTTTAAATTTAATACACAGAGTCCTGCTAACCTGTGCTACAATGGTGCCTGGTTTCAGAGCTCCATGGCCAGCCATTCCCAAGTTATGGATTTTTCTAATTTTCTATGGACCTCTGTGTTAGAAAACCCTGTAGCTGTCTATAGAGACACGTGGCAACCTTGCACAAGACCCATGGCAATTAAAACAACAAGTAGTCAGGCTTTTCAGGAAGGTTTTTAAAAAAATAATTGAAAAACAAAAAAGGAAAGAACGTTGACTCCAGGGCACAGGAAACAGGTTTGCTCAGAGTACTATCATGTCAGCAGACACTCAGCAAAGCCACACCTCCATCTCATCTTGATCCACTTTATCTGTGGAGCCTCTCCACACATCAGAATCATACTCCTCAGAATGATGGAGTATCCCAGAAAAATGTTTTAGAAAGTGCAACTATTTTTGGATGCAGAATCTCTGCATTAAGCTCCAATCGTAAAGAAAAAACCTGAATAATTCTGCTTGCTGTATGAATGGTACCTTGTTGTCTCCGTACTGAATTTGGGCTAAATCCCATCGTATGGATGCACCCCAACCATCAGCATGCAAAAGTGTTGTAAAAACCCCATGCAGAAAAGCTCCAGGTGGGGCTGGAAAAATTCCCTTTCTAATCCCTAGAGAGCAACCTACAGCCAGTCAGTGCTGATGATCCTGATCTAGGTGGATTAATGGTCTGACTCTGTATACAGTAGTTTCATTATAGGTTGATGCTGAAAAATTTAGCATTCCCACATTCCTCATGTCTTTACTGGATTGAAACAGAAACCTGTACTTTGCCATCCTCCTTCTTTTTCAAGCGTTTCCAGTAAGATGAACAACAACTTCCCTTCTGTGCCCTTAGCAGGGGTGTAGCTACAGCTGAACTGGGGGAAGGACAGGTGTCCCTAAAGTAGACTGGGTGATAGCTTGCTCTTGGGTAGAGTAGACTGGATGATAGCTTGCTCACCTATTGGCTGGGTGATAGCTTGCTCTTTTTGACTCTTGGAGGAAGGTGGAGGAAGCAGGGGCCCAGTCTTCACTTTTTGTACCAGGGCCTACTGGTTTCTATGCTCCAGGTCCTTAAGACATGTTGGAACCCTATAACTTAATAAGATGTCTCCTTCCCAGCTCTAGGGACTCTTAGCGCAAGTGCTCACCAATTTCCCCAAAACTAGCTTCAGGGACAGCAGATGCTATAACTTGCTTGGTTGCCAGGGACTCCTGAAAACCAAAGGTTTCCCTGGTTTGGTTGGAAGTAGTCCACTTCCAGTAGTGGCACTACTTCACACAAGCATTAACTATGTATTCACATGATATCCATGTATGGATACAGGATCTATGTATCCACATGGCCCACTTCCCCACAATAATAGTACCACTGGGGCAACACTTAAGTAGGTCTGTGTCACCTGATTAAAGAAATCTCAATCAAATGTGTGAATTGTAACCAATCAATCAATTAATTGACTAAATCTGCTTGGGGTGACTCATGAACCTAGTAATTAATCAAACCAACTAATCAATGAAACATCGCAGCTCTAATGTGAAATATACTTTACTTCTGTGTTTCTTTGATCCTAAGCAGATATGTTAACTCAGGGTCTTCTAGACCCTGACAGTGGACTACTTCATCCAAGGTCTTCTCTTGGATGAATAGGCTAGATCAGGAGGTCTCAAAGCTTCCCAGTTGTTGTATGACTACAACTCCCATCATCCCTGGCTTCAATGGCTATGGTTGGGGTGATGGGAGTTGTAGTCATACAACATCTTGGGACCCTAGTTTGAGCTAGGGAATACCCTGGGAAGAACTGGAGGCTGTTTTTGTTCTGAGCCTGCATGAAACCAGATATACATTAAAACTCTCCAGTATTTCATGGCCTTTGAAAATGTTTGCCTCTATACTGTCTGAAGTCCAAGTAGACAAACAATAATTTCCATATAATTGTGTTTATAATAGATTAAGCTGAAGCCTGATATAATGTAGTGGTTATGACTGGGTATCTGTTTGGAAAGTAAAACTAGAATTTAAGAGCAATAACACAATTGAAAGAGCTTGAAACACAATTTAAAAAACTTGTTTCTCTGCCTTTCCTCCCCTTTTCCAGTGCTGATGGGCGCTTTGAAGGCTCATTGATGACCAAAGCAATAGTCAAATACAATGGAATAGTTGTCTGGACTCCTCCGGCCAGTTATAAGAGTTCCTGCACTATGGATGTGACCTTCTTCCCATTTGATAGGCAAAATTGTTCAATGAAATTTGGATCATGGACCTACGATGGCAACATGGTTGACTTAATCCTAGTAGATGAAAATGTGGACAGGACAGATTTCTTTGACAATGGGGAATGGGAAATCCTAAATGCAAAGGGAATGAAGGGAAACAGAAAAGACGCATTATATTCCTACCCTTTCATAGCCTATTCCTTCGTTTTAAGACGCCTCCCACTGTTTTACACTCTCTTCTTAATAATCCCTTGCCTGGGATTATCTTTTTTGACTGTGCTTGTTTTTTATTTGCCTTCTGATGAGGGAGAAAAGCTCTCTCTATCAACCTCTGTTTTAGTCTCTCTTACGGTTTTTCTTCTAGTCATTGAAGAAATTATCCCCTCTTCCTCCAAAGTCATACCCTTGATTGGCGAGTACTTGTTGTTCATCATGATTTTCGTAACTCTGTCCATCATTGTGACTGTTTTTGTAATTAATGTGCACCATCGGTCCTCGACAACCTACCATCCAATGGCTCCTTGGGTGAAAAAACTCTTCCTTCAGAAACTCCCCCGACTCCTCTGCATGAAAGGACATGTAGATCGCTATTCATTTTCCGATCCTGAAGGAACACTGAAAGCAAAGCTGGCAAGAAAACACAAACACAAACAATTCAAAGACGGAGAAAAAATTGTGATTGCATTCCTGGAAAAGGCTGCTGATTCTATCAAGTATATCTCCAGGCATGTTAAGAAGGAACACTTCATCAGGCAGGTATGTTAACGCGGGGTGAAACTTAACATATATGACTTGCATAGCCTACCATTTTGGGGTTTGGATTCCCCATGGTCCAGCAATGTGTTTTAAATGCAAAAGTGCATACTCGAGGATCTCTTAACAAATAAGGCCTAATCTGTATTAAGTGAGCCACTCTTGTTTAAGAACATAAGAAGTACCTTATGGAACCAGACCAAGGTCCATTGCTATTGTACTCTTTGCAGGAATCCCAGCAACTAGCAGGTGCTTGGTAGCCAATTAGAAACTGGCCAGTGTCCATCAGCAGACTACCATTTAGTTCCCTTCCTGACTTCTCCAAGATAGGGGCTGAGAGAGATTCCTGCCTGCAACCTTGGAGAAGCCGCTCCAGTCTGTGAAGACAATACTGAGCTAGACCGACCAATGGTCTGACTCAGTATATGGCAGCTTCCTATGTTTGCCTTTTGCCCACCACTGCATTAGATTATTTTTTCAAAAGGGATTACAAGAGGGAGAAAAACCTTCAGGCTAATAGGCCTGGTGAATCTGCGTCCACCTATAATAAAACACTGGTTATGTGTCATTCATAAGTTTCATGTGCCTTTCAGTATTAAATGTGCTTTTCAGCATTGAATGTCTGGTCCAAACTGCCAACGTTACTTAACACTGATATTAAGGTGATTAGAATTAATCAGCAGATTAGTACAGGCAGTACTTAACAGTTGTTGGTGTTAATCGGCAATGGAGTATTGCCTGTGCATTCCTATTGCCACCTTACTTCATAAATAATGAGAATTCAACTTTAAGGAGCAGGAAAAGCTGGTCGTGGTAGGAAGCATGAATTGTCCTCTTTGCTAAGCAGGATCTGTCCTGGTTTGCATTTGAATGGGAGGCTACATGTGAGCAGTAGAAGATATTTCCCTTAGGGGATGGGGGCACTTTGGGAAGAGCATCTGCATGCAGAAGGTTCCAAGTTCCCTCCCTGGCATCTCCAAGATAGGACTAGGAGAGATTCCTGCCTGCAAACTTGGAGAAGCCGGAGCCAGTCTGTGTAGACAGTACTGAGCTAGATGGACCAATGGTCTGACTCAGTATAAGGCAGCTTCCTATGTTAAAAGGGTACAATAAAAATGTCTAAAGAGACATGTTTCAGAGAGGGCTTTCCCTGTCATGAACCTTGTAACCTATTAAGATCATCTGGAGAGGTCCGGTTACAGTTGCCACCATCTCGTTTTGTGGTAACTTGAGACCGGGCCTTCTCTGTGGCTGCCCCAGGGCTTTGGAACATGCATCTTGCTGAAATAATTTTGCTGGTCAATGACCGAATAAACTTATAATCTTGCTGAAATAAGAGCATCCCCTTCTCTGTTTTTAGGAGGACCCTGAAGACATAGCTGTTTCCCCAGGCTTTTAACTGAAATCTAATTTTTAAAATTATTAATGTGTTCTTATCTATTATGATTTTAATATTTTTATGAATTCTAAATGTTTATATTTTGTATTATGTTTTTAATTTTGTACACTGCCTTGAGATTTTATATTAGGCAGTATATAAATCTAACAAACAAACAAAATAAATCTGTCTCTAGGGCTGAGGACATGTTAACCTCACATTTTGCTTGACCAGTTTTAAGTTGTGTGCCAAAACGTATGCTAAAGTACCAAAACGGCCTCAACTACATAGGACAGATGTAAGTGACAAAGCAGAACCTTTTAAAAGGTTCCTGCAGTATGTACCAGCTTGTATGTATGTAGTTCCTGCATGCTGGCTCAGCTGCTGCCTGGGTCAAAGAACAATGACGTCTATGATGGTATGATCTGAAGGCCAATAATGCAGCAACTTTGCTGAAGCTCAGCAGATCTTGATCTGGTCAATACCTGGATAGGAGACTGCCTGGAACCTAATGTACTGTACCTCACCTTGAGTTCCATCATGGAAGAAAGGTGGGATATATGCGCCTCTGCTCTCCCAATTTTGCAATTCCATCTCCAGGTGGGTGAAAAAGGCAAGCAGAGCTATAGCTGCTGTGTTTAGTGCTGTCTCTGCTTTTCCTTTCTTCATGGAAACAGGAGAGAGGCTGAGCCAACTTAAATGTAATTGGATGATGCAAAGCTCTTGCAAGTCGCCTCAGCTTGAGTAGAAGATGGATGGGTTTTCTTGCCAGCCAAAATCTCCCCCAGCTGCCTTTCTCTGTAACAAGGCAAAGATACAGGGACCTGTGAATGAAGTGGGTAGGCGTGTGTATATGAGTCGAGGTGTGTCAGTAGCTTTGATTCAGGAGATCTCTGCCATGATTTTAACCGCTGCACGGCGGGGGAAAGAATTTATGTAGGTGCAGTTTTTATCGGAGCCCTGTCTTATATCAGATTCAGTACACCCAAAGCACTATACTTGTATGCAGATTACTGGTTTCCCAACAGCAGGCCTACACAACTTGTGACATGCCAGGTTGCACACAGTCTGCCAGCCATGCATAGTGGCTCTCAAGTGCTTGATAAATCCCACCCCACTTGTATTTTTGCAGTCCCAGACAAAAATAGGAGGTTTGTCAAACCTCTGGTGGGTCACAACGCATGACTGGTGGGATGTATTTTGCTTGGTGGCTCACAGATTATGCAGTCCAGTTTTCAGTATACATTTACGATTATTTTTTAAATTCCAGATTCAAAGATCACAGGTGAGGGTTTGTTTTTTAAGGACAGCAACTATGAGAGCAATATTTGTGGCTGATTAAAATATTTGTCTAGAAATAACTCCAAACATGATTCCAAAGCGTATTTTGAAATAGCTCTTTCGCTGTATAAAATAAGTATGCAACTCATGATTGCCTTTTCTTTTCTAGGTAGTACAAGATTGGAAGTTTGTGGCTCAGGTCCTTGACCGCATCTTCTTGTGGCTGTTTTTGGTGGTGTCTGTGATGGGTTCAGTTCTTATTTTCACCCCTGCATTAAAATTGTGGTTGCAGAGTGGTGTGTAGAAATTTCCACATTTCCTTACATAAAAATCTACTGAAGGAAGAAAGTGAGATGTGAAGATTGATGGTTAGCTAGTGCAGCATCAATGGCAATCAGTGTTGATAATTGTACAACTAAATCACAAATCAAGTTTTAATCTTTCAAAGTGTTGCACAAATGAAGAAATCAGCTTCTGTGTCTATGTTTACCTGCTAACTCAGATGCAGTAGCCAACAGATGATCAACCTATAGATCAACATAAACCGGGCATACAGTGGGTATAGGAAAGAATCACCCCTTTTGATAGACCATTGGCCTCTTGGTAACCTCTCTTACCAGTTTCCTCCTTGCTCTTCCATCCAGTTTGGAGGACCGACCGGATCCAGGGAGGATAGCAGTCCACCAACACCTACCATCCAATGTGACCGAACTTGAACAGTTCAGTATGGAGGAGTGGGCAAATATTGCTCCGTCTAGATGTGCAAGGTTGATAGAAAAGTATCCCAACAGACTCAAGGCTGTTATTAAAGCAAAAGGTGGTTCAACAAAATATTGACATGGGGGGGGGCGTGATCCTTTTTCATTCTCAGTAATTCTTGTTTTTTATTTCTGACACTTTTTCTGGACTGTAATTGTGATGTTTTTCAGTTGGATGTTATAGGTTGCATTGGATAAGTACAGCTGGTGAAGAGAATTTTCTTTGTGTTTTCATTTCAGGATGTAAGGGAACCAGAATTCAAGGTCTATCAAAGGTGGTGATTCTTTCCTATACCCACTGTATCTGCACTACAAACATATTCTGAGCTTGCAAAGAATTATGGAAATTGTAGCTGGTGAGGATGCTAATAATTATTTGTTAGAAATCCCCATCCCTTTCTCATAGCGCTGTCAATGAGAAAGGCTAGCAGTCCCAGGGAGAGGGAATTACACCCCCCTGTGGTGTAGATATAGCCATTTTGGGGGAAAGCTTTTAAAAAATGCTTAAAATTATTAAGATAGCAATATTTATTTTTGACAGTGGGAAGGTTTTATAGAATTCCTCTATGATCATGAAAAAAAACTCCTCATTAATTTTAAGAGATGATCCATATAAGTGGACCTTGCATAATTTTATTCAGCCATTTTAAATCTGATTTCAGTATTCAAATGTAAACACTCCATTTGATGCAAATAGCCTACAGAAAGGTGAGAGTTTGTTGCACTAAATAATTTTTTAAAAAGATGTTTAGTAATATATGAAGGCATAGGGTACTTGTGCACAAGGTTTACAAGGAGTAAGTAAAATAAGCACAGATATTTTATATTTTAATCTATAAATATGTCTAAATTAATAACAGAGTTTATATGTGTATTGTGCAATAAAGACGTATGAATATTATTACAAGTAACCTCATACCACTTGAGTGACCCTTCATTGTGGGCAACATCTTTTTCTTCTTCATTTTTAAAAGCAGTTTATTGCCTCTTTGGCTTAGCAAAAGACTTCTGCTCATGCCTCTTAGCTTTTGGAAATAGATGGAGCTTTTGCTAAGTTTTAAGTTTCCCTCTCACAATGAATTGGACTTGAAAAGTATGAGTAAAAGTTTCCATTGTGCCCAAGAGGCCATATGTCCTGCTGCTGTTAATGGAGATTGATGTATAGACCTCACTGGTCATGGAGCTCCTCACTCTAGTGGATTTTCCCATCCAGCCTCACTTTAAAGCCACAGACTTAAGCATGCATCCTAGGAATGAGAAAATATATTTAGGATTGCGCTGCAAGACTACATTTGGATCACAGCCTTTCAGAGTTGGAGGTGGTATAGAAGAGCTGGCATTGCTCAGGGTATATACGTTTGCCTCTTCCTATTCCACCACAATCTTGGGCCAAATAGGTTTTGAAGATTTCTGTCGCTCATCAAGCTGTTCCTTGGAAAACCAAACCTAGCTTTTAGCAGTAAAATTAGGACTTCAATTGAAGTCATTTTGGTATGACTAGTGCAGGCAACTTTTGTTTGTTGGATACTGTCCATAAATTAGATTACACTCTTCCTTCCCCATCCCCACCCCAAGTGTCTGCAGTAGTTTCAAGGTATTTCAAAAGTGTGTCTGAATTTGTTTTTAAAGTGCATGAAAGGATGAGCACTTGTTGCGATATCTGTACATGTGGACCTTTAAAAAGTGGGGGAAAGAGCACCTTTCTTATGAGGCAGGGCTACAACACCTGGGGCTATTTAGTTTAGAAAAAAGATGACTGTGGGAAGACATGATAGAGGTCTATAAAATCAAGCATGGCATGGAGAAAGTGGATAGAGAGAAATTCTTCTCCCTCTCACATAACACTAGAACCAGGGGTCATCCCATGAAACTGATTGCCAGGAAATTTAGGACCAGCAAACGGAAGTATTTTTTCATACAACACATAATCAACTTCTGGAATTCTCTGCCGCAAGATATGGTGACAGCCAACAACCTGGATGGCTTTAAGAGGGGTTTGGATAACTTCATGGAGGAGAGGTCTATCAATGGCTTCTAGTCAGAGGGCTATAGGCCACCTCCAGCCTCAAAGGCAGGATGCCTCTGAGTATCAGTTGCAGGGGAGTAACAGCAGGAGAGAGGGCATGCCATCAACTTCTGCCTGTAGGCTTCCAATGGCATCTGGTGGGCCACTGTGTGAAACAGGATGCTGGACTAGATGGGCCTTGGGCCTGATCCAGCAGGACTGTTCTTATGTTCTCATGCAAAGCTACTTTTTCTTTTTATTATTTATTTATTTATTTTATTAATCAAATTTGTACACCGCCCCAAACTTTTGTCTCTGGGCAGTTAGCAGTAGCATAAAACAAGTTAAAATATATACAAAAACTTAAAACAATTTAAAAATTTAAAAATCACCCATGTTCTTGGAGTGGAATTGATTAGACCCAATCCAGTCTATTCAATTTTACCTTCATTGACCCTGGGGTGGAGTGGGGGCAGGCAGAACAGCTGCTATTAAAAAGTGGGATAGGAATTAACAAGCTTTCCCATACCTCTGCAATTAATACCCCTGCTCCAATCATACTTGTAAATTTATCAGGGTACCAGTGCTAGATTGGGGCCTGCATCATGGTAGTTTTAAAGAGAACCCACTTCCATTGCTCTTCAGATGATTGTCTGTACAAAACGTTCAAACCAGTCATGCTGGACCAGTAGTGAGCTGATCTGTCCGGCAGTGGTCTAAAACTAGACTGGACTGTTGCCCGGCTGCCACACCCCTGGACTACAGATGCACTTGTGCCCATCCCATTAGGATGTTTTTAAAGGTAGGCAGGGTTCTGCCCTTGGTTGTAAAGGGGAATTCACCGGACTCGCCTTCACAGGTATGCCCCCTCAAACCACCAAATTGGTTCTGAATCAGTTCAGCCTGGCTTGACAGTCAGATCTAATCGGGGTCCAGTTCAACTCGAACTGGCTCACAGTCCAATTCGAGTTCAAGCCAAACTTGAACCGGACCACTGGAATCAAGTAGTGCATACTCCTACTGCCATCCTAAACTACTCTTATGCCATGTGTTCACTACCACTGCAGCTACCTGCCTGCCAGTCCCTGAACTCACTTGTTGCCAAGATGCAAGTTCCTTCCCACAACCCTACCTCAGCCACTAGCCACCAGTTCCTACATGGGCATAGGCTTTGAACAGAAAAGATGAGATGTCCTCAGGAGTAAATGTAAATGTGGTGTGGAGTGCATGCATGTCGAGGCTCACTCCTTTGCCCTGACACACATAGAGCGCACATGCTGGGGTATGTAATGGCACTAAGGTTGTTCTGTTCCATGTAAATTCCAACTGGATGACTTAGATGTCCCAATGCTGCAATATGCTACAAGTCTTATCTTTACTGTATGTGAACATAGCACTGCTTTGAATGTTATCAGCCAATATGTGAATAGGCCATTGCAGATAACAGCTTCGCATGGATATAAACATTAATAAAAGCAATAATAAATGAAGCCTGAGAATGTTGTTTTGTATGTTGGCTGACGGGGGGGGGGGAAGTAGCAATCAAAAAAGGTGGCGAGTTCTAAAAACAGGTCTAAAGAACAAGCAAAGGCAGCTTGATGCTCAGTTCAGTGAAAGGTCTGTGCATTCATGGGGTAATATGAAGCTTTCTGAGGATGTCGAAAATGATGCCAGCTAGAGTGAGGGTCAAGCTACCTGTATCATGCCAGTTGTCGATAATCAAGAGCAGTTGCTGAATTGAGGAACATGATGAGGACTTGATGGTGCCCTATTGCATAGAGGGTGGAAAGTGCAGCTGTGCTTGCGCCCTGAGCCAATTAGGGCGTGGAGTGTAGAAGAAGGCAGAACACACAGTCATAGCTCTAGTGCTGGGGTTTTTTTTGGGGGGGGAGGGTAATTGTTTCCCTATTTTTATCTCTGCTGCCCCTCCTAACCTGGTGTTTTATTGGATTTTAGTTTTATGATATTGATATGCACATGCACCTTTCTGCACCCTCTGAGGGGTGAGAACTTCCATTGGTGCAGTACTGAAAAGCTTCTGGTTTCCTTTGGAGGATATATCACTGGAAACTTGTGGTGTCCTCCTAATATTTGATTTATTTGCAACTGTACAAGTTGGACCACGAGACAGAGTTGAAATTTTCAGTACAGGCCTACAAGCAGTCACAGGTTACATCTGTTTCCAGAGAGCAAGCCCTGCACCCTAAGGTGCTTCAGCTTTCCTGTTAGTGAATGCGTTCCAAGCTCTGTGTGTGTCACACCTCACCGGCCTGCTATCTCTCTTTGACTGGCCAAACAGAGAGGCGTGGATGGCAGAGTGGGAGAGGAGGAGGAGGGAGTTGCCCCACATTCTCACACAAGCCTCTCCCATCAAGTCAAGGATGTGCGACTTACATGATACCCTTTTCCAGTGATGCTGTTGTGGTCCAGGCCTGATTTATATACTAAATATGCTCATTAGCTAGCATACAAAATTAGGCCTGTCTCATAAGTGTCACCAAGTGACCAAGTTCTTTTATATAGTGACCATGTAGGATCTGGGCGCAAGGAACAAAGGAGATCAAACCAATCTTAAATGATTCAATGAGCTTTATCCTCTATAATAAAGTGCTTGGCGTGCGTCCGTGTCTCCCTCGGCTGTTCTGGGCATGCGCACAGCGCATGCCCAAGACACACCGAGGGAGACACGACCGCTGGCACCAGGCGGCCATGTTGGCCGGTTGGCTGGCCCAGCCGCTGGGAGGCCAGATGCGGCAGCGGCGTGTCCGGGCCGGCCGCGGGGAGGGCAGAGGCGGCAACGGCGGGTCGGCCCCGGCCCCGAGGAGAGCAGAGGTGGCGGCAGGTCCGGACTGGCCGCGGGGAGGGGGAAAACGGCGGCAGCGGGTGGCATTCTGGGTGGTGGCAGAACTTTCCGCCCGGCCGGGAGGCCAGAGGCGGCGTCAGCAGGCGGCACTCTTGGCGGCGGCGGCGGAATTTTCCGCCCGGCCGGGAGGCCAGAGGCGGCAGCAGCGGGTCCGGCCAGCCCACACAAAGGCCAGAGGTGGCGACAGCGGGTCCGGCCCGCCCCTACTAGCGCCCGTTATTTAACGGGCTTAAAAATACTAGTTGAGTATAAAAGAATAACAACGTCAATCTAACTGAGCAGAAAGCAGAACATTCTATCAGTATTACTAACAGTATTTCAACTCTAACCAGCACCAATATTCACCCAGTGTTCCTAACATATGTGTGTGTATTAAATCTTCCTAGAGCCTAAAAGAATTCAGATATAGATGGGAAAAGGGGAGGGGGAGTTAAGGAAGGCTGAGGGCTGGCATGGTTTGGGGAGATCAGGAATTAGTAGAGGGACGAGGGGAAAGGAGAAGAAGGGGAAAGGATGGAGGGATCCAAGGCTTGTGGAGGCAGCATATTACCAGGATCAGAGGCTTGAGAACGGTGGATCTTTCAGCTGAAGGAGAGAGGCTTTAGCTGGGAACAGCAACTTGGGAGCGGTGGTCTGCCTTCTGGTGGTCAAGCAGACAGTTTGCTCAGAGCGAGGCAGAGCGTGAAGGTCCCATGGTTGGGGAAGTCTAGACTTCTCACTACGCAGTGGAAGTCACAGACAGCTCCTGTCCATGGACAGAGTTCCTGCTTGTTGCCCCGCAGCTTAGCAGCAAACTCTGGGATTGCTCGTGAGCAGATCTTGCTTGTAGGCACAAGACTGCTAATCTGCCATGTCCAGAGACTCCTTCTTTATAGTTGTATTTTCCTTTGATCTCTCATAGAGTCTATTCAAATCTCCTCATCTTTCCTGGGTCCCCAAAAGGTGACAACTTGCTGTTACCTTCTGGATATCATCTTTTAATTATTCAGCCAGTCCAGAGAAATCTCAATCTCATCTTCTGTTAACTGCTATTTTGAGGAGGGGACATTGCCCAAAGCAAATCTGCATCTCTGAGTTGCAAAAGGGCCCCTTCTCTTGTCCCAGATTTGCTAGCCTGGTCCCAAAAGGTGTTAAAGTGTTAGTAAAGTAAGAATTAAAGTCTATAGGTGTTTTCTTTGTGTGCATTTACCTATGTTGAATTTCTATGGAGAGCAATTGAGTCAATCATTGACAAAGATTAACATAGACTTCTTGCAACAGGAAAGGGGAGATCAGCCTCTGGCCTTTTCCACAGACATTATCTGATAGTGAGTCACATTTTAGCATTTGGATTGTTCTGGCCTGGCTTTTGTGCTTCCTTGAGTACCCATTTCACAATACAATGCTGGATTGCCTCTTCCTTCACAAAGCAGTTCAGATCTGGGGTGTCAATTCACCCTGAGCCCAGGCATTAATTCCTATCTTAATAAAATTGGAACCAGACACAGGCCTGAATTCCACATACTTCTGGGCTGGTACTTCTGGATCTAAGGTTGGGGTACATGTGTCCCAACAATGCACAGACACATTCTTGAACATCCCCTGCCCCCCACCAGTCTATCAGCAAGTGTTTAGCTTAACAAAGCGATAGCCAGCTAGTGAATTACTGCAAACTCAGTGCACATGCTGTCAGCAGCCTTAAATGGGATGGAAAGGTGGGACATAAATCCTTTTGAATAAATAAAGTAAATACAGCCAGGTCACTGCAATTGAATGAGTGTCAGCAAGGGGGGATATTGGCCAGGCAGGGCTGCACAGTGCAGACGCAGTGCAGTGAGGCCTGCTCAGTGGTCCTCAGTGAGGCCTGCTCAGTGGACAATATAAACAAATGATGTTTGTCTTCCAGCACATTTATTTTTTTACATTTATATCCTGCTTTTCTTCTGAGGAGCTCAGAACATAGTACATAGTTATGTTTATCCTCACAACAACCCTGTGAGGTAAGTTAGGCTGAGAGAGATATGACTGGCCCAGAGTCACCCAGTGAGTTTCATGGTTGAATGGGGATTCGAATTCGGGTCTTCCCGGTCCTAGTCCAACACTCTAACCACTATGCTATGCTGGCCACAGCTCTGCTCTGTTCTCCCCTGCCAGGCATCCAGTGATCTCATCATGCTGGCCTTATTCCTGCTCTGGCATCCAGGACCTAGTGCAATATTGGAGCCTTAATTTTTTATTTTTTTAAAAAGTCTGTGCTGGGAGGTAGGACATCTGAATATTAACACCAGACTTTGCCAATTACCATTTAAGAAGTAGACATCCCACCAGCAATAGACGTGAGTAAGTGATGAAGTTGAATGGGCTGGATCATTGGGGGGACATTTTTGAAGACACTCTGAGGTGCCATCAGTGGCATATGTACTGTGTGCCTTTAAGAAGACTGCCATGCTGTTACACAGATTCCCTCTTGCTACTTTGTGGGCATGATTAGTGACAGTCTTGTGTGTACAAATGAGTTGACATGCCTTTCCTGTGTTCTTATATTTGCAAGTAGTTTTTGCATGCATAGTGATCGGATTAAATAGAGAGATGCTGCTTTAAGAATTGCTTTCTTTGGCTGATGCTGACCAAGGATAACAGAACATTGAAACCCAGTAAACAAAAGAATATGCTACCATCCGGTCTAGGGCCTTACAGAGACAGAACTTCATTGAAATAAGCAAAAGGAACCTGAGCTACACCAGAGGGAAACTTAAGCAATGGAGGGCTAACTTGCAACCTTCATGAAAGAGCAATGTGGTGTGAAATTGTTCCTTATCTTAATTTAATTTATAGGTAATTTAAAATAAATCCTCCAGTAATCAGCAGTAATTTAATTAAAAGGCTAGGCCTGAGTAACCAATTATTTAATCTAATTTTATGGTTATGACACATTTTTTAGAAAGAGCATCCATGTTGAAGCACCTCCTCAAACCTAAATCTACAGTTGTCTTTGATTCCCCAGAATCCATGCAATCACCTCTAAGAGATCACTGCAAGGATACTCTTTGGACAGACAAATCTCTCTCTCTCTCTCTCTCTCTCTCTCTCTCTCTCTCTCTCTCTCTCTCTCTCTCTCTCAGCTTAGTATAACTTTATACCAGGAGGCTAATCAAGTGGCTCCTCCAAGCCACAGGAATTGGACATTCCCCACCTTCCTGAATTGGGGCCGAAGGAAATAGTTGCTATTTAGTCAAAGAAACAGACAGAAGTTTGTAGATGGCTAGCTAGTCTGTAGATGGCTAGCTCTTCAGGGAGCTGCAAGTGTATGCACTTGTTTTAGGGGAGTGGATCCTGTTTCAAGACTAGCACTGCCTATCCTGTTGGCTATTTGAACCCTCCTTCCTGTTCTACCCGCATATTTGTAGCTAACGAGGTATTAAGTAGAGTAATCCTCTATAATAAAACCCCTGTGTGTGATCCCGTGCCGCCCGTGTCTTTTTGGGCAGTTCTGGGCATGCGCTCCGTGCATGCCCAGAACAGCTGAAAAAGATACAGCCGCCCAGACACGGGCGGCCATGTTGGCCAAATTATCTGATGTGGCGTAAACGATTCCCGCCACGGCCGCCAACGCCGCCCGCCCGCCCGCCCTCCCAGCTGCCTGAGTCCTCCTTTTCAACCCCCCCATGATTAAGGGCCAAATCAGCCCATGCAATTGCCCCCGCGGCCGCCGCCGACCACCCGCGCGCCCTCTCAGCTGGCCGATTCCTCCTTACCCGTAAAAGTCCATATTTAGAGAAGGAGAGAGGAGCTCGCAAGCAGAGCTCCTCTCTGTGCAAAGTCAATGCCCGAACTGGCGCTATGGACACAAAGGACGCAACAGGCGTCCTTTGCGCCCAAAGCGCCAGTTCGGGAAGAGGCTTTTCAGAGAGAGGAGCTCTGCTTGCGAGCTCCTCTCTTCTTCTCAAAATAGGGACTTTTACGGGTAAGGAGGAATCGGCCAGCTGGGAGGGCGCACAGGTGTTCGGCGGCCGCCGCCGTGGAGACTTTGGGGCCCTTGCCCGGCAGGGAGACCGGCCGCGGCATGCAGGCTGGCGGCGGCAGGAGGAGGAATGGCGGCGGGGGGCCCGGAGCGCCCGTTACTAGCGCCCGTTATTTAACGGGCCGAAATTCACTTGTTGAAAATAATCAGGTACTATAATCAGGTGTACAAACCAACTTTCATTTATAGTGTAGATAGAGCCAGAGGTATAAGTATGTAGGTAAATAAACAGTAGTTTCCAGGAATGTTCCCTCTAAGATATGTGCATGTGTGCGTGCACCAAGTTTTTAAATGTCTGCTCAGTTAATTTTAGATCCCGTTCAGGAAGGCCTCATTCTGAATGCGGGTGTGCACACACTGCCTTGGTATTGCCACCCAAGAACAGAACTCATTCCACAGACAGGTGAAAAAAAAAATTAGAGGGAACACTGGTCTCCGGTACTCTGTGGGGAGGTGTTTCCCCCTCCCCATTTTTGTCTTAACAAATGTTTTACTTTGTTTTTATCCTGTTGTAAACTGCCCAGAGACGTAAGTTTTGGGCGGTATAAAAATGTTTTAATAAAAACAAAACAAACAAACAAACAAACAAACAAACAAATCTCTTCACAAGGCAACTGACCATGTAATATTGGCCCCAGGCTGGAACTTTCTTTCTTTTGGAAGAGAGAGAAAGTCATATGACTACTACATTGGCTCCATAAAACTGGAGAGGAATATCAATTTGCTCTATAGAAAGTTCCAAAGTTTGAATTACTCTGCCTTGACTCCAGTATTTCAAAATGGAACGGGGACATTTGAGTAAGTATCTTAACTTTTGCAAAAATTAAGAACCACACTTGGGTCTTCAGAATTAAAGAGCTACACTGCCTCTTCTGTACAGTGCATTTTCACTCTGTGGATTTGAACTGGGAAACTGGGGCATTGTAATTATGTAGAGAAGGATAGGGAACTAAGGATCTCTAATAGAATTCTCAGCACCGACATGGTTCTTTCAAAGAACCTATGAGCAACTCGTATAAAAGGTACCTGAATGCATAGTGTAAATAAGGATCTGGTTAGATTTTTCCGCTACCATCATTTTTCATGTTTAATAGTAGCACCAATAAAGTCCCCAGACAAGTTGCCATTTCAAGTCGATTATCACTAAATTATTCTCCACATTCATACTTCTTTAGAGGGGTTTCCATGCCAAATAGGTGAGAGTAGAAGCCAGAATTCCCACCAGTGCATATCCTCCATTTCACAGATGGAAACAGGCAGGCTTGAGTATTTGTCAACCTCTATTGTCACATCAAGGATCAGTGCTTCATCCTTACACTTGATGATACATTGCTGAAGGCTATTCTCTGCCTTCTGTGTTCATTAATTCTCTAACCGCTTGTCCTCCACTTGCTACTGAAACAAGTGTGTTATTAAACTGACCATTACCATTTCCTTTTCTAAAAGGCGCAAAAGAGTGTTTAATCTCACAATGGAACTGCTCGGATGGTTAGAATGAATATATCTCAATCACATCCAGCGGTGTGTTTAATTAATTGGACAGTAAATTGTCTTTAGGGGAATGGATGGGCAGCCGTGTGCTAGCATATTTTGGCAGTATAAATGCTTTTCCATGCATGTGTGCTACAGCTGGGATGCATTTGGTTCCTATCCTGATTTAACTTCTAAAGACTTGGGGGAAGGGGAGAAATCTGGAGGGCACTCGTATACAAGCGTGTGCACACGAACCATCTTTAAAAAGTCATCTCTGGCATCTTTCCCAAGTGACAGATGTTTAACAGGGACAAGTGACAGAAAAGAGGGACTGTCCTGGGCAACAGGGCAAGCTAGAGCACATGTGTACATATAAGCAGACTGGTCCCGTGTTAAATCAGGCACACTTGCCTAGTAGTCATAACTAGGAACCTTTTTCTTTTTTAATACAAAAGTGTATGTAACAGCTCAAACATTATCTAAAGAAATCCACAGCAAGCACATTACAGAACCTTTATTAATAAATAGTCTAATTCAACAATCCCATTCATACATTTCTTGTACATAATTTAATTTTGAGTGCACAGGGTAGTTTATGTTAAAAGCCAACATATACACTACTACACCATTCAAATACTGATATACAAATGACATTCCTGTGGCATTCCCATATAGTACACAGCTCGTATGACACAAATGCCCCTCTTTTCATCAGTGCAGTAATTCCCAAATTGTGTTCCAAGGTACTAGCATGTGACTGTGAGCCCAAAGCACCCACCCACAGAGGAAGTTGCCTGCTGCATCTCTGATTAATTAACTGTTCTGGTGGTTGTTAATTTGAACCAGTCTGCTGTATTCTGCATTGGGGATGACTGGTTCATTCAGTCACTTCCAAAGCAGAGATGGAGCAGAATACAATGCTGTTGGGGGTTTGCCTCTTTCCACTTAAGAGACATGTCTAGAAAAGTGGATCACATACAAAACACAGGAGGTGTGTTTTTGTGGATAAATCACACAAGTACATATTTTTGGTTGCAAGAATGAAGTGTGTCTCCAGCTCTCATTAACTGCGGGTGGGTGGGGACCGTACCTTGGCTGCCAAAAGTTTGGGAAATAGTGCCTAGGAGATGTCCAGACTAAAACTCTGGCCCTAGAAGTACCTTTAAAATAAACAAATGAATAAACACAACTCATCATTTACATGGAATTCACTGCCAGAAGGAGATAGTCACTAGCTTAGAAGGCTTTAAAAAGAGTTAGGCAAATTCTATGGGCAGGATCCCATGGGCTGATCCAGCAAGGCCCTTCTTAGGAGCCACATTTCGTTTGTTTTTTAATCCTCAGTGCCTTGATATCTTCGGCTGACATCATGTGACCCTCAGGGCCATATCCCTCAGTGGGCTGTGGAGGGAAGGGGAGATCAACAAAAATTGCCTCTTCCTGGGAGCGTCAGCACTGTCTTAGTTTAGATTTCAGCCTTTGTATTTCCCATGCTTGACAGCACACTTTACCTTTACTTTATTTCCCATGCATATACACTTTCTCCTCTCAACATTGCAGATGCCATTAAAAAAAACTCCGCCAAAACTCTCCATGCCCCAGTAGAAGTTGAATTTGGCTACAGTGCACACCCACAACATCCTTCCACCCTGTCCGCCACCAACAAATTGTATCTGGTTTTCAAAAAAGGAGGAGGACTTTGAAACAGGATCATAAAGTGGTTGAACTGCCTGTAAAGCAGACAAGCCTAATTACTGCTCAAAGGGCCAAACTACATATATGATGACGATGAATACGACGGATATTTATATACCGCTTTTCAACAAAAGCTCCCAAATCGGTTTACATAGATATAAATAAATAAAATGGCTCCCTGTCCCCAAAGGGCTCACAATCTAAACATGAAGCCAGGGACCCACATTAACATCTCCTGACTCCTGATATCTGTGTTTATGCGTAAAAACTGCCATTGGGACCCGCAAATTGTATCAGGGAAACTGGTCTTCCCCCACTTCCTCCATGAGGCTAATAGTAGCTTCAAGGAGTGTGGGGATGGGGGAAGTTCCCACTGGGAAAACAGCACTGGGAAAAGGTTAAAGCAGAGCCTGCCCTACCATGAAGCAGGCTGTAGGCCAGTTCTTGGGGCAAAGATGGCAGCCCACCCAATACCCTCCTCATATATGGCCTATAGAGCAAGGAAAGCAAAATGGCACCACACTATTTCCCCTTGCCCTCTTATTTTCTTTTCCATTAGGAAAGGGGAGAAGTTTGAAAGAAGGAAATAATGTGTGTGTGTGTGTAAAGAGAAAGGAAGATGGTGTCAGTTCAGGCATCAATATGTCATGGACCAGCACTGGGTTAAACATTCGCCCCTTAGTGCCACTGTTCAAAGCTAGTCCCCAAATGGACAATGTGTCTGGGTCTTGATACAATGCCATCACAATCTCCTTACATAAACAAAATAAAGAAGTATGGGCTGGGCCATAGCCAGGGAAAATAGAGTTGTTATTTGATTTCAAAGTGGCTGCCCCCTTCAGTGGAGCTTGAGAAGTGATGCCAAACCAGGCAGAATTTGGCATGTAGGAGTGTGCTGAACCGGTCCGCAATCGAACCGGTGTGCAGCAAACCAGGCCGGTTGAACTGGTTTGATCGTGGACCAGCCCAGCCCCAGTGAAACCAGACCAAACCTGTTTCGTCTTCTGACTGGCTCACCGGTTCAAATGCCTATTAAAGAGGAATCCGGTGAGGATCCCCCTTTGCTTCCAAAGGCAGGGGAGTGGTGAGAGAGAGGGGGGAGCCTTTAAAGCTGAAAGCGGCAGCACACGAATGGCCTCCATGAATGCCTTCCGCTGCTGAGAGGGTGAGGGGAGTGCTGCACAGGCCTGCCAATAAGCTCCTTGTCTTTTTGTTTTAAAGGCGCCTCTCACTCAGTCACAGAGCCAGCTGAATGGTGGTTTGTGTCTGGCACCGCCCGACAGCCCCTCTAGTGACGGATCCTGCGCATGACATTACAGGTGTGGGCAGGGGAGAGCTTGCTCGGGGCTCTCCAGAGCCCGAGCCATGCCCCGCTGTGGGCTCCGGCGGCCTTTCTCATTGCCGGCCCAGGTTCTTTGAACCCAACTGCACAACAGTGGCTCCGCCTCTGCTCTTACCGTCCCCCCCCTTTTATGACCTTTGGAAGCAAAGGATTCCTCACTGGATTCCCCTTTACAGGCACTCAAAGTGGTGAACTGGTTCGAGCTGGTTCAGTCAGACCATGGTCCAGTCTGAATTTGATCTGAATTCGGACTGAACTGCACACCCTGCTACTGGTAGTTCGTTGGCAGACAGAAGAAACTGATATTGGGAAAGCAATGAAATGTAAAACAAACCAAGTTGAGGAGAGCTGGTCTTGTGGTAGCAAGCATGACTTGTCCCCATAGCTAAGCAGGGTCTGCCCTGGTTGCATCTGAATGGGAGACTTGATGTGTGAGCACTGCAAGATATTCCCCTCAGGGGATGAAGCCGCTCTGGGAAGAGAAGAAGGTTTCAAGTTCCCTCCCTGGCTTCTCCAAGATAGGGCTGAGAGAGATTCCTGCCTGCAACCTTGGAGAAGCCATTGCCAGTCTGTGAAGACAATACTGAGCTAGATAGACCAATGGTCTGACTCAGTATATGGCAGTTTCATATGTTCTTGTTCCTATGTCCCACAGGAGCATAAAATTGCTCCTCCAGCCAGCAGGTGGATCTGTAACCTACCACTGTTAGTTGCCGCTTTATGAGTTACCCGTTCGTTAGGATTGTTTTCTATTCTAGTTCTCTGTTTGAATTCTAGAGATTTCCTGCCTCATTACTTCTTTTCCCTGATCTCTTTACCCTTAGCACTTCATTGCACAGCATTGTCTGCAGTTGTTTACAACAGTAAGGCATTAAAAAGAAACTCTTAGCCCTGTGTGATTGGCTGATTCGTTAACCCTGCTAACAATAGGAAGGGCAGAGGCAAAGTGAGGCAGTGCGGAAGCTGATGAGGCCAGGGCAGAATTTGTTATGGCCTGGGAAGAGCTAGGGCAAAACTTGGATGGAGCCGGAAACAATCTGGTGGATCATGGGAGAAGCCTTGCAGAAACAGGAGAAACTATTAACTTTCAGACCCCAGCATTACCAGCCGGTAAAATACTGGTTGATTGGTTGGTAATCCTAAAGAAGGAAGAAATTAGGAGACATGTCTCCAGACCAATTGACCACAAGTATGTACCACTTAAATGAAGTTTTTCATTTTTGCATGTATTTGTGGGAGGGTGGGGGAGGAAAATGATAGATTGTGGGATGTGGGAAAATCTGAAATGAACAGTGGCCTCTTTGTGTATGAATAGAAGTAACAATGTACATGAAAAAAATATTGGTCCCTTAAATTCTTAATACGGAAACTTCTACAACTATTTTAAATCACTTTGCATAAAGCTAAAACTAATTAAATTACCTTTTAAAATTTATTAATTATGAATTTTATTTCAAGCTATTTAAAGCGTGATTAGGGAAAAGGTACATACATATTACAAGCCAAATAATACATATTGGTCAGCATCCAGGCTACTTAGTTATGACTAAGCACCATTGAAATCAATGGCAAGTTCTTTATGACTAATTTAAGTCTCATTCATTTCCATGGGATGTAATCATGACTCACTTAGTCTGGATGCTGCCCATTGTGATTTCAGCAAATACTAAAGTTCAGAATTGTATTGGTCATAATCCAGCAACCAGTCAGGCATATTTAAGCCCATTTGTTTCTGTGGGTTTAAGCATACCTAACGGTATTGGATTATGGTCATTCTGAGTGTGTATAATATAGCATTCTATATATTTTGCATGCTTAACATATTTCATAGACATGTTTCTCTCCTGCGAAGAGTCTTCCTTAGACAAATACAAGCAAACCACAGTGCCAGTGTTACATTATCCAATTTGCAAAAATAGGCAGAGATTGGCATCCACAACCCTGCCCTCTATTTATACCCCTTGGCTACACCTGATGTTGGTACTGTGCAACAATCTCCTCTAGGACTTCCAAACATGTAGAATAACAACAATAAATAGGTATTTGTATGGTACTTTTGAGTTTTCAAAGCATTTCACATTAGTTATCTTATAAAAGAGATCTCTTCCATGGGTAAAACCAGCCATTCACCAATCAAACACAAGGCTGCCTCTCAACCCAACAACGATGATGCAGTAGCTGTTGAAGCAACCATATTTTGCTTGCTTGCTAGCAGTTAGTTGTGTTCAGTTGATAGTGAATTGTCCCCTTTGCTAAGCAGGGCCCACCCTGGTTTGCATTTGAATGGGAGTGCTACATGTGTGAGCACTGTAAGATATTCCCCTCAGGGTGTGGGGCAGCTCTGGGAAGATGATCTTTAGGCTTGCATGCAGAAGGTTCCAAGTTTCCTTCCTGGCACCTCCAAGATAGGGCTGAGAAAGACTCATGCCTGCAACCTTGGAGAAGCCGCTGCCAGTTTGTGCAGACAATACCGAGCTAGATGAACCAATGGGCTGGCTCGGTATATGGCAGCTTGCTATATTCTTATATTCCTAACTGGAGAGGTTTCCTTAATGGACAATCTACCTGTAGGGTGTCATCTGAGATCAGTATTTTGCATGTGAGTTGATGGCAGATAAAGAAGCCATTTTAAGTTAGGCTAGAGAGTGACTGAGTGCAAGAGAGCTGTGATTTGTAGTAGCCAATTGCAGGTGAAGCATCCTTGAAGAGTTGTTGCTCTTTAGGGGCCTGATGCAGGATTAGTGGCCATGCTGCCAGCTTTAGGAGTCTGATTGAGTCCAACATATTCAACTTGAATATTTATAAATAAACAAATACTTGTTTTGTTGTGAACTGCCTTGAGCTGTCTGGATTGGGAGATATATAAATGGAATGGAATGAATGAATGAATGAAAAAGTAGGTCTCCTGGGAAAATGGGGAGAGCCCTCCATTTTTGTAACAGTATCACAGATATTCAGGAAATCCATAGCAAGATTACCAAATTCAAATTTCCTCTGTAACAAAAAAAGAATGCAAATCCAACATGATACTAGATTATGTTTTAATAATTAATGTCGAATGTGTATGAAATAAGCATAAAAAGCACATGAAAATATATTTAAGGAAAGTTAATAAACATAGATATGATTGGTATTTGCTCTGGAGCTGAAGTCTACTGGGAATTACATCATTAATGTTTCTCAGAATGGTATTAATGTGTCACTTTTTTGCAGTGGGTGACTTCCCTCGGCTGATAAGATCATAAGAACAGCCCTGCTGGCAGGCACAAGGCCTATCTAGTCCAGCATCCTGTTTCACACAGTGGCCCACCAGATGCCTCTGGGGAGCCCACAGGCAAGAGGTATGTGCATGCCCTTTCTCATGCTGTTGCTCCCCTACAACTGGTATTGAGAGGCATCGTGCCTCTGAGGCTGCTGGAGATGGCCCACAGCTACCAGACTAGTAGCCATTGATAGACCTGTCCACCATTAATCTGTCTAAGTCCCTTTTAAAGCCATCCAAGCTGGTGGCCATCACCGCATCCCATGGCAAAGGATTCCATAGATTAATTATACACTGTGTGAAAAAGTACTTCCTCTTGTCGGTCCTAAATTTCCCAACCTTCAGTTTCATGGGGTGGCCCCTGGTTCTCGTGTTGTGAGAGAGGGAGAAAATTTTATCTCTGTCTACCCTGTCTGATCATGAATGGTTTTCTCTTCCAGGATAGAGGTCAGAAAAGCCCCAAGAAATAGGCCCTAATAAAGACAGCTCATGTCCTGTGGGTTCTGCTTGTAAGATGTTTGGGAACATGAAATGATGAGGATCTCCTCTCCTAAACACATGGCACTGTTTGTTTTTTCTCTTCCATTTGACCTTAAAAACAACAACCCAAAAAACGCTTCTTCCTTGCTTCTTCCAGTGCTTGAGACTGGGTGCCAAATTCTGCTGCCTCTGTTACCTGTCCCTTCTTACCTTGTAGTGTGCAGCACTGTACTGCCCTAAATGTCATTCCCCTTACGTAGGTGAAAAGCATGCCAGTAGGTGTAGAAGCCAGCTAATGGCGTGGTGGGGAAATGCCTTGACTACCAAGCCAGAAGTTGCCGGTTCGAATCCCCGCTGGTATTCTGACTATGGGAAACACCTATATCGGGCAGCTGCGATATAGGAAGATGCTGAAAGGCATCATCTCGTACTGCGCAGGAGGAGAGAATGGTAAACCCCTCCTGTATTCTACCAAAGACAACCACAGGGCTCTGTGGTCACCAAGAGTCGACACTGATTCGACAGCACACTTTACCTTTACCTTTAGGTGCAAAGAGCCACCGTTGCTGCTGCTGCTGCTCCTCCTCCTCCTGCACTTTCTGGATTTTCAAAAGAACATGGGAATGCAGCTGAAGAAGAAATGTGGAGGAAAGAGGTTGCAGGCCACCAGTCTCCTCTTCTTCAGCGTTCCTCTTCCATTCCATTCTGAGCAGAGGTGAGCAGCAGACAGCAGAGGCAGATGGTGGCCCCTACTGCCCACTAATCCTCTACCTGAGGCTGTTGCCTCACTTCGCCTCATGGACAGGCTGACCCTGATTTGCTTAACACAGTTGTTTTTGAGCTGTGTTTCTTGGAAACTTATCAGGAGCTCTTCAATAAATAGAACAGGAACCATGGAGAAGCAATGTGCAGCCACTGAGGAGTACTGGGCATGTTCCACGGTGTACTTTTAGCTCACAAGAAGCAGTGGTGAGGCCCAATAGGCAGTGCATATTCTACACTGGGGCATAAACCTGCCCCAGAATCCTTTGCAACAAGACAGGGTTTAATAGTAGATGTAGAAGAGTCCCTCAGCAGTTAAGTCAATGGGGAAAGGGTTATCTGAAGGTTGAAAAACCCTGGCTTAACAGATTGCAAGAAAATAAGGAAGACAGGGCACTGCTCATTTGGCCTAAGGTGAAGCTGACATTCTGTTATCAGTTGCCAGATGACTGACTTGAATATAAAACTGATAGTGTGTGAGGGTGCAGAGGCAGCGCCTGAAGTGATCGATTTCAAGCCAAACTTGGATTACCGGTGCATTATGTGTCTGCTATCAATGGCTGCATGAATAATCCTGCAGTCCCAAATACACAGAGAATGATGAACACCCACAGGAACACTCTGTCAATGACCATGGCAACGTATTTCCAGTCATCTTCTACCTGCAAAACACAAGAAAAATGAAATGTTTAATGAGGAATGGTAGAAGGGATTCAGCTTTTCCATATAGTAAACAGTATATGGGCCAGAAGGCGGCGGGGGTGGTGGTGGCTGGGAGACTGCAAGGCTCGCAGCTGACATTGGGAGGATCTCTCTAATGTCCCATGCACTAGCGGGGGGCATTATGGGAGTTCCAGGGGGTGGGGGGATGCTCCCAGCCCCCTGACCCTCGGCAGCTGCACGTCCGGGTGTGCGATCTCGACGCCCAGACTCTTTAAGAGGACCATCTGCGGGGGAAGTAAGCTCTTGAAGGCTTCCTCCCCTTGCCCCTTTTGAGCCCTTTCCCCGCTCATGAGAAAGCACTCACTGCCCGGTAAAGATCCACATGGAACTGGCTCTTGAAAAGGTTCGATGTATTTTGATAACACTGGCCAAGAGAGCTTTAGAAAGCTCTGCGGGACCTATGCTGGCTTCCAATCCCAACACGATTCCTATTTCAGAATAATTAAATTAGAAAATGGCTGCCAAGTCCCATTGCCATAGCTCCTGGCACATTCACCTGTGAAGTTTGCCATTGGCGAGACAGTTGGTACTACTCAGAGGTCTGCATTAGAGGTCCCATGGACCTCTGGCTTCTGAGCCCCATCTTAAGATGTCTGCCAGTTATCGCTCAACATTCTAGCTCTGAGGCAGATGTATGGACAGAAACAGCTTCCCTTATTTCTATCATATGCCTGAACTCCTCCATAATACAGGCCCTCATGTTGGCTAGGTTTCTTCTTCCTCTTCTTCTTCTTCTTCTTCTTCTTCTTCTTCTTCTTCTTCTTCTTCTTCTTCTTCTTCTTCTTCTTCTTCTTCTTCTTCTTCTTCTCCTCCTCCTCCTCCTCCTCCTCCTCCTCCTCCTCCTCCTCCTCCTCCTCCTCTATTTATTTATTTATTTATTTATTTACATCCCGCTCTTCCTCCAAGGAGCCCAGAGCGGCGTACTACATACTTGAGTTTCTCCTCACAACAACCCTGTGAAGTAGGTTAGGCTGAGAGAGAAGTGACTGGCCCAGAGTCACCCAGCAAGTCTCATGGCTGAATGGGGATTTGAACTCGGGTCTCCCCGGTCCTAGTCCTGAGACTTGTATTCTCAGTTTCAGAAAGCATAGCCACTATCCCACTTACTTGCAGAGCTCAGTACAAGGAACAAGATGACCATACTCTCCACATTAGGAAGCTTTTCCTGTAATTCTGCTATACAGCAATGACCCCAGTCTGGCTGGGTTCCCACTCCGCAGTTTGCTGCTATGCATATTGGTTAATCCAGACTTGGCTCTCAATCTGCAATTTAACCTTATGTGTGTTCTTGGCTATCTCTCAAGATAGCTCTTTTATTCCTGTGGATCAGCATAGCTCTATAGAACCCAATTGAGCTTCACTGATTGTGCACCATGCTAGGATCAAGGCCTCCATTTCTGTAGAATTCCTAAGTGCATACTCAGTATCTTAATGCTGAACTCAGTGATCTCCTCAAGCATGAAATATTTATCAGTTTAAATAAGCAAGGCCATTATCACAATTGCCGAGTTTCATTTCCAAAAGCCATCTTTCCTTTTGTTTACTTCAATACACAACCCCCACAAAACAATATTTCATTAGCAAAATGCTTACCAAAGACTGAAAATGTATATGAAAAAGCTGTGCTGGTTGTTGTTCAGGACAACCTGCCCATTTTCACCCTCGATCCTTGTCTCCAGGCCTGCTAAGCACCGTAAGGCATATCAGTAGGTCTGAGAAGAGGTCAGAGGCTGGTGCATTGGGGGCTGATATAACAAAGGCACTAATCCCCACCCCCCCAATAAGCAGGACAAAGCAGCACGCTTCCTCTGTACCATTACTAGGGAGAAGGGGCATTTAGTGGCATTCTTTCCAAGATAAGGTGACAAAGTCAGTCAATAGATATGGTACTTCTCATGCCAGTACTGGCAAAGCAGGTCTGGTGAAGGAGTTGGATGGACTGGTAGAGGTGTAGAACAGTAGTAGGAAGCTGTACTCACTCACTGCCTAACCGGCGCTAGAGATACCCAGCCCAGATTAGGATACCCAGACTCTGGAATGCTCTCCCAGTGTCCATTCATTCATCGGACTCCATCACGGCTTTTAGAAAGCTTGTAAAGACTTGGCTTTTTACCCAGGCTTTTACATAATCATTTTTACTGCTGCTTCTGGGTGTTTTTATCTGCTGTATTGTTTTATGCCTGTTTTTATATGTTTTTATACTTTTAGCATGATGTTTTTATTGTGTTTTTATTGTATGTTTTTAACTTTTGTAAACTGCCTTGGGGCTATCTTTTAACGAAAGGTGGTATAAAAATGCAAAAATAAATAAATAAATAAATAAATAAATGAATGAATAAACAAACAAACTCCCTCCGACATTTTGCCATTTGGGGGTGGGGGGCATGAGTGAAGCTAAGCCACCCTCTGCCCCAGTCCTGGCATGGCAGTTCTCGCAACGCAGTGCCTCCGATTCCCATACTCAAGAGGCGGCCCAGAAGGATACCATGGTCGATGGTATCGAACGCTGCCGAGAGGTCCAGCAGAACCAACAGGGACGCACTCCCCCTGTCTAGTTCCCAGCGTAGGTCATCCACTAGAGCGACCAAGGCAGTATCAGTCCCATACCCGGGGTGGAAGCCAGATTGAAAAGGGTCCAGTTAATCCGTATCATCCAAGACCCTCTGCAGCTGGGACGCCACCACACGCTCCGTCACCTTGCCCAAAAAGGGAAGGTTAGACACAGGTCTATAGTTGTCCAGGTTGGAGGGATCAAGGGAGGGCTTTTTTAATAGAGGTCTTACCACCGCCTCCTTGAGGCACGATGGCATCCTGCCCTCCCTTAATGAAGCATTAACGATCACCTCCAGCAATCTGCCTGTCCCCTCCCTGGCAGCTTGTATTAGCCATGAAGGGCAAGGGTCAAGAGAGCACGAAGTCGCCCGCACACTGCCCAGGATCTTGTCCACATCCTCAGGCCGCACCAACCGAAAAGAATCCAACACAACGGGACCAGATGGTACCAAAGGCACGTCTGCCGGAACTGCCAAAACTCTGGAGTCCAGGTCAGCACGGATGCAAGCGACTTTATCTGCAAAGCGACAGGCAAACCGATCACAAAGAGCTGTAGATGACTCCTCCCCCATTGTCCAGGGGGATGTGTGGAGCACTGTTTTCACCACATGAAACAGCTCTGTTTGCCTGCACTGAGCAGACGCAATGGAGGCGGAGAAAAAGCATTTCTTCGCTGCCCCCACCGCCACGGCATAATCCCTAAAATGGGCTCTAGCCCATGTTCGGTCGGATTCATGACGACTCTTCCTCCAGCGTCGCTCCAGCCGTCGTCCGAGTTGCTTCATCGCCCTAAGCTCCGAGGAAAACCAAGGAGCAGAATGGGCTCCACCAAGCCGGAGAGGGCGTTTGGGGGCAACCGTGTCAACAGCCCGGGCCATCTCTCCATTCCAGAGATCAACCAAGGCCTCGAGTGCCATCCGTGCTCCCACATGATCTATTGTTGGAGAGCCGGGATGACGCATCCCGGCCTTCAGGAATCCCACAATGCACCGCACTCCAAGCACAGTGCATTGGGCAGGCACGGAGCCAGCCGAGCGGCGGCCTGTGTCCAGCCCTGCTCGGCGGCCCCTTCCAATATGCCCGTGCACGTGACGTCACATGCATGGGGCGTGGCTTGGGCTCCATAGGAGCCCAGAGCGAACTCCCTCTTCCTATGCCCGGGCCGCCGAGAGCCCTGGTGAACACTTCACCAATTCACTTCACCAATTACTTCAGGCAGCTCCGACTGCCCAATAGAACGTTTTTCCCTTCCTCTCCCTCTCTGGAGGGAGTCAGCCACTAGGTGCTAGGGATGTGCACGGAACTGGTTCGGAGGCCCTTTATGGGCCTCCAAACAGGTTCAATTGGCCGGTGGTTCCGCTGGTTTGAAGGGGGGGCACATCTTTAAGGGTGGGGGAGGGTGCCCTTACCCCTCCCACCACATTTCCCCCACTGGCACTCCATTTTAAAAAATCCCTGTCGGGGCAGCATTGTACCTCCCTGTCGCCCCAATGTCCTCCTCAGCCGGAAGTTGATAGAAGTATCTGTGTGTGCGCACGTGTCGCGCTCGCGTGTAATGCTCATGTGTAATGGGGCACCCTCCCCTGCGTGTAAAGGTATTGCCCCCCCCCGAATTTGAGCCGCCACCCCCGCCCTGGTTCTGTGCACATCCCTTCAAGGTGCTGTATGCATACCGTTAAGGCTAAACAAATGAACTGATTGTTTGATGCATACCCTGAAACATTTTTCTTTCTAAATGGAAACTAATCATTGCAAGGCTGTTCACATAACTTCAGGATTTTGCTCCCAGAAGAACATCCTTCAGTTCTATTGAACTTATGGGGAATGAAGAAAGCTCAACAGCTCCCAGAGTGATTGCATTATTTACATTACAACAGCTGTTCAAGTACCCCATTGAGATCAACATCCTCGTTATGCCAGGGTCTATATAAACGTCAAGAAGACACAATCACTGAGTGCTTCCAGTCTAAGTACACAAGACAGATGGTGAAAAAGGAAGATGAAAGCACCTGCATTTTAGAATATGAATTTTGAGGCAAAATAAATTGCAATGACAATTCTTAAATACTGACGACTATTATGCTGATTTGGTTGGTTACTGACAACATGAGACAGGCTGCCTGTAAAGCTGCAAAGGAAAGCTTTGATCCTTCTACACTCCAGTGCAACTGGACTCAGTGCATAAAGTGAAGAGAAAGGAGATTAAAATCAGCCCTGAATAATAGCAATTTGAATTGGTGGCTAAGCAGCTAAGTGACAGGGAACTTAGCACAGCTTATCCACTGTTTTACCAGTGCTTTCCCTTCCTCTCAGGTGTTCGGTACAACAGCATCTGAGTGCAGGAGCAGAGTTCCACACACTTTAGTGCGTGTGTCACTCGAAAGGCCACTATTTTCCTCATCGTCTTGGCAATTGCCACAAGATATACCACAGACCCTTTAGAATCCCTGAGCTACAATGTTTCAATCTTGTACATTCGCCCTTTGCAAACATTTAAGTGAATGTGTGGAAGGGTTACCACACAGACACTGTTCTTGCTTCAAACCTCCACACATTCAGCTGAAGGTCTGCATAGCCTACATGTGTCACCTACCTAAGCTACCTAAGAGCCATCTTGCTCTGAGGGGAAGGGAGGAGAGGAGAGGCGCAGCCTGGGGAGTGGCCATTGTCTCAGTGGGTTCAGCTCCGATGGCTCCCCCACCTACCGACTGCCACCACAGAGTGACCAGGAGCCACCTTGATCTGCGGGGAGGAGAGAAGAGGGGAGCTGCCACCATCTAGCTCCCATTTTCCAGCCAAGGTGGCCTCTCCCTCCACCAGCTGTGACCTCAGAGCTCCCTAAGAGCCATCTTGCTCTGCAGGAAGAAGGAGTCAATAGACAAAGCCTAAAGAGCACAGCATGGATAGATGTAAACCTATTGCCCGTATGGGTCTTTATTGATGCTTTGAGGTAAACTGTTTTGAGGAATGTCTGAAAAGAAGCATTTATTTCTTTAACACATTTCTATACTGCCCCCATATGCAAGTCCCTGGGTGGTTCACAATCTAAAAACACAAACACAATTAAAACAGTTTAAAATACAGAAAAAACTTTAAAATTTAAAACTATAAATTAAAAGCCCGTTGAAACAGGTATGTTTCCAGGACCTTCTTAAAAATGTCCAGAGAAGGGGAGGCTCTAATTTCATTAGGAAGCATGTTCCAAAGTCTTTGGGTAACCCTAGAAAAGGCCCCATTTCAAGTCGCCACCAGTTTCAAGTCACCACCCAAGCCAGTGGCAACTGCAACCGGACCTTCCCAGATGATCTTAATAGGGGGCGGGGTTCATGAAGAAGAAGGCGTTCTCTTAAATATCTCAGACCCAAGCTGTTCAGGGCTTTATAGGTAATAACCAGCACTTTGTATTTTGCCTGGAAACCTATTGGCAGCCAATATAGACCACACGGCTCTGTGGGTGCCAGGAGTCAAAATTGACTTGACAGCACACTTTACCTTTATAGTTCTTTCACAATGGGTGTAATATGATCTCTTTGGGCAACCCCAGAGACCAGCTTGGCTGCTGCATTCTGTACCAACTGCCGTTTCTGGACTCTGTACGCAGCCCAGTGTAGAGTGCATTACAGTCAAGTCTGGATGTTACCAGCATATGCACCATTGTTTTAAGGTTGTTTATCTCCAAAAATTGACATAGCTGGCATATCAGCTGAAGCTGATATAAAGCCCTCCTGGCCACTGCCTCAACCTGAGAGACCAGGGAGAGGTTGGGGTCCAGATATATGCCCAGACTATGTACCTGATCCTTCTGAGGGAGTGTAACCCAACCCAGAACAGGCAGATCTAAGCCACTTCCCAAGTTCCAACCTCTCTCCATGAATACCTCCATTTTGCTTGGATTCAGCCTCAGTTTGTTCTCCCTCATCCAGCCCATTACCACCTCAAGGCACAGGCATATAGGGAAGTTAGGCCATTTCCTGCTGAAGTAGACATGGAGGAATAGATTTGGATGTCATCAGCATATTGATAACATCCTGCACCAAATTCCCTGATGATCTCTCCCAGCACTTTCATGTAGATGTTAAAAAGCATTGGAGATCGAATGGAGCCCTGTGGGATGCCATACAATATATCTCGTTCTGAAGAGCAACAATCTCCAAGTGACACCATGTGCAACCTACCTGAGAGGTAGGAGCTGACCCACAGCAAAGCAGTTCCTCCTACCCCCAACCCCTTCATGTGCTCCAGGAGGATACTATGGTTGTTGGTATAAAAAGGTGCTGAGAGATCCAAAAGTATCAATGGAGTCACACTCCCACTGTCAATTCCTAATTGGAGATCATCCAACAGGCTGATCAAGGCCGTCTCAACCCTATAGCCTGCCCAAAGCCATTTTGAAATGGGCCCAGATAATTTGCTTCTTCCAGGACTGCCTGGAGCTGAGACACCACCACCCTCAAGGTGAGTCACCTTGCCCAACCATGGGAGGTTGGAGACAGCCCTATAAGTGCCTAATTCTGAAGGGTACAATGCAGGTTTCTTCAAGAGTGGTCTAATAATTGCCTCCTTGAGACAAGGAGGCGTCTTGCCCTCCCTTAGAAAAGCATTAATGTTCTTAACAAGACCCACTTCAGTAACCTCCCTGGTAGATTGTATAAGCCACGTAGGGCAAGGATCAGGAGAACAGGTAGTAAGGCGTAGTGTCCCAAGCAGCTTGTCCACAGCCTCGGGAGTCGCAAACTGAAACTGATCCAATTTAACCATACAAGATGAGCTGCTAGACACCTCCTCAGTAGGCTCTATAGTAACTGTAGAGTCTAGTTCAGCTCAAATATAAGATACTTTATCTTTTTAAAAAGGTCACAATGAGTAATTGATGGATCCAAATTCTTATTCAAGGGAGGAGGGGCCTGTACTAGCCTTCTCACAATCCTAGAGAACTCCACTGGACTTGAGCCTGCAGAAGCAATGTAGGCAGAAAAGAATTGCTTCTTTGCTGCACGCATTGCAGAACATAGGTCTTCAAATGTGTTCTGTGTTGCAACCTGTTGGATATAGATGCAATAAATAAATAAAAATGCATAGGATTCTCTCTGCAAAATCACTTTATAGCCCAAAACCTGGAAGGTTCCCAATCAGATGGAAAGAGCAGCTGTGTGTTCTTAGGCTCTAGCAATATACATACAATTTTATGTGCTTAGGCTGTAACAACTAAATGCACAGATAACAGGTGTGGAGACAGCCATGCTCCCTGCCATGTGTTTGTTGTAAAGTCTGCACAGCACTTAAGAGCCCTCACATGGTAGCCCTCAGAATCATCGCTAACAATGTTGTCTTGCTTCTGGCTGACAAGGAAATATCTTGGACTAGTTGCTACAGAGAGAAAATAAAATGATAGATAGATTGATAGTAATAGTTGCAATGAAGGCCTTGGAAAGGATATTTAGATGCCGTGGCATGTCTGCACCCACCAAGATTAGAATTGTTCAGACAATTGTTCCCCCCATGACACTCTATGGATGCGAAAGCTGGACTTTGAAGAAGCAAGATAGAAAAAGCATTGATGCTTTTGAACTTTGGTGCTGGAGAAGACTTTTGAGGATACCATGGACAGCCAGGAAAACAAACACATGGATCATAGAACAAATCAATTCAGAATTTTCACTCAAGGCACAAATGACCAGGCTCAGTCTATCATACTTTGGACACATTATGCGAAAACCTAGCTCCCTTGAGAAGTCATAGTGCTGGGAAAAGTTGGAGGAAAGAGAAGAAGAGGACAACCAGCAGCAAGGTGGATGGACTCGATTATGACAGCAATGAATGCCCCACTGAGAGACCTTAAAGGCCAAGTTGAAGACAGATCATCCTGGAGAGAATCTATCTATGTGGTCGCTAAGAGTCGACACTGACTTGACAGCACTTAATCAATCAATCAATAGTAACAGTAAAAATAGTAATAGTAAAAATGTAGCATTATGCCCTTCCGGCCTGTCAGACCCTAGCCAACTGGATTCTCCCCCTCCATTCCAAACATAGGGCCCCTTGCCTCTTCCGCCCCATGCCTTATGCACTTTGTCAGCAACAATTCTGTTCAGCTATAAAATTCAACATAGTTGCTTCAGTACAACCGGCGACGTGTGCCACTATAGTTACAGGGCGTAGAATGTAATTGTGACACCACCAGTGCAAACTCCCCTTTGCTCCGGGCCTCACTGATAGAGAGCCTGAGTACAGTGTTGAGGCAGTGCAACTGCCTCTGGTGGGACTGAGAGATTATGATGCTGCTTAAGCAGCTTTGGGCAATCCCTTATGCCTTATTACCATGGAAGTGCAGTGCCCATGCACTTACATGGCACCAGAAACAGCGTCTGGTGCAGCATCCCCAGTGGAGACCAGGTCTTGGACGCTCTGCCACTGGGACACCACAAGCTGCTGTTGAAGCCTTCTGACCTATTCATCAGCAAAATGCTCACAATCCCAATTAATCACCACATTGTGGGGAAACAGAGCTCTTACCTCTTTCGTCTCATTCTGGCTCCTCATGTTTTCTGCAATGAACTGAACACTGTTCATGACTTCTTTGACCTCAGGAGAATATTCTAACTGCTCGGCTGCCCATTTTGCAGACTGGTGACTGGGTCTCCTTTTTTTACCAGTGGCCGGTTCGCTGGGTTTGTCACAGTGGCAACACCTGTGCTCATTGTGGCCTTTCACTTCTCCAGAGTCATTTGCTTTTGGCTTGCTGGATTTACTGGCATGGCCAGCTTTGGTGGGTTTTTTAGGTTTGGTTTCAATGTGTTTCTGCACAGGTCTCTTCATCATCAGAACTTTGGGCAAGAGACTGAGGAAAACTGTTTTGACCCAACTGGGCATCGTGTGTGTCATCGGAGTCCTATAGTGGATGTTCAGTACGAACACAGTGACGACAATAGAGAGAGTCACAAATATCATGGTGAACAGCAGGTATTCTCCCACCAGTGGAATTACCAGGGAGGTAGAGGGAATTGTCTCTGTAATTACCAACAGGAACACAGTCAAAGAAAGTAGGACAGAGATGCACAGCGTCACTTTTTCTCCACAGTCAGAAGGAAGGTAAAAAACCAGTACAGTCAGGAATGAAATGAACAGACAAGGGATAATCAGATTAATGGTGTAAAACATGGGTAGCCTTCGGATATAAAATGAATAGGTTATATCAGTATAGATCTCCTCACAACAGTTGTACTTGATGTCATGCTTATAGCCAGAAGCATCGATTATTTCCCATTCACTATTCTCCCAAAAGTCATTCATATCCACTTTGGAACCGACAATTAGAAGGTCAATTTTTGCCTTGTCATAAGTCCATGATCCAAATTTTAACGAACAGTTCTGGTGATCAAAGGGGAAGAAGGTAATATCCATGGGGCAGGAGCTTTTAAAGATGGCAGGTGGTGTCCAAGTGATGGTACCATCGTATTTGAGAAGAGCTTTGGTCCTGCCTTCAACCTGAAAATCTCCAACAGCACTAGAAGTACAAACACAATACAGTCTAAATCGGCATGTCCAAAAGATAACACATAAGCAATGCAAAAGAATCATGTAATGCTGAAAAGTGGTCAGGAATTAGTATTCATACTTATTGTATAATACAATATCCGGTTTCCAAATTTTATCTGCTGGCACCCGGACAAACTCAATCCCATCATATTCCAGTGGATTCCATCGTAGTTTATAGTCATTCCAAATCTAAAAGAGAAAGGGAAGTTTGATTCTAGAACATTCACTTCATATCTCTGGCTTGATTCTTAGGGCCCATATTCAGATGCTACTTATTTTCCCTGCAAACCTCTATGTATGGGGAGATTAGGAGTGGAAATAATCATTTCTGGATAGATTGTTTCTGCTTTCTAACATATCTTGGACTTAGTTCCTGTCATAATCATACACAGAAATCAGCAGTGCTTTGAAATATATTCTGGTGTGGTGTTTTTTGTTAATCCATTCCTTGACCCAGGCAAGCTTTTGAATGGTGCTTTTGTTACTTTTAGCCCAGTCCTGGAGTGGAGGTGGGGCTAAACAAACAACCAGTAGCAGAGCATTGAAAGCAGTCTGCACTTGCCACTCTGTAAATAAAATCTATTTCATTAAGTCACTAATATTCCTGATTCTACTCCACTCCTTGTCCTTGCGTGCTACAACTCTTTCCTCTGGATTTTATATGGTGCTCAAGAATTCACTTACATGTCGTAGCCATAGATTGGTTTCCATAATCTGATTGACTTCATCCTAGAGACAAAGGGAATTTTTTTTAACCCCTACAAATGTTTTACAGAGAGACATTTAAAGTTCATGCAAAGATAGCACACAATCCACTGGGAACTTATTTTGCACAGGTCCCATTGAAACAAATGGAAGTTGTACAAGTCCAATCCTGTGCTTTCACTAGTTTCCATTTATTCATGGCATGTGTAGAAGAGTTTGCAATGGATTGTGCCCATTGAAGACATCTGCTGTATGGTGTTCCAAGTAAGCCAGGGGTGTCAAACTGCCAGCCTGTGTGCCGAATCCGGCCCATGGAGCTCCATTTTCCGGCCACTGAGCATCAACTGTGGCCACACTGTTTCCTTCCCCTCCTCCACCCTGACGCGCGCTGCAGTGGCAGCATTGCTCCTCACTTGCTGCTGCTCTCTCCCTCCCTCCTTCCCTCACTCCCTCCCTCCTTCCCTCCCTGCCTTCTGCTGCCAGTATTTCTCTCCCACCCCATGCTCTGAAGGATCATTTCTCCTTCCTCCCACGCTGCCACACTCCTCCCCCTTGCATCCTTGTGGTGTTTCAGCACATGGAGGATGGACACAAAAGGAGTGTGGAGGGCAAGGGAGGAAGAAAGAAGAGAGGAGAAGGAAAAAAGGAAGAGAGTGAGAGAAAGAGGGAAGAGGAGGAGGAGGAGGAAGAAGAAGACAGAAAAAAGAGGGTGGAGGAGAAAGAGGAGCAGAAGGAAGACAGGAGGAGTGAAAGGAGGGCGAGGGAGGGAGGAAGAAAGGGAGGGAGGGAGGAAGAGAGTGAGAGAAAGAGGATGACAGAGGAGGAAGACAAAGACAGAAGGTGGTGAGAGGTCCCTTCCCCTGCACAAATAAGTGGAGGGCCAGGGAGGCGGGAGGAAGGAAGAGAGTGAGAAAAAGGGAGGTGGAAGAAGAATAAGTCAGAAAGCGTAAGGCAGGTGCAGCCTCCCTGAGGTGCACTGGAATAGAATCTGGCCCACCAACCAATTGAGTTTGACTCCCCTAATCTAGGCCATCTATACTTCTCTTATGGTCAAGGAAATTGAATAGAAAAATATAGGAGAAGCCAACTTGACATATAGCTAGTGAGCTGATGGTATAAATTGTTCCTATAATTGGTTAAGGGATGATTTATAAGAGCCCGTCCCATGAACAACTTATACAACTCTATCACACACACATAATTCCAAAGAAGCATCTTTCACAGCATTATTAATCCACAGCACATGCCATACAAGTCCCAAACATCTTACCTGCCATCAGTTAATAACAGAATTCATAAAAACTGGCCATATCTCATAGTACTTTTTGTCATATTGATTATTTATAAATTGTAATTTAATTAACTGCCAGCCCACACATCTGCATAGCCTATAAGTGAATTTCTGAATAACACATCTTTCCATGACTCCACAGATTTGTATAGCTTAGTATCCACCATGGGGGGCCCTTTGTGTGTTACTGCAGTGATTCAGCAGGGGGCTCACCCAAGCAGTTCAATACCCAAGAACCCTAGCTGTGCACCTTGCTGCTTCTGTGTGGAACCCTAGCTGTGCTCTTTGCTGCTTCTGTGTACCCTGGTTGCAGAGTAGATGTAAATATAGGGTGTCTGTAAGTACACACGACAGTCCAAATCTCTATATGTGCTCTGATACAAGAACAGAGCTCCATGTGGGCGGGGCCTTCCTGCTGCCTCTTATGACAAAAAATGCTCCGACACTCAGAGTGGGTGTGCATAGGAATGTCTCCACTGCACACATGGAGCTCCTCCACCAGAAGAGAACAAGGAGATCCCCAAGCATGCAGAGTACTGTCTGCACACTGGAACAGATCAGGGCTATCTTCTTTCATGTCTGGAATTCTGGTCCACACTCAAAGACCTAGATGGCACAGAAAATGTAACCTTACCACATTTGCAAGCTGTGTAATTGCCACTTCAAAATATACTGTAACTGGATCGGACACGTTCTCCACAGGTCTGATATAGTGGTTGTAATGAGAGAAGAGTTTGTGAAACAGCCTTGCTTCAGATTTGCATGCCAAGCAACCTGCGTAGGAAAAAGAATAGTACAATGAAGTTCTTACTGAAGATGGGGCAAAAGAGTGAAATGAGGATGGGGGAAAGATAAGTTAAGTTCAAAAGTTTAGGTTATTTATTCATAAAATTTCACAGGCGCGGCTCGTGAACTCTCCTCGGCGGGGGGGGGGCAGTGGGCAGCTTCTTTAAGGTAAACGGAGCATACGTGGCACCCAGCAGCCCCCGTGGCGGAATTCGCCTCCGCCACTCACCTGGCCGCTGGCAGGGGCTCACCTCCGTGGGAGCCAGGTGAGTGGCGGAGGTGATTCCCTGCCGCAGAGGCTGCTGAGCGGCACTGAGCACCGGCTCCGTTTACCTTAAAGAAGCTGCCCCCCCCGCCCCGAGGCCCGTTCACAAGCTGTGCCTGCCATTTCACCAATATACACAACTGTGTTTATTACAATAATACCCTTTCTTGCCTGTTAAATTAATTGCTGAAGAGACACCAAGTTATTCCGCAAGAGAATGAGACATAATTTTGTCAATCAGGCAAAAAACCCAAGTGAATGCATGACATTTGAATTGTTCAGGGATACCTAACTGTATCAGTATCAAGTGATTGACTGCACTGTGATCAGATTCACAAATACATATTGACAGTGGTGGACTTAGGTGATTTTGGCACCCAGACTGGCCCCGCTGTTAGGCCCTCTTCCTGCCGCCGCCAGGTGCCGCTGCTGCTGTGCCTCCCCCCGCTGCCACGGCCCATGAGGCCCTGCCGAACCCCCACTTTTCTGTAATTTTAGCCACCATGTGTGCGGCCAAGGGGTAGGGTGAGTCAAGCAGTCCTCCCTGTGGCCAGAGGTGCACCTAGGTAATTTTGGACCCTGGACCTAATGGCTTTTGGAGGCGCCCCCTCCCCTGCAAATTAAGGATCATCATGCTTGGCCAGGCGACCACACCACCCAGAACAGACTAATGAGGATTTGGGGGTCCCTGGGAACTCTGGAGGACCAGAAGTCCAGGGGTAAGAGCACCTCTGCATATTGATCACTTGAAAACTGCACCATCAGATGATGAATTGTGCATGTGAATGGACCATCTCTGCTGGAAACTGAATATTTTGTTGTTGCTGCTGCTTTGTATTTTATGGTCCTATTGTGTAAGTTTTTAAACTTTTAATTAGGTTGGTATTTTTATATTCCAATTTAATATTTTTGTTGTGCAACTCTTTCATAGTCTTATATTGTTTTAAATGTGTTGTAAACCACCTTGAGATTGTTTTAATGAAAGGTGGTATAAAAATTAATGATAAATAAATAAAATAAAATAAATCACCTGTACTCAAGAAGTGCTTTGGCTGCCAATTTGTTTCTGAGGCCAATTTAAAAAGCCGATTTTAACCTTGCAAGCAATCAATGACCTGGGTCCAAGGTGTCTCATAGAGCACCTTGACTGGCTGAGGAGGCTGGGTTGTGTGTGTGCTTTGTCAGTTCCAATGGTGAGATCCCAATGGTGGCAGTGAGATCTAGGGCCTTCTTGGTTGTTTCACCTTTGCCTTTGGAACTCCCTCCCTAGAGAAGCTTCCCTGGCTGATCCTTTCCATTGAGGAAAACTTGGGCCATGCCAGGGAGGGAAAGAACTGAACAATTCCTGTTGATGTATTGCTATTGCTATTGCATACTTATTTTAATGCTTTGGGTTTTTAATAATGATTTTAAAAATATTTATTATTTTAATGTGAGCAGAGTGCAGACTAACTGGCACAAGGCTGTTCTCATGAGCAGCCTAACCCAGGCAAGTGCAGTCCATCCTGGGTTAGGCTGCTCATGTGGAGGGCCAGTATATCGCTCCTGATCCCGGGCTCTTGCCCCACATAACCCTACTTTTTATCCCCTGCTGGGTTCATGCTCATGCTGGGTTCATGTTCATGGCAAGGTGCACAGAAGGATGCTGGAGGACCTCCTCCTCTGGCTCCCTGCTCTGCTGCTTGTATGCCATGGCAAGTGGCAGAGCCATCTCAGCAACTCTGATTGTGTGCAGGGAGGCAGGCAGGAGCCTGCCTCCCTGCCAGCCTTCCTCGCCGCCAGGTCAGTTGGTCGTGTATATGACCATATATACTTAGCTTATATATACTTATAAACTCAGCACACACTCAGCTCCCAGACACCAAGCATAGAGAAACAAGTGATGGCCCTGTTCATGCTTACATGTACATCATGTAATTTCTCTGCATTTGATGACTGTATATTTGGAGCTGGATTGGGCAATGCCTATTCTTCATCTGGCCCATACAAGGGGTGGGGGGAGAGAAAGCTTGAGCATGGTTCTCCTTTGTACCTGACACCTGCTTGCCCCACTTCTGATGCCCATGTAGGGGCAAACATTTGCATGAGGCCTTTCAATGTAACATCCAATGTGTGAAGACCCAGGTCTCAGGGTTGATTTCCCAGATAAAATCCATGAACATTGAACATGTAATCTGGGGCTGGGCATGTTGGATTTTATGTATGTAGGCCATATCTGAGCATTATGATCCCACCTGGAGTCATCCAACAGGTAGGAATGGTGTGCCAGGTGGTTGGGGAGGGATGGCTCACTCTTGCTCCCTACTACAAATATAGGCTGAATTGGGGACACATATTAGGATGGTTCACACAGGGTAGGAGCTGGGATGCCCTGTTTTGCATGCTTGTGAGAACCCACACAAATCCCTCCAGCCCCGGTTGCTGAATGCATGGTAACCCAACTTTTAAACCCTGCTCTTAACCAAGGTAGAAGGAGATGAGAGTTCTCCTACCTTGCTTTTCTGGTCATGTGGCTCCTCATGCCTTACAGCAGGCATGGAAACAATAGAGAGCTGTGGCTACAGGGGCTGCCATCCATGGATGTGCCACTCTGCAAAGCACACTCTATGATCCTGTAGCTGGAGTCACTTCAGCAGGGCTGGATACTCCTCCTGCTCCTTCTTGGGCAATCAGATGGCATCTGCTGATGTAATGAGGCTTTCCAGACTACTGGCAGTGCAAAGCATTCTGGGAAGGAATGGGGCTCTAGGAGAACTATCAGTTCTTGATTTCAACAATGGGTGTTGGGTCTGGCTTAATTATGTGCTTCTTGGGTTTGCTGACCCAAACGGAGGTTCTGCTTGAGTGCTGCTAATGAGGTAGGAGCTCTACAACCCATCCCCGAATGGTTGTGTGAACAGGCAAAGTATCTAATCTGGCTTTTGATGAATGTCAGCAAAGGGACTCCATTTGAAAAGCATAGTGTAGAAGATGAACGTTCATATATGTGGTGATTAATCTGAAATGTTGCACCATCAAAAAATGAATATGTACGTCAGCCCTACAAACTCCAAAAAGCAATTTGGAGAGTGTTTCCAACCAGCCTCAAAGTCCTTCAGAAGCACCTTTTCTTCAAAAAATGATTGTAAATGAGAAGCAAGTTCTGTCTGTAGTATTTTATCTGAGATGGAACATTTGCATCTCTAATAATAACCACACCTAGTATTTCGTGTGTGTGTGTGTGTGTGTGTGTGTGTGATTTCAGTAAAGTAGACCAATGTTTTTATCCCCATACTGCAGATAGTGTGGTTGAGCCTGAGACCTGTTCCCTCTCCCCATGTCTGATGAATGCATGGAGGGAGAAGTGGGAACTGTGAAGGTGAGAGAATGGGCCAGGAAGGACAAAAGCTGCAAGCAAGGGGATTCAGCTGAAACTGCTCTTGGCAGAGACGATCCAGAGGGAATGAATCCTAAGCTGTAGACAGCAGGTTACAAGAAGAACATCCAGGCTGGCAGAAATTCTATACAGCTCCCAGTTAATCGGAATGATAGGTCAGAAGAGTTCTGTCTCATCTTAGGTCAGGCTTTCCCCATCTTGAGTCCCTAAACGTGGCTAAACTACATCTCCCATCATCCTTAGCCTCACGTGTGGGGGGGCACAAGACTGGCAAACCCTGTCTTAAGGTAATTGAATGGTAAAGTCTTCTTCTAGTAGCTGAAGGATCTGGCCTCTGCTCTCCATAGGTAGACTTGTCATGTCTTCACGCAGTTATCTTTTAATAAGCTCCACAGCAGGACTGAGGAGAGTATGCAGCCATTGTCCCGCTGTCCCACCAATCCTTTCACCCACTTCTTGTGGGGCAAAGCTGGAGTCCTTCCTTCTGTCACAAGGGAGGGCGAAGGCTGGGCAAAGGGACAATGGAGCAGGCTAGGGCTGCCTCTTGTTCACTGCTCCCTGTGCCTTTAACAGCAGCAGCCTGACATGCAGAAATAGAACCACTGAGCTGTTTTTTATGGTATGGAGGTAAAGTGGCGGGGAAAGTCCATTGGTTCGGTTTGTGTGTGTCCAGCTGCTGTTAAAGGCTCAGGGCCAGACGGCACCTTTAGGCCCTCACTCCTGTGTTCCACTGAAGTGTTGTAGGGATATAGCCAGGATGAGAGTATTGGATGTTGGGAGGATATTGAAACAAGAAGGACAGAAAGGATAGGGTTGCCAACATCTCACTGCCTGGATAAGGGACACGAGTGGGGGCATATTTGGGAGGAATTGGGAGCCTGAGTCTGTGTGTGTTTTTGCCACTTTCAATGCAAACTACGGTATACGTTACAACTCAGATTGCTTCTCCTCTGCTTATTGACGTACCCATGGTTAGCCAAACTGGGTGTGATGTCATTTTGTTTTCTAGAAAGAGAGGCATTGTTAGCCTGTAAAAATAGGTTCCACACATGCGCACTATCTAGTAGTCATCACTTGCATGATTTTCATGATCCTGATACCTGGATAATGCTAAGTTAGCCAATCATTGATGGCTTTTAATGTTAATGTCCCCATATTGGGGGCACTGTTGGCAACCTTAAGCCTGCAGCCCACCAGAACCACAGAATACTCTGGTAGGGAGGGAGAGATGCAGCTCACTAATTACTTTGTTATTAGTGAAAATAACTGGCTTGAGATGTGCCATAGGTTCTTACCATTAGCTGAAAATAAGGGACAAATTGCAACCTGTAAGGGACAGACAATTTGGGGCTGAAAAAAGATATGTCCTTGCCGGGGCGTAGGGAGCTTGGCAGGAGCTGGGGGACAAAGTCCAACCAATGGCTCTCCCACCCCCTGGGTGTGGCGTATATGCCCCAAGCCACACACCCTGCATCTCATGTCAGACGCAAGGAGGGTGGGGCCAGTGCCGAGAATGGGGCTGTGACAGCCCCAGCCGAGTTTCATTTCCTCTGTCAGTAGTTGGTGGAATCACTGGAAGGGAGGGATTCCATGGAAAGGAACTCCCTTCAGCAATTCCACCAGCCACTGACAGGAGAAAGGAAATTCGGCTGGGGCTGTCACAGCTCAATTCTCGGCACTGAACCTGGCCCCTTGCGTCTGATGTCAGATGCAGGGGAGGGGCCAATGCCCAGGGTGTGGGAAGAGTCCCTCCCTCCCCAGGCCGCGTAAAACGCTGGCTGGAGAAGAGAGGGGTGTGCCTTGTGTTCCCAAACGGTGAGTGCTCTGCTTGCTGGCTGTGTGCGGGACGGGGGGCACACTGGCTGAGGGTGAGAGGGAGCCTTGGGCCTCCCAGACCCTTGGGGCCTGGGGACAATTGTGCCCCCTTTGTCAACGGTCACCACACCCCTGGTCCCTGCTAATAAGGGACTGTTTAACTTCTGGGGAGAGTTGGCTGCTGACTAGAAAGAAAACTGGCCTGGTTTGCTCTAGTGCTTTTAGCAGCATTTTGATCCAGCAGCAGAAGCTTTCCCTGGCATAGAGAGAGATTTGCCTACTGTTCTGCTGACCCCTCAATGCTGCTGGGCATTTAGCAGAAGGTTGAAGTGCAGACATCAGCAAGTGGTTGTGTTTACATCCATGCTATTAGAAGCTGATTCCTTTACAGCAAAATATCAGGGAATGCAGAAGAGCAGAGCAGACCTCTTTCCTGGTCAGCTGGCAGTCTTATTCTGCAAGAACAAACTGCCATCAAAGATGCAGGAGCTTCTTTAAAGAAATTGGTGAGGGCCCATTTTAAAACTTGGGCCAGGTTTTAGAACTGACAGGTGAGTTTTCCTCTCTCTGGTAATAAAAAAAGTTTAGAAATGGTTGACTTACAACATAAGCTACAAGGAGGGTTACCAAATGTGTTTATTGCCCCTGCTCCTGTGTCTTCAACAGTAGCCTGGTGTTCAGAAAGTAAGTGAAGTCTGTCCCATCATCTTTCCCCTATGCTAAGAAAACCTTCACCTGCTTAATTTCTGCTCATCAGTCTGTTATTAAAGCCACAGAATCAGGGTTAGGAAAATGCTGGCAGTCCTGGATACAAGAATAACAATACGCTTTCTTTTAATTCAGCCACAAAGGGAGACCTTTCACATTTTGTCCAGCCACAATCACAACAGTTTGTCAGCTAGGGATGTGCAGGTTCGACGCAAAACGTGTTCGACATCAAACTGGTTCAGTTCGACGGTTCAGAACCAAACACCCCCTGTTCAGTCCGACCCCAGACGGAAACCCCGCCCTTTTGGGGGGTTCGTGAGATTTGGGGGGTTCGTGAGATTTGGGGAGTTCGTGAGATTTTTAAAAAAAATTAAATATTTTTTTAAAAAATGTACACCTCTGGGGGTGTTCTCTGAGGCGGTGGAGGGGAGGGGGGTCTGCGGAGGTCCCCCTCCCCACTGGCCTCCCTTTGGTTCCAAACTGGCCCATTCGGCACCCATTGCGCAGGCATGGCAGCCTCTAAAATGGCCACTGTGCCGGGTGGAAAGGCCCGAATGGGCCAGTTTTGAACTGAAGAGAGGCCGGCAGGGGGGAGGGGGGATCTCTGTGAAACTCCGCCGCCTCGGAGAACACCCCCAGAGGGAGTAAGTTTTTTTTTTAGTTTAACACACACACACACCCCCCGGAACTGAAGTGGGGTTGTGTGTTTGAGGGGGTGCTAGACTGAACTGGCCCGGTCTGGTTTGGGTCCGGTTCAGACTCGACCACAGCCGGTTCTGTGCACACCCCTATTGTCAACACCACTTTGGTGAGGGAGTCTGTAAAACACCCTCTCAATCCTTGCTTGTTTTTTTCTCTCTACATGTGGTAATGATTCACAGAGTGGAATAAAAATATTTACAGGGTGATGCTCTGCAGGCTTATTCTGAAGTAAGTCCCGCAGAGTTTAACAGGGTTAGCATGCTTAGGATTGCCCCATGTAACCAGCATGTGTAGTATAAATGGAGATGACCAACAGCAATGCTGTACAATATAAATATTTAATAGTTTGTGCTTGGTATTTTATTATAGGCTCAAATTTATTTAGAAAAAGATTCCCCCCTTCATTTAAACAGAAATGAAGAACAAACACAAACCTGATCATTACTTTGAGAAATCTCCTACTTTGCTTTCATAACTAAAGCAGCCTGTTTAAATTGAGTATGTGGGTCACCTACCTTTCAACAATAATGATAATACCGCCCCCCCCGCCCCCAGCTTTTCTTTCAAGCTGGGTCCAGAAGGATTAAATAAACTGTATTACAAATGTCTAACCAGAAAGATACAGGGCGAAAAGACTTACCTTGAAGAAGAAACAAGACGTTTGCCCACAAATAGAAAGTGAAATAAAGAAACCCCAACCATTTCTGCGAAAGCATTGCCAGAAGAGGATGGATGTTCTCTTTCACGAGAGAAAGAGATGTGCTTTGAAAAAAACAAAAGACCGGGAGATGAGTAAAACCCTTAGATCTTCAAGGCTGCAGTGGGTATTTTGCTTTTGTATCCAGAGAGCTGCAGTCCAAGCCAGAGGATGGTTTTAAACAATGTGCTATCCTTTGGGGGAAATAAAAATCTTTCAGAGATGGAAGAGTTGTACTGTCTACAAATTAAGACAAGGCAAAATAGACTGAAGTCAGGTGACTCATCACATTTCACGTGTGTGTGTGTGTGTGTGTGTGAGAGAGAGAGAGAGAGAGAGAGCGAGTGCATAGCAGAGGGGCTGTGTAGTGCAGAAAGCCCACCCCAAGTACCGCTTGGAGACTTGTGCAGTACTGCAGTGTGTCTCTGACTCAGGATGTACCTTTAAACTCTTCAGCTTTTAATGTTTTTTGCTGCAGAAAAATTGTGGACAGCCTGTGGGGCTTGCTACTTTTCACATACCAGCTCCTGTGACTTTATCAGAAACCCAACACGCAGAAACTTAAGCAAATGAAGTTTTTCCTGGCAGGGTGATAATGTGATGGGAGAAGAATGAAATGCACCTGCTTCACATCTGCACATTAGATGGCTGATAAAAGCACTGCAGCACGGTCAGTTTTCAAAGGTGGCAACCATATACCAAGTACCTCTGGGGGAAGCATCTTTCTTCTCCCTTTCATTGTACTGGTAACTACAGTTTACCTTCCTCGTGTTGTTATTTTGCAGCTGGTTCCCAGTTACAAGACTGTCAGTTGGTGGGTAACTTCCATAAGGGCTGACATGGTGAAGATGTGGCATTAAGCATATTATTATCTAGTTTGGGATCTACTTTGACTTTCAAATAGCAGCCACATGCAGGCCAGATCCAGAGTGGGGCCATCCGACCACAGCATGGAGACAGAGGTTTTCATCCCTTTAGCTCTGTGCTTTCCCCCCACAGTCAACCCACCCCGCCCCAATTTGCTGGCATTTGCTGCAGTTACATCTTCAGGGGTCCATGGCCTCTTTGAGGGGAAAATCAATGGAGAAACGGCATGGAAGTAGAACTTAAACTCCAAGCCTCTTCTCACGATTAGTGAGAAGGGGTCCAGAGCGGGCTGCAGGGAAGGTGGGTTATATTACCTTCCCTGCAGATGATTCCGCTGGCGTTGCTGGGCGTGCTTCCTGCATGCCCAGACAATTCCCCATGTACCTAGGCAGCGGGGAGGGACAGGGGCTGGGATGTGTCGTCCCAGCCCCCAGAAATACCATGATGCACCACACGGGTCTGCGGTGCATCATGAGGATCCCCCCTCCCCTCCCCAGGCTCCTTGCAGTCTGACAGGTGCAGCCAGACCAAAGCCAACCTTTGTTTGTTTATTTGTTGATTTAGGAACATAGGAAACTGCCATATACTGAGTCAGACCATTGGTCTATCTAGCTCAGTATTGTCTTCACAGACTGGCAGCAGCTTCTCCAAGGTTGGAGGCAGGAATCTCTCTCAGCCCTGTCTTGGAGATGCTGCCAGGGAGGGAACTTGGAACCTTCTGCTCTTCCCAGAGCGGCTCCATCCCCTGAGGGGAATATCTTGCAGTGCTCACACATCAAGTCTCCCATTCAGATGCAGCCAGGGCAGACCCTGCTTAGCTATGGGGACAAGTCATGCTTGCTACCACAAGACCAGCTCTCTTCTCCATTTCACAGATTTCTCTGTGTAAACCACCCTGAGCCATTTTTGGAAGGGCGGTATAGAAACCGAATGAATGAATGAATGAATGAAGCAGCCGCCAGACAATCAGAAAAATGAAGGTAAGGGAGCACTCGCTCCCTTAACCTTGTTTTGATGGGTGGCTACTTAGGTGGGTTGGCCACTGTGTTGCTGCTGGGATTGGCCCCAACCCGGGTGGTTCACACACGTGTGCAAAACTGGGCTTGGGTCCCTTAGCCCAGTTTTGCTTGCACATGTGAACAGCCTCACCCCCAGCTCTATGCTGCAATTCCAGTCCAGATGGGGCCTATGTGTAGATGGGTGCTATTTTTAAAGAGAGAGAAACCAACCAACCTCATACTAGATAATGAATGTATGTCTAGTTTAGCCCTGGTATGAGCAAGTGAAAGCCGCAAAATGGCGCAATGGGGAAATGACTTGAATACCAAGCCAGAAGTTGCCGGTTCGAATCCCTGCTGGGATGTTTCCCAGACTATATCGGGCAGCAGCAGCGATATAGGAAGATGCTGAAAGGCATCTTCTCAGACTGCGCAGGTGGAGGCAGTGGTGAATCCTGCCTGTATTCTACCAACGACAACCACAGGGCTCTGTGGTCTCCAGGAGTCGACACTGACTCGACAGCACACTTTACTTTATGAGTAAGTGAGCTGGAAAGCCCCAGGTTCGAATGTTATCTCTCCCATCTATTATTAACTAAATAGCCTCAGGCAAGACCCAAAGGGTCTATTGACTTGCTCCACACCATATCTTCACCTCACACATGAGCGGAGGTGCTACTACCATGCCTGCTTGCTGCCCTCTGATGTCCCTGTGTTTACCATTGGTATGAAGAGTCATTTCGTGTGCATCTCTATGCATGTAGGACTAGTTCTAACTGAACCCCCTGCTAACTAGTCCTCTGCTAACTGAGCAAAGAGGTCCCTTTTAAAAGGGGTGATTCTCTTTATTTAGCAGGGGGAGAGCAACTGGCCCTATCCATCCCCAGTGCAGCATCCCTCCTGTGGCTGTTGCTGGTGTCTATCCTATATTTCCTTTTTAGATTGTGGGCCCTTTAGGGACAGGGAGCCATTTTATTCGTTTGCTTGCTTGTTTGTTTATTATGTAGCACTATGTATTATGCATATATAGCTTTGTTGAAAAGTGGTATATAAATATTTGTCGTATTCATACTTCATGCAATCAAACGGGTGATGGGGCTCCGAATTGCATGGGAGCACCTTTCGTCCACATAGTCCCACACACTCCATTGGACATGCAGATGTTGAGCACACCGTTGGGGCGGAAGTGGGAACAGACTCACTCCTCCCTCCATCCATCCACGGAATGTGTAGAGAGGGAGCAGATCTTGGGCCCAGTCACACCGCCTGCGGCCTGTGATTAAAAACATCAACAACTCCCTAACCCCTAAAAGATCCTGGTAGGCAAAAGGAACTGGAGTGAGAAGAAGCCGACTGGACTGGGTATTGGAGGGAAAGGAGGGAGGGATGCAAAGGAAGCAGCCAACCAAGGAAGGGGTCTTGACAAGCTTTGGGGAGAGGCTCAGCCCTTGGCTTGGCTCCTCTGCTGAGTACTGGCCTCCTTGCAGGGCAAAGTGCTAAAGCCAGCCAGCAAAGGGTGTGATGGACCAGGAGGGGAAGGTGAGCCATATTCAGCAGAACATAACTCCTCCCTGTTACAAGCCTGTATTGAAATGGTGCATTTCATGGGAGGTGGAGTTTGGACTTCAGCTCAGCCATTCCGCTGCCAGGCATCAAGGACTCCTTCGCAGTGTTACAGGCCCTGGAAAGGTATGGGGAGCGCATCCTGGTGGCACTCTTGCAGAGCTAGTGGTTGTAAGGACCAGCACCTTCATGATGCCTCCCGGCTATCATGACAGGGCTGATGAGTTCATACAGATTATAGTGGCCCTGTATATCACCCCATGTGGAGACTCCTGTTCTCACAAACAGCACCACAGCACGAGTGTTATCTTAATGGCATGTGGGGGCCATGGGCTCCTGGCTGGGCAATGCGCCAGCCAGGTAAGTATGCTGGTGCCACAACTGGGCATCACTCACATGGAGTTGCCACTTATGGAAGCTGGTACATGCAGATGCTGCACAGGTGAGTGATCACAACAGCCTGGAAAAGAGCAGAAGTTGCCTGCTATGCTGTCCTTCCTAGACCTTGCAAACTGTTCCCTATCGGGCTTTGCATCTACCCTGGTGAAGAAACATGTCTGATTATTCCAAACCGAAAAGAACGTTTTCATGGCCCTTGAATCCTATTTTGTGCTTTTGATCAGTTTGCACGGGTGACTCTGTTACCCCAACCAAGTTATATGACTGTGTTCCAGATGAGAGCTCCCTTATCTTTAAGCATTCAGTCACTGGACTATTTTGATGGGGCAGTTTCTGAGGAGTGGGCATTTGACATGGCAGTGCTGGATGGCTTTCAAACTAGTCACGAAATCTGCAGTGGGCCTGGGAAGCACACAGCTGTTACCGTCTTGCATGCACAATTATTATTACACTAATCCACAATCAGAGAGACCAAAGCAGGGTTCTGCTGGGCATTATGTAAGCACAGAGCAGCTGGGGCAATAACCTTTGCTAGCTGAGAGTTGCAGGAAAAGAAAAACAACAGCAGAGCGAACTCTATATGAATTGGAAAATCCAGCATTCAGGTAATCTGAATATTAATAGCCAGCCATGTCAATGTAATTCTGCTCTCAGGCATAATGTTCAGGGAAACGCCGAAAACAAACAAATCAAACATTAAAAATGGATGTGTAGCCCTTTTTGTTACTACATTTGTATCCCACCACCATCATCATTTATTTATGGTCTTTGACCAAAAAGATTAACAGAATAAATTAATAAAAAAAGAAGAAAAGAAAAAGTAAAAAGTATGTACGTATATATAATTAAAACATTAAGGCATTAAAACACACAGTACTATATAATCAACTATTCCTTTAAGATTCACAATCTAGTGGCCACATAACATTATTTGGCTACTGCATAAGTAGTTGTTGCATCTTTATCAGCCAGTAAACGTGTTACAACAAGATCTTCAGATTGTCCCTTCAAGTCATTCATCAATGGGCTAATTAACTGATACCATCTCCTGATAGACTGAACACTTTAACAATATGTGGGCCATGGTTTCAACCGCCTCACCACAGGGGCACTTCCGTTCTTCATAGGGTAATTTCACATATTTCCCACAAAGCATCACCGATGGGAAAGCATTAAATCTAGCCCCAGAGAATGCCCATCAGAATTTACTTAAGGTGATCGTGAATTATGTTGCCAGGATAATTATATCCACCTTAGTATATAAAGATTTGTAAAAAGATGGCAAACAAGCCTTCTATTTGTATCCCACCCTTTAACCAAGGAACTTAGGATGGCACGCATGGGGATATCTCACTTTATTTGTACAAGAATCCTAGGAGGTGGATGAAATGGAAATAAAAACCCTATTTACACAAGTGTCCAATATTTGCACAATCTAGTCCTATTCACACATTATGTTCAACACTTGAAATCAATCAGTCTCTTCATTTCGGTCAATGACCAGCTTAAACGACACTTGAAAGACAAGTGTACAGTGTACACAAGTACAGCTCTGCACACAGGTACAGTTATTCACATGTTAGGTTGATCACAGGTGCAGCAATACACTTCCTATCAGTACCACGTACTTGAGGGGCCCATATTTAGGTCCACTTTTTAAATGGAAAGGTTTTAGGCAGGTACAGTCATCCACACAAAAACATGTAGGCATGTGCAGACTACACTCGTACAACATAATACACTGTCTATAATGTACACAGATACAGAAGTGTACACATGTACAATTATTCACCTGTAAGGCTGAATGCAGGTACAGCAGTATACTTCCTGACCATGCATTTGAGGGGCCTGTACCCAGGCTCACTTTTAAGGTGCATGCAGGTACAGTCGTTCATGCAGAAATATGTATGTGTGTACAGACTTCTGAATGCAGGTGTAACATAATATCCGAACAGGGCATGGTGTCTTGCCAAAGACTCTCCTGTAAGCTTCATAACTGAGCAGCGATTTGGACTAAGACTGTGCTGCAGGATGGGGCTGGGGGCTGGGCTTTAATCCTTTGCCGCCGTTGAGGTCCCACTCTGGATCAGGGCCCCTTATAGCTGCTACTGGAACACATGCAATACCTAACATTGTGCTTTGTGACACATTCAGGTTGACCCTAAGTTGAAGTTCTTCATAGTTCTGATTCAGGAGGAGGGTAGGCCATGCTGGGTCTCACAGGCAGCCCTTTCCCTCAGGCTTAACAGTGGCACCAGAAATACAGGTGAAACTCAGAAAATTAGAATATCGTACAAAAGTCCATTAATTTCAGTAATGCAAATTAAAAAGTGAAACTGATATATGAGACAGACACATTACATGCAAAGCGAGATAAGTCAAGCCTTAATTTGTTATAATTGTGATGATCATGGCGTACAGCTCATGAAAACCCCAAATCCACAATCTCAGAAAATTAGAATATTACATGGAACCAAGAAGACAAGGATTGAAGAATAGAACAATATCGGACCTCTGAAAAGTATAAGCATGCATATGTATTCAGTACTTGGTTTGGGCCCCTTTTGCAGCAATTACTGCCTCAATGCGGCGTGGCATGGATGCTATCAGCCTGTGGCACTGATGAGGTATTATGGAAGACCAGGATGCTTCATTAGTGGCCTCCAGCTCTTCTGCATTGTTTGGTCTCATGTCTCTCATCCTTCTCTTGGCAATGTCCCATAGATTCTCTATGGGGTCAGGTCAGGCGAGTTTGCTGGCCAATCAAGCACAGTATACTGTATACTTTTCAGAGGTCCGATATTGTTCTTTTCTTCAATCCTTGTCTTCTTGGTTCCATGTAATATTCTAATTTTCTGAGATTGTGGATTTGGGGTTTTCATGAGCTGTGCGCCATGATCATCACAATTATAACAAATTAAGGCTTGACTTATCTCGCTTTGCATGTAATGCGTCTGTCTCATATATCAGTTTCACCTTTTAATTTGCATTACTGAAATTAATGGACTTTTACACGATATTCTAATTTTCCGAGTTTCACCTGTACAATACTGGGCAGGAGTGCGTGACGTCATGCTCACAGGGCGTGGCTCAGGCTCTAGAAGGGTTCCGAGCGAACTCCCCCCCCACCCCCGGCTGGACTCCAGATCGCCCCAAGTGAGCTCTCCCCTGTCCCTTTCAGGCAGAATGACAACCTGAGAGTATCAGTCTAACAAAAGGGATTCAGAGTAGAGACAGCATGAATGGGGAATGCCCTTACTGGCTGTCTCTACACCTCATGCCCCTAGTGGTCAATAGCACTGCTGGTGCTAAGAGTCGATGCTGTCAGGAGCTGTTAAGCACATCTTCTTCAGATTGCAGCATGATGACAACCCTCCCAATGAGCAGTCGTCAACTGTTATGATAGAGCAGAAATGGAGGAGCTAAGAGCTTGCAATATTATGATTGTGGTTTTTAAAAATAATAAAAATGCTTGGTATTGTGTGCTGTGCATGGCCAAGTGGCCCTAAACCACTGAGCAGGATACTTGTATAGCATTATCCTTAGAGAAGAGTGGTTGTCTCAAAGCCAGTTGTCCTTGGAAAAGCCACTTCCTGTTAGATGGTTGCTTAGTTTGTTAGATTTTTGCAGCTAGCTAGGTCAATCAATTTTTATTTCGATCAAAGATCAAATTCAGAGTTTAACGTGTGAATGTCCGCTGCATGGCACACATGCTCCACCTGACTGTGAGGGACACCCTTGGCCTCAAGGAAGTGAAGGTGTCCGGGGAACAGGGCCGTTCCATGTTAGGTGCTGTTGCTGCCACGGCTGCACTTGTGGAGGTCCCGCAAGATTGCAGCTCACTTCCCCTGGAGTGAGAAGACCAGGCATCTGCTATGCGAGTTAAGTATCTACTTTCTGGGAGGTTTAGTGAGGGCAGCAGGCTAGGCACCTTGCCATTTCTCATTGGTTCTGTGGCTGCAGTCTAACTAAGAAATGCCCTATATCAGCTAGTGCTGTGAAGTCTCCTTGTCCCAAATTGCAATCAGCCTATCAATTTCGAGTGTAATCTGAGAACCCTAGGAACCAAACGTTAGGATATTTTTAGAGTTCTAAATTTGCTCTGGAGCAGCTTGCCAAAGACCACTTAGTGAGTTCATGTCAAAGGCAAAATTCAAACTAGGGGCTTCCAGATTTGTGGCTCAGTCTCCTAACCACTGTTCCTCTTCTTTTCTGTGTCATTGTACATCATGATAAACGTGTACCATTACTGACTTCTGGCATTTGCTATATACTTACAAATGTAGAATCCTGGCATTTACTATATGCTTACAAATGTCAAGGTGGAAGCAGATATTCTAGTAGCAGCTATGGAATAGGCCTGGTTCACACAATCGTTTGAATCTAGGTTTAATGTGGGTTACGAATGTTAGTGTGATTGTGGATGGATTCTCATGACTGCAGGAATTGTGATTTCTGCTGGTTACCCACATTTGTGTGATCCTGTGAACCCATGCCACACGCGCAATCTCAGTTCTGTCCTGAGATGAAAACCAGGATCAGCCATCGAAGGTGGCAGATCATGAGGTCCTCCAAACCATGACCCACTGATTACGTAAACCCATGCCTCTTGCCTATCCTGGTTACATGCCCACCACATGCACTTGAACTGAAGATTGAGATTGAGAAGACTGGGGGGTGCAAATGGAATGAAGGAATTATAGACTACATTTCAGGGCTGTCGTAAGCAACTACCTCTCAGCCCCCCCCCCCAATAAGTTGTCAGTAATTGGGGAAAATAACATTGTACACAGAGAAATTTCCTACAGCTACTTAGAAAAGGTCCATCCAAGCCCTTGAGTCCCAACCTTGAGAGATCCAGAATGGGACTAGCTAGACATTGAATTCATCCTGTTGAATGTAATCCTTCAGAATACAGCAGTGTCAAAGATAGCAATGACTGGGATTTTAAAAATTTGCCAGTTTGCTAAATTTATAGTTGTTGTTGTTGTTTTTAATGTTGTGTTAAGTCACCTATATTGGTTGGCATATCAATTTTCTAAACCGATGGATGAATTTTTAATTGGTGTGTTGGTTAGTTGGTGGGTTGGTTGGTTGTTTACAAGACAAAGTTTTTGTTTTCTCAATAGCCAGACTTCTATTTGCAAAAGAGGACTTGTGAGGGACACAAATGTCTTAAAACAAGGAATGAGATTTTGCAACATAGCATGTACGCAAATACATTATTAACAATGGATTTTAATATACAGCAGGCGGGGGGAAGAAACACAAGCGTAAATTCAACACTTCAGTAAATTCTGTACCATGACAACCTAGTACTGAGGCAGAATCAGATTCATTATACATCATTAAAAATTAAAGTAAGATGAATCTCAGTAGGGTGTCTTGCTGTTATCTTTAATGTGTAATCTTAGAGAGAAGACTAAAAAGTTTCATTTAACCACTTGACTATCTGTTGGCTAGCCTTTGGCTGCAATCCTTCATGAAGTTATTTGTGTGAAAATCTTACTGAAGTGAACTGAACATACATGAAAACCAATGAGTTGCACCAATTCTTTGCTGTAATCACAGTTCTCTGTATCTTTTGTCTTTTTGAGCAAACATTTAGTTGACCTCTTTCCCACAAGTGTTGTTTCTCCTTAATTTAGCTGTGGTGCTTGGAGTGAAAGCAGGGCTACAAAATCTGTTGTCTGAGAAGACGTTTTGAGAGTGGAGGGAGGAGTTATTCCCTAAAGGAACAGGATGGAAATGAACCATCAGCCAGGCACAGCAATGAGTGGTGCATTATTTATTCGCCTAGCTTTGAAAACATCGATAATGTAAAGATGGTACATAGTTGAATATGATTTTGGGAAACATCTTTTACATTGGCAAATTTTCCAAGAAATGTTAATATTATTTCCCATTAACTTTTCTCTGGCTTAAATACATGCAGAAAAAGAATAGGTTCCAACATAACAGAAAGATGGTTACCACCTGGCTTAAGCAGCCTGGCAGGCTTAAAAAAACAAAAACAAAACCTCCTTTTACAAGAGTGAATGCTAATCAGTGGTTAATTTTATATTTCTGTTAAGAAAATTAATTGACTTGTATGAACAATGATCACATGCTCTTCTTGAGAGAGGTGGGATTGTGAATTTGGGCAAAAGATACCTTTTCACAAATTCATTGAGGACACGTCTATCAATGGCTATTTGTCTTGATGACTATAGGCTACCTCCAGGTTCACATGCAGGAAGCCTCTGAATACCAGTTGCTGGGGAGCAATGGTGGGAGAGGGGGCATCTTTTCCTTCTTGTCTGTGGGTTTCTGAAGCCTGGTCTGACTTAAGTTGACTAACCTGCCAGGGTGTTTGGACAGAGGGTATTGTGCCTTAGCAATCAATAGACCAGGTCCCTTATAGGCCTAAATATTCTAGGTCAGGAAGATGGGAGTGTTGGGATTTTGCCATAGCATTGTCTCGGTTCTTGTACTAGACATGCTTGTCTGTATGTTTTGTCTCTATGTATTGGCTTGGGGGTGGAGTCACTGGCCAAGTTCACACATAACACCAAGCTGGAGTCAAAGGTGGCAGAGGTTGTAACTCCAGTACGTCCAAATGTGTGAAATGGCAGTTCTGGGATGATAGCAACTTCCGGTTTGCCTTGGCAAACTCCAGTTTGAAACTTTGGTTAGCACAAAGGTTAGCCACTGAGACCTGAGGTTTGGCTGCTGATTTCGTGCTGATTTCCAAACTGCAATCATAGACGCGGCGGTGCAGACCTGCCCAAAGACATGGCTGCTCCTTGCCTTTGGTGCTTCTTGCTGGCTGCCTTTTGGAGCTGTGACAAGCTCTGACAAGGGGGCCCCTCATGTCCCTGTGTCATGAAGTGAAGCTTGATGGGGGAGGCCTCACCATGACATGCCCCCCCATCATTTACAATCTTGCAGACAATATTGTTGCAGTGGAAAAAACGTGGGGGTGCTGCCTTGTAATATGGAGCTTGGCCAAATCTTTAAAAGACTCCATGAAACTCCTTCATGCCATGGGCAGCACGGAGGTGTGGGGATCGGGATACCCCCGGGAATTACCCCTGGTTTAGGGTATTTTATCTGTGAAGAAGACTTGAAGAAGTATTCAAACTGTGTCCTCCCCCCCCCCATTGAAAAAGAAGCTTTGACTTAGCAACATAACATTTTGAGGGTCCCCCCACCCCCCAAAATGTTATAACAAGCTACAGCTCTTAATTATTGACTTCATTGGGAGTTTAAATCTTTAGATTTATTTCAGTCTTTAAACCTCTCAGTCTAAGTCCTTGGTAGCGGAAAAATCAAATCTCTGTGGTAATTAAATTACTGGAAATTTTTTGGAGGTAATGAGAACGGAGCATGCCCTGAAGGACTTCTGAAAGATCTTTAATACCATTTGGAAAAAACTAGGTCTTCCCTCCCCTCTCTCTAGAATATATGCAAACAGGTTAAAGCTGTAGGGGAACATAAATTCACATTGACTCTCTCCACCAAGTATTTAACAAGATACATTAAGCATAATTAGATCTCCTGCCTCCTGAGCAGGCTTCTTAGAGTCAGTTTCACGGGAAATACACCTGCTGCCATGAAGTGGCAATCAAAAAGTCCAGACAAATTTCATCTCACTTTCTGAAATGCTTGATTGTGCAGGCTTCCTTACAAAATATCCTCCAGTTTTAGGATTCAGACATTATTGCAGGTTGGCTATTCCACTATCCTAGTACTTAAGAGAGGCTGATTCACACATGCATCTGTATCACTGCATATCTCATCACTCAAGCCAAGTTGTGGCTTGCTACCTATGTGGAGCAGCTGTCACAAATCAGAAGTCACAGAGAGAGCTCTTGTTCATCTTACGTCACCATAAACACGAGGTTTTTCAGTGGAAGCAGTTCACATGTGAGTAGCTTTTATTATCTTTCTGCAGTTGCTGATGTTTTTTCACGTTCATTTAGGAACATAGGAAGCTGCCTTATATCATCAGACTATTAGTCCATTCAGCTAAGTATTGTCACTGGGCAGAAAGATGATATGTTTTATTCGTAAATAACAGTACCAAGCTGGGGAAATACTGGAATGAGATGGCCATGTTTTTTAGTTTTTTAAAGTAACCTACAAGTTACAACTGAACCTTCAAGGTTAATGGCAAGGTAAATAAATAAGTATATGTGCTTTATTGAATGCATGGCTTTCTGAACATCATGTGTTCAGACATTTCTAGGACAGCAAGAGCCTTCCGTGCCTCCCATGCCTCTAGCCAAAAAAAAATTAGTAGAAATTCTGATGTCATTAGGATTGGAAGGAAACCTCTTTGCCTTGCTTCAGTGGGCTTGAGAGAGCATATGGCAGGAGGAGAAGGTTATATAGCAGCATAACAACTTGCCTTCTGACAGAAGGAGAGAAAGTTCGTAATAAACAAACTAGGGCCTGGTTCATACCCAATGCCAAACCAGAATTAACATGGCAGAGGTTAGAACTCTAGTATGTCTGAACATGTGAAACTGAAGTTTTGCAGCAAAAGCGACCTCCGGTTTGTTATCAGACAAGCTGTGCTATCAGACAAGCGGAGAAGAGCACCCCTCTATGTGCATGGGACTGTGAAATCACAGTCTCCATTTTGGATGCTTCAGTTCATGGGACCATGCACTTTTCACCTACCTAAATTTGGTAAGGCTCACAGCTGGTTGCTCATCATGAGCAAAGCATGGGGCAATGCACCTTAAGGTCAGAATAGCAAAGACTGGATGGAATGACCCCATTCCTCTCTTCCAAAAGAGAAGGCATTGAGACAAGTGAGCAGTCTTTAATTCAAAAGATAAAGCAATCAAGGAAGGTGTGCTCCCTTTTCACGGGAAGATAACAGCCAAGTATTCCTTGAGAGTTGCACAGATAAGCGGAGCATTTCCTAAGTCATCCTTGAATTAACAAGTTAGTTGGAGAGGACTCAGGGAGATGAGCACATCAAAATTGGAAGTATCTAATCTATCCACCTAAAGGCACCCTGTTCTTGGATGGGCAGCCCAGCAATTCTTTCTTCACACACGTCCAGGCACATTTACATAGCTTCCTCTTGCCTTTGTCGGGCTAGATCCTCTCAACCAGATTACGCTCATGTAGTATTATACTCTTTTATTGAATCTGCCACTTTCAGGGTGTGTAGAATGGCTTGTAAACTGCCTCAGAGCACATTTTGAGGCATAGGTGCCTTTGGCCAAAGCACATGGTCTCAGAATCTGTTTGGATCACTATCCTGCAGACTCTCATACTGGTGAGTTGTAGCCCTTTGCTCCTCACTGTGCTTTTCCTGCCTTTCTGCCTATTTCCCACAAGGACATCTGCAAGTGCAATGAACGCATCTCCAGACCAAGAATAGGTAAACTAACCTCTTGCCTCTCTGAGTCTCCTCGCCCCCTTTTCCCTTCCTCCCTGCTCTCAAGCATTTTCCATGGCAAGGCTTAAGCCAGGCCCTGGTCAAGCACCTTAGCCAAGCTGGTTGATTTATAATTAGAAATTTAAACTAAATCACTGCCAGCTATAGTCTTTTTAAAAGAACATTAAGACTTATTGCCTTGCCTAACTACACTCATGCCTTCCTGCACCCCCATTTACTCTACATAAAACTGTTGTACTGCATTTCTGTCTCCCCATCATTTTCAAAATACAAAACATGCTCAAATTGAGACTGAAGCCAAACTGCTCCCTCTAGCCAAGCTGATTCCCCACTCCAAGCCAAAAGCATAATCAAAGTCTCTAGCTAGCATCTCTGGAGCAGTTCTGGTAATCGGTTTTCCTTGGTAAACTCCAAACTGAACCTGCAGTTTGCACAAAGGTTCATCACCGAAGTGTTACGTCCAACCCTGGATGCCGCCATAACTGCAGTTTCACACCGATTTTCAAACCACAACCATAGAGGTGTTAGTGCAGGCCTGCCCAGGGGCGTGGGTGCTCTATGCCAGTGGCTCTTCTTGCTTGCCGCCTCTTGGAGAACCAGCCCCGCCCCTCCTGCCACTTCTGTAGCTAAGGATTTGCCTGGCAACAACACCCCATTTCAGCCTTGCTCTCAGTGGGCATTCCCTGTCCCAGCTCTGTCCTTTACTCCCCACACCAGGCAAGATGGAGGGAAAGGGGATGGGATAACAGCATGGGCACCAAGTGCTGTACTCCCCAAGAAGTAAGCGACAGTCATGTATGTTCACAAGCACAAACACTCCAGGTGGCAACATAAGCAAGGTACCCATGGTGGTTCCCATGGTCAGTTTAAAGGGCAGCCCCAAGCAGGGATCCTGGAGCAGCCAAGTTCTGTTCCTCCCCCACCAGAAAAAACTTGGGGAAGGGGACCCTAACCCTAACCCAGCCCCTTCCACTTGTGGGTTATTGGCCCCTAGGCTTACTTATGAGAACTGTCTTTGAGGAGAAGGGGGGGCGCTCTGAGGTGTTCTTATTGCATTCTGCAACCCTTCTCGTCTATGAGCACTAGATGGTGTTTGAGCCCTTGCCACCCATTATTCCACAGACCACTCTCTCATGAGAGTGCCAGGCCCCTGGGTGCTTGAGATTGAGCCAGGATGTTCTATGGAGGAAAGCTACGGGGATGGGTATCTTGGTGAGTGCTGTCCTGGTTGTGGAGACTGCCGCCGAATTGCTGTCAGAGCACGCCACCTGCCAGCCCGTCCACCCACGTGCATACCTTGCCTGTGCTCTCACTGTCCCAGGTCAGCAGGAAGGAAACCAGGGCTCCTCTCTCCCGCAAACCCCTGCACCAGCAGATCTGCATACGGTGCAATGCCAGATCAGACCAGGGAATGCCAGATTGGACCCTCTTCCCAGAACCTCTTGCAGACTCAGTTTCATGTCATCTCCCAGCCTGCACCAGTGCCACAGATTCTCTTGTCCCCTGACCTGCTCTCTTCTCCCATAGCCTCCCACCACAGCTGGTCATTTAACAGAGTCCAGGGGATAAAAGGTAGACCCCCTGCCTAGCAACTCCAGTCAGCTTTCTCTGAATCCAGCAAAATGGCAAGTTGACTAGAAGTGAAGTGCTGGGAGGCAGTAGTAGGACCAGTGTCAGGGGCCAACCTTGTTGGGCAGCTGCTGAGGGCCCAGGACTATCAGAAGGGCCCACTGCTGATCCCTGCAGTGACTACTTCTGTGCCCATCATAGCCTTCTTGTGGTGGCGGCAGAACAATTCTTCCAGGGTCGACCCAGTTGGTGGGGGTCCATGGAGAGCAGTTTGCCAAAGGCTCCCTGAAACCTGGAGATGGCCCTAGTAGAAGCACCCAGCACAGCATTCCAAAACTGTGTGCCATAAGAAATGAATACATTAAATAACGCAAGGCTTCTGTACAGTTAAAACGTCTACCTGTAGAGACGACTTCCCACAGTGTATCTGCATGATTCAGGCCATGCCTCTTTCCAGTCAGATTCTCTGTGCCTGGACCATTCCAGAATTTCTAATGAAGAGACACAGCAGGTTCACCTGCCTTCAGGAAAAGCATCTTCAGAATAGTGAGTCATGCAAAAATACTGGGAGTTGGACTCTTCTGGCTGTAAGTGGTAAGCATATGCCTTTTTGGTTATATATGAAGCATGCTTCCCATTTTAACTCAGAAAAACAGGGTGCATCAGCCATCAGAAGTTTGGGAAACACTAGCCATTGTAGCAGCAAGCAGGAATGGTCCCCTTTGCTAAGCAGGGTCCACCCTGGTTTGCATTTGTAGGAGACTGCATGTGTGAGCACTGTAAGATATTCCCTTTAGGGGATGGACCTGCTCTGGGAAGAGCAGCTGCATGTTGGCATGCAGAAGGTTCCAAGTTCCCTCCCTGGCATCTCCAAAATAGGGCTGAGAGAGCCTCTGGCCTGCAACCTTGGAGAAGCCACTGCCAGTCTGTGTAGACAATGCAGAGCTAGATGTATCAGTGGTCCGACAGGGTATATGGCAGCACCATATGTTCCATTTATATGTTCCTAAACGTGCTATTCATTTTTATTTAATTTCATAACTATTATTTTGTTTCATCACAGTTCCTAATGTCTTTCACGATGAGTATACATTGCCTTCAAAAGAACAAGTTAGAACACACACACACACACACACACACACACACACACACACACACACACGTAATCACATGCACAGAAGGAGAGCTGGTGATAGGTTCTTCATATGTCTGGAGCTCAGAATTCCAAAGATGCTACAGAGCGACGGCACGTGGAAACAAAGGGGCATCCATAAGCAAAGCCAAGGTTGCTTGGCAATGCTAGTTGGGGACAACACTTGAACATGACAGCATGATGCAGGGAGACCTGTGCTAGATGGCCCCAGAATGAGCAATGATTCATAGTCTTGATGATGACAGCAGCCATGGCCTGGCTGAACTTTATACTTTTGTTCTTTGGCAGGTGCTATTCAGCTTTTCACTGGAATTATTGTAGTTGAAAGGCTGGAAATACCTGCCAGCACTCTAGGCTTTATTTCATAAACAAATGTTCCACAGGATGAATATAATAAAACAGCAGCATGGTTTTTCACTTCTGATACGACTACTTTTGAAAAGAGAAGTGCGTGCTGCAAGGCTGCTGAGAAGTGATGGAGGCTGGGTGGGTGAATAATTGCATAAGGATTTGGCAATCTGGAGGTAGCTGGTTGTGAGGGTGATAGTTTGCTGTGTTTTAAATGGTTGTACATTTGGAGGCGTATCTGGAAATAAGCAGAACCAGGATGGATGATGATAACACGGCTGGCACTTATCCTTGCTCTAAGTCTAATAAAACTTCCTAGCAGTCAGGATTTGTTACATCTTTGCATTTGGAAAACAATTATACTGTTAAATCATATTAGTTTGGTTTTGGAAATGTAAAACATTTGAATGACCATAAATTTGAAAGGAGACTACCAAAGGAACGAGAGCTGGGGAAGATGTTATGGTGGTGGCTCTGAATCATCCCTATCCCAGCTACGAAGGGACAGTGGATGTACCATGGAAATTATGATTGCTCTTTCCAACCTGTCTAATTCCGTTCCAATCTTTTCCAACCTGTCCTTTCCCAACCTTTTCTAACCTGAAAATTCAATTTCAGTCTTTCTCTGAGAGCACATAAAACAGGCCTGGCTTTAAGGTATTTTGGTTGGCTCTCCTCTGGGCAACAGACCTTTACTTTAAACCTCTTCAGGGTACCTATCCCTTCTTGGAACATTGCAGGATAGGGTTTTCTATATTGCTGGCTGTCGAATCCAAGGAAAAGAGTTGTGGTATGCAAGGATAAGGCACTCGACTGGAGGCCCTGCTCCTCCTGCCACCTCTGTAGCTAAGGATTTGCCTGGCAAAGGAAAAGAGGAAAAGAGTTGTGGTATGCAAGGATAAGGCACTCAACTGGAATCAGGAACATTAATAGAAACAGAATGGAATTGATATTACGTACAGAGAGGCAAGTGCAGACTCTGCTTTTCAGTGCTCTTGCTGCTGGCTTTGTTAGCCCCACCTCTACTCCAGGGCTGGACTAAAAGTAACTAAAGCACTGTTCAAAAGCTGGCCTGGATCAAGGAATGGATTAACCAAAAACACCACACTGGCCTTCCTGTCAGGTCCAATCTTTCTTCTAAGTCCAGTTTCAATTACTTCAGCCAGTGTTGACTAAACAAGTTAGGCTGCTCTCTATTTATTTAGTTTGTAAGTCCCTCTGTTATCCTTTATATTTTACAGCAACACACACACTAATCCTACTAGTGGTATATATTCTCCGGTCTACAGTTTCACTCCTGTCTCTACTAGTGGACTTAGGGGCCTGTTCATGGGTGTATCTAGGGTGGGGCAGGCAGGGCAAGTGCCCCGGGCACCACTTGAAGGGGGCGCCATTTTCTAAATTTTTTTTTTTTTTTTAAAAAGGCTCCTGAAAACAAAATGGCCACCGCGCACACTCAGATGGCCTCTGTGAGGCCCCAGGCCATGCCAGGACACGCAGAGGCCATTTGAGCATACACGGTGGCCATTTTGTTTTCAGCAGCCATTTAAAAAAAATGGCCACCGCACATGCTCGAATGGTCCCTGTGAGGCCCTAGAGGTCAGCGGGGGGGGGACCTTTGCAGACCCCCTCCCCACAGCCTTTAGGAAGCCCCCCAAAGGGGCTACAGGTAAAAAAATGAATTTAATATAATATAAGTCACTGTACACATATTTAGTTTGGCACTATGTACAGAGAATCAGGGCTTGTGAATACTGAGCTGCAACATATGAGCTACGATTGTATCTGGGAGCTAGGATTTGCTCTTACTTTGCTTCTTGTGATAAGTGAGTCAAATGTGATGTCTTAATAATATGGCTATTAATGGTGAGTTTGTCTTTGAATCAGTGTGAAATCCTCAGTATTAAGGCCCACTGGGAGTTTCTTGCTCTCTTTCTCTCATTTTAACTGCCTTTCTGAAATACTAGAATATATTCAAAGCAGTGACACAGTTTACTCTGCATATCCTTTAATTATTTTCAGAGTATCTGGGAAAAGTCAAATTCTCCATTTATTTTTAAAACTTATGTAATAGTGATGCTACAATGCATAGTAGAGAATTAGACAGACACCTGTTTAGTTTTCCAAGTATACCTCCACATAGTTTTGGGGTATTTCATGAGCCCCAGCATACTGAAATTTGTAGTTCACCAGCATTTTTTGGTCTGGCTGCATCCACTGCTAAATAGTTTTTGAAATATTAAAAGATTTATGAGCTTGACTTGCATTTTTGAGCTGTTATTATGGTAAAGTTATCTGAAAGATGGGTGTCAGATGTTTGGACAGGGGGCACAATTTCAGTGCTTGCCCTAGGTGCTATTTTCCCTAGATACGCCTCTGGGCCTGTTGAACAGTGCTGATAAATCTCTTCATGAATCACCATCACTGAAGCTGTTGCATCTATCTATCTGTCTCTCTCTGTGCATACAGATGGATCCGATGCTGGCGAGAGCCAGCGTGGTGTAGAGGTTAGAGTGCTGGACTAGGACCGGGGAGACCTGAGTTCAAATCCCCATTCAGCCATGATACTAGCTGGGTGACTCTGGGTCAGTCACTTCTTTCTCAGCCTAGCCTACTTCACAGGGTTGTTGTGAAAGAGAAACTTAAGTATGTAGTACACCGCTCTGGGCACCTTGGAGGAAGAGCGGGATATAAATGTAATAATAATAATAATAATAATAATAATCTGCAGTTACTTATAATAAAGCTGCACATTTTTTCCATTACGTTGTACACAGTGTGGATTTCTTCCTCCTCCATAAAGGCACAAGCCTTGTGATTCCCTTTTCTTTTTCTGACACAATGGGGGTATATACTGAGGGCTGGCCTGTTCCCGAATGCTTCTGCCTGCTTGATGAGATCATCAAAGGGGGCTCTCCTCTGTGTGTTGATGTTGAAGAAGGCTTGATTGCCATGCATGTGGGGCAGGGTCTTCTCAGTCATTGCCCCCAGGCTTTGGAATATTCTCCCAATAGACCTCCACTCTTCAGCTTCCTTCACTTCCTTTAGGAGGCAGATAAAGACCTGGCTATTCACTCAGACTTTAGACTTTAAGAGGAGCTGTTTTCTTTTTGGCGTCTCTGTGTTGTATTTATTATTTTATTGGCTGTGCTCTTTCAATTTTTATAGATTTTAACATTGTTTTTAGTACACATAAACTGCCTTAAGATAAATTTGTTATGAAAGGTAGTATAGAAATTTAACAAATAAATGTGGGGGGCATTCTTTTCTGGTGTGGTTACTGCCTCAGGTGCCAACATTATCAATATCACCATCAACTTCATTTTAATCCCATCCTTCCTTCAAGGAGCTCAGGACAGCATCTGTAGGCATCTCTCTTCCACCCCACTCACCAAATATATCTTCACAACAACTTTATGAGGCAGGTTAGGCTGCTAGAGAGTGACTGTCTCAAGGTCATCGAATGAGTTTGCAGCTGAGCAGGGAGCCAGCGTGGTGTAGTGGTTAGAGTGCTGGACTAGGACCGGGGAGCCCGAGTTCAAATCCCCATTCAGCCATAAAAACTAGCTGGGAGACTCTGGGCTAGTCACTTCTCTCTCAGCCTAACCTACTTCACAGGGTTGTTGTGAAAGAGAAACCCAAGTATGTAGTACACCGCTCTGGGCTCCTTGGAGGAAGAGCGGGATATAAATGTTAAAAATATATATAAAATAAATAAAAATTCAGGGTGTCTCATCAGTTTGACACTCTATCTAGTGCAGCACACAGCATCTTTGGGGCCTGCCCTGTGCTTGCTTCACAGATCTTAAGAGACAGTTCTTCAGCTGTTGCAATAACAACTTGCATGTTTATCACTGAATTTTCCTCTTTCAGATCTCCCCAACAGACCATGAGAAGGCAAGCTCATCACAGTGGGAGGAATAACTTCACACCAAACTTGCTAGCATCCCGCCCACACAACACAAGAACCAAAACCTGTGTAATGAGCCACCAACCATTTGATTCTGCAGGAGACATGTTGTGGTTCTCTTCTGAGCTTTACCTTTCAATTTAAAAGTATCACTTAAGGGACTCTCAGCTTGCACTCTTCTGTAGCTTGGGATTAAAATAGCAGAGCCACAAAGTCGCTAGGATGGAGATGATGGACAGTTTTGCAAATTGTTCCAAGTGAACCATAAAACTGTCACATAAATGAGACATGCTAGTTGTGATGCCCCCATGCTTTCCAGAAAGCTTCCAGAAATGAAGCAGGGCTATAATGGAAGACTTTGGTATGGTATTAAAAATTAATTAGGGCTTACACAAGATGAATATAAAAAAGGATTAGCAACACACTGTCGATTTGCCAGAGCAGAGATCAAGCAAAAGGATTTCTCTGTTTGTTAGGGTGTTTGAACTTTGGCAGCTTGGCTCATTATACTCAGCCACACACCCACACCAAAAATGCACATTAGAAAAAACAAATGGACGGAATAAAACATTTTTGTTCCCCTTCAGTCATCCCTTCCATTTAGCTCAACACACAATGCAAGGGAAGCGCTTCTTTTCAATTATTCACAGAGCGGCTGACTGGAAGTCTTCTGGAATGCTGCCTTGGGAGGTGACGTGATGGTCAGAAGCTTTTGTGGAGAATGGAATGTGTGACTTGGCACTCAAGGGCGACCACGGATGAGGAAAGAGTCCAGGTCTGGAAGAGGTGTACCCTTCAAGAACTTCCCATGCTAGCAGCAGTGGCGGTGGCGGCGGCAGCAGCAGCAGCAGCAGCAGCAACAACAACAACAACAACAACAACAGATAAATCAAAATTTGTCTATGCATAACTTGTGCTTTATGAGCAAGGGTGTGTGTATTCCACACTGACTCTGCCCCCACCCACCAATTCTGTGTTCAGCCAGTCCAGTTTCTGTGCCAAGGAAAGTTAAACCCCACAACCTGCAAAATTATGCAAATCTGACAAATGTGCATGGTTTATTTTATCTTGAATAACTTAATCTCCTTCTGCTAGTCATGGGGAACCCCACCCCTTGGACCACTGAAAATTTTATTCATCCACCACCTCATATTTCAACTGGTCTTGCCTATACAGTTATCTTCTCAACCATAAAGGCTAGGAAACAAATGAAAACCTGAGCTCTCAAAAAGCTGAGTTCTGCAGCTGGCATCACAATGCCAGATATATACAGAGCCCTGCTCATAAGCAAACAAATGAGTTTAGTATGTAGGGCCTCAAGACAGTTAAATACCCTCAGTGATTGTGGGTCTGAGTCTTGCTTCATCTCATCCTCTCATCTGCATACAATCAACCCACTTGTATTGATCAATCCATGTTAGAGACATTTGTATGCAAAAGGTGCAAACAGTGCTTCCCCCAGTGTGCTAGAGAGAAACTGCCACTCCTTGTCTGCACAGAGAGCTCAGGGAAGAAAGCAGTTATAGTTTCTCTTCTTTCCACCACCTCTTCTTTTCTGGATTTTCTTTTTCTTTCTTTCCACCATCTTTTCTTCCTGGGCACTTTCCAAACTAGCTGCTCAACAGCAGCAAAATGCCTCCATTCAGGCAAATTGCATTCAAAACATAAACAGCAGGGGGAGCAGTCTCGCGGAAACGAACAACCCGAGAAAAAACAGCAACTTTCTTACCCTCGATATACGACACCCTAGCTCTATATCATAGCGATTAAATTCGAGACAAGGCATTTGCAATGTGAACGGCACCCTGCTGTCCACGTAGGGACTGTGGTGTCACAACACAGGAAGTGTGGAAGCACATTTCCGAGATACGACGTGATCCCGTTGCAGGGTCTAATCTGGAAAGCTCCCTGCTGGATTTTGCAGAAGGTGCCTGTGCCTTCTGCAAAAGCCTAGCGTGAGGACAGAGAAAACACCTTTCCCTTCCCCCAGGTTTGATGGACATCACAGTACTCAAGACAGGGAAGGGACTGGTGGCAGGCAAGCCCAAATAATGATAATGCAGCAGGGAAGTAACTTGCCTAGGGAGCAAGAGGTTGCCGGTTCGAATCCCCACTGGTATGTTTCCCAGACTATGGGAAACACCTATATTGGGCAGCAGCGATACAGGAAGATGCTGAAAGGCATCATCTCATACTGTGCGGGAGATGGCAATGGCAAACCCCTCCTGTATTCTACCAAAGACAACCACAGGGCTCTGTGGTTGCCAGGAGTCGATACCAACTTGATGGCACAACAACGAGTAAGCCAAGACAAAACTTGTGGACCTTTGATTCACTTCGAATAATTTCCCATGGAATTCTCCTGCACCTTCTGGCACTATATATGCATGCTATTTTTTATTTTAACATTTCACTGAATATTCAACATTTATATTTAACATTTGATGGTATTTGATTTCAGTGGGTTGTACCCAAAGTACCATGAATGCAAGGAATCTTAGCAGATTTCCCTTCTGCCCACTGGAGCCCCCAGCACCCCCTGAAAAATCACGCCTGAGGACTGAGGGGACTATCGGTAAGATGTGGGATGTGGCAGGGAGGGGAGGCAGAGGGAGGAAACTGGACGGAGGCAAAATACCTGTGGCAAAGGACACAATGGGCCTTTGCCACAGCCTTGGGGTTGCAAGCTTACAATGAGATCCTAACTACATTTACAGAGAGGTAAAAGTGGTGTAGTGGTTAGAGTGCTGGACTAGGACCGGGGAGACCCAAGTTCAAATCCCCATTCAGCCACGAGACTTGCTGGGTGACTCTGGGCCAGTCACTTCTCTCTCAGCCTAACCTACTTCACAGGGTTGTTGTGAAAGAGAAACTCAAATATGTAGTACACCGCTCTGGGCTCCTTGGAGGAAGAGCGGAATATAAATGTAAAAATAATAAAATAATAAAAATAAAATAAAAAATCCTAGTAGCCCTTATCCTTGTTGTAATATCATGATGTTCTGCAATTTATTGCCATGATTGTAATTGGCTGCTGCTGCTAATGGGTTTTTTTTGGGGGGGAGGGCAGAGAAATGCAGAGTGTCATGACATCAGGAAGCAGTTAAGGAGGCTGTTCAGCCTGGGTAGGGCTGCTTGTGTGGAGTGCTGGGGTCCCAGTGCTGCCCCACTGAGTAGCCCAAGTTTTTTCACTCAGGCTTTTACTGAAGTCTAAGGGTGTGAGTGCGCCCTTCCATCCCAGTCCATGGCTGTGTACATGCTCAGGCTGCCGGCACAAAGCCAGGCCACAGGAGTGCCCAGCAGTGGGGGAGTCCCCCGACGCACTGCACTCCTGGAGTGGTGCATTATGGGATTCTAGAGGACTTCCTCCTCGGGTTCCTGGGCCTGCTGCTCACTATGGCTCCACTCATTGGTCGTGCGAGTGGCAGAGCCTTCAGATCAGCACTGCTCATGGGCAGGGAGGCAGGGAGGAGCCTGCCTCCCCGTCCACCCGCTCCACCGCCAGGCATGTGGGTCGTTTCAATGACCTTAAGTTATGTTAGACATTATGGAGGGAGAGAGAGGAGCCAAATATCCCGTTGCCATTTTAGATGGCAGCCATGCATTTAGCTGAGTGTCTAATGTGGCCCTAAAAGTAAACAATGAGGTTGCTGACAGGCCTTCCTAGGGAAGCGTTCCTGTAATAGTGGTGCTACTACAAAAACAAACAAACAAACAAACAAAGTCCACCCCATAGAGATATAATGCAGTCCCCAGCCACAAATCGTTATGCGAAGTGCTGTGCACATTTTATTTATGTCATTATTAGTCAAGCAAGCCAGAGTAATGGCAAGAAATGAAATTTGTGTCTGTCAGGCAGCAGCTGAGCTCCCTGTGTGGTGTAATAGTTACTGAAAACCAATTCCCTCTACTGGGATTTTAAACTGCAGATTATTGTCAATTTCTGCTGCTTTCTTAACAGACCTGAGAGAGCCAATAAAGCTATCACCAAAGGAAGAAAATGGAGATGGGTCACCACATGCTGTGGAAAGTAGAGACTGGTGTTATAAAGTCATCACTATTGATTAGATTGCCTTAAGGACAAGGGCAGACACTATGGGCTCATTCTTATGACTGGAAGCCCAGCAGAGGAGCTCCCAGCTAGGATTCAGAAGCTGCATGGCTCCCAATAATGGATTGTGTGGGCAGCAAAAAAGCCAGTCAGAGGACTGGGACATCATTGTTGGGGAAACAATCCTAGTTGGTTGGCGTGGGCAACCAACCTCCTCCACCCCTGGTCATATCTACAATTTACTATGTCAGTTGCCCACATCAGCCAGCTAGGATTGCTCTCCCACACAATCACTGTCTGATCCTCCAACTGGCTTTTTTTCATCACCCACCCAATCCGTTACTGGGAGCGTACATGGCGTTAGCTGGGTGCTCCTGCGCTGGACAAGACTCACAGACAGGAAGCCAAGAGAAGTTTTAGAGAGAAGGAAGTTATAATGAGGATGTCTTTTCCAAAGCAAAGCCAAAAAATAAGTGGAGCATTATTGTGAGATTTGTGTGCTTTTCAGGCCATAAAGCGCATGCTTTGTGTGCAGAAGGTCCTAGCTTCAAACCCTGCCATCTCTACCTGAAGCAGAGAAAGAAGACCCCTGTCTTAAACCCTGAAGAGAGCCATTCCCAGTCACTCTAGTAGCCAAGACTGACGTAGAAGCACTAAGGATCTGATCAGTACAAATTGTCTTATGTTCATAATAAAAATAGAGGACTAGAAATTTAAAAACCTAAACAGATAAAATGGAGGACATGAAACTGAATAGCCTGTATGATCTTGAAATTGTGTCTTGTGGTCGCTTTTCTATTAAGCCTCATAATGCTTGTCCAAAAGGTGTTATTTTTAAATCTCTATTAATGAATTAATTATTATTGTTGTTGTTTCACATTATACACTGTAGTTTGTGTAGGAAGAACACTACACTACGGACAGAGAAATGTTGCATAGCAGTAAGGAATCGATTTGTGGGCACTGACTACATTTTTAGACTGCTTAAAAGGTTATATGAGCATCCCTACTTTTGAGAGATACATAGGGGGAGTGTTTAGCTGATAAAGGGTGAGACAATAACAGCTGAAAATAATAACTGTATCAGTGATGTCATAGGAACTATCCAATAGATACTTATGCACTATCCACAGATAGAATTAACTGCAGGTGGCATTCAAAACATTCTAGCCTGAGTGTTGGGAAGATGCAGTTTCCTCACAATAGAAGTACTAGCATGAGGTCAGATGTCTGGAGCCAAGGTACATGTTCCATAAACCCATTATTAAGAGACAGGCTTAAAATAGGCAGTGGACTGGAAGCCCCCCCACCTCCCACACCTCTCTCATCAAAAAGCAGGAGATGAAGGCCCTGATTCAGCTCAGAACCAGAGTGGGCAGGCAGGGGCGTAACACTTCCCTTTGTTCTGTTTTCCAACCCCAAATGCCCCTTGCAGATATAGTATTTGCCCCTGAAATGGATATTTGCTGCAAATAGGCACTTTGGGGGCTGATCTTTGTGTTGGAAGTTAAAGGACTTTACCCTGTCTCTTGTCTCAGACAGTGGAGGGCAGACTAGTGAGTCAGAGGGCTAGAGGGTCAAGACATTGGACATCCCTTCTCCACTGCTCTGACACTATCCCTTTGAAATGTAGATTGGTACTCTTACGGATTAACTTCCTTCTTCCTTCTCTTCCCTACCTGCCCGCCTACCTTGCAACATGGCAAGCCTCTCTCCCTGCACCATGTGTGCAGAGAAGATGCAGAATCCATCTGCATCCAGCTAGATAGATAGATCAGAGAGCCTAACTCCTCACTTTCCTATCTAGAATGGAGTTCCTTAATAAAATGCCTTATATATTGATTTGAAACTATGAATTGGCTCCAGGTTACTTTACTCTCAGCATACACGCATGCCTAACTAAATTTCCGCTGTGTTGTGCCTCTGTGCACTCTGCTATAATGAGAAAGGGATTCTCTCACCACAGAGAATTTCCAACACTGGTCATAAAATAGTCCAGTGGGAAAGTGTTAACCCCATACTTGTGCTGCAGTCCTGAGTTGGATCAGGTTCCACCTGCTTTCTGACAAAAAAGGGATGCTTCCATTGCAATTCCTGTTTTAAGCCTGCCTCTTAATGATGGGCTGAATGGAACATATAAGGCAGGTTCACATGACCTTCAAAATCGGGATAGGAGGATCAGATTTTCATGATCGTGAGAACCCGTGCACTTCCCTCCAGCCCAGGTTGCCTGTGGCAGGACTACTCAGCTTCTGTACCCAGCTTTTTACTAAGGGTGGAGGAGAGCAGAGCTCCCCCCTATCCTGATCATATGCTGGCATGTGCCACACTCTCACCTACATGGCAATAATAGACCCCTGCTGCCCAGACTGGCCCTCATCATAGAACACGCTAATCTCCAAAGCACATGTCATACTTCCAAAGCCCCAACACACCACTGCCAGAAAGCTGCCTGGCAGCACAGAACACATCATGTCGCCTGCATTGACCACACCCACTCACAACTGCCTTCTCATGCAGTCCCCAGCTCTGTAAAGGGGGCACAGCTAAAGGAGGTCAAATGGGTTCTGTCATAGGACAATCTCTGTGCCCCTGTGCACCTTCTCACAGCCTCCCTTCTTGGAGTCTTGCAGCTGCCCCCCCTTCTGTGGTGTGACTGAATGGGGACTGGTACCCATTCCCTTCTGGAACACGCCACTTGGATAGTCCAATCACAATGTAGCCTGTGCAGCAGTGACTGGTTCACCAGAATGCCAGGGGGCACTGCACCAGTGTAGGATGGAAACCAAGAGGTGGCTGGGTGGGGAATCAAGTTGCCACTGGAGTGGGTGATGGGCAATGGGGATGGAGTGTGTACAGGGGCATATCTAGGGTAGGGCAGGCAGGGCACGTGCCCCGGGCGCCGCTTGAAGGGGGTGCCATTTTTTAAAATGAAAAAAATGGCCACCAAAAACAAAATGGCCACTGTGCATGCTCAGGTGGCCTCTGTGAGGCCCTAGGTCATGCCAGGCCTCACAGAGGCCAATTGAGGATGAGCAGTGGCCATTTTGTTTCTGGTGGCCATTAAAAAAAAAAATTTTTTTTTAATGGCCACCGCACATGCTCAAATGGTCCCTGCGAGGCCCTAAGGCCGGGACGGGCTGTAGCAGTGAATTAAGAGGCTAGCAAGGAGAGGGGGAACCTTTGCAGACCCCCCGCCATGGCCTTTAGGAAGCCCCCCAAAGGGGCTACAGGTAATGTTTTTTAATTTAATATAAGTCACTGTACACATAGTCAGTCTGGCACTATGTACAGAGAATCAGGGCTTGTGAATACTGAGCTTAAGCTTATGAGCTAGGATTGTATTCATTTGCTCTAATTTTGCTTCTTGTGATAAGTGAATTAAATGTGATGTCTTAATAATATGGCTATTAATGGTGAGTTTGTCTTTGAATCAGTGTGAAATCCTTAGTATTAAGGCCCACTGGGAGTTTCTTGCTCTCTTGCTCTCATTTTTACTGTTTTTCTGAAATACTAGAATATATTCCAAGCAGTGACACAGTTTACTCTGCATATTCTTTAATTATTTTCAGAGTATCTGGGAAAAGCCAAATTCTCCATTTATTTTTAAAACTTATGTAATAGTGATGCTACAATGCCTAGTAGAGAATTAGACAGGCACTTCTGTTTAGTTTTCTAAGTACACCTCCACATAGTATTTGGGTATTTCATGAGCCCCAGCATACTGAAATTGGTAGTTTTCCAGCATTTTATGGTCTGGCTACATCCACTGCTAAATAGTTTTTGAAATATTAAAAGATTAACAGCTTGACTTGTATTTTTGATACTTTGGTAAAGTTATCTGAAAGATGGGTGTCAGATGTTTGGACAGGGGGCGCAATTTCAGTGCTTGCCCTAGATGCTATTTTCCCTAGATACGCCTCTGGGTGTGTACCTGCCACCTGCTGGGGCAGGTGTGGGGTGTGTGTTTGCCTTCTTGGTTTGACAGGGCTGCTAGGCGATGACTGTTGCAATGCACTCCGTCCTGCTGCCAGCTGCATCCCTGGCTGCTGACATGGCCATGACAGCAGGGCGCTCAGTTGCAGAGGTGTTTTTGCAGAGGTGTGGGGTGGAGCAGCAAACCCAGCTGGCTTCTGTGGAATGCAAATTCTATTACTGAACCATAAGAGCAGATGTGAAAATATTCTTTGCAAAATTAGGTTCACTTTGGAACCGGTAGGATCAAGTATGCTTGAATGCTCGGAAGAGGGGGAACACAAGTATCGTTATTTAGTCTGTGGAACTGGAGAGTGGTATGGATGCCAGGCTGATGTGGCAGGCATCCACATCTGTGCGAGTCCAGCTGTAATGTGACTGCTGGTGTCCTCCCCTTTTTGCTGGGGGGCCCTTTGCTTGCCCTGATGACAGGCGAAGGTAGGGTGTGTTGCAGTTGTGTCTCCTGTGGGATGGGAGCTGTGCCCACCTTTACATCTGACAGAGCCTCTGCTTTCATGGAATGCAGGTGCACCGGTGACAACTGCAGTGCACTGGGCTGGTTCAATCTTCCCACCCAGAACCTGTGTGTGTGTGTGTGGTTTGTGATTGGACTCTTGGGCTGTCTGTGTGCTCCTGAGATGGACCTCCTTTCCTGCTGCCCCACCCTCCTATCAGGGTGTCCCAAAGGTCAGTGCCAGGTTCATGACCTTGGGAGTTGCATGGAGTGCCAGGAAAGGGCTAAGCAGCCCCTCTCTGGCCTCTGGAACATGCCAAGGAGGGCCCTGATGGAAGCATCTGAAGCTGCTCAGCCTCTGCCCACTGGCAGAGGGTTTAAAGGAAAGATGGCATCCATCAGTATGCTAAAAAATAACCATTGAGTGAAAACATACCCCCAAAGCCCCCAGTTTCTCTTTGAATGCAAGTAATTGGGCTGCACAACCTGTCCTCCCTTGCAGTTAGTTACCCTCAGTTTAAATTAGCCCATCACATTACTAAATTTAAGTTCGCATCACATTCCTTGCTTCATTCCTTTCATTTTCTAGCACCAAACTGGAGAAGGAAATACCCACAGAGATGGTTAAAAACATATTTTACAAGCTACGCAGACTATTCCTAGTGTCCAGGTGCCACCTCCTGGACAAACATCACCACACATCTGTGACAACAATTTATTGTATGTATTTGTAATGGGCCATCACTCCAGCTACACTCTCCAGACAAAGAAAGACCAGTATCTAAAGAGCTACCATAGGTATGCCTAAGGGTTTGGGTGCACCTAGTGGGAGTTTGGCTGTTTTTCTTTGAACAGCAGAGCCTCTCCATTCCATCCACTGCTTTGGGAAACCCCCTCAGTTTCAAAAGGCGTTTGGCCCGGTAGCATTAGAGCTGCTTTTTGGCAAACGGAAACCCAAAGTGATGTGGCTCTACGTGGTTCTTTGGATCCCAGGGGAGAGTGTAGACTGGAAGTAAAAAATGCACTTTATTTTTCTGGAGATGCCTTGTGGCTCGTAATGCTGGTCTGTTTGGGAACTGGAGAAATCCAGAACAGCTCTTTGTGGGCCAATCCATTTGGTCATTCTCAAGAACCTACGATTCTTTCTACACACAAATGCCAAATTACTAGCACTCTGAGGAAAAGAGTGGCGATGGGGCTGCAGCTCAGGGGCAGAGCACATTCTTTGCATGCAGAAGGTCCCAGGTTCCATCCCTGGCATCTCTAGGTAGGGTTGGGAGAGACTCCTGCCTGAAAACCCGGAGAGCTGCTGCCAACTGATATAAACATTACTGAACTAAAAGGACCAAGGGTCTGACTCAGTATAAGGCAGCTTCCTATGTTGAAAATACTCATCCTTAGCTGTAAGAGACTTAATTCAAATCAGACCCAAGCTTCTCTTATTCCTAATTTTACAACCCCTAGGAAGTAGGCTGTTCATCCCACAATCTCCTGCTTATTTAACTCACTAGCTACCTTCATGTGAGTGCCAGCAGCACTTCTGCTGGGGACAGGTTGATCCAGTGTTCCCTCTAATTATTTTTCATTTGTGTGTGGAATGAGTTTTGTTCTGGGTGGCAGTAACAAGGCATAAGAACATAAGAAAAGCCCTGCTGGATCAGGCCCAAGGTCCATCTAGTCCAGCGTCCTGTTTTGCACAGTGGCCCACCAGATGCCGCTGGAAGCCACAGGCAGGAGTTGAGGAAATGCCCTCTCTCCTGCTGTTACTCCCCTGCAACTGGTACATAGGAACATAGGAAACATAGGAAACTGCCATATACTGAGTCAGACCATTGGTCTATCTAGCTCAATATTGTCTTCACAGACTGGCAGCGGCTTCTCCAAGGTTGCAGGCAGGAATTTCTCTCAGCCCTATCTTGGAGAAGCCAGGGAGGGAACTTGAAACCTTCTGCTCTTCCCAGAGCAGTTCCATCCCCTGAGGGGGATATCTTGCAGTGCTCACACCTCAAGTCTCCCATCATATGCAACCAGGGCAGAGCCTGCTCAGCTGTGGGGACAAGACATGCTTGCTTCCACAAGACCAGCTCTCCTCTCCTCAGAGGCATCCTGCCTCTGATGCTGGAAGTGGCCTATAGCTCTCCAACTAGTAGCCATTGATAGACCTCTCCTCCATGAAGTTATCAAAATCCCTCTTAAAGCCATCCAGGTTGTTGGCTGTCACCACATCTCGTGGCAGAGGCAATGTGCACACACATGGGTTCAGAGTACAGCCTTCCTGATTAAGCCTGAGCGGGATCTAAAATTAAATGAGCAGGCATAAAAAAAAACTTTGAGTGCGTGCACATGCGCATGCTTTAGAGGGAACACGGGGTTGATCCTATTGCTACACAGCCAGGATTTCCCCAGATTCTGGGTATGCCATTTAGTTCCTAGTGAGGGCAGAAGCTGTCCGACAGTAGATTCTTTGCTTTATTTTTAAATTTTAAAGTAAGTTTTTAGTTCTCATTGTTCCAAAGATATTGGAGGACCTGTGCACACGGTATTGTGGCCAGTCTTCCAGTAAGTTGTTTCCACCTTCTAGCTTACTAGCTGCTCCCGCCTTCTCGCCACTAAGGGGAGACCACTTTTATTACTGATGTGTGATTCAGCAATGTAGTAGCACAGCTACTGACGGTTTCTAATTGGCCAGAACTGTGGAAGGAAACTGTGTGCATCGGACAATATTCCTCTAGAACAGCCCCGTGCAGACATTACAATTGAAGTGGTTGGGGTGGGAGAGTAGGGTCAACCTCCAAGAATTACACTGAATGCTTGCATAGAGCTTATATGCACAGTTCTTATGCTTTCTTCAGACATTTTTTTTAAAAAAGGTATGCTGTACGAACACACAGTGCCCCAAGTATGCACCCACAAGCCCCACCCTGACATGGATGTGTGGAGAAGCCTCATCCATGCTTATGGTGTTTGTCTGAAGAGACTGACAAGTGCTATAAGTGTGAAGGAGATACTCTAAAAAGCCAGTGTGCCGTTGTGTAGGGCTGCTTCCACTGGAAACACTTCAGGGGCTGTCTTCCATTGGCCAGTGTTTTTCAATGAATAGTTCACACATTTAGCTGTGAACCGGCAGGTGTACAACAATCAAATGTAGAGAAATGAAGTGAAACACATACATCTCTATGATATAACAGTTCTGTATGGTATTAAATATCTGTGATGGCCTATTCACACATGCAAGGCATCACTTTCTGATGAAGTCATCAAGTTGTGGAGCATGCTTGTGTGACCTTCTGCCAATAGCCTACTGTCATATGGCGACCATTCTTCTTTGTGCATTTCACAGCAATATTAGATTTCCTGTGTGTGTGTGGGAGGTAGGAAGAAGGTTCACAAGAGACCTCTGCTTGCAGATGTGAGAACAGCAGATGGCAGCAAAATTCTGCACTGCTCTCTCATACACACACACACACACACACACATACACACACACAAACACAGTGATTAAATACAGTGCAATGGACCATTAAGCGGCCACTGTTATAAATCACTTCTTAAATCACTGCTGATGGTTTGTAATTATTTACAGATCTAAAATGTTCAGCCCCAAGATGTATGTGACAATCCTAAACACATTGCTGGCTAAGCCTGAGATCATGCTGTAAGCAGATAGGATCCTCTCAAAGAGATTCAAATGGTACCTTTTTAGGTACCCATATTAATGCAGTTGGAATAATAAAACATTGCTTTCTTTGAAGGAGGAGCACATCAGTGGAGCATAAAGGCATACGAATGAGAGATTTTCCTACTGTAAATGTAAAAAAATACCCTTTCCCTAGGTAATTTTGGAGCCTGGACCTAAAGGCCTTTGGAGCACCCCCTGCCCACAAATTAAGCATCATCATGCTCAGCTAGGCAACCACACCACCCAGGACAGATAAATGAGGATATTGGGGCCCCCAGGGGCTGTGGAAAGCACCTCTGGGTGCAAAGATGTGTGTGTGTGTGTGTGTGTGTGTGTGTGTGTGTGTGTGTGTGTGAACATTACAAATTTGGGTCTATACAAGCAGCACAGTGGGGTGGCAGAGTGCTAGAAAAACTGTTTCATTTCAGACTACAGCCAAGTCATCCTATATCTGAATGCTCACCCATATGAAAATAGAAATATCTCTTTAGATAGGAGGCTAGCCTAGCTGGCCAAGGGCTGGGATAGAACATTTCTCCCTCCTGTGCTATTCCCCCCCCCTAAAAATATTTTTAGAGTTTTAAATCCAAGTGAGCATTCAAATCTGAAATCTCCCACTGGCAATCCAAAGTGATGCCATCTATTTTCTACCACCTCATTCATCTACATAGGAAGATCAGGCCAGAATTATTTTCTAAGCGATGTATGATTATATGGAAAGAATTGCACCATTCCTCGGAACAATCCATGAGTCATAATCCTGAAGTCAACCCAGAAAATAATCTTAACAGGATTGTTTGGCTATTATTCCCCCGCCCCCCACCGCTAGTGCATTGTATTATGTCAATAGCTTATATAAGGATTCGTAGGATGCATTTCAACACAACTGAAGGCAGCATGCAACGGTATTGCATGTAGGACTGGAGAAAATAGGAATCTATGCTTAACAGTGGGGGAATTATAATAATACTTCAAAAAGACAAAAAATAACGCGAGAAGCAAACTTCAGGCTCTGCAGCTCCTTTGTGTCCTCCTGAACTGTGTTTCCTATCCATACAGGACACACATTTTCCATATTAAATAGGTCTGCTGCCTGATTAAATAAATCTTCACTGATTAATCTTATCAGCTTTAATAGATTAATTGATCTGATCTGCATATATTCACATACAAATTAAAAAACCAGGGGTTTTTTTTGCGAGGGAGAATTCTTTTATAGCTGGCATCATCTTAAAGGTAAAGTATGCTGTTGAGTCGATTTTGACTCCTGGCACCCACAGAGCCTTGTGGTTTTCTTTGGTAGAATACAGGAGAAGTTTACCATTGCCTCCTCCCATACAGTATGAGATTGTGCCTTTCAGCATCTTCCTATATCACTGCTGCCTGATATAGTGCCAGCGGGGATTTGAACTGGTAATCTTCTGCTTGTTAGTCAAACATTTCCCCACTGTGCCACTTAAGATGGGCATTATCTTAGAAGAAGCAAATGTCTCCTCTAAGATGGTGCCTGCAACCCACATTTTTTTGTGATTTAAATAATGAACCATTAATTGGAGGCACTGTATAGCCAATCTAATCAGTTTTAACTAACCAATTAATCAACTAAATCTCACAACCCCTGTATTAAATTGCCTAGCATTGACGCTGAACTCAGTAACGTTTGCAGACAGAAGGAACACTTGAGGAGTGATGTGATATGGTTGGGATTTTCAGGCCTAATGTGCTTTGTCAGGCCTAGCTTGTTGGTAAACTAGTGTTCATCTTTTGGGCTTATACAACCAGCTTGTACAATTTATGTTGTAATTTGTTGTTGCAATTTTTTTGTTCTGGTCCCAGTGACCTGAAATTTATTGTAATAAAATCCAGATGTGGTTGTGGAGACAGACAGTGGCCAACATAGTTTAAGTGAGGAATTGGCTTGCCCAAAAGGAATGGCATGACCTTTGCTCAGTCTCCAAGTTCCTGAGAAAAGCCGTTTGCATATTTAGAATGAAATGCAGAGCTCAATAGTTTGTGTTGCCATTTAACAATCAGTGCACCAGGGCGGCTTCAAGAAACTGGAGACAGAGATGGTCAAGCTGACTGGGGAGAGTAACACGTGTAAGCAGAAAGGGGGATTTTTAAAATTGTTAATATTATTCCCCTATTCTTGGAATTTCCCCCTTATGTGGAAGAATGGGCAGAACACCATGATTGCCAGATTCTGCCAGTCGGATCTGTTTTTCTGGTTTTGCCTAGTCCCTACAGATGGGAGGGAGGTGACCTATAAAAGATTGATAACGCACTTTGCTAGGGACTCCTCAGCTCACATTGAAACCCAGGGATAAAGCACAAAATTTTACTGAGGAGACCGACCCTGCCTTAAAGATTAGTGCACTGTTGCTTGAGAGACTGGTTATCTCCCAAGCTTCAAGAGGTAAGTATGAGAGCGCAAACTGCACGGAAATCTGAGAATGCAAACTGTGTAGAGTTTGAACCCTGATTTCTATTTACATTGTAGCTGTGCTGTTTTTACAATTACTAACTCTGGATGCAATAGTTGTTTGTTAAGGAAACATGCTTTGTATTCTTTGGAATCTGTAACAATATCTATGTTTTATTCACCTAAATAAAACCTCATATTTTATTTTACACCCTCCCCCCCCCGTGTTGTCATTGAAAGGGGAATCTCTATGTCACCACTCATCTGCCTCAAAAAGGCCTCTAGAAAGCTCCAAAGGGGAGCTTAGAAAGGTGGTGTATAAAACCCACTTGTAACAGAAGCAGCTCCTCACTTAAATCTTTTGGGAGCAGAGAAAGACACTTGGGCAGAGGTGTGTGTGTGTGTGTGTGTGTGTGTGTGAATATGATAGTTAGGTTTGTGGCCGAATTCAGTAAAATGAGGGGAATGCCTCAAATGAAGGGGGTGGGTGTAGATCTGCACCACTGAACTCAGTTGCAACTCATGCAGGGTGTGTGTGGCACGGTACTTATGATCCGCATGTGTGAATTGTAAATGCTTGCATCTAGGCCACTGTGCTTCCTCAGTAGCTTTAACTCAGAAACAGAATCCTCCCATCTTTGCACGGCTGTCATTCAGTGTGGAAGCAGTACAATGTGGAAGTGTAGTGCAGTTCAGTTGTGATCCCTTGCATGGACCACAACTGTCCTTTTGTATGATATAGCAGCGTGGCTTTCAGCCATCAGTATGCTGTTCTAGGCCTAGCTGGAGTCACTGCTGAGGCAGGGAGGCACGCAGACCTCTAATAGATCTGAAGGGAGCAGAGGCGTATCTAGGGAAAATAGTGCCTAGGGCAAGCACTGAAATTGCACCCCTTGTCCAAACATCTGACACCCATCTTTCAGATAACTTTACCATAACATCAGCTCAAAAAATACAAGTCAGGCTCATTAATCTTTTAATATTTCAAAAACTATTTAGCAGTGGATGTAGCCAGACCAAAAAATGCTGGAAAACTGCAAATTTCAGTATGCTGGGGCTCATGAAATACCCAAATACTATGTGGAGGTGTACTTGGAAAACTAAACAGAAATGCCTGTCTAATTCTCTACTATGCATTGTAGCATCACTTTTACATAAGTTTTAAAAATAAATGGAGAATTTGGCTTTTCCCAGATACTCTGAAAATAATTAAAGGATATGCAGAGTAAACTGTGTCACTGCTTGGAATATATTCTAGTCTTTCAGAAAGACAGTTAAAATGAGAGCAAGAAACTCCCAGTGGGCCTTAATACTAAGGATTTCACACTGATTCAATCTCACCATTAATAGCCATATTATTAAGACATCGCATTTAACTCACTTATCACAAGAAGCAAAGTAAGAGCAAATGAATACAATCCTAGCTCATAAGCTTCAGCTCAGTATTTACAAGCCCTGTTTCTCTGTACATAGCACCAATCTGAATATGTGTACAGTGACGTATATTAATTTTTTAAAAAATTTTTTTTAACCTGTATCCCCTTTGGGGGGCTTTCTAAAGGCTGTGCAGGGGAGTCTGCAAAGGTTCCCCCATTCCCATGCTGGCCTCGAGGGCCTTGCAGGGACCATTTGAGCATGTGCGGTGGCCATTTTTAAAAATATTTTTTTTTAAATGGCCGCTGAAAACAAAATGGCCACTGTGCATGCTCAAATGGCCTATGCAAGGCCTGGCATAGCCTAGGGCCTCACAGAGGCCATTTGAGCATGCGCAGTGGCCATTTTGTATCCGGTGGCCATTTTTAAAACAAAATTAAATTTTAAAAATTGTGCCCCCCTTCAAGTGGTGTCCAGGGCACATGCCCTGCCTGCCCTACCATAAATACAGCCCTGGAAGGGAGTTGGGTCTGGACCTTGGCTAACCCCGAGCAGGAATCCATGAGAGCTGGGTCTAGCAACACAGGAGTGTTGTGGCTCTAGTGGCTACTTGGAATAGATTGCCAGTTTTTATTACTATTCATAAGTAATTGCACAGGAAGCAACTTTAACTGAGCAACAGGAGTTTGATATTTATTACTAACTAAAAATAATAGGCTAAGAAAACAATATAAAGACGAACAGTCTCTTATGCAGAGAGAGGGCAAACCTCTCAGTTTGAATTCAGGACAGCAAGCAAGGAGGAGACAAACAAACTGTGACTCCACCCATAAGCCAGTACAAAGATACATTCAAACATAGACAAGCATCCCCCCACACAAAGAGCAGAGACAATGCGATGGCAAAATCCCAACACTGCTGCCCAGGCAGAGTGAATTGGCTCCACCCCATTTTGTAGGGACGGGTCTGTTGCTTAAAGAGGCCTTTCTTAATTGTCTAAGCATTGGCTCTGGCTGCACTGGAGGACTACTACTACTATGAATATATACCACTTTCTGACAAATTTCTTAAAGTGGTTTACAAAGAAAAATAAACAAATAATATAGTTCCCTGCCCCAACAGGGCTCACAATCTAAAAAGAAACTTAATGTAAACACTAGCAACAGCCACTGGAGGGATGCTGCGCCTCCTTCAACTATAGGAATAGTTGCCAGCCCTATTACACCTTTACAAGGGCTGGCAGGTCTTTAGGGGACCCTAGTAGGGTCTTCATCAGAGGATGAAGGCAGGGTTGATTCCTTGGGTCATGGTGCAAGGGCTGGCTTGGGTTCCCCTGGTTCTTTTGGCGTCAGGGGTTAGGGTCACAGGGTCTTTCCACTTTGTCTCATCTCCTGAACTATCTGCTTTGTCCCCTAGTTGGAGGAGGGGTCCTGAATCCAGGGTCGTGATAACCAGCTGTCAAGAATAAATCCTTAGGCTAGCTTTCTCTGCCTTGTTTTAGTATCTTAGTCTCCTCTGTTACTTGCTGATCAGTGGTAGCTTGATTGGATGCTAGGACTATTCATCAGTCTCCTGGGAAATCCAGACAGGCTTTGCGTCAGAACTGCGAGTCTTTCAGGTGGTAGGCTGCTTTAGGACACCAGGCCATCACTGCTTCACCCTCCTGCCTCTCTCGCCCAGAATTCCACCTGGCTATCTACCTGATTACCCCAATCTGAAAAGCTGCAATTGTCATCAAACTGCTGTCTGCCCTTCTTGTTCTGAGTTGGTGGAATGATGATTCATGGGATTGTATTCTGCAAGGTCCCATTGGAGTTGCTTGTGGGGCCAGCTTTGACCTATGGCTCCAGTGAGATCTCACCAGTATCCGTCATCACCCAACAAGCCCGTAGGACTCAGTGGAAGATACTTTTCTAAAACCATATAAAAATCCAATTACTCCTTACCTTGAAGGGAATCCTTTTCTCTGAAGGTAATTGGTTACAAATTTTACAGGGGAATGAGGCACGATTTTCTTCTTTTTCTTTTGCATGAACAAAGAAAGACAAGAGCTGTCCTTAAGTGGAAGCTATCCTTCAGAAGTATCTATCAAGGCCTCCAGAAAGCCCTTCTTGCTGGTAAAGTGTCTTTGTCAGATCTGTTTGATGCTCACCAAAGGACACAATATTCTTATCCTTTGTTTGTGACAGTCTGTTTTATGTAGGATTCTTTCATAAACAAACACAGGGCTTAATAATCAGATTGTATCAATTTGGCAGAGTTCCAGTGATATGAATGAAACAGTGTTGATTTGAGCCAGCTGTAAAGCTGGCCTTGAAAAGTGAAATCAAAGAAAGAACTGCAGAAGCAGAAATGACAGTTCCTAGCCTTGCACAGGCAGGCACTGAAAGACAAGCATCGTCTCTTCTATTTTATTTGAAACTCTCTTGCTCCATCAAAGTTCTTTTTGTCCCAAGCATTTCCAGGATATTTTCTTCCTCATTTTCTGGTATAATGTAAGCCTACTTTATGGGTCTGCTATTAATATACCTTTGATGTGTCAGATGTGCTTTGACTAATTATCAGGGACATGTTAATGTTGTTTACATTAATTATCAGGAACATGTCACATTTCCCTTGTGGACAGGCTATGGTCCCACTACACTAATGGCTGCTGTGCCAGAGCGAACGCTAGTGTAATGTAATTGCAATCCTATGTAGTCACAGCAACACAGCAGAATAATCGTTATAAACATCAACTGCCACTCCCACAGAGTCCCCATCCACCACCATCCACCATTCATAGTTGCCCATAGATAATGCCCTCCACAGTATTGTTGGGATTGCTCAGTAGACATTGGCCAAGTTCATATGTAAAAGGAAACTGGAGGACCCTTCGCCTCCGGTTTCCAAACCTGAATGTCCAATCTCAGGGAGATGGAGTTTGCAGGCAACTTGCGGTTTCCCTCACCAAACAGAGCTGGAGTTGAGGAAGAAAGCTCCTCCCTCACTCTGGCCCGATTAGCTGTGTGGGCTGCCCTTCTGTGAAGAAGAAAGACTGCACAGCCAGCTCCCTCACCTCCCTGCAGTCTTGCTGTCTGCAGAGATATATATGTGCTCTCCAACGTCTGAATGTGGACGGGAGAGCAGGGGGAGGGGGCAAGCAGAACAGCAGACCCGTGGCTCCATGTTATGTATGAACCAGGCCATTGTCTCTGTTCTGGTCCAGGCCATGCTTGTCTATGTTTCTGTGTCTGTGTTCAGGCTTGGGGGTGGAGTCTAAGTTTCAGTTTAGCCTTCTTTCTTGCTCTCTTGAATTTCAAACTGAGAGGTTTTTTCTCTCACTGTATAAGAGACTATTAGATAATTTATTGTTTTCTTAGCCTATGTAATTAGCAATAAATATCAAACTTGTTTCTCAGTTAAAATAAGCTTCCTGTGTGTAATCACTTAGACAAGAGAAGTAATTACTCTGCACCCAGTATCTCTGTCATATACAATACATAACCATGCTGCTAGAAAGAGCCCTCTGTTTAGGCAGGCAATGATACCTGTTACCACTGGCTCCCCTTCAAGAGATTTCTTAGCAGCCCGATTGTAGCTGAGCTGCCTACAATCACTTCTTTGCCAAGGAAACAAGCAAGACCAGACAGGGGTGGCTTCCATTCCGGTCAGTGCAGCTAGGGATGTGCACAGAACTGCAGTGGGGAGGCTCGAAGGTGGTGGGGGTGGTGCTTTAAGAGTGGGGGAGGGTGCACTTACCCCTCCCGCCACTTCCCCCCTGCCGGCGTCCGTTGTTTGAATAGCCCATCAGGGCTGCAGCATAACTCCCTACCACTACGTTGCCCCTGTTTTCTGGATATGACTGGAAGCTGCTGATGCGCCTGCGCATGCTGGCACATGCACGGTGGGCACACGCAGGCATGTCGGCGACTTCTGGTCATATCCAGAAAACGGGGGCAACGGTTTGGCAGGGAGGTATGCTGCTGCCCCGATGGGCTATTCAAACAACGGATGCCAGCGGGCGGAAAGTGGTGGGAGGAGTAAGTGCACCCTCCCCTGCTCTTAAAGTAAGACACCTCCCACTGTCAAACCAGCAGAACCACCGATACCGTGCACTTCCCTAATCACAGCCGGCCAACTCCATAGCCAAGGCTAAGCAGAAGCCCACACATATCCCCCACAGGCCTCAGAGCCCCCAGGATCAGGATTTTATTCCTGCTGCTGGACCAACACATGTGTGCATACAGACAATGCCTATGTAAGTGGAATCAGTATGTTGCAAGGATAAGGTAGAATACACACTGCACAGAAGATCACAGCAAGTGCTATACAGCCTATCCAGTGGAGAAGAGCAATGTGACACTCAGCAGGAGAGCTGGGTCCAAACCCAAATCTGAGAAGTGCTGCAGTGCCCGTCACAAGACAGACTTATCTTTTGTAGGCCCTGGTAGAGATAATAGACCAACCTAGAAAAACGGAGAGGAAGCAGGACCAAAACCTAGGCCTGCCACTCCACAGAGCAACACCCTAATAAGCACACAGCTGGGAACAGAATGAAAGCTCATAATGGGGCTTATGGGCTCTCCAGGGAGTCCAAGCACAGGCTTAGCATACAAGAGGTCCCAAGTTTGATCCTTTGGCTACAGGTCACCAGGAGAAAGTCTGGGGAGAGCTACAGGTAACTGATACACTGGAGTGAGTGAGTCAGTATAGTGTCATGCTTAGAGTGAAGTTCTTCATGTGGAACTTCATTGGTTAGGGACTAGGAGTGGGAAGACCTGGCTTCAAATTCCCATTCAGCCATGAGGCTCATGGAGTGACTGTGGGCCAGCCACTCTCATCCAGCCTAACCTGCCTTATGGGATAGTGAGGATGAAAAGGGGAAATTACTATCCTGGACTCCATAGACAACGTGTGGGATAGAAATACAGCAATGTTACTAGTGCAAGAGTCATTTGGAGTTGCTGGCAAATGGCCCAATAGCTCAGTTCAGGTATTTCATGCCCCAGCATGACTTGTATTTTGCCCATTTCCCATACTCTTATCCAGCCATCCCTTCCTCATGCGCATTTATTATTTATTTATCATTTTATTTAAAATATTTCTATACTGCCCCAAACTTGTATCCCTGGGTGGTTTACAATTAAAATCATTTAAAACATTGAATCAATTAACAAAATCATTTAAAAACATTTAAAACCCAGTATTTGAAATATTAAAACATTTAGTTGATTGCCAGTGTCTGCTGGTTATACTTCCCAGCATTATCAGTTTTCTCTGCCATTCACTTCATGTAGCCTCTCTGCTTGGTTCACCACCATCAGCAGTATCTGAGGGAGGACAAGAGTGAGGAGGATATTGAGGTGCTGGCGTGTCCACCCCACCCTTCCTAGTGCTCCATTTCAATGGCAATGCTATGGGCAAGATGTAGCCCCTCAGCCTGATGGGTTGCTGTGGTGGAGAACTCACAGGCTTGCTATTGAGAAGATGTCTAATAAGTCAGTGTGGGGTGGGGAGAGCCTATCTGCTACTGATTATAAGAGCAGAAAAACAGTCACATGTTTTACTAAACAGTAGGAGGCAGTTCTTTACATCCTCACAGAAAAATGAGGTCTCCATCTTTCTGTTCTTGGAGTGAAGCATGATGAGCAGAGGAATTATACTGCTTTCCCCATCACTGCACCACCATTTTGGGCACTGCTGTGCCTGTTACATGTTGGAGATGTAGTTCCAGTGCATCGACCTTTTGCACCATCCTAATGACCACTAGGGGCATTGGGAGTAGAGATAGTGAGTCAGGGTCTCCCTAACTGTTCTACCTGTCTCTACTCTATGACCCCTGATCTGACTCTTCCGCACTTCCTGTGCTGAGTCACAATCCTTCCTTTCCTCCTAGAGAGAAAATGGAAACATCTCTCTCCCTCCTCACCTGTTCATTATGTAGTCCTTTAGATTAAGTTTAGGTCTTTCCTATCCAAGTAACCAATAAATTTGGTTACCAATAAATTTGGTTAAGTAACCAATAAATTAGGTTATTTCCTATCCAAATAACCAATAAATGCTTAGTATTTAGTTCTACAAGGATCTCCATGTGTTTTCTCTAAATAGCTGCAACAACTAAACCATCCTCTGCTACCTACTCTGTAACTGGAGTGTGCGTTCATTCTTTAGTGCTCTTCTGTTTTACCTACTGGGGGTAAAAATGAACAACCGCCAACATTACATTCCTATCATATATTTGTAAAAGGCATTGGAGCCCTTGGATGACAATGACAGCAGCCTTACAGAGGAACAGCTGGTTTCCCACTCATCACTGTTGCACATCTTGCTTGTGGTTTCTACACAGCACTCATCCATCTGGTGCAGGGTGTTGTACTGGCACTGGGCTTATATCTCTGGTTACTCTTAGCTGCATGATATATACTACCACTAATCCTGCAATGAGCATTTTTTGTGAATGTTTGGTCAGCAGAAGCAACAGAAGGAGTGGAGTGCTTGGTGTTCACCAACAAAGGTAGCTGTGCTCCCCATTGACTAACAGGAAATCCTAAGTGCCTCATCACAAAGACCCTCATCACCAAGTTTCCACTTAATAATATTAATATTAATACTTAATAATAATAATTAAACAAACTAACTAACTAACTAACTTTGTTAGCCGCCTCATAACAAATTGTTCTCTGGACAACTCACAACAGAGTATTAAAACATACAATAAAAACACATAACACATTAAATCATAACAGACAAAAAAGTGAAAAGAAAATATAAAATATAATACAAAGCAGCTTAAAAACTCATTTTAAAATTAGTTAAAAATCAGATCAAATCTGAATATCAGAATTTAAAAGGCCTGGGTAAACAAAAACGTGTTTATCTTGCATCTAAAAGAACAAAGTGATGAAACCAGGCGAACCTCACTGTGGAGGCTATTCCATAAATGGGTGCAACCACCAAAAAGGCCCTTGTAGTTCTCTAGACCTGGGAGTAGTGTGACTGCATGTAAGTCGTGTAACTGTAGCAGTAGTGTAACTGTACACTATGCATCCTAGTCATGTGCCAAGACTGCCTGCAGAGCTAACTTGAGTCCTAACCCTATCCCCCATTATGGTTGTGGGGGTAGAGGGAGGCAGTTTTCTGGGATTCTTTGTTGAGTTTGATGGGAGTGATGCAACTTATGCATTTTCTTTTACAAACATAACATTATGGTGCCATCAGGGGCAGAACCAACTCCTGAGCAAGCATAGGATCTAGACTAAGCTCCACTGTTCTCCCACCACACCCCCAAATCCTCCCAGATCTCCCCCTTGCATAGGCAGTGTTTCACAGGTGTAAGGGTTCTGATTGTAGAATGTACCTACATGGTGTATCTTCTCCAGTGTGGCAGGGTTTAGAAATAATTCTACCCCAATCCAGTGGGCATAAATAAAGGGTAAGATCACACACCATATAGTTTAAATGTCACCTCCACTTTTATTTCTGAAGATTTCCTTTCCAATATTATTGGCCAATGACCCCCAAGCCAAAATGGAAATGGGGGAGGGGGCATAGCTAACATGCATGCTATACAATAAATACTGGTTATATTGCATGTATTGAACACACTGGGAGCATTTTATTCAAAAACAAGTAAGCAAATATATCTTTATAATGTATAAAAGGTGACACATGAGTTTAAGGATTTGTACAGACAATAACCTTTCAGAGACATGGAAGCAATATGATAGAACCAGGGGTGTAGCTATAATTGAGCAGATGGGTTCAAAGTACCCAGACTCCCCAGTTCCTGAGGACCACCCAAGCTCCACCTCTCCCTATTTTCTTAATTGTCTTCCTCACTCTGAGGGGCCACCGGGGAGAGAGATGAACATGGGCGCCCTCTCCCCTAGCTACGCCCCTGGATAGAACAATTCTTGCTCATGGTATACATGCCCATGTTTTTCCTTCCACAAAGAAGGGCTCATTTTCAGAAATAATTAGTTGGAATCATGGAATCATGGAAGATCCACTGGCCTGGTTCAGATATTCACATGGTTAGGTTCATTTTCCTCCGTGTTATCCGTTTCTGGGGATGGGAATGCATGGGAAAATGCCTCTTTTCCCCAAAATAGAAGTGGTTCTAGCCTGCAGTCATAGTGGCAAATATGATGCACTGGCGACTTGCTTCATAGTTAGTTAGTTAGTTAGTTCGTTAATTTACTTACCATATTTCTATACTGCCTGATGTAGACATCTCTAGTTGCTTGAATTACAGTCATAGAAATGGCTGCTGCAAGCTGCAATCAAATTCCTCTGCCAATGCTTCCACAGGTAACCCCCTTAAACCTTTCATCCTCTTTCAGGCCCCTCAAAGATTGTAAAAATGCCCCCCACTTCACAACCTGAACCTGCAAATGAGGTCGCAAAGTGGGGAGGGGGGCTATTTTAGCCCAGCCTGAGTTTATCTGAACACCTAAAAATGTTCAAATCCATCCTGGCTAACTAAGCAAAGAGACACCTTTAAAGTGGTGATTCTCATATATTTAGCAGGGGGAGAGCAACTGGCCCTATCCAACTGCTTTGAGAACTTTGGTTGAAGACCAGTATATAAATATTTGTAGTAGTAGTAGTAGTAGTAGTAGTAGTAGTAGTAAAGATGGAGGCAGTTTTTCAGAGAATTAAAGGTGATATGATAGCAACATTGTTGCTCATAGTTTGCAATTTATTCCTGTTGTCTTTCTTCATGCCTAGTGAAAAAATGTGTTTGCATGTTTTTAAAACACTATAAAGACTCGTACAATCCACTGGACCAGAGATGATTCTGGGATGAGTGTGCACACCCCAAACACCTATTGTTGTATCATATCCTCTGCAACTGAGAAGAAAAATGATTGTCTGTCTTCAGCCTATTTCCCCCCTGCCTCTACTCTGAGGTCCTTCAAGAAAATGGAACTCACATATTTAATATCCTGTGTGTACACTTTAGATCACATTGACACAATGGGGCCATCCACATGACCTACCGGATGGAGGGGGAGGCTTCCCAAACCTCTCCTTCCCCCAAACAATCCTTGTAAGCCTGGTGGGAGCGCACTCCGCACTCCCACACAATGAACCCAGCTCCGTGCAGCGCAGAGCAGGGCGGATTGATCTGAGGCCGGGACTCATCCTGGCCTCCGTGAATCCCACAATGCAGCACGTGACATGCATGCTGCACTGGAGGATTCCTCCAAGAGATGTGCGTTCTAGGTGCCCATCTCTGTGTGTGCCCAGGCTGGAAGCAGCTCGTGCTCACACACGGGCAGGTAGCCAGGGGTAAGGGAGTGCTTGCTCCCTTAACTTTGGCTAACAGCCAGGCTTAAAAGCCAGGCTGGGTGGTGCTGGCCTGCTGGGATCGAGCCAGTTCTCACACGCAGCCTAACCTGGGCTAGGCGTCCCTTGCCCGGGTTAGGCTGCATGTGAGACCAGGCTCAACTTGTGAGCCACCCAGCCAAGTATAGCCTACCAGCCATTCATGGCAACGGGGGCTCAACAACTCCACATATTTTTGCTGCCTGCCTTGGACAGGGGGAAAAAAGGCGGCGGGAGGAGGAGCCTGAGTTGCCAAGTACTATTCAGGTCACAATACATAGCTGGTAGGCTGTATTGGCCTGGTGAGTCAGAGGTTGTCCAGGCCAGTCGATACCTGCTGGTTACATCTCTTCTTTGCTCCCACAAAGCTCTGTCTCATACAATATTTAGCTACAAGAGATGAACAACAAACTCTCCAGTGTCCCGTCCCCCCCGCCCACCCGGAGGATTTCTTCCTCCTTTGATCTAGTCACCCTAGTTTTGCCTGCACTTCCCTGCTGTAAACAGTCTCTATATGGGGTCTTCTCCTGGTGTCTTTTTCTCCTTGTCACTGTCACTGCTAGCTGTGCTGTGCAGATCCTTCAGTGTGTTTGTGTATCTCTCTCTTTGTTTTGTCTGCCGAGGGTCTTACATGAGAAGCCCACTTGCGGTACCATCTGGTTGACTCTTGTAGCAGCTACTCTGGCTCCACGAAGGCAACCACCATTCCCTTTTCAAGGAACAGACTCTTATGACATATCCCTTTCTCTTTTGTAAGGTGCATTTGCTTGACGTTGACACTTGTATTTTCTTCTTCCCAGCAGGCTTTTCACATCATGTTTTGTCAGCTCTTACAGAAATGGCACTCAATACATTGCCAGGCTGACACTTCACGCAAGATGTTCCATAACAATCTTTTTGAACTCAAACATGTTATCTTTCAGTAACAGAAGTCAGGCTTTGAATGTGTGTACCACGCTTGCTTGGACCCATGTTCTTTGGTTGTGTGCCTGTGACTGGAACATCAGTACAACCCAGGGAAATTATTCCTTGAAGTTGGGGGAATTACTTGTGTGCCAGGGAAACCTTTTGCCTATTGTGGTCAGTTCTGGCCAGCCAGGGAAGCAGGTAGCTATCTGTCTGGTAGAGTGAGCCCATATTGATTTGCACCAAACCAGCAAATGGATGGGGTCTCAACAGTGAAGTACCATCTTAGAGTATTGGTGGTGGTGGTGGTGGTGGTGGTGTTGGGGGGAAGCAGAGCCAAAAAGCAAAGACTTGAAAAAAAATGAATAGGTTTTTAATAAAGAATATAGTTGTTGCACATTGGTTATGGCAGCAAGATTAAAGTCTGTTTCGAAAGAAAGAAGGGGAAAGTAGGGAATGACATAGTCAAGCCACTTGTGAGAAAAATGAAAATAAGAAGGTAGTGAAGAGAAATGGAGAGAGAACAAGAGTGCATCAGCTGTGTCTTTCTGCATCAGAGTGTCTCTGTGTCAGCTGTGTCTCTGTATCAGGTGTGATTGGATCATTCTGTCACTTGCAATGCAGATATGGTGTGCATCTGTATGAGTCATTGTTCTTTGTTCGCTACCTCCTAATCAGTTCTGCACCTGATTAGGAGGCAGCAAACACAGAACAATGACTCATACAGAGACACACCATATCTGCAGACTGATGTGATCTCTCTGCAGACTGACATGCTCTTAGGGAAGATAGTCCATTGCATCGCTGCATGACTATTTTTATTTAAAATGTGTCCAAGCCATTTTTCCAAAGTGCTCAAAGGAGCCTTTAATAAAAAAAAATACAATTAAAGCAAAAACTTCCCATAAAAAGATCATATACCCAATAGCCAAAACAGTTAGTAAAAACTCAATAAAATGTTTTGCTCTTGGGTAGCCCAAATTCCACAACAGGAAGTGCTAAATCTCTGTATATATACTATTCACGCTAAGCACATTTGCATGATTCCTGTCATTACATAGTTTATTTTGCTTGTGCATGCAAGGAGTTATAGAGGGTATGGAACTTTGCCATCTGACCACTGGGAATCTGACTCTGCAGCTTCTTTGACTTCAGAGATTTCATCACGTGTTTGTAACAATAAGGGACTAGAAATTTGCTTTTAAAAAAAGAAAGAAAGCTGAGATTCTTAGGATGCCGAATTCTGTTAACCTATACCACATTCTGTAGCTTTTCTCTATTTCTGCAGAATCAGGCCTGAGCATGGGTAGCTGTGAACTGTGAACTGTAGCTCCTAAAAATTGTTTTTTAAAAAAATATCACTAACAAGGGGAAAAAATCCATTCTGCTTCCTCCCCCACAAAACAATCTTATTCTCAGTCATTTGAACCTTGCAAGAAGCATGTTTGACTACTGGGGGAAATAAATGTATTATTTTTGTATCCTCTATATTAATATTCTCTGTTTTGACACCATCAACACAAAAGGTTGATTAAAAGTGGCAGATGCATTGCATATTTGACTTATGATCTTAACCTCCTGAGTAAATGGTATTTATGAAAAAGCATCACAAGGGATGATTGATACCTTTCTGGTCTGTGCATACCAACCACAAACATGCAGAATGGAACCATTTATATAAGAAGAAAAATAATTACTCTCTGAATAGATGTAATTGCTGAGATGTCTCTATAGAGAATGAGAATTACAATCTTAATTATGATTACTGTCGGGTTACACTGAAGTCCCAGCACACCATCAAAAGCTGAGGCCTTTCTCCAGTGCTACTTTTATAATGTATTATGATGACAATAGCCAGCTATTAAAAATTAAATGGGAAAGGGACGTCTGATCCGGTTGGGTTTTAGAAGGTCATGAGGCTGAGTAACTCTATTAATAGCGTTCCTCTACAATAAACAATCAAAACCACTGACAAATAATTCATACTAGCTGCACCTCTAGTTCTCCCTGCCCACTGCCATCACCATTTTCTCCCCACCTGACACTGCTGCTGTTTTCTCCCGCCTGCCCGCCCGCCAGCCGCTGTTTTCTTTGCCTGCCTGCCCGCCATGTTCTCCCTCCCTGCCCGCCCACCTGTCTGTCCGATGATGCCACTTTCCTCTCTCCCTGCCAGCAGCTCATTCGCGAACTCTCACGAGAGCTGCCACACATGGGATTAGCAACGGGTACGCCTAAGAGAAATATAGATTACTGACTTCTTCACAGTATGGATTTAAATCAGGCATCCTTCCCAATATGGTGCTGTAAATCTGAATTAAAGGTATGTTTGGATTTTCTGTAGGTGACCTCTGAGTAACAGGAGAGATAGCTTATGGTCAGCAACTGGTGGTTCCTGGGCCAAATCTGTCCCCTGGAAGGGAACTGCCTGGCTCTCCAATTGTAAGCTCAGAGGCAAAAGAGCCTGCTCCTGCTTCCCTGGTGTGGTTGAGCTGGACTGTCCCTCCCCCACACAGGGCCAACTAATGCCAATGACCCTATCGGGGGACAGCAGGAGCTTTTCTGCATATACTGTTGTTTTTAGTGTTCTTATCTGGGGTGGCCCTTGAGGCAAGGTGAGGCACTCATCTCAGGCAGCAGATTATTGGGGCACCAGTGAGGCAGCATGATTCCCTCCTATCCTGCTCACATGTTTAAAGAAGGGAAAGCAGGAGGGAGGACGAGCAAAAATGGGGTAGCATTTGGTGCCCTGCACCAAATGCACAGAAGTCTTGATGCACAGTCAAGTCAGATGCACAGAAGTCTTGAGCTGCCATTGGTTCTTAGTATGTATTATTATGGGTTTTCCTTTAAAAAAATTTTTTTTAGCCACCTCGTGAGAATGATATTCTTAAAAGCAGGATAGAAATATATTAAACAGGTCACTGTGTTTGCTTCTCATTATTTTATGCTCTACAATCTGGTGAAATAAGAACTCCAATTAAAAAAAAACCAGTACTAAGTGGTTTTTTTAAAAAATGTATTATTGAATTTTATGTGGTCAGATCTCAGCTCTACAACCTAGAGCATTCTTTGCTGTTATTTGCTGTTGATAAAACATTTCTGTATTTAATACCAAATAAAATATTATGGAAGAATGGTGGGAGGGAATAGTATAAAGCTGTGCTGTTAAAGCACAGGGGATCCAGGGAACCTATGTTCAAGGAAGCTTTTCAACCATGACTTCTCTGTCAATGGATCTGGGTATTAAAGAGGATTTTGGGACATGTTACAGGGTGCACAGTCAGTTCAAGTGGAATACTGGTCAGGCCTGCTGGGACTCATAGGTGTCCTGTTCAGGAAGTAAGAGTGCTCTCTGGAACAAATCCAGCACTCTCCTGCAGTTGTGCATGACATAGGAAGGTTAGTGTGATGGACAAGTTAGTATGATAGACTAGTCTCTCGGGGAAACTGGTTCACCTTTATTTATCTTTTTTACTGAGTTTCCCTTGTAAACTTTTAAGGAACCCCAAGATTTTGAAGAAGACAGTTTGAAAACCACATACAGCAGGGAAAGAATTGTCAATATAAACTCAGTATCTAATTTGACCCATATAGAGGTTAAGGATTTCTTCCTGTGACCAAATCCAGTAGATCGTTAGAGAGGAGAGTTGGTCTTGTGGTAGCAAGCATGACTTGTTCCCTTAGCTAAGCAGGGTCTGCCCTGGTTGCATTTGAATTGGAGACTAAAAGTGTTAGCACTGTAAGATATTCCCTTCAGGGGATGGAGCCGCTCTGGGAAGAGCAGAAGGTGTCAAGTTCCTTCTCTGGCTTCTCCAAGATAGGGCTGAGAGAGACTCCTGCCTGCAACCTTGGAGAAGCCGCTGCCAGTCTGTGAAGACAATACTGAGCTAGATGGACCAATGGTCTGACTCAGTATATGGCAGCTTCCTATGTTCCTAAAGCAGTTTTCACTAATTGATACCATCATCATCATACTTTATTTACGGTCTTTGACCAAAAAAGAAATAAAAATCTTTACATAGTTAAAAGGAAAAATATTAATAGAAAGTCAATTACACATAAATGGCTAGCAGCTTTTGATTAATAATAATTACACGTAAAAATAAAATAACGGCATTGGTAAGGTGTAAGTGTATAGGCATAATTTAAAATTAACAGTAAGGAACCCAAAGCTGTATTCTATTCTTTTGAAGTTCTTAATCTGGTGACCACATAACAGTGGTCACCAGGGTTCAAAAGTAGAGATTCAAACGACCAGTGAACTTGTTTCCACATTCACCACTGGGTAATGCAGAAATTGGGAAGTGAAGGAAGAGAGATAATATAGAAATATGCAATACGTGGCCAGTGTGGTGTAGTGGCTAGAGTGTTAGACTAGAATTGCGGGGAGACCCTAGTTCAAATTCCTGCTCAGCCAAGAAACGCACTGGGTGATTCTGGGCAGTCACTTTTCTCTCTGCCTAATCTACTTCACAGGGTTGTTGTGAAGATAAACATAGCCACATGCACTGTTCTGGGCTCCTTGAAAGGAAAGCAGGATATAAATATAAAAGTAAAGTAAATAAATAAAATAAATATCACAACAGCTGCAGTAAAAAAAACAACAACACACCCTTATTTAGACTTGTCCTTGCTTCAAAAGTAAGTTCACATAAAGCAAAGTTATTGCATGGGGCAGGGAGAAAGGAAAGGGGGGAAGGTTAGGAGTACAAGTTAGTATGCTTTTTCCCTTTTGCATTAACCGAGGCAGCCAAACACCTCTGATTTGGCCTCTAGAGTGGTTTGTATATTTTCTAGGTAATGTAGTCCACTGTGTCTCCTTGTAGCCCATGCCATTATAAATATGACATCATCAAAAGTTATGAAGGTTTCATCCATTCACTTGTGCAAGATTGTTCATAACGATCGCTCATCCTGAGACGTCCTTAACATGCTTCACTTTAAAGTTTGGTCAGTGACACCGGCTAGGTGTTAACCCAACACTGAAGTAAACTGAAAGCAAAGGGGGAAAGGGAACTTTGGCTTCTCCTTCCGCTTGGAAAAACTGACAGTGTTAGTGTTGGTCCATCTCCTACTCCCTCTCTCCTCTTTTTGCTTTTCCAGAATCTCAGGTGGACAGAACTCTGAATTAACTGCAAGCACCAGATCACCTGAGAATGACCTATCCCACTGTGGCTAAACAACTCCTAGCTGGGATTACTTGTATTTGTGAAAAATCATAACGCGAGGGACAAATCCCTCACATTTAATGGCTAAAAAGTCATTACACACTATGACACCAAATGTATTTGAGTTCCAAAACAAAGAGTTGGCCAAATTACGATGCAAGTCATTTAATGGTGCTAGAGAAAGACCTGCTGTTCTGGTAGCTCCAGGTCTTAACACTCACATCAATTTCGGAGGATGAATACAACTGAAGGAAGCCCAGGCGGGTGCGAGGCTGGGGGTGTCTGTTATGTGACTTGCCTCTGGGGGGCCCCAAGTCAGTGGGCCCCCAGACAACTATCTCCCCTTGCTCTATTATAGTTACGCCCCCGGGGTGGGGAGAAGGTAGAAAATAACATTTAACATATTTATTTCCTTGTGTTTGGAATTTCTAAATAAAGGCTGGACTGGAATGCAACAGATGCTTCACAAGTGCTCCTGAGCCCTCTGTCCCTAGCAGCAGCAACTTCCCCGCTAACTCCCCGCCCCGCTCCTCCCCGCAAGCCATTAGATTACAGACAGCGTCGTGCTGTAATTTTCTGACTGAAAATTGCTCCAGCAGCTACGTAAAAAAGAACAAGCGCGAGATGCTGGCCGCCGTCTCACACACTGCCTGGCATGTCGCTCTAGAGGCACTCTCCTACTAGCGTAGAAAACGCTGCTGACGTGTTGGCCCCGAGTTACTCTTACGGAGACAGTGGTGAGGATGTGGAAGCATCTCTTCCAGGCGGCAATGTCCCTTTCTCGCTCCCGCGCCCTCTCCCCCTTCCCTCCACACATTCGCTCGTCCTGTGTGCTCACGCTCCTTCCCTCCGTCAGGCACTAGGAAAGGCGCAGAGCTTTTTGGAGGGGGGACTCAACCCCATCTTCACAACCCAGCCAAGTCCCTGCTACTTGGATGTAGTTTATTACTAGCAATAACGCTGGGAGCCGTGTGGGACGCAATTGGGGCAAATGTGCTTTCCCTTCATGGTGGGAAATTGGCTGGCTGGCTGATTCCCATTCGCCTTAGCCACCCGCTCTCCATCATTTATTGCTGGCAGGCAGAGTTCCTTCTCGTCGTCTGGTGTCTGCTTAGACTCCTGATTGTGGCTTGACAATATGCTCACAGAGAGGTGTCTAGGATTAGTGTACTCTGGCTGGTACCTCTGGGCATCCTTGTTCCTGTCCTTCTGGAAAGGTGAGTTTTGGATTTTCCTGATTATAATGTTTGTTCTTAGGAGGAGCTCTCCTGATTTCCCTAGAGATATGCATCTAGAAACTTTTCCAGGGGCTGTTGTTTGTGTTCAGTGAAATCAAGGGGCTGCATGAAATGGGTGGAAATGGGACCAAACAGAGGGTTGTTGTAAATAAGAGACTTCTAACTTTTTTTTAACCCTGAAGAAAAAAACCAGTGTGATTAAAACAACAGACTAAAAAATAAAAATAAAAATAAAAAAAGTGCTAGAGTTCATGTGTTGTGTTTTGCTCTGACAACTTCCCCTGTGAATCAAAATATCATATTCTGGTAATAGAAAGGAGGGGAAATGATGGGTACAAATATGCAGTGCTGGATTCTTAAAAAAAAAAAGGATGTACAGTTATATTCTCAGATATGACAAGATAGGTAGGAGAGCTTTAAGAGGACTCATAGATTGCTTATTGAACATGACATGTATAGATGAGGGAGATCAACTATTTCTGTTTCAATATTTTTCCTGTTACCCTTTCATTTTGATAAGACAAGGTCTTAAGTCAGAGATGGAATTATTATTTTTTAAGTAAGAGTATTAACTAAAATGAGACAAGAAGCCTGGCTCACTCTGTAGTTAAGGTATAGTGCCTGGTTTTAATCTGGAATATTCCTGTTATGCCAACTGGACTAAATAAATTTAGATCCAAATATTTCAGCTTAGTGCTAGGTGGTGGATCAAGCAAGACACAATTCATTATATAAGAAATATAAAAACGAACCTATAAAGATAACCCAATGATTTACAGTTACAATAAAATATGAAATTGTACAGGATTGGTGCAATTGAATAATATATATTTTAAAACTCATAAACACATTGAATTCCAGATTAGGTACTAAAAGAAGGATTAACTGCACTGAGGCAGATGTAGCATATCATCATAAAAGTTTTTTTTACTGGTTCCTAAATAAATGTAAGTGCCACTGGGGTAAAGAAAGCCCCATGAGTTTGAGAAACATGGTCTAATCCAGATGGCACATCCTCATTCATGAGCCTTAGACAAGTATCTCTTTGCCTTAGATCCCCATCTATAAATAGTAGCCTACCTTACAGGGGTGCTGTGAGGAAAAATACAGTAATGTAACGTGCTTTTCTCATTAGCAGTGCTCTGATCAATTAATGATAGTTTAAGAAACTTCTACTTTGCATCTTTTTCCACATTTGGTTTATAGCTATTCTCATTGCAAATGTGAAGGCAGAAAATTTCCATTAAGCAGAGGACTTCACACACACACACACACACACACACACACACACACACACACACACACAGCCAAGGTGGTAAAAGCAAAAGTAGGGAAAGAAGAGCCCCTAATTGTTCAGAGGCTTTCTCTCTCACTTCTAGGTCTTGGCATAATACTTTGCTCATCAAAACAATGCAGAGATTGAAACAAGTGATTTCTGCTATTTTGGAATGTGAACTCATATTAGTAAGGTTTCAATGTACACAACAGAAGATCAATTTATTGAAATGTTCTGAGGGAACATTTGAAGCATTTTAGAACTGACCTGAGCCTCTTGGTGCAGGATATTACATGAGAAAGCTATAGTAATAGTTTAATTGATTTTTGTTTATACTATACATGGTTTAACTGCTACAGTTTAAATATAAAGGAGAAAATAAAATGACAACAAATCACATGGCACTTTAGAAAAAATGAGAGAGCAGGTCCCTGCCCCAAGGAGCTTGTAATCTAGCAATCTAATTTTTGTTTGTTTTCACAGAACATACATGGTTTAACTTTTGCTTAGTTGAAAAATATTGTCCCAATCAGAAAGGGAAAGAAAGAGGCAGCAGTATAAAAAGGGGAAGAATTTGCAACTATTTCAGTTGCACATATTAAATTACTGTACAGTATAGGGAAAAGGGTTGTAACAAAGGGGTTGTGCTATTATTTCTGAAACAGCTAGAATAGCAACTATTCTAGAATAGGAACATAGGAAGCTGCCTTATATCAAGTCAGATCATTGGTCCATCTAGCTCAGTATTGTCTACACCAGGACTGTACAAGTCCAGTCCTCCTGAAGATGTTGGAGTACAACTCCCATAATCCCTGATTACTGGCCTCTGTGGCTGGGAATTATGGGAGTTGAAGTCCAAAAACAGCTGGATGGTGCAATCTCTCCAAGACTTTAAATGTAAAATATGCTGTCGAGTCGGTTTCAACACCTGGCGCCCACAGAGCCCTGCGGTTGTCTTTGGTAGAATACAGGAGGGGTTTACCATTGCCTCCACCTGCACAGTGTGAGATGATGCCTTTCAGCATCTTCCTATATCACTACTGCCTGATATAGGTGTTTTCCATAGTCTGGGAAACACACCAGCAGGGATTTGAACCAGCAACCTTGATAATCAAGTCATTTCCCCGCTAAGCCATTAGGTGGCTTCTCCAAGACTTTAGGCAAGAATATTTCCCAGCCCTACCTGGAGATGCCAAGGAGTGAACCTCCTGCAAGCAAGTATCAGATGCTGTTCCACTGAGCTATGGCCTCACCTCCTAAGGGAACTATCTCACAGCACTTGCATGTAGTTACCCATCCAAATGCAAACCAAGGCAGATCCCACTTAAGAAAGGGGGCAATTCATGTTTGCTACTAGGTTAGGTCTCATTCAATCTTAAGAACTATCCTATAACTATTGGGATCCATTCTAGAGTTGGGGTTAAATCCTTGTACTTGGAAATTGGCGCGAAAGGGATGAAAGGGCTTCCAGTGAAATTCTCGGGTGTATGAAGGGGCCTAGAGGTATGAGTTATTCAAAATTAATTTGCAGGGTAGGTGCGGGTGGGGAGATTAATGTTGGGGTATCCAGAGAACATCTAGGTAGTTCAACTAGTTTCCTAAGTTAGATTTTGAAGTAGTGGCAGTGGGTAGCAGGATGTCAACTCCTTTGTAGGTTGCTGTGCATTCACCACCCAGAGCATCATGCATGATTCCTTTTAAAATTGTGACCTCCCAAAAGTTATTGCCGTTATAAAACCAGACATCTTCAGCAACAGAGTGAGAACTGTGAGTGTGAGAGGTTGGAGAGTCAGACGTAATGTGGAACCACAGATCCAATGGACCCGCAGTTCCGCCCCCCGCCCCCGCCCCCGGCCGCATTCAGGCATTGGGGACAGCTTCTGAGCTAAAGGTTCAGATTGGAGTTCAGGGAAACTGCGGGTCCCTTTCCGCCACAAACTCAATTTACCAAATTTGGATGTGCAGGAAAGGAAACCAGAAGTGAAGAGACCTCTGGTTTCCTGTTACGTCTGAATTTGGCCAATGTGGTGTAGTGTTCAGACTAGGAGCTGGGAAATCCAGGTTCAAATGCCCACTTAACCATGAAGCTCACAGGGTGACCCTGAGCCAATCGCTGTCTCCAAGCCTAACATTGCTTTTTGTTGAATAGTGTTAGGGATTGCAGACGTGGATTAATTGTGCATTCTCACAGTTAATTGCCCCCTGGATCATCCTTTCTTGACCCTGTATAACAATTCCACTAAGTTTTTTTTGGGAGTGCCAACTTCTAGACTTGAGTCCTAGGGCTGCTGGACTGCAGCCAGAGAGTATGGTTTTATCTTTAACATCCTAATCAGACAGGAATTGAGGTATTAGCAGCTGCTTCCACCCATTCCTTCCCTGGTGCTTTTGTCTACTCTCCTCTGCTTGCAGTAGTGACCTACCATGCAGAGCTGTTTTAATGAGAGAGAGAACCATATAAATCAACCTGAACTCCTTGGAGGAAGGATGGAACATAAATGTAATAAATACTACTACTAATAGATTCAGTGCTGCCTAGAAGGATCTGGACAGGTTTATAAAAACTCCGAAGACCCAAGCACCCGCAAAGTGGGAAGAATTCCCCTCAAATCTAAAGTCAGTCCCACCTGGGGGGAAAAATCTCCCAGTCCAGTCCAAATCCTGTGCTTAACCAAAATTCATAGGATTCCTGATCATTATACATATAGTTAGGATTACCACTTGCCCTCAATTACTCTGTTTTTCCAGCTTTTTTCCTCCGGTGGATGGGTAGCAAAGGTTAATCTCAGGCCCCTTTTGGGACACTGCTGCATTCTGCCCCGATTACTTTATTTATTCCCCATGTTTCAGGGATTGGCAATCTTGTGAGTGACATCACCATGTCCCACCTCAGAAATCCCAGCCTGGTAAGCCTGCACATAGTGCTTTTTACGAAGTGCTCAGAATTATTTACATGCATTCTCCCAGTTGTCCTCATGACTTAGAATATTACTTATGACATCAGGAGGCATTTATATGCTTGCCATTTAGGTTCTTGAAAGGGCAGGTTGACCAACATCACCACTAATGGTGTGGAGCTAATGCAGAGTACCACACGTGTGCGCGGAGAGAGGATTTTCATGGATCTCTCCTTCCCCTGGAAGCAGTGCTCACTTTAAAAAAAAGATCTCTTCCCTCACAGGTTTTCAGTGCTCTGTATGGTGTTCTCAGGTGCCTAAATAGTCCTGTGCCCAGATGCATCAGGAAACAAAAAGAATCCTCAGTTAAGCTGCATTTTAAATGTCTCCAATCTAAGTTTTTCTGCCTTCCTAGTGAATTGGAGGCTATAAATGGTTGAGTTATCAGAAGAAGTCTGATGTGTGCTGCTTTTCTCACATCTCAAGCATTCTATGGCGTCTGTCATGACTAAATGCCGCCATTTGCAGATTTGGCAGTGACACATACAACTGTTGCAAGCAATGTTTGACCAATGACCATTTCCAAAGAAGGAAAAGCCAATGCCTCCCAAATGCCAAGGAGCCAGAGAAAGCAAATGGATGGTGCATAAATTCTGTAAATTAAAACAGGGTTCTCCATACTTTACCATACCTTATTACATTTGTCAGGAAAGGGCTTTCCTTTGTGTACAATGGCTAACATACTCTCTTGCCAGTTTCCCCTTTAAAGTCAATGAATAAAATGCATTGATAAACATCATCTTGTAAGAAATAAAATAGTAGTTTGTATTGAATTTATTTATCTATCAAATTTGTGGACGGCCCCAGAATTTCGTCTTTGGTGGTTGAAAGCGTAGTGGTGAAAAGTGTAAGTTATAAAAGTGTAAGCTTTTAACCAGCCTAAAAGTTCTAAGCTGGTTAAAAGTGCAAGCTGTGAATTGGAGGACCTCAACTGAAATCTCACCTCAGCCATATGCTCACTGGTTTGCCAGTGATAAGCCACTATCAGTTTCCCTCCACACTTCAGTCTGTAACATGGGGATCACTGTAACATGGGTTCACCTGCAGTTACCACCAATTCGTTTGGTGGCTACTCGGGAATGGGCCTTCTCTGTTGCTGCCCCTGGACTTCGGAATTGCTCCCTGTTGAAATAAGAGCCTCCACATCTCTGGCAACTTTTAAAAAGGCACTGAAGACACATTTATTCACCCAGGCTTTTAATTAGATCTATGGTTTAAATTTTTAATGCTGGTTTTAAATGATTTTAATGTTAATGTTTTAAATTTTTAATGCTGGTTTTAAATGATTTTAATTGATTTAGTTTTGATTTTAGCTGTTAATTGATTTTAATTGTTTTTATTTGTTGTAAGCCCTTTGGGGACAGGGATCCATCTTGTTTGTCTGTTATTTCTCTATGTAAACCTCTTTGGAAATGTTTGTTGAAAAGGGGTATATAAATAGTTTTTGTTGTTGTAAACCGCCCTGAGCCACTTTTGGAGGGGTGGTATATAAATCAAATCAAATCAAATCAAATCATATCATATCAAATCAAATCAAATCAAATCAAATCAAATCAATCAATCAATAATTTCAGCCTGCCTTACAGGATTGTTGCATGCAGAATTTGTTGAGCTATATTATTGCCAAGTATGAGGGTAATTGGGGATGCAACTAAATTCTAGTAAAACCTGGGATTCAGGCTAGACCTGGAGGGTTCTACTCAGGTGGGATTCTCCTGTGAATCTGTCAGAGGACTTAGCACAGCACCTACAAGTCTCTGTGGACCTGTTCAGAAGTCTAGACACTAGCAAATACAGATGTTATCTCCCATGGGGACCAGCTCCCAGAGGTTTTTCTTGCTACTGCAGCCTGCTCATCATGGATTGGACAAGGCTCCCGTTGCTCCCGCATTCAGTGCAGAGGGATTGATCCATGCTGTACGGGCTGCAGCTGCAGCTTGCCCAGAGGCACTAAATGAATGGTGCATTGAGGTTTACACCCATGGCCAGTGCAGTGCTGAATACAGTGGAAGCATTTCTGGCCATTGTACAGCTTAAATGCTGCACAACAGATCTTCTCTATCCCACCCAGACTTAACTCTGTGGATCCGTGGAGCAGTGCTCCCTCTAAAGGGGATTCCCAGGTGTTGCTGACTACAACTCCCAGAATCCCTAGCTGCTATGGCTTTTGCTTGGGGACTATGGGAATTGTAGAGAACAGCATCTGGGAATCCCTGTTAGAGGGGACACTGCCATGGAGGGTGCTCAATCGGCCAATCTACTGTGTGCAGATCATAACCTGGCCAGGGCACTTTCCAGATTAGCTACTCAACAGCAGCAAAATGCTTCCATTCAGGCAAATCACATTAAAAATCTAAACAGCAGGGGGAGCAGTCGTGCAAAAACTAACAACCTGAAAAAACAGCAACTCCTTTACGCCAGATATATGACATCATAGCACTATAAGGTAAATTGTGCCATCAAGTCGATTTCAACTCCTGGCGCCCACAGAGCCCTGTGGTTTTCTTTGGTAGAATACAGGAGGGGTTTACCATTGCCATCTCCCACACAGTATGAGATGATGCCTTTCAGCATCTCCTATATCGCTGCTGCCCAATATAGGTGTTTCCCATAGTCTAGGAAACATACCAGCAGGGATTCAAACCAGCAACTTTCTGCTTGTTAGTCAGGCATTTCCCCGCTGCGCCAATGAAGGTGGCCATATCGCAGCAATTAAATTCGAAACAAGGCATTGGAAATATGAACGGCACCCTGCTGTCAGCGTAGGGACTGCGGTGTCACAACACAGGGAGTGTGGAAGCACACTTCTGAGATGCGTCCTGACCCCACTGCAGGGTCCAATCTGGGAAGTGCCCAGGAGGCTCTACTTGCTGTGCATGCCAATTATGTCATTATAAGTACTGCAGGGACTCCTGGAAGCTGGCAAGGGCTCCATTTCAGGCATGGTCTGCCAAAGAACCCTAGACTTCTGTGTAAATCTATTCCTAATTCATCTGCCCTGGCTCATTACTGATTATTATTAGGTGGCTACCTAAGAAGCACTTTGCAGCAGCAACAGGAAGAGGAACATTTCCTTTTCCATTGTCCTTTTGGTGCATGTGTTTATCTATCTATCTATCTATCACATTTTTATACTGCCCAAAACGTGATTTTCTGGGCAGTTTACAAGACAATAAAAACCAATAAAAAGATTAACACATTAAAATTTTAAATGTTAAAACTACTAAAACACAATTAAAACACAGTTAAAACAATGTCTAATTAAAAGCCTGTGTGAACAAATGCGTCTTTACTGCCTTTTAAAAAGTTGTAAGAGATGGGGTGGCTCTTATTTCAGCAGGAAGTGTGTTCCAAAGCCTCGGGGCAGCAATGGAGAAGGTCCATCCTTGAGTAGCCACCAGTCGAGCTGGTGGCAATTGCAGACGAACCTCTCCAGATGATCTCAATGGGCAGTGTGGTTCATAGCAAAGAAGGCATTCTCTTAAATACCCAGGGCCCAAGCCGTTTAGGGCTTTATAGGCCAACATCCATCTCACCACGCTGTTCTTCCCATGGGAAGTGTGATTAAGGGTTTCTGAAGTGAGTGAGCTGTGTATTCTCACAGAGGCAACTGCCCTAAAGGTCATCCTTCCATGATCCTGCATACTGATCTCGGCTAGGTTTCTCCCCCACTACTACTGCCTCTTGCTGCGGTTGGCTGGGCACTGCAGATCTCTTGGCTCAGCTGGATTGTCAGGCTGCAATCCAGAGAATGTATGTTTACTTGCAAACACATGAAGCAGGCATCAAGGCAGTTGCTTCCACTTGTTCCTTCCCTGATGCCTTTGTTCATTCTCCTCTGCTTGCGCTAATTACTGGGTCTCCATTTTGCCCTACTGCAGCTAAGGGGGCAGACAAAAGGACCTAGAGACAAATGGGTGGAAGCAGCCATGACTACCTTGTCTGCCACTTTCGGTATAGTTAAAAGTCAGTGCAAAAGACAAGGCCCCGAAAGAGCTGTGGCTTGCAAGGAAAACCATTCAGGCTCATCGCCACAGTCCGGTACCAATACAAACCCATTAAAATTAATGCACCTTGTGACAACAGAATGGTTTGAAGCTCAGCATCCTGGTCAAGTAGGAATTATGAGGCTACGCAATACTAAAAAAAAGGTCTTACTACTATAATAAATTACATTAGGTCTTCACAACTTGGGACTTGCCAAGTTGAATGCAAACCATCGATTGTGGCCTGCCAGGTGCTTAACAACCCCAAGCAGTCCCAAGCAGTCAATAAAAACAAAAGGCTTATCAAGCCCTGGTGGGCTGCTATACATAGCTGGTGGACAGCGTTGGACTTAATGGATCACCAGTTGTACAGGCCTGATTTGCATTGACAGAGTGATTCAGCTCCAGGTGGCCACTGAAACATTGCCATAAGCAGCACTGAAGTGTAGGCTATGTGAAAATATACCAGGCGGGCAGAGGCGTATCTAGGGGAAATAGCGCCTAGGGCAAGCACTGAAATTGCGCCTCCTGTCCAAACATCTGACACCCATCTTTCAGATAATTTTACCATATCATCAGCTGAAAAATACAAGTCAAGCTCGTTAATCTTTTAATATTTCAAAAACTATTTAGCAGTGGACAAAAAATGCTGGAAAACTACAAATTTCAGGATGCTGGGGCTCATGAAATACCCAAATACTATGTGGAGGTATACTTGGAAAACTAAACAGAAGTGCCTGTCTAATTCTCTATGCATTGTAGCATCACTATTACATAAGTTGTAAAAATAAATGGAGAATTGGACTTTTCCCAGATACTCTGAAAATAATTAAAGGATATGCAGAGTAAACTGTGTCACTGCTTGGAATATATTCTAGTATTTCAGAAATACAGTTAAAATGAGAGAAAGAAAGCAAGAAACTCTCAGTGGGCCTTAATACTGAGGATTTCACACTGATTCAAAGACAAACTCACCATTAATAGCCATATTATTAAGACATCACATTTAACTCACTTATCACAAGAAGCAAAGTAAGAGCAAATGATTACAATCCTAGCTCATAAGCTTCAGCTCAGTATTCACAAGCCCTGATTCTTTGTACATAGTGCCAGGGGCGAAAGTATAATAGGTCAAGAGGAGACAGTTGTCTGGGGGCCCACTGCCTTGGGGGCCCCCGCAGAGGCAAGTCACATGACTGACTCCCCCAGCCACTCACCCGCCCGGGCTTCCTTCCGTTGTATTCATCCTCCGAAACTGATGTGAGTGTTAAGACCTGGAGCTATCAGAACAGCATGTCTTTCTCTAGTAACATTAAATGACTTGCATCGTTCGCAATTTACAAAACCTTTAAAAAAATAATTTAGGATGATATTCTATTGTGGCACATAGGAGATTTTATATAAATAAATAAATAAATAAATAAATAAATTTTACTATGCTTTTTGTTACCACTATTCAGTCTCATTTAAGATTTTTTTACTTCATGAGCTGAGCTTCAGTGGGGGGGGGGCATTTTCAGATCTTGTCTCTGGGCCCACTCCAACCTTGCTACACCACTGCATAGTGCCAATCTGAAAATGTGTACAGTTACTAAAGGCCATGGGGGGTATGCAAAGGTTCCCCCTCCCCCCGCTGGCCTCTAGGGCCTCACAGGGACCATTTGAGCATGTGTGGTGGCCATTTTTAGAAATACTTTTTTAAAAAAGGCCACGGAAAACAAAATGGCCACCACACATGCTCAAATGCCCTCTGCGAGGCCTGGCATGGCCTAGGGCCTCACAGAGGCCATTTGAGCATGCGTAGTAGCCATTTTGTTTTTGGTGGCATTTTTTAAAAATTCTTTAATTTTAGAAAATGGCGCCCCTCTTCAAGTGGCGCCTGGGGCACGTGCCCTGCCTGCCCTACCCTACATACGCCCCTGCAGGGGGGATTGCTCTAGAAGGCACTCTTGCTTCATGGAAGGATGGCCATGGGACTAGTTTCCTTCTATGATACAGACTGTTGTCTGCCAGAATGAGTGTCCAGTCATTATTATTTGATAAATTTTGTCTGTATTTTTAATGCACACTGCCCCACTGGCCAATGAGGGTAAATTTTACCCTCAAATTTCCTTAAAAGGAATAAGAAGGCAATTGCCAGCAGATCAGCTCATGTTTTCGCTGGCCAGTTTGCAGGCTGGAAGGGTTGTAATTCAAATAGATGTCAAAACTCAAAATGGAGACCGAAGAAGAAAGACTTTTTGTGATTGCAAAATGGAGTTCCAAAACAGCCGAAACAGCAAAATGTTTTGTATCTGAAACAGGGACGTTTTGTTTTGGCTACAAAATTTTCTCTTTTGAGCATCGGGTGTTTTGTTTTGGCTACAAAACTGCTGAAATGGCCTGTTTTGTGCACAAAACGTTTTGTATACAAAATGAAATGCACATCCCTACCACAGAGGCCATTTGAGCCTCTAGTGACAGTGCTGGATCAATAAGCACCCCCAGACTGGTCCTGGTCCTTCGGGGGAAGGCAACGCCATTTAGAACAGACTGAACATCATTCACCAGGTCAGAGGAACCATCAACCAACAGTACTTTTGTCTTTTCTGGATTGAGTCTCAGCTTATTCATCCTCATCCAGTCCATTACTGCATCCAAACACTGATTCAGGTTAGTCACTGCTTCACCTGTGTCTGATGAAAAAGAGGGATACAACTGAGTGTCATCTGCACATTGATGATATCTCAAGCCAAATCTCCTGATGACCTCTCCCAGTGGTTTCATGTTGATGTTAGACAGCATAGGGGAAAGAATGGAACCTTGTGGAATCTTATAGTATAACTGCCAATGGGTTGAGCAGTAGTTCCCCAGCACCACCTTTTGGGGAATGGGCCTCGAGGTGGGAGCAGAACTACCTCCAAGCAATGCCTCTGACACCCAATTCGGCCAGCCTATCCAATGTACCCCCCTCAAGTCCTCCTTTTCTGCCTCATCGTGGCAGGGTGTGTGTGTGTGTGTTCCTGGGAGGGATGAGTGAAGTATGCCGGGAGGTTTACTCCCAGTAGGGTCACCCAAGGCGAAAAGTTCATCCCAGTTGCCCAGCTAAAGCAAGCAGGCACCTATATTGGGCAGCAGCAATATAGGGAGGATGGTCACTTTAATGACGAAAGGCATCATTTCATACTGCATGGGAGAAGGCAATGGTAAACCATTCCTGTATTTTACCAAGAAAACCACATGGCTAGACAAAATAGAATGATTGTCGATGTAGTGCTGGATGATGGGCCCCTCAGGTTGGATGGTACTCAGCATGCTACTGAGGAAGAGATGAGGATCTCTCAAAGTACCAATAGTGTTTATGATACCGTTAGACTAAAGCCTTTTGGATGTCTAGCAGCTGATGTTGCCATGCTGGAAAAGAAATATGAAGATGCAAAGAAAGAATTATTGTGGGAATGTGGAATGTAAGCAACATGAATATGGGAAAGCTTGACACACTGAAAGATGAAATGAATTGACTACAGATTGACATCTTGGGCATGAGCAAATTAAAATGGACTGGAATTGGACACTTTCAGTCAGAAAATCATACAATTTACTACTCAGGACATGAAAACCAAAGAAGGAATTGTGTTGCTTTCATAGTCAGGAAGGATATAGCAATGACAGTACTTGGGTACAATGCGGTCAGTGACTGACTAATATCAATTAGATTTCATGGTCAGCCCTTTAACAGGACAGTTTTTCAGGCCTATGCCCCAAAGACTGATGCAGAAGAAGTAGAAGTTGATAAGTTTTATGCTCAAGTCTGAAATTGACAGAGCATGTAAGCAAGATGTGCTGGTGATGATGGGAGATTGGAATGCTAAAGTTGGCAATAGTAAGGAGGAAAACACAGTTGGACTGTATAGCCTAGGAAACAGAAATGAAGCAGGAGAACTACTTCGTTTCTGCCAAGCCAATGATCTATTCATTGTTAACGATCAAAGCGGCACCTATACACATGGACATTACCAGATGGGGTACACAGAAATCAAATTGATTACATTATTGGTGCAAGGAGGTGAAAGAGCTCAGTTATAACAGCAAAAACGTGGCCAGGGGCCAATTGTGGAACCGATCACGAACTGCTCATGTGCACATTCCAAGTCAAGCGAAAGCGGAAAAACAAAGCTATCCAATTTCCACCACAATATGATCTTGAGAATGTACCCACCATTTTCAAGGAGAACATCAGGAACCACTTTGAAGTTCTGAACCTCATTGATAGGGAACCGGAGGAACTGTGGAATAAAATCAAAGAAGTTGTTAAGGATGAATGTGAAAAGAGACTGCCTAAGACCAAGAAACAGAAGAAAGCAAAATGGATGTCAGAACAGATTATGACAATTCCCAGCCAAGAAGAGGAGAGATGCCAAAGTCAAGAAAGATAAAGACCTCAGGAAGGAACTTAATAGGGAATTTCAGAAACTTGTTAGAAGAGACAAGGAGCAGTACTACAATGACACCTGTAAAGACCTTGAGGATGGAAATAGACATGGAAAACAAGGAAAGTTTTCCAAAAGATCTCTGAACTCAGGAGGTTCCAGCCTCAAATTGGTATATTAAGGGATGCCAAAGGACATATAGTAACTGTTTCAGGGAAGATCAAACAGAGATGGAAGGAGTATACTGAAAATCTGTACAGCAGGGACATCAACATCTAAGATACTCTATAAGATTTTCCCTTCTTGCAAGAACTTCTAGTACGGGAAGATGAAGTTAGATCAGCACTCCAGTCATTACCAAGTCGGAAGGCTACAGGAATTAATGGAATAGCTACAGAAATATGGCAGGCAACAGAAGAAGAATCAGTCAAGGCTTTAACCAAACTATGCCAGCAAATTTGGAGAACAACACAGTGGCCAACAGATTGGAAGAGGTCAGTCTACACACCCATACCAAAGAAAGGAGACTTAACAGATTGTGCAAACCATCACACAATATCCTTAATTTCATATGTTAGCAAAATAATGCTCAGGATCATCCAACGCAGATTAGAGCCCTATGTAGAAAAGGAAATGCTGGATGCTCAAGCTTCAGAAAAGGCCAAAGAACAAGAGACATCATTGCTGGATAATTGAGAAAGCCAAAGAATACCAAAAAGAAGTCAATATGTGCTTTATTGACTCCAGAAAGGCCTTCGATTGCATCAACCATGTCAAGTTGTGGAATATCCTTAGGAAAATGGGCGTCCCAGAACATCTCATTGATCTTTTGAGAAACCTGTACACAGGACAGAAAGCCACAGTCCAGATGGAATATGGTGAAACGGACTGGTTCCAGATCAGTAAAGGAGTAAGACAAGGATGTATTCTTTCTCCTTATTTATTCAACTTATATACTGAACATATACTGAGAGAAACTGGATTGGAGGAAGATGAGTGTGGTTTTAAAGTTGGAGGAAGAAACATCAGTAACCTCCGCTATGCTGATGACACCACTCTGATAGCTGAGAATGCAGATGATCTGCAAGCTCTAGTAATGAAAGTCAAGGAGCACAGTGAAAAACTGGGACTACGACTAAATGTCAAGAAGACTAAGCTAATGACAACGGGTACAGCCACCAGCCTCAGAACTGATAATGAAGACATTGAAGTGGTGGATAGCTTCTGCCTTTTAGAATGGACCATCAACAGTAAAAGATCCAGCAGTCAAGAAATACGCCACAGACTAGCACTTGGTAGGGTTGCAATGAAGGGCTTGGAAAGGTTATTTAGATGCCGTGATATGTCTACAGTTACAAATATTAGAATTGTTCGGACCATAGTTTTTCCCATGGCAGTCTATGGATGCAAAAGCTGGACTCTGAAGAAGCAAAATAGAAAAATTATTGACACTATTATTATTTCTTGTTTACACAGTCAGACATGTGTTATTGGCTGGTTTGTTTTATCCACACATCGAGTCCTACCCAAGGACCTGGGATGGCTGAATTTTATTATCAATGTTGTTGCTGTTATTATAGATATTGTCGCAGAATATAGGGTGTTCCCAGTAAAGTTGCTTTTTGTAATTGGCTGATAGTGATTTCTGTGGCCCCTATGGTGCTGAGGTGCTCTTCAAGTTGTTTTGGAATTGCACCTAGGGTGCCAATTACCACTGGGATTACTTTGGTCTTTTTCTGCCACAGCCTTTCAATTTCAATTTGTAGATCTTTGTATTTTGTAATTTTTTCTATTTCTTCTATTCCTCTATCCCTTGGTATTGCTATGTCGATGATGATGATGATGGTGATGATGATGATGATGATGATTTTATTCAATTTCTATACTGCCTTTCCAAAAATGGCTCAGGGTGGTTTACATAAAGAAATAACAAATACATAAGATGGATCTCTGTCCCCAAAGGGTTCACAATCTAAAAGAAACATAAGTAGACACCAGCAACAGTAACTGGAGGAATTGTGCTGGGGGTGGACAGGGCCAGTTACTCTCCCCCTGCTAAATAAAGAGAATCACCACTTTGAAAAGGTGCCTCTTTGCTCAGTTAGCAGGGGTTAACTGCTTTTTTAAAAATAGCTTTTGAACTTTGGTGCCAGAGAAGACATTTATTTATTTGTTTGTTTGTTTTTTGTTTGTTTATTTAATTTACACCCCGCCCAAACTTACATCTCTGTGTGGCTTTGAGGATACCATGGACAGCCAGGAAAACAAACACATGGATTATAGAACAAATCAAATCATTCACTCAAGGCACAAATGACCAGGCTCAAACTATCATACTTTGGACACATTATGCAAAAACCCAGCTTCCTTGAGAAGTCCATAATGCTGGGAAAAGTTGAAGGAAAGAGAAGAAGAGGATGACTAGCAGCAAGGTGGATGGACTTGATTATGACAGCAATGTCTCCCCACTGAGAGACCTTAGAGGCCAAGTTGAAGACAGATCATCCTGGAGAGAATCTATCTATGTGGTCACTAAGAGTCGACACCGACTTGATGGCACTTAATTAATCAATCAGATCCAATGCATGCCTTTGGCACACCTACTATTTACTTGGTCGCATATAACTGTTTATGTAATTAGTCATTCATTTGTATAGGATCAATGAATTTATGAAAAATGTAAGTGTTTTAAGTAACGTTCTCAGCACTCCCCTCTTTCTATTGCTCATTCTATGGGAAGACTGGTAGTGTTGGGCTCCCAATTTTCTCATTGTGTTGCAGTGTAACACACAGGGAAAGAAAACCCATTTAGCCACCAGCAATGCATTTAGCCACCAGTAAAGGTCACATAAGGTAAAATACTCTGGAGAAGCAAGAAGAGTTTTATTTGACCAGAGAATAGAAGTTGCCTCTGGCATTGGTTGAAAAATAAAAGGTTGCATTAGCACCTGATCGCACAGCTATATTAGTCTTATGTGAATTTTAACACCCATCTCAATGTTCATTTTCTCTGCATACTTTAAGTGCTCTCCAAAGAGCTTTCTCAATCAAGGTAATAGAGTAGCTAGATTTTTTTTTTTAAGTGATAGCCTATAGCATTGCATTTGATATCTGGATAGTGAATATACAACCTGGCTTCAAATGGGGCCAGGATGATCTTGTATTTAACCAGGAGGAACTACTTACAAAGTGGTCTATTTTCTATTTCTCAGGATTTGGTCAGACACTCTTTTTCCATTTTCTCCAATGATTTATATAAAGAATGCACTTTCATGGCATGAGCTTGAGGCATATAACAATAATATAAGGGTTATAACCTCTTTGCGAGCAAGTTAAAGAGCTTTCACCTACTGTATCTACAAAGAGGTCTGCAGCAGGAAGCCTGATCCACCTGTCCTGGAAACATAAGGGAGGCATTCCATTCCAGTGCATCCACACCTCCCCTATATTATATGGGCTAGTTCAGTTGTGTGTGGGAGCAGTTTCTCTGTGGTCTAATTCCATGCTTCTGGTTTTAGATGGTGGAATCACATAGGGTGAATAATGTGATTATTTCTCATGTGAACATCACCTAACACTCTCCTCTTCACAAAGGTTGACATAGGTATGGTAAAGCAGGGATTCTCAATGTTGGGTCCCCAGATGTTATTGGACTTCAGCTCCCATAATCCCCAACCAAAGGCCACTGGGGCTGGGAATTATGGGAGTTGAAGTCCAATAACATCTGGGGACCCAATGTTGAGAATCCCTGTGATAAGGAATTACATCACTTACCCTGTCCATGTGACCCATCTATCCAGAGGCGTAACTAGGGAAAACGGCGCCCGGGGCAAGCACTGAAATTGCGCCCCCCCCACCGCGCCCCCCCCACCGCCGCGACAGGGAAAAACTCAAAAGGTCAGGGGAGACAAGCTGCCTGATGAACGTCAACCCTAGATGGAGCCCACTGCTGCCACGTCCCTTCTGCTGCTGCCCCTACCTCGGAAGGGAAGCCCGGCGTAAAGGCGCACCTTCTCTTCCAACCGGATGTAATCCACTTCGCCTTGTGAGGTGGAGGGAGTGGCCAGGGGTGGGTAGATGCCCCGCAGCTCCAGCCGCCGGGGAGGTGCCGCCGCACTGAACTTTCTAGGCGTGCTCCCCCTTCCAAGTCCACCAGGGCGCCAGTAAAGGCTTCTTAGCCCCAAGAGAGGCAGGAAGCGCGGGGCTGCTGCCATGGCCGTGTGAGAGAACTTCTTCTCGGTCGGTCTAGTGCTGCGCAGTCTGGGGGCCACTAGCTGGTGGGTGATGAGGGCGGGCAGAAATGTATTAAGACCGCCCTCCTCGACGGTGGGAGGAGGTGAAAACACTCTGTTCAGCCCAGCGGCCTCATCAAATTCCTCTTCTGGTTTTAAAGGGACCCTAGAGAGCCGCTTTATACCCAGTCAGGCGCGGCCGTTTGCTCCATCTATCTCCGTAGTTGTCCACACCAGCCTCGGGCTTCAGGTGGGGAGGAGGAAGTGGACCTGGGACCTGGCATGATCTGCATGTAAAGCAGGTGCCCTACTACCACCGAGCCATCTATGCCCTCACCACCACCCCGTAAAAAAACAATGCCAATGCAATGCCAAGCCTGCCCCGCCCGACCAAGTTCGCACGTCAATCATCACACACACCTTGTCCTGGTGCTTTTGCTTGTGTTATGCGGCAGTGGCTGACCGTTAACTCCCCCTAGTGCTTGTGTTCAGTGGCCTCAGCAGCAGAAACACTCCCGTCGCTGCTCCGACTCTGAGTCCGACTTCCTGCCTCGTCACCGACGCACGTGCTGCAGGCGGCGAGTTGGGAGGAGGAGTCAGACACCAGCACCACGCATGCGCGACTGGTGGTGGGGCGGGGACTGGGAGTGCGGAGTACTTGCTGTTCCTGCTCATGCTGTGATGACAAAGATTGTTTGAGTCGACAAACTTTAGGCGCCCGCATGCCAGAGCCGAGCAATGGGGGGGCGGGGGTGTGGCACCGGGGGAGGGGGCACCACGTGGACCGGAGCGGTCGGACTGCTCACTCGACTGCTGTGCTTTTAAAAAAACCCAAAAAAGGGAAAGCCAGGGGATCGGCAGGGGCACTTTTTGGCGCCCCCCATGTGACTAACGAGGGTGGCGCCCGGGGCACATGCCCCCCTGCCCCCCCTATAGTTACGCCTCTGCATCTATCTAGATGTTATTGAAGTAGTCTGGACCAGATTACAGAACAGCAGCACCCTCACCACTGGGATAACACATTAATAAATTCTGTGGTTATAAACTAATTGAACTGGCTGATCTGAAACCAACATAGATCAGATGCACTTCACAGAAATGCTGGATTATGTATGTTATTTCTTCACTGTATTTACCTAAATCCAAGACTAATTTTCTCTCAAGTTTTTTCATGCTAGAAATCAGGGGTCATTTTAAATCCAGAGTCATCCTCCTTTTGGGTAAATGTAGGTTTAATCTGTATTTAACCTCTATTTTTAAGGGGCTTGTCTTCAATTCAGAATCATCTTGTATTAGGGAAAATACTGTATACCGCAACTTATAGCCCCTAAATAAGTTCTCAAGTTATCTTGCATAGTAAACCTACTACAATTCAATCATTAACAATTTTTATCCATATGAAACATGTTCTAAAACAGACGTGAACCCAGATAAAACACCAGTAGACCAAACCGGAATTGAAACATAAAATAACATAAGGTTTCTAATCCAAAAGACAATCTAAATAGGAAGGGTTTTGTAAGGTTTCGAAGCTTTGCTAACAGGCTGGTCTTCAAGGCCTTTCTTGGCAGCAAGATATACAGCGAAGGCTCACTCTGCTGTAACCACCTGTCTAGCCTCAGGTAGTGGGTGTACATGGACTAGGGTCTCATTAGTTGACTTCAGTGTGTGGGGAGGTAAACAACGATTTTCCCTGACCTTGAAATCTAATAATCTAGGAAGCAGCCACTTGGTACATCCAATGAAAGGATAGTTCCTATATGTTTGTGAGAGGATATAGCTGATTTTGTGTGTTGTTTTATGAGGAATGTACAGTTTTGTGGGTTAAAGGCAGCTGTGGTGGCTGCAATGATGCAGAGAGCAAACATAAATTTTCTGTTAGAGATAACACCGAGACTTTCTGCCTGAGGCTCAGAGCTAAGCTAGTAGGGCTGCAAAGAAAAGATAAGCAGTTGTATATATGGCTTCTTGTCTTTGGGTTGGTGGAAAAATGGAGGTGACCTGCTGCTCAACTCCTTTACGAAGCTGGTTCTTTCTGATTTAATAAGCTATAGTAAATAAAAGGGCACTGCAGTAGAAGCTGTGGAAAATTGTCTATTGGGGTGTGCATGAGGAATGGGGAAGATCTCCAGCACTATTTTTGCTAGAAATTAATACAGCTGTGGTAGTCAGCTGAGCTGGGAATCTAAAGCAGCCTGTTCTGTTCCATTCTAAGGAGGCAATATTCTCTTAGGACTCCAGATGCAGAATGAAATTTTTACTCTGAAATAGCTTCTGTGTAGCAACCAGCTCGAATTCTACCTGAAGATCGTCATGGGTCATGACCTTACATTCACGTATACTGTACAGCATGTATAGATGTAGTCAATTACATGTGGGTAGGTCTGTAATTATTGTCTATGTGTGGAATTTACCCAGAGCCTTACATGGAATGACTTATTTCTAGGACGTTTGTTGTGTGTGCTGTAGCCTAGGCATGGCATTCCCAAATATGAAAGATACATGCTTGTCATTAAATGTGAAGCTCACACATATAAAATTAGGCACACATTGTTTTAAAATACTCGGAACCAATGTCTGAATTGTTCTTGATTGCTGCTTATGAATATTTTAAAAGAGGACACTCTCTGTTTTATTCACAGTCCCTTGCTAACTTTATAAGAGGCTTGTATACTTTATATTGGGATATCTCAGAGTACAAAATCTAAAGCGAGAACTAGCCCTTGGACAGATTCCGAGAGTTGGATTTTGTTTTCCCTATGATAAATAATTGAGGATTTATGGCTGAGTACCCAGAATGTTGGGGGCAATATGCTAAATCATTGTAAACCGCTTAGAGAGCTCCGGCTATAGAGCGGTATATAAAATGTAAGTGCTATTGCTATTGCTAAGTGCTATTTGGTCTAGCTGAGAAGTCTTCCATCTGTGCAGGTATAAGACTGATTCACACAACCCTTTTGGTGTTTCAGGAAGCAGGTCAAAGTGTTTCAGATGGCCACTTTGTTGTTCAGTGACTGAGTGCTTCATTTCAGCATGTGGCTCAGTGCAGGCTCACCAGTTCTCTGTCTAGGCTGAAGCACTCAGACATTGGCTAGCTTCGCACGTAATGGCAAACTGTGGGTAGACGAACCCGAGGTTAATTTTATAACCATAAATCACATTGCAGATGTTTGTCCAACTTTAGCCTGGCAACCTCTGGTTTCAGGGCAGGGGAGCCACTCCCTCTGTCTTATCTGCTGAGGCAGCATCCGAGCACGTTCTGCAGCACTTGTATCACCAGATTGTGGGCAAAGTGTTGGAATTTTTGCAGGTTGGCAGCCATTGGCCACAGTCTCCAATGGGGCATGTTGAACGCGATCACGCCTTTTCTGAATGGACTGCCCACACTCCTGACAGCAATTGCACCACCGTCCTCATAACAGCCCTGAACCAAAACAGTCTCCCAAAAGCACAATTTCTGGCAATGGGAGGATGGTGAGGGGCAATATTTTTAATGTAACTCTGGGAAGGGATCATGATGACTTCCTAGGAGGGAATATGTATATGAGGGAGGGCACAGGATCGAGTGCTCTGGTCCACTGTGACTAAGGACACTCTTGTGATGGCAGACCCCAGGATGCAGTCCATAAACCCCCAAGCTCACTCCTGCCCCTATGTCAGCTTGCCTGCTAGAGATTAGCCCTCTTATGAGAGGAACATAGGAAGATGCCATATACTGAGTCAGACCATTGGTCCATCTAAGCTCAGTATTGTCTGCACAGACTGACAGAGGCTTCTCCGAGGAGTGTCTCTCAGCCCTGTAAGGTCCTCCGTTGGACTGTGCTCTCATGAGCTAGGCCATCCAAATTGAGGGCTCCCCACTAATGCTGGGCCCCCATTTTCTCTGGTAAATAATAGAACGTATACATCGGACTCTCTCCTCTCCTGGCAATCCTTTCATACTCCCAAGGAGTAGTGGCCACTCCATGTGTCCCAGTGGTAGCATGTGGGCAGTGGTAGCATGTGGGCAGACTAGGGAAACACTTTGACTGGGGATAGAACTTTACTCTGATTCAAATTTCCTGGGTTTGAACTGGTGTTGCGGAGTATGCAGATCAGCCGCCTTTGGAAATCATGGGAAAGGGGTGCCCAAATTATCAGCGATTCCAGGAAAGTGGTTGCCATTCCAGGAAAAAGCAAATATGGATATGTGCCAATGGATGACCTGACAGGCAGAGGGCTGCTTCATCATGGCAGTCGCCAAGACAGGGAAAGGTGGTGTTGGGGTATCAGTCCCCACAGCCTGTCCAACCAGGCTGGCTGCAGCTGCTGTCTGGCCTGCATGCATGTCTCATGGCCTTTCACTCTCATGAAAGAGCTGTCCTTGGGAGAAGGGGCATCGTCACACATTACTAACTATTCTGCTCAATCCCTGCATCCTACTGGATGGTTCTTCTCATGAGTCATGCCATGGAGTGCATGCTTGCACCCAAGGGAATAGGGCTGGGCCCCACTTCCCCAAATGTATTGTACAAAAAATAGAGCAGAGACATTCAAGAATTCCTTGGTGGGCCTGTCTTTTAAAGCCAAAGGCAGGTACTGCTCCCCTGCCCTTATCTTCGTAGTGATCTAATTGGGTTGCCTGGTTTATGGTGCCACCACAACTGCATGTGCTTTTGAACATACTTCACATACCTTTGGTCATCAAAACACATAGTGTCCGTCTTGCCATCCCATCCCCTATCCCTTCTGGTTGACAGAGGAGGGAACAAGAGACACAGTGGAAAGTGGGCATCTCCCCCCATGTGACTTTTCCCTTTGATAGACTTAGAAGCTTGGGATGGGACAAGGTGGTGTCCCTGCTGCTGGGCAATAGTTCAAGGAGTGCAGAGATGGGGCAAGTGCTCGGAGAGGCGGCCAGCGAGAAGCATGGCAGGCATGGAGCGGGTGCATTCCTGGATTGCTCTGGGCTGACCTCTCTATGACTTTGGTTCCAGAAATGGCACAAAACTGTGGTTATGGCAGTGTCTGCATTTGGACATTACACGGCTGCCTTAAAACTTCAGGTTGGAGCAGCGAAACTCACTACAAATCAAATCAAATCAATCTTTATTACGGTCATAGACCATCATAAAGTATGAGGGGTGTTAACATATTTCATGTATAAGTAAAAGTAGATATTAAAAGCCTAGTGGTGCACAATATACTGAAACACTATTATTTATTTATTTATTTAGATTTATGTGTCGCCCTACTCCCATAGGACTCAGGGCGGCTTACAAGCAATAACATACAAAGCAACACAGTTGTATAAAATACAACAAACATAACATCACAACCACAACCCCATACAGTACTCATTACAAGACATAATAACCATGGATTATCAGATCACTCTATGACCAGCTATAAAAGACTATGAAAATCAGAAAAAGAAGTAAAATTTAAAATAAAACTATGGCTGTCTAAAACAAGGCAAGGCTGCAAACAAAATGACCCTTAATGGCCGAAACCTGGAAACTGCAGTTAACAGTAGTTAAGAATGGTAAAAAAATTGGTACAAATATTTATAAAAGGCATCATAAAAACATCATTTTTCAAAAAAAGGCATAAAAGAGAGAAGCAAGAATGCATTAAAAAGTTATATGAAAAATGTGGAGGCGTAAAAGGAGATATAAAATGCATACAAGGGCAACTATAGACATAGTAAGAGTTTTATCAATTTTGGGCAAGATGAACATAAAAGAAGCTGTGGGACTGTAGAACGGTAGGAGTGCTGGGCTGCCATGAAGTGCTCTGAGGCAGCAGGCAAAGGTGTGCTTGAGTTAAACCATAAACTTGGGTGCTGGGCACGAGCAAGAGGTCATCATCCACTTGATTTTAATCACTGCTGCACAGAACCTGGCAACACTGTAAGTGGTGGCGGGGTTGCTATCAGATAGCAGTAAAGAGGTGTAAAAGTGGTCCGTACGATCAGGATACTTATGTAATAACGGTAGAATGAAGGTGGCACGGATGTCCCTGTAGTACAAACACTGAAGGAGGAGGTGTCCTGTTGTTTCTACTTGCCCTGAGTCAAAGGGCATTGATGTTCCAAGAGTGGGGTCTTCCTATATCATCCCTCAAGCATGGTTGAGGGAAGAACATGGCAATGCACCAGCGTGAAAACCCTCCTGTGCTTTGGGACTTTCAGTTGTGTTAGGTATGCCACAGGAGAGTCAGAATACCTGAGTCCTTCACTGATGAGGAAGTTCGGGGCCTTGCCTATATCAGATTGGCGCTCTGTGTCTGTAATACGCTGTTTGATAAGAGACTTGGCTGGATCATAGCCCATGATAACTAAGTGGAGGTGGGGATAGGCCCAAGGACAATATGTTAGTCATAATTGACTGTTTCCAGCCAGATTGAAAGTCATCACTCAGGGTTAGGGGGCAAGGCCTAAGAGACAGAGAGATCGTCTAAGCCAATAGTTAAGTATGGTAATCCAGGCCCTTGTCTCCACTTTCATCAGGCCTGTCTCCAGTTGCAAGGTGGCATTAGAAACACATCTTGGAACTTGAAAGGCTGCTCTCAGGAATTTTGATTGCACACACTCCACTGGGGAGAAGTTGGGAAAGGGGCCCAGCTGGGCACCGTAGAGAAGCTGTGCTAGCGGCTTGGCTTCATACAATTTAAGTGCTGTGGGTAAATAATGGTCACCTCTTGTCCGGAGAAACTTAAGGATAGTGGAGGAACTCCTCTGTGCATTTAATGCGGCATAGTCCCCATGTTTCTTCCTAGTGCCAATGGAGTGAAGGACTACTCCCAGGTATTTAAGACAAGGAATCTGTTCAACCTTGTGCCCTTCTATAGACAAAGTGCGGATCTTGGGCCTTTTAGCAAAGACCATAATTTTTGTTTTATAATAATTAAGTTCCAGCAGATCTTCCTTCCCATGCTAAGGCCCTGAATGCACATTTAAGGCCAATGGGAGTCCTTGAGAGTATTGCTGCATCATCTACATATAGTAGGGTGGAAATATGGGATCCTGCAAGTTTACGGGGGTGGGAATCTAGGTTATTGAGTTGGCCCACCATGGTGTTAATGTAAAAGATAAATAATAGTGGGGCCAGTATGCAGCCTAGCTTTACACCCTTCCGAGTTTTGATAGAACTTGTGAGATGTCCCTGGAGGTTGCACCTTACCTTGAGCGATGTGCCGGTGTGAAGCATACATATTAGGTATAACAATCGCCAGTCAATTGAGGAGACTTCCAGCTTCTCCCATAATTTGACTCCCAAGATAGTCAAAAGCCGCTTTAAGGAAAGTGAAGGCTACATAAAGGGAGGCTGTGTTGCAGGAAGAGTATTTTTCAATAAGGTGCTGGAGTACTAGGCACTGATTGATTGTGGACTAACTACAAACTGAATGTTCAAATTGGAGTTTGGTGAGGGAAACCGCAAGTCACTTTTGCCATGAAACCACAGTTTCACACATTTGGACATTCCAACCTCTGCCCCATTCAACTCCAGTTTGGTGTTATGGGGCCAATGTTTTGTTACAGGTAAGATAGCCTGTGGAATATTTGAAGTTCAGCATGGCCAGGGTTCCTCAGACATGAGCATATCAGGACTAGAACCAGGACCTCACAAGTTTGTCTACAGCTGTCTTATACAGAGAACCACCAGGGTGACAGGCTAAAACATTTATCTAGGCACTGGCAATCAAGGGTTCTTCACAACCAGAATTATTCTGCCCCTTGCCATTGGTTCTCTACACCAGGAAAGACAATAAATAAGTTCATGTTCTGACTGTAACTTTACTTAAACAATGACAGTCCTTTAAGGGCCCTGGCTCCAGTCTCTTGCCTCCCATTCAATGGCTGCCTTTGACTTAGCTCTGACAGAAGTTAGTAAATGGCTGATTTGCCCTGACAACTTAGCAGAGTTACAGAACTTCAACAGCAATGTGTGGCTGGAGAAGAGAGTTTGGTGTATTGTAGAGCATACCCTTGCTTCGTATGGGGTTATGAAGAGACCTAATACATCTGGCCCCACATGAACTGAGTGTGCACTCCACAACTAGGGTTGCCAGGTCCAGATGGTGAAAAAAGTCGATATCCATCCTTAAAAAAGTGAAAATAGAGGACGCTCTTCACTAAAAATAAAAGTCTCCACTTTGCATAAAATTTGCAAAGTGATGCTCCTGTATCATGTGTCTGCAACTTGCCACTGAAGCAGAACCTCCTCTCTGGCTTCCCCATTGGATGGATGGTCAATAGGATGCTGGAAGGGGAAGGAGACAGAGGAAGAGAAACTGCTCATGAGAGCAAAGTCTTTTGAGTGAACAATTTGTTCCAGCTGCTTTTTAAATTGATAAATTTCAGACAGCACAACACATGCAAAAAAAGTTGTTTGGTCCACAAAATAGCCTCTGTTCTTCCTAATGAACCCATGGAGGTTGTCTGGAGAGGTCCGTCTCCAGTTGCTGCCACTCGTCTGGTGGCTACATGGGGATGGGCTTCTTGGTTGCTAACCTGAGACTGTGAAATGCGCTCCCTACTGAAATACAATCCTCCCCATCTCTGACAATTTTTAAAAAGCATTTGAAGAGTCACCTCTTCACCCAAGCTTTTTCAGCTTTTTAAAATTTTTAAGTTTTAATCTGTGGTTGATTTTTAAATTGTTAAATTGTTTTAAGTTTTTGTATATGTTTTAACTTGTTTTATGCTATTGTTCACCACCCAGAGACAAATGTTTGGGGTGGTGTACAAATTTGATAAATACATAAATAAATAATGGAAAAAAGTCCTTTGGTCCCCAAAATAGTCACATGTCCTCTATAAAAGTCCCTAGTTGGCAACTATATCCACAACTTCTCCCAGTATCCTCAGCAAGGTGCAGTAATTCTGTGACAGACACACTCTTTCTCACTTCAGGCCCAAGAAACCCCCGGCATATGTGGTGTCCTTCATGCCTAACCTGGTTTCATGAGATATAGATATTATCTGCTCTTTCACCCCCATTGTCTTCCCCAATCCATTTCCCTAGCAGTGCAGCAAGAGGAGGGAAGCAGCTCAAAACCCACCTGGACAGAAAGAGAAGGAAACCCCTTCTTTACGCTCTGCTACTGTTAGAAGTGCTACTGGTACAAGGGAAGGAGATTCAGCAGTAGTCTAGAGCAGGGTTTCTTTATCTTGGGCCCCCAGATGTTGTTGGACTACAACTCCCAGAATCCCCAGACATGGCCTTTGTGGCTGGGGATTCTGGGAGTTGTAGTCCAACAACATCTGGGGGCCCAAGGTTAAGAAACCCTGGTCTAGAGAAACCTAAATAAGTTATGTGTTGTATGAAGAAGAGATGGATAACTACAACTGTGCATAGTATTCCAGATGCAGTCACAATATAGATTTGTATAAGGGCATTACAATACTGGAAACTTTATTTTCTTACATTTTCCTATTAATCCCTAGCATGGAATTGCTTATTTCAGAGCTGCCACACAGTGAATTAATATTTTTATCAAGCTATCCATCAAGATTTCTTTCCTGGTTAGTCACCATCCATTCAGAACCCATCAGTATATATGTGAGGTTAGAATTTATTTATTTATTGCCCCTAATGTGCATCACCAACATCCTTTGTCTGGGCCCAGTACTTGTAACACAAACTGCCTTCCCCCACACCATGAAAGGCCTTGGCTGACTTGAAAAATGGGAGGACTGATTAGTGTTATTTTAAGTCTCTTTGTTAAAGCTTCTTATGTTCTTGTCTAATTTGATCTGTATTTTTGAACAGTATGGGCTCTCTCTCTCTCTCTCAGGGGTGTAGCAAGGTTGGAGGTTGGCCAGAGACAAGATTTTAAAATGCCTGCCCCCCACGGGAGCTGAGCTCATGAAGTAAAGAAATCTTAAATGAGGCTGAATAGTGGTAACAAAAAGCATAGTAAAATTTATATATTTATATATAAACTAGTCATTAAGCCCGTAACATTAATGGGCGCTAGAAGAGTTGTGTAGGAATGTCCGCTATGCGGGCCTACGACGCAGATACGGTAACTACGCGCGCACGCAGTTGTTTGCGTAGTTACCGTTGTTGCATACGCGCGCGCCACGCATGCGCAGAACACCTGGCCGTTGCTGCTGCTGCTCCCCTCCAGCAGCCCCCCTCCCCAGCCGCCGCCACTCACCCCAGGACCACCAGCTCCCCGTATTTGACGGGATGCTTGTTGGGTGCGCAGTGCTCCTCCTGGCTGGGAGAAAACATGGGGCCGCCGCAGCCACCGTTGCTGTCGCCATTATAATCCCATGCAGGGCAACAGCAAAACAATGCTGATGAAGCAGCGGGAGCCCGCTCCGCGGCCCCTCTTCCCCGAGCGGTCGGGCATGTTTTGCCAGAGCGCCTTTTGCTTCCTCCGCCCGCCAGCGCAGACTCTACTGCCACTGCGTCTCTCCTCAACAGCCACTGCGCGACCTCCCAACGACAACCGCCACAGCCAGAGGGGGATCGGGAGAGACCAAGTCGCACCTCGGGAAGGGGAGGGGTGCCAGGGAGGCGTGGAGGCCACGCCCCCCTCGCACATGTGCAGAACACCCGCCAGGGACACGGACGCAGGTACCTTAGGGTTTTATTATATAGGATATCCTATGTGCCACAATAGAATATCATCCTCAATTACTTTTTAAAAGGTTTTGTAAATTGTGGATGATGCAAGTCATTTAATGTTACTAGAGAAAGACATGCTGTTCTGGTAGCTCCAGGTCTTAACACTCACATCAATTTCAGAGGATGAATACAACTGAAGGAAGCCCGGGCAGGTGTGTGGCTGGGGGAGTCAGTCATGTGACTTGCCTCTGGGGGCCCCCCCCAAGGCAGTGGGCCCCCAGACAACTGTCTCCCCTTGCCCTATTATAGTTACACCCTTGTGAATACACACACACACACACGTGTGACAAAGCTCTTTAGACACTGCTTCCAGTCCTTGGGGTTGAGTGTAGTATTTATATGTAAAAGAACTCAGGCAAGCACTGAATGCAGGAAGAGAGCCTCTCCATTGATTAAGAATTCTGTGCCCATGGTCTTTAATTGGGTGGGTGGGGGGCTCTCCCTGCATTCAGTGCATGGCTCTACAGACAAGTGGGACTGCCTTTGTACGTAGTCCGGAAACTGCAGTTAATTCAGAATGCGGTGGCCAGATTGGTCTCTGGGTCATCTTGGAGAGACCATATCACTACTATCTTAAAACATCTACACTGGCTGCCAGTAAGTTTCCGGGCAGAGTACAAGGTTTTGGTTATAACCTGTAAAGCCCTAAACAGCTCTTGGACCCTGGGTATCTAAGAGAACATCTTCTTTGCTATGAACCCCACCACCCACTGAGATCATCTGGAGAGGTCTGTCTGCAGTTGCTACCGGCTTGTCTGGTGGCTGCTCGGAGACGGGCCTTCTCCGTTGCTGCCCCGAGGCTTTGGAACACACTTCCTGCTGAAATAAGAGCCTCCCCATCTCTGACAACTTTTAAAAGGGCAGTCAAGACGCATTTGTTCACCCAGGCTTTTAATTAGATACTGTTTTAACTGTGTTTTAATAATAGATTTAACTTTTAATTTTAATTGTTGAAATGTTTTAATCTTTTATTGGCTGTTTTTATTGTTTTGTAAACCGCCCAGAGAACTTGCGTTTCGGGTGGTATAGAAAAGTATTAAATAAATAAATAAATAAATAAATAAATAAATAAGTGCTGGATGTGAGGATGGGGGTTGCTTGTGGCCCCCGAGTATGTCATCAGAGGGCACTTGATTATCTGGTGCCCTTCCATTTGCCACCCACAACTTATTTATTTATATATTTAACAAATTTCAATACCACCCAAAACTCACATCTCTGGGCAGTTTATAATTAAAACATTAAAACAATTTAAAATTAAGACATATTAAAGTGTTATCTATTAAAACTGTACACCTAATTAAAAGCCTGGGTGAACAGATGTGTCTTGACTGACTTCTTAAAAGTTGTCAGAGATGGGGAGGCTCTTATTTCAACAGGGAGCACATTCCAAAGCCTTGGAGTAGCAACGGAGAAGGCTTGTCCCTAGTAGCCACCAGATGGGCCAGTGGCAATTGTAGATGAACCTCTCCGGATGATCTTAATGGGCGGTGACCATCATGGCAAAGAAGACGTTCTCTAAAATACCCTGGGCCTAAGCTATTTAGGGCTTTATAGGTTATAACCAGCACCTTGTATTTTGCCTGGAAAGAACTAGTCAGTGTAGTTCTTTCAATATAGATGGCAAATATCTAGGCTAGGAGGCAGCAACTGTCAAAAGCTACTGTCCAAATTTTGGCATGGGATATACAGGACAGTTTTCAGGTAGTTAACGTATAGTGGAAGAACTAATGTTTGTGAATAGGTTTGCCATTGGAACTACTGCCCTGCCACCATTCAGCAAACCACCTATTTATCTCTTAGAATTGCACAGTGAGCCTATTCATAAGAATTGGTACCATTAGGATCCTACCATAACTGTCTGTCTGAAACCTTTTTCACATGGTGGGGAAAAAGATTTGTGAAATGGCCATACGCCTTCTCAGGAATTAAAACATACAGGACACATCCCATCCAGGCTATTCTCCTTGAACTCCATATCTGCCAGTGCTGTTTCCCCCCCAAATATACAACCTTGCATCCTCTCCATGTTTCCGGAACATATGGAGGCACTTCACATGATCACAGTGAAGTGCCTAGAGATGGTTTGTGGGGAGAACGGGCTTAGCCCGCTCTCCCCGCACACGAGCAAGAAGCCATCATGGAGATGGTAGGAGCGGCAGGGATTGGGGGCAACCTGGCCCCCAGAAGTCCCAGGATGCCCCATGTGAGTGCATGGGGAGGAGACCTCTGAGGCCAGGAGGCTTGTTGGAGCCTCCTGGTCAGTTGCCACGGTCAGTTGCCTCCCGGTCAGTTGTCTCTTTGTGAGTTGCCACGGCATGGAGCCACGCCATGGTGACTCATGATTGTCAAAATGGGGTTAGTGGAGCACTCGCTCCACTAACCTCATTTAAGGGGGGAGAATGAAGCTGGCTAACCGCCAGGAGACACACAGCTCCCAGCGGTTCTCATGGCTACTTGAAAGCAGGCTGAGCTCCCTTAGCCCACTTTTGAGCGGTTGTGTAGATATTCTCATGGAGTTTTTTTATTCATTGGAAGGATAGTTCCATTTTCTATGGTCCAGATGCAGATGGGGTTGAAGAAAAACATAAGATGTGGGTAAGAAGAGAGATGAATACCTAAAAGGATCATTATGCAAATGTGTGTAGGTTACTTTATAAATGAAATATTTTTCTAGTGTCAGTCTTATTCGAAGGCAGAGTAAGGAAAGGAATGGGGATGACATACCTCGCTCCAAAGGAAGTCTTGTGGGGAGAGGTATTTTTAAATGTAAGATTGAAGTTTCAGTCTTACAAGATGTTTGAGAGATGACAGTTGACTTCTCCATGTACATTTTAAGACCAGGTTAAAGAAAGGTCATAAGCATATTGACATTCAGTATGTGGACAAATAAATGGAAGTGTAGACAATGGATATTTGAAGGAGAAAACCCAGAAGAAGATATTTTTCTACAGGGATAATAAAAGGCAGGCAGGGTGGGGCGGGAGGAGAGATTTGTATTAAGCATCCCAGGAGTTGATGAATAGCAAAAGCCACGTAGGAACTTTATATGACTGTTGGGTCTCCAGGGCCAACCCTGCTCCCAAATGTTTTATTCAGAAAACCACCCTCTACTTGTAGCAGGCCTGATATCTTGTGGCCTATCAAGCCAAATGAAGCTCAGCAGCCTGTGAGGTGCTTTACAACCCATCCCTATTTTTTGAAGTCCCAAGCAGGAAGCAAAACCAGGGAGTAGATCAAGCTATCGGTGGGCTGCCAATTGGATTGCATTTAGCTTATGAAGTCACAAGTTCTGCAAGACAGGCCTACAGGGCATGATCCAGGCAAAGTTAAGCATACATTCATCTCACACAGAGACTGGCTGGCTTGTAGCCAGTCATTAGTATTTTAAATTCTCTTTAAGGAATTTTTGGACCATCCATTTCTTGGCCAGTTTAATCACTGCTCTCTTATACTGTGATCAAGACGGATGGAAAAGGATTCCTGCTCTGTCCCTATCAGTCTATCCTTCACTATTTGTTAAATAAATATATGGCACTGTGTTAATCAGAAACCTAGTTGTTCAGAAATTGTTAGTCTGAATCCTGAAAATGATGGCATCTATTTTGGGAACAATCCAGTGAAACGACATCAAAATCCCGCTGATTTCACTGTAAGACACACTTTACTTTCATTAGGGTCAATGGACTAGTTTTGCTCTGGCTGGATCATGCCCAGTATTCCTGGCTCTTCAAGTGCATGTATCACAACATGTGGGAATGTCTTTGTAAGAAAATGGAGGACAACTAGGCTCAGCTACAGCTGTATGTGGAAGGGTCTGTATTTCCTCCTTCATGGTTTCCCGTCTCGCCGTCCTGCAGATCCGTTGTTTACTGGGATCATTTCTCTCTTCTTTTCCTTAATGACATTGGTCTCTGCGGGGAAAAAGTATAACTGAGCTAAAGAAAAAATGAGACCCCTCAAACTAAGCTATCCATAAAAACCAACTTGTCAAATTGTAACAGTGTTTTCCCCAAATGCCAGTACTCGGTTTTCTGGCTGCAGAAATTTTTCAGAAATATAATGATGAATATATATAATAATGCCATCAATGTACTGGCACGAACAGAGCAACATTTTAAAAAAAGGACAGGTTTGTGCCCCAAGGAACTTATAGACTAAATTTTGATACAAAGGGAGGACAAAGCAAGGGAACAGAGAGGAATTGCTAACCAGAATGAATATGAGCAAGTGCTTAACCCTCAGTCTAGCTGTGGTCACATTGAGAGGGGACGGAATCTGTGGGTGTGATCCTGCTCCCTCACATGTCCATTCAATAAAATGTGTGGGCAGTTCTTCGCTGTTGGGGAGAGGAGTTTTAGCCTCGCCTTTCCTTTCCTTATTTTCTGTATGAATGAAATTAATTTTTATATGGACTGATGAATTAATTATGTAACTCCCCACCTGTGGTACAACCCAGACACAGGTTTAATTGGCCCTGTGAGAGCTAGGTCTCTGATGTGAGGGCACTAATGAATTCCAAAGAGGTTACTGGATACTTGCCAGGGAAACAAAAGGCAATTTAGATTAAGGATGAAACTAGTGTGCAAATCTGGCCAGATACTACTTTTTCTTCTTGCCAAATCCTCTATATACTCTGAAAGCTTCCCAAGCTAGGCAGATTCCTAAAGATCCTCTTTCCCCCCTTTCAGATAGCTTCATAAAGATACACACGGTCAGTCCTCCCACCCCCAACTGAAGAGCGGTATATAAATATCCGTAGTAGTAGTAGTAGTAGAGAAACCCTCATTATACACTGAACCTGTATTCACGGTTTCGCATATCTGTGGGTGAAATAGACACCCATCCTCCTTATCTTCAGCTACGAAGGTTCCTAGAAGGCTGGAAATGACCATGGAGGTCATTTCTGATCACCATTTTGTCTGCAGAAGCCATTTTGTGGCTCATTTCATCATCATCATCATCATCATCATCATCATCATCATCATCATCATCACATTTATATCCCGCTCTTCCTCCAAGGAGCCCAGAGCGGTGTACAACATACTTAAGTTTCTTTCACAACAACCCTGTGAAGTAGGCTAGGCTGAGAGAGAAGTGACTGGCCCAGAGTCACCCAGCTAGTATCATGGCTGAATGGGGATTTGAACTCGGGTCTCGCCGGTCCTAGTCTAGCACTCTAACCACTATACCACGCTGGCTCTTAAAATATAATTTAAAATATTGGGGGGAAATTCATGACTTTTGGGGACTTTGGGAGGCATTGCTGGATGCCAGGAGATCCACGAAGCACAGTAGGACACTTTATTTGGCCCATTTTCCCTTTAAAAGGTTTTTACCACATTTCTTAAGAGTCCAGGAACCTGACCCCTGCTATCCCATAGACTTAATGCCTCATTACCTACAGGAATGAAACCCCCCATGAGGCCTACCTGTACATTTATTGTAACTGACAAGTATTTGAACAAGGCACTCCACACTTTCTCATGGAGGCACAATTAATCCAATCCTCCCTCCCAGATTAAAGGACCAAATTGTTCAGTGGGTGACACTCCCTCTACTTAAGAAGCTCCATCTTCCAGGATGATGAGGAGCAGAAAGGCATCTAGTCAGACAACTTCTTTCAGAGGCATGCTGGCCATGGCTAACCTTAGGCTTCAGAAGCAAGCAAAGTGCAAAAAGCAAGCAAACAACTCCCACCCCCACCCCCCATCTACCACCCTCCCTCCTTTCATGCTGCTAATACTAATCCGAGGCACATTGGACATAGCTAAGCTTAGGCGATAGAAACAAGCAAGAGCAAGAAGCGAGCAAACCACTCTCCCTTTCCTCCAGCTCTTGTTTGCACTTTCATGTGTTAGCTTAATTTTTTAGATTGTGAGCCCTTTGCGGATGGGGCTGGGGGCCATCTTATTTATTTTTCTATGTAAACCGCTTTTGAAAATTTTGTCGAAGAGCAGTATATACTGTATAAATATTCGTAGTAGTAGCAGTTCATTAACTGATGTCTGAAATCCAAAGCTTACACACTGCTATGTATATACACCGTGTGTGTTTGTGTATACACACACACACACACACACACACTTAAAATGGTCTAAAAACCTATTGCAGAGCAACATCACACAAGCCGTATTGTTAGGACATTCCAGGCACAGTACAAACTCTATAGGCAGGTATGCTGGCACAGATGTTTCAGACAGGAGTATAAAACATGTTTTGCAGTCTGTATTTCACCCCTAAGTGCCTGTCGGTGTCAGCTGAAAAGGGAGATGGCAAGCACTGTGTGCCAGAGCCGGCTGAGAGTGTCTCTAATCCAGGCTAGCCCCAGCATTATCCCCATTAACTGAACATTCAGAACAGCAATAAAAAACAGATATTCTTTGAGGCATGTTTTCTTCAGCTCCCTGTGTACAAACTGTACGACCATACACTCTTCCTGTTTTCCCTTCTTCAGGCAGTGGTGGATTAACGGAGAGGCAGAGTAGGCATTCGCCTACAGCGGCAAAACTTGAGGAGCAGCCAAATTTTGCCCCTCAAATTTTGCCGCCTCTGTGAGCAGTGGCAGCTGCAGCAGCAAGGGTGGATTGGGCAAGAAGAAAGCCCCTCCCCTTTTACTTTATTTTTTAAAAAAGCAAACCTTTTTTGTTTAAGGTAAAAGGGTGGCAAAAGCCTTTTTGCCTATGGGCGGCAAAAAGCTTAATCCGCTCCTGTCTTCAGGCTAGTTTTACAATCCATTCATCACCCAGTTGCCCATTAGCTCAATTTTGCTTCACAGCTGAGTGAGCAACCTTTGCCCTGTTTTCTTCACAGATTTCTCAGGCTGACTTTCCAGGTTTGAAGTGTTTATATTCTCATAGGTGTCTGATCTCCCTCAGTTTCTCTTATCTGCCTCTTATTTCAAACTCACTCCAGGTATTCCTGAGTGCCTCAGAACTGGACTACACATTAATACCACGAGGCAACCCAGTATCCTCTGAAGTTTGGGGCTGCATATGTAGTGGCAATATCACAAACCTCTGGCACCCTTGCCCTAAAGTCATTGTAACTGTGGACCCAGTTTGAGAACCCCGGCTCTAAAGCAATGATGGCCAACACATTTGGTGTGCCACAAGTCTGTGATAATGCCATTACCTTCGCAGCCCCATGCTTCTCTCTGGCACACATGCATGGAAATGCACACACATGAGCATTAAGGTCCTATGTAGGGCATAGCTTGCCACATTACACACTGCAGCCAGTGAGGATCATTTTGAACTGTTGTTCACATAGAACAACTGCGAGGTCACGCTCATGGCCAGTCCAACCTTGGTAGGAGAACTGTAGCCTGGGTAGAGCTGGTCGTGAGACATGCTGGGCTCGGTCCTGATCCTGGTTGATCCTTGACCAGGTAGCTCCGTTTTTAAACCCAGGTTAAAAGTTAGGTAGGAGGGTGCGGGCATGCTTCCTACCCCACTCCCTGGTCATGTGAACGCTTGGGCTGCCTGCAACCTGAGTGTCCACAGAGCCGGGCATCTAGAGTGCCCGGCGGCACGGAAATCCCCCAATTCACCGAGCTCCTGGTGGTGGGATGCCAGAGAACATCCTCCTCCGGCTCCTGGCTCTGTCAATCACTGCCATGCTGCACATGCGGGTACGCGATCAGCAGCGCGAAGAACAGCTGCTGGTCAGCTGGGAGAAGGCAGGTAAGAGCCTGCCTCCCCCAACGGCCTCCCCGCAAGCTTTGCTGTTTGGTCATGTGCATGATCTCAGACTGTTTTCTAGTATGTCTGTGCTTAGCAGAAGAAGAACAAGCACCCTCTTTACTGTTAGAACATAGCAGGGCAGAATTTTAAGGAGTAAATGATTACCCAAAGCCAAGAATATAAATACCCTCCAAGTATAATAATTGGTGCGGGATTGGGGGTGGGGTGGGGTGGGGAATAATAGCACTCGGGTAATAGACCCTAACATGAGAATAGAAGTGCTACCATTACAAGTATTCATGAATGTCCCTATTTGTGAAATGTTGAAGGGTATACAGTGCAGCACAGGAGAAGCAGGCTGGGCAGAAGCAGGCCTGACTCATGTTTTCCAACATTTCATCCATGTAATTAGGGAGGGTTTGGTGTACTTGTTGATCTGTTTGTTAACCAGGGATGGATGCCTGAGGATTTTCCACATTACACTTCACTGAAGACTCTTTTCTGCTTGATGATTCTTAAACTATCACAATTTACTTAGGCTGTGTTCTCACAATCATGGCAGTCCTGGTTGAATCATTAATCAGGATTGCTGAACCCTGTGGAGCTGCAGATTTTGTGAGCAATTCTGAACTAACCTGTTGGAGCTAGGACCCTGGCAGCTTGAGCTCTGTGACCACTGGGTGTGGTTTGGGTCATGGATATAAGTGCTGGACTCCTCTCCTCTTGGTTCTTCCAGTGTTAATCTCCATTTTGTCTCTCCAGAGATAGCTGTTTGGCTTTGGTCTCTCTCTTCAGCCATGAGCTACGGCTGAAGTAAGCTGCAGGCCTTTTTACATTTGTTTGTAACCTTTTCTTTAAATAAATCCTTGTAGTTCTTCAGTACTAAAGAACTGTCTCAAGATCTCTTGCTTTGCTGCATTCTCACCAAACTAGTTTTGCTCTGCTATTTGGGGACTGAACTGCCATTTTTATGTTTCTTTTTAAATTGTGAGCCCTTTGGGGACAGGGTTCCATCTTATTTGTTTGTTATTTCTCTGTGTAAACCACCCTGAGCCATTTTTGGAAGGGCGCTATAGAAATTGAATAAATAAATAAATAATAAAATAATAAATTCTCCCCCTACAAGATCACTGTGGTTAAACCTCATTTAACTAGGATCCCACCCTTCCTCCAAGGACCTCAGGATGGCATATGTGGTTCCCAAATCCCGCTCCCCTCATTTTATTCTTGCAACAATCCTATGAGATGAGTTAGGTGGAGAGTCACCCAGTGAGCTTAATAGTTTCCTGCTCTAAGTCCAACACTCTGCTCACTGCACCCCACTAGCTCTCTTAAAAGTTGCTGGAACAAAACTGGCTTCAGGTGTTGGCAGTTGCAAAACATTGTCAGAGTAGAAAATATACTCTGTTTCAGGGGTAGCAAGTTGCACATTGGCTGTGACTATCTCTTATACTTTCATAATATCCAGAGATATAGATGTTATTGACCAACAATTGTATGTGGTCTTCAGCACGAGAGTGGGGATTGCCCTCTCCTACCTTAAAATGTAACTGTGGGAGCAGTGGCGGAGCCTGACGGCTGGCGGCCTGTGTGCAGTGGCAGTGGCCCCGCTGACCCCACGCCTGATGTCAGATGCGGGGCCTAGCCACATCCCTGCGTCTGATGTCTGAGGGGCGTGGTCTGGCTCCTGAACGGAGCCTTGAGGGCAGCCCCTTCAGGAGCTACTTAGGCTAGCACTGCGTTTGCAGTGCAGCCAGGAATGGCTGTTCCCTAGCAGGGACGAGCCACTCCTGGGTACGGTGGGAACGCAGCGCCAGCCTTAGTTTAGCTTCCAAATGGGCTGCACAGCCCCTGCTCAGGAGCTAAACGTGCACCCCTGCATCTGACATCATACGTGGGGGCGTGTCGGGGCCACGAGGCGTGGCCTCTGATTGGGTGTGGCCCGGGTTCTTTGAACCCGTTGGCCCAATGGTGGCTCTGCCCCTGTGTGGTATCAACCTGTGCTTTTACAATTGGTACAGTTCTATGTTCAATGAGGGCATGCTATTTTCCCTCACCTTTCCCTGCCCCTGATCCTTTGTGTGCTCCTGGAATGAGACAAAGGGTGCAGCTATGTAAAGTGTGTAGAACACCCTATGTTATATCCTTTTATATCTTCATATGTTTAGCAAGGGCACATCACAAAGTTATCAAAGCCCTAGGGTTTTTGGAACTCCCCCACTCCCACCAGCCAGAAAGTGTTCAACTTGACCCACCCAGGCTGCTCATCTGTAGGGTTGAATGACCAGCCTGCTCAGATGACCAGCAAATGACTAACCCATGCTGGTTTGGGGATACAGTGGGAGAGAGTTCTTAGTCTATTAGGGGGACAAAATTCTAACACTTCAGAGATGAAAAGATGTTGCGGTTAATTTGGAAATCCAGCCTGAGGCCATTTTGGGAGGAAATGAATGCTGAGGCATGCCATGTCATATCCAAGAGGTGGGGTGCAGCTTATGAGACTAGCAGTTTATTGGGGACTGAGGTGCAATGAGAAAAGAAGACTGAGTGTTTTGGGGTGCAGGCCCTTTCAGGAGCAGGGTTCAGTATTTCATATTACATTCTTACACCACTGTGCAATACTTCAGGAGTGCAATACAAGAGGGAGAGGGAGAATAATTGGCAGTGCTGTATTCTGGACCTGTTTATGCCTCCCCGAGAATTGGTGCACTAGGAGACTCCTCGGTCTGTCTTGTGGATGGGCCAGCCCTGCTCTAGGTTGGGACTGTATCAATCCAGACTGCATACAAAGGAGTGCATATGTGAAAAACTTACACATTTACACAGGAAGCATGTAATGACAAGGCTGGAGACCATGGCTGACATTCAGCGCAGCCTAATGGGAGCATGACAGGAAGATGCACCTGCATGATGGAAATATTTCCCTAGCTGTGCTTAGGGATGTGCAGGCTGGCTCAGTTCGAACCATGGTTTAAATTGAACTGGCCCAGTTTGGACGGTCCAAGTTGAAAACGGCCCAGCCCCCACAAAGGGGGGTGCCGGTTTGAGTTCAAACTAGACCAGTCCCGGTTCTAATAACCGGTTCACGGGCCGGTTCGGGGATATACTTGTAAAGGGGAACCCGGCAATGTGTCTGGGCCAGGCTGTCCTTCAGGAGGCTAGCGGTGGCCTTGGAGGAGCCCCCCCCCCACCGCCAAAGTCCCTGCGTCTCCACAGTGGTCTCTGCTAAGGCATGGAGTACCTGAACCAGCCCATGAATCGGTTTGGCCAGGTGCGGCCAAAGCCGGAACCAAACCAGTTCTGTGCACACCCCTAGTTGTGCTGAGGCAGTGTGTGCAGCAGGGTGTGTGAATTTTGATTATTTGCTCTGGCTCTGGAAGTCCTGCACATTCAAGATGGAGGAAGTTCTCTGTCACATGGGTGCATCTTCCCGGCTCACTACTGATAGGCTGCCCTGGATCTCAGTCCGTGCCATTGTACTTTGCTTTTGTTGTTGTTGTTATTTAATGTAATGGTTAATGTCTTTGGGTAAGCCTCACTGGACAGAAATCTGAGCATCTAAAACACACTGGATAGTTTTGACTAAACACCACTGAAACCAATGAGACAAGTTGGTCATGACTAACATGAGTCCCATTAATTTCAGTGGGACTTAACCATAAACTGACTTAGTCTGGATGCTGCCTGTTACAGATAAATATGGTTTTAATAGTAAATTCCTTTAATTGTAGCCCCGTGAAGGAGAAATTGAGATTTATAAGAGAGAATTCTCAGTACCTGTACCAAACTATCCTGCCCAAATCCTTGAGGGGAATCCATGATGATTAAAGGTTACAAAACCAATATAAATTTGTAAGTTAGATTGGCCATAAAGTTGCATCTTATATAAACAGTTTGTAATTTAGGCAATTGTAAACGTATCTTAAACCTCAGTTACTTTTGTCCAAAGGATATCTGTGTGTTCTAATTAGCTTGGAGGCCTTCATGTAAGATAATCATTAACTTGGAAAAAATTAAATATTCTGTAGGGACTGCAGCTACCAATAGTATTATTATGCACATTTTCATTTACATCACAAATATTTTCCTGGCAGTTACAACCCACTGCACCAGTGCAGTTATATTCTCTTATCATTTTTTAAGTCTTATGATATAATATCCTGCATCATCTCTCTCATTCTTTTTTGGTTTCTTGTACACCACACCACACTCAAGTGATGCTTTACACTGGTCACTGGGAATCAGATGGACCAGCTTTCCTTTGCCAAATGCTGAGACTTTAATGCCCAGAAATAAAATAGGCTGCTTGTCTGTCTGCTTCTTCACTCAGACCTGAAGGTTAGTCTCAATGAAGAAACAATAAGTTCTGAAGGTTAAGATAATCCTCCATAAGTAATTCAGACAAAAGACAGTTTAACTAAAGACAAGACCAAAACATTTTTGAGAGATCTGATTAAAGAGTTATCACAGATCTGTCCTTTTAGAAAAGGGGTTTTTATGTTTTCTCCCCTTTTGCTGTTAGTTCATTTTTAAAAACTTAGTGTGAAGGATAGTTATACAAGTGCTTGCCGTTGTAGGCAAATGCCACAATGCTGACTGCAACAAAGAACAAAAGCAGATGGGACACATTTTTATCTGTAGGGATTAAGTGACATATGGCAGTAGCACGCTTTACATTCTCGGAAATCTGCAAAATACACCAAGTAAGCTGTATGCTTTGCACATGTCTGCCAAAGCGGATGAAATATGCTGCATTCTGGTAAGGCAATTTAGGCTGCAGCTCACTATCCATTTACTCCAGAGTGTTCTCATGGGTGTAAATGAGACTACTCCAGAGATCAGGGTACACAGATTACTGCATTATGGCCCAGATACCAAGGCTGCAATCCTCAGTATCACTTACCTGGAAGTAAATCCTAAATAAAGTGAGTAGATATGCCTAACAACTTGTTGCATGCCTGGCTGCATCAATGCTGTGTCCTTCAAAAAGTACTGCAAGGGTTCTAGCGACAGGAAGGCAAATGGAGGCATTGCCTCCCCAAATGAAATTTTCCTTCAATCCTCAAATTCTTTACTTTTCAGTAACTTTAAAAGCTCAGCTTTTACAAATACAGTCCAGGCATCCAAGGTGGGGTGGGGCACAGTTAATTCATCATACCAAGGGAAATGTGCACACAAATAAAAAACAGAAGAGAAAAGGTGTGAACTTCAAAGACATTCACTTAAATGTCTCACGTTGAAGTCAGAGGAATTCTAGTACATACTCAGTGCCCACAGTTGCCCAAGTGTTCCAGAGATGCTATGATGGCATTGCAGGAGGAGATGTAGGACTCGGGTATATTGGGTGCCGTTGTAATCTGTTAAAATGAGAGCAGCTTTTTTGTTGGTTGGTTTTTGCTACTGATCTTCATTTTGTTAAAAGAAAACATTAGAAAAGGTTTTACTTCTTTTTCTTTTTTTAAAAAAGACTCCAATAGGAGAACATTGCACTCATTTTCTGTAAGTATTTGTTTAAGGTTCCATGTAGATACTCTATAGTGACTTTAGATTGTAATGAATATGAAGAGGGGGTAGTTGTTGCACTGAATGGAGGTGCAAATAGAAATATAATGAATACTAACAAAATGAAAAAATTAGAATTTTTTTAATACAATGTTGAATATATAGATATATAAAAAGGTTTGGAATACAATGGTATATTATGTTGCGATTTGCTACAGACATTGAGCCTGATCACTAGACAGTGGGCTAAGGGAGCCTAGCCCACTTTCTAGTGATCATCGGAACCACCAAGCTTGGGGTCAAGCCTGGTGGTTCCAAGGTGACTAGCCCACCTAATTCCCCCTCCCCTTAAACCTTAAGTGAGCGCTTCGTTAACCTTGGTTTTTTTATTGTGTGCCGCCGCAGCATGCAGCGACACTTGAATAGACCCCTGACTGGGAGGCTACAAGCAGCCTCCTGGTGTCGGGGGTCCCCCCAGAATGCCCCTCGTGTTTGCGCGGGGCATCCTGGGACTTCCAGGGGCCGGGTGGTCCTCGGTCCCCGCAGCCCCCAGCGGCTCTGTGACAGAACCGGTAATTGTGTGGGCGGCTGATCCGGCTAAGCCCACTCTCCTCGCCAAACCCCGTCTGGCGCTTCTCACGAGTCATATGAAGTGCCCCATAGTCTCAGTTCTTTATATAGGGCATGCTTCTCTCTTTGAATATACTGGCTTGAGGGGTGAGTCACAGTTTGCTCCTCACTTGTTGCCTTGAATTCAAACTAAGAGATTCTCTCTCTCTCTGCATAGGAGACTGTTAGTTTGTTTTGTTGCTTTCTTAGCTTATGTTTAGTTAGTAATAAATATCAAACTCTTGTTACTCAGTTAAAGTTGCTTCCTGTTCAATTACTTATAGAGGATAAGTAATTTTTCTGCAACATATTAAAAAAGTAACAAAGAGAACTAAGATGATAACAGTCATAAGTCATCTGGGTGCAAACTACAACTTTAGATTTTAAGCCTGTGTGCAAAGACCTGTCCTTCTTCTTAAATTTTTTTTTTAATTAAAACGGGTACTTTATGAATAAAATGTTAGAGATCTGCATCCACACGTTTGGATTGTGCATTCAGATCTGTATCCAGACATTTGGACTCATAGGGATTGTGCAGATAGTCTTATAAATGTGTGTGCAGGTTCAGGGTGGGGTCTGTTGCTATGATTGCACTTCCTTCCCATACCTTTATGGGCATAGGCCATCTGAGAATGGGCTTATGTGTCTCTCTCTTCTATCCACTTTCTCTTCTGGTTTTCCTTTCACTCTGATTCCTGCCTCTTTCCTTTTTCCTCTTCCATTTCCCCCCTAGATCACTCCTGTCTTAAACTCTACTTTTAAAACTAAAGATTCCCTGCTCACCTCCCGCCACCCTCCGACTGCCATATGTTGACTAGGATGAGAACAGTTCAGCTGAAGGGAACCAGAAACCTCTGGGATTGGCCCGTGAGTCCCACAGTGATATGAACGCAACTCAGCTAATTGCATCCATAGTCTTTTTGGTTCACCACCACCACTATTTTAGTATATTACAGTACTGATTACTACAATAGAACAGCCTTTGCACAATACTAGCTTCATCCAGGGAGAAATCTAGTCATTATTATTTGGGGGGGGGGTGAGAGAGAGAGAGAGAGTGTTTAAGAAAATCAGTAGTACAAAAGTAAGCAAATAATGCTTCAATTAGAGCAAACTTTTCTAAATATCCCAACGAATTATATATTCTATCTCAAAGAATTATTTATTCTATTTATTATTTATCAGAGGCATTCCCAGTAGACTGAGACAGAGAATGACCCAAAGACACTGAATTAATGGCATTGTTTGCTAAAATTAGGTCCAATTCGGCAGCTATAATGAAGATGTAGGAGCAGCTGAAATATGGAGGACTCAAATATGGTGGAAACACGGAAAACAGCAGTGTGATATCACAGCAAATAATTTTTGGGGGGACCAAAAGTGGTTAAAAGATGAGAGATGACAGGGACAAGACAGTAAGCCATTGACATAAGATAAAGAGCTTGTGGTCTGCAGCCAGTGATACCTTTGGGAAGGTTTCCTGAAGTCAGGAGACTGTTGTCATTCGCTTCTGCCCACAGAACCCTGTGCTTGAGCTTGCACTATGAGGATGGGGGCTGGGATTTTAGGACACTTGCAAAAGTTTTAGCACAACACACACAAAAAACAGCATTGAGCATGGAGTGAAACATGCATACAAGAATGTATGAGTCCCACCAGCCATTGAGATTATCAGGAGAGGTTTGTCTGTAGTTGCCACCAGCTCGTCTGGTGGCTACTCAGGGACGGGCCTTCTCTGTTGCTGCCCTGAGGCTTTGGAACACACCTTTCTGCTGAAATAAGAGCCTCCCCATCTCTTACAACCTTTTAAAAGGCAGTCAAGATGAATTTGTTCACTGAGGCGAGTCTCCCGATCAGTGAGACTCACAGAAATGGGGTTTGCGGGGAGAGCGGACTTAACCAGCTCTCCCTGCAGACGATCAAGATGGCAGCCCTTGGACAGTCAACTGCCCACACAACTGCCGGCTCCGTCACAGAGCCGCCAGAGGCTGCGGGGATCGGGGGCCATGCGCCCCCCTCGGAAGTTCCAGGACGTCTTGCGCAAGTGTGCGGGGCATCCTGGAGAGACCCCCCCCCAGGGTGGGGAGGCTTGTTTCAGCCTCCTGGTCGAGGGTCTCCTTGTGTGTTGCCGCAAAACGGAGCCGCACTGCAGCAATACACGATCAAATAGACAGGTTTAGCGGAGCACTCGCTCCGCTGACCTCGTCTAAGGGGAGGAGCAATTAGGAGGGTTTGCTGCCAGGAGCTGCACGGCTTCCATGGCGGCAGACGATTGGGCAAAAGAGGGCTAGGCTCCCGTAGCCCGCTTTTGCCCAGTCGTGAATCGCCTCACTGTTTTAATGGTTTGTTTTAATAGCTTTAACATTGTTTTAAATTTTACATTATTGTAATGTTTTAACCTTTTTCTTTATTTGTATTGTAAACTGCCCAGAGACTTGCATTTTGGGCAGTATACAAACATGCTAGCTAGACTAACTAACTCCTTGATTTGAATGAGCTTAAGTATGTTCAGCTCTGTGTCTGATGATGGCCATGCTGTGTAATCCCTATACCAATGTTGTTAACTAGGCTGAATGCTGTTCTGTGCATTGCCTATGCAAGGTAATTGCACCCTGAATGGTGATTATCGGGTGCCTTCATCTGACCACTCTGATGCAGTAAATGCAGACAAGTCACAGTTAATGCCAGACCGGACAAATCATGGAATGGTGTACTTGGCTCAGGTAAAGCAGAAATGCCAGGCATTATTATTATTTGCTCTGTGTATGTCTGCCTGTATATTCCAAGAACCTCAGAATGAGGGTGGAATACATCTCCACATGCTCTGTACACACATGCGTTTATTTTCTGCCCCACATATACCACAGGATCCCTGGCTGAGAAATCTGCCATCAGAGATGGGGAATAGGCTTTGCCTTACTTTCCCCCATAGAAGTGAATGGTAACCATAAACTTCTATGGAAGATAATAAACAAAGGTGTGAGCCCTTGTGGTTGGATCTAAACCAGATCTCTACTCTTAGTAAACTCAGGTGAAGATCAGGTGAACATCAAGTATGCCCCCAGGTTAGGATCCATATTTTGTCCCATAAGAGCTAATGGGAGCAGTGAAAAATCCAGCCTCTTCTTATCTATTCATTGAAAATAGTGCTATTTCCTAGTCATGCTAGAGTGTGCTCCTAAAGCGTGAACAGGCTTATATGTGATAGATAGATGGACTTAATATACCTTTAAATTTGTGACTGGCTGTTCTTTCCCCCTTTCATTTGGGTTTTTGTTCTGTTTTTTCCCTTCATATATTTTCTTTGTTCCACATCTACTCTTGCTCTGGGCTGTCACAGAAAACAACAACAGATAGCTTGATTAGATAAGCCAACCATGTACGACACTAACAGCTGCCTTGGTGATCTGCCAGGAATCTAAGAGCCCTGCTTGCCTTGGAATTTGCATAATTTTATAAACAAAAAAATTAAATCCAGATACAAACATATGGATACAAAACACAATTTGTCATGCGAAAAAACAATGGGTGGGATGAACACGGCTGTCTCTTGAATGTGCAAGTGACCAGCTACTTCAGAGCCCTCAGGAAAAAACAAAGAGGGCATAGAAACTGCCAAAAGTATGAGGAGTGTTTCCATTATTCCATTCCTGGAGGAAAGACCACAGTAACTGATGAGAAATGTCTCAATAAACATTTCCAATTGTTTAACTGTGCTAAAATCTAATGAAATCTAATGCTCAGTTTGCTTGTTCTGGAGTATGACAAGAGACTGTATTTGCCTCACCTCCACAAATGCATTGTGCATCTTAAGTTAATGAACTTCTAGCTGCAGTGAATGGGGAATAGCTAGCCTCACTTCCTGCAGGGCACACTTCCAATTCCAGCTTCAGTCATGAGTGGGGAGGGTGTATCACCCTGAGTGGTCCTCTCTCTCCAGGCTACTGGAGAGCTCTGAGGTTGAACCTCCCGGGCCCATTGCCTGGCTGGCTTATGAACAGTTGGCTACAACTGTTCTGGTACATCAGAAAACATCCATTGAAAAAGCTTGCCCTGGTATTAAAATGTACATGAGTGCTGAAAAATTTAAGTCTAGTCCATCATTCTTCCCTGAAACCTTGGAGAAGCTGCTGGCAGTCTGTGTAGACTATAGTGAGCTAGATGGACCTGTGGTCTGACTCAGTATATGGCAGCTTTCTATGTTCCTATCATAAAACATTAGCCACCTCTGTACTGGAATCTGACAGGGTACTGAAAATTTATGGTCTAGATCATCAGAAAACATTACCCATCAGAAAAGCTTGCCTCTGTGCTGAAATCTGAGAGGGTAATGAGAAATTATGTTCATCAGAAAACATTACTGGGTAAGAAAATCTGATGAGGTAAGAGGAAATTACATCCTAATCCATTAGGAAACATTACTGGCTAAGGAAATCTGACAGGCTAGGAATTTTTTTTGTTATACCATCCCTGGGCTGATGAGATTTGGGGGTTTAAGCAATTTATTGGGGGCCCATGCTCCATGGGCCATCCCCTAATGAAGCCCCTGGTAACAGAGCCACACCTCCCTGTCATCTCACTTCCTTTCTAGGCTAGCCTCAGTTTAAGTTGTACGGCTGAGTCAACGGGAATGGCCTGAGGTATTGTGATATCTGAGGCAAGGCACCAAATGCTGCCTTGCCCACAGACCTGGTCAGGATGGGACCAGTTTCCTTTCAAAACTGACCTCCCAAGCTTTGAAAGTGGCGTCGGGGACAGGGAGAAGGAAAGTTTGCCAGCAGCCTCCTCCTCTTGCTTCTTGCAAGTCTGCAAGGATCAGATTGGTCCTGAAGAGCTGCTCTGATGGCACCTTGAAAGACATCTTACCACCCTACTGGTGCCTCAGTCTGACACTTGAGGCAACAGTCTCACCTCACCTATATGGAAGGGCTGCTCCTGTTAGATGAGATGACTAGAACATTGTTGAGTTGTTTGTATTCCATCCTTCCTCCAAGAATGATGTATAAGGAATTATTCATCTTCATCCTCATAACTACTCTTTGAGGTAGGTCAGACTGAGAGATAGTGATTTACCCAAAGCTATCCAGTGAGCTTCATGGTAAAGTGAGGATTTGAACCCAGGACTTCCAACTCTAAGCTAGCTGAAACCTTACAACTTTTGTCAGATGGGACAAAATTTCAAGGCCCTTCCCCACCCCGTAAACTCCCATCAATTTTTTCTAAAAACATAGACAAATGAAAAACCATTACTGTCTTATAATTAAGAGACATTAATGCTTCCTTCCTTCCACACCCGTAGTCTCCCAACAAGGTGAAAACCAAAGGCGTCTCTACAGAGAACTACTGAAAAACTACAATCGCTTGGAACGTCCGGTAATGAATGATTCGCAACCTCTTGTAGTGGAGCTGCAGCTATCATTGCTTCAGATCATTGATGTGGTAAGTTGGCTATCATTCAGCTTCCTTTTCTTGAACAGCTCTTACATGAAACAAACGTTGTGTCAGAAAAATAAGGCTGTCTCTTAGGAGCAGTTAAAACAGAATAGTTAACCCAGAACATGTTTCAGTTCCTTATTATACTACTATCTGGATGGTTAAAGAATGGCAAAACGGTGGCTTTTCTGCATTCTTTCCAAGCTCATTCATATTTAGAGTTGGATTTTAGCCATTTTAAAGTAAATTTTATGTAAGTGGATATTAAGGGTCACATCCAGGTCAGCAGGGGCCCAAGCTGCAGGAGGTATTTGGGACTTATGTACTCCCAATGATGCAATCAGAAGCATTCAGGAGCTTAGTAGATCTTAGTGCCTCTCCTGACATGGTTCAGCATCTCCTGCTGCCCATGCCAGCCCCATGGAATAGAGGTCAGAGGCAGTAGGAAGGTCTGATCCAGACAGGAAGTACTCAGTAAGTTTCAGTGCTTCTAGATTCTGGCTTATTCATGAGTATTGAGAACAGCGAGAGCCTAGAAGTCTTTTGAACCTTTTCAGATCCATTTTGGAATTCAAAATGGCACCCCCTCACAATCCAGTGGGCAGATCTGGATCTGTCCCATCACTACAGAGAATGCACAAAGCTTTTGAACACTAAATTATTTATGTAAAGCTGAGAGTATGCCCAGATAGTCATTATGAGCTCATTGTTGAGAGCTGCAGGATTCAACCAACAGGGTGGGAAGAAAAAGGCAGGTGTCTCTTCCTCCATTCTGGGCTTACTGTGGTAATCCAATCAATCAGTATTTATTATGCTCAGCCATAGGCCATTGCTTATAAACAAAATACTGTAATATCCAATAAATACAACTAAAATAGTTGCCTTAAAAGAGGTGACATGTCATAAAATTCCATAAAACCAACATTCCTGATTTCTTGAAATAAAACAGGCTTGTAACTTCCTTTTCCATTAATCCTAGCTACCTCTGCAAATAAGGCAAGAGAATATGTTACATATGGATAATAACTGCACAATAATTCTTCAACAGCCTCATAAAATGATCTATTAGGGAACTGTTAAGGGATAGTTGCCAGGAATTTCTTCCATGGTTCCATATACAAGGGACAGAACAACAGAGAATGGACAATATCTTCAATCTGGTCACAACCAAAAAAACAACACATGCCTGTCAGCCATTGGAATGCCCATATATCTCCCTTCCAACATGCCAGAAGGCATCATCTGAAATCTAAGTTCTGAGAAAGCTCTGTGTATCTGAGGGTAAGTTAGAGTTTGGAAAAAAGATGCCTCAGAATGGCTCCTCTTTATTCTGGGGAACAAGACTGAGAAACGTGAGCAGCAATGTGGACTGCAGCTGATGCAGATGCTTTCCCAGTTCCTGTCATAAATAAATAAGATGGGCAGCGGGGTGCTCTGTATGCTGAAGCATCTGACCAAGGTCAGAAGTGCTGAAGCAACACATGATCCTTACTAGCCCCTGAAAATAGACCTGTCTGGACACTCCATCTAGTGAGCTCCTCTTGAAAGAAGCTGGTCTCATTATTTGATTTCCATTGTAAATTGTATGTGCCTGAATTCTCTCTCTTAACCAGACTGCTCTCTAATTGTAACAGAGGACCAGAGGGCCTCTGATTAGGTGTTTTCCAGAATGTTAACACATGGTTTTGTCACTTTGGAATACCAAATGCGATTTTGAAATGCGCAGATGTCCCTGATGTTTCACAAGTAATTTGTTGATTAATTATGAAGCTTTTAAACAATTTTACGCAGAAGCATCTTGTATATGAAAGAAATTATGAACCATGTGTTTCTATAAATGATTCATTGGATGTTGTTCGCAAAGTTTTTCCTGCAAAGCTATAATTATGGCTTGTGTGCATTGCTTTCCAAGCTTGCCTTGCAAATGTAAGGACTGCCTAGCGGGCAGGCCGGAAGTCCTCCAATAGTGATGTGATGCTAAGATGTCATGTCAGCTGCCAAATATGCAGAAAGGTAGGATTGTGAAATGTCCCTTTTCCAATGAGAGCTACCCTTCCCTTGGACTGCCGCACTTATATAGGACCACCTATTGGGCATCCCTTATTTCAGAAAAAAACAACTCTGGATGTCATCACAGCTCCAGAGTATCTCTTAATTCTAAAATGCCACAGAAATTGGATGCAGACCCCATCAGGTTGAACTGCTATTATTATTTACTACAGGTAAGCAATTGCCTGCAAGTGAGTGAGTGTGTGTGTGTGTGTGTGTGTGTGTGTGAGAGAGAGAGAGAGAGAGAGAGAGAGAGAGAGAGAGAGAGAGAGAGAGAGAGAGAGAGAGATAATGAATATATAAAGATATAGATGTGGTGTGTGTGTATGCATGTGCACACCTTGGATATATTGTGTTGATTCTGAGGGAACAGCTTAGGCCTAGGTCAATGCTTAGATTTTAATTACATACAGCCAAGCATCTGTCACAGAAACAAGGGGGAAATCCCCATTATTTTTCTCTTTGTATGACTGAGATATTGCTCATAGATAACTCATTCTCTCTTTATAAAAAGTAGGTTTTAAACCCGAACTTGTTTGGATTAAGCTGTACACTAGCATCAGCACATTTTTATTTGGTCTGTGTGGGATTATTCTGCACCCCCGCCCCGTAGAAGTCTCCTAAAGATAGCAAACAAAAGCCTTTGGAAATGTCTTTGAAAAATATGTCAGAGATAGGGCACACAATGCAATTGGGAGGCATTCAAAGGCTGTCATTAACATTACTGACAATACTCTTAAATCTCTGCTAAAGCTGATTCAGCCACAATTTCCAGGAGGATCTAGGAATAGAGCATTTTAGATACTTCAACAATTATTAGCCCTTCCTGACCCCGCTTAAATTTCTGATATAATCTAAAAGGCTCCCACTCTAAAGCCCCTTCAGCACTGCTGAAGTATTGCTTTTTTGCAATCAGATGAGCATGGAATTAAAACTGTGCTTCTACATGGTCAATGTTTTTCCGTAGTATTTGCTCAGAAGTAAGTCCAGTTCTGCTAAGATCTGCTGCAGCTTTAAGTAGAAGCTGCTGCCTTGAAATGGTATCTGTTCAACTTTGTAAAGCATAAGTAAGGAGTTACCCCTTTATTGCAACTTAATTCATCAATTTCTGTTTCCTGTAAAGGGGGAAGGCTTTAATTACTCATCTGCTATTAGATTTCTTTCTTTAAAAATAAAAAGAAGTGTAAATGCAAAATCATATTTTAAAAAAACACCATGATGAGAAGAAATCAGTAATTAAACTTGTCCCATTTGCACCGTGCTGAACAGGAAGCAATGCAACAGGAATTGCCAGAAGCTGCAAAGAGGAAGCTTCTAATTAAACTTCCCCTGAAAAGTCTCACTTGTACTTTGCCAGTCCACACTGGACAGACAAGCACTGCATTTGCGTTTTAAGTGAAAACAATAACTGCAAACCAGGTCTGGGGAAAAGGCAAGATGACAACACAGAAAATACTGGAAGGCAATTGGTTAGCAACAATGACACCAAAATGATGAGTAAAAAAGATGATCGAATGAAAAATTGCTTCCACACTCACCATTTATTCTGGAATTGCCAGCTAAAGCACTTTTCTTCATAATATACATCTCTGAGAAATACAGGGTCACACACACACCCTGCCTTGAGACAAGCTGCACAATCTGTCTGGCATGCTAGCTTATTAGGTTTCAAGGCAAGCAAGATAGTGGCAGTGCAGCCAGTTGACAAAGTCCAGACAAAGTGCTGTGACCAAAACGTAATGGAGGCAGAAAGTATAGTGAGATATTGGCCGCCTTTGGACGTAATGCCAAATTGGAGGCAAACATGCCAGAGGTTTGAGTTTATGGTCATCCAAATGTGTGAAACGGCAGTTTTGTTACCTAACCACAAGTCGTTTTTCAACCCCAAACCTGAATTTCAAGCTTTGTTTTGTAGTGAGTTTGCTGCTGAAACCTCGGGTTCCAAAAGGCCATTTTTTGGTCCAAATTCTGCCACTGCTGTAACCTGGGTTTTGTGCTGTGGCCCCACCTGAAACCACAGAATGGGCATCTCAGAGCAGCCTCTTTGAACTGTTGCCCCACCCTTCACCATCTCTGCACTCTTCCTGCTGATCCCATGCATAAAACCGCAGAAACTCTGGCCGTTGAAACCTTCCTGTTGTCCAGTCATGTAAAGAAAGAGAAAACACAGAACCCCACAAATCTGGTGTCTGTCTATGTCCATTTGATTGGATTTCTTAAGAAACCTGCAACACACACCTTGGCATGTTGCATGCAGGACCGTTACTTGGCACTGCCATACAAAACCTTTTGACAGCTTCCATCTGGGGAAGGGGATTGGTACACATGGACTGAACTGAGCCGGTGGGGTTCGTGGGGGTGCCGGACCGAACTGGCCCGGTCGGGTTTGAGTCCGGTCCAGACTCGAACCGAACCGGGCCAGCTGGTTCCATGCACATCCCTACACTGGGTGGGTATCCTCAAAGATCATGGTGAACGGTTGCTGCTTTATTGGCGTCCTGATGCCTTGCCCATAGTCTGGTGGTGCGTGTGGTACGGAGCTTGCTGAGATGCAGCCTCAGTGGATGAGGAATAGGGAGAGATCCCTCTGCTCAGAAGCCAGAGGTTGCAAAATCATGGCTGGATGATTGTCTATGGGATGATTCCCGGGTTCTCATATTAACCACAGATTTGTCTGCCTAAGGTTTCACGCTATGTCCAAATGGGCCTACTGAGCAAAAGGAGGTGCTGAGGTGAGAATATTTCTCATACTCCCCCACTTGCCATGCCCTGCATGCTTTGCCAGGCAGGATTTTCCATCCTGCCAAACATGGTGAGCACCTAGCAGCCTTTGGCAGTAGCCTTTAGTCCCTTATGCTTTTCTTCAACAATAACTCTCATACTATGGCAGCATTTGTTTTTCCTTGACAGGCCTCAGAAGGGAAAGTAGGTGATGTCAAAACAAGTGAACATTTTTTACATTAAACCTAAGAAGTTATAAGTAAAATTAATAGAGGCTGCTTTATGCATGTTTCATCATGAATTTTACTTCATGGAGATGTAGTGGAATGCATTGCCACCTGTGACCCATTATGGTTAGGTGCAACTGCTTCTAATTTGAGTGGTTGCCATCTTGAACCAAGATCATAGATAAAAATTGAAAGAACCCTATCGGAATTCCCTAGGATCCCCTCCCATGTACAGTACGTTTCATTTGTATTGCACCCAAAACATGAGTTTTAAAGGCATGATATTCATAATTTGAATGGCTGTCATCTTGTTTCATGATGGCAGATTAAAATATAAAGATCCCTTAGAGCCCCTCCCATATACTATAAATTTGGCTTGCATCAGATTGTATATACACAAGTTATTATTGGGAACACATGTTAGCTTTTGTGTTTATAGCCTGATACAAGCCAAATTGCATGAGGACTGCTGTGGATGCTATGTACATGGGCATGGTGACCTAAAAAAGACACCACCACCCCGCTTTGTAAGGTAGGCTAAAAGGTGTTGACAAAGGCTGCTTGGGGCTGGGATCATAGGTGACAGGATTCTTAGCCAGGAAGATGTGGACAGAGCAATACCAGTAGTGTAAGTGAGTGCTTGAAGCACTCTCAAGCAGTGTTCCCTGTAACAGGGCATGCCAGATGTTGACTACAACTCCCAGTGTCCCTAACTGCAATGGCCTTTGGCTGTAGATGCTGGGAGTTGTAGTCAACAACATCTGGCATGCCCTGTTACTGGGAATGTTGCTCTCAAGTAATGTTTGCCCGTGTTGGCTATTAGGGGATAATACTCTTCTTTGGAGACTGGCACAGACAGAGAGAGGGTTGTACACACAGAGTCTTTATCAAGATTGCAATGTGAGAACCAGTCCTTTGTCTACTAATATATTAGTAGTACTTCATTATGTCTGTTCCATAACTTAGACTTTGGTTCCAGTTTGCTTGGCCCAACTTTTCTTTGCTTGATGAGCAAATTCTCAGCTTGGTCAAAAATGGTTCCCAAAGGAGAGGAAAAGAATTTTAAAATAGCACAGCAGGTCAGCCTTCAGCAGTTTAGAAGGAACTGGTGCAAGACATCATTAATTTAAAAGGAAAATTGAGCCCATTTTGCTCAGCTCAACATTCTAAAAGGTCACAAGGTAGGAAGCACTTCCACCATGAATAATGTGTGAAATGCATCAGGAAGGTTTTTCCCCAAACTTTATTTTTATTGGCCATTTGGAGCCCAGATCTCAAGGCAGCCGTTGTTTTAAAATGGACCATAAACCTTGACCTCTAGAGTATGTGAGGAAGATAACCCAACTTTAGCCTAGTTAACAAAAGGAAGGTTGCATGGATATTGTTTAAGACAAATTCCAGGTGACATTGAGGGCTGAGGAACCACCTGTAAGTTCTGTGTGTACTGAGAAAGACAAGCATATGGGGCACCAGATGTGTGGTTTTTAAACTTCTGCTCTCACTCATACCTGGCTTTCTCTACTTCCAAGTACCTATGCAAGTAGACAAAATTGGAGTGTACAGATCGTGTGGATTGGGCTTGTGTACATAAGGCCTTGGACGAATGTGATGCCCAATGTGCGTGAGACTGTTATGCAGGAGTGGGGACAAAACAGCCCAATCCCAGTCCCCCATTATGCATGTATTGCCAATGTCTGCATAGAGGAAGAGAGAGAGAAAAGCATGTTACAGCTATTTGATCACTCCTGATAGCTTAAATTCTGAGTAGGACCACACATTCCATACTGGAGTATCCATTCTCAAGGGCAAAAGCTGCCCAGAGAAAAATTTGTTATGGGTGCCAACAAATAAGTTTATTATTATTCTTATTAAATCTGTTCACAAGTAATTTTATCAAATGAGATTATGTGAAATAATGCCGGGAAGAGAATCCTCCGCCCCAACTGATAACTGAGTTAAAACATTTCCCCCCCATGGCGTTACTTAGGAATAAATATTGGAAAGTGAATGTCCTGCTAAGTCAGTGTTCTTCATTGTGGTGGTGCCCATTAATCCTAAGTGTGGCCCACTGACTAATAGTTTATTGGGCTGGACTGAATACTCTGCACAGTCCCGCAGGCACTATGTGGAGACATCCATTCCCACCATGCAATGCTACACTTTGCCCAGTACCAGCAGGGATTCCTATAAAGGAAATGGAGCCCTATTGAGTCCCTACACCATTTTGGAAGGTGTTCACAGAGTGCTGAGAAGTGTAGCCCTTCCTAGCCCTTTCCCCATAGGACTCTTAAGAGAGGGCTCCATCTTTCTTAAAGGGCCCTCTCAGCACTGTTCTAAGAATTAACTCGCTGGTTTAGTATCTTGTGCTTCAAATGATCAGTATACTTAAATCTGTTCTGTGCTCTGTAATTTTGAGGGGAAACACACACACACCCATGTAATATATTATAAAACTCACAATGTGGCATTCTTTTGATGCATAGTTAACAGTTTCATTAAAACTCATCCAAAAGATGATATTTCTCTCTGAGGTTTCCAATAATTATCATGTTCAGTAGTTCTAGAGATTACTCACTGTGGCAAACCGGGTTACAAATGTTTCATTAATCTCTTCACCATCTATTCTTGCTCAATTTAAAACATTAATTTTTCTCAGAAAAATGTTTGGATTCATTAAAATGTACAAGACACTGGTGTGTGTTTGTGCACACACACACACACACACACAATATCTCCTCATTCCATAATCCTTTTTCATGCTGAAATGGAGCTTTGGCATTTTCCATTAGACTACTTGGAGGCATGAATGTTCTTATATGAAAACGAGACCTTTTCTTCCATGCACAAAATGTCAATTTGTTTATTGAGTGTCAGGGAGGGAGAGACTCAGTTGTACCAAATAAAACATGCATATCTGTGAGTATAAACAGGAACATAATGATTCTCAGGACCTAGTATAAAGTCTCTCCTAAGGTTTTTAATGCAAGAGAAGAGGCATCTAAAAGTTAGCATGCATTATATTTGCACATCTTATATATGTGTGTATATATATTTATGTACTTTAGATTTTAATCCAGAAGTAGGTCTCTAAGATGCTACAATAATTTTGAATCAAAAATATAATTTAAAATAGATCTGAAATTAGACAATTGCCTCAAGTAAATAAGAGCCTCTTCCAGGTGAACAGGCAGCAGGAAACTTCATGAATGACTCTGTGCATATGTGTATACATATTTGTGTACTTATGGACAGAAGCTAATCAAAACTTTAGTAGGCTAGTAACTTTTGCGAATGTATTTGCAAGAAAAAGCAGAAATAAGACAAAGATGATAATAGCTAACATCTGCAGTGGCACTCATACTGTTGTGCAAGCATTCCCCCCCATTATTTCCCCTCACTGCATCAGCCAGAGCCCCCTGCCAGCAAAAGCCATTTCCAAAGGCTGAGGTATCCTCGGCATCAGTGTTGGATATGGCCTGGGTAGCTGCAGGGCATTTGTACCTCTTCCTGAAACCACACATCCTGTGTCTGATGCTTTTGTGGAAGGTCCCTCAACCCTCAGGAATAACTTGGCAGAGGGTCCTCTGGTGGTTGCGGTGAGGGACAAAAACATGACTTGTGTGCGCGCTTTTGCTCGGATGCTGACCCATGATAACCATAACAAATAAACAACATAAACAGTAACCATTAATACCATTAAAAGATACCAGCCAGTACAAAATAAGCAGCAATTATTAAATTGGCTGAAATAATGAGTTTAATTTAGGCTAGTGTGGTCTGCCGACATCCTTTTCTGCATCCTTGACAGATTTTGTAATCCTGCTCCCTGGTCCATGGGTTACATAATCTGGCTAGAGGCCCAGGGATTTGGACACTTCCTTCTGTAGTGACTCTTGGACCAGGGAATATGTAATCTGGCAGAAGCAGATGTCCTCCTGGAATTGCAAACCTTTCATTTGTAACATTCTCAGATAGCCAGGAGATATAAAATCCAACTGGAGACAAATGGCTTGTTACAATTTTCTACCTTTCAGTTGGTCCCTACAAACTTCAAGCAGGGATGCAGGAAGGAGGAAGACACCTTACCAGAATTTAACTTTCCCCCCTCTAGTGGAAAGGCTGTGAAATCCAGGGTTGGATTGACGTTGCAAAAAATGCAAATGTTGCTTTTATTTTGTCTGGATGCAAAAATCTGTTCTGTGTTTGTGTAAGTGGGGTCTTTCACCATTACCTTCCCCTGGTCTGAGGAATGAAAATCCCAATGGAGACAATTAGCTTTGAAGTCACATCCATCCATGTAGGAAACTGCATGCAGCTGTGTGAAGTTCGTTATATTTGAGGAAAACACACACACACACACACACACACACACACACACACACGTTTAGTAGCAAGTACACACATGGCAGGAAGCCACAACTGTCAACAGCTTTCTGCTACTGCTGCAGGTAGTGATCCTACAAATAATTTCCCCATAGTCTTTTCAAAAGGTGATTTCCATGCACAGGGCAAGAGATGAGGAGAGCTGAATGTAACAGAAGCAAACTCCATGTTTTCCTCCACATCTCTCCTAGATGTGCCCGAAGAGGAGAGCATGGAGACTGCTTCTGCTACATCCAGCTCTCCTCCTCGGGCACATCTAAATTGATCGGTCTCCTCCTCCACTTCCCTAGTGTGTTTCCTCCTTGTATTTTTTAAAAAGAAGCAGCGGCAGTATTTTTGCATTTTTTTTTTAAAAGGGATGAAACTGGTCTGAACTGCAGAATAAGGTGCATGTTTATTTGGATATCCCATTAAGTTCAATGGGACCAGGGGCGTAACTATAGGGGGGGCAGGGGGGGCACGTGCCCCGGGCGCCATCTTTTCTGGTCACGTGGGGGGTGCCGCCATGACCAATTTTTTAAAAAACTTTTAAAAATTTTTTTTGTTAATACAAATGTTTCCTGCTCAGTGCAGCAGCGCTGCAGCAGTCAAGGGAGCGCGTCGGTGCCCCCTTCCCCACGAACGGTCCCTTCCGCGCCGCCTGCGCCCCCCCCCATTGCTTTGCTGGCACCTGGCGGCCAGTCAGTGGCCTGGCTTGGCGGCGGGCGCTTGTAAGGAAAAACCTAAGTATAATGTAGTATGGGGGGGGCAGCGGGGGGCGCGGTGGGGGGGCACCATTTCAGTGCTTGCCCCAGGTGCCGTTTTCCCTAGTTACGCCTCTGAATGGGACCTGCTCCCAGGAAACTGTGCATAGGATTACAGCCAATTCATTAATGTGGGATGGGCAGCAGGAAAAGGGGAAATTAAGCAGGATCTCAGGAAGTGATTTATTAAGAGGTCGGTAATGAAGCCCAAGAGCCACCTAATGGCTTAGCGGGGAAGTAACTTGCCTAGCGAGCAAGAGGTTGCCAGTCTGAATTCCTGCTGATATGTTTCCCAGACTTATTCTTTTCTTTTTTCTTCTTCTGATAATTGTATTATTGCTGCTTGTTGCATGTATGTTATGTTTGGTCTTGTACCATACATACATACATACATACAATGGGAAACACCTATATCAGGCAGCAGCAATATAGAAGATGCTGAAAGGCATAATCTCATACTGCGCGGGAGATGACAATGGTAAACCCCTCCTGTATTCTACCAAAGAAAACCACAGGGCTCTGTGGGCACCAGGAGTCAACACTGACTTGATGGCACAACTTTACTTTAATGAAGCCCAAAGAATAGGGAGACACTAAACACCACAAGCAAGCATAGTGGACTGAATAGGGGCAGTTGCTCTCTCCCTGCTAAATAGAAGAGAGGTGCCTCTTTGCCCAGTTAAATAGATACTACTGTGCCTTGTATCATTCTATATACCTGCCCTGTATCATTCCAAGGTATTTTAGCTGAGCAATAATACGTTAATTGAGAGGCAGTGTGGTGCAGTGGTTCGTACTGGATGAGGCAGACTTGACTTCAAATCCTCACTCAGCTATGAAGTTTGCAGTGTGGCCCTGGGCCAGTCACTCTCTCTCACAGAGTGGCACCTAGGAATTGTGGAGCCTGCACCTAAAGGCCTTTTGGCCTCCCCCACCCACTGCCGCAAGATAAGATGCAATTTTTAGAAGAAATTCTGTAGAAGATACTTCCCGCTGGCCTGCACATAACACATTTTGCATGGGCAGTCCTGTCACTTAAATGAGCTGAATGCACTATTATTTATTTATTTTTTGCTAGGGATGTGCTCGGATTGTTTTGGTGCCTTTTTGGAGAGCACTGAAACCATTCGGCCTCCTGTGGCCGAAATGTTTTGGCGCGGGGCAAGGGGTACCTTTAAAAGGAGGCAGACAGTTCGACGCCATGCGTGCCATGCATCGATGCCATTTGTGCCAACGCCGCATGAGGGCTGCTGGGAGCAGTACCCCATCAGTGCCGTGTGGCAGTTTAAAGGGGACAGCAGTGCAGCTGCTGCTTTCAAGTTTGATTTAAAGAATGACAGCGCCACAGTGGGGCGATGCAGGGCAGTGGTGGCTCACCGGAGGAGAGGGTAGGACCTTCCTGCCTCCTTTTAAAGGTACCCCTCGCTGCCCCCTGGGATATGCACGAAGCATTTAATGCACATCCCTATATTTTACATCAGAATACGCTCGGGGAAAGCTGGAGACTTTAAAAACATATTTTTAGATTAGATTCTGATTCTTTCCATTGTTCTGCACATAACACATTTTACCTGGACAGTCCTGTCACTTAAATTAGTTGAATGCACATTTACACAAGAATATGCAAAAGGGAAAGCGGGAGACTTTTTTTTTTTTTTTTGTATTTTTAGAATACATTCTGCATAAGAAACTTTCCACTGACCTGGACATACTGCATTTTGAATGGACTGTCCTGCTAGTCTCCTCTCTTCCTCCCTCACCTCCACTTACTCTGTCTGGAGTGTGCCTGTGCCAGTGCCAGCCCCAGCAAAGGCCGGGGGTGGGGTGGGGGGGAAGGAGAAACAGTGAAGAAACACTTCTGTGGCATGGCATTTGCCAGGCATGGGCAGTGGGGTGGGGGGAGAAACACACCAGCAGTGGTGGTGGGATGCAGTGAATCTTATCCCATCCCTTTCCCCAGCCAGACCCTGTAGCTTGTGCTTCCTGCTGTGGCTGCTGCCGCCGCCACCGCTGTGTTTCCTCTCCCCCTTCTCTTCCAGTCCCCCATTTATTCCCTGTGCTGCACTGCCTCATGGCGAGCTGGGGCGGAAGCTGTTGCCTGCTCGGCAGCTTCTCTCGAGCCAGGCCAGCCCCACCGCTGCCACACACACCAACTCTGAGGATGAAGCCTGGCTGGCTGGAGGGATTGGGCGGCCTGGCCGTCATGCTGACATGCTTCACCACCTGGGCGTGGGAGGACCACCACTGCCTGTGGCAGAACAAGCAGAATTTGGGAGCCCATAAGGACTGTGGGGACAGGACTTTGGACCAGAAGTCCTGTCCAAAGGGCGCCCCTGCTCCCTCAGCCTGACCTACTTGACAGGGTTGTTGAGGGGATAAAGGGGTGTGTGCACTGTGCATGCAGTGGGGAAGAACTCTGGATACTGCTCCGAATTCCTTGGAGGGAGGACATTCTGTAAACGTAATTAATAATAATCCTATGACTGTTCAAGCAAATTTGAATAAAATACCATTCCTTCCTTCAGGAAGATGAACAGGTCCAGGGTTTAGAAAGTTGTCAGGGAAGAGAATTCCACATCAGAGGGTTAGCCACTGAGAATGATGGGGTGTTACCAGCCACTTAAGGATTGTGGTGGAACACAGGTGTGGAGGCAATCTCTGGTATACTGGTCCTAGGCAGTTTAAGACTTCATAGGTCATAATCAGCATCTTAAACTGAGCCTGGAAGGCAACAGCGAGCTTTGCATAAACTGGAGCACTGGCAAAAGGTGGGCTTCAGTGTCATGGTCCTATGGTGAAGGGAACTGTTTTCACCTGCTGATTTTTTCACTGATGTAACATTATAATGGCACTGGAGATTGTTGAGGAAGAAGGTAGTAGCCCAAGAGACAAGATCAAGAGCTCTTAGTAGCCTAAGAAACAAGCTAATAAAATACGTTTGTTTAAAATACTGTTTTATATTCAGGCCATCCAGAATAATGGATGGATCCACTTGCCAGGTGGATGAGAGATCTCCCCGCTCCACCCCCCACTGCCAGCACCAGAATGCTGGACCTTTGGATGGAGCCCTTATTTGTATACAATAATAAACTAAGATTTTTAAAAGCAAGAGAACCACGCAAACCAGTTTAAATATCTTGTAATATACAGTGATGTGCACATTATTCCCAATATAACATCTGGATTCACGAGATAAAACCATAATCCTTATAGTACATCCTGTACAAATCTTTTCCAACCAGTTAACTTCCACTATGTAAGCTTGACTGTCAAGATTGAAACATACAGAAAACATGATATAGAAAGCCAGAATAATGAAAGGATTATCCATCCAGTAAGTATTTTTCATTTATAAAGTATTAATGGAAATGACTATAAAAAGATAAAAGGAGCTGTTGCAGTGTGTGTCTGTGGGGGGCGGGGTATACTCTCTGCATTTCTGTAATTGCGTATTTGATTCCCTTGTAATATACTCCCAGAGGGGTAGCTGTGTTCGTCTGCAAAAGAAGAGAGCCTTGTGGCTTACAGTACAATAAAATGTGTTAGCCTTGTAAAATAGCTTCATTAGGTTGCTTTATAGAAAGAGTGGGATCGTGCATAGCTAAAACCCCACTATTTTTGCTTTTATTCCGAGGCTGAGGTTCTGGGGAGATTCTCATGCAATTCTCAAGCTGGGTGCTTCTCTTGGGCATGCTGATATGCCGCAAGAAAACGGCTAGAGTGCTGTGAGAAATAAACAAACAAATGACGATCCTGTGAGCCCACATTAACCATCACAGAGAAGACTGTTTGCTGTTTCTTCATATTGTTCAGTGCTCTGGACTTGCCTCCTTCCAATCAGTCTCTGCTTGGGAAGATACCCTGCCACTCTCTGCCTCTGGTGTGATAGGACCATATAATCACTCCTGATTAGGGACCTTTTTGAGCGCCCCTACTGAAATGTTCATCATTTCAATAGGGGCCCTCAAAAATGAACATCCCTGCAAACACCGCCATGTCCACTGCCTGCTGTGAGCAAGGCTGCATTTACTCTGATCCCAAGAGCTCTCTCTGCCAACTCACCTTCCCCCTGGGCCTCAGGGAAAGTTGTGGTGTCAGCAGATGCTCCAGGCCAGGGGCATAGCTAGGGGAGAGGGGGCCCGTGTTCGCCCCTCTCCCCGGTGGCCCCTTGGAGTGAGGGTGATAATGAAGAAGATAGGGAGGGGTGGAGCTGGGTGGGCGCTTCAGAAGCTGGGGGCTTGGGTTCTTTGGACGCATCTGCTCCATTATAGCTCCTCCCCTGCTCCAGGCCTCAGGAACTGGACTGGGCCTCCAAGTCCCAGCATCCTTGGTGGAGGAGCTATGCTGCATACACCATTTCCGGTATGAAGATCCCCCTCACGTCCATTACTCAAAAACAGTTCAGCCCTCGAGTGTATCTGCCTGCCTGTCTAGCTGCCGGTGCTTCTGTTAGCCCATCAAACTGCACATATATTTTACCTTCCTACTTATCTGAATTGTCTAGCCTGATATTGTCTTCTCTGTGTGTTGGTGGTTCTCTAGGGCTTCAAGCACATGTTTTCTCCTGCTACCTGACATAATTTTAATCAGTGAAGCCAGAAAGGGAACCTGTGTCCTTCAGTATGCCATTGAGTTATGGCCCCAGCACACACACATGGATATATATATCCTCTCTAATAAAACGCTTGGTGTCCGTCCGTGGACGGACACCAAGCATGTGTCCATGCCTCCCTGCCCTGTTCTGCGCCTGCGCAAAGCGCAGGCCCAGAACAGGGCAAGGGAGGCACGCTTGCCGGCACCGGCAGCCATCTTGGGCGGCCAGAAGCGGCCGCCCCGAAGAAGCCGGAGAGGCGGCGGCGGGGGAAAGTGACCGAGGCGGCGGCGGAGCCGCCGCCTCGGCCAAAATAGATGGAGGCCGGGGGCGGAGCGGAGGCCATGTAACTTAAAAAAAAAAAATTGCTCCTGCGGCCGACGCCACCGACCGCCCACCCTCCCTCCCAGCTGCCGAGTCCCCCTTACCCTGGCCGACTGCTGTCGGCCGAAGACTGCCCTCAATTTAAGAGGCAGAGAGGAGCTCGCAAGCAGAGCTCCTCTCTGTGCAAAGCCTCTTGCTGAACTGCCGCTTTGGGCGCGGGAACAATTTTTTTTTTAAAGTTACATGGCCTCCGCTCTGCCCCCGGTCCCGGCCTCCGTCTCCCCAGCCTGGCGGGGGCAAGTGCCTGGGCCGATTTGGCCCTTAAAGGTAGGGGGGCGTACGGCGGAGGGAGGGGGAATGGCGGTGGGGGGCCAGGAGCGCCATTACTAGCGCCCGTTATTCAACGGGCCAAAATTCACTTGTATATATATAAAGGGCTAGGCTAAGACATGGGGAGGCTTCGAGTGGCTACACTGTATGATCTACTGGAGGCACCCCAGGCTTGCTTGCGATAAGTAGCTGCACATATTCTATACATTGTTCTCTAGCATCCTCTGCTATGGCTGTCCCTGTTTGTGTCTTTGCCAGAGAAGAAGCCTGAGTGGGGGATTCATTCATTCCAGGTGAGGGCCCCAGCTTGTGGGAGGCCCCACATTCCTGAGTTGAGTCAGTTCGACTGCTGGTGTTGAAGACAGAGGAGGTTTGCTAACAGATAATAAAGACGTTTTGTAGGAGTTAAGCGGGAGATTGGCAGGAAAAGCTGTGGGGAGAATACTACCCAACCTTTGTAATTTTCTTGGAGGACAAAACTAAAAACCCTTAATTAGCTGACAATTGTACCCAGTAATAGCTTCAAACCCTATATACTTTAAATACCCAATATTTGGGTATACCCAATATACCCAATGGTTAACAATGGCCTAAAAAAAATAAAACATATACAAAAACTTAAAACAATTTAACAATTTAAAAATTAAATATTTTTTAATTATCTGACTATCTGCCAGAGGGGCAGAAGTCGTGGGTATGTGCTCGGTGCAAATTGCTCCTGGCTCTCAGGGAACAAGTTTGGAGAAGCTCAGGGAGGCAGAGAGGTGTGTAGATGAGACCCTCAGGGAATTGGTGGAGGCATCCCACTCCCATACTGATGGCGCTTCTGCTGTCATGGAGAATGAGGGTCTCAGGGAAGGAGGAAGAGGGAAACACAGGGACCCCTTCCTTGGGTGATGCGACCATATCCTCTCGCACAGAGCATACTCCTCCAGGGGGTAGGGGCCTCTTAGTAGTGGGTGATTCGCTCATTAGGGGCATAGAGAGATGGGTCTGTGAGCCGCGTGTAGACCGCATGGTTACTTGCCTGCCTGGTGCAAAGGTTGCGGACGTCACGCTGTGTCTTGGTAGGCTGTTGGGCAGTGCTGGGGAGGAGTCAGCTGTTGTGGTGCACGTTGGCACCAACAATGTTGGGAAATGTAGTCGGGAGGTCCTGGAAGGCAAATTTAGGCTGCTAGGTAGCATACTGAAGTCCACGACCCCCAGGGTAGCTACCTACCAGGACCCCCAGGTAGCTACCTGTTCCACGTGCAGTGACAGCGAGACAGGCGGAACCTAGGGGTATCAATATGTGGATGAAACGGTGGTGTTGGGAGGAGGGGTTTAGATTTGTTAGGCACTGGGATACATTTTGGGGAAAGCGAAGCCTATACAAAATGGACTGGCTCCACTTGAACTAAAATGGAACCAGACTGCTGGTGCTAAAAATCAAGAAGGTCACAGAGCAGCTTTTAAAATGATGCCTGGGGGATTGCCGGTGGGAACAGGGTGGTATCTGCTTCAGCTGGCAAAATCCCTAAGGTGTGAGGGTGAACATGTTTCGGATAAACCAGAAAGGGGCAGAGTGGAGTCAGGAGTTGAGCAGAAGGAAACACAGGACAGCTTGCCAAATAGGGCAAATGAAGATAGCACACACCAACATCAGGTGAGGGACCTGGTGTATAGGTGTATACCAATGCCAGAAGCCTCTGAGCCAAGATGGGTGAGCTGGAGTACTTGGTGACTAATGAAAACATAGATATAGTGGATCGCCCTCCGGATCAATGTGCTGAGAGTGACCTGGTGTTGGAGAAACAAATAAGAGAGGCGTCAAAGAGAGACAGGGCAGTAATAATGGGTGACCAACTACCCACACATAGACTGGGTAAATTCACATTCTGGTAATGACAGAGAGTCCAAATTACTAGATGTGCTATATGACTGTGCCTTAGAACAGTTAGTCACAGAACCAACCAGAAAGATGGCAACTTTGGATTTAATCCGGTGTGTTGCCCAGGACCTGGTGCGAGATGTCAGAGTTGCAGAACCATTGGGTAGCAGTGACCATAGTGTGATCCAATTCAGCTTATATGTGAGTGGAGAATTGTCAAGGAAGTCCAACACAGATGTATTGGACTTCAGAAGAGGAAAATTCTCAAAAATGAGGGGACTGGTAAGAAAGTTGAAAGGGAAGGTCAGGAGGTTCAAATCACTCCAGAAAGCATGGAATGTATTTAAAACCACAGTACTAGAAGCACAGTTGGAACGTATACCAAGAGGAGGAAAGGTACCACCAACTTCAAGCAGATGCCAGCGTGGCTAACAAGTAGAGTCAGGGAAGCTATAAAAAGGAAGAAGACTTCCTTCAGAAAATGGAAGTCCTGCCCAAATGAAGAGAACAGGAAGGAACATGAACTCTGGCAAAAGAAATGCAAGGACACAATAAGGGATGCAAAGAGAGAATTTGAGGAGCATATAGTTGGAAGTGTCAAGGGGAATAACAAAAACTTGTTTAAATATATCAGAGGTAGAAAACCTGCCAGGGAGGCAGTTGGGACCCTTAGATAATGAGGGTGTGAAAAGGATTATTAAGGAGGATAAGGAGATTGCAGAGAAGCTGAATGAGTTCTTTGCATCTGTCTTCATGGCAGAGGATACTGACCATATACCCTCTTGGAACTTATTTAAAACCACAGTACTTGAAGCACAGTTGGAATGTATACCAAGATGGAGGAAAGGTACCACCAACTTCAAGAGGATGCCAGCATGGCTAACAAATAGAGTCAGGGAAGCTATAAAAGGGAAGAAGACTTCCTTCAGAAAATGGAAGTCCTGCCCAAATGAAGAGAACAGGAAGGAACATAAACTCTGGCAAAAGAAATGCAAGGACACAATAAGGTATGCAAAGAGAGAGTTTGAGGAGCATATAGTTGGAAGTGTCAACAGGAATAACAAAAACTTGTTTAAATATATCAGAAGTAGAAAACCTGCCAGGGAGGTGGTTGGACCCTTAGATAATGAGGGTGTGAAAGGGATTATTAAGGAGGATAAGGAGATTGCAGAGAAGCTGAATGAGTTCTTTGCATCTGTCTTCATGGCAGAGGATACTGACCATATACCCTCTTCAGAATTGAATTTTTCAGCTTTAGTAGCTGAGGAACTGGATGAGTTTGAGGTGATAAGGGAAGATGTTATAAATTGTCTTGAAAAGCTAACAATTAACAAATTGCCAGGGCCAGATGGCATCCACCCAAGAGTTCTGAAGGAACTCAAATGTGAAATTGCCGATCTCATAGCAATATATATATATAACTTGTCCCTACAATCAAGCTCTGTACCTGATGACTGGAAAGTAGCCAGTGAGACTCCAATATTCAAAAAGGGATCCAGGAGGGATCCGGGAAATTGCAGGCCGGTCGGCTTAACTTCGATGCCGGGTAAATTGATGGAAAGCATACTTAAGGACAAAATTATTAAGCATATAGAACAGGCCTTGTTGAAGAAGAACCAGCACGGCTTCTGCAAGTGAAAGTCTTCCCTCACTAACCTTTTGGAGTTCTTTGAAAGTGTCAACAGGCATGTGGATAAAGGTGATCCGGTTGACATAGTATACTTGGACTTCCAAAAAGCTTTTGATAAAGTTCCCCACCAAAGGCTCTTAAGTAAACTTAGCAGTCATGGAATAAGGGGACAGGTTCATGTGTGGATCGGTAACTGGTTGAAGGACAGGAAACAGAGAGTAGGAATAAATGGACAGTTTTAACAATAGAGGTAGGTAGGAAGTGGGGTCCCCCAGGGATTGGTACTGGGACCAGTACTCTTTAACTTGTTCATAAACAATCTAGAAGTTGGGGTGACCAGAGAAGTGTCCAAATTTGCAGATGACACTAAACTATTCAGGGTAGTGAAATCCACAACGGATTGTAAGGAACTCCAAAAAGATCTCTCCAAACTGGGGGACTGGGCAACAAAATGGCAAATGCAGTTTAATGGAAGTAAGTGTAAAGTGATGCACATTGGGGCAAAAAACACCAACTTCACATATACACTGATGAGATCTGAGTGACTGACCAGGAGAGAGATCTTGGGGTCATGGTGGACAACTCATTGAAAGTGTTGTCTCAGTGCATGGCAGCTGTGAAAAAAGCTAATTCCAAGCTAGGAATCATTAGGAGGGGGATTGAAAATAAAAATGCCAATATTATAATGCCCTTATACAAATCTATGGTGTGGCCACATCTGGAGCGCTATGTACAGTTTTGATCACTGAATCTTAAGAAGGATATTGTAGAACTGGAAAAGGTGCAGAAGAGGGCAACCAAAATGATCAGGGGCCTGGAGCACCTTCCTTATGAGGCTAGGCTACAACATCTGGGGCTCTGTACCTTGGAAAAGAGGCAACTAAGGGTAGACATGATCGAAGTGTATAAAATTATGCATGGTGTGCAGAGGGTAGACAGAGAGAAATTTTTCTCCCTCTCTCACAACACTGGAACCAGGGGTCACCCCATTAAACTGAAGGTTGGGAAATTTAGGACCGACAAGCGAAAGTACTTTTTCACACAGCACATAATTAATCTATGGAATTCCTTGCCATGGAATGTGGTGATGGCCACCAGCTTGGATGGCTTTAAAAGGGATTTAGACAGATTAATGGTGGACAGGTCTATCAATGGCTACTAGTTTGATGGCTGTGGACCATCTCCAGCTTCAGAGGTACAATGCCTCTCACTACCAGTTGCAGGGGAGCAACAGCAGGAGGGAAGGCATGCACATACCTCTTGCCTGTGGGCTCCCCAGAAGCTTCTGGTGGGTCACTGTGTGAAACAGGATGCTGGACTAGATGGGCCTTGTGCCTGATCCAGCAGGGCTATTCTTATGTTGCAAGGATTCTTGTGTCGCAACTCTCAAATCATGTGGTGCAGCAGATTGTGGTAGCAAAACATCTTGGACCAGCTCTGCCTGTATATTTACAAGATGGATGCACATGTATGAGAGGTATATGTGCTGGCACACCAACAGACAGGTTATGTTTGCGTGAATTCTTCTGTGTGCTTTCTGTAAGCATTCTCTGTGATGTTGCAAAGCATTCTGGTGTTCCCCTCTCAGAACATACATTGAGTCATTGACACTGAATTGCTGATTTATTGACGGTGAAAAAAATATTGCTACCCCATCTGATTGCTTGGGCTCCTTGTGTAGTTGGGCCAAGCTGCATACATCTCTCTATGTATCTTCAAATGCATCCAAACAACCCCCAAATACCTCTAGCCTGTACAAAGCCAGATGGACTATAGACTTGAGGTCAGCATATCTTTCATCTAAAACACAAAATTCAGGGGCTATAAGGGACTTATATGGCCATTTAATCAATGCATACTATCCAAACATTCCTTGACAGATGTTTGTCTATTTTCTAAGTATCGTCAATGGATGGGATTTCACAATTTATCTTGGCAATTTCCTCAATTTCCTTCCTATGTTTAGAAAATTCTTCTTGGTATTTAGCCTCCTTCAGCTTAAGTTCTTTACTCCTTGTTCACAAACATGCAGAGCAATTGCTTACCATCCTGTTTCCATATTTGAAAACTGTAATCCAATTGTAGTTCTTTATTGGTGCCCTTCTCTCAGCTTGGGGTTTGTATATGGTGCAGCAGTAACAATGAATAATGAACAATTTAGAAATAACAGCTGGTGTCTCATTCCCTTTATTGCAGCACCTGCAGATTTTGGTGTGAAATGTACCACTGAATACTTAAGATGACAAGTCACACTAGGGAAACCAATATGCAAGTCACTGGCAGAATATGTACACAATGTTCAGTTGACTCTGTTAGTAATGCAGGTTGGCAGTCACACACTTCCCATGAGGTACCTAAGCAAACGCTTTAGAACCTCAGAGAGGTTTGTTCATGTTGAGGATCCATCTGCACAGTGGGGGTCATACTACCATAATGAAAAACCCTGTGCTTTGACCAAAGGCTGATTCACATCTGCATGATCATCATTTGATACGTCATCAGTGACTTATCTCTTGATGACTTGCAGCTGAATGTGCAAATGGTTTCCACTGAAAAGTGCTGTGTGTTGAAGTGATATGTAAGTTCTGACTATAGTGTTTGGTCTCCAGTGGCTCTTATGATATTCATTCATGCACCTCTTCCCTGTCCTCCTCCTGTCATGAAAATCAAGAAAGAACAGCTGTATTAAGGATCTATTAAGTCATAACATATGAAATATTTCATTAAAGATCCCACCTTATCTGGACCAAATCATAGAATACACTTGTGTTCTAGATAAATCTTATACTCTTCCTCTTCAAGTAGGTGGTGGAAAAAACAAATGAGAGATTATGTAAGGCTTATGTAAAATGATATGTTGTTTAGATTTCTTTTTTTACATTTATACTTGTAGAATAAATAAAAGGTTTACATTTAATCTTTTAAAAATGGTTTTTACATTTAAAAAACATTTTGCTTCTTAATTAGAGTGGTAGGTGTTACTTAAGGGAGTGGCAAAAACAGCAGATTCTGTTCTTGTCCTTTACTAACCTATTAACCAGTTCAATAATCCAAAAACCTTTGGTTTAATATTAGAGTTAAAGTGCTTTAAATTTTCACGTGATCTAAAAAGTATGGAAATTGCAAGTTAAAGTGTCCATCTTAACTTCTGTACCATAGAAGCTGTAAAGACTTCACACAGTCTCATATATTATGTTGGCTTTACAAATGAGGCTCCATATCACTACACTTTGCCTTGTTCTTTAGCTTGACACTGGGCTGGGGAGGGATATACCCAGGCAGAAATTCAACAGGTGTGGCATAGGAACATAGGAAGCTGCCATGTACTGAGTCAGACTGTTGGTTTATCTAGCTCAGTATTGTCTTCAGACTGGCAGCGGCTTCTCCAAAGCTGCAGACTGGCATCTCTCTCAGCCCTATCTTGGAGAAGCCAGGGAGTGAACTTGAAATCTTCTGCTCTTCCCGGAGTGGCTCCATCTCCAGATTACAGTGCTCACACTTCTAGTCTCCCATTCATATGCAACCAGTGCGGACGCTGCTTAGCTAAGGGGACAAGTCATGCTTGCTACCACAAGACCATCTCTCTTCTACAATCGCTTGCTAAAGATAAATAATTTCTGCCAGATGCTTTTCTACAAGGCACAGTACTTCCCCAAAGTGCCACCTCTAAAGCCGGAAATTCAACATCCCAAACCAGCCACAAAAACTTCCTACAAATTTACCTAATGGATATCTGTCTGATGCATCCCTTTTTCTTTCCCCCTTTAGGCTGCTGGCACTGCAAGGGCTTTCTTGACCTTCAGTATAAATGGAGGAAGGAGGAAAGAGTGCTAAGTTGGAATTCTTCCTGACTTTGTGCACTGCATTTAACTGTGGCACTGCATGCCCAATCAGAACAAGAAGAGGGGGGCATTGCCTGGTTGCCTCAGAGTGGGATTGTGCTTCAGCATATACTGGAATTAAAAAAAAAAACTTTAACAAGACAGCTTAGTTTTTATGATCAATAAAAACTAAGTAACATCACTGGCACAAGTTGCTCTCTCACACACAGTTATGGCTCCTTACTTCAGCCTTGAAGGAAGCAACTGAAGGAAGGAAAGCAAGCACCCAATCTGAGATCCATCAAAACCAGATAGTTAATATAGCAGCAACAGCACAACACATTATACTCAGTGCTGAGAAAAAAAAACCACACAATCAAACCTCCTTTCATTCCTTTATTCCTCCTCTCCTAATGTATCCTCTTCAAGGGCACACTAAAGGCACTCTCTGTCTCCCAGGCCCAAGTGTGAATACATTTTGAAATTCCCTCCTTTTTTGTCTCGCCTGCCTTCCCCCTCCCCCTCCCCCTCCCCGCAGCCAATGGAGGCACAGTTGCCCATGACAACACTTGATGTGTATAACAAGCCAAGCAAGAAGCAAGGGGATCTCAAGCCAGTCGGAAGCCAGTGCCAGAAAACCAATCAGCAAGGAGAAAACAGCCTGCCCAAATGGTGCTCAAAACATTTCAAGCTCGAAATGTGGTCATTTTATTTTGAGCTCGAAACAGGCCTGTTTATTTTATTTTATGGCCCAATTCAAGCTCTGAAATGTTTTGAGCTCGAAGCATTTTGCACATCCCTAACAGATACCCCCAGCTGTTCTTTGTCTCCTAGCAGATGTTGTTTGTCTTCTAGCAGGGAATCCTGCCTTCACAATTTGAGGATTTAGGCTTTAAAAGACAACCCAGCACTCACTGCAGGAACCCATACTGTGAAGCTCATGCTTGCCTTATATCAAGTTCACTTTTATAGCACGGAGTGTATTCTTTATGGTTATGCATTTTTATACAAATAGAAACAGACTGGTAATTTAACAATTCCCTCCCATTTTGCATTTTCAGTTTGGGTTTCATGATGCTAGGAAGGCTTAATAGACAGTTGGTATTTGCCTGTCTTTTGAATAATAGTGCCAGCAGGCATTGGTGCCCTTGACTTTGTTTTACTTGTATTCTTTGCTTACATGCTTTTCAGTTCTCAGCAATATTTTTCTATAATCCAAAGTGATTATTCTTACCTATAAAAGAGATTACTGGTTTGTATGCTGAGACTTACACAGGAACTGCCTGCTTTTGCTGGTGTGCAGGGTCAACAGAGGACAATCTATTTTATGATTTATCTAGTTGCATGTATTGAGGTGTTGCATGCAGCTGAAGACCCAAACATGGGTGGGGCACATCACCATCTGTGCTGCAAGAGAGATGAGATGATACATTTCCATTTGTACCCTGCAACGTGAATGGCAATCTCATTGGATGCCAAAGACTGACAGCTTACCAGAAAAATGTTGTGGCCTGCTCTTATGCACTTAATAGCTTCTAGATGAGCAGATATCAGCAAGTGAAGCTTTTTGCAGTATGGAGATCAGCATTAGTACCTGCTAATGTCCGTATGTAATGCCTACTGTTTAGAGTACCAGATGCTGGAAACAACCAATCCTTGTGCTCTGTTTGTGCCTTACCAGAAGTAATCTGGCCGGCCACTGTTGGAAACAGAATGCTGGACTAGATGGACTTTTAGTCTAGCCCAGCGGGACTCTCCACATGTTCTCAGGGGCGTATCTAGGGTAGGGCAGGCAGGGCACGTGCCCTGGGCGCCACTTGAAGGGGTGCGCCATTTTTGAATTTTTTTTTTAAAATGACCACCAAAAACAAAATGGCCACCGTGCATGCTCAAATGGCCTCTGTGAGGCCCTAGGCCATGCCAGGACTTGCAGAGGCCATTTGAGCATGTGTGGCGGCCATCTTGTTTTCAGCAGCAATTTTTTTTAAAAAAGTTATTTTTAAAAATGGCCACTGCACATGCTCAAATGGTCCCTGTGAGGCACTAGAGGCCAGTGAGGGGAGGGGGAACCTTTGCAGACCCCCTCACGGCCTTTAGAAAGCCTCCCAAAGGGGCTACAGGTTAAAAAAGATTAAATTTTTTAAATATAATATAAGTCACTGTACACATATTCAAATTGGCAAAATGTACAGAGAATCAGGGCTTGTGAATACTGAGCTGAAGCTTATGAGCTAGGATTGTATTCATTTGCTCTTACTTTGCTTCTTGTGATAAATGAGTTAAATGTGATGTCTTAATATGGCTATTAATGGTGAGTTTGTCTTTGAATCAGTGTGAAATCCTCAGTATTAAGGCCCACTGGGAGTTTCTTGCTCTCTTTCTCTCATTTTAACTGTCTTTTTGATAGTCTAGAATATATTCCAAGCAATGACACGGTTTACTCTGCATATCCTTTAATTATTTTCAGAGTATCTGGGAAAAGTCAAATTCTCCATTTATTTTTAAAACTTATGTAATAGTGATGCTACAATGCCTAGTAGAGAATTAGACAGGCACTTCTGTTTAGTTTTCCAAGTACACCTCCACATAGTATTTGGGTATTTCATGAGCCCCAGCATACTGAAATTTGTAGTTTTCCAGCATTTTTTGGTCTGGCTATGTCCACTGCTAAATAGTTTTTGAAAGATTAAAAGATTAATGAGCTTGACTTGTATTTTTCAGCTGATATTATGGTAAAGTTATCTGAAAGATGGGTGTCGGATGTTTGGACAGGGGGCGCAATTTCAGTGCTTGCCCTAGGCGCTATTTTCCCTAGATACGCCTCTGCATGTTCTTATGCTATTAAAGGCACATCTCCAATGGCCAGCTGAAAAATTAGCAACCCTACAGATGCCTCATGGCTGGATGTGCATGGCGTTTGCATCAGATCTGTGCATGCGCAATCCTGTACAGACACTATGTAGGGAAGCTTAATACTGAGTATTATTAAGTACATTAAGCAGCTTTCTACACTGAAAACATTGGGGAAGGCAGCACCTTGTAGCTTGTGTTGGAGGCAAAGGTAATTAAGCAATGACCCACTACACCAGCCCAGCCTCCAAGCCTGAACAATACTGTGTAATCCACATCAGCATGTGTTAGAAGAAGAATGCAGGGCTGCCTATAGCTATTTTATTGGTCGATTAGTAAGCTTAGAGCACGTAGCTCAAGCTTTGTTCAGTTTCTACGCTGCCTTTTTACAAGTGTCAAAGGTGGCTTACAAGGAAACCTGCAGGTCTTTGCAGGTTTTGTCCAGAGCATGTCCAGATGTATCAGATTGATGAGTATATATGGAAGGGTCTGAGGTGTGTGAAGGGTTTCTGGCAATTGTCCTGCTCATTCAGTGAGTGTATCATCACTGGAAATACATAAAGAATTTTATAGCATTTTAACTGTCAAGGCGTTTCCCTGAGAATCTCGGGGATTGCCATTTGGTAAGGGAGCTGAGAATTCTTTATTCTGTAGGGAATTATCTCTACAGATCCCTAGCATCCTTCATAGAACTACAGTTTCCTGGGTTTTCTAGGAAAGGGAATTATCCATGTCAGTAGTGTAGATATACCCACTACAGCAGCAAGATCAAAACATCTAGAATAAAAGTTCTTTGTAGTTCACCACTATAATAATAATGATAACAATAGGGTTGTGCATGGACTGATTCGTGATTGAACCGGTCCGCTGTGAACCAGGCCGGTTCTAGCGGTTCCATTGTGAACCGGTTCGAGCTGGCTTGTTGTTTCGACTGGCCAAACCAGTCGGTCCGACTGAACCGGTTTGCAGAGCGGCAGTTCAGTCCAATTTCGGAACAAACCGCTGAAATGGTTTGTGCACACTTTAATAAATAATAATAATAATAATAATAATAATAATAATAATAATAATGAATAACTTTGAACGAGCCATAGCAATTGTGCAGGTGGTTTTCAGCTGTAAACCTTTTACAACTTTCTCAGTTGGAGCAGTTTCTGGATGGCAGTTTCTTGTGTGAGATGAAGGAGATTCCGTGGTTGGAGCTGGGTCCATTTATAATGGAAGTAGTGGCAGTCAGGTTCTCCAACCCTTGTTGAACTTTCAGTTAATTTGGAAAAGCTGGATTAATTAATTAGACATCTGCAGAATTGAGATTGTACTTCTCATGAAGCCCAGCTACCTTGGAAATGTTCCATGTGTGTGACAGCATTCAAGGTTCCCTTTAGCCAGCAACATTCCTTGCATGAATTAGATCCTCTCTGCTGCCATCACCCCTGAGAAGGGAGTGTGTGTCAGAAAAGGTGCTTTTCTGTGCCATTGGGAGTATGCTGGTGCCTAGAGGCCTAAGGCATGTTAAACCATTTTAATCCTATTTTGGAAGTGTGTGTGTGTGTGGTGGGGGCAGGTTCTTTTAACCCAGGTACCTGATGTACCTTAACAAAATAGATGCCTCAAACCAAAATTTGGAATTTGAATTTATTGCCATTGCATTTGCAATCTCCCCTCCTTCTGACCCCGGTGATTCAATATGTAATTCAAGCCACACACTACAAAGAAAGGCAAAAAGCTGAATGTTCCGAGACTGCAATATCAGTTTTTAAAATCGTTGGCTTCATGGCATTTCAGAAACTTTATAGACTTACCCTCCAGACATCAAAGGTATTCATGGAATTATTCAAAGAAGTATCTGCAAGATAGGATACTTAATTTAATGTATGAGGGGGAAAAGCTGCCTTTGGCAAGGAACTCGGAACCCTTTGAATCATTCTGACAATCCGTCACATACCATGCAATGATGCATGTAACCTGGTCTGCTCAGGGCTATCCAGGCGGGCATAGAACAGAGTCCACTGATCATGCTAATGAATTTGCTGTATGCAAAGCGTCAGTGTGGCAAGCAAGAAAAGAAGGTGTAAAAATCTGGGTGTCATTTTTAATTTCCACTGCCTGGAGTCAGAACATTCGACGAACTGAAGGTTTCCAACACATAGGAATTCAACATTTAGTCTATTTATTCAGGGGACGTTCCATTAGGTGTGGAACGAGTGGAGATCAAAGTACCAAAAAAAAAAAACACCTCACAACCCGAAAGCTTTTCAATGTATTTTCATGGAAATTTGCATATTGCTTTTAACAAAATAGTTTCCTACATGGGGGAGCAGCTTAAAGCCGGTTTTCCTTTGGTAACAGTAGTTCTGTAAGTATAAACCAATATCTGTAAGAGTGCAGGGATGCTGCCCCTCCACTGCAAGATAGCCCGCAAAAATCAGATCTTCCTGCCAAATATAAACTTGACCACATGGGGGTGCCTTCATAAGAAGGCTTTAGTATGGTATGCATTAAGACAGTTTGAAAATGCAGTCCTTGTAAAAATACACAATGTCAAAAAACATTAAATTAAAAAAAAGAAAAAGAAAGAAAGAAAAATGCAGTCCTCTATAGGACAACACCTTTCTGAGAAAAACAGTGAGAAGAGGAAGCCTCCAAGATGCCCAGGCTGGAACCAGTTTATTAAAGCCCCATGTGTTCCAAGTAAAAGCTGCCTCAAAGCGGCCTTCATTTCCTGCACTGGTGCTTTCTTCCCTTTCCTCCGCTTTTATCCCTGTCACCGCCATCTATAATATCAGTCACTGCAAAATAGCTGGTCACCTGTTGTTTATGAAATGCAGAATAAATTGTTATGGGAGTGGCACGGCTGCGTTTCGATGTGTCAGATGGACTGACATCTCCACTTTTTCTTCACCCAGTCATGTGTAGCAAAAGAAAATCTGGGAAGTGACATTGCCATGAGCACAACTTCCATGCTCCCACATATCTGCTGATGGTGGGGTGGGGACTGAGGAATGCACTGTGCTTTAATGCCACACACACAACACGGCTGGCTTCATTACATGTTACCAAGCTGCGAGGAGGCGGCAGCTCTGGGAATGGCTAATTCTGCCCTCTGCCCGTTTGTATACGAGTAGAATCTGAGTCCTGCATGATCCCTATGGGGGCTACAAGGCAGTTCTGTGTACTCTGCTACCAATATTGCCTTATCTGTATGGCACTAGCAATGCACATGACATTCTTTAGAATGTCATACAGCACTACTGAATTTTGGAAAGTATACTGACTGAACTACAAACCAGGAAGTTCCTGGTACAAATTTGGCCTCTGCCAGGAACCCGCTAGGTGGCCTTAGGCAAGTCACTTCTCTCCGCCTCAGTACTCCATGGTGATTTGGGGATAATAATACTGACCTACCCAGCAGGGTTCTGTTAATAAGACAACATATGTGAAACACTTTGAACATTTGAAATCTTATATGAACATTATGTCCTATATTAGGAGAACCACCTAATGGCGCAGCGGGGAAGTGACTTGACTAGCAAGCCAGAGGTTGCCGGTTCGAATCTCCGCTGGTATGTTTCCCTATATCGGACAGCAGTGATATAGGAAGATGCTGAAAGGCATCATCTCATCCTGCGTGGGAGGAGGCCATGGTCAACCTCTCCTGTATTCTACCAAAGACAACCACAGGGCTCTGTGGTCACCAGGAGTCGATACCGACTCGATGGCACACTTTACCTTTACTATACTAGGGCCTCATTATTCTAAAGCCAGCAGCCAACTAATACCCCTAATATCAACGGGTGCACAATTTCCCATTGTATTAAGTTCGCCATTAAAAACAAACAAACAACAACAAAAAAAAAACAGTGGTGTAAAGGGGAAACATTCAAAATGTTGCCAGTGCTCTGTGGGGAAAGCTAAGCTACATGTTTCCTGCAAAGGTGACTCTGCAGTCTAATGACAGCAGCTTGGCCATGATTTAGTTGGTCACCTTCCACTACTAAGCTGTGTGGCCAGCTGTGACTTCATTCTTTGGGTGAGACGCAGGACTTCCCAGTGCTCTGATGCCATTTCTGGCTCAGGTTAGCTTGTGGTTTTGGTGCCAGATAGGTTCTGCCAGACTGTCACCTGTGCAAGGTAGCCGGAGAGTCTGGGATGCAGCAAGTAACGTTTCGCTGAAGATTCCGGCAATGGATTTGTTTCGGCTCTTCTGTTTTTGCTCAGCTCCAGCAGTGACCTTGAGTCAGAGGAGTTCTTATTGTTATCCACACACATCTGCTGTGCTGGCAATGATGAGGCAGAGTCATTGTGGTACTTCATCTTCAGCTAGAGGAAATAATGAAGAGAACAGTAGAAATATGCTTAGCAGTGACTACTCTACTGTAGAGGAAAAAAAACCCTATTTTTAATTGAAATAGCAACAGTAGCTATTTATTAGGACCAAGTAAAATGTCAAAAGCAGAGAGCAAGTTTTCATCAGAACTCTTCTTCAGGGTAGGTGTTTTTTTAAAAGCGGAGGTGGGGCTAGAATCCATTTTCTGATATTCTTCTTTTTTGATGTGCAGAACATTTTTCATGAGGAGGAGCAGTCAGTCAAGTGAGACCCCTACTGCAGTGCAAAGTGGTAGGGCCCAGAGGACCTCAGTAGTCAGCTAGGCCTATATTCCAGAGTGTTTTTCTGAATTCTCCCTGCTCCCCTCTGCCCCTTTGAGGTTGTCAATGGGGCACATGGACTTCCAAGTGTTTCATTTCCTGGAAGATGGAGATTTTTCTAAGCAAGAGGGAATGCTAGGGAGGAAAAATTATATTACATTATATAATGTGTAGAATTAGTAACAGAAAAACACGAGTCATAAACTCTTTGAGCCATGGTTGCATTGTAAATTGAAGTGATGCCACAGTGCACTGATGCTTAATGAAACCAAAGTAATTTGAAATGAGGGCAATACACTTTGAGGTTTTTTCAAAGCTGGAAAAAATGAAGCTGGGGTTGGATATCACGTGGGGGTGGAACAATCTTTCATTGGCTGAAGTTTTATAGGGAAGAGATGATCACTTGCTAAAATCTCTTTCATTGAAATCATTGGGACAAAAGTGTTTTGTTGTCGTGCATATTTTGTTTTAATGCTTTATCATGTCTAATTAACAAGCTTGGGTCTGCCTGTTCATTTCATACTTGATTCCCACCATAGATGTGAATCAGTATTTTGCACACTGGAAGTTTGGGCCTTAATCTGCCACAGTATCTTAAAAAGTGGAGTCAAATAGTTAAAAGTATGTCCAGCTCATACAGGACAGTGCCACCTCAGAATATGAGAGGAGGTCACATGTTTGAATTTTATTTTCAGAAATGCTTTGTTCATTTGGAAGTTGAACATAGAATCCTTCACAAGCATTCTGAAATGGCACAGTCCCATAGGACTCATTTAACATTTTAGTTGACTAACAGCCAGAGGTACACCTAGGTAATTTTGGAGCTAAAGACCTTTGAAGGCCCCCCTCCCCTGCAAATTAAGCATTATCATGCTCCACCGGGTGACCACACCACCCAGGACAGATTAAAGAGGATTTGGAGGGCCCCACAAGTTGTGGAGGCCCTGGACTTTGGCCCCGAAGTCCAGGGGTAAGAGCGCCTCTGCTAACAGCATAATCTCAGTTGTGTTTATGCAGAAGTAAGTTTTCTGAGTTTGAAGGGATTTACTTCCAGATAAGTGTGTGCAAAATTGCAAAATTGTTATACAAAGAACAACAGAAAAGCTGATTTCCTCCTTCGTGGGGGGTATATATTGACATGCAGCAAAAGAGGATGGGAAGATAATTAGGTTTCTGTATAATTGCTGATCTCCTAATGTTCCTGATCTTTAAGGTTTATATTGGTAGTTCAATCATTTTATTCTATTTATGCCGAGTTGCACATGCTAGAGGGGATTCCCTAGAGCTCAATGAGATTTTGAATATTAACATCCCTCCTCTGTCCTGCTGAACACACACAACATTATAGGTCCATTGCAACAAACACGGCTATTACATGTAAAGGATTTCATATGTGGATCCAGTGGGTCCTGTTCCTTTCCAGGGTAGGGTGCACAGGCTACTCATGCTCATCGTAACCTCTGTGCATCGTCCTGAGGAGTAGAGCCATTGGATTCATGTGCAGGAGTTATGTGTGAGCCTCCCTCCGAGAGTATTGGCCTAGGATGTTGCAGTGTAGTCGGCAAGGAAAGGGAGAAGTCTCAAATGAGCCCTCAAAGGATTCCCCCTCATTTGCACAGCTCTCATGTAAGAGGGGAGAGATCATGCCCATACATAAGCTCCTCATGTAAGAGGGGAGAGATCATGCCCATATGTTTACTGTGCGAAAATTATAGGGGACGCTTCAGCCAGAGGTGAGCACTTTATGGTGTATTGATTGGAAAGGAAGAGATTTAACACATGCTGCTGAATTCTTCCATTGAAATAAATTGGACTTTAAAAAATTCCTTATATTTGTCTGGATTGTGTCCATCCTTTTTATTTGGATCTTATATCATTGATTTCAGTTTGATGTTCCCTTTTTATTTGTTAATATTTTATAGTGTAAGGGCCTACAGCTAAACATTTAACATATATTTACTGGATGTTGTGATGTAGAAATGTAACTTCACTTCAAATGGTGTGTGTGTGTGTGTGTGTAATAGCATGCCTGAACTTCAACCACTATCATCTCAAGATGTTTTAAATGCCAGGAACTGACTATGGCGATGCTGTATTCTCCTATATATTACACAAGGAACTTGTGGCTTTTAATTTGTCTTTCCAAGAACCAGCCTGGGGGGGAAATGGAATGAAATTGTTCATATTTTGATCAAAACATCTTCTTTTAATTCATTTTCTCCCTCCTTTTTTTTAAAGGATGAAAAGAACCAGGTATTGATAACAAATGCTTGGCTACAGATGGTGAGTAACTTTGTCACTATTCAACATAAACTGCTGAATAAATTTTATTGACAATGAATTCTTGTCAAAGGATAACATTTTCATATGGAGAAAAAGGTAGAAAGTAACTACTGGAATATTTAAAGATGGTTGACTCTGATTTTTCAAAGATGGTTTGGTCCTACCAGATTTCAGAGAGTGTTGAGTCAAACCAAATGTGAGGCTAAATGCATGCTGCCACACACACACACACACACACACACACACACACACACACACACGTGATTTACATTTACATGCATTTGGCTCCCCCAATAATATTAGTAAATGTCACAGCATTCTGATGTCATGATATTCTGGATTTCCCTGTTCCTTTCTCCACCCCACCCCCACCAGCAGCCACCACCACTGATATGGAATATGTGTGGGGAAATGCAGAACACCATGACATTAGGACACAGATTAATTCTCCCCCTGTTATGGCTGGTAGAACTTATGTGACTGCTGTTTTTGACAACTTCCATGCACTAGGTTTAACATCTAGTTTAGCTCATAATTTCCCTAAGGCATAAGCTAATAATCTCATCCTGTACTTTGGTGCACAACTGCAATGAAGCATAGGATCAAGTGCAGGGCTTCTATGACAGGTGCAAGGGAAAACCTAGATTACTAATGCCAGTGCTGGAAGCCAGCTTTGCTCCTTGTGTGTGACAGCTACAACCATCAGCCTCTTTGTGGTGCAGGAGACCCATACAAATTGATATTATAAAATGGCTGTGAATGACAAAGTGATGTTATATAATGGCTATCATTCGCAGCCATTATAAGGGCAATTCCCAAGTATACCAGCACTGACACAATCATGTACTGGCAAACTGTGTATTAAGGGCAAGTGCAGGAGGCAGAGCTGGACAGCTCCACTTGCTTCAGAGCTCTCCAACTCTGTAGCTATTTATAGTGTAATGGGGATGTCCCCTATATAGCATTTCTAATAGTATTAATCCATTAAGCAGCTCACCATTAGGTAGTGTTGCAATTTTTCCCCATCCTACGTGAAGTAGTTTGTTTTTTAAAACTGTTTCAAGTTTCACATTTCCCTGGCAGAGCAAAAATGTTCTCCCATTGGTGGAGGTTATTATGACATCAGAACTGCTTAAGCTCCCTGCAGCCTTCTGATATGTGCAGGAAGACTGACTGAGTTGTGTGGACTTGTTTTGCACTGATTAATGAAATTGACCAGGGCCGGACTGGGGGCACTGAGAGGGTGCCAAAATGTATGTGGGGAGGGCGCCGGGTTTTGAGCAGAATGGGTACTGAAGGGTGGGAGTTGGGGCGCAGGGGCGCAGTGTGGGTAGGGCGCACTGCGAATATGCCCTGTTGCCCTGTGGGCCAGTCCGAGTCTGAAATTGACTGAAACAAGACTTGTAAAAGGAAATTCAGGAAATCTGCCATTTGTAGATTCCTGAAAGACTGCAAGTTTCTTCACTGGCAATGAAGATTACGCTGGAGTGGAGATGTAGGGAGTGAAGACCACAAAGTTAGTATTAGAGCTTATTCTATAATTTTTTTTTTAAAGCCTCATCTCAAAAATTTTTGCCCTCTTACATGGTGTGCCGGGATAGGGGAAGAATATTTTTGATTTTACTCTCCCTTAATAAAATAAAAGGGGGAGTGACTGTGTGAACAAAGGGAGTGTGTGAACAGTGCCTATGAGGTAAATAGAGGGAAAGGCTCATTCACTTTGGCCTTGGCTGCTGAGCAAGAGAACATTGGCCTCTTCCTTCATTTTGCCTCAGAACTGCTGTTTTCCTATTTGGTTTTTACAACAGTCCAACCTTATACATCAAGGAGTTGCTAAGTTCCTTGTAAGGGCCAGAGGGTCCAGGACCTTTAGACATGACAGCAGACATCCAACTGGTGCAACTTTATCTACCATATGAGCTAGGGAAAATGAAATTGTGGCCATATTCAAGTGTAATGTGGAACCGCAGTTGAAGGGGTCAGAGGTTCTCCAAGCGTTCTCCAAGTGTTATGTGAGAATGTGTGCAACTGCGGTTCTGCGCGGCAGTGTACCAAGGTTTCCGTTTTCTGACTCCAATCTGAACCCTTGGGTTGTAGTGAGTTTTGTTACTGCAACCCAAGGCTAGATGCAGCCTGTGTTGCATCAGAATTCAGAACCACAGGCTGTACCCACTTCAACCAGAGTTGAGGGAGGAAGCTCCTCCCTCAACTCCAACCGTGATTGGCTGTGCAGGTGTCATGGCTCAGACTTCGGAATCAGAAGTCTCAGAGCAGGAAGACTCACCTGCTAGTGAGCCACAGCAGCAAGATTTGGCAGAGAAACCAGACTCGGAACCTGAGGATTCTCAGCAGCTGCCAGACTTGAATTCTGATGTGGAAGAGCCTGGGATTCCACCTATAGTGAGATGAAGTATCAAGAGGCAGGCTCAGAGGGACTCACGCAGGTGCAGGAGATAACAGGGAAGAAAGCCAAACTGCTGACTCAGGGAAGCCTGAGTGGTTCCTGGTTCTGTTGAGCCATATATATTCAACAGTCTCTCATGGCTGAGTTGCTGTTTGCAACTTTGCTGGCAGCTGATGCTGTGCTCTTGGAATTATATCTTTTCTGTGTTCCAGTTTGTCTTGTCTGTACTTCCCTGTATTGTTCCCTTAATTCCTTGTTCTGTGTCCTTCACTTGTTTCATTCCTTGTTTTGTATTTTCTTCCACTTATTACTCAGTTATTGTTAGAGGGGTGGGGGTACCTAGTTTCAGTTCAGGGGACTTAATTCAATTACTGTTTTCTTTGCGAGCCTTTTATTTTCCTTCATCCAGTTTTCATTACTGCTTTCTGTTTACTCTCTCTCCGGGGTTATAAATCCTGTAGGGATAGCCGGGATAGCAGTTCACGACAGCAGGCTATCCTTCAAGCAAGAAGGAAGCCCGCACAGCCAGTTCCCCTGCCTCTCTGCAATCTTGCTGACTGCAGAGGGGGAGCTCTCTGTTATGTCCAGATTTGGATGGGAGAGCAGGGGGAGGGAAATCACAGGTCCATTGGACACACGGTTCCACATGTGAATGCAGCCGAAATGAAAGAGGAAGCTACTATCGTATAGAAGCAGCAAAACCAACACTGCTAAGCAGTTGAAGCCTATGTGATAAACCTAGTCTACCTCAGAGACATGAGTTAAACCATTTAAATGTAATAATGGTTGCCCTTTATTTTCAAGAGATTTCCCTTTCCTGGTGGGGTGGGGTTGGAGGGACAGATTTCACCAGACCTGACAGAAATTCTTCTCAGCTGTTACTAGGGCAAAAGACAAAAAGAGCAGGAAATAGGCACTGTTCATCCCACTTCTCCACAGAGTTGCTCCCTCCCCCTTTTTTAAAGGCAGGGAAATAAATAAATAAATAAATAAATAAAATTTCCCCTTATACTGGCATGCCATATAAGAGGGTGATTTGGGGGGAAGAGAGCTTTTTGAATTTTAAAACTTGCTCTAATACTAACCTTGTGATCTCCACTCCCCTACTCTCCACTCCTATTAAATTGTCCACTCCCCCCCTCTTCTCCACACAGTTGCTCCCTTTAAAAAAATGGGGCAGAAAAATATATAAATAAAAATACAATACTGAAGAATAATAGACATTGAGGCTATTCTCACGACCAGCAAAAACAGGGCTTGAGGTCTGAATGTGGGGTTAGCACTCCCGTGTGAAACCTCGGCAAGCTCTCAAACAGGGCTCTGTCAAAAGAGGGTCACACAGTTCCCAGCCCCTCCTCTAAAATCAGGTTTAGCAAGCAGGGGAGGTTGCCTACCCATTCCCAGTACTCATGTGAAGCCAGGGAATGCGGCTGAAGGCTGCCTCTCCTCCATTATACAGAGCAACCATAGAGCCTGCATACCAGAGTGGCCTGCCAAGCAAGCAGAATGCTTGGGGGAAGCCTGTCCAGCAACAGCGCTGAGCACTCACTCAAACTTCCTTAAAGTGGCAGGCACCTTGCAAATGAGCCCAAGGGAAAATACGAACATAGGAAGCTGCCTTCCACTGAGTCAGACCATTGGTCCACCCAGCTTAGTACTCTCTACACAGACTGGCAGTGGCTTCCCGAGGCTCTCAGGCAAGAGTCTCACTCAGCCCAACCTGGAGATGCCAGGCAGGGAGCTCAGACCCTTTTGCAGGACTGTGTTGCACAGAGGATGCAGAATGAGCTGAGCAGCGTAGGTGTGCGTTTGCATACGCAAACGTGTCATTTTTCCTGTGTGCAGCTGTCACAGGGGAGAGGGGGGCTCGCACCATTGTGGCTATGGTTGCAGGGCTAACTGCTGTGCGTGGGCAGGGCTACGGTAAAGTGTGGTCCCTCGGCCCACTCCAGCCTGGCTATGTACCTCTGCAGCGGCAGCAACCTCCCTTTTCTGTTCACAGAGACCGGCGGGGGCAGTCAGGGAGTGCTGCTGCTTTAGCAGTTTAAAAGGAATCAGTTTAATCAGTTTAGTTTAAAAGGAATCAGGCTAGGGATGTGCTCAGCAAAGGCGCTGAAGGAGCAGCCCAAGAATCAAGCCCCTGCCCCACTCAAAATCCAGGGAAAGGCAGGGCAGGGAGCAGCAGTACTCTTGCCAGCACTCTCCTCCGCTCCTTCCCAAGCAGACAGTGGCTTCTCCGCTGCGCATCCCACTTCCAGAGGCTCCCAGTGGTTCAGCCCGCTGTTGCGCTTGCTTCCAGGCTGGGCCAGTAGACCATGGCGGTGGCGACAGAACCGGCTGCTGCTGACCAAGGCCGCTCCGTGCTCCCACCCCCCAGACTTTGCAGCTGCGCGAGAGGGAGCCCTTCACACCCTGCGAGGGGATGCAGGGATGCGTTCCATACAGGGAGAGTGTGAGGCCTCGAAAATGCCAGGCCCGTAGCATATGGCCAGTGAGTGGGTGGGTGAGTGGGCAGATGTTCAGCATCACCCACCTGCCTGGAGGTGTTCTTACCCCTGGACCATGGGGCCCTGGCTCATGGCTGCAAAGGTGTGGGGGAGGCATTGAGTGGCGGCGGTGGCGGGTGGACCGGGAGTGACCGCTGGACTGACAGACTGCCCAGCGGCCGTTCCCACTCTGCCTGCCAATGCCCCAGCGGGGTGGGGGGTGGGGAGTGGTGCGCACATGGTGACTGAGATACTTTCAAAGTGGTTTGGCCTCATGGCAGCAATGGCAGGGGCCGGGGGCGCTCGCAGTGGCAGCGGGGGCTCACAGCAGAGGCGGGCAGAGCAGCTCCTATGCCCACTCATCTGGTAACATGAGGGCCTCTGTGCATGCACAGAGGACCAAAATCGGTTGCAGATTGCCTGACCTGTTATTTGGGAGGCTGGCAGTGGGTGGCAGTGGCGGATTGATGGGGAGGCAGAGTCGCCACTTGGCTCCGGTGGCAGTGTGGGGGCAGGGGGGTTTCTCCCTTTTACCTTCTACACATGCTATACAGTGGGATGTATGTGTGTGTGTGTGGGGGGGGTGCCATGGAGGCCACAGCTGCAGGGAGAGTGAGGGGCTGGGGTCAGGTTCCCCCTTCTGCCATCCCAAACCATGCTGCTGTACGGTGGGATGGGGCAATGGGGGCGGCCACAGCAAGAGTGAAGGGGGTGGTGGCACATGTGGCAAGGGGGGTAGGTGCACACTCCCCATTGCCTGCTTGTCTTCCCGTCCACTCTGATCATGGGGGGCAACTGGACAGGGGGGGTAGGAGACACATGTCATTGGCCTTGCCACCAGCTTAGTGCCCTGGTTGGCCATTTGCCCAGAGTTAATAGGTGGCCCAGCCCTGCATGCCTACTGAGCGAGCAGTTGTGAGGGCATCTGCTCTCACCAGCATCTGGCAACTGCTCCAGGGGGCATCTGTTGTGTCCCTCCTGGATCTGGGGTGCGCATTGGGGTTTGGGTGTGTTCATGTTGGCTCTTCCTGGCAGCTGCAGCGGCTCTCTTCTCTCTCCTTCCATCCCTGCCTTGTTGTGAGCAGGGAATTTGGGAGATGGGGACGGAGTTCAGTGCCTTTGACAGTGCTGCAGTTGCCAGGAAAGGGTTAACTGAGGCCACCAATCAGGGAGCAGCAAAGCGGGACTACAGCTTGGAGCCCTCTGAGTGGTCTCCTTGGGTCACATGATTGCCCTGTCCACTCAGGGGGCTGCTGCTGCCAGCTGCGAGGCGTATGTCATATGTCGCTCACGCGCCCTGCCGAGTCTGCACCTCATACTCATGTGTTCGCTGTGAGATAAAAATTTCCAGCTGCAGGTTTCCAGCTGCATTCAGGAGACATCCCTGTTTTCTGCTCGTGTGAATAGCTCCATTTTATAATTTATTTGTACTAACATTGAAAGGATCCTGACACAGCAAGAACACTTATTTTTTACTGAACACCTTTTTCTCTTCTGACTGTGTCTACTGAAGCTTTCCATCACTTCTTGACTGTAGGTACATGCACAAATATTTTTCCTGGTGTGCTTTCATTGAGCTTTTGCACAGTGGTACTATATACTACTTATACCTCCTGGATTTTTCAAAATCATGGTTGTTTGGGGTCAGATTTACTGCAGAAAAATTCGCTCTCTATACTAAGAATGGCCACGCCTCAAAGAAAGACAGCAGTGATGATGTCACAGCAGAGCCAACATGGCTGCTGCCTGTTTTTTCTATTCTATTCTATTCTATTCTATTCTATTCTATTCTATTCTATTTCTATACCGCCCTTCCAAAAATGGCTCAGGGTGGTTTACACAGAGAAATAATAAATAAATAAATAAGAAAGAAAGAAAGAAAGAAAGAAAGAAAGAAAGAAAGAAAGAAAGATGAATCCCTGTCCCCAGAGGGCTCACAGTCTAAAAAGCAACATCAGATAGACACCAGCAACAGTCACTGGAGGTACTGGGCTGGGGGTGGATAGGGCCAGTTACTCTCCCCCTGCTAAATAAAGAGAATCACCATGTTAAAAGGTGCCTCTTTGCCAAGTTAACAGGGGGAGAGTAACTGTTTTGGGGAACACGGCCAAATATGAATTTCAAGCCTTGATATAAACTGCATATAAGCAGATTTCAGCAAAAGGATAACCCTCCAAACAAACAAGCAGGTGACTTGTAATCACTTATTGGTGAGAACTGAACAATCAATTTTTTTAGGACACATCCCCATTCATTACAGTTCAAACTAAAAGTAACAATGGCAGACCTGACTGTTAAAACTGGATCTGCCCCAATCACACACAAAATGCATGGCAGAGGGTTCAGGAGAGGAAAACTTAAATACGAATTCAAAGTTTTTTCTTTGGTCCTGCTTTCCTCTGGTCCTTGGAAACTGCTTCCTCTGCAGAGTGTTCTCTTGCGTTTCCTTTTCTGCTCCTTCAGTGGTGGGAAAAGATGGATTTTCTTCTGGCAGTGGGGCTGGGAAACATAACTGGATATTGTTTTTGCCTAAACATTTTTCATGACTAGTAGACTGATTTAATGCATGTGAGAGTAATTAATTACATGTACAATTGTGTATGTATAACAAAAGAAATGATAATGCTGGGTTGAAGGAGAGAGATATGCACAGGGATGTGGAACTTGAGATAGTCCATCCCACTTTACTACATCAAACATAAACTTCTCCTCTGACTGCAGCTGCCTGTCATTGACATCCTCACCATGGAGATTCCTCAGTGCTCATATTCATTTTTATTGCAATAACATTCACATTGTATTAGTTACTTTAGAAAATATAGGGACAGATTTCCCTGACCTCTTTTAATATTACAACACTATTCTTCTTCCTAGTCCTGGATCGATGCATATTTGTCATGGGATCAGTATGAATATCCAGGTGTTCAGAACTTACGATTTCCAGCTGATCAGATTTGGGTGCCAGACATTCTTCTCTACAATAGGTAAGGAAGGCATGTATGAGACTGGTTTCAAATACTGAAAAAGTTGCAAAACAGATGGAAATTGGCAAAGCTCTATTAAGTTATTAGAGTGATTATTGCAGCTCCCCAAGAATGTCCAATCCAATAGTCCGATGTAATGAGTTCTGTTCTTTTACAAGTCACATAAAACTAAAAGGAGTGATGCAAAGATAATACTTAATGGCTTGAAATCCTACACATTGCTACATCTGGATTTTACATGTACATGTATAACCTGTTCAAAAAAATCCTCCTTTCAAGAAATGAAAGAATTGCCTTAGCCTTCTCGGCTATGATCCTTCAATTAGAGAGTTATGCCCATAAACTTCTGTCTCCTGATGAATCAACTTTCCCTTACATCAGTGCCATTGTTTTCTGGTGCTTAATTACCATATGAGCCACCTGTCTGTTCAGCTTATGTTTGAGACCTCTTTACTGGATACCCTGGTGAAGATCCCATACTTTGGAGGGACCTTCTCCAGAAACTGCATTCATGCTTGTCACTTTTGACTTTTTGATGGCAATGCAAGGTCTACTTTTTCAGAAGACCTTTTAGTCAATGAGAAGGTTGTGCATTGGGAAAGTGTTGCAATTAGATTTAAGGATGCTTAGTGTGTATTGTGCTTCTTCACATTTATAGTTTTGGTCTGGTTTATCCATGCTTTCTTGGCTTTTTGCTGTATATCATGTTTAATTATGATAGTGAATCACCTAGAGAATTGTTGAAAGGCAAGATATAAATATTTTAAATAGGCAAATTAAACATTGAAAAGGCAGCTGCATAATACTTAATGATAGGACATCAGGAAAAACCATTTTGAAAATGTTAGGCATTAGGGATGTGCATGGTCTGGACCGGTCCGGACCGGCACCGAGGGGGGGGTCTCCCTTTAAGGGCGGGGGGTAGAACTTACCCCTCCTGCCGCTCTTCCCCCTCTGGTGCTATCGTTTAGAACAAAGTTTTTGGGGCGGCAGCGTTCGTTGCTGCCGCCCCTGCCGCCGCCGTTGTTAGTAAAGCCTTCGTAAGAGCTCTTAGAGAAGCACGCATGCGCGCGCGGTGGCCTGCGCGTGCCTGTCGCCGCCACGCGTGCACCTCCGACGTCATACGCACGCTGCATGTGACGTCGGCGGTGCGTGCACACACGGCGGCAACAGGCGCGAGCGCTACCGTGCGCACATGTGTGCTTCTCTAAGAGCTCTTACGAAGGCTTTACTAACGACGGGGGCAGGGGCAGCAGCGACGAATGCTGCCACCCCAAAAACTTTGTTCTAAACGACAGCACCAGAGGGGGAAGAGTGGCGGGAGGGGTAAGTTCTACCCCCCGCCCTTAAAGGGAGACCCTCCCTCGGTGCCGGACCGCTGGACTGGTCCGGATCCAGACCGGTCCGGAGGCCTCTAACATGGCCCCCAGACCGGTCCGTGCACATCCCTATTAGGCATATCTCTGTTATAGGTTTCATATCAATTCTAACTGTCATGGTTTTCTCTAAGTAATCCTGGGAATTGTAGTTTGCAGGTATAGTGAATTCTCTGTTATAGATTCTTAGCCCCCATCACAGAGCTACAGTTTCCAAGATTCTCGGAGGGAATTCCTTTGAAACTACTTTAAAAACGAGGCGAGGCTCACAATCAGTGAGACTCGCCGAGAGCGGGTTAGCGGGGACAAGTTTAGGGGAGTGATTGTCCCTGCAGACAATCAGGCAGGAAGCCCTGGGCAGCCGAATCGGCTGCCCACATGACTGCCGGCTCCGTCATGGAGTTGGTGGGGGCTGCGGGGATCGGGGGCCACATGGCCCCCAGAAGTTCCAGAATGCTCTGCATGAGTGTGTGGGGCATCCTGGAAAGGCCCCCAGGGCTGGGAAGCTTGTTTCAGCCTCCTGGTCTCCTTATGTTTTGCTGCGGCATGGAGCTGTGGCGTGGCAACACATGATCAAATAGACAGGGGTAGCAGAGCGCTCACTCCCCTAACCTCGTCCAAGGGGAGGGCTCTGTAAGCGGGTTACCAGCTTTGAGGACACCGGGCTCTCCTGCGAGCCTGGTGGTTCTCACGCTCTCCAGAAAGCGGGCTAGACTCCCTTAGCCCACTTTTTGGTGATCATGAGAATCACTTCATAGATGTGCCTGCAGTTACTATTGACTAGGCATTTTTAACATAGAAGCTTTGTATCATAAGAAGATTTTCTGTTACAGTTGCTCAACATCTATATTGAATTTGGTGGTGAAACCTCTGGCACTGATTGGCTGGTTACATGTGAGGGCACAGAATGTTCACAAACAGTTTAGCTGCTCAAGTAAAAAAGTTCTTTGAATGTTTGCAATCTAGCTTTTATGAGGGGAAAGAAGAAAAGTTGTGAGATTGACAATGGACCTGAAGCAAAGAGCAACTATGGAGAAACTAGAACTGGGGCAAAGCCTCTCACAAGTCTAGAGACAAGATTGGCTGGGCACTATTAGTAGGATGTCTGAATTGACAAACTGTGGTTCAACAGTTTATACAAACCGGTTTATGCCTGCACTCCAGGATATTAAGCAAGAATTAGATTACGGTTTGATATCCTGGTTCGTAGGCAACATTCAAATCACATTTTCCTGGTTAGGATGTCAGGGGAAATGGTGGTTTAACAAACCAGGATTTTTTGAATTCAGTTGAGTGTGCAAAGGGAAGAGGAAAAAGAAGGAGAAAGAGAAAGTGCTTGAACTCACTGCTTGTTTCCAGTCCAATAAACCATGGTTTGCTGAATTGGGATAACTGGGTTGTATCTAAAGAAAGTTAGTTATGACTGTCCCATTGAAATTAATGGGACTTAAGTTAGTTGTGACTAATTTGTTTCATTCATTCATTCATTCATTCACTTTATCATATTTCTATACTGCCTAATATGTACATCTTCAGTGGTGTACAAAATTTAAAATATTTAAAAGTTATAAATTAAAATACATGGCAATAAAAAATAGAATAAAATAGATATTAGAACAAGCTTTAAAATTATTAAAATTAATTCTGATTAAAAGCCTGCAAAAACAGGAGAGTCTTGAGTTTCTTCCTGAAAACAAACAGAGAAGGAGATGCTCTTATTTCAGTAGGGAGCTTATCCCAAAGCCCTGGGGCAGCCACAGAGAAAGCCCGATCATGGGTCGCCACCAAACAAGCTGGTGGCATCTGTAACTGGACCTCTCCAGAAGATCATAACAGGCCGCAGGGTTTATGACAAAGGAGGCGCTCTCTTAAAAAGCCTGGACCTAAGCCATTAAGGGCTTTATAGGTAAGAACCAGCACTTTGTATTTCACCTGGAAACATATAGGCAGCCAGTGCAGTTCTTTCAAAACTGGTGTTACGTGGTTCCTTTGTGTTGTCCCAGAGACCAATCTGGCTGCCGCATTTTGTACCAATTGTAGTTTCTGGACTATGGACAAAAGCAGCCCCACATAGAGCGCATTACAGTAGTCAAGCCTGGAGGTGCCAACATATGTACCACTATTTTAAGGTCATTCGCCTCTAGAAATGGACATAGCTAACGTATCAGCTGAAGCTGATAAAAAGCACTTCTGGCCACTGCCTCAGTAACCAGAGAGAGCTTTGGGTCCAGGAGCACACTCAAGCTACGTACTTGATCTTTCAGGGGGAGTACAACCCCGTCTAGAACAGGCAGATCTAAACCATCTCTGGGGTCCTGCCCCCCCCCCCCAGTCAGTACCTACATCTTATTTTGATTCAACTTCAGTTTGTTATCACTCATCCAGCCCATTACCAGCTGCAGGCAGGCATTTAGGGAAGATATGCCATTTTCTGATGAGATTGGCATAGAGAAATAGATCTGGGTGTCATCGGCATATTGATAAAACCGAGCACCAAACCTCCTGATGATCTCTCCCAGTGGTTCCATATAGATGTTAAAGAGCATTGGAGACAGTATGGAGCCTTGTGGAACTCCATACTTCAGTTCTCACTTAGCGGAACAACAGTCTCCATGCAACACCCTGGAATCTACCAAAGAGGTAGGAGCAGAATCACTGTAAAACAGTGCCATCCAATCCCACCTCCCTCAGACGGACCTGGAGGATACCATGATTGATGGTATCGAAATCCGCAAAGAGTGCCAAAAGGATCAGCAGAACCACACTCCCTTTGTCAATAGCCAGTTGGAGATCACACATCAGGCCAAGCAAGGCAGTCTCAACCCCATAACCCACTCAAAAGCCAGTTTGAAATGGGTCTGGATAATTTGCATCATCCAAAACTGCCTGGAGCTGAGAGGCCACCATCCGCTCAATCACCCTGCCCAATCATTTACTTCAGTGGTGCTTATTTATAAGTACTTTTGGATAAAACCCATTCTAAGGTTGGATAAAACCTCAGAAACCAGGGAGACCTTTGGGTCCAGGAGCACACCCAAGCTATGTACCTGATCTTTCGGGGGAGTGCAACCCCATTCAGAACAGGCAGATCTAAACCATCTCTCAGGTCCTGCCCCCCCCCCCCCCCCCGGTCAGTACCTCTGTCTTATTTGGATTCAACTTCAGTTTGTTATCCCTCATCCAGCCCATTACCACCTCCAGGCAGGCATTTAGGGAAGATATGCCATTTTCTGATGAGATTGGCATAGAGAAATAGATCTGGGTGTCATCAGCATATTGATAAAACCCAGCACCAAACCTCCTGATGATCTTCCCCAGTAGTCAATCCGCTAGTTTGTCCATTTCTGAATATCCAGTCATTCACCAACGGAATATAGGCTAGCTTCTAGTACTTTTCTCAAACAGTTTTTTCCCAACACCCATGGGACTTGCAGAAGTAATTTTAGTTGATCAAGCATTATTAAGTGGCAGGGCTATGCATCACGTTGGGTCCAAAAGACCTGTCAGGCCCAACTTGCTCTGTGTCGGGAACTGTCAGATGGAGTTCTGCCATGACAGCAGTTGGACTTGTCAGGAGGCTCCTTGCTGTCATGGCAGAACTCCAGAGATCTGACATTTCTGTCAGACCCACTTCCCTATCCTCTTCCTCCTCTACCTGTGACTGAGTGGAGGAAAGGACAGGCTGAGGTGCTTCATCTTTGCTCTGGAGGGAGTATGGACGGAACAGGCAGGGAGCTGCTTTCTGCGGCTTGGGATATAAAAGGGACACACACACCCTTTTCTTCTTCTGGGTCCTGTGAGTACAACAGATGCTTTTGGGGGCCATGGCTGCCATGTCAGATACAACTATCAACCCCAGAAGCACCCACACCACTCACAGGATCTAGCAGGAAAATTAAAGGGAAAACATTTTTTAAATTTCAAGCTTCAGAAGGCAGCTCTCTGTGTGTCATGTGCATGCTCCCTCCAGATCAATGATGAAGCAACACAACTTGTCCTCTGCCCTCACCTGGTCACGGACTGTGTTTTCGGTTCTGGGATGGGCAAGTAAGTGGGTGGGGAAGAGAAAGGAGAGGAGGAAGAACTGGGGAGGGAGGGGGAGGAGGTGGTGGTGGTGGTGGTGGTGGCAGTGGCGGCAGCAGCAGCAGCGAGGGGCAAAGGGTCCAGAAGAGTTGTTGGGTCTCTGACATGACACTTGGGAGAGGCTAACATGGCCCCTACAGAGAGTGCTCTATTGAGTTGTGTCAGAATCCAAATTTTTGGGCCATGCACATGCCTGTTAAATGGTCAAAGTTCATTGTGTCATTTATGATACTTGCTCAGCCACCTGTTGCCAGTAATTGCTGGATACATTTATACTTCCACCAAAAGATGATAATCTTGACAAAAAATGATGACAAGGTTCTTGAATCAGTTGATGCTCTAATAATAGTAGGCTTGATCTGTTACCATTTAATGAATTCAAACACAATGAAGAATGCCCAGTGAATCCTTTATGCTGTATTTTGTAGTGCAGATGAAAGATTTGATGCCACGTTTCACACAAATGTTCTGGTAAACTACTCGGGAGCTTGTCAGTATATACCTCCAGGTAAGATACCCTTTAAAGCATGTATTTCAATAAACTGTTATTTCTTATCTCGTAAACTAATGTAATATGGAACTGGATTAGAAAGGTTTATCTATAAAATGTGGTGTTAGCATATGCTTTAATTACTTTGTCAAAATACTCAGTAAATTTATTGCTTAAAACTACACTGAAGTCCAGATCTTCCCAGCACCCAACAACCAGAAATTACTTTTGTGAATTTGACCACCAGATAAATATTCAGCATTTTATAGTGATTATTCCATCATTGTAATCTACACTATAAATGCTATACAGGTGTCTTTGAATAGTTTCAGTTATATGAGAAAGAACTGAATTGGATTTGACAGACAGAATTTGAAACAATAAGACATTTTAATGATTCAGAGCACAATTTTGCCAACGCAAAGCACATTTAAGTCCCATTGAGAGAACTAAGCACTTTTTTGATCCTCACAGTGGGTAATTATATCTGGAGACAGACAAATTGTTTGTAAGATGAAAATAGCTCGAGAGAGACATAGTTCCCCATTCTGTACAGACACATTTCTTTTCTCTCTTTGTTACCTTGGGCCATACAGATTTTGCAGTGTTTTGTTTTTTATACAAAAACCTGCCAAACCTGCAGGGGCGTAGCAAGGTTGGAGTGGGCCCAGAGACAAAACTTTAAAATGCCGCCCCTCACTGAAGCTCAGCTCATGAAGTAAAGAAATCTTAAATGAGGCTGAATAGTGGTAACAAAAAACATAGTGATCTCTCTCTCTCTCTCTCTCTCTCTCTCTCTCTCTCTATATATATATATATATATACACACACACACATACATATATTAACACCTATGTGCCACAATAGAACATCATCCTAAATTATTTTTTAAAAGGTTTTGTAAATTGTGGATGATGCAAGTCATTTAATGGTACTAGAGAAAGACATGCTGTTCTGGTAGCTCCAGGTCTTAACACTCACATCAATTTCAGAGGATGAATACAACTGAAGGAAGCCCGGGCGGGTGCGTGGCTGGGGGAGTCAGTCATGTGACTTGCCTCTGGGCCCCCACCCCAAGGCAGTGGGCCCCCAGACAACTGTCTCCCCTTGCCCTATTGTAGTTACGCCTCTGCAAACCTATTAACCAGAGCTACTAAAAGCAAGGGGAGTTTACATACCGCAAGCAGAGATTTCCCTTTCAAACTGTCTTAAATTATCTGGGGGAAAGAAGCAATGGTTGGTTTTCAGGGCCCAATATTGGTCCTGTCCCAAAACACAAAATGGCAAGAATGATTATTACCACTTGCCACCATCTCAAATATATTTTCCTTTAGCCTTCTAGGCCATGTCTCCTTTTCTCATGTAAAACAAGATCTGTGTTTATCAAAAAACTATAGCACAGCAGAGCATTTAAGCATATATAGGCATGACGGGGTGTGTGTGGTGTAAATGCATAGCCACAATATGTGATAGTGTAACCTGATCTCAACAGTGCCCGTCTGCTTCCAATTTATGTAGATTCATAAAACTTAAATGGAGGTACAGAGAATCAAAATTCTTTCTATCTAGACAGTCCCCCTCCTTCATTTGCACAGCCCCATCCTAGGTTCTATTTCTTGACAAAACCTTGAGAATTGACTTTAAAAGGGAAGTTTTGTCTCTTGGTCATGAATTTGGAGCACCAGAGAGCACTTCCTGGAGTTGCCACTGACACTTGGTTGAAAGAGGATCCCGTTTCCTTTGCTTCTCATCTATAGCAGTGCCAGTGGAACTGTCTCAGACCTCTTAAACTCCTGCCATGCCTGCTTGGTTGAAGAGCAGAGGGCAGACACATGGTTGGGTATCCTCTACCTCATTGTCCTTCAGCATTTCAAGCTAGCTGTTGCATCCCATTGCTGCAGCGGTGTCTTGGATGGAGGGGAGAGGGACTATTCCCTAATTCTTGGACTTTTGGCCAACATGCACCCCTTACCATAAGCAGAGGACACTGTAGGGAAAAAAAGGAAGAAATGAGGAGCAGGCAAGGCCTCCCTGCCAATCAGTGGTCATTAGCTCACCAATAACATGTTTTTCATATAACTTAAATCTGGATATATAACAAAGACTCAACAAGTTGCACAACAAACAGTATCTTTGGGGGATCTTATAGTTTGTTTGTTTCTTCTGCCTTTATTTTTAACTGGCATCACATGAAATAATTTGATGGCAAATGATATGTGATAAATATTAATCTCTTACATAGTTTAGACTACCGTCATATGAAAGATTTATGTAAGAGCAAACAGTCCCTCCAGGAAAACAAACTAAACTGAAGACAAAGATAGAGAATAATGTAAGCTTTGCTATAGAGCAATATTTAAGAAACAAAATAAATTCAGAGGGAATGCTAAGACCATTGCAAAATTAATTTCAAACATTCAGACTACATGAATGGTGGAGTAATTTCACAGAGGGTCAAACTCCGCATGATGGTGGTAGATCTGTATGTTTAAACCAGGATCTACCCCAATCATATACTAAATGTGGTCTGCCTTGAAATGCAAAAGGGGCATGTGGCTGAGAGGAATGCATATCTGCAGATAGGAATATTTGAATTTGATTCCTAAATTAGAGACTCACTTAACTGATTCTCAGCTACAACCAAGTTCTCAACTGCAAACTTAGAGAGTCCTAATCTGCTTTTATCTGTATGGTAATGGGATTTTTGGAAGGAACAAACATCTTTCATGTTCTTTCAAAGCACAAACTCTTGCTAAAATTCATGAGTTTGTATCTCTCAAGAAATTTGGGTAGCTTAATAGCTATAAGTGCTTGCTTAATGGGAACTATTGGTCAGTTGATGTTCCTAGAACCTGGAATGCAGGTCACCCCCACCTCCTCAGGTTGGGGTCAGTGGCAGCACCGAGGGGGTGGGGAGGGCTACAGAATGGGCAAAGTACATTGATGGGTGGGCAAGCTGTGTCCCACATAACAGATTTCTGAAACAGAATTGGGGTGGGGGGCAAACTGTTTGTCAGGGGAGGGATGCTTGCTCCCCGCCTCCCTTCTGGAGCTGCCCTTGGTTGGGGCTTAGACTGCTTGGTAGAGTGTTTTAAGCTTGACAGAGGGGGGAAAATCAATCTGAGTTTGTACAGCTATTTGGCAAGAAGCAGCCTTTGAACTGCAACAGTGAACTTGTCCTCTATATATGCCCGACGCCTCCTCTGTCTGCCACTCAACATCTGCATTTTGAATAAACAAATGCTACAAGTAATGTCCAAGAGACTTTGTTTCAGATCACATACTGCAATGTATTTTACATCTCTCCCACTCAGAATGGATGAAGGGGTTGAGTTGATATTTGAACTGTGAGCAAATAATTATTTCACAAACATGCATGCCAAGCTTCATTGTAATATTTCCATGCCCGAGGGAGCTGTTGCATTGCAGTGTGCTAACCTTTTCCACCCCCTGAAAAATTGGTGCTAGGGCTGAGTTAGTGTCTGAACCTGAAATGCAAATCGTATCCTTAATGTGCACACCAGTTTTCATTTGGATATCTCAGTCTTCAGTCTGTCAGGTGTTCATGCCCAATAATGGACAATTACCTTGGCTGAAAGGCTTGCTAGAGTTGCTAGCATGGTAGCATAGACTGGGGATCTGGTGGCCTTCCTCTGTGAAAAGCTACCCAAACTGAGGGAAGGCAGCAGTTCTGGGAATTTATATCAGCCAGTGGCGCTAGAGAGGACCTCTGGTGCTCCCTGATTTCCCAGGCCAGGACAATGTGGGACTGTTATACAAATGTCTTAGGTGGAACTGGTTGTAGTATCTATTCAGACCAGCAGCCCAGGGATGCAGGAAGGCACTGTCAGATTTTCAGGGCTTCTGGTTCAAGCTGCATCACACCTGACAGATATTGTGTTTATAAAGAAGCAATGCAAACAGGCAAGTTAAACCAAAGGCAGCTTCATGTTGCTCAGCCAATGAAAATGCCATTCAAGTCTCCGGTAGTCTATTGTCCCCGCACCCCGGCCCCAAGGAAGACTCAGACACAATGGTGGATTAAGGCAGAGGCAGAGGAGGCATCTGCCTATGGCGGCAAAATTTGAGGAGCGGCAACTTTTGCTGCTCCTCAAATTTTGCCACGCCTCCCTAGGGGTGGCAGTACCTCCAGGGAGGGGGCATCAGGGGGAATCCCCCCTTTCCCCTCTAAATATCACCACTGCCATGGCGGGATGAGGCACTGTGTCAGTGGCTGGCTGCAGGGAGGGTGGGGGGCGAGGATGAGGAGGAAAGAGTGTCCCCATTTTTTTTAACCTTTAAAGTTTCAGGAGCAGCAGTGGCCTGTCTCCTGCCCTGCCACCCTCCAGTAACATCCCGCAGCACACAGTGTCACCTGACCTGGCTCACACCACCGCTTGGGCTCCGCCTCCAAAGCCGAGCAAGATCTCCTCTCCCCCTCTTATTTCGGGCAGCCATTTGCTACCTGACAGCATTTTATTTCCCTTTCTCTCCCTCACTGGAGGGAGAGAAAGGGAAGTAAATGCTGTTCAGGCAGCAAACGGCTGTCTGAAATGAGAGGCGGAGAGTTCGCTCGGGCTCTCTAGATTCCGAGTCATGATCCCTTTTGCCTCGCCTCACCACAGCGGCAAAATCCTCTTTGCCTGTGGGTGGCAAAGAGGTTAACTTATCCCTGTTCAGACATATATAACTTGGGTATATGGGCCACATCCTTACTAAATTTGATTGTATTAGTGAACTGTGTGGTCACACTCCATCCCCCAACAGTGCGGGCCTAACACTCTTTCCTCCTCCGTGGGACATCACTATCCTCCCCCGTGCCTTAGATGGGCGACACACCCTGACTTAGGACAGAAGCGGGAAAAACCCACTTCATCCCCTTCATAGTCAACTCCAGAGGGGTCAGGATAACTTCTAAGGCTTTGCAAACCCCAAGTTGCACAGCCTTTGAGGTTCGAGAATCCCTGAAGCAGGTTTCATGGTGAATCAAGGTCACTGAGCTGCAAAGCCTCTAGGGACCAATTGACCAGTCAACCCATTTTAACTGCTCAAAGGTGCTCACTGATTTTCAACCCTACTAAACTACCATTCAGCCCGCACTGTTCCTGACTTAAAGGGAGGTCAGCCTAGCTTGGCCTTCTTGCCCCACAGCCCTTCAAAATCGCAACAAGCCTCCTCCAAAGGTTAGCAAGATACAAAATGCAGTCCTCAGTGGAGAAATGGACACCGTCGGGTGAAAAAGATGAGGCAATGAATGTGCAATACCTGGTTGTGGGATAAGCGCAACACCCTGTGCAATAGCATGTCTTCCAATGAATGTAGTAACTTTCCTCCTGGCCCATTCCAATCCCTTCAGATTTTGCACCCCCCTCCAAACCTGATGATGAAGCCAGTCGGCCCAGACTATAATAACCCCTGGAATCCAAGCACGGATGGTGGCAATATAGGAGGTGACTTGCTGAATAAGGGAGAGCCTAGTTTGCTTACCAACATCATTCTCACCTAAATGAACAATCAAAACTTTGGGAGAGGAATGACTAGCTAAATAATTCCACAAAGCTGGAAGTAACTGGCTTCACAGCATCCCCCGAATTCCCAGCCAGTGCACTCTGGCGAGCTTCCCCAAACCGATCTGGGAGGTTCGGGCATGCTTGAAAGCCCAGAAGACCAGGGAGTGGTCGCAGATTAACACTCTCACAGGAGCCGCTGTTCCACCAGCACCTCTCAAGAAAACACTAATGGTGAACACACAGCAACAAGCTGGTAACATAACAGTGCCCAACGCACATAACAAAAAAACACTTTGGACCTCCAGAATCCAACCTTCTTGATACCCTACAGTCACCTGTGGTATCATGCACGCCCTGAGCCTGAGCCTTAAAGGACAACACAGTCAAATAGCCTGTCAGAGTGGAAACCGCTCACCCCGAGGCATGCAAGAACACTGAATAAAACATTGCAGCAAATGATGACAGATAGTAGAAGCCCCCGGCCCAGAAAAAAGAAACTCGTCTAAATGATGTGCCATAGACACGGAACCTGCCTTCACCCTCAATGCCCATTCCAAAAAAGTGCTAAATGCCTCAAAGGCCGCACAGGAAACAGAACAGCCCATAGGGAGTGCTCTGTCAAAGTAAAATTTGCCCACAATGGTGAAGCCCAGCAGGTTAAAGTCTAGAGGGTGTACGGACACTTCGCTAGCAGGGTCCCATGACCGCAGCATCTTACCATCATAACTGCTTCATCAAAAGAGGTGTACCACACTGAACAGAGGTGCTTGAGTATCCCATCATTAACAGAAGACCCCTTGGGATAAGAAAGATGATGTATCAGGTGACATTTGCCAGGGGCCTTCTTGGGAACCACACCTAAGGGCGACACTTGCAGGTTAGGGAAAGGGGGAGCTTTGAAGACTCTACTTGCTGCTGCTTCCTTACCCATCTTTCTAAGAACGTCTTCCTTACCTAGCACTGATCAGAGATTGCGTGCAACAAAAGCCAGCCATCAGGAGGATGAAGGAATCTAAAACCCTCCCAAAAACTGTCCTTCAAATAAATTGCAGCCTGACGATCGGGATAAGCCTGAAGCAACTGACATAACAACCCCAGCTTAATTGGGCTGGGCCCCTTTCCCCGGAGATGGGGGAGGGGGGTTGCCTTTCCTGTGACTAGGCAGGTGGTTCTTGAACCCTGTATACCACCCCTTTTTCCTGATGCAGGCAGAGCTGGGGTGCTTTATGCTACAAAAGCTGCATGCATGGTGGAACCTGCATGGGGACCTGTTACAGAGTCCCCCGTTGTCAAATTCCCAGCATACCAGGTGGGGTTGAACCCACTGCTGGCTGGTACTAGCTGAAGTGGCAGATGCCGGACTCTTAGATAACAGGTGTCCGCTGTCCACTCTATCACCATCAACTGGGCAAGAAGGAGATATAATGAGAAGCCACAACTCATTGAGAGTGGCGTTCCATGAGAGGGCAGGGTCTAGAGCAACCCTCATACAAAGGTTTTCATATCTAACCCACAAGGTACCTGCAGAATCCATCACAGTTCTATGAATAATATCCAAGTACTTAACAAGAGCCAGGCCACTGGCAGGCTGTTCCCAAAGAATGATATCCATATAAATACTGAAGCCAGAGAGCCAGTTATTCCAGGTCCTCTCGACTGGCTTCCACTTGGGAACCTCATATTCTTTGCTAGAGTCCCCTTCCTTTGTGCTTCACCTCAGGCTCCCTAAATAAAAGGCTGAAAATGTCCCCATACTCCCCTTGTTGCTGGTAAAAGGTGATCACCCAACGGAAGGCCTAATGCCCCACGGGGAGAATGCTGTGGAGAGGGAACCACCTCCATAGGGTAACCCCCGTGAGCCCCAGTGGTTGTGTTTGTGATGTTCTGTGGTGTCAACCCCCGCCAAACCTGTTCTGCTGCCCCATGTGAGGTGGAGGGTCCATGCCTAGCATGTCTGCTGCAGCCCAGGGCTGTGATGGCATAGTCCAGAAAGGGTTAAAGTTCCAGCCCCCATAAGGCGGTATCAGCCAGGGATGATACAAGTACCATCCTTCAGTGTGTCTGCATCTTGGTCACCTGAAGGAGTAGGTGTGGGTTGCTTGGCTGGCACAGGAGCCGCAGGTACAGGGGCCACAGGGGCTGGAGCTGTTGGGTCGCTAGGCAGGGGTGCCACTGGAGGCTGGTGATCAGGACCAGAGGGCTCCACAGGAACTGGAATAGGTGTCTCGTTGTCCTTCTCCAAGGATGCCAGCCTATCCGATAATGATTTTAGCAACTCTGCTCTAGCAGCACCCCTAATGCGTTTCTTCTGCTTTGGTGGTTGCACCCCTGAAGACCCAGCTCCCTTCTGGCGGGGGTGGGGGCTTCTTGGCCTGTTCAAGTACCTCCATCCTCTGAATACGGGCCCTAATTTGCACCATGTCACCTTTCTCATCTGAGCGAGAAGACTGAGGAGCGGGTCACCTGGGAGGCTTTATGGGGCACCCCCCATCTTCCCCTTTGCTTTCTTAGGTGGCATGGTTCAATGCTGGACTGGAGCACCCACAAAATTTCACACCCCTCCCCCAAAGAACTGGCCCTATGCCACTTCCAAGTGGGGCCCAGAAGAACCAAGCCGAATACAGCTCAAAGGCAACGGCAACTAAGGGCTAAGAACAGGTATACCAAGCAACACAATAGGGAAAAAGGAGGTGAAGCAATGCTATTAGGAGGCTCCCCTCCCACTCCCAGGAAACCCCAAGCAATGGAGGCCACCAAAAGCCAGGCCCTTCGGATAGCCACACTCAAGCCGCAGATCTTAGCTCCAAAACAGGCCCGACCCCGGGACTGCCAAATGCCTGACAGCCCTCTGGACCCCCCTCTACAGCCTCTAGGCAGGGCCCAACCACCCGCTACCCAGCCCAGGAAGCCCCTGGACCAAGGCACCGGGTGGTGGCCCAATCAAACCACGCTCTGCCGCTCTGTCCAGGCCTTTGCGACTCCGAATGCCATCCTCCACTGCTCGTCCTCCCAGCACTGCTCCCTGGGAAGCCGAACAAAAGGCCCCACCAGAGGGTGTGCTCAAGGTACTGCCAATGCTGCGTGACGAATGCCAAAGGCCTGCAAAGCCATGTGGAGGGAGCCGCAAGAGCAAGCTGCCTTCTGAAGGATCAACGGAGCAAAACTGAAGAGTTTGAGGTGGTGACCTGCCTGAGCAATGAGCAAACCCTGCCCCAGTCAGAAACCCCGACCAATCAGGGGAGGCTTGGGGGCTGTCTAGTGAGGGGGTGGGACAAAGAACCCTCTCCGCAGCATGAGGCCCAGGGAGGGGCATCCTCACAAGGAAACTGACTGTGTAAAAGACTATCCTGAAACTTCCCACTGTCCAGGGAAACTGAAAGCATGTGTGGCATTGCACTAAGAACACCAGTTTGGCAGTAGGAATGACTGTCACAACTAGCAATTCTGCTATTACTATCAGTTTTGCTTGCTGTAGTATGATTGGTAATAACATACAATCAAAAACTGGATAGAGGCAGCTAAAGGAAAATAATCTGAGATCTGTATATTGGAGACATAATCTCCAACTCAGCTGAGGCTCTAGATATTTTTCAATCAGCTTTTTCATCTTATGTGCCTTTGCAGAGCATGACTGAAACTCAAAATTATAGGCCCCATTTGTTAGTAGATCAATTTGGAATGCATTTCAAAGCTGTCTCCCTTGAACTTCTGAGATCAGGCAGATATGAGTGCAATTTCACCCCTCTTGCCCTTAAGATCAATGGTGTGTGTGTGTGTGTGTGTGTGTGTGAGAGAGAGAGAGAGAGAGAGAGAAAGAGAGAGAGAGAGAGAGAGAGAGAGAAGAAAATTACATAAACTCATTTCTAATTACAGGCATCTTGAAGAGCACATGTTATATTGATGTCCGCTGGTTTCCTTTTGACGTGCAGAAATGTGATTTGAAATTTGGTTCATGGACACACAATGGCTGGCTGCTTGATCTGCAGATGCTTGAAGCTGATATTTCCAATTACATATCAAATGGTGAATGGGATTTGGTGGGTAAGTTGGTTTTCTTAAAGAAGTTCAAAGAATTCAAATTAGTGTTATCAAACTTCTGTTAGCGGAGGCAGACAGTTTTTCTGCATTAACGATGTACGCACACACCACCCTAAGTACACTCTTCCCAGTGCTCATATTCCAGCATTGTAGGATTGCCTCTCCCCCTGAGGAAAATTCCTCCCCACATATCTTTGTGGTTTGCTGCCCTGGGCACTGGAAGGAGGCACACCCACAGCAGCGACTCACACAAAGATACATTGAGCGTCCACCTCTTTGAGCAGATAATTCTGGTGCTCTTCAGCTTCAGAAGTGAGCGGATCGTTCTTTTGTCCCCTAATGCAGAAACACAGCGGAATAACCTGCCCATGGAGAAGGCTGATTGGAAGGAGGCACAGCCAATACTTCACAGAAGGCGGTTTGAAGGCGGGGTGGTGATGGTGGTGATGGTCTGACTAAAGGTGGGGGAGGGTGCACTTACTCCTCCTTCTGCTTTCTCCCCACCAGCACTCCATTATCTAAGGCTCTTTTGGGGTGGAGCAAACCTCCCTGCCGTCCCATCTCCTCTTTGCCCTGAAGTACCAGGAAGTACCTGGTGCATGTATTTGCGCACATCGCGCTTGGTGCATGCATACTGGGCAGGCACGTGCGATGCACGCCAGGTACTTCCTGGTACTTCCAGGCAAAGAGGAGACGGGGCGGCAGGGAGGTATGCTGCCGCTCCAAAGGAGCCTTTGATAATGGAGCACCAGTGGAGAAAAGCAGAGGGAGGGGTAAGTGCACCCTCCCCCATCCATAAAGTCTGACCTCCCTGCCTTCTAACTTTCCCCACCCGGTTCCGTGCACATCCCTACTCTGTCACTGAGGGAAGCCACCAGACTATTCATCTGGGTTGCTAGACTGCCTTCCTTCCTGCCAGTCACCTGGCTGACTGGTTGGCTGGCAGTGTGATGCCCACCTGTCTGCCCTCAGGTACTTGCCAGCCCTTGGACCTGACAGCGCATCCAATTCAAGTGGTCAATTGCATGTAGGACCTACTCGTAAAGCCAAAGTATGAACCTGAGCCTTTCTCTTAACTTTTTAATAAGTGTATATTCCCCTTACTATGCCTGCTGTTTTGACATGGAAGGAAGAGGGGCTGTGAGGCAGATCAGAAAGAAGGGAGGACCCCACACCAGCACTGTTCTGGTCCTGTTATAAATGGCTGTAGCAAAATTGTACCAGTCACATCTTCCATTGTGGCTTCAATTTTGTGTCACAACATAATTCAGAGCCATAATTCAGAGGAGGAGTGCTGGTCTTGTGGAAGCAAGCATGACCTGTCCCCTTAGCTAAGCAGGGTCTGCCCTGGTTGCATATGAATGGGAGACTACATGTGTGAGCAATGTAAGATATTCCCCTTAAGGGGTGGAGCCCCTCTAGAAAGAGCATCTAGGTTCCAAGTTCTCTTCATGGCATCTCCAAGATAAGGCAAGAAGCTGCTGCCAGTCTGTGTAGACACTATTGAGCTAGATGGACCAATGGTCTGACTCAGTATAAGGCAGCTTCCTATGTTCTCCATGTTCAACTCAGGAAATATTTCCATATAAAAGTGCCCTAAGAAATGAGATTGCATTTATCTTTAAAAAAAAAATATTTCTCCTTTCGTATTTGGATGCAATGTGCACATGGTAGAAGGGCATGGGAAATCCATTGGTTTTCTAGAGCTGACCAAGTGTCACTACAGCAGATTGTAGAACCACATTGGATGCCCAGGATTTGATTAAAAAAAAAAAAAAAACCATCAAAGGAACAACCATTTCCCCCTCCAAGGGATCCTGCTACTGCCACTTGGGCTGATTATTCATTGGTGTTTTGGCTTTGTTTTTTGCATTGGAAATTGGCATACAGTCAAGGATTCCAAAAGCTGGGCAGTTCCTCTCAGGCTGTTTTGCTTTAAATGAAAGGCTCAGTGGGACTTGCACAGCTTCTTTGCCAAGGCTCAGAGGCGTAACTATGGGGTGGGCAGGGGGGGCACGTGCCCCGGGCGCCATCTTTTCGGGTCACATGGGGGGCGCCGCCATGACCAATTTTTTTTTAAAAATGGTTTTTTAAATACAAATTTCTCCTGCTCAGTGCAGCAGCGCTGCAGCAGTCAAGGGAGCGCGTCGGCGCCCCCTCCCGCATGAGCGGTCCCTTCCACACCACCCACGCCCCCCCCATTGCTTTGCTGGCGGCCAGTCAGTGGCCTGGCTTGGCGGCGGCGTGCGCCACGGCGGGCGCCTTTCATGCTGCTCACTGCGCCTGCCCTTGGCTGAGGCTCGCTCACTCCATCGCTCGCTTAGTCTGGAACAGCCAGAAAGAGGCCCTCTAGTGGCTTGCCAGCCAGAGCGTCTCTAGTCAGTGACGCACACATGCGCAACTCGGCCGGCGTGCCGTGTCACGCTGCGCATGCGTGCGGTGCGTCCGTCCTCCTCTGTTCGCCTGCACGTGGTGGCGCGGTCGCCGTCGTGGAGGAAAGCGTGGTTGCTGGGGCTGGGGCTGCACTGCAGCAGGCGCAGGCAGGACGACGAGGACACACATGGACACCCGCACGGAAGAAAGGATTCGGCGGCGGGTGGCTGGAAGCAGCAGACCAAGTGTCAGGGTGAGAAATTGAATGAGTTGCAAAAACTACAGAAGCCACATGTGGGGAAAAAAACATATTAAAGAATCAGGCTTTTATTTAGCTGCCCAACTATGGTCTCAGGTGCCTAACAGGTGTTAATGTTTGCATTATACGCTCATCTCTCTGCCCCAAAAGAAAGAAAAACAATCATAAAGATTCTTTGGCACTCAATCTTAAATGCATGCATGTATATGGAACTGAGAGTCAATTCCCACAGCCTGGGTAGTACAGCAGTGTGAGTTGACTCAAGCAGTGTAACATAGCTGCCTGTGCATTGTTACAAGGTGTTTCAAGAGAGTTTTACCATGAGTTCTGCTTGCTGGCATGCTCGTTTTTGCACTGTGAAAGCTTGCCTTGTGATCTCAGTTTACGCTGAAGTGCTCCTATAACAGCTCCATCTCAGAAAAACCTGCAGTGTTAGCTTTAACAAGTGCCTGTTATATCCTGCTAAAGACACAAAGTTTGGCAAGAAAAATGGGGGAGGGGGTTATATGCCAGGACCTTTGGAGATTGTCTCTTGCTTGTGAGGAAAAACCTAAGTATAATGTGGTGTGTATCATCATTGCATCATAATTCTGTTGTTTGAGATACAAGCCAACTCCACAGGGTTGTTGCTTGTGAGGAAAAACCTAAGTATAATGTAGTGTGTTTCATCATTGCATCATAATTCTGTTGTTTGAGATACAAGCCAACTCCACAGGGTTGTTGCTTGTGAGGAAAAACCTAAGTATAATGTAGTGTGTTTCATCATTGCATCATAATTCTGTTGTTTGAGATTCAAGCCAACTTCACAGGGTTGTTGTGAGGAAAAAAATACATGTGTGTCAGTCAGATGTATGCTGGGGGGGCGGCGGCGGGGGGGGGGCGCAATTTCAGTGCTTGCCCTGGGCGCCGTTTTCCCTAGTTACGCCTCTGCCAAGGCTGTCTAGCTTCCCTGTAATTGGCCTTTTACGGGCTTGCTTGTGGACTGGCCAAAGGTTTAGAGCTACCCCACTCATGTGCCTACAGGGTTTCTTTGGAGAATCTCTGTGAGAATTCGCAAATATTTTCCGGGGAGATGTCATAACACTTGCGAAAGGCAGAAATAACATTTGATCTATGCAAAACGGAAGCAGTATAAATCATTTCAGTTCAGCCCTACTATAAACAGCTGGAGTGCAGCAACCCATCCTGCGGTGCCCCTGAACAATATGATGACTCGATTGTTGTTTGTATCTGATGGAGAGCTTTGTTGCTTGCTGCATGTTCTTGACAAACAGGCAATCGCATATTATAGTCCTATAATGAAATTTCCTGGAGGAGTATTAGGTGTTGTATTCTTACGAAAATCCTTAAAGAATTCTGATGGTTTTTGTATGGAACGTTATTCAGCAGACATTTTCAGGCCGGATAATAGATTTATATAGATTTTTCAGTATATGTACACAATGCGATGGCTAGAGACTTACAATAGCCCCATGAGAGAGCTAAGTATCCATCAGCAGGTTTGGCTTGCTTTCATCTTATTTTGTCAGACGCCAGAAATTATAGGATTTGCAGGAGTTACTGAGAATGAACTGGGTGGACCCACTAAAGGGCAAAATGCTCAAAGTCATCCAAATCATTTGGACGCTCTGCAAACTACTATATGAATGAAGCTGGGAGAAGCAAATGAGCCCTTTTAAAATGGATTTGAGGCCAGCCTCCATCTGTAATCTGGGAATGAGGCTGAGAAATAACTTTCCATCCATGCCTGAGGTATTTGCCCCTGGAGAGTCTGCCTGGACTGGCCATACCCCAATGGCACCAACATATTCAGTGAGTGCTGCCAGTGAGTGCAGGTTGACTCAGGAACAAGAGCCTCAAGCATATACTGGGGATAGGCAGGGCTTGGAAAGACCCCGACCTGAAGCATTGGAGAGCAGCTGCCAGTCAGTGTCGATAATACAGAGCTAGATGGACCAATGGTCTGAGTCAGTATAAGGCAACTTTCTATCTTATTTATTTATTTTATTCTTTATTTCACATTTTATATCCCGCTCTTCCTCCAATGAGCCCAGAGCAGTGTACTACATACTTGGGTTTCTCTTTCATAGCAACCCTGTGAAGTAGGTTAGGCTGAGAGAGAAGTGACTGGCCCAGAGTCACCCAGCTAGTATCATGGCTGAATGGGGATTTGAACTTGGGTCTCCCTGGTCCGAGTCCAGCACCCTAACCACTACACCACGCTGGCTCCTAGAGAGGAGGCCATACCTCAGGACAGGCTACAACAGAGCCAGAGGGCTGGCGGGGGTGTGGAGGGGAGGGGAGGAGAGAAAGAGACTGGAGCAAAACATGAGAGGTATAAGGGAGCTGGCCTCCCCTCCCCTTCCTTTGAGGCCTGAAATGGAATAATTGGATATTTGGGAGGAAATGAGAAAAGTTCATACATTTTAACATTTTAAAATAATGAGCAAAATGCTTTCTGAAGCAGTTTGTCTAGCAAATTCACATTGCAACACATCTCTTAAACCCAGGCTTCAAATGCAGTAGTGATAATATGATAGTATTCCTGTTGCATTTGACTGGATTACTGAATATACAGCATTGCTAGGGCTTGATGTTGGAAAAGCAGTTTCAGCTGTTGCAGAATCATCTTTGGGTATTTGGTACCTGGCAAGCTGCCGAGCACAGTGCTGCTGGAACTGGAGCCCCTTATAGACCACTTAGTCCAGGTAGAATGGAAGGAGGAAGTGGCATTGTGGCATCAAGCATTCACTGAAACATCTGCAGAAAGCCCTTGTGTACACAACTGTTTGTGTGGAAGACCAGGGTTCCCAATCACCTTCTCATTAGAACATAAGGAAAGCCCTGCTGGATCAGGCCCATCAGGCCCCTGTTCCGTGCTTCTGCTGGTCAGAAGCTCCAACAGCTGAGATCCATTAGGTGTACATGCTCTTCTAACTGGCCTTGCAGAAATTTCATGTGGCTTGTGTGCCTCCACACATATTTGTCTTTGAATAAATATATTTCTGTGACATCTCAAGTGTGTGAGTGAGGAAGCATTTACCCAGACACTCAAATTGGTATCCTAGGTTTCCTGGGTGGAGTCAAAACCAATAACAAAATAACCAATAAATAATAACCAATAAAGTAAACAAAAAGGAGGTTGTCAGGTTTTTTATCTGTGAGTAGGTTAACAAATGTTTTGTAGTCTGTTTCCTTAAAACTGCTATGAGTTTTTTCAAAAAATTGTTGCTATTTTAAATATTTGTTTTAATTTCTATGTTTTAAAAGGTGATTTTATTGATGGTTTCATATGTTGTTGGCCAGTGCTGGATGGAATAGTTTATAAATGTTTATTATTATTATTAGCCCACTTTTCCATCCAGCAATGCCCAAATTGGCCAACAACATATACAATCATCAATAAAATTACCTTAAAATGTAGAAATTAAAATAAATATAGAAAATAGAAAGAAATTTTTTTAAAACCCTCTCACAGCAGTTTTAAGGAAACAGACTGCAATACATTTGTTACCCAACATATTAAATAATAACTAATGATGATGATAATAGTTTCATGGAAGTTACACAGTATAGAGAGAGACCTGTCCATGGCTCCAGTGACATGGGGTAGGAGATTGTTTTCCATTTTAAAATTTTATTGGTTTTTACAATAGCTTTTATATTTCAAATTACATTCATTTATCTAGTTCTACATAAGTAATTATTGACTTCCCACTTGCCTATCTGCACAGTTCACAATAACTGTACATATAAACCGTTGCTATAATAATTCAAAACATACATACTCACAGTGTTGCTCAATTTTACCCAACCCAACCTGCTGTTATTACTATATTTCAAACCCTACTGAAAAGTCCATATTGGAAAAATCATTCTTTAAGTGAAGCAAAAATAGTTCCCAATCTTCTTTAAAACATTCCAAATTTCCGTCTCTTATAAGTGCTGTAAGCTTTGCCATCTCGTCATATTCCAAAATTTTTATCAACCAATCTTCTGAGGGTATTTTAGTGTCTTTCAAATCATTTCTGCACATATACTATCCTGGCTGCCATGTTTGCATACATTAAAAATGTTAAATTTCTTCTGAGGAACTCTCCTTGAGTTATTCCCAGCAGGAAGGATTCTGGCCTCTTAGGAAATGTCTCTTTAAAGATTTTCTTCAACTCATTATATATCATATCCCAAAAAGCCGTTGCCTTCCCTCATGACCACCACATATGGAAAAATGTTCCTTCACATTGTCCACATTTCCAACATTTGTTTGAAATATTTTCATACATTAATGCTAATTTTTTCGGTGTCAGATACCACCTATACATTATCTTATAATTTTCTTTTAAAGTATAACATGCAGTGAACTTTAAATCAGTTTTCCATAATTTTTCCCAAGCAGCCATATCTATATTATAACCCACATCTTGAGCCCATTTTATCATAGTCGTTGGGAGATTGTTGTTAGGGGCTATACCTAATGGGCTATTCTAGAAATATTGTCTTTGAATCCTTGCCTGTTGTGATGTTTGTTCAATAAGAATGGAATCTGGTAGCTTTTCTTTGTGTTGCTGTTGAGAACTACTCTGGCAGCTGCGATACCTAATGAAGGGTGGTGGACAGGATGACCAAGCTGAGGATGGACAGATAGAAGCAAAGATGCTTAAGAAATCATCAATGAGAGCTGCTTCAGTGGTTTCATTTTCAGTCCATTCAGGACTCCAGTCTCTATGGCACAGTGACTTCAGGAACCGCAACAATGGCTGAAACCATGATTTTACAATTCAGACATCACACCAAACCACAGATTTCAGAAACCTTGGTTTACAAACCAGCTTCAACTGACGATTTTGCATTTTGATCTGGATTTGTTGCACGAGCGCAAAACATTATTTATTTATTTTATGTATACCCCGCCCAAACTTGCTTCTCTGGGCAGCTAACAACAGTTAAAACATATATAAAAGTTAAAACAGTTCAACATATAACAACACATATAAAAGTTAAAACAATACAATAATTTAAAAACCATAAAATTAAACAAACAGTATTTTTTAATTAAGAACCTGAGAAAGCTTGGGTTAAAAAAAGGGTTTTCAAATTATTATTATTTTAAATAGCCAGATAAATTGATTAATTGATCAATTCATTTGGCACAATAAAGCACATTTAGACTCTGAAAACTGGGATTTGGTTTGACATCTGAACTGAGCGTATACATTAATAGAGAATGATTTGGTAGACTGCGATGACAGACCACTGACCACACTAATTCAACAAGAGTCATGATTACTCAGCAGTTTTGAGAATGCGGCTCACTGAATGTTTCTCCTATTTTCACATTTCCGATCTGCTTCTGTGCAGGTGTCCCTGGGAAAAGGAATGAGTTGTACTATGAGTGCTGTAAAGAGCCATATCCGGATGTGACCTACACAGTGACAATGCGTCGCCGCACTCTCTACTACGGCTTGAACTTACTGATTCCCTGCGTCCTTATATCAGGCTTAGCACTGCTCGTCTTCTTGCTGCCAGCTGACTCGGGAGAAAAAATATCTCTGGGTAAGTGCTGAGAATTCAGAAACAATCTACAAATTAATGGAGAGTGAGTTTGTAGACTGAGTTGGTATATTCTGTTCTGTACCAATTCAGAGTGCAGGTGGGCAAGGGACTATTTTTTAAGTGTTTCATTCTGTAAAAAAAATAAAAATGCATGCACTAAATTAGCACATCAGAGCAAAAGGTTCAATATAGGTCTTCTTGGTGTGTTAGTTTTCTCTGGGTGGGAGGTGGTGTTAATGTGGGGGGATATTAAAAAAAATGACAACCCCCCACTTGCAAACTGAAGTACCGTCTAGAATGCCATCATTTCACTTTACTGCTTGGTCTGATGTTATCTGAGAAACATGAAGGGCACTGCAGTGGAGCTCCTTCCTGCGTCACTGAGATAAGTTCTGATTCACACAGGAAGGGTTCACTGTGATTCTTCTTCCTACACCAGCTGTGCCCCCTGGGACAATGTTGGTGCAGAAAGTAGGGGTGTGCATGGAACCACTCCGGGCAGTTCAGTTTGAGTTCAAACTGAACATGAGCCAGTTTGTTAGAACTGGCCAGCGGTTTGGTTCTACACTAGAATCCGGTCAAACTGGTTCAGCCCGATTCGCCTCAGTTCTGCATGCTTGCAAAGGGGAATCCAGCAAGGATTCTTCTTTACAAGCAAAGGGGAGGAACCCTATGGGGTTGAAAAGGGGGGAGGCCCTTATGCAGCACGGTGGCATGGCAGCGAGGTGGTGGTGGGCTGCTGCGAGCTCCTCTAGGCTCTGTGGGTGCTCCCTCCATCAGCCCGGGCTGGTGGGGACCTGGTTCGGGCCTCTGCGTATGGGGATGGGAGTGTTGGCAGGGCCTAGGGCACCACTGCCAAGGACCCACTCTGTGGAGCGTAAGGTGAACTTCCACCCACCCCGCCCTCCCTTTTGAACCCCATAAGGCTCCTCCCCCTGCTTTGCTTGTAAAAGGGAATTCTTACCAGATTCCCTTCTGCAAGCATGTAGAGTCGGCTGAACAGGACCGAACCTAACTGGGCCTGGTTCGGCTTGAACTTGGACCAGCCCCCCCTTTTGGAGGGCTGGTCTGGTCTAAGCTCAAACCGGTTTTGCACATCCCTAGCAGAAAGGAGCCATGCTGTGGTATCTCCATTGTTACACAGGTAACATCAAAAAGACTGTCATTTTCTGTAATGTGTAGATCAGTTCTTGTTCAATTTTCTTTTTTTGCTAGAGTACACAACTTGCATCTCTCTTAATCCTGGGTTTACGGAGTTTCCCCAAGATGAATTACTAAGACATGTAACTGCATATCTAATGACTGGAATACACTCATTATTTATCATCTTTAAAATTGAAGGCATTCCTGAGTTTAGTTCCTGCCTCAACCTTTTTCTCCTTTACAATTTTCTTGCAGGCATTACAGTTCTCCTGTCCCTAACAGTTTTCATGCTGCTTGTAGCTGAGATAATGCCTGCCACCTCGGATTCTGTTCCATTAATAGGTATGTTGATGGCGAAATCCCTTGTGGCGAAAAATCTTGTGTGATTCTTGACTTATTCCTCTGAGTGCTTTGTAGATTGTGCACATCTCCTTATTCCTTAACCCACCACTGCACATGATCCAGTTCAGATTAAATACTTCTAAGTGCCCTTATTTCACTGAAGAGACAAGCATGCCATCAAAATGGATAGGAATTAAATTTGTTGAAGTTTGATTGGATCATGTGCATGGTATGAAAGTCATCTTATTATATACTTTTTGACTCTGCAGGACAATATTCCACATTAAAACACAGACATGCAAGTTGAGTTGAATGCTTTTTTCTTCTCTGAGTTACAGCAGGCTTGTAAGTTAAACTGAAAGAAAGATGGTTCTTTCAGGCTACCAATAAGCCGTAAATGAGTGCCATGGCTATGTGTGTGGGAAAGAGTGCTAGTAACTTGTGAACTTGTTTGCAAGGCTGTGTTTTAATGTGTACTACATAAAACACAGGATCTGGTGAGAATATTAGGATCTGGTGAGAATATTAGTTCAGGGGGGAAACTCCTCTCTAAGGCTCCTTAGAAACTCCTTAAATAATAATTTAAAAAACCAACCCTCCTACTTGTAACTCTCGGTTCACATTTGCTTGGTCATCGTTAGATAACCGTAACATAAAGTGGTATGTTGCATGTTGGAAACAGCTATCCACATATCAAGCACTAGAAACAGAGCTTTAAGTTGCTTGACACAACCACAAGCAGAATACTTTCCAGTGGAGGCAGTTCACACATCTGGCTGTGCATAAATGAGGGCTGTTACCAGGCATTGACATATGCAGTAATGTATGTGTACATGTGGATCAGACAGAAAGCATGATGCCCCAATTACAAAAAAAGATATGTTATTAAGAGCTGAAGGTTTAACTACCATCAAAAAAAAAAAATCTTCATGACTTTTCAGAGGAGGGGAGGTTGGGAAAGCAAATTATTTTGGTTTCAATACTCCTCCAGCTGGCTTAGTGCAGTAAATATGATGGATGCTTTTGTTGCTAAGATTTACAAAGGTTGACTTAGGTTCCTAGCCTGTGGTTTTCTGTAATAATATTGCCTTTAAATATTTTATCTTTATTAAGATAAAGATAATTACTTTCCCTCCTGAGAGGGAAAGGTTCCACAAATGTGTGGGTATTTATCTATGAGAAGGGATTTCTGCTTGCTACATATTGTGGAGCACTGATATCTACTTTTATGAAGTTTTACCAGTGTATGAGCTTCTTCATAAGGATATTGAGGATTCTTAATAACTGCCACTGAAGAAGACTGTTGATTGGTTGAAATGCGTTGGGCTTTGCAAAGGTGGTTTTTTAAAAAAAAGTGTTCTCCTGTTACAATTTGAAAGACAAACTTGGTTCCCTTTTTCTGAATGGATGATTATCTTTGCAATAATCTGTTACAATTCCCCTTCCCATTTTCAAATTATATAACTTTTCTCAATGAATGCAACAGCTGTTCTCTATTTGGCAACTTTTGGTTTTAATAAAAATAATTGGACGAGTCCTTTTTGTTTTGTATTGGAATAATCACTGTACTAATAATTATTGCAATATATAACACAAAAGACCTGTCTTTGCACCAGTTCTTTGAATTCCCCATTTCCGTTTTGCAGTTGTATGACTTGCCTGTTCTCGTCATTCAAATTGCTTTCCTGAACTGTTCCATAGTGTGTAATGGTCCATTAAATTTCCAGTGTTTTTCAACACCCGTTGTTCTTTCCAATGACAGATTTTCAGTAAGAGCCTTATGGTTCTGTAATTCAGCCTTAAAAACAACAACAAAATCACAAAATGATCCAGTCTCAATTTGCTCAAACTAATAGAATTATATCCAAATGTCCATTGTTGTTTTCACCAAATGTCCATTGTTGTTTCCCCTCTGCTAGACCAAATCAGATGTGATTGGACTCTCTTTTTTTCACAGTACTGATAAGAAATAAAAATGGGGAGGGTGGTGCAGAAATTGGGAAACCTCCACCAAAATTGTTCTGAGCTCCTTTTAAGATTTGAATTTATTCAGCACTCACTAACCAAGGCAAGAGAAAAGCACCCCAGAATTTCAAACTAAGATGTTTTTTTTTGAAAAATGGCTTCCATAGGAAAGTTTTATGGCTATGTAAGAAGCTGGAGTAGTGTTGAGAAGGCTTCCATTGTTCAGTCTTGGGTGAAGTTAGTCTACAATGTGTCTAGGTTTGTTTGGAGATGAGTGTTTGTGTTGTCCATTGACTCCCTTCATCCAGGAAGAAGGGGCAGACCTGATATGTATCACAGAGGCTTTGGGCCTGTTTGGTCCCAGCTTCTTGCTCCAGGGTACTCTGTTGAGGAGTAGGTGAGAGGACATGGGCAGGGAGGTGGGTTGGCTGCAGTCTATAATAACATCTCCCTTACCAGGATCCCTGTTGAAGTGTCTGACCATATCAAATGTGTGTATTTAAGTTTGGGGACCAAGGCTAGACTGGGACTTATGGTGGTGTACCGTCCATCCCACTGCCCAACAGAGTCCCTAACTGAGCTGACGGACTTGGTCTCGGGTTTGGCGTTGGAGTCTCCTAGGCTTATGGTGTTGGGAGACTTTGATGTTCACTTTTGAGACTAATGTGTCTGGGGCGGCTCAGGAGTTCATAGCGGCAATGACGATGATGGGCCTATTCCAAGTAGTCTTCGGACTGACACATGTTGCTGGACACACACTTGATCTGGTCTTTTACTCGGATCAGGGTGGTGTTCCATGGATGAAAACTCCTGTGATTTCCCTATTGTCATGGAAGGACCACCATCTGGTTAAGGTTGGACTCACAATCATGTCCCACTTCCGCAAGGGTGATGTGCCTATTAAGATGGTCTGCCCGAGAAGGTTTTTGGATCCAATAGGATTCCAAGAAGCCTTGGAAGGATTTAGTGTTGGCTCCGCCAGTTATTCTGTTGATGCTCTGGTGGAGAACTGGAAAACAAACTCACCAGGGCAGTAGACATGATTGCTTCTAAGCGTCCTCTCCAATCCACTTCGAAATTGGGCCTTTGGTATATGGAAGAACTACAGAAGCTAAAGTGGCAAGGTAGGCAATTGAAGCATAAGTGGAGAAAGACTCAACTCAAATCTGAAAGATTATAACAAAAAGCACATTTGAAGACCTATGCTCAGGCAATATGTGTGGCAAAGAAGCTAATCTTTTCTGCCCATATTGCATCCACAAACTCATGTCCAGCAGAGTTGTTTAGGGTTATGAGAGGGTCAATATATGCCCCTCCTCCTTTGAATCAGAATTTGGAACCATCAATTACCCATTGTAATGTTTTTAATGAGTCTTTTGTGTGGGGGGGGAATCTCTCATATTCGGGCCAACTTAGATTCAGACCCTACAGTTATTGCAGAGTATTATGCAGAAGTGTCCAGCAACTCCTCATATGTGGTTAGGCTGGATCGGTTTTGGTTTGTGATTCCTGATGATGTGGTTAAGCTGCTTGGAGCGGTGCAGCTTACCACCTGTTCTCTTGACCCTTGTCCGACATGGCTTATGCTATGCGGTGGGGGTTGTTGTAGAAGGCCTGGTAGATATTATAAATGTTTCTCTGTCTTAAGGAGGCAATTGTTAGACCTCTTCTAAAGAAGCCTGCATTGGATCCCTCAGAGATAAGCAGCTATAGGCTTGTCTCCAACCTTCTGTGGTTGGGCAAGGTAATTGAGAGGATAGTGGTGTCCCAGTGCCTGGCAGTCTTGAAGGAAACTGATTATCTGGACTCATGTCAAACTGGTTTTTGGGCAGGCTGTGGGGTGGAGACTGCCTTGGTCAGCTTGATGGATGATCTCCAACGGGAAATTGACAGAGGGCGTGTGACTTTGCAGGTCATTTTAGATCTCTCAACAGCTTTTGATACTACCGACCATAGTATCCTTCTGGAGCTTCTGAGTGGGTTGGGAGTGGGAGGCACTGCTTTGCAGTGGTTGTACTCCTATGTCTTGGGCAGATTCCAGATGGTATCACTTTGAGACTGTTCTTCAAAACATGAACTTTTATATGGTGCCCCCCCGGACTCCATACTGTTTCCAATGCTCTTTAACATCTACATGAAACTGCTGGGAGAGATCATCAGGAAATTTGGTGCAGGGTGTTATCAGTATGCTGATGACACCCAAATCTATTTCTTCATGTCAACATCATCAGGAGAAAGCATAACCTCCCCAAATGCCTGCCTGGGGTCAATGATGGGCTGGATGAGGTATAACAAATGGAGACTGAATCCAGAAATGATGGAGGTACTTATTGTACGGGATCACAACTCAGGATCTTATTTTGATCTGATGGTTCTGGATGGGGTCACATTTCCCCAGAAGGAACAGGTATGCAGTCTGGGAGTGCTTCTGGATCCAAAACTCTCACTGGTGTCTCAGGCTGAGGTAGTGGCCAGAGGTGCTTTCTGTCAGCTTTGGCTGATACACCAGCTTCATTTCTTGAGATAAATGACCTCAGAACAGTGGTACATATGCTGCTAACCTCCAGACTTTACTGCAATGCGCTTTATGTGGGGCTGCCTTTGTATGTAGTCTGGAAACTGCAGTTGGTACAGAATGCAGCAGCCAGGTTGTTCTCCGGGTCATCTTGAAGAGACCATATTAGTCCTATATTAAAAGAATTACACTGGCTATCAATAAAGTTTCCGGGCAAAATACAAGGTGCTGGTTATAACCTATAGAGCCCTAAACAGCTTAGGCCCTGGGTATTTAAGGAAACGTCATCTTCACTATGAGCCCCATTGCCCATTGAGATCATCTGGAGAGGTTCATCTGCACTTGCCACCAATTCGTCTGGTGGCTACGTAGGAATGGGCCTTCTCTGTTGCTGCCCTGGGGTTATAGAATGCTCTCCATGCTGAAATAAAAGCCTCCCCATCTCTGACAACTTTTAAAAAATCTTTAAAGACGCATTTATTCACCCAAGCATTTTAACTAGACCTGTGGTTTTAAATTCTTTCAAGGTTTTAATTACTGTTTTAATTTGTTTTATGTTGCTGTAAACCACCCAGAGATGGAAGTTTGGGATGGTGTGTGTGTGTGTGTGTGTGTGTGTGTGTGTATGAATAAATAAAACATATATTGTAATGTAGGCTGCTTTCCAATCCATTATGGATTAGTCATACAGAAAGCATATTGCAAAAAGGCTGAGGGCCCAGTTTACAACTGAAATGTATGTATGCTCCATCCTTCTCAGAACCATCCAGCTCTCTTTAGATAAAGTATATCTCAAAAGCCTCATTAACACTTAATATACTCCAATATTTTCTTGTAATGCCTAAACAATTGGAGCATGTCGAATGTACTTGAAATGCATCTTGCAAAGTAAGCCATGTAGGTCAAATGCACTTTGTTTCTTTCATGTGCTTGTTAGATTTTTACTCTTCTTGCTGAAATGCCACAGCAGGATAACGAGTCCACACCCTGGAGGCTCACTCCAGCTATTGGTCAGGTAAATGGCTCAAAAGAATCTCCGTCTGTTCTTCCAGGATGGCGAAAAGGCTTTCCAAGATGAGGAGCATTTCAGTAAACAACAACATTCCTCTCTAGTGTGGCCACAGGATGGATCCCATGGTGGAGCTGTGTGGCAAAGGGACACCTCCATTTGCAGTGCCTCCCATTGGGTTTTGTTGGACAACTTAAATGGACTACAAGCTTGACAGCTGAGAAGGGGGACAAACCCTGCCCTCTGCTCCAGGCACATAGGTCACCAGTGGCAGGCTTAGCCACTGTCCGGGTGATGTCTCTTAGTGTAAGCCCTTCCTTTTCTGATGTAAGAGATTGGCTTGAGAGGAGGAGGCGTTGCTCAGTGGGGAAAGCAGAGGGCTTACACTAGAAGGCCGCAAATCCAGCCTCTGGCACACACCTCCAATCAAAAGATACTAGGAAATGATTCTAGATAGCAGATGCCAGGAAAAGATCTCTGCTTGAGACACTGCAAAGCTGTTGCTAGCGAAGTAACCCATACTGGGCTGGAGCAAAATGGACCTAATAGGCTGACTTAGTACTAGCTAGTCTGATATGTTCATGGGGAAAAGTAAAGCACTGCAGCAAAAGCTTTCCGGGCTGCAGCAGTGCATCCGTGAGATGAAGCCAGTCTTTCAGTAATGAGCATGAACTGTCCCCTTTGCTAAGCAGGGTTCTCCTTGTTTTGCATTTGGATGGGTGACTACATGTTAGCACTGTAAGATATTCCACTTAGGACAGTGGTTCCCAAACTGGGAGCCTCCAGATGTTGCTCCACAATTTATTGTGGCTGGGGCTGATGGAAGTTGTAGTTCAGCAACATCTGGAGGCTCCCAGTTTGGGAACTTCTGCCTTAGGGGATGGGGCCGTGCCTGAAATTTTGGAGAACCTCTGCCAGTCAGTGTAGAAAATACTGAGCTAGATAAAAGCCCCACACCAGCCCCACCCGGTCTGGCTTGGTATAATACCAACAGCAGCAGCAATTCATATACCGCTTTTCAACAAAAGTTTCCGAAGTGGTTTACATAGGCATAAGGCGCTTCTGCTCCTATGTGTGTGCACAGCACTGCCTCTCCTGCCACATACGTTCCACCAATAAGTGGCAAGGAAGCAAAGTATCTGTTTAAGACACAGAGGTATACGAGGGCCATCATCTGAATCACTCGTTCTAGAAAATGCTTATTCAACATAGGACGGTTTTGCTGTTTTAACTTTTGTAAAAAAAATTTCTTTGTTAGTTCAATTCATTTTAAGGTTTAATTATACATCTAATACTTTTTTTAAAAAAGTAATTTGCTTCCTAATTCAGAGTCCATGCCCTTCTGGAGTAAACCATGACCCTCCATTAGGTAGACTAGTGTAAAGAATCTGGTGCTCACCTTTAAAACCTTCATAGCCACAGATGCAAATCATTTCCCCCTAAGTAAGTCCCCATGCCAGGTGTGGGGCTCACCTAAAATGTCTTTACTACAGGATTTGTTGGCTGCTAGAAGCAGGACATTCCCTGGCATTGCCCTGAAGCCCTAGATGACTTTTCACCCTGTTGAGATGCAGACTTTCTCCTTGTTTTATAGCTGCTTCCCTCACAAACACAAAGTAATCTTATATAGATTTTAACTAAGGCTTTATTCAAAAACAACTCAATTGTCTCCTTCTCCTTTCCCTCCATCTTCCTTTTTGACTTGACACCCCACACTCTCTACAGGATCCCCACTGGGACAAACTTCTAAACAAGAAAACATAAAAGATACTGGATAGAATACAACATGCCTCTGTTGCTTTCTGGAGGCAATGCAAAATATATTTATTCTGCAGGGCATTCAGCTGCTGAGATCTGCTGCTGTTGTGGGTTTTATGTATTATAAAGTTTATCTGTTGTTGGATGTGTATTGTTTTCTATAGAGTACCACTTTTGCAGCTATAAGCCCCTTAAGCTGAAAAAAGTCAGGAAAAAGATATTTTAAATAGATAATTAAATACATGAAGGAGAATAAATCTGACTTGTTGGGCTAGAGGAGGGAGTGCAAGGAATGGTGTACTATATCCCTTTCACTTAATCTTTTTATCTTCACCACCATGCATGCATATCATTAGAGTATAGATCTGGGCTTGGACATCTCCCAATTGGTCTGTAGAAATTACATTGGGAGAAAACACTTCCTTTTAGCAGCAGAAAGGAAGAGTTAACAGAGAAGATGTAAAGCTAAAAGGAAGCTACTCCTACTTCTGTTTGAATTGATATACAATCTGTGGAAGAGACAGAAGGAAACAAAGCCATGGAGACTGGCTGCATTTATTTTTAAGAGTCCCCCTGTAAAGGGTCGTATTCAAATCTAGTGGGGCCTAAAAGACAATGATTCAGCCAGAGCCAAGTGCAGCCATCTGTGATCAAATGAGGCTTGTTCTGCTGCTCTGCTCCGGAGGACCTCTACCAGCCCTGATGACTGACAGTGGAGCACAGCCCTGGCAGCCTTGGAACTGGATTATGCAACCACCGAGGCAGCCTGCCAGATGGCTCTTGGAATGTCTGAGTTCCTTAATGTTGTTGCGCACATCCTACCCCGAGTGGAAGAAAGTTCTAGGGCAGCTTTACAGGGACCGCTTCCTTGTGAGAAGAGAGAAGGCAAGAGGCCACTGGAGGCTTGTGAAGCTTTTTTGTTATTTTGGCAGTGCCTATACAGTTGAGATCTATGTTTTGCAGTCCCAGCCCCTCCAAAAGGGATAGCAGTATGCTCCATTCTTCAACCCACATAGGGGTTTGTGGGCACTAAGAGGTAATGTGTGTGGAGAATCCTATCATATGATTAAGGGATCAGGATACAACGTGATGGTCTCCAGCTCTATAATTCTCTGAACAGAACTACGTTGTCATAAACGGGCAGAAACGGATAGACATCCATGGCCCCTGTGCTAGCCCAGTGGTGCTTAGGATGCAAGACCAGGGCAGCCACTGACTTGGCCTCATTGTCACTCATGCCCTGTTCCAGTGTGAAATGATGCCTACTCTCCTTATAGAGACCACGGCAGGGCTTGCTTTTCATGTGAGGCAGGCAGTGTCAGTCGGACAGATTCACCTCCACGCCCCCCGCCCCCCAATCCTACATGGGAATATTAACTTTTTCTCATTCCCGTTTGGTACTGCTGTTACTTTCTCTAGTGGCTGCCTGGATTAGTCACGTGGACGATCCCACTCCATCAAATATCATCCAGTAAATGGAATGGCATCACAGTGCTTAGTAGCTAACCAGATCTGGTTCTCAGATGGCATTGCTGCGGGCACATGAGAGCAGTGTAAAGGAATAGGCAAAAATGTTTGCAAGGACTCGTAAACGGTCAAAAGGGGGAGTCATGGTGCATGCATGTTTTGCTTTGTAGGGTAAATAGCTTCAGCGGGATTTTCATCAGAACAATAGAGGAAAGGGTTGAAATAATATACTCCTGCACTTGCCCTCCCCTGTCCATGCTGCTCTTAAGCTTTTTTATTATTATTTAAAGCAGGAGGTCTGTTCACAGATCTCCCAATGTCATCTCTAGCTGTGCGCTTTGTCATCATATTATTGCTCCCAGTATTAAAAAGACACTTCTGCTTTGTCCATGCATTTTGCTGGATGACAGAGCAACCTTTGCATATGAAGCTGCCTTTGAGCAACCTTTCCATATGATCAGCCTTTGCATATGAAGCTGCCATATACTGAGTCCATCAATTAGTTCATCTAACCCAGCATTAACTGCTGTGACTGGCGTTGGCGTTTTGAGTGTAAAGGTAAAGTTGTGTTGACTCCTGGTGACCAGAGAGCCCTGTGGTTTTCTTTGGTGGAATACAGGAGGGGTTTACCACTGCCTCCTTCCATGCAGTATGAGAGGATGCCTTTCAACATCTTCCTATATAGCTGCTGCTCAATATAGGTGTTTCCCATTGTCTGAGAAACATACCAGCGGGGATTCAAACCAGCAACCTCTTGCTCTCTAGGCAAGCTACTTCCCTGCTTCGCCATTAGATGGAGGGCTATTTCTCAGCTCTGATCTGAGGTTCTTTCAGTGGAGATGGCAGGAACAGAAACTGGGACCTTCTCAGCCTCAGAAGAGTGTGCAAGAATTGATGGCCCACCCACCCTCTTTTTTGTGGTGCCATATAAAAAGAGGGAAAGGGGGTTAGAGGGAAAGGGAGCTTTTTTCCTAGCCTCCTCCTGCTATAAGGGCAAGAGGCAGCAAGATCTGTCTGACAGGTGATATGGATATCCAGGCAGTAGCAAAGAATTGTAAAAACACACTAAAAGGCAAACACAACTTTAATTATTATAATTAATAAATAATACAAGTTCACAAACTATACAAGCATTCCTTGTCCTCCAGTTCAGTCCCTCCTTCCTCTCAGCCTTTCTGTCCTCCTCATGAGTAGCAGCAACTGACTCCAGTCCTCCTTCCAGCGTGCATCTGGTTTCCGGTCAGCCCCAGCTCTCGCTCGCCCCCTCGCTTTCCCTCCCCAGCCCCACCCGGCCCAACTTTGGGAAGAGCCAGCTTGAAAAGCCAGCCAGTCTGCTTCAACAGAGACAGAGTTCCTCAGAGCAACTCACTGAGCTGGAAGGGAAGCTCTGAAGCTGGAGGATGGAAAAGGGAGGGAGGGAGTGAGTGAGCCAGTGAGAGACTTCACTCCAGCTCTGCTAGCTCTGAACTCTGTTGGAGGAGCAGGAACAGGCTAGCTTTTCCAGTGGACAGAAGTTGGGTGGGGCTGAGGGAGCTCCCACTGGGACTGCAGCAGTGGTGGCTCCCCTCCCGGCTCGAGGTTTTAAAAGGGGGTGCCTGCAGCTTGGGTACCTCCTCACTCAGTGGTGGTGGTGGGATGGCATGACGGCCCCTTGGGGATGGTGGCCCGGGTTCTTTGAACCCGTTTGCACAATGGTGGCTCCACCCCTGGACCTTCTGCCTGCGAAGTATGTGCTCTGTCATTGAATTTTGATCTCTTCCCCAAACCCTTCCAAAGCGATGCAGCTGAGTGCTCTCAAAGCTCTTCGTGGGCAGCTGTGTGTTGCCCCTGTTTCTTCAATAAGCACGAGGGTGACTGAGGACAAAAACCTCAGCCTCACAGTAGACATTTTGGGTAACTTCTTGCAGTGTGACATATCATGAGTACAAAAACTACCTGAAGGAACTAACAGCTCTGTGTCTGGCTGATTCCTTGAGTTGTACTTCTTTCTTTCTTTTTTAACAAGATAAAAGATGTGCCATGAGTGGTACTGGCTAGAGGCAGGAAAATAAGATTAGTCTACCTTTGCATCTGCTGTCTCTTGCTCATAGTGGTTCTGCTCTCACGGAAACCTCTGGCCCTTCATTTATCTTTGTCTCTTTTTATAGTGATTCTGTTTCAGCAGGAGAAGTGTTAAGCTGGGAAAATAACTCTTTTTCCAGTCTTTTGATTTTCTGTGTTATTGGATCTCGGTCTGCAGGCTAAGTCTGGACCCTACTCCCTAATATCTAGTTTTCTGTGTGGAAGAAATTGCTTCATATGGAGGAGTGTTCCATCACATGAGCCCTTGCTCACAATCTGAAGTGGTACAGCCCAGTCAGAGGCTTTCCTCCTCGGTGAGAATTAGAAGCCATCTCCTGTGAGAAAGAGCCAAGATTGTCCAAGCACCGAGTTCGAAAAAAGTATTTTAAAAACATACATATTTACCCATCCTTCTTCCCCACTCTCCTTAAGGTATGGAATCTTAAGATAATTCGTATGACAGAAGTTCCCCAATTATCTTTTCCAGTTACCCCCATTACAGAAACCAGGCTGACCATGTATACTCCCTACTTCCATGCAGAGGCACCAGTTCACACAAATGATGCTGCCACGTCAGTATGGCCTGCCTGAAAGCTCACATGATCGGGAGCTGTTTCTGTGAGCTGCCTTGTGTGAACTGGGCCTTTGAGGCCTTTATCCAGCCTGCCTTCTTGAACTACAGGTTGTAAGAAACACAGGGTGTTGCCGAAAACAGCAACTCTGTGTTGAGTATTTCCCCTCCATCATTTGTACTGCAGCTTACAGAGGCCCGGTTCGGACACAGTGGGAAACTAGGGTACACGAAGCTGCGGTTAATCTGTGAAGCCGAGAATCATGCCACAGATGATTGATCAACTGTGGTTTGGCAACCTCTGTGGACAGAGGAACCCCTCCCTCTTACTGGTCTGCCCAGCTTGCATCCCGGCAAGCTCCATTCTGCACATGTCTCCAAACTGTGGGCAGGTTGTAAGTATGTCAGTAAGGTTGCAATTATTGGCTATGATGTCAGAGGAGGCGTGCTTAGTGCGATGGTGCCTTTTCGCCACTGATCGCCTCGCCTGCCTTGAGCAGGGCAAAGACATTCCACAGCACTTGCACCACTGCCTTCGCAAGAACTCCCAAGCTACATGGTCATGCACAAGTATAACTACTGAGACCCCGGGATGGCAAAGGGCACTTTCAGATGGCAATGGGGGAAGAGATGCAGAATAGCAACTGAGAAATTGGAGTGGTGGGGTGGTGGCTGGGAGAAGGGATGGTCCACCAGAAAAAACTGAAGTCGTGTCGTATCCGGACAGCTGCTCCCAGAGCCTAGGATGGATCTCATGCAAATTAATTGCGGTTGGGGTTTCTGGGAGCTGTTACCTGCCATGAAAGGCAGCGCCTGGCAAAACCACAACACTACCACCTTTTGATCAGGAGGAGTGACCTGTGTTTTAAGCATCTACATTTAAAGAAAAGGGGGGATTTATGCATGTCGTTTATGCAAGGTCCAAAACCTGCAGGAGAAGGCAGGCTTACTCCAATGTGGTTCTGTACCTTTAAATATATGAACTCTAGGCATGCGTGCTTCCCTGTGGCCAAGCAGTGGTAGGAGGAGTAAGGAGATGGCAGAGGGTGTCACATCTGCTCCAAGAAGTGGCCAGCGAGAAACACGGCCACCCTTGAACTGACATATTTCTGAGTTGCTCTGAGCTGACTTCTCTATGGTAGGGATGTGCACAAACTAACCCTCTGCCAATAATGTTGCACATGGGCAAGGAAATGCATCGTGCAATTATGTCAGGATAGTTGTTATAGGGGAGGGGAAGGCAACACTGTTTTCAGGCTTATGGTGCAGACCTGCCACCAATTCCTCACCTCTGCAGATTTCCACAGCTTTTCAGATTACAACTGTTCACGTAACTGTAATTAGCTCATCATCTTGGCTTTTGTAGACAGCTCAGACAAAGGAGAAGTTTTTCTTTGGGTATCATTTTTGTGTGATAAAGAAGCATGAAACCTTCTGCAGAACATTGAGGACTGCACTTCCCAGCAAGAAGGAGAGAAACCAGCATAGAGTTGAACTGTTTCTCAAACAACTAAGTCTTGTGAATTTCTCATAATGGCCTCCAGGCTGCACCCTGGATATGGATGCTTCAGGACCTAGTTGCACAACCATCAGCTGTGAGAAAAGCCTGCTCCTGCTTGGCTTTTTGAGCATTTGTAATGCATGAGGCATGTACTTAGCTGTTTAACTTTCAAAGAGTGCACAGAGGACCAGAGTTTACATTCCATTTAGGCTTGTAATTGCGAGACATTCACTTAAGCTGTTGAACTCCTTTTCATAGAATAATATGGCTAGAGGACATCCCAAAGGTAATTTGGCTTGCATTCTTTCTGTATTGTGGCAAGATTTCAGTACTTAATCATATGCTTCACATTACTCCAAATAATAAGGTCTCTATATTGCAGCTGTGTCCCATTATTAAAAGGGATGTCCTGAGGCTATCTAGCACTTCTGGAATTCTGATTAAGGCTGGATCTGCACATGCAGTGAAATGAGGTAGCCGGGTGAACTGTATCACTTCAACTGCAGATGAGGGATACCTTTCCTTGAACTCTCTACCATCTGAAAGATTTCTGGCAAGTTAAAAAAACTAGCTCATCGGGAAGAGAGACAGGTCCCAGCCCAGCCTTCTCCCTGCTTTGCTAGTTTCTGTTTGTAGGGATATTTTTTATGGAGGGGACAATTAAAATGTGATCCCCCCCGCATACTGCAGTCTAGCACTAGAGTAGGAATAAGCAAAACATTTCAATCTTGGACCGTTCTAAGCTTGAGATGGGCCATTTCAAGTATTCTGAGCTCATAATAAAATGCCCTTCAAATGAAGGGGACCCCATTCTGAGTTGGAACATTTCAAGTGTTCCATTTTGGAGGGCTGTTTTTCTGGGGAGAGTGTCCCATTTTGGAGGGCTGTTTTTCTGGGGAGAGCTGGCCTACCATTTGGGTCAGCAGGTAGACCAGCCCTCCAAGGTGGGCAACGTGCTAGTACCGGAAGCCTGGTCTACCCACTGGCCCCAATTGGTAGACCAGTTCTCCTCAGAGAAAAAGACCTCCAAAATGGTGCTTGGAACACTAGAAAGACTTGAAAAAATTTGAGTCTGTTTCATCGGAACAGCCAGCTTGGCCACTGTTTCAACATTTTGTTGAAATGTTTCGGCCATTTTGCATTTTATTTTGAGCTCTAAAACAAAATGCAAAATCCGTTTCGTGTTTCACTAGAGGCCATTCTATCATCTCGGGCCGCCACTCCTACCTCATTCTGCTGCAAGTGTGCAGAAGTCTGTTTAAGGCCTTTTCAAGACAGGAAGACCCTGAGCTAGTTCTAGTTACATACTTGTGTACAATAATTATGGTCCAGATGGGGATGCACATCCCTTTCTGTTAACAACTATGCATCCAACTCATTTAATAGAGCTTGGCTCAGGGTCTCAATCCAGCCACCTACTTCTACATGTGAGCCTCTCTTGCTGGATTGGAATGAAGGTCTCCTCTCATAATGACCCTCCCCAGTGTTATGTAATGGAGAGTTAAGAAATGGGATTTTTAAAAAAAGTGTAGCAGAATATGGTGGGAAATTGCAATGTGTGAGTGTATGGGGAAAGAAAGAAAAGAAAGAATGCTTTCAAGGGGCATGGTGTGTGTGTGTGTACTTTTCCAGAATGGCTAACTTGTGATGCTTTGCACAGGCACCATCTAATAGGTCTGTGAGACTAACTGGCACAACAACCTATTTCACAGGGAAGGATCTGTAACAGTTGTCACTGCAGGAGCTGGAAGTTGCCACTTAGCAATCTTGGTTTAATGGCGGTGTGATTCCTTTGCAACAGGAGTGTGTGTTAGCATTACATTGTATAGTTAGTATGGTATTACCCCACAATACTCCAAGGATGTGCACATAACCGGCCAGGCTGGTTTGATTCGAATCCAGGCCAGATTTGAATTGGCCCTACTTGGTTTTGGCACCGGTCAAACTTGTGCCAAATCCGGTGAAGATTCCCCTCTACCAATAAAGGGGAAAATCCAGTGAGGATTTCCCTCTACCAATAAAAGGGCAGGCAGCGGGGCTTCCATAAATGTAGAGGGAGCTGGAGGGGAGTGATTTAGTTCTTACTAGTCCCAGTGGCACTGATGGTGCTAGCGGTGGCTCCCCCCACCCCACCAGCCTCTCCCAGAGTAACCTTGGCCAGTTGTGGCCCACTTCGGGCCTCTGAGCATACGTGGGGGGCCACTTTAGTGACCGTGCATGCACGGTCACTAAAATGGACCATGCATGTGTACAGAGGCCCGAACCAGGCTGAACCCATACTACTCAGGGGGAGGCTGACTGCGGGGGTGGGAGTTGCCACCAGTGCTGCCGGGACTGTTAAGTACTAAATCACTCCCCTCCCACCACCTCTAGGTTTAGGGAAGCCCCTCACCTGCCCCATTACTGCTAAAGGGGAATCCTCACTGGATTCCTCTTTACCAGTAGAGCTCTGAACTGGCTCGGTTCGGTTCGAACTCGATCCGGCCTTCGACCCCAAACCCATCCAGCTGAGCCGGCTTGACATTGAGCCCAGCTCCAACTGAGCTGGCTCACACATCTCTCCAGTCCTCCCACTGCAGTAACTGCATAGAGATGAGCCCTAAAATATCTGCATCTAGTAAACCTCCATATTTATACCAGACAATTTCCCTTTACTTCTACTGCCACTGTGCCACGTCACATCTATAGTACAGTCTTCAGGTGATTCTGTTATGTATGCCAGAGGTTTTCATTGCTATGTATCTGTTTTTTGTTACTGCTTTCGTTACTGTGCAACTCATGTAGGGTTTGGAACAGCAGCTATTGGACGGAACTTCTTGCGATCCCGAGTTTTGATAATGAAGAGCAGTTGTGCTGTGAGGCCTGTTTGATCCCTGCATTTCCCCTGTTATCTCCACAGTAGTTTCAATAGTCATTCCCTCTCCCTGGATAACTTTCAAAAATGTTGTTCTGTGAGAGGACCGGGAATTTTCAAAGGGGCTTCCTTGGCATCCTCATTATACTAAACTATTATTGGCAGGGGGTGAGGGGAGAATCTCCTAACAGTTAAACTGGCATATAACAGTTAGGTTGGCATATAACTGATACACATTTGTGCCATAGATAGCTTTCTGTGTGTATGGTTTTGATAGTGTGCTTTAAACAATGGAATGGAGGCCCTGCTGACACCAGAAGAGAAAAATCAATGCCACAACAACACTATCTATTAGACAAAGAGTATTAATTCTATTTTTTGTAAAGCATTTGTATAAACAGTGAAAAGTGGGGAGAGAACAGCAATGTTCTCCTTTAAGAAGTCCAAGCCTTCCTATTCCAGAATCTAGTTCTGTACCAGCTTTACTAGTATCACTGGCACAGCAACTCTGGGATCCGTGTGTGTTAATTTGATATGGCTGCAGAGCTAAGAGAGGCTGCCTCGTACACTAGGGCTTGTCCTTCAATTCTTGCGTGGCAAAATTGCATTTTAAAAATGTTCTCAGAGCCTCTTGAAGAGTTACTCTTTGCAACATGGAGATCAGGCTCCGTGCAGGGGAAAGAATGTGCTCCATAGCATTTGAAGTGTGGCATGAGCATCTTTTTCTCCAGGAGTATTCTGATCAGGCAGCCACTCAGTCAGTCTACTTGCAATTAAATGAACACTCGTGATGTACTTCAAAAAATATGGAGTGCCCTGTTTTTCCTACACCAAGACTGATCTCTGTCTAGGAAATTGAAACACACATATGAATACATAAAATCAAACCTCAGGCTGCAGGATGAAGAGAAAATATTTATTTTAGAGCACAAATGAATTTGCTCTCAAACAAATTCTCCTCTGTGAATAATGATGTTGAATATTCAGTCTGCAGATGGGGATCATATAGTTGAATTCTTCCCCATGAAATCCCACCCCCATTCTCATACAAAATGAGGAGATCAGGGCAAAGAATAGGTAGGACACGTCTCCCTGACATCTAGTTTTGTGTGTGCAGGAGGTTTTTTTTATGAGCAGCATTCAATCAGGTGATTCTTCTATCTGCAGTCTGTAGTGGTGCCAGGACTGGTGCAGACTATTTTGCGCCCTAGGCAAGGCTAAGTACTTGCACCCCCCCAAAAAAAATGTCAACTTCGATTTTAAAAAACAGATGTTTTGTAGAAAAAATGAAAAGCACAACAATTGAAACTGCTAAATTTATTTTAAATTGCAATCAATCAATCAATCTCTTTATTTCGGTCAGCGACCAGCATGAGGTTAAAACAAATGTAAAAGAGAAGACAATCAAACTTCTATTGCAAACGATAACCAAATAAATTTTTAAAAGTCCTCCTCAGCATAGATCAAGGTACTGAAAATACTACTAAAATAATTAGAGATAAAGGAGGCAGCAGTATTTCATACTTATGAGGCTATTACACACAAATCAAAACTCAACCAGTTGCCTTCTCGACTCCTAAATCTGAGAGGGGTTAAACAATCCAGGAGCTTGGGAAAATATTGTCATTAGATTTACTGCTGATATACAGGTGATACCAGTACCTGCGTGCCCACCTGCAGCTAGTCACATTATAGCTACAAGTTGCTCTGGCCTTAAATCCATCACCTATTTTCCCAATATTAAGCTCTTCCGCAAACGGAGGGCTGCACTACAAAATTTAGCTACCTGTCTGGTGGCGCAGGAATTACTTCCTTCCAACAGCCTGTCAGTCATCTGAGGAGAATCAAGACCTGGGCATTTAGCTATCAAAGGGTAAATGAGATCTTAACGCAGGTCTCTATAGAACAAACATTCCAATAGCACATGGGTGACTGTTTCCACTTGACCCTCACCACATGGGCAGAGCCTCTCCCTATAGGGAATCCCTCTATATCGGCCCTCTAAGGGGGCTGAAGGCAGGGCAATTTTAAATTGCAAGAATAGGTAATACGTCAATTTTTGATTATCTTTCTCAAATACAAAAGAAAATATTTTGGCACACAAATCATTTTGAACTAGAAGACACTCAGTAGAGTGCATACCTCCGCCAAGGGCAACACAATCCTCAACACCACATCAAAATCTCACTTTGTGTGCCTTTTCCTTTGCAAATTTTGTCACAAATTCAATCACATCAAGTGCTGATGCCTGTTCATGTTCAGTTGATATAGTTGCCAAGCCAACTAGTCAGCCATAGTTCACTAGAGAAATGGGGGTGGGGGGGATGAGATCACTGTGATACAAATTGAATTAAATTTAACAGTATTTTTAGTGTTGAAAACAATGAACTCGTTCTTTTCTCATATTTCTACTCATTCTGGTTTCTCACACTCTTAACACATTGACACTTTACACTCTGTGCCCCTCTGAGGTCTGCGCCCTAGGCGACTGCCTAGTTGGCCTAATGGTAGCACCGGCCCTGAGTGGTGCAGTCAAGAAACAGTTTTACCACCTGATCTTTTTGTTTATGTGAACAAGTCCCAAGAGGAGCTACTTTCAGTACAGAAGGGGGAGAATTGAGAAAATATGTGATGACTGGTTGTAAATTGGGAGAATGTGCAGATCATGAGACTCCCCTCCCTTCCACATTCTGTTGCTTTTGGAGACATCAGTTACTGTAATGCTTTGCAGCAGTTACCACCACCAATATGTGCTGTTTTCACATTTGGGCCCACCAAATAAGTATACGGAAAGGAAAGACCTTCTGGATTGCTTCTCAGCTGGCACCTTCACTAGTGTTCAGCAGCTCCAGATCATCCTTCTTGATGACCATGATGATAGTGGGCTAAAGGCTATTATTTTCAAAATGGCAATTATGCCTGTGCATGAGCATGGGTCTACAAAAGACACAGAGGCCACTCACACAATCAAAAACTGTGTTCTACTCAGGTTTGGGAGCTGTGTGTGCTCCCAATTTTCGCTTGTGTGGAAGCAAGGTGAGAAGAAAACCTGGGTAGAAGTGATTGTGTGGAAGCAAGGTAGGAGGAAAACCAGGGTAGCTTTTCCTCCTGTCTTGCTTCCACACAGTGAGGCTATTCACACGATGTGAACCACCAGGCTCGGCTGCAAGTCCACCTGTGGTTCTTCAGTGGGTAACCTGCTAAAGTACCCCTGCCCTTAAACCAGGTTTGCGGAGCGAGCACTCCGCAAACCAGGATTTTTTACTTGTGTGTTGCCACAGCATGGCTCCATGCCGTGGCAACTCATGAGTAGACCCCTGACCGGAAGGCTCAAGCAGCCTCCTGGCTCGAGGGTCTCTCCAGCATGCCCTGTGCGCTCACGCAGGGCATGCTGGAGCTTCCGAGGGCCTTGTGGCCCCTGATCCCCCCAGCCCCGGCCAGCTCCATAATGGAGCCAGCAGTTGTGTGGGTGGCCGATCCAGCCGCCCAGGGCTACCGCCCTGCTTGTCTGCGGGGAGAGCAGGCTAAGCCCACTCTCCCCGCTAACCCCTTCATGGCTCTTCTCAAGAGCCTCTGTTACTTCTACCCAGGTTTTCCTACAACCTTGCTTCCACACAACCAAAAATTGGGAGCACAGACAGCACCCAAACCTGGGTAGAACACAGTTTTTGATTGTGTGAATGGCCTCATAGACTGCCAAATTCCTTTCTGTGGATATTTCCTCTGGAGAGATGTGTTGTACCCTGAAGCTATTCACATGAGCAGAAAACAGGGTGACCCCATGCATACAACCTTAACCCCATTTCAAGCCTCACAGCAAACACACGTGCATTTAGTGAAGCCTCAGCAGTGAATATGAGAGACTGAGGATCAACTTTTACAGGGTTCTCTTCAAGCAGTCAGCCACAGCTTGCAATGTTGGTCTTCCAGCCCCCGGAGTGGCTAGGGGGGATCACATGACCCAAGGAGACCACTCAGAGGGCTCCAAGCTGCAGTCCTGCTTTGTAGCTCTCTGATTGGTAGCCTCAGTTAACCCTTTCCTGGCAATTGCAGCACTGTCAAAGGAACTGAACTCCGTCCTGATGCCCCAAAGGTGAGAGAAGAGAGCAGCTGCAGCTGCCAACCAGCCCCAAAGGAAGAGTCACACACACCCCCAATGCACTCCCCAGATCCAGGAGGGATACAGCAGATGCCCCCTGGAGCAATTGCCAGATGCCCCCATAAGTAGCCTAGGCACAAGGCACACTCTGTACACTGTACAGGAGCATGGTTTGGGAAGGCAGAAGGGGGAACCTTCCCCTCGCCCGCTCACTCTCCCCACAGCTGTGCCTGTGGCCTCCATGGCACACACCCCACCCCACTGTATAGTGTGTGTAGAAGGTAAAAGGGAGAACCTCCCCCCTCATTGCCACCATAGCCAAGTGGTGACTCTGCCTCCCCATCAATCCACCTTGCTAGCCTCTCTGGGCGTAGGCGGGTGGGCATGTGGGGGAGGGTGTCCCCATCACCCACCTGCCCTGATGCTGCCACTTGCCACTCTTGCAGTGCCAGCAGGGTGGGAGATTGAGTGGCAAAGTGTCACCCACACCTGCCCACCCTCATTGGCACTGCTACCCTCTGCATCTTGATGATGGTGCAGAGGGTGGGTAGGTGGGTGCAGTGTCACACCCAGGCATATTGGGCACCTGGACTGCCCCCGACGTGAGGCCCTCCGCCGCTGCTGTGAGCCCCCTGCTGCCACCACAAGCCCCCCCCGCCATTGCCTCCTTGAGGCCAAACCAGTGACCATTGCGTGGACAGTCATTCCAGCTGTCGCTCCCACTCCACCCGCTGCCACCACAGGACCTGCCCCAACCCCACCCCTGGCCGCACACATGGTGGCTAGAATACTTCTAACGATCAGTAATTTGGCCTTGTGGAGGTGGCAGACGACCCTGCAGCAGCCATTCAATGCCTCCCCCACACCTTGGGGGGTATGGGCAAGGGCCCCATGTTCCGGGGCTAAGAGCACCTCCGGGTGAGCGGATGATGCTGAACATCTGCCCACTCACCCTGTCCACTGGCCATATGCTACGGGCCCCGCATTTTCGAGGGCCCCGCACTCTCCCCGTACGGAGTGCATCCTTGCATCTCCTCGCAGGGGGTGGCGAGAGCAGATGAGAGAGTTGCGGGGGGTGGCGAGAGCGTTGTGGGGGCGGCGAGAGCGGGCGAGAGAGTTGCAGGGGGTGGCGAGAGCGAGCGAGAGAGTTGTGTGGGTGGGATATCACAGGCTCAGTGCAAGACCGCACAGATACTCTGTGCAGGGTCAGCTAGTAAAATGTAAAATGATTGAATAGTATGACATATGTGTCTGTGCAACTACTCCCCTTAGGGAATGGGGCTGCTATAGGAAGAAGGGTTTGAGCTCCCTGTCTGGCATCTCCAGGTCGGGCTGAGCGGGAATCCTGCCTGAGAGCCTCGGGAAGCCACTGCCAGTCTGTGTATTCAGTACTAAGCTGGATGGACCAATGGTCTGACTCAGTGGAAGACAGCTTCCTATGTTCATATTTTCCCTTGGGCTCATTTGCAAGGTGCCTGCCACTTTAAGGAAGTTAGAAGGAGTGCTGCTGAGAGCTGTGGCTGGCCAGGCTTTCCCCAAACATTCTGCTTGCTTTGCAGGGCACTCTGGTATCCAGGCTCTATGGTATCCCGGTGAAGGGAAGGGGAGGGAGCCTCAAGCAGCGTCCTACAATGTCCTGTGGCTCCACATGAGCACTGGGAGGGGGTAGGCAATCTCCCTGCTTGCTGAACCTGGTTTTAGAGGAGGGGCTGGGAACTGCGTGACCCTCTTTTGACAGAGCCCTGTTTGAGAGCTTGCCGAGGTTTCACACGGGAGTGCTAACCCCACATTCAGACCTCAAGCCCTGTTTTTACTTGTCGTGAGAATAGCCTCCTTGTATTTTAGAGGATGTTCTTGCTTGTATTTCCATAGAATGTGTTCTATGGAAAACCATACCTGACTCTTGTATGTGATGTATATCATTACAACTTTTTAACAAGTTCTGTATGTATGTATTGTCCAGGCCTCTGACAGCACTATGATTAGACTTCTTATGTAACTACTATGGGGACGGTTGGATACAAGGGTTGCTTCTGAACCATCATTAAAATTTTGCCACTTAAAAAAAAAACCCTTTCAAGGTCCTACTCAGGGACAAAGTCACAGTCGTTCAATTCCACACAAGCCCTTGTTTGCCACATTTGAATGTAATGCTCCTTGGCATGTTGGTGTGACACTGTCTAAAGCTAATTAACAATCTTGTTTGCTTTCCTTTTTAATTTATGCATTAAGTCTTCTTGCCTTCATCTCTACAGTCGTGTGTATGTTTGCCAGAGGATGCTGTGTTGGAACCTGCTGTTTACCACAGTAACTCCTCCGGTCTTGTAACACAGAGCTGTGGCATTTACCCTTCAATTTGTTGCTTGCAGCTATTGTTTTCTGCCTGAGACTTGTGATTTGCACTCGTGTGTGTGTGTGTGTGTGTGTGTGTGTGTGTGTGTGTGTGTGTGAAAGAAATACATTTATGAGGGATATAATCAGCATTGCAGTCTTCCCATTTCATGCTATGAAGAGGGGGGAAAGCAGCAGAATCTGCTTACAAGCTGTCTGATTGAGGGCCTAACCCGTACAACATGAGCTGACTGTCAAGAGCTGCCGTTAACTTGCGTCAGACAACTGTCCACATGCGTGAGCTTGCCCCCTTCATCATGAAACATATTCATTTCTTGTCCATTGGCTAGACGTACTTCTATAATACACGTTTCTAAGTTTTCCAATTTGTGACTCTCAGGGAGACGATAGATGGGCCCCGCTGGCACAATAAATCTCCAGGGACTTCTGGCAGGTCACAACTCAGAAACCAACTGCTTGGCTACAGTGAAAAATAGGTGGCCAAAAGGCCAAGCTACACTGACAATATGTTGCAGCATGTGACCGGCTTAGATGTGGCCAATTAGGCATTAGAGGGAACTGAATACATGTGGCCTGAAATAAAGTTGTCTATGGCCCTGTTCAGCCACTCCTGATGGGGGGAGAAATTCTTCCCTGGTACAGCATTTGTTGCTACAGTTAAATGCTGCACTTGGGGAAATCAGGGGCTGTGGATATGGGGTGTACTGGTGGGCTGGGGTGGGGGGAGAGGGCTAGCCGGGTCAGGTAATGAGTGCCTGAATAGAGCTGGTGTCTACTAGTGCTCTGAAGAGAAACTGGTTTCAATCCCTATTCAGAGGGTGAATTAGAAGTCAAACTTGTTTAGTGTCAAACTAGTTAAAGATATTTCTTGTGAGTCCCGTCCCACTTTAGAACAGTAGCCAGAGGGTAGTGAACTGAACTGTTACCAAGCTGGGGATGGAAGGGGGCTTTTAACCCTTTGCCCCTTTGGAGACAAATAGCTGCTTTAATCACACTGGGGCAAGCCTCTCTTCACCTCTGCAGTGGCCCTGATGCAGAACTCCAACGGGCTGCTGTTTTAAAGTGGGGGAGGGGAGAGGAAGCATCAGAGTGATTATGATGCATTTAACATCTTGTCTAGTTTGACCTTCACATATGACGTTTTTGGCATGCATGTAATAATTGAAAAACTGCTCTCCCTTGGCCAGCTCCCAAGAGGCAATGGTAACCTAGAAAGGTTCCCTTTCCTTCTCCTTGGCTGAACAAATGAGCAGGGCTGTCATAGGCAGAGAGAGAATGAAGAGCAGTCGCCCAAGCCGTGTTTTGTACATTATAGGAGCACAGCCTGGTACCCTAGGCACTAGATCAGGGCTGCTCAACTTCTGCAGATGTTGGCCTATAATTCCCATAATCCCTGCTATTAATGGCTGTGTCTGGGGATTATGGGGGTTTGCAGTCCAAAAACTGCTGGAGAGTCAAAGTTGAGCAGCCCTGTCTAGATGTTGTCTGGCCCCGCTGGAAGCAAATGCACATGGAGAAGCCCCTTTCCACATGTCGATCACTTTGGCTGAATCTAGGCATCTGTATTTTGAAGCCTACTTTGGGATTAATCAAATCCACTGTTCTCAACATAGAAGGGCTCCTGCCTAAGATAGTGCATTAAATGGCTCTGGGAAGGGTATTTATCACTACAGCCCAGCTTTTCCGCCTAGAATTCATTCACTGCCCTATTGTGCCAGGAAGTGGAATTTGAGATTGGTCTGCCTGTCAGTGCAATGAGATGGGTGAGCCTGCCCAGCCATGTGTTGATTAACTGCAACAGAGGCTGACATGGCAATCCCTTGAGGTCCTTATACAATATCCCAGGCCTGAGTGGTGTTGGCTGACGCCTGGTACAGCCATCCTCAGATTCAGAATAGAGGATCTCTTTTTGCTTGAACTGGACCTCTTTTCCAGTTGGAGAGCTTACTGCTAGGATGTGTGTATTCAAAGTTAGGATTTATGATGGAAAGGGGTTGGGGGGGGAACCAGTAATGCTAATAATATCATTATATTAATCTATGCTGCCATTAGGAGTTTATGTGCAGTCTGGTCACCCCGATCTTAAAAATGAGTTGCTAGATTAGAGAAGATACAGAAAAGGGTAGGCAGCCTAGGGTTGGAGTGCCTTCCTTACGAGGAAAGGCTAGCATTTGTAATCTAGAAAAAATGCTGAGTGGGGAGAAGAACTTGACAGATGTAGAAGAGAAAGAGGCGGTGTTTTCATGAACAGCCGAGACTGGGCTAGGCCATTCGTGTGGAGCGCCGGGATCCATGCAGATCTCAGCCCTCCTGTCTGGCCTTACTCCACTCTTTAGCCCAGTTCTTAGCTAAGCTTAAAGGGAGCAAGCACTCCCTTAACTGGGCGGCTGGGCTTGTGTGACTCCTCGGGCTCCGCTCAGCCCAAGGAGACACAGAGACGGGTGCCTAGAGTGCCTGCCTGACAGGCGATCCTGTCCATGCACCGCACTCATGGATTGTAGGCTTTCTGGAGGCCGGGATGCATCATCTTGGTCTCCAGAGCTCTGCACTGCATAGTGCAGTACGGATCATCTGGGAGCACAATCTGCACTCCCAGCACCCTTTTTGTGATTGTCTGGCCGGAAGGTTAGTTAGAGCAGCCTGTCCCCCCCGCCTGCCCGGTAGTGTGAATAGCCCCACTGAATCATGTGACAGGAAGAAAATTTCAATATGTTTTCACTCATCTTGAATGAAGTGCTTATATGTTGATTCAGAAGAGAGAAAAGCATGAGAAAAATTAATGTTCTCATGCTTGTTCAAACTCATGACCCTGAAATGCATGTGCACCTAGCTGCTTGTCTGTGGCTCAGACCACCAGCTCAGAATTTCCAGGGAATATTTTTCCTTTGAAGCTGGGGCATTTACTTGAATGCACGGGATCCTTTTCTCTTTTGAAGCCACTCTAGCAGGCAGCTACCTGCTCAACGGAGTGAGCCTAGATTGACTAGCACCAAACCAGCAAGTGTGAACAAATGTTCCGATCAAGACTGAGTGGAGCTTCACCAAGTGTATACCAGAGGGGCAGCGTGGAGAGCCAGTGGGTGGAATACAGTGCAGCACCCCACCTTTGGAAGAGTGTGGTTCGCACGTTGGCTTCATGTGAGCCCAAATCAATTCCTTGATTCTGCCAAGCTCACAGGGGCTCTGCAGCTACTCATGGCTGCACCATCTCTGTAGCAATGAGCCTCCCACTGGGAATAAAAGTCCAAAAGGCAGCAGGGAGGTAGTGGCCTTCCAGGAGTCCAGGACAGTCTTGGGCAGAATGTCCACTAACACGCCCATGCTGCAAGCACCATCACTCAGGGAATCCGGTTCAGGGATGGAGCATGGCAGATGCCTTCCCTCTAGGTTCCTCCAAGGACGTTTGGCCATCTACAAGGAGCAGGGTTGAACAGGCAATTGGTTGAGGGGCTTTCAGGATAGTACTGGACAGTGTGCCTACCAGCTTATGCAAAGCACTATGAAAGCAGAAGTGGTGGAGCATCAACAGAGTGCATTTCAGTCATCACTACTACTTATACATATGCTATCAAGAGATAGGGCTTCTGGGTCGGGGGAAGCAGCCAGATACGCCCTGGCAAGAAGAAATTAACCACCGTCAGCTTGACAGGGAAGTAGGCTAGCTCTTGTTGTTTCTAGTTATTTTTATCAATAGCTGGGGACATTCAGTAATTTGCCCCTTACTGCTAGGGAGGCCCGCAACCACAGTGTTAAGAGTGAAGCTCAATTGATCAAGTTAATGAACTCAGCGACGCAAAAGGAAATAAAATCTTATGTTGCTGATGAATTTTTAGCAGATGCAATGCGTGATAAAGTAAAAAAAATATGGAATTGTCACAATGGTGCATTACGACTGGCTGTATAGTTTTTGCATCGATAGCTTTGTCTTATATTCACACAACAGTTTAGAACACCAAGGACATTAAAACAACAACAACCATGATTCATCAAAACTGAAGTGGAAATTCAGTTGCAGAGAATGAGGGAAATGGCATCTGGTCGAGATAAAAAATTGTTCTGGAGAAAAAGTGTTGGTGAGGTGGGCTTATTGGGATTACCGTATGTCTTGTCTCAGTTACATTCAGGGCCTCTTTTTGCCAAACACCTACGGTGAAGAGTACACATTTTATTTATTTATTTATGTATTTATGTATTTATTGGATTGATTGATTGATTGATTGATTGATTGATATACTGAACACATGGCTATAGTATTTCCTTCTTTTTATAGTACTATTTCTTTTAAGTGCCCCATATAGATTTATGGGATGGGTGGTGTTTATTAATTATCCTGTTATGGATGTGGTTGGAGATAGCGTGATTTGCCTTCAGATACTCAGGGATTTTAGAACTGGGGGAGGGATTTGAAGGGAGCTAAGGACCTCCGGGGAGAAGGAATGTAGGAAACTGCCTTGTACTTAGGCAGACCATTGGCCCACCTAGTATAGTACAGTCTACACTGACTAGCAGCCGCTCTCCAAGGTTTCAGGTGAAAGTCCTTCCCAGCCCTACCAAGGATTGAACTGGGGACCTTCTGCATGCAAAGCAGATGCTCTACCCCTAAGCTACCGCCCCATCTTGACCTCCTGGCTCATAGAGTCCTAATACTACAGTAACTCTTAGGCAGTAGCAGCTGGGGAGTTCTGCTCAGGGGAGGGGGGCAATGCAGCTTCAAACTGGGGCAGTTGCCCACCAGCAGCACCCAGTGTGAAGCTGAGCCAGTGTTCTGTGGAGAGGGGGCCCACCCACACTGCTCAGTTGGCCTCGGCATATGCATGGAGGCCATTTGAGGGGGTTAGCATGGTGGATGTGTGCCATCTAACCCTGCAAATGGCCTCTGTGCATTTGTGGAGGCCAACTCAGCGGAGGGGACAGGGAACACCACACACACACACACACACACACACACACACACACACACACACACACGGGTGGAATGCTGGGTGAGCCAGCACCACAGCACGTAGCATACAGGTTTAACAAAGCAGTGTGATTTCTTACCATTTCTTACCTGGCATTGGAACATGAGTGTTTGCCTCTCCTCCTTGCTTGGAGAGGCATTTGCAAGGGAGAAGCCTCCTCTTCCATGGTATAAGCCAGGGTGGAAGGGCCGAATATGGCCCATGTGCTTCCCATTGCCCATCCCAGGTGTAAAGTAGCGACGTCTTTTAAGGACAGGGTTACATGAGGCAGAGGGGTGCATTTTCTGGGACGGTATCTTGGCTGTGGGGAAGGAGGGGCGGCTAACTAAAAGCTGGATATGCCATTTTGTGCAACTGCAGCTTTATCTCCTTTTCTACATGCTGCCATGCTGGTTGTTTTTAAAATCCTCTTGTGGAATAATAGCACTGTGGAAGACCATTAAAGCTCTGGCAGGGATGAGGTTTTTCAGGTGGCACCTTTCATCAATCATATGGTTTTTGGCTTGCGTCTCTGCATTGTAGTCCAAATTACATTTTCTGACACACATCACGGTTCCTTGGTGTACCTGCTGAACAATGAATTGGTGTGTGATGGAAATTAATCAGGCACTCTAGTTACGGTACTGCTGAAGTGACTTGCCCATTGCATTAGTACAAGAGGTGGGGCTTCGTGTCTGTAAATGAGCTTCCAAGATTAAATTTAGCAATCCCGCCAGTTATGCAGGCAGATTGTGAGCAGGCAACGTAAGCTGGGATGTCTATAGAGTGTTGGCTCAGACTCACAAGGTCCTGGGAAATAAATGACCTACACCATGAGCCCATATCAGTTTTGTACTAGTTTAATTCCCCTGAAAAGTCTTGGAGATATTGGTTCACATCCAAGATGGTGCTTGTGTTGTTGGGCAAATGGAAGTCATGGTCCCCATCACCTTCTCATTGCTGCAGCCTCCAGAGTTGCTGGGAAAGCCATTTTTGAGGGTTGCAGGACCCTTGGCAACAGCGTGAGGTGTGGGGATCAGGGCCTTGTCCTTCAGGGAGGCTGGGGAATTTAAAGAAAACAGGTGGAAGTCTTTTGGGGAAGCATTTAAAAAATTTTGCTAACAGGCTCTGGGCCCATTCCTTGCTTGCCTGCCACCCTCCCTCTGCCAATGGCCTTGGTAGCCCCAAACAGCAGCAGTGGTTGACTAGGCCCTTCCTTGCTGCTGTCGCCATCATGGCCACTCATTCCCCTCAGGCCATCTCTCACCTTTCCTTCTTTCTCTCTTCCCCTCCCTTCTTTTTCTATCTTTCTCTTTCCTACATTCACTCTTCCCCTCTGTCTTTCTTCACCCCCCCCTTCCTGAGTTAACAGATCTTGTTCATCTTGTTTCCTCATCTAATTCACACACTGACAGCCTCCTTATCCTGAAGGGGCTCTTCCCTCCCTCTCTTTGCAGATCCCTGCCCACTATTTTATATATAGATAGATAGATTCCTCTCCTCTACAATCAAGCACATCTTATGACCAGTAACAGTTGCATTCCAACTGACCTTAACCATCACAGGCTCCTCCTCCCTATCTGCATATGGAATCCACACTGCCCAATCACCATGGTGCTTCTGCTCTCACAGGCTCCTCTTCCCTATCTGCATATGGAATCCCCACTGCCCAGTCAGGTGCTTCTGCTCATGAACTCTTGTGAGAGCTGCTACACACAGGATTAGCCATGGGTACACTTTAGAGAATTATATAGATAGATTGGAGTGAAATGCTAATAGATGGCAGAACAGGACAGGCAACAGAAGAGCAGAGCAGAGTTGCTGCAGGCAGCAAAACACTTTCAGCAGCGTGTGGGTACCTCTACATCACATCGTGATTTTTGATTTTTTATTTTTTGCTGGGAGAACAGGGATCTTACAGGTACACATTGCTGCTTCAATCTGTGAAATCTTGGAGAATATGCATGCAATCCCAGGCATCCATAGTGTAGACAGGGAAGATGGCCATCTGCAAAAGAAGTATTTTGTACTGCAGTCAATCACCCAGTTCAACAGGTAAGCAGGTTTTAAGCAGATAAGTGGCTTGCCTGTTCCACTGGTGATGATCAGCTGCGCCACAAACCTTCAGAACATTTCAAAATGCAGCTGCACTTCTCTCCTGCTTGTGCTATAGTTGTCTAGGAGTGTGGCTCTTATCATTTCAAGAAAAAATAATATGGCTGGTGACAAATTATGCATTGCCTATTTCTTCAACCAGTGGTCATTTGCAGTTATAGCACAATGAATTAGGAAAAGATTAGAGGAGGAAGCAGCTATTTAAATTCAGAGAGCAAAATGTGCATTAAATTGTACCAGTGTTTTATGACTGTAGTTTTGTAATGCATAATATTGTATGCATCTTATGTCCTTTCTATCTAGGGAAGGCTGTAAAAACCAAACCAATTGTTCCCGAAACAGTAAGTAACCATTCATTATCTTTTCCCTTTGTAATCCACAGCTCAGTATTTTGCAAGCATCATGGTCATTGTTGGCTTGTCTGTGGTGGTGACAGTCTTGGTTCTTCAGTTTCATCATCATGACCCTCAAGCAGGAAAGATGCCGCAATGGGTAAGTAGCCAAAACAGACAAATCTCTTGTAAAATGTATGATTGAGAATTTAAAATAGAAAGAAGGGGCTATATAATAGAGTGGCAGAGCTCTCTGTCAGTTTAATTCATACAGTATTCTCACATTTGCTTTTGACTGAACCTACAAGATTTGTGATTATCCAAGCTGAATGCAGCCCATGAGCAGCTCAGTCAACCTTTCATTTTTTGTAGAGTGCCTGGAACTGCCAAAATGTTGGGGCTGTCAAGCAACTGGCAGGCTACAATACACAGTTGCTGGACTGCATTTGATATTGTGGGTCACACGTTGTACAAGCTGAAACGGGTCATAGCAAATACACAGGGCAGCAGGAGCCTATAGCTGCCTTTCTCATAGGAAGCTGCCTTCTACGGAGTCAGACCATTGGTCCGTCTAGCTCAGTATTGTCTACACAGACTGGCAACGACTTCTGCAAGGTTGTAGGGAGGAGTCTTTCTCGGCCCTATCTTGGAGATGCCAGGGAGGGAACCTGGAACCTTCTGCGTGCAAGCATGCAGGTACGCTTCCCAGAGCTGCCCCATCCCCTGAGGGGAATATCTTAGAGTGCTCACATGTAGTCTCCCATTCAAATGCAAACCAGGGCAGACCCTGCTTAGCAAAGTGGACAGTCCATGCTTGCTACCGCATGACCAGCTCTCCTCCTATGTTCTCCATCGGTTGCTTATCTTTCTCATTTCTCCTTCTTAGCCAATTGTCTCTAGGAGTTGAAAGGAGGAAGGAATTAGGGAAAATTAGGTAAGGAAAAATATAAGCAGAGAGAAAAAAGACAATGGTTTATAGGAACCTGTATGTTGGCTCCTGTCCCCTCCAGCTTGGTCTAGAGGAGCTTCAGAATTCTCAGCAGTCAGAGCCTGGTTTACAAGTGACTTTTTGATGCAATGAATCCAATGTTTAGCCAGGCTCAGACACCCAGGGCCCTCTAGGGGAAGGAAGGTCCTGCACTGAGGAATAGCCACAAAAATGCTTCTCTTTATCCATTTGTGTCCATACTAATTGTATCCAATATATATTGAACAGCACGAGATTCCTAGTACCAGCTTGTCTTAACAGATTGCTACCCCCAGATTTAGTGTGGGGCAGGGGGAGACATCAGGAGAGTCCTGCTGGATCAGGCCAAGGCCTTTATAGTCCAGCATCATGTTTCACACAGTGGTCTCTGGCAAGCCCATAAGCAGGAGATGAAAGCATGCCCCCTTTTCTGCAACTGGTAATTAGAGGCTACCTGGAGGTCACCAATAGCCATCAAGACTAGTAGCCAATAGGCCAATCAAAAATTGGGATTGAGTCCAACCGGATCTCATCTGACCCCAAAAATGTTGGTTCAGGGTCCTTTGGACCCTTCACAAAGTTGGGGTTGGGATCAGGATCAGAGTGGGGACAAGGGTTGGGGATGAGGGTTGGACAAAAACTTTTAAAAAGTAACTGCAGATTGTACCCAGACCCCCAAGGAGACGCGGAGCCCTTGTTGTGCTATAAACGGTCAATTCTTTATTGAGGTTTTGGTTACAGTAGTGGCAACTGGGATTGGCTATTATCCCCCATGCAGTGCGGTGCCTACTGGGTCGGCCACGCAGTGGCTGCCCCCACCTAACAGACCGTGGCGATAGCACCTTGGCTCCAGGCCGCCCCTCTGCTCTGTAGCGGGGGCGCCCTTCTTCGCCGACCTAAGGTCAGGTTTAGCTCACAGAACAACACCCCACCGACGCTGCACAGCCATACGGATGGGATGTCGCCTGCGGAGAGACAGGAGACAAGCCCCATCCCTGATCTACCAAGCCTCAAGGGATGGGCTTGCTCCCCCTTCTCGACTTACATTTTACCTGAAGGTGCCACACCTTTTTCTTTTTGGTTCCCCCACCGCACTGTACCTGCCGGACTTAGATCGTTGTTTGCTAGCTAAAAAAAGGTGCACACCACAGCCAATCAGGTGTAAACCCAAAAGATTCCTGCCCGGCCCCTCACCGGCGACCAGCATACGCCCAGTCTATATCTGAGGGATGGGAGGGAGGGTCCAAGCTCGAGAGGCGGACTGAGCCGGCGCCGGCGCACTGCCTGCTTTTGCGCTTCCGGTCCGCCCCGGAAGTGACGCCGGGGCCAACCGGAAGCAACTCCCAGCCCCGCGTTCTCCTGGGTAAGGGGCTGGGACAAACTGGCCGCGCCGCCGTGGAGGCGGCGAGTGGCGCCCTACTCACTGTAAACCCGGAAGGAAATTAACACAATATCAGAGAGTCACAGGGAAGTGAGGTAACATCAGAGAGTCTAAGGGGCTCTCACACCAGAGAACAACACACCAGAGAATCACAAGAGAAACCTGGAAATCAACTGGCGGCTGCTAATGTGTGCAAGAAACAGGCTAAATAACTTTTTCTTTTAAAATGATGGACAGGCAGGTGGGCAGAACGTGGGTCCTGTCCCCCCACCTCAGCCATGATCACTGGGGGGCAGGGGGAAGCAGACTTGCGCCACCATTTGGAGCTCCGGAAAGCTCCAATTTTCTTGGAGAAAAGGTTCAGAGAAATCCAATCTGAACTAGACTGGCCAAGTTCGGGTTTGAATTCTCTCCAAATGACTCCGACTTGGGTCTGATTTTACTGATCTGATTTTGCACTGCTCTTAGTAGCCACTGATCACAGGGATGGTTGTTGAATGACAAACCATTTCACTTGTTTCTTTTGGTGCTAACTTGTAATTCCTCTTGTAAGCATCTATTCTTACGTATCACAGTTGAAATAAAACACAGAAAAGTACTTGCATGTTGTGGGACTGGAACATGCAAACTCTGAACACCTTGGAGAACATGGAAAGATTATGCCATGCTATCACAATGCAGCTTTAAAAACCCAGTGTGTTTTATATAAAGCTTATTTGGCACATGTAAGGAGCATGTTAGAGAAGGATGTTCAACTGTGAAGACCAAGTTGGCTGGGAGAAATGTCTGTGTTGCTGTGCAAAGGAGCACCACAACAGAATACTGAGAAGTCATTTCTCTCACAGAAAGCAGTAAACCTGGAGGAATTGTTGCTCTTGTGATTCTCATCACATCTGCACTGGTGTTCTTTCTCGAGGCCTCTTGCAGGGTGTATTACATTTTTCTTTCAGACATCCCTGTAGCTCTTTGCTTGGTAAGAGAAGGAATCTATTAGGACAGCTATCTATAGAGAAGGGGGAATTGCCTTCCTGAACTGTTGTTTTCTACCAAGCCTATCTCAGTGGATTTGTTCATGCTCACAAATACTACCCCTTACAGAGCAAAGAGTTCTCTTGATTTCATTTCTCAATCTATAATTAATTGCATATTGTTGTGGGATTCTTTCCCACATTGAAAGGACTAATTTTAGAGGGCAAGTGCTCCTGGAGCAGAAGTTGGCAACCTTTCGGAAGTGGTGTGCCAAGTCTTCACTGATTCACACTAATTCAAGGTTTCACATTAAGGTGGGTGGGTGAGGGGTGGAAGGCAAGAGACAGCATGCACACAGGCAACCATAGTGTGCTGTTCCACAATTTGTGACTCTGAGGCCCATGTGCACAAAGCTGGAGGATGCAGTTCTGGCTGCTGCTCCCACCACAAGAGGAGGAAGGGTCCTGGTCTGTTGCTGCGCTGCTCTTCCTCTTCCGTCATTGCCGCCTCTTTGCTTTCTTTGCTTCCACTGCCAAAGTGCGCTTAATTCCTCAATAGCAGTAACAGTGGAGATGGCAGCACGGAGCCCCTGTGGGCAGCAGGAAGGGTGATAGAGAGTGGAGCAGGGGCTGGATGCTGCTTCTGTTGCTGCTGTCAGGGAGTTAGAGCACATTGGCCATGGAGTCACAGAAGATGGAGGCGGTGGTGAGGGAGGAGGAAGAATGGCAGCCCAGGAGGCGGTAGCAAAGGACCAGGACCCTTCCTTCTCATCCCACAGTGGGAGCAGCTGCAGGCCTTGTGTGCGGAGGGCCCAGAATCAGTATCAACACTGGCCACCCACCCCAGCAGCACAGTGTGAGTGCCACTCAACGCGCCCCTTTTGACACATGTGCCCCACTTTTTGGCACGCATGCCGTAGCTTGCTGACCCCTGCTCTAGAGGCCTCCCCAAACAAAACTCCAAGGCTTAATTAGTGGCATGCGAGGTTTACCAGTTTCATGTTAATGCTTACATGAACCCGCACTGAACTTGTACAGATAAAGTCTGTCGCCTGCTTTAATATTGGCCAGTTCATCTTAAGTATTCGCAGCTAATTAATTGCAGCAGTTATCTATTCTACTTTCTTGGGCTTATGACAGCCTGATAATGGGTGCTTATAATGGGTTTTTTGTGCACATTATCTAGGTTGATAGAAGTCAAGTCCAGGAACTGGACTAGAGAGGAGAGCTGGTCTTGTGGTAGCAAGCATGACTTGTCCCTTAGCTAAGCAGGGTCTGCCCTGGTTGCATCTGAATGGGAGACTTGGTGTGTTGTAAGACATAGTAGGGGTCATTTTTGTATTAGAGAAGTGCTTAGGTAAGTTAGCCATATTATGTTAGATAGGTGCTTGGCATAAGCCCATGTGTCTGGCATTAGCTCAGGCCTTAGCATGAGCTCATGGTCAAAAACTGGTCATACAGGTGCGTTCCCAATCTCCCACACGATGTCCAGTATTAGATGTCCCTTTCACGGCTGAATACACACCTCATCTTGCCAGTGAGTAATTTTCCGCTTTAATCTTTGAAATAACCCCCACCTTCTCATTTGTTCAATCTTAAGGATTTGGCATTTCAACCCAGACAAGACTTCCCCATTTTTGATGAAAACAGGGTCTAAAAATTGTGTCGACCACAAGAGTTCTGCTTGAGTGGTCATGTTTGTGCCCCTTTTGTGGTCATGTTTGTGCCCATGTTTGTGCCCCTTTTTACTTTCGCTTGCGTCTGTCATATTTTCTGGCTGGTGACATTAAATGTCAAGGGTAACAGCAAATTGGGATATAGGTTAATTAGTCAAGACCCCTTTTGGCCTATCATCATCAAGGAAATATGAAAAAATTGAAGTGCGAGTAATATGTAGAAAGGTACACAAAGCCCCATATTGGAACTCAAAGGTAGCTCGGAGATCCGCTCGGACACATCACACAGGAGGAGGGAGAGAGGAAGAAAAGAGGAAGCACAAAGGTTTTGGTAAGACACGGTGGAATTGTGACCACAAAAGGGAGAGGCGTTGACAGTCTTTTAAAACTGTTAGCTTAAACTGCTTGATTGCTTGTGGAAGAGAGAGAAATATTTCGCTGTATGCTGAAATTCACCTGAAATCTGGTGAGAAATAAAGCCTTTTGATTAATTTTTACCTCTTCATTTTCCTTGTGTTTTCTTGGATCTTGAGAGTCTTGACAGCCAAAGACCATTGAAAAGAACCCACAGTTCTCGTTAAATGTGAGGGTTCTGAGATCCCCATCTATTCCTAAATTGCAGAGGAGTTTCAGGCATCTCAAATCTCTTACAGTGTGAGCACTGTAAGATACTCCCCTCAGGGGATGGAGCCGCTCTGGGAAGAGCAGAAGGGTTCAAGTTCCCTCCCTGGCAGCATCTCCAAGATAGGGCTGAGAGAGATTCCTGCCTGCAACCTTGGAGAAGCCGCTGCCAGTCTGTGAAGACAATACTGAGCTAGATAGCCCAATGGTCTGACTCAGTATATGGCAGCTTCCTATGTTCCTATGGGATAATATCTGGAGTGGCACTGGCCATCTGTTTGAGAGAAGAGATTGAGGAGCAGGGGAGTGGACTCACCCCATCACTGTCCCCTGCAAACAGATGATATTTCAAACAGTTTTACTATGAACCCTGGACAATGTATGCACAGCACCCATTTGAGTGTTTGTTTCTCTGTATTTGTTTGGGCCCCTTATGTGTGTTTACAAATGAATAGTTTCTAGCTATTTGACAGCTTTAAAATGTCATAGCATCATAAGGCTTCATTTCAAAAGTTTTGAGATTTCAGCGTTGTGGGATTGTTGTTATTGTTATTATTTGTATTTATTTTTAAGAGAAATGTACAATGAGTTCTGTGTAGAAGAGATAACATTCATTAATTTTAAACAGCATGCAGTCATTTTGCAGAAGGGGTATGAAAACCATTTTTCTCTTTTAATTGCAGCACTAATGTAATGTAAGATGGTCACTTGTTTTAAAACTGCTTCCACTGAAGCTGTGGGCAGTGTTAGACCTCATCTCTTTCAATGTTTTCAAATAAGGCTTTAAAAAAATGTTATTTGATAGGACAATGCTACTTTCATGCCACTTCAAAAAACGGAAGTGATCATCTAAAGATGGCAAGGTATGTGAGATTCCCATAGGAAGTGGGAGAGCAAAGAAAAATTAAAAAGCTAAAATGAAGATGAATAACAGATCCAAATGGAAGCAATTTTCTCTAACAAGGTCATGCCGTCAGAGGGCAAACCATTGTAAGGCTCTTTATAATTGGTTCACACCAGTGAAACTAAGCAAAGTTAATATAGGAGTAATAGGTATATACCGTGGGTGAGGTTCTGAATCAATTCAGAGATTATGGAGAAGAGTCGCAGAAATTAGTAGATCTGTAAGGTCCTAATATTTGCCTATGTATCCTGTAAGGCTCCTCTTAGGCTACAGACCTGATTTATGCAAATCAATCAAGAAATGACAAATACTTCAATAATAATGGCTAGACTTGAAATAGCAATAATAATAATAATAATAATTGAAAGGTTAATGTAGGACCAAATATAGGAAATACATTAAAAATCTCCTGGAATACATTGTATATTATTAAATTACTATTACTACTATCAATATTTATATAACATAAATATTCCTTAATATACGACAAATATAGCCCCTGCTAACTGAACAAAGAGGCACCTTTCAAAGCAATGATTCTATTATTTATTTAGCAGGGGGAGAGCAACTGGCCTTTTCCGTCCCCCAGCACAGCATCCCTCCAATGGCTGTTGCTGGTGTCTGCCTTATGTTTCCTTTTTAGCTTGTGAGCCCTTTTAGGACAGGGAAACACCTTATTTGTCTGTTTATATTTTTCTGTGTAAACCGCTTTGAGAAATTTTGTTGAAATGTGGTATATAAATAAATATTTATATACTGCCTTATATGTGTATCAGCCAGAGATAGAGAAGCTCTTATTTTGACTAGTGCATTCCAGAGCCCTTAGGCAGCCACAGAGAAGGCCCAAGTAGTCAAACGAGCCAGTGGCACACTTAACTGGACCTCCCAAGATGATCTTAATAGTTAGGTGTGCTCATGACTATATTCATGGTAGTACCACTTTTCAACAAAAGTTCTCAGCACAATTTACATGGAAAATAAATAATAAACCACATAGAAAATAAATAAAATAAACGGGCTTTAGGGCAGGCTGTGGGGTTGAGAGCCTTGATACTTGACCTTTGCCAGGGAATTGACAGAGGGAGTGTGACTCTGCTGTTTCTCTTGGATCTCTCAGTGGCTCTTGATACCATCGACCATGGTATCTTTCTGGTATCTGCCTGACAGATTTGGGGGATAGGAGGAAATGTTACATAGGAAGTTGCCATTTACTGAGTCAGACCATTGGTCCATCTAGCTCAGTATTGTCTTCACAGACTGGCAGGGGCTTCTCCAAGGTTGCAGGCAGGAATCTCTCTCAGCCCTATCTTGGAGAAGCCAGGGAGGGAACTTGGAACCTTCTGCTCTTCCCAGAGCGGCTCTATCCCCTGAGGGGAATATCTTACATTGCTCACACTTGTAGTCTCCCATTCATATGCAACCAGGGCAGACCCTGCTTAGCTAAGGGGACAAGTCATGCTTGCTACCACAAGACCAGCTCTCCAATATGTTTCCAGGTCAAGTACAAAGTGCTGGTTATTACCTTTCAAGCCCTGAATGGCTTAGGTCCAGGTTACCTGAGAGAGCGCCTTTCTCTACAAGATTCCCACCACTCATTAAGATAATTAGGAGAGGTTTGTGCCACTGGTTCATCTGGTGGCAATCTGGGATTGGACCTTCTCAGTTGTCGCCCCTGGGTTGTGGAACATTTCCCCCGTGAATATAAGAGGATGATCTTCCTTGGAGGCCTTCAGGAGAACGTTAAAGACCCATCTTTTTAGCATGACTTTTAATTATATCTCATTTTATATCTAGTGTATCTATTTTAACTGTTTTATTTATGTGATTTTGACTGTAATGTAAACCGCCCTGTGCCACTTTTGGAAGGGTGGTATAACTGACTGACTAACTAACACATTTGGTTAGGTTCAGAGAACTAACCAGTATGATTAGACTCAGTTATGTTTTCTAATTATGCTGAAAATTTGATCCATTGTGTAATAAATTGGAGGGGCTACTTTTAGAATGTTGTAAAGGAAATTTAAGGTGTTTTCCTCATTCTGCTTTTTAAACATAATTTGAAAAACTGTTAACATTGTGCTGTGATAGGTTATGAATCCATACATTTGCTAATTTGAGCATTATTGTGTCTCGTCTAATTCAGAAGTGATTATTTTGAGGAGTCGTGTTCAGGGGTGTAACTACAATAGGGCAAGGGGAGACGGTTGTCTGGGGGCCCACTGCCTGGGGGGGGGCAGAGGCAAGTCACATAACTGACTCCCCCAGCCATGCACCCACCTGGGCTTCCTTCAGTTGTATTCATCCTCCGAAACTGATGTGAGTGTAAAGACCTGGAGCTACCAGAACAGCCTGTCTTTCTCCAGTACCATTAAATGGTTTGCATAGTCCACAATGTACAAAACCTTTTAAAAAAGAATATAGGATGATGTCCTATTGTGGCACATAGGATAGATAGATAGATAGATAGATAGATAGATAGATAGATAGATAGATAGATAATAAAATAAATTTTGCTATGCTTTTTGTTACCACTATTCAGCCTCATTTAAGATTTCTTGACTTCATGAGCTGAGCTTCATTGAGGGAGGGGGGGCATTTAAAAATCTTGTCTCTAGGCCCACTACAGCCTTGCTACGCCCCTGGTCTTATTGCATAATAAAATTTGAAAAACCATAAAGAAAAATTGTGAGGGAAGTGGGGGGATTCCACTGAAATTTAAATCAGATCTACTTCTCGAAGGAAGTTTATGAAGGCTCTCGCCATTTTACAAACTGAGGCTTTCAATTACCATTCCCCATAACAATGGCCTTTTGATTTCAATGGGAAATTTTAAGCATGTGTTACATCTCTCCCACCAAAAGCAGTGGAACTTAAAAATGCTCAATTCGGACTGGGTTGTTCCCTTTTTAAAATTAGCATTAGTTTTTGCACTGGGCCAATTTATTTTCTTTGAAGATTTTGTGACCCCTAAAAAGTGGAAGCCATAGAACAGGTTCACACAATCACCAGGAAGTTAATAAGCTGGACTGAAGGTTCCCATTGGGAGTGCACTCCTGGTGGGCATGTCCAAACCTGCCAACCTCTAGTTGGCAGCTGGACTTACCAACTTCAATCCAACTTTTTTTGCCCAACTTCAGCCCTACATTGCAAATTGCAGGCTGAAGTCAGTAAGTCCGGCTGCCAACAACACACCAGCTGGGAGTCTGCACTTGCTAGGAATCTCCAGTTCCTAACTTACTGACCAATCATCATGCGAACATGCCTATTGTGTTAAATAGTAGCGATGTGCACGAAGTGTTTCAGCACCTCTAATTTGAGGTGCCGAAACTACTTTAGCTCCCCTGGTCAAAACATTTTGGCAGGGGAAGGGGAGCGGGCACTTGTCACTTGTCTTCTGCCCCCTGCCCCCCCCCCAATTGTGGCACTGTCCATAACAGCCCCACTACCCATTCTTACAAGCAATGCCGTGTGGGGGCTTGTTGCTTGGGAACAAGATGCTCCCTCTTCCCAGCACCCCACGGGCCTCATCACTGTGTAAATGGCATCTGTGCAGATGCCCACTTGAGAGCTCATCAACACTGCTGAGCACTCAAGATGGCATCCGCGCATGCGCAGATGCCATTTTTGTGACAATGACACCCACGAGATGCTGGGAACAGGGAACTTCCCTTTCCCAAGCAGGCAGCCCCGCACAGCATGGCTTGTAAGAACGACCAGAGGGGCTGTTTGTTATGGTCTGTGCTGCAATGAGGAGGCGGTGGAGTGACCGCAGAGCAGCAAAGTTTCGCCCCCGTCTGCTTAAAGCGCCCACTCGCCACCATCCCAGATGTTCACGAAACACTTCATGTACATCCCTATTAAATAGTTTCTGTTACAGAGCTCTCTAGCCTTGGGACTTCAGGGTCTCGAGACAAATCCACTTTTTAAGTGTGATTTTTCCTTTCTTTTCAACTCTGTAAGCCACTGATTCTTTTAATTACATACATAGGAATAACCAATTACCTCATACTGTGCTGTTGCCCCAACAGTTGCTTCATCCCATTCATGTGCGAACTTACTATATTAAATAATTTTTAAAACATTAAACATTCACCATAGGGGCACGTTAGTGCTTTTTTGTGCTCCATTGATTACTTGGGAGCGGAACATTATGATTCAATATGGAGCTGTGTGCAGAAATGCTCTTGGTGTTTATTACATGTCACTGTAGGAGGCCGTTGTGGGACGCTCAGTAATCGTTCCTGGATATTCTCTGTCTGTAGGGTTCATTTCAAAGGCATAGCTGCTTTATGAAAGTTCAGGAGCTGGACACTTTTTGTTGAGTATTTTAGCCTCATTACACCCTGCTGTCTTCCCTTGTTTCTGAGCAGAAGACAGCTTTAGTAGTTACTGCTGAATTCATGGTAAAGCAGACCACAGCTCTTCCTGTGTGAGATAAGAAGAGCCCTGCTGGGTCAGAGCAAAGGTCCATCTAGTCAAGCATTCTGCTTCCAACAATGGCTATTCAGGTACTTCTAGGAAGGTTACAAGCAGGGCATGATGACAGCTCCTCTCCCCTTGTTTGTTTCAAGCATCAGGCTATCAAAGGTATACTGCATCTGAATAAGGAGACTCAATTTATCTTACATACAGTTTATTCATACATAAACCTGTGTATGAATTTGCTTTTTATAACGGCTTCCCTCATAAATACAAAATAATCTTAGGTAGGTTTAACTAGGATTTATTCAGAACTCCACAGTTTCTTTGTCTCCTTTCCCTCCCTCTCCATTCTGGTTCCACCTGCCAACACATTCTCTACAGGGATCCCACTGGGATAGACTTCTCATGGAAAAAACACAAAAGATTATTAGCTAGAATACAACACAAACCTCCCCCTTATAAAACCAGAATTGGATTGATTTAAAATTCAGTGACAAAATCTTGAAGTCCTTTTAGATGGTGGACACTTCTCATTATTGGGTTCTCTGGCACAGGAGCTGTATGTATGACAGAATCTCCTCTCATTTCAATTATTTGTTTTGATCCAGAATATTGGGAACCACTTTATAAGGCAACTGTACTATAACAAAGTCATCTACCTCACTGTTCGCTGTTTTGCACTCCGTTTCCAATCTACATGCAGTTTATATTTTTGCTGCTTTCCCCTTACGCAATCATGCACAGAAAGCCCGATCAGTTGTTGCCATTCAGTAAGTTTAGTGGTAGCTTTGCATCTTCTCAGCAGCTCAAAAGGTGATTTCCCCATAGGAAACAATCAGCAGCAACAATAGTAGAATGCAGCAGTTTGGGACTGTAGGCTCAGTGATACAAAGAAATGAAGATGCAGGAACTTGCACAAGCTTTGCAGGCTCATACACATAACTGGTTCGAAATCTCATCGCCAAACGTTTTATAATGGCTTCCCTCATAAACACAAAGTAACTGTAGATAGATTTAACTAGGGTTTTTTTCAGAACTGTAGTTTCTCCTTTCCCTCTCTTTTTTTTCCTGACTGCCCCCCCATACAAGATTCCCCTCTGGAACAAACTTCTCAAGGACGAAACACAAAAGGCTCGCTGAACCAGTCACAAAGCATCTGCACCTTTAGTTCTCTTCTCGGCTTTTCTCTCCCCCCGCCCTGCCTTTCCTCTCACCCTCCCTGCCTGATGGCCGCCGCTTTCCTCTCACCCTCTCAATGGCCGCCACTCAGCCATTCTCCTGGCCAGTTTCTTTCCCCCTACCCGCCTGTTCCCGTCACTATCTGGCAGCTGCTCGCAAACTCTCACGAGAGCTGCCATGCATGGAATTAGCGATGGGTACAAAAACCCCTCCTGTATTCCACCAGTGAAAACCACAGGGCTCTGTGGGCACCAGGAGTCGAAATCGACTCGACGGCACACTTTACCTTTTACCTTTATGTTTAAGATAGATTGTACACATCACTTGTCCTAGCTCAATAGACAGTTTTACTGTGAAGTCACTGACTTTCCATTTCATATTAAAAATAGCTCTTGAAATTTCTCTTGGTCTGGCTCACAGCATAGCAGCTGCTATTTGAGAAAAACAAGTCAAATGCTCACAAAACTAGTTTCATGGTTCTTTGGATCCTGGCCAGTATGTGGATTTGCACTTATTGGACATAAATGTTATTAGCAATATTTGCTCCAATTCCTAGGGAGCCAATGACTCGCCTGAGACATTTTCCATCTGTTCAGAGGACTGCATACATTTGAGTAGAGTGGCATTAGCTGAGTTCATGGATGGAGAATTGTTTTATCTGCAGAAACCCCCGCACACTTTATTTAATAACATTGTTCTACATGTGGAAAATTACTCAGAGTAGTCCCAGTGCAATTAAAAAGGCAATTGAGGCAATGCTTGACTTGTTCTTTTAATTTCAGTAGGACTGCTTTGACTAACTTTCCTCATCATTCCTCACAGATTGCCTGCTAAGGCCAGGTCATTTTTATTCACATAGTACAGTAGAGTTAAGCAACTCTTTCTGGTCATTTTAATGCAGCATCCAAACATATTGCACATACTGAAACTGCTGCTTCCCCTTTAAGAAATTAAGAAAAATTAAGCTTGTCAGCAGTCTTGATGACTAAAAAAGAGATTTGCAGCATTCATGCTTTGAGCACAGTATCCCTGCCTGCCTGCTGAGTTGTCCAGGGTGCATTGTCCTGGCGTTCCTAGTTTGGATGGTGGAGCAGAACCTCCAGATGGGTGTGGAGTCCTCTTGAGGCAGGTGCCCTTTCAGAACCAGAAAACCTGGTCATTGTTATCTGCAGCAGATCACTGAAATTATTTGATTTAACCAACCATTTCACAGTGATTAGCACCTTCACAAATTTTAATTTTTTAGATGTACTAGACTCTTTTTAGAATGCCATTCAAAAATTTTTACAAAAATGTCAGGCATGCTTAAGAAAGAGGTTGCTTCTGCTATGACTCATAACACACATGTGGAGCGTGTTTTTCAGGTTAGGGGTCTAATAGAAAAGGCTAGAGGTCTGCACGAACAGTTTGGTGCCAAACTGGTTCTCCTCAAATGGGGCCGGTTTGGAGGATTGATCATGGATCGAACTGGGGGTGGTTCAGTCTGTGGTCAAACCGAACCAAGCCTGTTTTGGGTGGATATAATGAGCAGCTGGGGCTAGTTAAGATCTCCTTACTACCCAGTGTGGCTGCCGCTTGCACCCCTGCTCCCACCTCAGCCCATATCTGAAGTGTGTGCGATCCTCCCTCTTTTACCAAACCACCCACTTGATGGGCAGTAAGAAGACATCTTTAACTACCTTTCTTGCCACCCACTCCCTGGCCACCCTTTCACAGGAGCCAGCACCCCCACACCTTTACTTGTAAAGGGGAATCCTAACTGGATTCCTCTTCACAGTAGCTGCTGAACCACTGAACCAGTTCACTCAAATGGACCAGCCAGTAGGGGCTTGCATGGAACCGGCTGGGTCCGGTATGATTCAAGTCCGAACTGGACCTGAACTGGGCCAGTTTGATTCAGCACTCCCTCAAACCCCACTCTGGTTAGAGTTAGGTTTGGCGAGTTTTGGTTTGGTAAATTTATTTATTTTTTTACACTTACCCCCTTCGGGGGAGTTGTCTGAGGCGGTGTGTGTGTGTGGGGTGTCAACAGAGGTTACCCTCCCCCCGCTGGCCTCCTTTATTCCCGACGCCTCCTTTATTCCATTTTGGAGGCCACCATACCTGTGCAATAGGCCTCTCCGTGACCTGGGTCATTCCCTTATTTCAGGGATAAGGGAGGCCAGAGGGAGGAGGGGGAACCTCTGTGGTCCCCCCCCACCGCCTCCTCAGACAACTCCCCTGGAGGAGGTAAGTGTAAAACAAGAAATTTAATTAAAAAACAAACAGCAACTTGAGAACCCCGGCGGGGGGAGGGTTCAGTCCAGGTTCAGACCAAACGGGGTGGTTTGGTCCGACCCCGAACAGTCAAACCTTTTTGCACATCCTTACCAACTGGTTGGTTTGGCTGAACCGGTTCAGCTCAAATTCAATTCCAATTCAAGTCAAAATGCATTTTTTTGGTTCGTGCACATCCCAAGAAAGGGCTAGTGGAAGCACTGGCAATAGAAGAGTTCTGGCCTCTTGACATTTTTGTTTTACTCTATAACAGGGGTTCACAACCTGTGTTACTCCAGATGTTGCTGAACTACAATTCCCATCATCTCCAGCCACAATAAATTGTAGTTCAGCAACATCTGGAGTACACTAGGCTGGGCAGCCCCTAATCTATAAGGAATCATCTGTGGCTTCTCATGTGAAACTTTACAGAAAAATAAAAATTATTTTTGTGAATTGCAGCATTTCTCTGGTTATGCCTGTAATTAGTGCTTGTTGTAAAGTTAGTCCTTCAAATCCTCTATGAAATGCATTGACAGTGTCTCTGTTTTTCAGGTCCGTGTCATTCTGCTAAACTGGTGTGCTTGGTTTTTGAGAATGAAAAAACCTGGGGAGAGCATAAGGCCCCTTTCTTGCAAATACAGCCATTCTAAGCACCAGTCAAGTGTCAGCAGTGTGGAAATGAATGTCTTACCGGGACATGAATCTAGTAATGGCAATGTGATCTACAGTTACCACGCCATGGAAAACCCCTGCTGCCCACAGAACAGTGATGTGGGCAGCAAGGGTGGAAAGGGTCCTGGCTCTTCTCCGGAAGATACTGAACTTACTCAAAGGAAAGCTTTAATGGACACTATCCCCGTGATTGTGAAGATCCTGGAAGAAGTTCAGTTTATTGCAGCCCGTTTCCGAAAACAAGATGAAGGGGAAGAAATCTGCAGTGAATGGAAGTTTGCAGCTGCCGTCATAGACAGATTGTGCCTCGTGGCATTTTCACTGTTTGCCATCATCTGCACACTCACAATACTAATGTCTGCTCCCAATTTTATCGAAGCTGTTTCAAAAGATTTTACATAAAAATCTCAGAAATGAACAGAAGAAAACCCAACTGTAATTAGAGATTATGAATTGATGCCATTAATTTTGCTAAACAGTGTGATTTTAAATGGGGAAATGTACTTTCTGTGCTGATTTCAACGGTGGAAAGGAATTGGAATGAGTTTCAACGTCCGATTATCCCCCACCCACCCCACATCTGTTAGAGATTATAGGAACAGGATTAAGTACCTGGCTCTGTTACTTGTTTCTTAAACAGTGTCTTCTCCCTGTTCTTGTGTCATGATTTCTGATAAGTATCAGACAAGAAACCAAGTGTACAGCATATGTATTATCAAGTAAATAGTAAAGTATGTGTATTATTAAGAAAACATTAGTGAACATTTTGCTGCATTGGTAAATCCTTCCTAGAAACATATTCTTTGCTAAAGATGTCATTTTCAATATTTTGTTTTGGCTCTTTGCTTGCCACAGATTTTATCTATGATAATGGAGCACTCCCACCTTGAATGATATTGTTAAGTTTCAGTTTGCCAAATAAATGGCAGGTTTCAGCTTTTATCATCATGGTGACTGAAATATATTTTTTAGTCGATGATACTGTCAAGTCAATGCTGTGAACATTTTCTAATAGGTTAAACATGTTTTCAGTGTCCAACAGGTAAAGTTTTTCTATTACCAGAATTGCAGCAAAATGACAGATGATAATAAATTTAGATACTTGTTTCTTCCCTAACTTGAGTGTTTTGCTGCACAATGCAACCCTTTGCCTTTCTATTTGTTTGTATACAATTCAAATTTCCTTAAATCACAAACATCAGTCTAATACTTTCGGATCCTAATTTCTTAGAATGTGCACTATAGTGCATTCTACTTACACTATACATGCAAATAAGCAGGTTTATGCACACGCATCACCTGCTGAGTTGGGAAATATGGGAGTATTTAGATGTGTATCTGAATGTACACCAAAGCTAGATGCATTCTATCTGCACTGTTATTTTGAATGGGATGTGCATTCACATCCCATTTTCCTACTCTGAAAGCAGATTGTTTTTTTGCAAGCTGCCAAGTCATCTTGATGATGGAGTTAAGGTTTTTTTTGTGTGTAAAAATAATATAAGCTTTCTTCGTGAAGCATTTATTGTCTTAAAGTTTACAGATAAAACAGAATTGGCAGTTCAAAGACTGGCTGCCCACATTTTTTCCCCCAGAGAACCTTTTCCTATTAGAAACAATTTGCAATCGTGTAGAAAATGAGATATAAAAGGGTACAGCAAGGATTCACAATAAATTACCATTCTAATGCAAAGCATGTTTCTTTGCCTGAAACATGTGCATACTGTAGGGATATCACTGATGCATAAAACATAAGAGTAGCAAGTGAATAAATGACAAGGAAAGAAAGCGGCGGAAAATGAACACTACATCCAGCTTCTTTATAAAGTCTAATACAAATTTTAAAAATCAATTTGAATGGAGAGATGGCCTTCTGCCAGTATTGTTATAGCATACCAATATTATAGGCTTGACACTGATGCAATGCTACAATCCGATGCCTGGCAAACCATGTAAGGACAACGTAGACCGCTTTCTGCTGGATGGCAACCATACCCCACTTAGTCATTCAGCTGGCAAAGCAATGCAGACCCTTTGGATATCCAGTAGTCACTTGGCCTATTTGAAGGCAACAAGACGGTAACCACAAAATTGGTAGAATGACCTAGTTCAAAAAAGCGAAGCGAAAGTTGATAATTCTGCCAAATGCCACAGGTTCCCCAAGCACCCAAATACAATCCCAACAGAACACAATTAATACAATTAAACATATATAAAATAATGAAACAGAGAATAAAACCAGGGGCATAACAAGGCTAGAGTGGGCCCAGAGACAAAATTTTAAAATTGGCCCCTTGCTGATATACACACTCTCACTTCATGTGTGACTTGCCTCTGGGGGGGCCCCTGGTTATTGTCAGACTCATCCTGAGCCCCTGGTTATTGTCAGACTCATCCTATTCTCCAGGAGCCCTCTTAACGTGTGAGTGGTGGAGGATTATACTGTGGTCCGAGTACCTGTTGCTGCAGTTTTTCTCCAAAGGCCGCCCAAGACACCTATAGCAGGGGTGTGTATTCAGGTTGGGATGACTAGAAATGCAATGCCTTGGACCTCTCAGTCTCAGTCAATATTATGAACTGAACACAGTAAGCATGAATGAATCCTGAGTGGGCAGCAATCCATATAGCCTATTAAGGTCTCCTTTGTTTCTTTGAGTTCCTTTCCTCTAGGTGGCAGCAGCAAGAAGGAAGGGCAGTTGGGGTGGGGTGTATGGGTGAGTGGAGAGCAAAAGATGGTGTGCACTGATGATGGAAAATTGACACTAGAGACTCTCAAATCTTGAACTCAAGCACATTCTAGCCAAAGTGTCCCATGAATTGAGTTTCTTGACAGACAGAAGTCTCCAATCACAGAGCCACAAAGTAAGGGATGTACAGGAAATAAAAAAGAAAGACAACATGTGTGCTCACTTCATTCTGTCATGTTGTCCCATCAAGAGGGAGGGGAAAGGACTGCTGATCTGTGCTTTGTGCAAAAACACTGGCTGAGATCCTGTGCAAGGCAAAACCGGTGGCTGGCACACGACCCAAGCCGCTCCACCGTTGATGGCATTATACACAACAGCGCTGTTTCACTCTGGGGTAAAGTTGTGCAAATGCATTTGTGCAACATGCTGCCCATTGGAAATAATGGGTGTTGTGTTGTGCAAATGGATTTTGTTAAAGCATTATTGTGCAAAACCAAATATGGTGGTTACATGGATATAACCGCTTGCCTTGCCCAGTACATGAAACATTATTTATAGTGCTGTTTAAGAATTTTAATTCCAGCACTGTTTTCCTTCAGTTTTCCTTCCTTGGATTTGTATATCACCAGAGCATCTTATTTTAAAACCAGTTTTCCCCAGTTGTGAAACCGCTCTTTCTTCTTTGTACTCTCATATTATTCTGTGCCTGTGAGACTGCATTTGTTTTTGAAGGCTTGTGATGCAGTGGTGGTGGTGGTGGGTGGGGGAGACTGAAGCAGCTCATTTGAAATCCAGTTTCTAATACCGATCCATCACCCACCCAAATTAGCCCTTGTTGTTCCAGCCTCTTATTCAGAGGGTGCAAATGGGAGATTGAGGGCTTCTCTTTAGCAACTGCCAGGGACAGAATCTGGGACTTTGTGCGGGGAAAGCATGTACTTTACCACTGAGTTATGGTCCTTCTGCAGGTCAAAGGGGCAGAAAACAAAAACGGAAAAGGCGAAAAAAAGGTCTAGAGGCACACACAGTCTATGGTCTCTTTTATCCACTATCATTTTAGAATGTGGCTTTGGACTGCATTTTTGATTAGAAATTGTTGACTATGAAATTGTTGAAGCTGCATCAAAAGTTGATTCTCTAATAGACAAGTCCACAAGAAACAGCAGAGCTGTTGTGAGAAACAAAGCAGAGCTTAAAATGTTGCTGTTTTGAAAATTTAGGAAGAACTAGGGATACAATCTGATTGAGATTCCATTTATTGCAGTGGCTGATATCCAGACTTTTACTGCTGAGTAGTCCTATTGAATTTAGGTAGTCTTTTAGACTATTCCCTGAGTAGTACTATTCAGTAAGTTAGTCGGAATGTCAGTCAATGAGAGCTATTGAAGCGTGTGTTTAACATTCTCACCAAAATCAAGAAGCCTTGAAAGTGGGTAAATTGGCTGGATTTTACTTAGAGATGCTGATGTTGCCAAGTTTTGGAATTCCTTGGCTTGGACTAGAAACCTTGATGATTTGTAATGCTTGTTGTATTCAAAATGAGGCTGTTGCTGCTCCGGCACCAGCGGCAGTGTGGGAGAGAAGGGTCGTAGTCTCTTTTCACCCACTCCTCCTCCTCCTCCCCCTCCCTCCCTCCGCCACTAGCTAAGGGAATTTGGGAGGGGTGTGTGTGTGAGTGATGAGAATATTTAAAACTCTCAGAAAAATGGTTTTTCATGCACTTCCTGCTTTTGCTCAATTGCCAGTGCCAGCTGAGTTGCCAGCTGTGCCTGGTAGGGTGCCCATCTCTAATTGTGTTTATTACTGAACTACATTCTGTAGTAGTTCAGATGTGTTCCTTTCTGGGCTCTCCACCTATGTATTTTTTCTTTCATGCTATGGGTAAAACGAATTAAAGACATTGACAGGAGGTATATAATTTTAAGGAAACGGTTACCTGTGGTGGAGAGTGTTCCTGCTCTGGCTCCAGTTTTATAGAGTGGTGCATGATACAATGATGGGCTTGCTTCATAATTTTGATGGGGTTCAAAATGCACGACTGGCAACACTGCATTCATTTGCCTAGGCAAGGCATCTTCTATAACCATCTCGTCATCATCCCAGCGGCTGGCATCCATAAACATCCCATGGACCAACACACCATCTTCAGGAGAGGGTAGCTGCAAGAAATATCAAGAAGTGAAAAATCTAACAGAAAGGGAGCTGAATAGTCAAAACTGATCAATTGGCAATAATATTTCATTCCATAGGAATATATAATTGTGTGAGATATGGCAAAGAAAGAATAACAATAAAAGATAATTCTGAGAACTCAAAAATATGAATATGAAGACTGTTTCTTGCTGGATGACCAAAAATATAATATGAAGAATGTTTCTTGCTGAATGACCAAGTGTTGATCACAAACATATTCAATACCTGGAGATCCATTGGCAATGGTTGTCCAAACAGACATGTCTTCGAAGCTTCCGCCACGTGAACCTGATCTCGATAGACAGGGATGACATTATAACTAAAACTAAGCTCATCAATTGGCAAGTTATATTTTCGAGCGTGATTTTGAAGAGTTCCTGACAAATACAAAATGGAAATAGTTAACAAACAAACAAACACCCAGTCATTCAAGAAACACTGGGTGAAATAGTAGATAAAATTTAGGGTGGCATTTATGGAAAAAAGAAATGTGTCATCACAGTTACTACTAAAGATTAAACAGTCCCTTGAGAAGAGTTTTAGCTGACGATTTAATTTTCCAAAACTTTCAAAGACCTTTCTTAGAACACTCATTCCATCACCATGCTGAGGCAACCATATTTCAAAAGAAATGAGGCAAACATTCATAATAAATGATATTGATATTGATCAATATGGGATATTTTATTTAATATTTTATTACTCTAGTTAATTTAGAATACAAAATATAATACAGAAATTTGTTCTCATAAACTTTAGTACTTATAATTAATTTTTGATGGAGGCGCTACTTTTTAAAATATTTTCTCTCTTTATAAACAAATATTCAGATCCAAGTAAAGGCTAGACATGAACAGACATATTCTTCCATGTATTTATTCCTAACTGGATGGGGACACAACTTACATGAGAGTGCCTCTAAAAAACAAATAAATGTGAAATCCCAGGAAATGGCAAAGGGAGCTTGATTCAGCACCCCCTACCACAGGGCCTTCCCTTCTCAACGATTTGGTTGAACCAGTTCTCCAAAGAGCTGCATCTTTAGTGGTTGTGTCCAGTCCAAATTCCAAAGAACAGTTCTCCAAGTACCACGGTGTGTCTCTAACTCTAGCCTATGTCTAGAGGCAGATCTGGTGGGAGTGAAGGCCAGAGTTTGGATGGCCATACTCAACTACTGGTTAAGATTATCTCTCATCCCACTGAGTTTAGCCCCCCTAACACTACAGGACAACTACCAGTCCACCTGGAAATGGACATTTCTGACAAAAATGTCATCCCTGGGGCTCGCCTCCTACGTCCCATGGGCTACAGACAGGCAAAAACAACTCAACGGCCACAGAGTGCCAAACTAATTTAGTCAGTGTCCCAGATACATTGCATCTCCCGCTGTATACCTCATGCAGCTGGAAGATCCCAAACACAGAAGGGTCTTCACCCTAGCCCGCTGTAGTGCCCTTCCTTCAGCTGTGCTAGAAGGCAGATACAGGAAGACTCCCTACTCAGAATGCGTGTGTTCCTGTCCTGTGATTCCGGGCCAGTTGAAACAACAGAGCACGTCCTCCCCCACTGCCCATTCTACAGAGGCATTCGTATCACCCTCCTCCTTCCACTATTAATCAAGTCCCCAGGTCACTCAAGCCAATTCTACATCTCTCTCCTGCTTACTGATTCCAACCCTGCTATCACACATAATGTTGCCAAGTTCTGCGTGGCAGCATGTAACATTCATCTGGTCCCGACAGACAGCAAGAACTAAGCAGGCCCAACACAACACATCATCACACAATTTAGTTTAAAACCCCATAGCATTTTATAGTTTTACAGATTGATTTAAAGATTGTAACTACTTAAAGCTTTTCTATAGTCTCACCCATTTAAAACTAATTTTACCCATTTTAACAGCAGTTTAAAGATAGCTTACCACAGTTTAACAGTTGCTGTATAACAGTGTATAGCTTTTAGCCTCACTACTCTCATAGTTATGTAATCTACTCTAATGTAATCTACTTTATGCTGGTCAAAGACGGTAATGAAAATTGATTGAGATTAAGATGATTAGTGGTTGTGTCCATTGAAAAGAGCTACCATTCCCACAATCCACCACACTGGCCAGGGTCCTAAAGGCCATTTAAAAGTGCATTTCAAAACAGAAGCCACAGCAAGGAGCAAGTGGCCAGGCAGTTGGATTCAGCCTCCAGAAGAGGACATTACACTGCAGTCCTTAGCTCCAGGTAAGGGAGGGGAATGAGGAGAGGGCAGTGGGAGGAGAAGGGGAAGGGTCTGACATAATGTCCAAGAAATGCCGGATTCATTTCTTATTGCCTCTTGACAGTTGCCTCTTGACTCTGTCTCTGTTGGGTCTCTGTTGGGTCGAATTGGAATGAATCTGATATTTTTCGCTGTGCTACTATCATATAAAATAACATATCCTTTGTGGTTGGAACAGCATTCCTTACATATGCCAACTAAAATGTTTTTGAAATTTACTACCATGTTATGCTTTAAAATCTTATTTATCTCCATTGTTACCCTCCTCCATTTCATTAACATTTTGAATGGTGGAAATGTATTCATTGGTAACATTTGTTAATTGCTTTTCCACCAAAAGACACCAAAGTGATGAACTAATCCCTATCAACCAGTTTAAGAAACTGCAACAGCAGCATTTCAATAATTCAGTTTAAAATGACTGAAAATATAAGAAGTCTTTGCTCTGCACCTCAAATCTAACAGCAAGGTGGCCTGGTGGGTTTCTCTGGCAGCTGCTTCCAAAGCTGCAATGAAGAACCAAGCCCTTCCTCAAGTCCTACAAGACTTTTAAGGGTTCATCTTAAATTTAGAATCCTCTTTCTTTTGGGTAAATAAAGGTATCGCATATATTTAATTGCTATTTTTAAAGGGGGTTGGTCTTAAATTCATAGTCCTCTTCTATTTGGGTAAATATAGTAACAGCCAGTAAGTGAGGGCCATGGTTAATGTGGTGGTGGCTGTGATAGTTAGGTCCAGCAATTTCTGCCCTGTCCCCATAACCCTGGTGCACAATACATGCCCTCTGACCCAGGGTTTCTCTGAAGAAGAATGCATTATAGACATAGAGGCTATTCACACGATGGGGCGAAATCGGGCTAGCGGAGGCTAGCCCAATTTCGCCCCATCGTGTGAACCACCAGGCTCGGCTGTGAGCCTGGTGGTTCTGAGGCGGGTAAGCCGCCTAAGTACCCCGCCCTAAAACCAGGTTTGTGGAGTGGGTTTTAATAATAAAACCATTATTAATAATGGTTTTAATAATCATGAGTAGCCATGGTATGGCTCCACGGCACGGCTACTCATGAGGAGACCCTCCGGATAGGAGGTGAAAAGCCACCTCCCGGCTTCGGGGGTCTCGCCAGCATGCCCTGCGCACTCGCAAGCATGCCCCTGCGTCTCGCCAGCATGCCCTGCACACTTGAATGCCCCTGCGCACTCGCTTAGCCCGCTCTCCCCGCAAAACCGGCAAAAGTGGGTCTCACTGATTGTGAGACCCACCTCATAGAGTGACTCGGATGCTAGTGCTGGGTCTCAGAGATTAACTCCAGCTGCAATTCAGGAATGCAATCTGCTAAACAAAATTGGGACTTCCCTACTGTCAGCCGTGGGAAGAGAAAGGACCCCTGGTGCCTGCCAGCTCAAAGCATGAGAACTCTACAGTGTGAAGGTCCTGTGCATGAGGAGCTCTAGTTTACAGTTTGCATTCCTGCCTGCAATCCTTTCTGTAATTTCAGATATTCAACGTTAGCCCTGTAAAATATTGTGTGTGTATGTTTAAAATATGAATTATTTTCTAGCTCTAGGAAAATATTTGTTCCACATGTCAACAGCAATTGACAACATTAATGCTTAATAATATTTACCTGTCAAAAATCCTTGGGGGAAAAAGAAACCAGAGATCCAGAACGATTTAGGTTTGCCTCTTTTGAGCCAAAACTGAAAAAGAAGTTTGGTATATCTTAGGTATGAAATCTGACACCCCATTTAACTTATTAAATTAAGAACTGGCATCACTTCATCTGGACTGGTGGGCAATAGCATTGGGTTTGGCCTGAATCCTACTTCTCCATCTAAATGGATTTCGCTTTTTTAGTGTTTCATTCCTGTTGGCCCTAATTCAGAAAATCTTGAATGCAGCAGGAAGCTGCTCACTGAGGGCTATGTTTATAGACTGCACAGATTGATTGACTGACTGACTGACTGGATTCTTTCATGCAGGTTAAATGCTGGAGATAAAGCAGCCCCAGGCTCCCTTTAACCATCTTCTTCTTCCAGTAATACAGTGATGTCATGAAAGGTGGGGAAAGGGGGTCTAGCCTAAATTCATGTAGCTCTGCTCCCATCCCTCTTTGTATCGGATCGGTTCCAAAGCCAGGGCTTCAGTCAAAATCACTTTCTCATGCTGAGCAGCCTGTTGGGGCCTTTGTTGACTCATGTCAGCTTTCATATGGTTCACCATCAGAATATTAGTTTCAAGGCAGGTCCACTCCGTTTGCACTTACAGAACACCAGCACTTCATTATTTCAATTGTTGGATTAAAACTGTGCAACTGCCGTAGTTCAAGCCTGAAATGATCAAGGCTGGATGCCAATGCAACTATCAAACAATGGCAATAACACACAGGGGGATGGAAATACATTTGTTAAGTAAACAAGGCATAAACCAACCTTTCTCCCCTTGGGAAGACAGATCTGTCCTATATGTAGTCAGTTAATCCAAGTGGGAGCAGCAATAATGTCATTGCTCTCAACTTTGCATTAAGGAGAATGCCAGATGCGGGTAATATTGGCTTCACTTTGCCAAGCCTGAAGGAGGAATTGTTCCCTGGTTTGTTTGTTTGCTACTAGTCATAATTTGGCCCTTATTAATTCAAGGGAGAAGGGAGCCAAGTTGCAAGAAACAGAAAAGGCTGGCATTCTGCAGGCTCTTTCCCATTATCCCCCTTTCTAGCACATATGTATTTTAAACGGCCTCACTTCCCTGATCTCTCATTCCTCATACTGCTTGCCTGTGACCTTAACACCCTCAGTCATCTGGAGGTTTCCTGCACCCACAAATGACTCTGCATACCTGTTTCTTCCTCTCATGCTGGGAATTTCCTCCCAAATCACCCAAACAGTGCCCGCCTCTCCTTCCTTCAAATCCCTTCTCATAACCCATTTCCATTACACCTTTGGTTCAGGCCCTTAAGTCTTCCATCCCAGACTGAAATTTTATTTTATTTATTTGAATGAATAAAGTGTAAGTACCTACAACCACTTATTCTTTTCCACTTAACCTTGCCCGTCTTTCTTTCATCCCTTTGTCTCCTTCTCAATAGAAATTTGCATTGCATGCTTTTTGCTGCAGGAACCTCTATTTTTCCTTGTTATACACTGATTGAAATAATAACAATATGGAAATAATAACAATATGGAGCCAGCGTGGTGTAGTGGTTAGAGTGCTGGACTAGGACCGGGGAAACCCGAGTTCAAATCCCCATTCAGCCATGATACTAGCTGGGTGACTCTGGGCCAGTCACTTCTCTCTCAGCCTAACCTACATCACAGGGTTGTTGTGAAAGAGAAACTCAAGTATGTAGTACACCGCTCTGGGCTCCTTGGAGGAAGAGTGGGATATAAATGTAATAACAACAACAACAACATGTGCCACTCAGATAATGGATCTCCATACCCTGCAAGGCCTTCCTTCCTTATTCTTGGTTGTCCAGTGCTTGTTAAAAAACATTTAAGAACATCAGAAGAGCCTTGCTGGATCAGGACTGAGGCCTGCCTACCTACCCTAGTGGCCCACCGTGGCCCACCAGAAGACATGCCCCTTCTCCTGCTTCTAGTCTTCTACTCTGCAACTGGTATTCGGAGGCTCTGAACATGGAGGTAGTCTAGAGCCATCAGGACTAGAAGCCATTTTGCTTTGCTAGGTGTTTGTTTAGGGTAATGGTTCATTCCTCCTTTTTATGATGTATTCTGTCCAATGCTACTTATCACTTCCTTGTTTCTTTTCTGTTTCTAGCTGCCTTTTAGTGGCATTTATTTTTAACTGTGTAAATGTTTGCTTATTAGTGGATTGACTGTATTCTGCCTTATTTTGTACGCCACTTTGGGGGAGGGAACTTCTGGGGCTGAAAGACGGGGTGGGGTATAAAGACTTAAACAAAACAATAGTAGTGTATATCATTTAGATGGATGTCTTTGGGGAAAATGATTCAGTTTGACGGATGAACTTGGGCTTAGTTCTCTATTCACTTTCCTTACAAAACCTAATCTTCACTGTTGAAATATTAACTGCAGCACTGAAACATAAACTCACTATATCCCTTAATCAACAGCACTTATACTTACATCTACAAAGGCTGTCCTTAACAAGAGGTCTTTCACCCATCCTCCTAAAGGTTTTAGTGATGGGTATGCGGCATTCGCCCACAGTGCTGGAACCTGGTTGTTGAGAAAGCTGTGGTGCACTCTCTCCATTTCTTCTGACATCACTACAAAACCCGCAATGGCTTTGTTGAGTGTTTCTAGAGAGATCTGAAAGTTAAACAACAATGAGTATGTTTCACCTTTTCATTAGAAGAAGAAGGGAGTGGGTGGGGGGGAGAACACAAGAGCAACTCTGTCAGTCCAATGGCTTTCTATCTTTCCTGGCTCTAGAAAGTGATGGTTTCTATCTAACAGTGAGAAAGAGAGGGAACAAGCATGGAAGCACCTCAGCACTCCAGTGCCATTTCTCTACACGGCAGGACACAGAGTTATTCAGCCTGACTCCCAACTCTCTTAGTAAGGAGCTATGATCAGAGTTGCTAGGTTTCTGCCTGGGACACTGCAGTGGGAGGTTGTGCCACCATGGCACAGCCCACCTGTTCCCTGTCCAACCACTTGCCACCTCCCAACTCTTCTCTGTTGGTCCCCACATTTGGTGGAGAAGGATGAGTGGAAGGGCCAGAGCCAGAAAACTCTCGCAGTGCTAGACAACCCCTGCACCCTGACTCATCCTCTTTTCCACAGGTAAAGCAGGGCCAATCAATATGTTTGACCCTTGCCTCATATTCTCTCTTATACCACAATCCTCAACACATTTACTGGGTCACGAAGCCCATTGGTTTCAATGGAACTTCATTTGGAGCAAATGTTCTCCAGATTACTGGGAACATCTCCAAAGATCTGGCTACCAAGCATTACAATCTTCAAGTATACAGGGCACAACCCCAGCAACATTTATACGGGGACCCATTAAAAATGGAATACCTATCTGTAAAGGCAACACAAGGTATGGAAACTAGTCACGCAATTCCACTTCCTTGACTGAAAATGGTTTAAACAAACAAAGGCAGCAAAACCCTCTTGACTGGAGATGATCTATAATCAAACATGACACAACCAAATGTGCTGAGAAGCAAGGGTGAAAATTCCCTGTCAGTAAAATTATATGCCTATAAAAACAGTGAGATATTCTTAGAGCTGTTTTCCTGTTTTGTCACCCTTCTCTTCCAAGGTTACACAGCATTTACAGCAGTGGTTTTAATAAAGATTGATAGTAATTAATTTTAAAAAGGCTACATGCTACCATGCCAAAACCTTAAGGTTGCAGAGAACATTGTGAAAACATGGCTGCATTCTAGAAAATGAATGTTTCTGAAATGCAGCCCCTGTAATAAGATGTAGCAGAAAGGGACAACTTCTGTAACCATAGATATATCCTGCTCCAAGCCCAAATTGTAGTGCTGGGAAAAAGCCAGGTGGAAAGGACTTGCATTCTCCAAGTTGTAGGTGAAAAGGAGTTGCTGGAAAGATAGACTCAAGTGACGGCAGAATCAGCAGCGTAGGGAGGCTGGCGGCTGCCTGTGTGTGGCCGCTGCGGCCCCCTGACCCCATGCCCTGCATCTGACGTCAGACACGGGGGACGTGGTCTCCCTCCCCTTAAAGGCATGGAGAGACATTCCGGCTGTGCTGCCAATGCAGCGCAGGCCAAGCTCTCTTCTAAATGGGGCCAAGGGGCCCCCTTTGGAAGGGAGATCGATTGACCCTGCTGCATTGGCAGCGAGACCAGGAGCGGCTCTCCCTGCCTTTAAGGGAGGGAGAGTCACTCCTGCCCATGCTGCGTGGCCCCATTTGGGACTGAAATAACACCCCTGCGTCTGATGTTAGACTCGGGGGGCATGTCTGGGGCCGCACTTGTGGCCCCTGATTGGTGGTGGCCTGGGTTCTTTGAACCCATTTGCCCAATGGTGGCTCGGCCCCTGGGCAGAAAGCAAGGAACAAGAGGGCTGGCAAGTGCTCATCTAGGAAGGTGGAGCACATAAGAGGGCTGGAAGAGAGACTGAAGAATGGGTGCTTTAGAGCAGCAAAGAGATATGTTCTGCAACTGAGGAAATGCTTCAGCCAAGAGCAGAGGACTATTACAAGTGCAGAAGTGACAATTACCTTGGCACTATTAAGTTCTCCCCTGCGAGCAGGTTAATACACTTTTATTTGCAAGAACTAAGCTGAAGTCTGGCCCAGTCTTTGAGCAAGAGTGGAAAAAGCTGTATTGGGTAGAAGGGGGCGATTGCTTTGTCCTTGGCAATGCCCTTCTGGTGGTGTTTGTTATTACTATTCTTATGTTATCGTGTTATCACTGTATGCTTTAAAGAGTGATATGCAAAAAGACAGCTCCCTGTTCTGAAGATCAAATCACCAAAGAGTGGGACAGAACAAACAAGTAGAGGAGGAAAGAAAGCGGCGCGGATAACAAGGCCTTTTTTTTTTACAGACATTTGTTTTGGATGCCATACCCACATAACTGCCAGAGATTTTGGAATGCTGCAATAATTATTTATTTAACATATTTTTATACTGCCCAAAACCTATGTATGGGAATACATCAGCCAAGAGCAATGTAAGGCATTCCCTAGTGGAACCCCTAAAGTCATTGATAATTTGTCTTAAATGCTTGTCTCTAATTGACTCATACCAGAGACAGTGTAATACATAGTGAATAATGTCCTCCACCTGTCCAGACTCACAAAGACAGTGTTGTTGCTCCACAGGGATTTTGGAGAATCTTCCATGAAGATAGACGGATGGCATAGTTTGGAAACACAGAACAGTAAAAGTCTTCCTCAGCAATGGAGAATGGCAGTTAATTACTATGAACAAATTTTGTGTTTTTTGTAATGGTGAAACCAGGAAGAGATGTCAGAAAGTTATGTCATGGCAGCATCCCTGTCAGCATCTCATGCCAAAAGCCAATCTCTAATTTTATCTCTACTCCAAAGCTGTAACTCTCCAGATGGAGGCAAGGAATATAACTCTGTCAAGCGAGACAACAATGCAGACCATAGGTTCTTGTCCAACCAGTAATTATGGCCACATTTAACTAGAGGCCGATCCAAAATGTTGTCTAACTTCTTGAAGCTGATCAAGGCAAGGTGTATTCTAACTGATAAAGAGGGGAATCCTACCTCCATTCTTAGGTAGGCAGCGGGGATATCCTGGGGGAGGCACAAGATTTTCCTTTAAAAGGAATTTTGGACTGTTTCCAGCTGGGAGATAACTTGTTCTTCCCACCCCTAAACCTCAACCCCATAAAGCATCTGGGGAACTACCTTTCCCTGAAAAATATTTAGAGCTGGGGCAAAGCTGGCCACCTTTTGAAAAGAAAAATTCCAAAATAGCCCCGAGGGAAGAACATGCTGCTATCAAGGTGGCTTCCAAATGGCTCTTCCAAGTGAGAGTTTTATTAAAATGAATACTCAAATACTTGAAGGAAGAACTTTGCTCAATTTGATGTGAGTTGATTGACCATCTATGCCTGGTTTTTCTGTTACCGAAAGCTACCACCTTAATTTTATCATAATTAATTTTCAATTTTTCGTTCTCATAGTAGGTAGCTAAACTAGAAAGCATCCTACGAAGTCCCACCTGGGCATAGGAAATAAGGGCCATACTGTCCACATACATCAAAATTGAGATTTTATTTCTGCCAAGTGGTGGAGAAAAAACCCTTGAAAATTCCATAGCTGGTACAATGTTGTTAAAATAAAAATTAAATAGAAAAGGAGCTAAAATACAGCCTTATTTGAACTCAAGCTGTAATGTTATCTCTTCAGACAGGGGCCCGATTGCCCACCCAAATCCGTGCTTTAGTTTCTATATGCAGCTCAATCAACAATCTAAGGAGGCGCTTATCAATACCTGACCACTGAAGTTTACCCCACAATCTGAGTCTGTCGATTGAGTCAAAGGCTGAAGAAAGGTCAATAAAAGCAACATACAGTTGTCTATTGTGCCCGGTTGTATATTTATGTATTAATGTTTTTAAAGTGGCACAGTGGTTGATGGTGTTATGATCCTTTCTAAATCCAGCCTGCTCAGGGTGGAGTAATTCAATCAAAGCCACCCTATCCTCCAATTTGTTTAAAAGATGCCTGTGTACAACTTAGAGGAAATATCTAGCAGTCTAATAGGGCGAGTTCTGAGGTTCCTCTCTATTTCCCTTCTTGTAAATTGGAAAGACAATACTTTGTTTCCAATTTTGTGGGATGATACAAGTCCTATCAATTTCTGCGAAAAGGCGAGTCAAAATTGGGGGCCACCAATGGACATTCAGATTAAAAGCGTCGGGAGGTACCATATCCACACCAGGTGATTTCCCAAGAGACAAGTAGCAATAAGCTGATTGTACTCCGTCACTGAAACAGATGACCATACAGGTAAATCATTTACCTCAAAGGCTGAGTCTATGATGTCAATCTGTAAGTCTCTCTGTGGATTACTATATACGGCAGAAAAATGATGAACCCAAGACTCTGGAGGGATGTGAGCATCAGGCAGAGAATAGTAGTCGGAAGAGCCACTTGTCACCAATGCCCAAAATTTTCTTTCATTTTTCTGGATAATGCTAAGGCCAAGCTCTCTCCATAAACCCTTAGCATACTGATGTTTCTTTAACTTTAGTAACTGTTTATATTGTGCGTGAGCTTGTATTAAAGATTCAATTGATAAAACAGACTCCTCAGCCCTGGCTTTAGATTGTAGCTTTCTCAAGGTACATCTCATGGCTCTACATTGGTGATCAAACTAGCCCTTCTTTCTCTTCGTATGTTGGGTGGGGGGGATTTTCAGTGGTGAGTTGAGAATTTAAAACCTGGATAATTTCAGCAAAAATACTAAAAATATCGGTGTGAGGCTGATTGGCTAAGTGCCTTACATTAACAGAGGCAAGGAATTTTAAAAACTGTATGAGTATCACATTAAGATCACAATTTCACCAGAGACAACGTCTAGCCTGAATAAGGTTATGAGAAGTATAATGAGGCATGGAAACAGACCCCTTTTGCATTAGAAGCATCAACACAAAAGGCAGATGATCACTTTCAGGGCGAGCTTGTACATCAAAGGAGTGAATCCTAGATAAAAGCCTAGGTGAGACCAGAAAATGATCAATAACACTGACCCAAAAGTAAAACTAGCTGACCCAGCACAGAGCATCTGTGCCCCTAGTTCTCCCTGTCTCTCTCCCTCCCCTGCCGCAACCAATCCTGCTCCCTGCCCCATCTTAATTTCATCTCTATCCTTTCAGCCGTTCTCCCCTCATCCCTTCAGCCAGTTCATTCTCCACCCACGCACATCCCTTCAGCCAGTTCATTCTCTCTCTCCACTCCCACCCCCAATCCCTTCAGCCATTTCTGCCACCACTTTCTGGCATTGCTCTTCCTCTCCTGGCAGCCGGTTGCGAACTCTCATGAGAACTGCCTGCACGGGATTAGCCATGGGCATGCCTTAGAGAATTATATATATAGATGACCACACAAGTCACACTTGGTACCATATAAGAAGTACAGACTGAACTGAAAAGCCAGCTTCAGAAGAAGCACCCCTTGTTTGTTTAATACACGGTCCATAGAAGACCAGGGTAAATACCACTCAGCCTCAGGACTTAAATGAGACTTCTTAAGATAGTTGCTAATATCTGGACCAATATGTGCATTAAAGTCACCAGCTAACCCTCCCCAGTTCTTAAAGTTACCCCCCACCTTCGAACTGGAGGTCACAGGTTCCATGGACATCCCTAGTAGCCATACATCTAGATTACCTGTTAGAAAATATATACTAATGCATATAACGGGATCACAAGAAGGGTTATCAATCTGTACAACTAGGATATGGTCATCACTGGACCACTCTCTCTGCAAACAAGCCCTCCTAAAACCACTGAAGTCAAAGTTGCCAGGCCATCCTTAGCTCTTCCAAACTGCCCCAACCTAACTGCAGGCTTAACAAAAGAACAAAAAACTGGTAAGAATGGAGGGGAACACAGCAGGCACCACGATTCTTGCAAAAAAGATATCAAAACTTTTCAGGTATTGTTCAAAGTATAATCAACAAACTTGTTCAGCCATCCAGAAGTGTTCCAAGACCCAATCTTAACAAAACCCAAGGACTTGGGTAGTCAATTAGCAGGGATTGCAGATACTAATGTTTCTGGCTCCCTGTCCTCATCCAACTCTTGGGTCAAAGAACTGTTAGATCCCCTCAACTGAGTACTTGCAGCATTAGAAATTGGGATGGCAGGGGTGAAAATGGTTTCAGTTGGTAATGCCTGTATATATTGGGGATGTGAAGAACATTGGGAGGTCTCGCTGACCGGAGAAGAGACATGGGAAATATCCTCCAACACACTTGCCTCACGGATTTCTTGGTCCAGGGACATAGAGTCTTTTATGTCCTGAAAACCAGACTCCAGAAAAGTGTTAAAGATGGCACTGGTATCCACATCATAGTCCCACAAAGAGGCAGATGGCAAATTCTCAGAATCCACAGAAATGGAACAAATTTAGTTGGACACTGGAACTTGCCCTGTTGGGTGGTTTGGGTTAGCAAGGAATATTTTAGATATATCTATTGAGTCAGAAGCCAAGAGTCTTACTATGGATTTCCCATCCTGGATCTCAGGATGCTCTGATTGCAGTGCTGTAAGATTGGGAACTTCTGCATCAAGTCCAGCCACATCTTTTGCCCCCTGGCTCATCTGTCTCACAGGCACCATTTGTAACTCTGTCAAGAACTCTGCTTCATACATAGAGCATCGCTCCAAGAATTCAGCAGGTTTCAAAAAATCCTCCCCCACATTTAACTAACCATTAACAGACACATCCTCTAGGATATCAGAGCATACAGTGAGGATTTGTCTCTATCAGGACATACACAGCCTGACATCTTAAAAATATCAGGATGTAATACCTTGAAATCTTGAAAACAGCAAAACCTTTTATTTGATGACCTGCAATTTCTAAAAACCTGTTTTTTAAAAAATGGATCATGTCTTCAAATATTTAAAGGACAAGTATACAATTGCCCCACTGACACCTCAGACTGTTGATGTTGCAGTGACATCAAACCTGGTACTAGATTAATTTTATGTTGATCTAGCTTTGAACCACAAAGTGCATTTATTCAAGTCCTGAAAGGGAAGATGTTCTTTTAAAATCCAAGTCAGACTTTGATGACATCACAGAATTGGGGGAAGCTCATATGTTTTGGAAGTAGAAGGTCTTGGGTTTAATTCCCGGCAAATCCAGTTAAAAGGACTGCAGATAGCAGGATTAAGAAACACCTCTGCTTGAGGTGCTAATCAGAGTAAACAGATAAATTCAATTTAAAGGCAAGAAGTATGAAGGTCCTGTAGTTCACACACCAGGTCAGGTTCGATAACCCAAGATCCCAAAGATGGGTAGTGAACATCATTTGCAGCCACACATGGACTGAATATGTTTCAGCTATGTATCAGTAGGGATGTGCAGAACCAGTCCGGCGGTCCGGTCCGGGGGTTCGTGGTCGAACCGAACCACCCCCCGGTTCTGTCGGACCAAAACCGGACCGCCAGGTCTGGTCCGGCAGGTCCCCTCACAGAGGGCATTTGCGCATGCACGGCAGTCACCAAAATGGCAGCCGCTTGGTCTTACCCGAAAAGGCCCGAAAGGGCCAAAAAGGCTTCACTTACCCAGCTGCGGTGGTGATGAGGAAGGCCAGTGGGGGGAGAGGGAGCCCGCGCGGACCCCACCCCCCGCGATTACAGCAAGCCCCCCCGAAGAGGCTACAGGTACTTGCTTAATGGTTAAATTTTTTTTAAAAAATTGCAGATCGGTCCGGGACTGGACCGGGGGCGGGGCGGTTTGATGGGGGCTGGACCGAACTGGCCCAACCGAACCGGGCCAGATGGTTCCATGCACACCCCTATGTATCAGCTATGCACTAATCCACAGCATCCGCATAAATTACAAATGTCGGGTCATCCCATACCATCTTCTCCTGTTTCCTCTTGTGGCAATAATAGAGAAGCAGAGACAGGCTAGTTGATCCACATATAACGTATTGGGGTAGTTTAGATTTTCATTAGAAGTCGTGAATAAGACATCCAGGGCTGGCCTATGGATCAGAGGCACCTCAGGTGAAGCCTGGATTTGGTGCTCCCCCATCCCTCTCACCTGCATGGATGGGCACCTCCTGTCAGGAAGGTGGGCAATCCCCATTGTCCACCCTGGCTGGCTGTGATGGATGGTGCATGAACCTGCCTGCTGTGACCTGGCTGGTTGGCTGTGAATGAATGGCTGTGTTGACAGGAGTGATCCCCATCACCTGGATGGCTGACTGGCTCCAACCTGGCTAGGCTCTGACGTATGGAGTGTCACAATCTCCTTAGGGTCCATGTAAGGCATCCCATGGGAGGATGGAGTTGCAGTGCAAATGTTCTATCTTTAACCAGAGAGGGGGGCCCGGTACAAGCGGGGGCCCCTTTGTTGGGCTTGCTCAACTCATGAGCATGCAGTTGGATGGAAGACCTAGTTGGACGAAAGACCAAACCAATGGTCCTCCCCAGTGGACTGGCCCTCTCGTGAGAGGAGTAGTCCATCGGCAGCAAGCTGCCAAGGGAGCAGGAGTATGATTTGGTCTAGATAGACTGCTTTGCCAGGGTGAGCCCTCATAAGAGCATCCTGGGTCATGGTGAGACAGACCCCCTGGGATCCTTTGCCCTCCCTCATATACATATCCCCTACTAGGAAGTCATCATGTTCCCTTCCCTTTCCCAAGTAACAGGGAAATAATGCCCCCTAATATCCCCCCGCCAACTGCCCCCAGAATCATGCGTGTGCGGGACAGTTTTTTTGTGGAGCTCTTAGGAGGCAGGCGGTACAATAATAACAATATAAGAACAGCCCTGCTGGATCAGGCCCAAGGCCCATCTAGTCCAGCATCCTGTTTCACACAGTGGCCCACCAGATGCCTCTGGGGAGCCCACAGGCAAGAGGTATGTGCATGCCCTCTCTCCTGCTATTGCTCCCCTGTAACTGGTAGTGAGAGGCATCGTGCCTCTGAGGCTGGAGGTGGCCCACAGCCACCAGTCTAGCAACCACTGCGAGCCCTGTCCACCATGAATTTGTCAAAGCCCCTTTTAAAGCCATCCAAGCTGGTGGCTACCACCACATCCCATGGCAAAGAATTCCATAGATTAATTATGCTCTGTCAATTATCGCTCTCAGAAGAAATGCTGGCATGACATTTAAAGGGATTTAAATGCCCTTTCCATGCCAAGGGTGGGTGGACTGTTCCAAAAAGGCATGATCGCACTCGGCATGCCCCCTTCAAGATCGTGGCAAATAGCAGCTGCTCCGGTGACGTGCAGCCACTTTGCCCACAGTTTGGCTATGGAGCTACCTGGGATATGACCTCGGCTGCTGAGAGCGGGGAGGGGCCACCCTGCCCTGAAATCAGAGGCTGCTGAACTGTGGTTGGGCAAATGTCTATGATGTGATTTACAGTTTCAAATTGAAACAGTGAGTTCGTCAATCTCTGGTGCGTGTGAATGCGGCCCATGACACCAATATTTATGCCTGCCAAGAAGAAGAAAGCTGAATTATTGCTATACCTTTAACAGTTTGAGAAGGCTGTTAAAACGATCCACTTCTTGCCCAAGGACTGTAGTCAGAGAGTCCACACGCCCTTTGTCATCCTTGACAAAAAGTGTTTCTGCAGCAGTGTCCATGTCAAGCTTCTCTGAAACACAAATATTAGTTAGAAAGGACTGTTTGTATCTTTACCACACATTTAGGAAAGAAAAGCTTCAGTCAGCAAGTAATTTTCAACAGGGGTTCTACTTTCGACTGAGTAAGGGCTGAAGGGAGAGCAACATAGGCTATGCACGCAAACTCACTCCCATCGAGCACAGGCAAAAGTCTCCATAATTAGGGATGTGCCCGAACTGCGGTTCAAGCACTTTAAGGGAACTCTAAGAAAACAGAGAGCAGGTGCTTATCCGCCATCCCTTCCAGCTTCTTGTCGGGGTGTCGTGGGATCTTAAAAGCTCCGTGCGCCATTAGCATGCAAAGGGTCAGATTAGGCAATAGAAGCCGCATGTGTCCTCTGTCTTCCTCACGCAACTCCCCGAGTCTTCCTGCACTTGCATGGTTGTGCAAGAGGGCTAATATACTACCGAGTACTGCTCATGCTTCAGAAGCTCTTTGTAAGAGTGGATAAACATCGCTGACCCTTCCAGCGAGTCCCCACAGATCCTCCTAATGCACACACTACATTCATCAGGATGTCAACCACCATCCACTTCTTATTTCTCCCAAATGAATTGATTATTGATTCCCAGATACACACATTTAAATTAAGGCAATCTAACTTCATCCAAATGGAAGACATTTGACATCTCAGAATGTATTAACAAAAGAATTCTTCAAACATTAAAAACAATAAACAGAAACAAATTAAAACTCCTTCAACGTGATGAAGTGTGGCAAAGACTTTTCGTTTCAATGTGGCCCACAGGGGTTAGAGTTCAGTAAAAAGGGACTAGATGCAATTAATTCATCCTGACTTGTTTGTGCTTTAGTCGCATAATGATGTGTGCTGGAGAATACTTACATTTTAAATGGATTTTTGCTGTCATAATTGTTTCTAAGGTTGTTGTGTTCTGCCCAGACCAATTTACATGAGGGGATATCAAAGAAAGAAAAAGGCATCCTTTGTTCTACTAAAGGAATCTTTATTTTTTTTCTGGTGAACAGTTTTAATAGAACATTCTCTATAACCTTACTTTGAGTTTGTTTTGCAAAAGGCTGTCTTAAAACTTGATTTATATACAACACCTTAAGCATAAGGAATATTTTATGCCAGAACAATGTGACCAAAAGGATGTGAATCTATTCAGATACTCTTCTGGATGCTCACCAAACAACCCCTAAACTTCTCTGACTTCATTTGAAAGCTATGCAAATATAATTCCATGGGTCTATGAACAATGGGATTCAGTCCCTTTGCTACATATGCTACTCCTTCTGATGTTCCAGTTTTAAAGGAAATTTAATGTATTCCAGTAAAATTACCACAGTCCAGCAACAGCGATCTGCATAAGAGTGCAGTGGTGGACACAAATTGCTGTTATGTGTCAGAGGGGAAACCGCATATTCAGCAACCTGCCTGGCCTTCCATCACAATTGTCCAAGATGCATTCTATTGACCAAACTGCACCTCACCTAGAATGTGTTGATAAGAAGTGAGGAATGGAGCAGCAAAGTGATTCAAAGACATTTCCTACTCCTTCACACCACCCTCTGTCTTTTGAAAAGGCAGGGTGGGCTGAGCAGGAGAAAGGAGGAGGGCAGCTAGTGGAGGGGGCCAGTGGGCAACCTGCTACCTCTATCAATCTGCCATCTGAGAAGGCTGCCTCAGCTGGCCTCCTTAGAGGGCCAGTCATGAACACCGCTGATTTTTTTTATTTATTGAGGAAGCAATTTTGCTACTCTTAAGCATGTTTCTTTACAACACATTCTATGTAAAATGTAGTTTGGCCATAATAGTCCTCCAGCCAACAGGAGAGATCAGTGCTCTAAAGTGGTTTTTAAACAAAAGCAACACAGCCCAGAACAGTCATTAAGTATCAAGTGTTGTCATTGGGAAGGATTCTTTTTGTTTTCAACGTGAAGAGGTCTGCCATTCAATGCATTTTGGAAAAGCAGAGGAAGATTGAGGATGTCCAGACTGAGGTTTCAATCAGAATCTGTTCCTCACACTGTTGATCTTCTAGTGTGTGAATGGGGTGAGGATTCAACTCGCTTTTAATTATTTGCCGCATGTATTTAGTGGAGATGGTTGACAGCACACTTGCTGCTCTTCAGACCCCTGAAGCATTTTTGCAGTGGTGTGTGTGTGTTTGTGTGTGTGTGTGTGAATTTTATATTTTGGCAAGGTGGAAGTTGAGTGTGTGTATTGAGTGTGCAGTATGCATATGTTTATTTTTCCTTCCCTATTTCTCTTTCTCCCTCAGCTTTCTTCTATTGCTTTTTCCCCTTTACCAAAGGTCTTTCTTAAAACAATCCTCAGCAACAAAATAGTGTTGCTCCCACTGGTATAACCAACTTTGGGTTAGGGTATGACTTCACTTGTAGGTCGTGAGCTATCAGCTGAGGACCAATTGTTTACATAAAGCTGCATGTATAGAGGATTTGAATATTTTAAAGTAAGGGAGTCAAGGAAAATGATCTATTTATCAGCAGTGAGGTTATGAAAAGTATATTAGCAGTGCACTGTATACCAGGAATTTTTGCCAGGATTGTGCTGGCAAGCTCTTGAACAATCTCATCATTGCTTTTCCCCGATCCTTGGGCAGATGATCGTGGCTGTACTTCAAGTATTGTAGTGATCAAGGTATGGGTTTCTTTACGCTGTGATAAAGTGGTGAGAAAAGAACAGAAAGTTGATGCTTTCAACTTATTATGGAACTTATACATTTTTGAGGTGTACATGTTCAACATCAATTATTTACATTTCAATCATAAACATTTCAGTCTGTGACTGTCTGAAATGTTAATTCCTCTGTTACCATGATGTGCTCATTTTATGTTAGGCAAGACTAGACAGTCAGTGAGAGTTTAGTAAACTGATGTTAAAAATGGGATCATTTCCTCCATTGTTTGCTCCCTGTAAAAGTGTACGTATTGAATCTTGGTTCCTGTTCCCAATTCAATATAAAAATTTAAAACAGAATAAAAAAGCTGTTAACTTGCCTGTCAAACCTCATAAAGTTAAGAATCAGTTTTAGTGCTTCCTTTGGGAGGAACAGGCAATTGCTCTTCTGTATACTTTTTATGCAGTCCACTAAACTTTCTAGAATGTATTATCAAATGCAGCTATAATGTTGAGGGAACAAAGTTAAAATTTAATTATTTTAGGTAGTTATCTAAGTAATAGAAGATATGAAATTCTCTCTCTAGTTCTCAAGAGCCACAGTCTATTAAATTTTTTGTATTTTATGGGGCAGGAGTTGGTTGGTTGCCAGCCTTCCACTTGTTATGGTGCTAAACATTAAGTTTACAGCTTAGGAACATAGGAAGCTGCCATATACTGAGTCAGACCATAGTTCTATCTAGCTCAGTATTGTCTTCACAGACTGGCAGCGACTTCTCCATGGTTGCAGGCATGAATCTCTCTCAGCCCTCTCTTGGAGAAGCCAGAGAGGGAATTGACAGCTTCTGCTCTTCCCAGAGCGGCTCCATCCCCCTGAGGGGAATATCTTTCAGTGTTCACACTTCTAGTCTCCATTTCATATGCAACCAGGGTGGACCTTGCTTAGCTTAAGGGGACAAGTCATGCTTGCTACCACAAGACCAGCTCTCCTCTCCTCAATGCTAGAACCAGGGGTCATCCCATGAAATTGATTGCCTAGGACCAACAAACGGAAGTACTTTTAAACATAACACATAATCAACTTGTGGAATTCTGTGCCACGAGATGTGGTGACAGCCAACAACCTTGATGGCTTTAAGAGGGGTTTGGTTAAGTTCATGGAGGAGAGGTCTATCATTGGCTACTAATTGGAGGGCTATAGGCTACCTCCAGCCTCAAAGGCAGGATGCCTCTGAGTTCCAGTTACAGAGGAGTGAAAGTGGGAGGGATGTTAGTGTTGCCCTAATGCAACAGGGACCCGCTCATGCAACACATTGTGCCAACAAAATCCAGATCTCTGGATCTGTTTGTTAATTTACATGAGCTCTGGGTCAAAACCGTGGTGCATGTCCAATAACATAACAGGCAGAAATGTCAGTGTAGCTTTAAAGCTGTTCTCCCCCTGACCAGAATGAGCTTACAAACAGCCAGTATACTATTGATGTTAATCAGCAGCAGCCTTAGCATAAATCATAGGGCAATTTCTTAAAATAAAATTGGACAGAAAATGGATTAACATGACTGAAAATTTCCCTAGTACTACTTGCAGGGATGAATATATCCTCTACAGCCATGGGTAGATTAATTAGCAATCATTGCTTGTTAATTCTGTTTAACAAACAACCATTATATCAAGCTACTCCTTTAAACACAAAGTATACCTCATTTATCTTAATTAGCTGGCAACGTATATTTAAAATATAAGTTCACAAACCTGGAAAGCTAAATTGGCGTTTTCATGCATTCCAAATATTTCTGGGTCATCAATCAAAGGAAGGTTTTCAATATACTCTTTAAAATCTTGCAAACTGTCAGCCACTGGTGCAAAATATATACCTATCATATCAAAAGTATAAACATAGCAGAAACATTTAACTCAAATTAAAAAAGAATGACTGTATCATAGTACACACATTGTAAGAATTAATCATTTTATATAGATCCAATGTTTGGGGTACCCATCAAAAAGAAACCAGGATCTACCCTGCTTAGCATTCAAGGTACCCATCCAAAAATAAACCAGGATGTAAGCCTCATGTGGGGACATTCTATTATATGTGGTGGACTTGACGTAAAGCACGACAATTCTGGAAGAAAATCCACTCTAAGATGCAAGAAATTTTAAAGATAAACTTTCCTTACTTACCTGAACTCTTTCTGTTAAATATGACTAAACCTTATATACCTACTACAAATAGTTTTCTTTATTTATTATGATTACTGCAGCCATGATTACTGGAGCCATGATTCTTTATGCACCTAATTGGGGATTACAAGTACTCTTGACCTGTGATGAATGGCTAAATTATGGGAATATGCCTCTATGGCTAAGATTACATCTTATCTAAGGAACAATTGAGATGAATTATTTGTTCTAACTTGGGAACCTTCTATAAATTTTAATTCAGCATCTAGTCAACATCCACACCCAAGATTCGATATTTCTTGAGTACAAGATGGATTAATTCATTGTTCTTCGATCTCTGCAATATCTGATGTGAGGGGGAGAGTTGGCAAAGGAGGAAGTTGAATCTTGGATTGTTATAATTTTTGGATTGTTACTTATAATTTCTGGAAGTTCAAGAAATGTATACATATTATTTTTATTTTTCAATAAACAAAAATGATTTGAGAATTTAAAAAGAAAAAAAAACCCTGGGACCCACCCTGCTTAGCATCTGGGGTGCCCATCCAAAAATAAACCAAGACACACCCTGCTTAGCATCAAGGCACCCATCCAAAAGTAAACCAGAACCCACCCTGCTTAGCACTGAGGTGCTCATCCAAAAATAAATTGGGACCCACCCTGCTTAGCACTACCACAAAGTTGCTTTTCAAGCACATGTTGAAAGTAAGCTCTTTTTTTCCAAAGGGCTTTCAAAGTATGTATATGTCAGATGATTACTTGAAGTGATAGTAACTCAGATTTTGAAAAATGTCATACAAAATGTCTACATTAACATTTGCATGTCTTCACATTTCATAGGAAGAGAAAGTTTTGACACAAATGGAATTTTCCCTTGTTTTCTGCAGAAAACAAATCCTAACAAGTATTTTTTGCCTCAGGAAACAGAGCAGATGATAGGCTTGCATGGAACACTGCTTAAATAGAGCAAATCTCATCGGAAATAAAAGGAGTCAAAATGCTTTCACAGACTGTCTGAAAACTTGGTGACTTTCAATATATATATATATATATATATATATATATATATATATATATATATATATATACACACACAATAATATATACACTGTATTATTATTGAATTAGTTTATCAATTATTATTATTACTAATCTAATTATTGAATTATTGAATTAGTTTATCAATCCTGCAGTTGCATATATGATTGCAATCCTCAATCCCCATTTCTTCCAGGTCTGTCCCCAGTGAAATCAAACTAAAGATAATGGCTTTAACTTTAAAGGAGCCAGTGTGGTGTAGTGGCTAGAGTGCTGGACTAGGACCGGGAAGACCCGAGTTCAAATCCCCATTCAGCTATGATACTTGCTGGGTGACTCTGGGCCAGTCACTTCTCTCTCAGCCTCACCTACTTCACAGGGTTGTTGTGCGGAGAAACTGAAGTATGTAGTACACCACTCTGGACTCCTTGGAGGAAAAGCGGGATATAAAATGTATAAATAAATAAATAATTAAAATGGCTTTAGTTCAAAAACAATTTCTGAGTAAGCAGTTTCATGACAGACCCTTTATAGCTTCCCCCTCCCCCTTGCGGGGGAGTTTTTAGCTGTTCGGCACCAAACAGAACTGGGACAAAACTGACTCTTAAACATTGGTGCTGGAGAAGACTTTTGAGGATACTATGGACAGCCAGGAAAATAAACAAATAGATCATAGAACAGATCAATCCAGAATTTATACTCGAGGCACAAACAACCAGGCACAAATGACCAGGCTCAAATTATCATACTTCGGACACATTATGCGAAGATGCAGCTCCCTTGAGAAGTCCATAATGCTGGGGAAAGTTGAAGGAAAGAGAAAAAGAGGACAACCAGCAGCAAGGTGGATGGACTTGATTATGACAGCAATGAATGCCCCACTGAGAGACCTTAGAGGCCAAGTTGAAGACAGATAATCCTAGAGAGAATCTATCTATGTGGTCGCTAAGAGTCGACACCAACTTGATGGCACTTAATCAATCAATAGAAATACCAGGTTGGCAAGGAGAAGGAAACATCTGTGTAACTGACATTGCAAGAGCTGGTCAGAAATAACTTCTGCCTGACAGTATTAGTTATGGCTGTTCTAGAAAATAACATTACATTTCTTTGCTAGCTCTCATTTTTCAACAGATAAACATAATGAAATTTGTGATTTGTGTAAAGGGCATGCAAGGGCCCTGACCGTAAAGGAACTTGTACCTAACAATTCTGTGATATGTGTCAACACCTTTAATAGAGATTGCAAAGTCTGCTATCTGTTCCCGCGCTCTCTGCCTTTCACTGCTTCCCTCCACACCCAGCCATATTGACACTAGTTCGTTTGGGTACTATATAAAAGTTGTCGTGTGTGTGTGTGTGATCTAAAAGTTCAAACTCCTCTGTGATGTGTGTTAATACTTTTTAACAGAGATTACAAGGTCCGCTTTCTGTCCCCAGCTGAGCTTTCTCTATGCTTTCCACAGCCTCCCTACCCACTCAGTCATATTTGTAGACAGTATGGGTACAATTTAAAAAGTTGCCTTTTATGTGTATACCTGTCCAGTTCCTTGCAGTGAGGACACTCACTGTGGAAGCTAGGTCATGAGTATGAATATCTCCTGAATCAACAAGTAGACAAGAACACTCTGCACTTAGCAAAAAATTGCTTTTCCATGAGGGAACATGAAAAGACACTTACATGTCTTTGCAGAAAGAGTGTACCAGGCAGTGTTGCTAGCAATGCTTTTCTGCCGTGATAAGGGAAGAGCCAAATGTTAGGAAACATAAGGAAAGCCTGAGCACATACTGTGATGAGTTTTTATTTCCCAGGCAGGAAGGAGGGTATTATAAACTGCTAGGGGCAGTTTCTGCTTTCCAAGCAGAAAGGGTGAGGGTTGGTGCTGATTCACCTTAGCAAGGGGCTGGCAGGACTCCTACACCTATCACTCAGATCATGAAGAAGGGAAGGATATGCAAAAGGTTAACTAAGAGCCAAAATGCACATGAGAATAATTGTGTGGTGTCGCTTTTATTGGACTGTATATTTTCAGACTGTAGGTGGTGGTGGTGGTGGTGTTTCTTGAATTCCAGCTATAGACATACACACAGAAAGATGACTTCCCCTTCTATAAACTGAAATGGTATAGGCCAGGAAAACCTGGCCTCTTGACTGTTAGAACATAAGAACAGCCCTGCTGGATCAGGTGCAAGGTCCATTTAGTCCAGTATCTTGTTTCCCACAGTTCTAATGATATATTTTGATTCTAATCTATATACAATAAAGTTGAGGAAACATAAAAACAACCAAGTCTGAGAAGGTAAAACAGTTGAGTAGAGTTTGGGAAATCTGGCAGCCACGTGAGCAAATACAAACGGGTGCAAACTGCTATCAAGTCAATAAGAAGCATCGTTTCCCATTTAGTCAATAATTCAGCATGATTTTAACATGGTGACCTAGATATAGCTAAATAGTATAGTGGATATGCATATGCAAGTGGCCACTGTATAAACATATAGAATTGGATGTGAAAATTCTTAGATTTCCTTCAACTCTATTTATGTACCAAGGAAACAGATGGTACTACTACAGGGAAGAGCAAAGAATTCCTTCCAGTTACTCCAACATCCTCATTCCAACAATGCAGGGTTTCTCAACCTTTTCCAATTGGGAACTCCTTCTGGCATTAGAAAGAGATTTTAAACCTCTCTCCCCTATGCTACAACTTGAAAATATATGTTTAAACCCAACTTTAAAAATACTTTATTTACCATACAAACAAATCATTTTTAATAAACGAATGCCACAATGTACTGGCCAATTTTCCTGACCTACGAGTTATGCTAGCAGAGCAATCCTGTACCCCAAATGTGCTGTGTCAGTAATTGTTTTGCTTCTTCTTAATTAAATTGTTGCAACAAGGAAAACACTAAAGATTCCCAAAGAGAGAAGTCCCTCAACCCAACTTTGTTTCACTTGCACTTTTCCAACTCACCCCCCCACCGCCCCGTCCCATGGCAGGACCAAAATATATGCAAAAATTAACTGTTAATGGAGCATTTATTCAAAGGAATGCTTACATTGCAAATATGATAACATTAAAACATCCCCCCCCAATTATCTATAAACCATCAACAATTAATACATATCCAAACACTGCATTAATAACAAGTAATTAAACCACAAATGGGAAACCTGAAATTAATACTCTACAATAATACATTCTTTGCCAAACAAGTTTTGATGTTAGTTCTGTTTGGGCCATGATCATATTTTGTGGCTCTATTTGCTATCCCTGCATTTCCCCATCCTTAGGAAGTTTGAAAAGTAGGAATTCCTCTGATGCAATCAATACCAGTATCTTTTCTAGCTGCTATTGCAACTTGCAGAACAAAACCAAACTGCCTTCCAGTCACCAGCAGTAGTAGCAACAGCAGCAGCAGCAGCATGCCCGCAGCTGCAGAGTACATCCTCCTCTCTCAGGGCCAAAGCAAATATGCTATCATGAGATCGGAGATCAGGTCTCCCAGGGTCTTTTCAAACCTACAAGCAGTCATGCAGAAGGTTGGAAGAATGGGATCAGGACGGTGAAGCTGAGGAGGTGTTTTGTTGTTGTTTTTAAGCCCTTGCCCTACATCATTTTCCTGATCTGAACTGCCCCCCACTCTCCATAAGTTGCTATTTGCCAAGTAGAAGAATACATATTATTCAGGGTACCAGGCTGATCAAGTGACTTCTTAATAGGCTCTGTAAAAAGCAGAATCTGTGATACCATTAAAATTTACTTACAGGGTTTTTGTTTAAAAATAAACTTTGGTGTGGAACACAAATGTTTTTTTTCTTGTAATCCCTTTAAATCCAACCTACAACCCGCTTCTGAGGTTAGGTCATGACCCTCTGTTGTGAAGCACTGCCCTATCAGTTCCTATTTCTGATGGGAAGCGCACTTCCTCTTCCCTTAGCACCCTTCCCACCTCCAATTGCAAGATCAGGTCACCTGGCAGCAGGAGTCGAGAGATCAGACGAAATATGGATCCTGGAACAGCAGGGCCCCCTTGCTTTAACTATCCCAAGTAGAAGAATTATGGGCAGAAGGGAAAGCAACATCTTTTTTTTCAAGGGTCCCTGCTTCTACCTGTAAAAGCTGTAGCACCTCTAATGACTACAACTGAGCATTATTTTTTCAAAGAGTTTAAGGTAGGCCTGCACAACATAAGGCCCGGGGGCCGGATCTGGCCTGCAGTGACTTTTTTTCTGGCCCCAGGAGTGGCTCAAAGTACTGCGGTGCCTGAGGTGAGGTGCAAAATGCCACCTTGCCCCATGGACTTGCTGGAGGTCATATCCCCCTTTCAAAACTGATCTTAGCAATCATTGAAAATGCATGGAGGCAGGGCCGGTGCTAGGGTTTTTTGCGCCCTAGGCGAGATCACCTTCTGGCGCCCACCCCCACCCCCGGCCAATCATATTTCAAACACAGATGTATTATAGGAAGAATGAAAAGCACAGAATTTGAAATCCCCCCCCCCCGCCAGCGCTCATCGGGGCAGCAGCGTTGCCCCCTTTACCGGATGTAACTGGAAGTACTCGACACGCCTGTGTGCGTTGCACACGCACCCAACGCGCACAGATATGTTGAGTATCTCCAGTTCCATCTGGTAAAGGGGGCAACAGGGCGGCACGATGCCACGGACTTTTAGGAAATCGAGCGCGGGGAGGGGAGAGAAGTGCACCCTCCCCTGCCCTTAAAGTTACCCCAGGCCAGTTCCATGCACCTCCCTAATGTGGGCCCATGGAGCAGACTTGCAGGAGCTAGGCAGCCAGGGGAGCCAATGGGATGAGAGGCAGTAGGGATGGGGGGGGACCCTTCTGGGCAGTCTCTCCCCGCAGTGAGCCAGCTGGCTGGGTCCAGGGGGGCTGGGGGGGAGGTGGTGGTGTCTTGCCATGGAGCTGGTGGCCCTTTGGCTACTGCCGGTCACCAGGCACTGCCAGGCTCTCCCGGGGCTGTGGCTGCTGGTTTCTGCAGCCCTCTTGCCTGATGTCTCTGTACCACCCACAACCCTAACCCTACCCCGCCCCCACCAGAGAGGGAGCAGCGGCAGCCCGCTGAGTGTGCGGGGCGGGGGGGCAGCCTTCTTGCAGGCGGCGGCAGCAGCGGCCTCAGCCTCCTCCTTGCAGACCTCTCCTCCGTGGCCGACCAAGCAGGCGCTGCTTTCCGCCCTCCTGCCGCTTGTGCCGGCGGCGTCGCCGTGCGCCCCGCGAGCTCCTCAGCAGGCAACTGCCAGGCTGCTGCTGGGCGGGCGCCACCACCGAGGCCCTCGACTCAGCCGCGGCGGGCTTCCCGTGCTGAGAGTCACTCAGCAGAGCCGGCCCGCTGCTGACAGCGGCTCCGGGGCGCCCAGTGGCCGGTCGGGGCTCCGGGGTGAGGGTGGTCCCCCCCTCCTCCTCCTCCTGCAGCCGCAACTGGCAGGCTGGGCAAAGCAGGGCGCGGGGGCGGGCTGGGGAGCCCCGCCACGCCAGAGGCGTGGCTGGCTGGCTGGCCGGGGTTGCGGGGTGCCCAGCAGCAGCAGCAGCAGGCCGCTGCCCCCGCTGGCTGGCTGGCCTTCGGTGGGAGCCTCCACGCGGGGGGCTCCCTCTGGAGCGGGAGGCGAAGGCGGTCCCCGCAAGGCCTGGACTGCTCTGTCCAGCAGGCGCGGCGCGGCCAGAGAGAGCGAGCTGAGTCCCACCCCGCCCCCGGAGGAGGAGGCGGCGCCTGCTTGCTGCTGCTGCCGCCTCGGGGGCTGGTCGGGGCCTGCTGCTGCTGCCTTGTCCTGCCTTCTTGGCCCCTCGCTCTCCCCCACCAGGCAGGGGCCTGCAGCCTGACCGCTCGGGGTGGGGGGGCGGCAGGCTGGCCAGCGCGGCGCCCCCTCCATTTTGGCGCCCTATGCAACTGCCTAGTTCGCCTTAATGGACGCGCCGGCCCTGCATGGAGGACAGGGAAGAGGAAAGGTTGCCAGGGGCCTCCTCTTACGGTCTCAAGCGGTAACTAATAATTGCTTTCATTAATATTTTTAATAATTTATCTCAGCCCCTGCATAGCAAGTCATGTTTGCTTTCGGCCCACCAGAGTATTTGACTTGTGCACCCCTGGCTTAAGCTAATGTTATAGAGGCATTGTTTCCCATACTTTACATCCATCCATTTCTTCCCACTGTTATTGCTAGTCAAAAAACATGTTTGAAGAATATACTAAAAAACAACAACCTGTAGACAGAGTTGAAAGTGGGATGAGTGTGCACACAACATACAGTAATAGCCAGAGGCGTATCTAGGGAAAATAGCACCTAGGGCAAGCACTGAAATTGCGCCCCCTGTCCAAACATCTGACACCCATCTTTCAGATAACTTTACCATCATATCAGCTCAAAAATACAAATCAAGCTCGTTAATCTTTTAATATTTCAAAAACTATTTAGCAGTGGACATAGCCAGACCAAAAAAAACTGGAAAACTATGAATTTCAGTATGCTGGGGTTCATGAAATACCCCAATACTATGTGGAAGTATACTTCAAAAACTAAACAGAAGTGCCTGTCTAATTCTCTACTATGCATTGTAGCATCACTATTACAAACGTTTTAAAAATCAATGGAGAATTTAACTTTTCCCAGATGCTCTGAAAATAATTAAAGGATATGCAGAGTAAACTGTGTCACTGCTTGGAATTTATTCTAGTATTTCAGAAAGACAGTTAAAATGAGAGAAAGAGAGCAAGAAACTCCCAGTGGGCCTTAATACTAAGGATTTCACACTGATTCAAAGACAAACTCACCATTAATAGTCATATTATTAAGACATCACATTTAACTCACTTATCACAATAAGCAAAATAAGAGCAAATGAATACAATTCTAGCTCATAAGCTTCAGCTCAGTATTCACAAGCCCTGATTCTCTGTACATAGTGCCAAACTAAATATGTGTACAGTGACTTATATTATATATTTAAATAAATTTACCTGTAGCCCCTTTGGGGGGCTTCCTAAAGGCCGTGTGGGGGGGGGGTGTCTCCAAAGGTTTCCCCTCCCCCTTCTGGCCTCTAGGGTCTTGCAGGGACCATTTGAGCATGTGCGGTGGCCATTTTTTAAAATATTTTTTTTTTAAAAAAATGGCCACTGAAAACAAAATGGCCTCTGCGCATGCTCAAATGCCTCTGTGAGGCCTGGCATGGCCCAGGGCCTCACAGAGGCCATTTGAGCATGCATGGTGGCCATTTTGTTTTTGGTGGCCATTTTTTTAAATTTTAAAAATGGCGCCCCCCTTCAATTGGCACCCGGGGCATGTGCCCTGCCTGCCCTACCCTAGAAACGCCCCTGGTAATGGCTCTACCACATCACATTCAGCTTTTCGCAGGGAGGGAATGTTACTCTCTTTAGCATAAGGCCTTTCTACTGCTGACCAAAAAGAAAGGACTATAGTAGAATAATCAAGGCGTAAGCAAAGAATTGCTGCTTGAAACACTTAATGGCAGCCACCAAAGTCCTTTGGACTCTTGCTTTGGCCAAGTCAGATAGAGCAAGATACAAATTAGCAGTGCTCGCACACTAGTCAGAGGCAATTGGGAACAAAAAATGTAGACTTCCTAGGAAGACAGGGCTGTGTATCTTTTCAATGCAAACAGGGCACAAAATTGTTAAATCTCCCATTACTATCCATATTTGACCAGCTCAAACAATGTAATAGATCCAGAGGGATTCAAGGACTCCCAGGGAGTTCAAACCTTGCAAAAGTCCTTGAAGCTTTGCACTTGTGTTAAACTTTAAATTTGGATGATCTGATAAGACTTTAACGCATCTTTGTAAAGCTTATAAAATATGCAGTAATCTCTTCAGAATCTGTAAAGCCTGCAGGCCCTCTAAATCCTTAACTGGGACATTCCTGTTAAGGATTTTACCATGCAGTTCTAATCAGAAAATTGACTACATAAAAATAGCACAGTGAAGTATGGTACTCATATTCTTCCAGTGATTTCCAGAGGAAATGTGCGCAGTATACATACAAATAACAATGAAATAAAACTGACATTTCTATTTGATTTTCTATAAATGTTATATTGAAGCTATATGAAATTATATCTATCTATTGCTTTCTGAAGATTTTGTAATTCTTTCCTTTTAACAGAGACAAACTAAATAAATATAAAGGACCCCTGCTCTTCTTCCTTTACAAGCCCTATTCAGATATTGTATTGTACCTGTGTTCAGATGTCTGTACACTTCTACCAGTTTTTGTGTGAATGACAGTATCTGCATTCATTTTAAAAGTGAACTTGGGTACAGGTCCTTCATATTCATGGTAAAGACAGGAAGTGTACCTGCATTCAATAGAACATGTGAATAACTGTATCTGTATTAGGGATATGCATGAATCGTTTTTTTAAAAATTTGATTTGTGCCCAGATTGAATCACCCCTGATTTGTTTTGTGTCCGAATCTGTCCCTCTAAATCACCCCAGATTTGATTTGGATTTGATCTGATTCAGATCGATTTGGTCCACATATATCAAGGTCCTAGGGGCACCAAATCTGGGTGGTAGGTAGGTCCCCATTGCTGCCACCTACCAGCCAAATTTCAAGGCAGGGGAGCACTTGGTTGATTTTTCATTATTTTTAAAAAAAGTTTTAACCAATTTTGTATATTTCCGCTATCGGAACTAATGGGCATTCAAAACCACCCTATCCTAACCCTAACACGGACCCCCATTTTTCATTTAAAAAAAAAAAAAAAGCTAAAATCTAGCCCTTGTAGAAGTGGAGCTATGGAGCAAAATGCGTGGTCACTATTTTTCAAATCTTTGGATTCTTTGGTGTATAATAGCTTTTCCTCATAATGAATCTCTATGAGGATTCATTGCACACCTTCATTTCTTCTGTTCATTTTGACTGTCATTGGACAGTGCCAACTGTCAACTGCCATGCGCCAACTACCCCCCCTACACACACACACACTTGCAACGCAGTGGGTACTCAGTTTATTTTTCAAAGGATTTTTAAGTGTTTAGATTCTTTGGTGTTTTCATCACAAACCTTCATTTCTCCCCGCAAGCCACTGGGGTACTCAGTTTATATTTTAGGAATTTTTGAGGTGTTTAGACTTTTTGGTATGTAATGAATCCTCACAGGAATTCACTATGAGGAAAGGTTATTAGACACCAAAGAGTCTAAACACTTGAAAAAATTCCTAGAACATAAACTGAGTAGTACCCCACTGCCTTGCGGGTGGGAGTGGGGTGTAGTTGGCACATGGCAGTTGACAGTTGGCACTGTACAAAGACAGTCAAAATGAATAGAAGAAATGAAGGTGTGTAATGAATCCTCATAGGGAGTCATTGAGGAAAAGTTATTGTACACTAAAGAATCTAAATACTTGAAAAATAGTGACCACGCATTTTGCTCCATTATTCCACTTCTACAATGGCTAAGGTTTAGGTTTTTTTTTAACGAAAGAAAGCTGGGAATCTGAAGAAATTAATAGGAGGAATCCATATCTCGAATCAATTCAAATTAGGCGTGATTTGATTTGGGCCTGAGTCTAGCCAATGGACCACAGTGTCTATTTGTTATGTCTCCAAATCACCCGAATAAGCTAGATTCGGGTACAAATCGATTTGTACTCAAATCAATTCACACATCCCTAATCTGTATACACTCTATACAGATTGTATGAGTATTGAACATAATGTGTGAATAGGGTTGTAGTAACAGCCATTGCCTGGGGTGTGTGTGTGCTGCGTAGTTGCAAATGTTGAAGACTGAGCTTTGTTCAGCCTCTTGCTTCTCAGAAATCAGGGCACTGCTTTCTGTTAGATGAAGCAAATAATGTAACTTGTCATGGGCACCAGTCCAAGGACTAGCGACTGAAAATCGCTGATGAAACTTTTAACTGGCAATTTTCCAGGGAGTTGCTGGAATTCAGTAAAGCATTTTGTTGATACTGTGTCAATTAAGAGGTACAATTAGTTATCACTTCTTTAAGATGCATTAGTTCAGTAGTGAGAGCACTGCACTCTATCACTGAAGATGATGGATATGAGATTCATTTATGGGTTGTTTTATTGATCAGGAATAGGAACATAGGAACATAGGAAGCTGCCATATACTGAGTCAGACTATAGGTCCATCTCGCTCACTATTGTCTACACAGACTGGCAGCGGCTTCTCCAAGGCTGCAGGCAGGAATCTCTCTCAGCCCTATCTTGGAGATGCCAGGGAGGGAACCTGGAACTTAGATGCTCTTCCCAGAGCAGCTCCATCCCCTAAGGGGAATATCTTACAGAGCTCACACTTCTAGTCTCCCTTTCGTATGCAACCAGGATGGATCCTGCTTAGCTTAAGGGGACAAGTCATGCTTGCTACCATAAGACCAGCTCTCTTCCCAATATCTCATGGTGCCAGAGATTCAGGGTTATCATGTATGGTTAGGGATATCATGCTTATACTAGCAGATCCCACACAGAGCATCTGTGCAGTAGTACTCTCCCCACAAGCCTTCTGCCACAGTCTCCAGTCCCCAATGCCCGCCCGCTTCCACACACTCCCGCCAGGCTGCTTCTCCCTCCCCCCACTCTCCGGCCATGGTTTATGGCCAGCTTTCCAGTCTCTCCATTGCTCCCCCCCCCGCTTCCGCTCCAGTCCGTTCCCTTTTCCTTCTCCTCTTGCCAGTGCCTCCTCTCCTTTCCTGTTGCCAGGGCCAGTCAGTCCCGCTGGCAGGGCCTCCTCCCGCCTCCTGCTCCAGCAGCCTGGCCAGGCTAGGTCGCTGCCGCCTACTCCTTCCCCGGGTGGGGCAGGGCCAGGGCCAGTTTGTCCCGCTGCCGCCGTCGCCTCCCACCTCCTCCTCCCAGCCCAGGCCACCTCCCGCCTCCTCCTCCCAAGCCCAGGCCTCCTACTCAGGCCGTTTTGTGACCCACTGCCACTGCCATTTTTGTTGCCGGGAGCTCTCACCAATGCTGGGAACTCTCGCAGCATGTTGTGGGAGTTCCGCCGCCAAATTCTAACCAGGCATGGCTGGCTAAGAGAAATGAGTATATAGATGGTTAGGGTGTCACCATCATGGTGTAGTTGCATTAAAGGGTGAATGGAAGCCTGCTCTACAAATGAACATGACATCATTTAAATAGTTACTTACTCCTGTCAGATATGAACCCACCCCACTCCCATCCCCAAAGGTTTCCCCACTATCAGGTAGAAAACATGGCCCAGAGGAGAGCTGCGGAAGTAGAACCAGCAAAAGTAGACATGACTGAATTCATGGAAAATCATTGACAGGAACTAGCAAAGCAATCCCATCAAGGTGACAAATACAAAGGAAAACCAGAGCCTGAGCAGAGCCATGGATCTAGTCCATTTATGGAACACAGCTCATTTATACTTTGAAGTTCTGAGATGAATATGTTCATAACGTATCTGTTGTGCTGGTCAGCTGGAAAGCCATTGTACCATAACTTTGTGTTCTGTTTAGCTCACAGACAGTTAAAAGAGGTTATCACAGCTGACCTTGCCTTAAGGAATTATGTTGTTCTTTGTTGGAATCTGGAAGTGAGAGAACCAAATGCTGTACCACTAATGCACATTTTTTACACATATTTATACTTTCCGATCCAAAGGAGGGGAGGTTATTTCTGAAGCACTAAAACCGTTCATTGCCAAACTACTAGCCCAACTTGTGTACGGTGTACAACTGGGCCCCTATTCCAACTACAAATCACTGGAGATTGTTCAGTCTGAGTTTATAAGAGCTGTACTTATAAGAGCTGTGCTGGACTTAGATGTATTTCTAATGCTGCACTAAGGATAGAACAGGCTTTCAAAGGGTGGAATCCAAAGCACTGGATTTCAATTTTCAACTACTGGCTTAAGATCAATTTCCCCCCTCTGGGGCTGATTCGCCTTGTACTGGCCGACAGATTTCAATCTTCCTGGACACAAGCACTGCTGGCAAAACTCTCATCACTTGGCTTCTCTTTAGAATACTTGTCACTATTAGGATATAATCAAGCCAAGAAGATCCTCAAACAGAGGATCTTGGACATTGAGCGTCAAAATGACCTAGGTGTCATCCCGCAGACCACAGGAGGGTGATATCAGCTGGGAACCAGCCAGTTATTTATCCTCACTCTCTTTACTCAACCATCAGAGAGTGTTCCTTAATAGGAATGTGCACCGAATTGCTTCGCTGCACATCCAAGGGCAGCATGGGGTTTCCTTAAGAGGAGACGGTCAAGTCCTACGTGCCTGTCCTCCAAGCCCCCGCCAGTTCACCAGGACGCTATTGCTAAGAAAAGACTTCCATGCAAATGGCAGCTTGTGCTGCTTGCCCCTCTAAAATGCCATGGGGCGGGGTGGGGCTGGGTCCCCGGCAACCCTCGCGCAGCATCGGGTGTTGGTGCATGCGTCAATGCCATTTGCAGGGCCAGCATGCTGTTGCTGGCCCCGCAAATGGCGCCCACGCATGCATCAATGACATTTATGTACTGATGCCACACAAGGGATTCCGGGGAGGCATCCCATTGCTGTGGCGCAGCATTATAGAGGGGCAAGTGTCATAAGCTGCTGCTGTGTCATAAGCTGCTTCAGTCTGGCCCCCATCGAATCCTTGCCTGGTCCGGTCTGGCAGGTCCACGAACTTTTTAAATTTTTTTAAAAAAATTAAATGTAAAGTAACTACTTGTAGCCCCTTCAGGGGGCTTGCTGTAGCTTTGTGTGTGTGGGGTGTCTGCGAGGGTTCCCTCTGCCCCTGCCGGCCTCCCTCATCACTGCCGCAGCTAGGTAAAGATAGGGCCAAAAAGACTATCTTTACCCGGCCGCGGTAGTGATGAGGGAGGCTGGCGGGGGGAGATGGAACCCTCGTGGACACCTCCCCCCGTGGCTACAGCAAGTCCCCCAAAGGGGCTACAGGTAGTTACTTTACATTTAATTTTTTAAAAAAAACATTCGTGGACCTGCTGGACTGGCGGTTCGGTTCCAGTCCGGACGGAACTGGGGGGAGGGGTTGGTTCGATCACGAACCCACGAACCCCTGGACCGAACCGTCGGACCGCGGACCACCGGACCAGTTCTGCACATCCCTAGTTTGGAGGGAGGACCTGCCCGTCTCCTCTTAAGAGAACACCATGCTGCACTGGCACCAGGGACCTAAAGCATTTTGGCGCCTCTCCAAAGAGGCACCTCCCTATTACTTAGAGCATAATATGATGTCTTACCATTGGCAGTTTTTTATGGGAAATTTCTGAGAATTCCCCTGGCCAGTCAGATCTGCCCAGGTTCAGGTGAGTTTGTGGTTCAGGTGAGTTTGAATCTGACCACTACGTGTTGCTATATTGTCGCTTTTAATAATGACAGTTGTCGTAGTCTTATCACTCCCTTGTTATTACATTACCCAGGCCGAACCGATGAATTTTATGTCACACTTCTCCTTGCAGACAAGAAATCTTCTATTACACACAAGGTTGCTAAATTTTGTGTAGCCACTGTTAAGATCTGTCAACAATTAATTTCTACCCTCTAGATCTTTTCATAAAACATTTACTTTGTTGGTATATTGTATGATAGATTTCATGTCTAAATATTTTATAATTTGTCATGTTTATGTCTGCTCTAAGATCATAATAAAGCTATTCATTCATTCATTCATTCATTTACTCACATCTTTATACAGACTCATCTGATAAAATTCTAGGAACACTCTTTTCATTTAAAGAGCTTTTAGCTCTCATGCATATGCAAAAAGGCTAAAAAATTTGGCAGCAATGCAATCTGAAGATGCAGTAACAGAGATATGCTCGATTTCTTTTCCTGAATACCTTCCCTGCCCAGAAACAATCCAGAAAAGCATAGTCATACACTTACAAACACGGCAATCCTATTTGCACACTGCGGTGCTCCTCCCTCGATATTCAATATAGAAAAGAATATGTGATACATGGCATGCAAACATGTCCAAAGTAGAATGTAACCAGAGATCTATATCAGACACTCTACAATTGTGATAAATAATCACTGAGCATGGGAAAAGCCAAAGTAATAATACCGACAATTTCATCTCACAGTTCTCAAAGACCTAATTCAGTCTCAGAGTGGCTACAAATCTTTTAATAGAAGTTTCCATTAATGTGAGACCTCCACAATTTGAAACATATTTACCTGATTCTGAATATTTATAGTCATCTTCTAGAGTTTCAGGAGAAAAAAACCTCCTTAGGACTGTGCGAAGGCATCTCTGATCCCAGGCATCTGTAACTCGCCCTCCATACGTAATTTCACCTGAAATATTGGTTCTACAGATTATGATTCCATCTTCCATTTCTAACATGATATAATTTTTGCTATTTTCTATGAAGTATATATATTTTACTTTGTTGCCCTGAAGGTTAGTAAAAAGTGGTTATTACACATCTAAAACACTATGAAAATGAAAACACTAGATTACCAAACAAATCATGCATATAATTAAATGACTAATTTTAAGATGTAATTATTGAATCTATGAACTTGAACCAGAATATTTTCTGCCTTATTAATATTTGGTGTGCACATTTAGTCAATTTGCTATTTAATAAAAGAAAAATACATGCAAATAGGCACATTGGTTTGAAATCTGGAAGCAGTGGCCATTGTAGCACCATGTATTCATTTATGACTGATTTCTTTCTCAGTCACAGGCATGCTGCTAGTAGTTTAATAATTAGGGATGTGCACAAATGCATTTTTGTGATTCAACTCGAGTTTGAATTGAATCATCCTGATTCGATTCAATCTCGAATCTGATGACCTTGAATCTGGGGTTGATTAGATTAGAATTTCATTCAATTCAAATCTGAATCAATGCGGCTTAATTTTTAAGGGCTAGGGGACACCAAAGTAGGTTGGGTGCCAACTACCAACCAACCCCCAAAGGGGTGAATTTTAAAGGAATTTTTATGTGTTGTGGTTTCTAAGATTGAAATAACTTTTTCATAGGTTTTCCCTATGAAGAAGTTATTTCAATCCAAGAATCCACACCAAGAAGCAAGGGAGATCACCAGCCAATCAAAGGAACCAACCAGAGTGGCAGAGAAGTTTGGAGGGCTGGCATTGCAAGGACAAAATAGCGACTCGAATCGCTGAATCAATTCACGCTCAAATCTAGGGTGATTAGATTCAATCTTGAATCTGGTCAGTGCCCCCAAGGGTGATTTAATTTGAGATCGAATCACTCAAATTGACCAGATTGGAACAGAACTGTTCAACCATGAATCGGTTTGCACATCCCTATTAAGAATACAGTATGAGCAATTTAGCAAGCCATTCACAAGAATCAGAGGCATATGGAGAGCATGCCAAATCCTAGCAACTGTACTTCACATTGGATTTTGGAATACTGTTTCAGATGACATGCTACACAAAATGGTACTACAACTTACCAGCATCTGCTCAGGTTCTGTGGCAAATCTGATACATTTCTAGACATGCTAGGCTGCACAACTCACCCCCCCCCCACACTACTTGACTACAACTCCCATCATTCCAAGCCACAGCAGCCAAAAGTCAGAGATAATAGGAGTTATAGTCCAACAACAGCTGGAGGGCTGAAGTTGTGCAGCCCTGCTCTAAAGCCTCCAGTCTCTCACAATGCTGATGATATAATTGTCTCTGTGATGCACTGGAGGATTTCCAGGCATACACAGAGTGTTACAAAGTGTGTCCTGGGAACATCCACAGGCTGTATGAAGGTCTTGCTATGCATGCTTGGAAACCATGATACACTGGAGTTCTTGGGAAATATGCAGCAAGGACTCCAAGGCATCATGGGGTTGCTGATGTCATTGGGCCAGTGATATAACAGAATCAATCATGCATACACAGAAAAGTGAAGTGCAGAGATAACCCAAAGCCATCATGGCTGACAATCAGAGTAACCTACCGGTGGCATGCCAGGAAGACATGCCAACACTATGGAGAGCTTCCTCACTACCACTGCAGCTGCGTGGCCTCAGGAGCAAAGCAGGCGGAACAAATTTTGATGGTCTGTACTAGTTCCAGACCATCTTTCTGTTTACCTAAAAATATGTCCCCGAGAGCTGCATGACCCTTAGGGATATATATTTTGGGTGACACAAGGCCCTTCTAGAGGCAGTACCGACCATCACAATTCACTCTCCCCTGCTGCGCGCCCCAGCCTGTGCAGCTAGGAAAGCTCGCTGTAGCGTGGGCACATCATCCCACTGCGTCACTAGTAAGTTGCTCTGGATGTCAACTACTGTGTCTTGCTGCACATATGCAGAGGTACTTCTAGGCTGTTTTGCAACCAAGCCTGTATTGTGCAAGCCATGCCCAATTTCACAATCCATGCAGGAATTCTAGTATACAAGAATTACTTTATCCTGGATAAAATCTTTATCCTGCAAAATCTTTTCAGACCTGTATGAGGATGTACATAATCCAGCAGCCTCCTCCTATCCCTTAAAAATCAGGATGAAAACAGATTTTTATAATCTTCATTCTGTATCCTGACAATTCTCCTAAATTTACATCCAGTTACAAACACAGTGGGAATAATGTGCAATTATTTTAAGACATTTGAAGTACTGCATAAACCATTTTTAAAAGGAAAAAATTATACACCCAAAAAAGTTTGTGCTTTTCTTAGTTGGTAGCAGACATTTATTGAAAAATCACTGTTTGGGATATCTCTCTTCTAAATGATGCTATGGAAGGAATGCAGGTTAAGCTTGAGGGGCTTGAAAACTAAAATAGATGATGGGTTGATGTTAGCTTTGTGGATAAAACTCTTTCTCTCCTGAAAGCTACTGTGAAATGGCCTGAATGGGCTCTGATCCCTTCTGAGAACGAATATCTAATAGATTTATTTAGAGGAGATAAACCAGCAATTAATTATCTTAGCAGATGATGATATGCACAATTTAATCCAACTAGGTAAGTATAATGAATAGTTGTTAATAATGATGTTTTCCTAACCAGTTCTTTTGGGGATGGGGAAATGTGGCCTTTGTGGTTTGTATACTATTGTATTCATCTGAACCCAAGACTAGTTTTCCCCCAAGTTCTTTAATGTTAGAAATCAGGGGGTCATTTAAAATTCAGTCTTCTTGCTTTATATAAATAAGTGTAGAAAGGGGTATTACCTATATTTAACCTCTATTTTTAGGGGGGTCATCTTAAATTCAGAGTTATCTTGTATTTGGGTAAATATGGTATGTTTGCCTATTTGATTTCACAGAGTCCTTGCAAATTAAAAGGTATCTGAATAGTAAAGCAAAAAACCAAAAATTCTGTTGGCTATAATAGAATGATCTGACCAGAGCAAATCCTGTATAGGATCAGGTCTGATTGTTGGTTCAGAAAGATTACAACAATATAATAGGAGGCACCTGAGACACGATACTTAGTGCTGGAAACACAGAACAAAATTACAGTACATTCTACACCAGGGGTGGGGAACCTTGGCCCTCCAGCTGTTTTTGAACTACAACTCCCACCATTCCCAGCCACAATATGTGGCTGGGGATGATGGGAGTAGTAGTTCAACAACAGCTGGAGGGCCAAGGTTCCCCACCCCTGTTTTACAGCATCAACAATTGCTAGGCCACTGTCTTACAACACTATATTCTTATGGTGGATAAGCTCTCTGGTCCTGGGCATTTAGGACTGCTCCTATATATTGTATTCTCCGCACTAGGGTTAGAGATGTCTTTTTTCAGTTCACCAGAATATCTAGGTCTTTCAGGAGCTGCAGAATATACTGAATCTGCTCAGAGAAGTGCTCTTTACTGTTTGTTTGTTTCTTTGTTTGTTTGTTTGAACACATTTGTATACCACCCAGAACTTGCATCACTGGGCAAAATTAAAAATGATAAAACATTAAAATAATTTAAAATTTAACATAATGTTAAACTATTAAAATTGTAAATCTAATTAAAAGCCTGAGTGAACAAATGTGTCTTAACTGCCTTTTTGAAAGTTGTCAGAATTGTCAGGCGAGGCTCTTATTTAAGCAGGGAGCGCATTCCAGAGTCTCATGGGCAACGTCCAAAAAGCGGCAGTTCGGCAAGAGACTTTGCACAGAGAGGAGCTCTGCTTGCGAGCTCCTCTCTGCCTCTTAAATTGAGGGCAGTCTTCGGCCGACAGCAGTCGGCCAGGGTAAGGGGGACTCGGCAGCTGGGAGGGAGGGTGGGCGGTCGGCGGCATCGGCTGCGGGAGCAATTTTTTTTTTAAAGTTACATGGCCTCCGCTCCGCCCCCGGTCCCGGCCTCCGTCTCCCCGGCCTGGCGGGGGCAAGTGCCTGGGCCGATTTGGCCCTTAAAGGTGTGTGTGGGGGGCGTATGGCGGAGGGAGGGGGAATGGCGGCGGGGGGCCAGGAGCGCCATTACTAGCGCCCGTTATTCAACGGGCCAAAATTCACTTGGTTATAACCAGCAGCTTTTATTTTGTCTGGAAACTTAATGAGAGCCAGTGTAGCTCTTTTAGCATAAGAGTAATATGGTCTCTCTGAGATGACCCAGAGACCAACCTGGCTGCCACATTCTTTACCATCTGCAGTTTCCGGACTATGTACAAAGGCAGCCCCACATAGAGCACATTGCAGTAGTCAAGTCTGGAAGTTACCAGCAAACGTGCCACCGTTCTGAGGTCATTTATCTCAAGAAACGGATGCAGCTGGCCTCTCAGTCAAAACTGATAGAAAGCATCTCTGACCACTGCCTCAACCTGAGATACCAGGGAGAGGTTAGGATACAGAAGCACCCCCAGACTGCGTACTTATTTCTTCTGGGGAAGTATGACCCCATCCAGGTGCAGCAGATCAAAATAGTCTCCCGAGTTCTGACCCCAACCAATAAGTACCTCCATTTTATCTGGATTCAGCCTCAGCTTGTTATCCTTCATTCAGCCCATCACAACCTCTAGGCAGGCATTTAGGGAGTTTATGCCTTCTCCTGATGATGTTGACATGGAGAAATAGATTTGGGTGTCATCAGCATGCTGATAACACTCTGCAACAGATCTCCTGATGATCTCTCCCAGCAGTTTCATGTAGATGTTAAACAGCCTTGGAGAAAATATGGAGCCCTGAGGGATACTATATGAAATTTCAGATTTTGACAGTCTCCAAAGGACAGAATCTGAACTATTTCCAAGAGATAGGAGGGGAACCACCACAAGCACCCACCCCCAACCCCCTCAGATGCTTCAGGATACTATGGTTGATAGTACTGAAAGCTGCCGAGTGATCTAAAAGGATCATCAGAGTCACATTCCCTCTGTCAATTCCCAGTTGGAGATCATCCATCAGGCAGTCTCCACCCCATAGCCTGTCTGAAAGCCAGTTTGAAATGGGTCTAGATAATCAGTTTCCTCCACGACTGCCAGGAGCTGGGAGGCCACCACCCTCTCAGTTACCTTGCCCAGCCATGGAAGGTTGGAGACAGGCCTATAGTTGCTTGTCCACATATTGTCTAACAATATGTTATCTCCGAGCAGCTTGTCCACATATTGTCTAACAATAAGTCTTCTAAACGCCATGAGAATGCTACTAACCATCCATATGCTTCTTGTCCCGAGGTTCATTTACTTTGTGGACACTCTTGGAGCTGTATTGCGGCCAAAAGGAAGAACCTTGTATTGTATAGTCCCCTACCATGAATCTCAGGTACTTTCATGTGGCCTTACTTTATTTCCATGTGGAAATGCAGATCTTTCAAACCACTCGTCCTGCACTAATAAGGGAAGAATGCCTTGCAATGTGACTATTCTGAATTTTGTTGTTAAAATGAAGTCGTTCAGCTACCTGAGATCTAGTATGCAGCATATTCCCCCATCCCTCTTTGGTATTTTGAAATATCCGAAATAAAAACCACTTTGAATGTTCTTGCAACCAACTGGTTCTATTGCATCCTTCTCCAGTAAAGTTTTACTTCCTCTATTAGAGTAGGAGTGGGTTGGGTGTGTTTTATGCCTGTAAAGACAGGATTTCTTGCAAATTCTAGTCAGATGTCACAATATTCAACATCCAAGTGTCTGTAGTTGTTTGATGCCATACAGGCGCAAAAACTGCCAGCTGAATGGATGTTCAGCTAGGTTCTAATTGGCTCACCTAGGTGTCAAAGATGTTGTTTGGATGTGTCCTGCTGCTTTAGATGCTCCTTTGATCTCTGTCCAAAACCCTCCCTTTATTGAGGCTGATAGGGACATTTAAATTCCCTTCTGACCGTCTGTAGTTCTGGCACTTTCAACCTGAATTGTAGCTTCTGTAACTTGTGGAGAAGCCTTGTGATGTGCCTAACACTATAAATGTTCTTGCAATGTATCTTGATTTCTTCATTGTCTCTAGCTTCTCATCTGTTAACCAGCTGAAGAGGCCATTTCCATCAAAAGGAAGATTCTTTATTTTTACCTTTATATTGGACTATAATTTAGAGGATGCCAGTCAAGCATGGTGCAATAGTCTTATCACAGTAGTCAGGCCTCTGGATTTGCACTCTGCCAGATGTTTTGCTGTGCTACAGTGTTATTTAGTCACAGCAACTGACTTTGAATATGTCCATCAGGAGAGAGGATCGTCTAGTTAACAGTCCGGAAATCAAGACAAAAACCCCCAACACTATTAATTCTCATTCTCTCTTTTTGCCTTCTGTAACTCCCCACTTTTACCCTAAATAAAGCTTTGAAACTGCACCTACGTCTCCTCATTCTTTCCAATACACCAAACCTGCATAAACTGATACTACCAGGATTGCTCTCCAATTTGAGTTAATTTCCCCACTTTAGCGTAGGCGCAGCATCTCACCCATGTTTCTGTGCAGTTCTGGTAACAAAGGGTAATCTAATTAGAGGCAATGTGAAACACTTTTGCTAAAACATTTTTTAAAAATCTATCATAGCATCAAAGAAAATTGAAGAAAATTAACTGATATGCAAAAACATTCTGAATGGCATCCTGACTAAGGAAGTGAGGGCGCTGGGGGAGGTTGCATCCTCGCAGCTGAAGCCTTCCCCACTTCCATAGCACATGTGCATGGAGGAGAATGATTTTCACTTATTTGTTCTACCTCCAGAAGTGCTCTGTTTCTTCCAAAATATGTCCCCGAGGGTTATGTAGTTGACAGAGACAGATGTTTGGAAGGTACAGAACACTTCGGAAGGCAGAGACGATCAGTGGAAGTCATTTCCCCTCCTGCATGCATGGTGGAAGTGGGGAAGCGCCAGCTGTGTTAGGAGGAACAGCCTCTTGCTGTGTCCTCACTTTGGTATCCAGGATGCTAACCATTATATTAGAAAAGAAGATCATAACTGACATAGGTTTGTAGTCATAGTGATATGAAGAAGGAAAAAGAATGATCAAATTGCAACATGTGCCCTATGCAGACATTCACTTAGGTGCCCGATGATGACAGATTGACCATTGCCCTGTGCAGATGCTCTCTTGGTTCTGTTTGCATGCATGGAGTGGGGAGATTGCAATTGCATTGGCAAACACTGCTCCTCCACACAACCGTCACACTTTGGTCTGAACCTGTGCGAGGAGGCCTGTGTGTGTAGATCCTTGAATGCAAGTGCAAACAGCATGATCCATACTTGCAAAATAAGCATTATATGGATTGTATAGTTGGAGACTACATGTCCGTATCCCTGTGCAGATGTTCCAGCCAACACAAAGAGATTGGGCACAAGGAGATGCTCCCTCCCCCCTCAGTCACAGCCATGGTGATCCCTCCCTCTACACTGACAGTTGGAAACAACTGGGCAAATTAGTATAAATCCAGAGGCTGTTCCTAGTGTTCAAACAGCCATGCTAGTTAAACAAAATCTGTTGCAACCAAATGAAAGCCTATATATTTATTCCAACTACTTAGGGAAGCTCACCAGGCCATCTCACCTTTTGGAAACTAGTTAAACTGCTCTTATTTCAGCAGGAATTCAGAGAACAGGCTGATAGCTGATGTTTAACTGCATTGGGAGTATTTTATTTGCCACTGTCTGCTGTGTAAAATGGTTTGGAGTTGAATTTTAATTCTGGGGTATGATTTTAATTGTAACACTTTTGATTATTGTTCCCTTATTATTTTGTTGTTGCAAGCTATCCTGAAAGCCATGTAGTATAAATATAATTGAGAGAGAGAGAGAGAGAGAGAGAGAGAGAGAGAGAGAGAGAGAGAGATGGTCCTACACAACTCGCCAAAAAAACAACAAAAAACTATGCAAGGCAGCTGCTGAAGTAAAATAAATTAGCTATAAACAAGTGTTTAATAGACATGGGTCAATGAACAAATTTTTACAACTCATACTGACAGAGTACTTTCAGTTGCAATTTGTGCTCACTGAACAGTCTTCACTTAACAAGCAACCTTGAAAGCACTTGTATTCATCTCAAAGAATTTACAGTAATTTTAATCTTCAGCTTGGCAGAGCACAGAGCAGGATATTTGTTGTTTACTCTGAGAAGAGATTTTTAGTCTGTGGCACAGGTAACTAATGGGGGAAATGTAAAATCAGTCCCAAAAGATAGATATGAAAACATGATACTTAAGGTGAACTGAACTGTTCATTTTTGACGGAAACTATGGAAATCCATCAGCAAGTAAAACAGGGTTTAATTCACTCAAACTAGAATGAAATTGTTATCTTAAAGGGGACTGTGTATTGCCTGAACAACAATGAAAAAGAGTCTTTTTCTGTCTTTTAAAACTGGGCATTCTAAGCTTAATATATATTCTGCTCTGCATGGTTTTACATACATTTGTTCCCTTTTCTTAACATTCTTTGTTCTAAAAGAGTGTAATTCAGTCAAAGGGGGTGGGGGGAACCTAGTGGTCAAAAAAGTGCAATGTATGTATATGTAGATCAGATGTGGGTGGTGACGTTCTCCAGATCTGTGCTTATCTGATGTATGTGGTTAAGAACATAAGAACAGCCCTGCTGGATCAGGCACAAGGCCCATCTAGTCCAGCATCCTGTTTCACACAGTGGCCCACCAGATGCCTCTGGGGAGCCCCACAGACAAGAAGTATGCGTATGCCCTCTCTCCTGCTGTTGCTCCTCTGCAACTGGGATCATGCCTCTGAGGCTGGAGACGGCCCACAGCCTCCAGACTAGTAGCCATTGATAGATCTGTCCACCATGCATCTGACTAAGCCCCTTTTAAAGCCATCCAAGCTGGTGGCCATGTTGAAATTGAATGGCTACCTGGTTGTCAGGGGAGAGGGCATGCCATGTGTGCAGCAGGACAGTGGCAGGACTGCCTCAATATTATCTGGTGTTATGATTAAACTGACATTGCATTCAGATGCACTATAAATGATATTTCACATGTGGAAACAAAGCAACTGTTTCTGTTGTACTTTTCCACACAGAGCAGGAGTTCACCTGCCGTAGTGATTCCATGCCTGCTGAGTACAATGTAGAATTGCTGATTGGGGCACAGAGCTGTAATGGTGTTCTGTACTCTTTTTAGCACCCAAAACAAAATTCCTTAAGCTCATCAATAAAGCCAAGGTGAAAACTGAAAAATATATCCTTAATCCTGCTGTTCGCATAACTTATGCTGTTATGCAAGTTCTCTCCGTACATTCCTATTTTACAATGTCAGGAGTTTAGAGTACTTAGCCTCTAGGGACACATATCTAACTACTCCAACATTATGTAATGCAATCTGTGGAGTGACACTGCCATCACAGTGGAGCGGCATTGCAATTATTCAGGCATGTACTTTTTCTAGAGAGCGGTGAAGTGTAAAAATCTATTTCAAACCAAGACATTAGAAGAAGATTCCTGTAATAGTCAGGATTTCTAAGCCCACAAATTTGCAAACAGGCATGGTCAGGTCCCACCCCCTCCCCCACCCCATGACTGTATTTTGAATAAAAAATAATGTGTCATACAATTAAACATTCCATTTAAGAATATTCTTCTTCTTTTGATTGTTTTGGATGATCTTGAACCATAATTTCTGGCTAACTGGAGTTTTGTTTCTGAGGCTCTTCAAATACTAGTAATACACTGTCGTTTCCTATTTTGGGATTCCAAAAAGAACGACAATTGCAAGATGGCACCCCTAAATAACACTGGCTTGCATGGAATGTGAATGAAGGCATCCTTTGGGTCTATATTATATTATCATTTGAAATCCCAAGCTACTTTGTGGAAATAAATTGACTAGGATCCAAAGAAACTGGCAACTAGTCCTGTGTATCCAAGGAGACTTTGGACTTCATTTTTCTGAACAATAGTTTCCTATGCCACATGGCAAGCATATGACATTACATAAAGGGTGTACTGTACTGGTGTTTTTTTTTTTAGGAAGTTAAAAATCCCACTGGGTGGACTCGAGCCCTTGAGCTCATCTGAATAGCACTTTGGGTCATAGCCATTACTTTAATAATTATTTACTGTACAATGGAATAATGTAAACTGATCAGCATTAATTTCACAGCTGTTATTAAATGGTCAGTGTACCGTACCTGTTATATATGTAAGGGCATCCCAGGGTACTTTTCCCTCTTGACAATAAAGATTGAGATTCAGTAAGGCACACTCTCTGTCACTGTCATTAAATTCATAACATATGTTCCAACCAAGAGGTCCAAATTTTTTTCTTTCCTTGAAGTTTAAGACAGCAACAATATAAAATTAGCTTTGTTCAGTTTAACAAACATTACACTGGAGTTGTCTTCTTAGCAATTTTATGATACAATTTTTGGGGTTTCTTTTTATTGAAACAATTATTTGGCTCCTCTGCAATCAACAGAAGTTGTACTGAATTCCATTCATTCATTCATTCATTTATGATATTTCTATACCACCCAAAACTTGCATCTCTGGGCGGTTTACATGAAAATAATTTAAAACATCAAATCAATTGACAATTAACATCATTTTAAACATTAAAAAACATTTACAACATTTAAAACCCAGTATTAAAAATTTAAAACTATAAATCTAATTAAAAAGACTGGGGGAATAAATGTGTCTTCAGTGCCTTTTAAAAAGTTGACAGAGATGGGGAGGCTCTTATTTCAACAGGGAGCAATTCCAAAGTCCAGGGGCAGCAACGGAGAAGGCCCGTCCCTGAGTAGCAACCAGACAAGTGGTCGGCAACTGCAGATGAGCCTCTCCAGATGATCTTAACATGCAGTGAGGCACATGGTGAAGAAGACATTCTCTTAAACACCCAGGGCCCAAGCTGTTTAGGGCTTTATAGGTAATAACCAGCACCTTGTATTTTGCCTGGAAACGTATTTTGCCAGTGTAACTCCTTCAATATGGGAGTAATATGGTCTCTCCTAGATGACCCAGAGACCAGCCTGGCTGCCGCATTCTGGATCAACTGTAGTTTCCGGACTATGTACAAAGGCAGCCCCACATAGGGCACATTGCAATAATCCAGCCTAGAGGTTACCAGTATATGTACCACCGTTTTGAGGTCATTCATCTCAAGAAACAGATGCAGCTAGCATATCAGCCAAAGCCGATAAAAAGCACCTCTGGCCACCACCTCAACCTGGAACACCAGGGAGAGGTTTGGATCCAGGAGCACCTACAGACTGCATACCTCTTCCTTCCAGGGGAGTGTGACCCCATCCAGAACTGGCAGATCAAAATCGGCTCCTGAGTTCCAAACCCACACAATAAGTACCTCCGTCTTATCTGGATTCAGCCTCAGTTTGTTATCCCGCATCCAGCCCATTACTGCCTCCAGGCAGGCATTTAGGGAGGTTATGCCTTCTCCTGATGATATTAACATGGAGAAGTAGATTTGGGTGTCATCAGCATACTGATAACACCCTGCACCAAATTTCCTGATGATCTCTCCCAGTGGTTCATGTAGATGTTAAATAAAATCAGAGACAATATGGAGCCCTGAGAGACACCATAGGAAAGTTCAGTTTCCAAGAAACTGAATCTGTCAACTGGTATCTCTCCATGAGGTAGGCGCGGAACCACTGCAAAGCAGTGCCTCCCACCCTCAGTCCCCTCAGATGGTCCAGAAGGATACTATGGTCAATAGTATTAAAAGTTGCTGAGAGATCCAAAAGGACCAACAGAGTCACACTCCCTCTGTCAATTCCCAATCGAAGATCATCTGTCAGGCCAACCAAGGCAGTCTCCACCCCATAGCCCACCCAAAAGCCAGTTTGAAATGTTTCTAGATGATCAGTTTCCTCAAAGACTGCAAGGAGCTGGGAGGCCACCACCTTCTCAATTACCTTGCCCAGCCATGGAAGCTTGGAGACAGGCCTGTAATTGCTTATCTCTGAGGGATCCAAGGCAGGCTTCTTCAGAAGTGGTCTAATGATTGACTCCTTAAGACAAGGAGGCATCCCGCCTTCCCTCAGAGAAGCATTTATGATCTCTACCAGGCCCCCTACAACAGCTTCCCTGCCAGATATTATAAGCCTTGTCAGGCAAGGATCAAGAGGACAGGAGGTAGGCCACACCATTCCAAGCAACTTGTCCACATCATCAGGGGTCACGAACTGAAACTGATCCAGGGTCATCACATAAGAGGAGCTGCTGGACACCTCAGCATCAGATTCAGTAACAATTGTGGAGTTTGAATCTAAGTCGGCCCACATACAAGAGGTTTTGGCCACAAAAAACTCATTAAAAAGGTCAAGCGAATAATTGTTGGTTCCAAGTACTGATTCAAGGGGGAAGGGGTGCACATTAGCCCCTTCATGACACTGAACAACTCCGTCGGACGTGAACTTGCGGACGTGATACGGGAGGAAAAGAATTGCTTCTTTGCCACATGTATCGCCTTCAAATGCTCTCTGTGTAATAATCTGTCGGATTTGAGTCGAGTCTTTCTCCACTTGTGCTCTAGTCAGCTACCTCACTGCTTCAGCCCCCGTAGTTCTTCCGTATGCCAAGGGGCTAATTTCAAAGAGGGCTGGAGAGGACGCTTAGGAGCGATTGTGTCCACTGCCCTGGTGAGTTGATTATTCCAATTTTCCACCAGAGTGTTGACAGCAGAGCCAACACCTCTGCTAACTTGGCAAAGAGGCACCTTTGAATGTGGTGATTCTCTTTATTTAGCAGGGGGAGAGTAACTGGCCCTATCTACCCCAGCACAGTACCTCCAGTGACTGCTGCTGGTGTCTATCTTATGTTTCTTTTTAGATTGTGAGCCCTTTGGGGACAGGTGTCTATCTTATGTTTCTTTTTAGATTGTGAGCCCTTTGGGGACAGCGATCCATCTTATTTATTATTTTATTTCTCTGTGTAAACCACCCTGAGCCATTTTTGAAAGGGCGGTATAGAAATCAAAATAATAATAATAATAATAATAATAATAATAATAATAATGATAATAATAATAATAATAATATTCCTCCAAGGCTTCCTGGAATCCTATTGGATCTAGTAACCTTCTCGGGCAGACCATCATAATGGGCCCCCCACCCCTGAAGAGGTGGGACGTGGTCGTGAGTCCAACCTTAACCAACGGAGTCTCCACCCATAGAACAGCAGCCTGTTCAGAGTGAAAGACCAGATCAAGCATGTGACCAGCAATATGTGTTGGTCCCGAGACCACTTGGGATAGGCCCATAATTGTCATGGCCAGTTATGAACTCCTGAGCCACCCCGGACAAATTGGTCCCAAAGCACCACAAGCCTGGAAGACTCCAACGCCAAGCCCAAGACCAAGTCCATCAGCTCAGTTAGGGACTTGGTTGGGCAGCGGGGTGATCAGTACACCAACAGAAGTCCCAGTCTATCCCTGGAACCAAAACTTAGGTACACACATTCAATATGGCCAGACACTTCGGCAAGGATCCTGGCAAGGGAGATATTGTTCTTATAGACCACAGCCACTCCACCTCCCTGCCCACATCCCCTTCCCTGCTCCTCAACAGAGTACGCTGGAGGGAGAAGCTGGAACCAGACTGGGCCACCAGGCTCCTCCAACCAAGTCTCTGTAATACATACCAGATCGGCCCCTTCATCCAGAATTAGATCATGAATGATTTCAGACTTATCCTGGGCTGACCTGATATTACAAAGGGGCAAACTGAGGCTCTGTGGGTGGTTGGCATTGCTTTCCAAGGTCAAAGAGCTGGCAGGACAGTCAGAAGGGGAAACAGCAATTACGTTTCTGATCTCCCTTCCCCTGCAATGACCTGCTGACCTGTCATTTAATGGATCATGTCACCCACTGATCTTGTCAACTATCAAACTGTGATAAATTTATCAGGCCAGACAACACATATACCTGCATTAGGAAACTGGATAGGAAAGGGCCCTCTGCTTAAAAAAAAAGGGGGGGGGGAACTTGATTAACGTGCTTGCTTTCTAGTCTGTCATGTTTTCTAGGTACATCTGGTTTCTCCATGAGTAGAGGTATCTGCTACAGATCATCCTTGTCAACTTAGAGGTTGTAATTAAAGGGTAGGGCTCACAGCCACCAGCAGTTTAAAGTCATTAAACTGAATTTGTTCAGCCCCCCTCCCTGGCTGCTTTTAAGGCCCTTCTTAAGACCCACCTGTTTTGCCAGGCGTTTGCCTATTAATTATTATTATTATTAGTAATAATAATAATTGTTATTGATATTGATATTGTTGTTCACCACCGAGAGTCTTTGGAGGAGGCGCTCTATAAGAAATGTTTAATAAATAATAAATAAATTAAAGAATATTCATTACTTTAAAAACCAGAGGTGGGTTGTAAAGTGTAGTCTCCATGCCTTTCAGTCAGGAAACCAACCAACTTATTCTTGTCATTCAGTTTTCATGGACATGAATGCGGGTAGGCAAAGGCTGAGGATGTCCATGAAACTCATTTTGCATTTTGTTTCGAGCTAGAAACAAAATGCAGACAGCTGAAATGTTTTGTTGAAACAGTGTCAACCTGGCTGATTCAATGGAACAAACCTCAAAATGTTTTGAATGTTTTGACCATAGGGAATAATGGGGAAACTCAAAACATCCCATTGCTCCCCATGGGTAGTTCCTATGGACACCAAAGTTTGTTGGGTGGTAGGGAAGATGCGTGCTACCTACCACCCAAAATGGCACTTGAAACGTCAAAACATTTCAAATAGAAATGGGCTTGTTTTGTTCCGAGCTTGAAACAGGCTTTTTATTTAAAGGGTGGGGTTTTTTCCAAGCCTGAGACACTGAAAATGGCCTGTTTTGAATCAAAATGTTTCTATATCGAAACATTTTGCACATCCTTAAGTAAAGACTTGGCTGGAGGATGGTGGCGAAAGAAATCCTCCCTCAAGCCCGGATTACTTGCAAATGAGACAGAGCGGGTGATTTTGGGTCTCTGTGCATGCGTGTGCGCAGAAGCCTGAAATTGCCCGCTCTGTATTATTTGCGAGTAAGCTGGGCTTGAGGGAGGAGCCCTTTCACCGCCGTCTTCCAGTGCCCAACCTCACCTCCTGTGATGGTTTAGGAGGCGGGCGGAGCCTCCGCCGCTAGACAGCGGCATTTATAAAAGTAAAAGACAAAAATGTTTCTCTCCTCCACCCCAAGCCCCCTTACTCTTGTCCCTGGGGCAGCAAATCTTTATCTGCCTATGGGCAGCCAAAAGATTAATCTGCCCCAATCCTAATCCATTAGAAATTGAACCTCTGACCAGAACTGCCTTGTCTAAAACCTGTATATTTCTACAATATGTTTACTGCCCAACACATCAGTGATAAAAAGGCAAAATTTGTAGATTATAAGTTTATTTCCCTCTCCTCGCTTGCAACATGTCCTATGAATTAAACCATTAAGATATGCAAGAAAATTGTTTTTGAATAGGAATTAAATTTTCTGCCCTGAGAAACAGATGATAACACTTGTTCCTTTACATTTGTTATACACATGACATTAACATAGCATTTTTTGGTATAATTTTTTTGGTACTCTTAAATTTATTATCTTAACACTTATAAAGACTGCATTTTTACAGCTTTCATGTCAAAAACTAGTGCTTAGAGAAGTTTTGAAGAAAATACTGTTGTGACATAAAGATTATAATAAAATGGAATAGCCCCATGTTGTACACTGCTGCATAGCTCCTTGGAGAAAGGGTGGGATGCAAATATATTAGATAAATACACAAAGAAATACAGAACATTTTTCGGAACAGGTATTATGCCAACTATTTCTCTTTATATTTTTTAGAATTATAAGAGGTACCTGAATGATTGCATGGAAGAAGCAAATGCCAAAAATGATTTTTCTCCATATTTTTCCTAGGATATTTTCTTCAAAAAATGTAGCTGTCATTTCTGTGAATGCTCGCCTGATGTTTGCCCGTAGACCTTTCGGAGGTTCATTGGTTACCTAAATATAGATATACACATCCCAGATTGAGCCATAAACACCTCTACTGACAAATTTGCCCACAGCACCAGAATATTTCTACAGTGCTTCCATAACATTATGATCTGTAATGCCACTAAGAAACCGTGACCACTATGCCCCACTGCATTTATTTACTTATACAGGCATAGGATTGGGCTATATTGGTTTGTCTTCCTTACTGTGTTGCTAAGTTAATACATGAATTAGTAGCTATCTGTATGCAAATTGTATTTTCTACACTGAGGCAAGCTTCCAGCTTTTAACCAAGTTAATATGCTGATTGCTTGCCCCAGGAAGCATATGGAAATAAAAAGCTATATTATGAAAATAAGGAAATCTGGAGCAGAAAGAAATTGGAAAATAAATCTGCTTACACAGGAGATATAAAATGAGAAACAAATAGGCAAGTAGGGTGATTAAAGAAGAACTCATAGCATAGAGCAGGCTACTTACAGTTTTACTTAAAAATGATATTTTAAAGCTTTGATATCTTGCCTTGACAGAAGACTGCCCTACTGAGCAAAAAAGAATTCTAGCCACAGGTAGCATTACTAAATCTACAGAGGTGATAATTCATGGTAAGAAAGGTTTTTCTCACAGAACCATGATTTTCTGAAGAACCGCAAGGGCATATTTAAGTAATGAAGCAGAAAGTATTTCATAGACACATCTTTCATGGAGATGCACATTTCACCAACACATTCAGAATGACTGAAAAAGAAGTGATATTGTACAGAGGCATCCTCCAAGTGTACAAAAAGGAACATGGGTTAACAGTTGCTACTGTGTATTCAGAACTTTAATGTGATTTGCTCAGTTGTACAGAGATCCATACATCTGAAAAAGCAAAATTAGTTCTTATGCATACATTTTATTCTGTTCAGTGAAAGGAAAGCACTTAAAAGGGATTCAAAAATTTGCCTTTCTTAGGTAGCAACAGCAGCAAAGCAGTGGGATAAGAGACTTTGCCATACGCCTCCCTGTTCCAAGGTTTTCCCTCTTACACCTGAGAAGCCAGCAAGCCTGGTGAGTAGCTGAGACTGCGCCTGCCTCCTAGCCAAGAATTTGTCTTCAATGCCTTATGAGCATGATTGCAGCTGGGTTATAAAAATCTTGCCAATGCCAGAGGCATTACGCTTTTTGGGATCTTGGGTAGGATTTGGACCTTGGGGTTTTGGTAGTCTTCTCATTGAAAGTTTTGACTCACTGTGCAGCAGCTGTGAAAAAGGCAAATTTCATGCTAGGGATACATAGAAAAGGATTGAAACAAAAACTGCTAATATTACAACGCCTTTACACAAAACCTTGGTGTGGCCACATTTGGAGTACTCTGTACAGTTCTGGTCACCATATCTCAAAAAGGACTTTATAAAACTGGAAAAGGTGCAGAAGAGGGCAATCAAGATGACTGGGGCCTAGAGCACCTTCCTTATGAGGCAAAGATATAACATCTGGGGCTTTTTAGTTTAGAGAAAAGGTGACTAAGATGAGACATGATAGAGGTTTTTAAAATTATGCAAGGTGTGGAGAGGGAGAATTTTTTTCTCCCTCTCCCACAGCACTAGTACCAGAGATCATGCCATGAAACACATCACCAAGAATTTTAGGACTGACAAAAGGTAGTACTTTTTCACAAAGTGCATAATTAATCCATGGAATTCTCTGCCATGGGATGTAGTGATAGTCACCAGCATGAATGGTTTTTCAAAGGGCTTAGACAAATTCATGGTGGACAAGTATATCAATAGCTACTAGTCTTGATAGCTATAAGCTACTTCCAAGCTCAGAGGCAGGATGCAGGGGAACAACAGCAGGAGAGAGGTCATGCTTTATCTCTTGACTGTGGGCTTCCTAGAGGTGGACCACTGTGGGAAACAGGATGCTGGATGACAACAACAACAACAACAACAACTACTACTACTACTACTACTACTACTACTTATTCGCTATTCCGCCCTTCCAAAAATGGCTCAGGGCAGTTTACGCAAAGAAACAACAAACAAATAAGATGGAACCCTGTCCCCAAATGGCTCACAATCCAAAAAGAAACATGATAGATACCATCAACAGTCACTGGAGGTAGTGTGCTGGGGGTGGATAGGCCAGTTACTCTCCCCCTGCTAAATAAAGAGAATCACCACATTAAAAGGTGCCTCTTTGCCAAGTTAGTAGGGACTAGATAGGTCCAAGTTAGCAGGACTAGACAGGTCTTGGGCCTGATTCGGCAGGGCTGTCCTTATGTTCATTCCACATCTTCTCTCCATTGTGAACACTGCCCATTTATTCCTACTCCTGGCCCTGCTTTCCGTCTATCTAGTTACCAATCCATAAATGGCCTGTCCCCTTATTCCATGACTGAGAAGTTTACTCAAGAGCGTTTGATGAGAAATGTTTCAAAACATTTTTAAAAGTCCAAGTTATGTTTAATTTGGGCCGCTGCATCTCAAAAAGGACATTAGAGAACTTGAAAACAACAAAGAAAAAGACAACCAAAAATATCAGGTGGTTTTCCATACATGGAGAAGCTATAACATTTTGGGCTATTTAGTTTAGAAAAAGGGTAAGGGAAGATATGGTAGAACTTCTGAACTGCCTTCAAGGACAGCCCCACATAGAGAGCACTGCAGTAGTCCAATCTGGATGTCACCAAAGCATGAGTAACTGAGGTCAGTTCTAACTTTTCCAAGTATAGCCAAAAGTGGTGTACCAGCCATAGCTGGTAAAAGGCACTTCTGCACATCGCTGCCACCTGCATCTCCAAAGACAACACCTCCAAGGGGCAAACTTTGTCTTTCAGAGGAGTGTGATCCCATCCCATTACCTCACCACTTGGGTAATCAGTTTTTCTCTCTCTTTTAATTTATCTGTTGACTTGCCAGTTATTTATTTTGGTTTTTGATGCTAGAGAATGTATACATATGAGGCATTTCTTGCCTTTATTGTTATTTTTATTATTGTTACAAAAACATTATTTATTTTTGATATTGTTATTTATTATTATTTTTGATATTGTTATTTATTTATAGATTGTTATTTATTATTTATTTATTTATTTTTATTTTTGTTTTAATATTGTTGTCTTATCCTTATTGGTAACTGCTTTACATCTTCTTTTGAAAAGAACACCAGGGTATAAATACATGGAATGAATACAGGAGAGAAATATATGGCATATAGCAAACTAGCTCCTGACTGTCTTCCCCTTTCATTGGATGAGCAGTAAAGAACTACATATTTGGAAAGGCTTGAGTGATTATGTAGCAGTAGAGGGTGTGGATGAAACGTGTGTGTGTGTGTGTGTGTGCGCACACACACACATACACATACACACACCTTCTCAGGTGGCCCTGAGTAGGAGATTATATGAAGATTCTGGCCATCCATTCAAAATCTGCTGCTACTGCTGAAAAGGAAAGGGGAAGGAAGACCTATTCCATGCCATACAGGCTGTGGTCCACAGAGAGATCCTGGATACATGAGTCACTATTAGCCACGCTGTGATATGGAAATTGCAGTTTTCATGCAAATTATATATATTAATGAGATATGCAATTGCATGAGCCTACAAACCTTCTGCACAGTCTGTAACCTACATGATTTGTCTCCACCCTTGCTGAATTATTTATCAGCATGGAAATCCATCTTGTTTGGTGGTCTGGAAGGAGCCTGCAGCCTATGCAGAAACCATGGATGCTCTCATAGGCATTTTATGTATGGCCATGATATTTCATAGGAAACATGACTGAGGAAGCATGACTGAATAAAATGTGGATGCTATTGAAATGCTAGAAGAAGATGTACCAGCTATTTAGCTGGAGATTTCAAAACCAAGGAAACAGCCACAAGATGCAGCAACACAGGAATAGATGGCAAATGCTAAAGGCATTTTCACATATGACACTAAAATTGCTATTTACATTTTCCTTGTCTGTAATGTCAATGTCTGTAAAAACAACTGGAAAGAACACACATTGAACTTTGACACTCTTCCACTTTCAGTCCCACTTTAACAATATCCATATATGTACACAAATACTGTGAAAGAGGAACAGAAGTGCTTCGCAGAGTGTTGCATAAACAGTGTTTTGTGTGACAATGTCTTTAGTATCAAAGCTGAAAAAAATACTTTCAAGGGCAAAGAAGGGAAAGTCAAAGATAAAACTATGGAAAAGGAGGAGAGGGCTCTTGTTCAGGTGCCTTCCTATCCCAACATAACCCTGCCAATGTCCTTTGCTCCTCCAGCTCTATCACTCACCAAAGCTCTATCACTGGCCAAAATCTTCTGATCTCTTAAATGATTCCATTCATTCACCTTTGCTGCCCTATTCTCCCCTATACCCAGAACCTAACAAGATGCCACCTCTCTACCCCAGCTCAAAACTATTTAATCCTCATCATTAACTAAAAGGAAGCCCAAGGAACTGTATCTATATTTGCATACATTCATCCCATTATTCTTGCCTCTCTATTTTTTCTCTACCCCCGCCCCCCGCCGCACCCCACATGCACTCCACCCCTTAAAATATAGACTGTAAGGTCCACAGAGCAAGGTCTTTCTTGATATATGTTGATCTGAAAGTTAAAAAACCAACGACAACTGAATGTCAGTAAAAGTAGATTATGTGAAGCTAATCTGAGTGCTCAGATGGAAGTTCTAGTAGCTCTTCTAGCCGGAGATGAGATGAAGCAACTTCAGAGATAGCAGGGGCATAGTACTGTATAGAATGGTTGGAGTGGGCCCAGGGACAAAAAGTAAAGATGGGCCCCTGCTGCCTCCTTCAGAGATGTACAAGGGGGAGAGCAAAGAGCAAACTGGAACCCAGGCAGCAGCCCCGCTCCTTCAGGGGCCCAGAGACATGCCTCCCCGCCCCCTTGTTCAATTGTCATTATGACCCTGAGAGACAGCTAATTGTTGCCTCAGTGAACTTGACAACTATGCTCTGGATCTTGGTGATCTTTTCCACTGAACTTGCACTTCCCATTTTATTTAGGATTTCAAAAGATCCTACCTTGACAGAATTCTGAAGGACAGTGACAGGGAAGGTATCGCATGGCATGGAACTCAAATAGAGTCGAAAGTCTTCATGGATGGAGACATCTGAAAAAACAGAACTTTGTAGTCAGAACTGTTTAAAGTAAATTATGTTTTGTAATAAAAAGAGCCTTTATATCATTTGCAGGAGCAAACTTTATTTTTTAAATGCTATAAGCACAATCCACCAGCATTCCTAGTTGTTGTTTCAGTAGTTGTGCCTGGAACAGGCTTTGCTGGATTGTGCCCCAGAGCTCTACAGTTACATTTATCACTTAATTTCTCCAGTAATATTCTCAAGGAGGAATTATAATAACACTATGCCTTTAATTTGTAGGTGATCAATGGGAAAAGATTGAAAACACAAGCAAGCTTAGAAAAAAAAACAACCAAAATGAGATTCAAGATTATGAATCTGGAGAAAATGGTGAAATTCTGATAAATTATTTATTATTTATCATTTAACATATTTTTACACCGCCCCCAACTTATGTCTCTGGGCGGTTTACAGCAAAGTAAAAAGAGAAAAGTAAAACATTATTTTAAAAACAACAAAAAGTTAAAATGTTTCAATTTAAAATTCTTAAAACAATATTTTAAAACAGTATTAAAACTATTAAATGACATATAATACAAGTCTAAGACAGTAATATTACTGAAACAGAAAGACAGAATGGATGGTGGTATATAAAATCATACGTATATTTGAAAAGTGGCACAGCAGCAAGATACACCAGTACAATTTTGGGCTGCATAATTGGAAGATGACTGTTTCTTTCAATCAAAAACCTGTGAAATCAAGAGCGAATAGCATAATGGCTAGGGGCCACACTACATGTGACAGGGCAGGTATGTATTTTACCTATGTATCTGTCCCATTCACATATGAAGTGTGGTTGGGTGGGGAGTCTATTCTTAACTCAAACAGGAATGCTCAGGGGGAAGGGTGGGGGAAGTTGGCAACTTCCTGCCCAGCTGCTGATGGTGGAGCACTTTCTTGCTGCATTGCTGAATGTTTCCATCTGCTCCACCCCCTCTGTAGGTACCACCAGTCCCTCCATAAGAGGACAGGTGGTGTGAGCCCTTGGCACGAGCCTAAGGGTGAGAGTGCAAGGGCTCTTGCTATTGTGGCTCTCAGCAATGTGGGGGACAGCTAAGGAATGAATGGCACTCATGAGAGATGAAAAGCACTCCCCCTACCTGCTTGGGGTTTTAGCAGCTGCATGGAGCCTAACAGATTAGCTGATTAGCCCCGCCCCTGGAACACAATTGCTGGTACTGGTTGTAACCAGTGGGGACAAAAATATTAGAAGGGGTGGAGTTAATCTGGAACATTGGCTCTGTTTTAATAGGAGGGAGTTTTTATGTCTTGTCACTATTAAGGTGTAGCTCTTCACAATATGTCAATGGGGTTACTTTGGAGGATGCCCTTCCAATTGAGGTGGTCCTTGGCAGAGGGTGATATGGTGGTGGGAGTGGGACATGCCAGGTGAGTGGAAGGTACACTGGCTATATCAAAGTCATCACACCCTCTGGTCCTTCTCACATCCAAGGAGATCCCAGAAACACTCTCAGCAACTCACCATGCCTGAAGTTGGTGCTGTTAAATGCCAGGTCCATAAATACAAAGACCACAGCCATCCAGGAGGTTATCCTGGATGATATTATCCAGGATGATATCCTGGATGACATACTGACCTGGAATGTATTAAGTAGACCTGTTTGGATGACGGGGGCATTATCTAGACCCATTTCAAACTGGCTTTAGAGTGGGCTATGGGGTTGAGTCTGCCTTGGTCGGCCTGATGGATGACCTTTACCGGGGAATCGACAGAGGGAGTGTGACTCGGTTGGTTTTTTTTAATCTCTCGGCGGCGTTCGATACCATCGACCATGGTATCCTTCTGGATCGCCTGGGGGAATAGGGGATAGGAGGCACTGCTTTGCAGTGGTTCCGCTCCTATCTCTCAGGCAGATTCCAGATGGTTGAGCTTGGTGACAGTTCCTCTTTAAAATGAGAGCTATTATATGGAGTGCCTCAGGGCTTCATTTTGTCACCAATGCCTTTTAATATTTACATGAAACTGCTGGGTGAGGTCATCAGGAGATTTGGTGCAGGGTGTTATCAGTATGCTGATGACACCCAAATCTATTTCTCCTTATCATCATCATCTTCATCAGGAAACAGCATTCACTCCCTAAATGCCTGCCTACAGGCAGTAATGGGCTGGATGAGGGATAACAAATTGAAGCTGAATCCAAGAAAGATGGAGGTGCTCATTGTGGGAGATTGGAATTTAAGGGATGAGTTAGATCTTCCTGTACTGGATGGGGTTACACTCCCCCAGAAGGAACAAGTACGCAGCTTGGGACTGCTCTTGGATCCAGGCCTCACCATGGTATCTCAGGTGGAGGCTATGGCCAGGAGCACTTTCTATCAGCTTTGGCTGATTCGACAGCTGCGTCCATTCCTTGAAGAGAACGATCTCAAAACAGTGGTGCATCAGCTGGTAACCTCCAGGCTTGACTACTGCAATGCGCTCTACGTGGGGCTGCCTTTGTACATAGTTCGGAAACTTCAGTTAGTCCAAAATGCGGCAGCCAGATTGGTCTCTGGGGTAACCCGGAGAGACCATATTATGCCTGTCTTAAAACAGCTGCACTGGCTGCCAATATGTTTCCGGGCAAAATACAAAGTGCTGGTTATTACCTTTAAAGCCCTGAATGGCTCGGGGCTGGGTTACCTTAGAGAGCGCCTTCTTTGGTATGATCCCCATAACTCGTTGAGGTAATCTGGAGAGGTCCGTCTCCAGTTGCCACCGGTATGTCTGGTGGCGACTCGGAACTGGGCCTTTTCTGCAGCTGCTCCTGGTCTATGGAATGCACTCCCGGCAGATATCCGCAGTTTAGACTCACTGTCGGCCTTTAAGAGAGCCCTAAAAACCTATTTACTTGGCCTGGCCTTCCAAGGCTTATAAAGTATTGTTTTTTTAAAAAGTATTTTAATTGGTTTTAAATAGTTTTAATCATTTTTAAATTGTTTTTATATTGTTTTAGCATTGTTTTAATTGTGAGTTTTATGTCTTTTTAAAAGTTATTGTACATCGCCCAGAGCCTCTGGATGGGCGGTTTATAAATGTAATAAATAAATAAATAAATAAATAAATAAATAAATAAATAAATAAATAAATATAAAATGTAAATCTCTACCAGCTGTGCTCACCAGGTTTCCGGGTGCAGCATCAGCCAAGGCAGGGTGGGCAGGGAGGTGGGGTTCCTCCCCATTCATGGGAGCTGATCCCCCTCACCAGATGCATTGTCTGATATTCTGACCAGTTTGAGTGCCTGCACGCAATGATGGGACCACAATACAATGTTGGGATTCTGTCGGTATTCCGCACAGCCCGCTGTCTAACAGTCTCCATGCCTGAGCTGCTTGAGGTGGTCTCAGATGTTGCGTTGAGGACCCAGAGGTTGTTAGTCTTGGGGGACTTTAACATCCATGCTGATGCTGCCTTGTCCGGTGCATCTCAGGACTTCATGTCCGCCATGACAAGCATGGGCTTGTCTCAACTTATTTTTTGGTCCCATATATGTGACAAGCCATATGCTCAACTTGGTCTTTGGGTCAGTGGTGGACAGTGGTGCTCCATGGATAGTCCAGGAGGCCTTGCTAACTGGGCAAAGAGGCACCTTTTTAACGTGGTGTTTCTCTTTATTTAGCGGGGGGGGAGTAACTGGGCCTATCCATCCCCAGCATAATACCTCCAGTGACTGTTGCTGGTGTCTATCTTACATTTCTTTTCAGACTGTGAGCCCTTCGGGGAGAGGGATCCATCTTATTTATTTATTATTTCTCTATGTAAACCTCTTTGGAAACTTTTGTTGAAAAGCGGTACATAAATATTTGTTGTTGTTGTTGTTAATACTGTTGTCATGGATGGATTGCTGTCTGGTGAAGATTGGACTGAGGATGGACCCAATACACCTCTGCAGGGGTAGGGGACCAGCTAGGATGGCCCGCCCTCAGAGGCTTATGGATCCTAATGGATTTTGTGCTGAGAGAGTGGGTGATCCTGTTGATGCCTTGATCTTCCTCTGAGATGGAGATGGGTCAGGTGATTATGAGGAGATGGGTCAGGTGATTGACACGGTCTCACCTAGGTGCCCTCTCCTGACCCATTGAGTCCAAGCGACTCCCTGGTACACAGGTGAGTTGTGGACAGTGAAGCAGACTGGTGGACGACTTGAGCACTGTTGGTGGAAAACTCAGAATGACTGTGACCGAACACAAGCTAGAGCCCATATTAGGACCTATTCTCTGGCAGTGATGGCAGTGAAGAAATCCCACTTTTCTGCCACCATCTGCTCAATGTCATCCAGCGGAGGTTTTTTGGGTGGTTTGGGGCCTCCTATGTGAGGGCCCAAAGACCATCAAACAGAATCCCAGGCAGTCTGCTGTGATCAATTTGCCTTACTTTTTGCGGATAAAATTGCTTGTATCCATTCTGACTTGGATGCTAAGATTTCTGTAGCACTAGAACTGGATGTTGCCAATTCACCATCTGGTCTTGTTATATTTGATGGTTTTCAGATTGTGTTGCCTGAGGAGGTGGATAAGCTGCTTGGAAGTCTGTGTCTGAGGCCCACCATGTGAATGCTCGACCCTTGCCCTTCATGGTTGGTAAAGACTGCTAGGGAGAGATTGGGTCCATGGGTTGTGTGGATGGAGAGGGGGCAGATTTCATTCACCTTCCCTGTATGCTTCTTTGCATGTAAATATTAGACCCCTCACATTTCTGCTTTATATGTGAATAGAGCTGGCATGTGGACAGTGGTTCCATTATATCTAGTATGGCCCTAAGATACTAAGCTGATTCAAACCTTGCCTCTGCTATATTCTCACTAGAGAAGACCTTAGATAACCCACTTTTATCTCAGTCTCAACCCTGCAACTGCCATACAGGGAAAAAATAGTGGTGATTTGCTTTAAAGAGCAGTTAAAAGAATAACTAAGATAATGCATAAGAAGTGCTTCAAATACTCTAAAGATCTATAAATGCTTATGATGATAATAATTATTAAATTGTAATAATGAACAAGAACTGCAATACTTGGAATAAGTATTTTCTGGCTTGATGAACAGTTTTAAAATCCTGCTATTTCTTTTCCCTCCACCCTTTTTAGCCAACTTTCTGAAGGAAAGAAGGCTTATGAGACCACCATGTACGTGGGTCCTCCTGTACCCTTGAATAACCTTTGCCTTTACAGTCTGATATAAACCAAATTCACAGTAGGGATGTGCACGGACCGGTCCAGCGGTCTGGCACCGAGGGGGGTCTCCCTTTAAGGGCAGGGGGGGTAGAACTTACCCCTCCCGCCGCTCTTCGCCCTCCGGCGCTGTCGTTTAGAATGAAGCTTTTGGGGTGGCAGCGTTCGTCGCTGCCGCTCCTGCCCCCGTTGCTGTTAGTAAAGCCTTCGTAAGAGCTCTTAGAGAAGCACACATGTGCGCGCGCCTGTCGCCGCCGTGCGAACATGCGTGCTTCTCTAAGAGCTCTTACGAAGGCTTTACTAACAACGACGGGGGCAGGGGCGGCAGCAACGAACGCTGCCACCCCAAAAACTTCGTTCTAAATGACAGCGCCGGAGGGGGAAGAGCGGCGGGAGGGGTAAGTTCTACCCCCCCCCGCCCTTAAAGGGAGACCCCCCCTCGGTGCCGGTCCGGACCATGCACATCCCTAATTCACAGCACATGGTAGGAGGTCCAAGGAGACCTATATAGCCCCATATGGCCACCATGTTGTTTCAAGATGGCAGTCATACAAATTATAGGCAACAGCCCTTTGCAATCAATGTACTGATAGCTGGATACAAACCAAAATAACAGAAGATAGGAAGGCGGGTATAGCGGACCCTGTCAAGGGTTTTTGTTTTTTGCCAATCTGCTAGCTTGTTTCAAGAAGGCAGCCACTCAAACTATAAGCAACAACCCTTTCTATCTGACTGTGCTGACAGTCAGATACAAACCAAATTCATAGCAAATGGGAGGAGGTCTTAGGAAAGAGTCACCATGTTAACAGAAGTGGAAAATAGGTTCCATTAGTTCTTAGAACTTATTTGTTCTTACATTTTTGAAAGGGCTTTACCTTCTATGAAGGTCAGTGTGCCTAAGGGGGAAAAGAAACTACATACTTGGCTCTGTAAATGTTTTGATAAGCTCCTCCATTGCTAACATCCATGAAACTGCCAGATGACAGTTCTGCAGGAAAATCCAATTTCCTGTTTTCATTGCATCCTTAATCATTTTTTCTGCAATAGGTCCTTGTCCTTGTCCTAAAGAAATTGACTGCACTCTGAAAGACAGGAGTATATTTTGTCAACATTCATATACCTATATTTTAGATACATTACTTAAACAGTTCGGAATTGTTATATCTATACTTATTAAGGTCATTCTCACGACCTCACGCTGCCACTAGGGATGTCTGCGGGGAAGGCAGGTCTGCTGGGGAAGTCTGTGGGGAAGGCCTGCCTTCCCCAGCTGATGAACCTCATCATCTTTGCCTTCGTCATGTGCGAAGAAGGCAAAAGCTGAGAGCAGTAGAACTTCCCCTTCCTGCATCCCTTATTAGAGCAGCTGCCATGCTTGGCACGGCCACTCTTTCCCCCAGGCTCGTTGGTGGAAAAGGTGGCAGGCCAGGCAGAAGCCTTTTTACCAAGGAGTTCACACAATCACGTACCGAGATAAAATGAACCACAAGTAAAACACTGGTTAAAAGGTTGGCCTACCCTCTTCTGGAGCAGTCAGGAGCCCTCTCCTGATGACATGAGCTGCCTGTGGTAACCCAGGCAGATCATGTCATGAGAACAGTCTCATTATGTTGCTACCCAGTGTGGATTTGAGGTTGTACTGCCTTTTAAATATCAATTGTATTGTCTATCCACCAAATACATGTCCCATTCAAGGTTGGCTTAAGTTACCTGTAATTTTTTTAATAAATGTAAGACATGTTTACATAAGCTTCCACCTTCACTGTTAAGAACATGTGCAGACCTTTGAAATGTTATAGTGGAAAATTCCTCAGGCTAGAGATGTGACTTTTCATTGTCAAGTGAACTACTATTCAAAAATTGCTACGATACTTTTTCCCCTAAGAGCATGATTTTTAAGGTAGATCTCATGTCATTGCCCTATGAATGCTGTGAGCTGTTTATCTAAGTGCCTAAAGTGGAAGGGCAATGAAAAGACAAAGGCAATGTACAGGTTTTTTCTAGACTTCCATGTGGTTTTGATATCAAAAAGCAAACTGACTTCTGTTAACTCATGGCATGACAAAAGGAAAAGCCACATGGCTAAAATTACCCTCCAAAACCAGCACTTAGTAACAGAGGGCTAGCTGGGATCATGCAGTTAGCAAGAAGATAACAATGTTTGGGGGGTGGGAATGGGGTGGGGTGGAAAGAGAAGCTGCTAACAAGGGCAACAAACAGGTTGTGAATTGTAGCCCCCCTCCCAAGTGATTCTTTCCCTGTAGGGGGGTGGCATTTTAGACCCCTCAAAAGTACCAATCTTGCACTGAATGTTAATAGATCTGAACATCTGGCATGTCCACATCATTGATATGTACTGTATGGGGCAAGATTTAGTTGCACTGTAGCTTTTTTTTCCCCACAAGAGAAAAGGGCAGGCCTTTTTAAGAAATGCATTTAATAAAGATGTGGGACTAAGATGCTGATATCTGCAAACTTACCACTATATGACTTTATTACTTTTCCCCAATTGTTTTAATTAGCATTTTACACAATAGAATGTTTTGAAAAACCATCATGTCATACCTTATTTCCATAACATCAAAACAAGGCAGTATATTCAAATATCATATACTATAAAAGTCATTTATCTCCTCATATCATATTCAAACAGAGATTCCAATTAATGACAACATCATAACTCTTAAATCCCAAATGTTGGCTTCATAAACCATTGATAGTGATTATAACTGGATATGCATTTTCTCCAACAAAACCCACCAGTTTCATTTTAACTAATTTAAAAAAAACATAAATCAAAAGTGAGAATAGGATCTTGCCACTCAAACCTAATACGTTTTTGGTAGCAAATAATCACTGAAGAATAATCATGACAGGAATTTTAAAAAATAAATAACCATGACAGGCATTTTTTAAATAAAGGTATCTTGCAAGATAGCCTTCTAAAAATCTTCTACCTCCAGAACAGAACAGACAACCATCCATGTATATATGCAGTCTCTGGACATAGTTCGGTATCTTTTAGAATACTGAATAAAACAGAGCTGGATGTGTACTTTCAATTTTATACCAAAATGTTATATGTCATTTAGAAATGAGTATGAAATAGCACATTAGAATAAAATGCATAATTTATACCGTTCTAAATATCCTCGCTCTTTTGCAAACCTCTGGAAAGCCCCCATGGGATCAGAGCCTGTACTCAAGATGAACACTAGTGGTGTGGAAGGAGACATATCTTGGTAAAGAGTTGCCAAATCAACTGGAGGATTCTCTATGAATTGTTTCCCAAGGTTTTCTATTACAAATTCGGTAAGTGCAGAAACAATCTAAAAATAGTAAAACATCCAATTTACAAATGCAAAGATCAGGATGAGGGGGGGAAATCCACAATTCTATCTACTAACAATTCTATGTTTGGAGGCAAAACAGGGTCAGTCACAAACAAAAGAGAACTTTCCATATATTCAGGGAGACCTGGCAGAATGTAGAAGTTGAGCTCTTCCCAAATTATGCCACCCAAAGGTGGCAGATTTAGCCAAAAATTGGTAGAGGACTGTGCACGTGTATCACAGCTTCAGAAAATAGGACGGGTTCTGGGATACAAAAGGACATGCCAGCTGGAGCTCTTTGTTAGAAGGGTGGAATACAAAGATGGTAACACTAAACAACAACACAAACAACAACAGTAGTAGTAGTAATAGTCAACTGCAATATTTATTAGGCAGTGTAAATGTAATTGAATCATGCCTGTATGAAGATACTGAAAATCTGTAGCATATATAACAACAATTTATACCTAGGCATCATATGCTGTTTTACTTGTATGATTCGGCATCTCCATGCGTAGTGAAGAAAAGAAGAAAAGATTGGATAGAAATTTCATGACTGTATTTCTACAGAATTCTCCCTGTAATCTTCCCCCAATATTTCCCATCCCAGGCACCTAGTGGCGCAGCAGGGAAGTGACTTGCCTAAGGAGCAAGAGGTTGCCAGTTTGAATCCCCACTGGTATGTTTCCCAGACTCTGGGAAACACCTCTATCGGGCAACAGCGATACAGGGAGATGCTGAAAGGCATCAGCTCATACTACGAGGGAGATGGCAATGGTAAACTCCTCCTGTACTCTGCCAAAAAAACCAACAGAGCTTTGTGTTCGCCAGGAGTCGACACCGACAAGACGGCACAACTTTACTTCAGAGGTGGCTAATGAATGAGGCAAACTAACTCCTTCCTTTTAGAAATTATTATGGGACAGTCAGTCTATGCAGCAACATAACTTCTGAGACAATATCTGTTTGTAGAAAGCTTACCTTTTCTTCCATGAAGCACTTTACCACAATTAATTTCTGAAACATAGTCAGCCTATTGTCCCAGGGAATGTTTGCTGGGTCATCTGTTTTTATACTTTCTTCAGAATCATAGCCTACCCATTCTTCTGGATTGACACGAATATCAAGTTGCCCTGCAAAGAGTATGATAATTCCAAGCCACTTTAGTTTATACCTTTCTAGAAAGAAATCATTATTCAGGGAGCAGCAGAATAGTTATAGCTCCATCAGATGTAATACTTCAGAAAATAGTACTAGGGGGTAGTTCTTAGCAATTTCCAGTTTTCTAAATGGGATAGTCATGTCAAGAATACTGCTGTGAACACTGATGGACTGTAACAGAATGTGCTTGGAAGAACAAAACTAAATTCATTTACAAGTGGCAAGCCGGCCTACTCTCAGAGACCAACCCCCCCCCCTTTTGAACTTTTGTTCTCTAGCATGTGTCTTCCTCCTTCCCCCACCTTAGCTTTGCTGGTATTGTTCCTCTGCTATCTTTGCATCTGAAGGTATTCACTGCCTTCTTCTCCTCCCAGACTGAGGGCAGGTGAGCAGGGGGAGATGCTACCATGGGAAAGAAAGAAGGGAGGCAAAGCGAATAGAATAGGAGGAGCAGCCATACCCAAGGCCTGAGGAGAGTGAGAACCTACTCCCAATGAATCTCAGTCATGGCTATTCACTGAAATGAACGTGCTATGTTTCCTATAAGCAGAATTGTAGCCTGACAAGCCTCAGCTACGTCTGCAGCACATGAACTGCAACGTGCTTTCCAAACCCAGATAGGAATTTATAATGGGAACTTGAAATGCTAATAAGCTGAATAGCTGACTAATTCTCTGGAAAAATACAAAAGCACATAGTACGCTGTGGTTGCACACAAATACATAAAATAGCTATTATGTTAGGTTGCTGACATAGAATATATATTTAAAGTGCTATTATCCCTGCCATAACCACTCTTTACTAAATGTGGAAAAATGACAGTTACCTATTTCGCATGGACTACTTTTCAGGATAGTTGGCTGCATGGTGTACATATCAGGGTGGCTTGATTTAAATCACGACTGAAATCACCAAGGTGGGTGGAAGTGATTTAAATCACTTCTTTAAATCAGTTTCCCACTGATGCTTTTTCACATATTTTTTCAACAATGGTTCAAATCAGATCACTAAAACATGTCAACACAACTCAACAGGTTTTTTTTTACACAACATCTAGAAGGGTATACTTTGTGTAAATTTTTAGATATCTTGATTTTTACAAATCTAGGAAACAGTAAATATATGTTTTTTAAAGTAATTGATACACTGACTCATTACCTGTGTCCTGCATCTTCTAATTGCTCTGCTTACACTTAACCCATTTTACTTTTTTACCCAGAAAAGAATTCCACCCCAGCCGCCGTAAAATATTCCCAGATAAGTTCTCTCTTACACCCAGAAACCAAGACAGTTTGTCTGTGGCAAAGTGTGGGGGAATATAGGAAGCTTTGTCTTGAATAATGCCTTCCCGCCCAATGTATTTTTCTACTCCTTTCCTATATTTTCTTCTGCCTTAAACTAAATCCTCTCCCTTGGCCCATCACAAATAAAAATCCTACTAAACAGCCTTTGTCTTTGCACATGTGCCTTTAACCTGCTTAGAAACAGAAACTAAAAGCCCAGAAATGTCCAGAGACAAGAGCTGGTAGTTTCTGGGCTGTGCCAGGCAGACTAGAGCGATTTTCATGCGATGAAACTATTATGAATGCCATAGGTAACCAATGTGTGTGATAGACATTAATCTATTTTCAGGAGACTGTTGTTGACACAGCATGTCAGTGATTAGATTAAATTTTAACCATACTATTTTTAAATGAAAATTTGAAATTTTGTGTGTGTGTGTTAAATTTAACACAATTTAAATTTAAGAAATCTGATTTAAATGAAAAGAATCAGATTTTTTTAAAAAAACAACACATCAATTTTTATCCACTCTGGCAGATATTATGATGAACATAAGATTAAAAACTTCAGTGAAATTTATATGGGAAAAGACCATGCTTTTTCTTCTCATCTTAACTACTGTGACACAACTGTGCCATTATCAAAACAAGTTGCTTGCCTGAAACTGATGATCTTTGAGGGGGCTTATGTGCATCTGTGCAAAAGTAAGGCCTAACATCTTTAATGGTCTTCAAAAGAGCCCTAAACACACTTTTTAAAGTCTGACCCTTAGAGGTTTTAAATGGTTTTAAATTATTGTTTTAATTCTTTTACTGGTTTTAATTGGTGATTTAATTGTTTTTATTTTTTTATTGCTGTGAACTACCTAGAGCCATTTTGGTTGGGTGGTATAGAAATAGATAAATACACACTACTGGGAGTGAGCCTGTGTAAACCAAAATCCAAGACACTTCCATAGCCTCTCAAGACACTTCAGTGTTGCTCCATATTCTGGACATGGCCATTAAAGCTGGGCAGTTTGAGCATTCCATTCCTGATTGGACACAGCTGATAGAAGATGCCAATGTGAAGACCAAGTTCAACAACTTAAGTACCTTTAACAATTCCTTTTTTTAACTTCCATCTACAGCAGGGCAGGTGGCTGAGTATGCAACCACGCAAACACAATCAGTTACAGATTAACAACCTGTTTATCTTTGTCATGGTCCTCTGTGCATTCATGATATTGGGAGATTACCTAGCTGATGTACCTGGAAATGGTTACAGGTGAAATCATGGTAAAATCTGTTGAAGGACAGCTCTCCCAAATGCAGCATCTTTACTTGGTCTGACTTCTAAGACACTATGAGGTCATTCTCATAACTGCGCTGGGGAGGCAGGCTCCTACCTGCATCCGCAAACGCTCCACCCACCCCAGTAGGCTCTGCCACTCGTGTGGCACAGGATTGGACCTGCAGCGAGTGGCAGAGCCAGGAGCCGGAGGAGGAAGTCCTCCAGCATCCACAATGCATCATGCTAGGAACATGGTACACTGGGGGATTCCCCTGCTGCCAGGTGCTCTTGCTGACCAACTCTGTGAACGCTCAGGCATTCACATGACCAGGGAGTGGGGTAGAAGAGTGTGAGTGCTTCTCCACTATATTACCCCACTATAAGCCCAGGTTTAAAAAAAAAAGCCCTGGTCTACCCACTTGGAGTGCCTGTAGGGGTCTGGTAGGTAGGGCTGCCCTAGCCTGGTTAGAGTCAGTCATGAGAACAACCTTCTTGCTTGATAAAGGTAGATACCATGGTCTAGATTGCCACTTCACATATGTCAGGGATTGAGATGTCCAAGATATTTGCTGCCCCATTCATCACGCTTGTATGTAATATTAATTGAATTGATAATCAAATCTTTATTTCAGTCGAGCACAAAGTTAAAACAAATATAAAACCAAATAAACTAGGAAAATCCTTCTAAATATAAATCAACTGAAAGTACACAGATTGATAATCCAATGACAGTGTCTTTGGGAATAGATATAATGACCTTTTCCTAACCTTTATATGAAATAAATAAGTTTTTGTCCTTTTTCATGAGTTGCATTCTGTTTATGTAAGATAATATGCATTTTCTGACATCCAGAGTACAAAGTGACCTCTTCAGATCGGAAGATGGATTTAGAAAGAAGATAGGTAGTATGATGTCCTCAGTGTGGAAATAAGATGATCACAGATTGAAGATAATGTCTGATCTGAGTTCCACTTTATTCCACTTTTTCCAATGGAATCTCAGGTCTGAAGAGTCTGATCTTAATGCTGAGAGTTCACTAGCCCTCCTCTTACAGTTATGAGAAAAACTGTCTTGAAGGACACTACCTTTAAGGATATCATAGTCAAAGGTTCAAAGGATTTGGATATGAGTTTAGATAACACCAGTTAGACCACCATGGGACTGAGTCTCTGATCTGAGGATATAGACAGACTTAAGAAACTATTTTGATAAAGAGTGCAAGAAAACTGTTCTCTCATCAGCAGTTGGATTGAAAGCAGAGATAGCACACAGATGAAACTTAAGGGAGGAATCAGACAGTCCCGAGCTCTTTTAGTACGGCATGTGTAACAAGATCTGCCAAATAGACATGGACTCATGACTGAGCCCACAAAATAAAGCATAGGAGGAAAATTTCCCCCACTTAAATCTATAGGAGGCGTGTGTTTTTTTTGGTCAATTGCTCCTTTGAATTTAGAAGAATTGTTTCAAGAATATTATCATCATTGACCAGCTGATCATTTTTCAGGCCATTAATTTTAGGTTGTGGTGAAGTCAGAGGTGTCCCGCATCCTGAAAGATTAGATCTGCTGCCACTAGTAATTTGTGATAAGCACTGTTGGATAGTTGCAGAAGTAGTGGGGATCATGTTTTGTCTTGGCCACCATGGTGTTCTCAAGGTGCACTTTGATAAGTGCATCATCATTTTTTTGAGAGCCTTGCTGATTAGAGGAAATGGAGGGAAAGCATAGAAGAGTTCCTTTCCACAGCAGGAGGAAAGCATTGCCAAGCACACCTTTCCCTGGAGCCATTCATGTGTAGTAACTTTCATATTTGGCTTTGGTGCTGGACACGGACAGATCTATCTGTGCAGTCCTCCAGAGAACAAACACTGGGTAAAGGACCTTCTACAATATGCTCCATTTGAGGATATGTGTCATGTAATTCAATCTGCTCAGAGAATCTGCTCTTACATTGGCTCCATATGATAATTTTTAGGGCACAGAGGGACCTGGGAGCCATGCATCCCCTGCCAGTTCAAGTTCAAGTTCAAGTTCAAGTAGTAACTTACCACTGTGTTGCCCATTACCACCTAGACTACTTTCGATTCCAGCATAGGCAAGAAAGACTTCGGGGTCACAAACATCATGTTAAATCTAGGTAACTGTTGTGGTGCTTCTGTAGTTTTTTACCCCCTGCCATTGACACTGTGCTGGCCTTAGTGTGCTCACCAGCCTTCTGAGGAAATATCTGTTGTGATGCTGTGTAGGCACTAGTGGAGGTAGAAAGGGCATTCCCTTCTATAAGTGACCTGGAATGGCCTACCATTTTACAGACTGCAATATGCTGGGAGGAACAGATAAAGGTTTGGATTGATGATCCATATGACAGAAAGAAACCATGTCTGTAGAGGTCTCATGTGTACTTGTGTGAAAGGCAATACCAATGAAGAAGATGCCATAAATCCCAGCAGAAACTGCACTTTGTGGACTGACTGAAGATGGATAGAAAGAAATTCTAGGACTAATTCCTGAATCTTGCAGCTTCTCCTCTCCAGCAAATAAGCTTTCTTTTCTGTGGTATGCAAGATCACTCCTAATACTGCTTCTTCCCCCCACCTCATTTTCCCCCAATTTAAATTTATGCCTAGAGACTGAATTAGAGAGACAAGTTGAAGATTAATCTTTAGTTCTCTGGACTGAGTGGTAAACAGCCAGTTTTTTAAATACAGGTAGTTGGAACTATTTTGACACCTCAAGAATGCTCACAAAATGGCCATTTTGTAAACATTCCTCATATGGCTGAAAGTCCAAACATGATAACTGTTAGTTGGAAAATCTGGTTGCAGACCATGAAATGAAGATAATTTCTGTGTTGGAGATTGGATTCGAATGTGAAAATCAGCATCTTTTATATGCTGTGCAACAAACCCTTTTCCTTTACAATCAGAGGCAGTATGGTTTGTAAAGTTGCCATCTGGAACTTCTTCTTGAGGGTGTAAGAATTAAAATATCAGAGCTCTAAAATTGATGTCAGACCTCCAATCTTCTTTGGAATTTGGAAATATCAGGAACAGAATCCTGTATGAGTGTTGACTTGATGCACCAGCTCTATTGCATTTTGCAAGTAGTGTGGCAATGTCTTCTAACAAGCCTGAGTAGGTTTTATGAATTTGATATCTGTGAATTTTAGAAGGGAATGAAATTCTATTGCATAGCCAAGTCTTACTGTGGTTAAAATCCAAGAGTGATTTGTATGTTTTGCCAGTTGTGGAGATATTCTTGAAGAGGTTTCAGTGATGAAGTGGTTTCTTCTGATGTACCGGTGATAGTATCGCCGGATTGAAGTACTGGTGATGTGGTGCAAACATCTGTGATATTGGTGTAGTGCTGGCTGAATCAAAGATGTTGTTTGGTGGACTCCACATTCTTGACACATGCAGTAGACTGCTTTTGTTTGGCATAACAACTACTCTGAGAGGCTCTGAAGCCCATTCTTGGAACTCTTTTGCCAGATGGAAGTTTGAATGTTTGGGGGAAGTATGAGTGTCTGCACTTATATGAAGAGTAAGATTGCTGAACAGAGAATCTAAAGAGATGCTGACCGTAAATTTCATTTTCTTTAATTTCTCCAAAGCGCCATCTGTGAGAGTACTGAATAACCATCCCCATGAAATGGAAGGTCCTCAGTTCAATGTCTAACATATTGTAGCAAAGAAGATGATCAAAGCCATGCACAACATCTTAATGCCATTGCCCCTGCCAAGTTTTTTGACTGACAGTCTACCAAGTGTTTGGTGGTACTAACTTGTTGCCTGGTCATAGAAAATGTCTGCTTTTGTAGACTCTTAAATTTCTTTTTATCTACTTCTGAAAGATCAGCGAAAAGGGGAGAAAGTTGTTCCCCATAAACAGTGCTGGTAATGTGCCATACATGCCATATAGCTGGCTATTCTAATTTCCAAGGAGGAGGTGGAATAAATTATTCTCCTCATGACATCAGATTTTCTGCCCTCTTTATCTGTAGGGGCTGAATGCTTCCTTTGATGTTTCTTGCAGCTGGCATGTTCTACTGACATAGAATTAACAGAGGAGTGTTTAAACAGGAACCTGCAATTGTCTAGACTTTATACATGGATCCAACTTCTTCAAAGTTGGGGGGGAAGATGCTGTTTGTCCCATGCCTGCTTTGATGCATTTATTAACTCTGGAAGCATCAGTAAGGCTGTTGGTATAGATGATGAATTATGGATGAAATTGAAAACAGGATCATATATTGGCACAGCTATTTCTTTCAATGGCAAACACAGAATTTTTGCCATAGATAGAATCTGGGCATTATACATTTTTAACCCCTGCCCTGTGGGGAGGATTTGATCTCTTTGGACAAACAATGTGGTCTGGAGAAGGATACGAAGGATTTTTCAATGTGACCAACTAAGAATGAGTTGACTGTCTTAGAATCAGAATGGTCCACATCAGCCGTACTACACTCAAGCGCCTTTTTTGCATCCATTAAAAATAAATAAATAAATAAATAAATAAATAAATAAATAAATAAATAGTTACACTGCAAAAGGATACTTACTACTACTTCTAATATTAATAATAATGTAACAAATATGGTTTAGTCCACCAACAAAGTATTTTCTTCTTTTTTTCACCTTTGCTGCTTCTCAGCCTCCAGCTGAACCTACAGCTCTGCTCCGGGACTTGGATTTCACTCTCATTTGATCTTACTGCCCAGATGCACAGTGTGGACCATAGAGGAGAGGAAATGGCTGAGAATTCACTGAGCTAAACAAGATGCTGGGTAATGGGAGCAACAGCCAATAGAGTTGCCATGTCCGCTGAAATTCCAGGTTTCACCAGATTTTAAGCATCTCTCCCAGCTTGATTAGACCACTCAGATTCTCCCAGATTTCAGTTTTCTTTTTTTTATTATTTAAAAAAGCTAAGCTCTAGCCCTTGTAGAAGTGGAGTTATGGAACAAACGTGCAGTCACTATTCTGCTCAGAAATTATTTTCCAGCCAATTTACATAATATGCAAATTAGGCACCCGGATTTGGAAAGCCAGAATATGGCAACCCTAACAGCCAAGGACCCCTGACCATGTGTTTAAGGATGACAGTGGGGAGACTCCATGTTGCAGATTTAAAACATTACAAAAGTTAACCCAGCTTTTTAGGAACCTAACCTCATTTTGGGGGTTAGGTGTAAGCTTTGAATATCATGGTTTGAAAATATGCAGTACTTTCCTAGAACATTACCCTCACAATATTCAAGGGTCTCCTGTACTAGAGTACATATATGACCCAATAATACTGGTGTATTTTAGCTATACACATTATTTGGCTTTGTATATAATACCCCACTCTATTCAGTGAATTGGTGATATTGGTACTGTGCGAATGGGAAAATGTTGCTATCTGGATATCAGGGAATAACAGAAATGACCTTTGTGGGACAGGACAACCATCACCTAACACAGGATATGAAGCACCTTTCTGTATGTAAAATTTCACACACTACACTTCTAACTTAATTTCTTTTGCATGAAAATGATTCTGGAAAATATGTACTATAATGCATATTATCCTGGTGGAAATTTTTAATATGCCCTATCTAAATGTTATTCACTGAAGATGATATCCAGTGAGAAAACAACTTCTAGATAACACATATGCCTTGTCAACCTTAGAGCAATCACCAAAGCAAAAAAGATGCAAAATTCAAGTTACACAAAAAACACAATGGCACAGGATATTAAATAACTGAGAAAATACAGGCAGAACAACAAAGCAAGCAAGCAAAGATCTCTCCCATGTGCAGATACTTGGAAAGAAAAGTCCGTTACAATCCATTTTTGTCTTTATCATGTTACCTAATTTAATGAAAATGTGCTTGGACAATATGTCGTCTTGAATTCCCTCAAAACATGGAAGTGTTTCTTCTAAGTCACAGCACATAAACCAGGCATTTTCTTCAAGCCATGGAACTGCAGGTTTGTCAGGCCGCCCCTGTTACAAAGAAGACAGCCTGTGTTAAGTAATGAAGGGAAAGGTTGCATAGAGTGTACTTTTAATGAGTTTATTAGTTCATATACGAGTGCAGCAAAAGAAAAGTCAAAGTGAAGACATCATTTATTAAGACTATTCACACAAGCAGCCCAACACAGGCTAGGGCACCCCAGCCAGGGTTCAGCTGTTCATATGGAGTGCTGGGATCGCTCCCGATCCCACTAGCCCAACTTTGTAACACAGCCCTTAATTGGGATTAGAGGGCACGAGTGCGCCCTCAGCCCCAAGACCGGGGTTGTGTGTAGGCAACACGTAGGCTACACACAGCCTGAATAGGCACAGAGCCCAGCACCTAGAGCACCTAACTTGAGGGGGAATCCCTCAGTTCCTGGAGGCTGGGACTCATTTTCTTGGCCTCCAGAGATCCACGCTGCTCTGAGCAGCGCAGATCACGTGGGCGTGCGAGCCATGTACCACACTCGGAGAGTCGGATCATCTGGGGGGAAGGTAAGATTGATCTAGCCTTCCCCCCACACCCTCCTCGGTGGGCTACAATGGTTGTGTGAACAACTTTATTGCCTATTTCAGAAAAGCTCTTGATCACTATGGAAACAACTGCTCAAATCCAACACATGCCCAGTTGGAAGCAAGCTCAATTAAAATAATTGAAATAAAGAAACGTATTTTCAAGTAAATATAGTTAGGGCTGTGATGCCGCAATTAATGATTTGCTTCAAGTGAAATACAATTATAGATATATATGTTGCATTTCCAATCTAAGCTATTGGAAAAAATGTTAAAAATAAATAAATTCCAGAGCAGCAATATTATGCCTCAAAATACCCTGGAAAAGTAATTAACTGGGTTTGTAAAGCAATACACATTTTTCAAACATCTCAAGATGTTCTTTGCTCTATGGGTCAGGTGGACAAATGCAGTCCTAAAGAAGTGTGCAAAGCACTGGCTCCATGGTACTTTTCCTGGTGCTAGTTATTCAGCATCAGGTGCTCAGGGATGGTCTGATGCATGCTATTGTGCGGGCATTTCAGTGTGCTTTTCACTCCCTGCCCTTTCTCTGTATCCTTCCCTTTACGAACTGTGGACCTGAGAGGGTTGATGGAGTCCTGAGTCTGATTGTATTAATGTGTTGCAAGGGGTTGGTACAGATAACATTGTCACTTGTACCTGTAGCACTCATGAGCTGTGAGGATTATCAAGGCTATGGACCCTGTCTTAAATATTATTTGGCATTTAGTACTTGTTTTGATACTGTTTGGTAGTCATAGCTAACTATAATCAACAAGGAACATTGGGTTGTGTTCCAAAAGTTCATTTGTAAGTCAGATGTTCATAACTTGGACCACATATAGTTTCTAAGAGCAATAACTTATTTGTATGTGTGGGTTGATGTTTGCAAGTTGGGAACTTTCTTACTGTAATGTGTTATGGAGCTATGTTTGTATGTATGTATGTTTGTAAGATGGATGTTTGTAATTTGGGGAGTGTTTGTAATCGTTCTTAGGCCAATGCTCCCCAGTTCTGCCCCGGCTATGCCCTCCCTTCCCCATTAACAAGTGCAGGACCTTGTACAGCAAAGTTGTGTTCCACTGAATTGCTGCCCCACTAGTCCAACAGCCACTGCACTTGATAAGCTTTTTACCATAGTATGGGATTATAAAGACAAACTGAGACTAACTCCTTTTATACAATCACCACAAGGGCACAGAGTTTGAAATCTCATCAGTCAGAAAACTATTCCCAAAATACCTCCTCTAAAGCACCAGATCCACGGAGGAAGAAGTTCCATTCAACATCTGTAAGTTCTTCTTTTTGTCGCATAATCTCAATACACAACATAAAGCTGTAGATGAGTTTGTGCTGCTCAAAAAGACCTCGGGAGACATTGGTATAGGTTGCATAGAGGGTCTGATTAAGCAAGATAGTCAGTCGCAGTTGCAGTTCATCATTTTTTTCAGATGTTTCAATAGTTATATTAAATAGCTGCAAGAAGAAATGGTAAATACTGTACAATTTTGTCTTTTTTAAAAAACACTAAAGCTTGTGTGTTGTAATGGTTAGATTGTGGGCTATGACTGGGGAGACCTGAGTTCAAATCTCCACTTAGCCATGAAACTCACTGGGTGACTATCAGCCAGTCACCTCTCACCTGTAGCCTAACCTACCTCATAAGATTGTTCTGGGCTCCTCATAAGATTGCTCTGGGCTCCTTGCGGGATTTAATGTAGTTAAATAAATAAGGCTTATAAAGATACCCTTATTGAAAGCATTTCTTAAAAATTGCTACACATGCCACCACTGCTTTATTGAGCTGGTATGCACATGGATGTACATCACTTGATTTCACAGCACTTGACCACTCATCAGAATTTTCAGATTATTATTTTTATCTCACCTTCCCACTCAGAGAGTCATTCCTACTCCTCTTTTCTCCTAGCTGTTATTGGCTGTAGCTGTATTTTGTAGTTGGGGGGAGGGATCAGGCCTGGTGTTTATTTCCTATCCCTGGAAATGGCAGCTCAGATGGGCGGGTGTCATTTGTTCCAAGGGGATGAGGTCAAATGACAGGCTGAGATGTCCCACTGGCTCCTCCTCCTAGCTCCTGCTTGGTCTTCTTCACCTCACCATGACAGTATTAGAGAAGCCTGAGCTAGATGGCAAAAAATCTCTGCTTCTTTAAACTTGCTTTTCTGTTTAACTCCATTGGGGCCATCTTCTATTCCCCACTCAGACGTCTAAGTTAATTTCAGAGCACCCACTTACCAATAGCAAGGGTATATAAAGAGGAGCTCTTGGTAGAAGCAGCACAACTGTTTTATCTTTGTTATGAGAATTCTGCATTTCCCAACATTGCCTGGTTATGATGGCATAGTAACTGCCATACCTTGGCTTTTAATGCCTTTAGAACACCTCTCTTCATCAATGAAGACAGTCCTTTTATTGTACACCAAAGTTACTGTGCTCTCCTCTCCCAGTAACTCCCCTCAGGAATACAGGATCTTCTCTGGGCAATCCTTTGTATATCACCAGTGCCACTTGAGAATTCTGTCTTGTGGGCCTGCCCACCAGTCTTACCAGAGCAACTGCGGCTGCGTCTCCTTGAGTCAACAGAGCTCCACAGGCGGGCATTAGCCTGAAAGGCAAAGTGGCAGCAGAGCCTCCCAGTGCGAACAAGGCACTGGAGGCCTCAAGCAGCCAGAAGGCTTCTGCTGAAGGGAGGCCTGGCACAGAGACGGAGTACGAGGTGCGTTGCAGTGATGTCAGCGAAGTGCCTCGAGGTGAGGGGGCTGAGTGAGGGAGGGGGAAGGGGAGGCCACAGGTGACACCTGTAAAAGCCTAATGGGGTAATAAAGAGGGACGGGGGCCTAATTAAGTGTGGCTGGAGATGTGAAGCATGCGAAAGGGCATACGGAAAGGGAGATGGCCAGGGATGAAGGGTGGTGAGAGAGAGTGTCACTGGCCTCCGGTGAGAGGCTGTGACAGTGACTGACAAGCAGCAAGGAGGAGGACTTGAGTAAAGCCCTCCCATGTTTATTCTGAGGACCCAAGGACCTTCCTTGCAGCCGGGGTGGTGTGGATCTGTTTGGACAAGTTCATTATCACCCTCCTCTTCAGTAGCACGCTGTTATAGCAATTTTTGTTCTCCATCACTTGATGGGCTAACTGTTCCTATTTCTCTTTTAGACTCTTGATGCAGACTCAAAACTTCATAAATTGCACCTCCAATATTTGTATGGCTTTCTCTCCTCACATTGTTTGAATTTCATATAAAATGTTTCTGTGAAACTTTTTCTGAAGAAATAGCAGAAGTGCTCCTTGGCAGGATGCCACCAGCATAAAATGAACTGGTCCTTCCACTTCTGTGACCACCACACCCACTGTCACAGTCATGTACACTTGTTTATCCTTAAGAGTGTCTTCATTTAGAAATAAAAAGGTAGGCATATTCAGATTTCACATTCCAGTAACAACAGAAGATTTTCCATCATAGCTTTTTCATATAGATTCCATATCTGGTAAGAGCAGGTCACTGTTTCTGACATTTCAACCTGGCCTCAGCAGCATCCCAAAGCACCTTTCACTGGCTTGTTCTTCACTGGAAATTTGTTGTACAGTGATAATAACTTTCTTCTCTCTGTTTTGGTCTGAAATAACATTTCTCTCAATTCTTTTGTATTGGACTAATGTTTGCTTTACCATCACCTTCTCTGACCTCTTAAAAATATTGAAAATGAATACATCACTGCGAGAAGTTGGAACAAGAGTATCCTTTATGTGATCTGATGCTTGTTTGGAAGAACATTTGAATGCTGTTGAGAAACTAAACAAAATTAGGCTGATGGCCTCTTTAATTTCACAGGACAAGGTATCAGTGGATGTCTATATCAGTGCCAGAGATGATCCCAGCAAGCACAAAAACCATTGTATTCCAAAGTCCCGTTTTGCTCAAGGACAAACACTTTGTGGATTGGGAAAGAAGCTATTTCTGTATTACTGGATTGATCAATTGTTCTAATGGAACCGTATGGGATATTTGAAACATACAGACTTACAGGGAAAGGTGAATCAACATGTGAACTGTTTCAAATGAAAAGTATTGGGTTTGTGTTGTCATCAAGTGAAATGAAAACTCCAGCAGTGGTGATTAATTTGTGATGGTTCACTCAAATCTGCAATTCAATGAGTGATGAACATCCATGTGTGTACTAGTCCACTGGTGACACTATCATCTAAGACTCTAATGCTGTCACTAAGTGCTTCATCTTTTGAACACAGAAAGCACCAGGGAATCAAGCTGAAACAAATGAATGCTTGAGTTTTAATAAGCACTGTGATGCTGCTACTGTTTCACAGGTCATCTCCAAAAACAATGAGGAAGATCAGTGAAAGCAAAACCTGGGCGCTTGAAAAGGGGAAGTTACAAAATAAAACCTTGGCTAGTAACAAGATTTAGGGTTGTGCGTTTTGTTTTCTGTTTTGTTTTTGGCCCGAATCCGAAACACCCCCATTTTGTTCTTTGTTCGAACTCAGCCAATCTGAAACACCCCAATTTTGTTCTTTGTCTGAAATTGCAAAATCAAATTTTAAAAAACAGCCCTGGGGCAAAACTAGTGGGTGGAGGTGGTAGCACCCAATGGGTGGAAGCTACCAGCCAAATTTCAGAGGATTTGGGCAAAGGGTTGATTTTTGGTGAATTTTTGAAGATTAAGATTTTTCCCATAGGGAATAATGGAAGTTCCAGCAAAAGTAAAGCTTCATGACAGGGGGAAGGGGTGGCCCAGAGCAGAATAGGGTGGGTGGTAGTGCCTAGTGGGGGTAAGGAAGCTGCCAGAATTATTTCAAAGGAACTGGGCACAGGGCTGATTTTTAAAAAAGATTTAATGGAGTTTACGTGTCTTTAAAGTTCTTCCCCATAGGGAATGATGGAGGTTTCAGCAGCCCCATTACTGCACTTGGGGGGGGGGGCACCGGGGTAACCCAGAGTGAGTGGTGGTGTAGAGCACATAGGGTGCCAACCACCCCCATGGGTTGCTGAGAGGTTGTGAGTGTAGATTCTCTGGTAGCATATGAGAGTGGATTCATGGTTTGTCGTTGAAAATCTCCTATGCTACCAGAGAATCTACGCTCAGAACACCTCAGAAACAACAGAACCCAGCACGCCATGGGTTAGCAACCTATGGGGATGGTTGGCACCCTATGTGCACTACACCACCACTTGCTCCCAGCCACCCCAGTGGCCCCCAGGTAGCGTTATGGGTCTGCTGAAACCTCCATTATTCCCTAGGGGAAAAAACCTTAAAGACACATAAACTCCAACAATTCCTAAGAAATCAGCCCTTTGCCCTATTCCTTTGGGTTGTGGCAGACACCCCTTGGGGGCACTGCCACCCAAGCCACTGTTTTGCCCTTCAGGCCTCCTTTCTGCCCCGAATCTGCCCCAAAGACATGTAAACTACAGAAATTCTTTAAAAATCAGCTCTTTTCCCAATTCCTTTTGAATCTGGGTGGCAGCAGGCACCCATTGGGACACTACCACCTGACCCACTCTTCTGCCCCCCAAAGCCCCCTTTCTGCCCCAAATCCACCTCAAATAACATCAACATCACACATCATCAACAACAGCAGAGCTTTGCAAAGAACCAGGGAGATTTCCAAAGGTCATGCACATCCACATCCCTCACCCCCTAGAAATGCAATTGATCTAAACACAACAGTGTGAAACAACAACAATGAAATGCACACTGCCCCACTGGCCAATGAGGGTAAATTTTACCCTCAAATTTCCTTAAAAGGAATAAGGAAGCAATTGCCAGCAGATCAGCCCATGCTTTCGCTGGCCAATCTGCCGACTGGAAGGGCTGGAAACTCAAACAGATGTCAAAACTCAAAATGGAGACTGAAGGAGAAAGACTTTTTGCGATTACAAAATGGAGTTCCGAAACAGCCAAAACAACAAAATGTTTTGTATCCGAAACAGTGCCGTTTTGTTTCAGCTACAAAATTTTCTGTTTTGAGCATTGGGTGTTTTGTTTCGGCTACAAAACAGCCAAAATGACCTGTTTGGGGCACAAAATTTTTTGTATCCAAAACGAAACGCACACCCCTAACAAGATTTAGGGTAAGCTTGAGAGCCTGAAGTAAAAAATGAGAGACAATCTTATGGAAGAACCTCTTGTTTAATTTGATTCAGACATTATTCAAAAGCCACACATTATTCAAAAGCCACACTGTAGCCATGTACGACGGGGTGAGGGGAGAGGAAGTTCCACCCCCACTGTGTCAATCACCCGTGTGCCCTGCCGCGTTCACACGGGGCATTCTGGGACTTCTGGGGGCTGGCCAGTGATGGAGCCGGTAATTATGCGGGCAGCCGATCCGGCCACCCTGGGACAGCTCCCTGCTCGCCTGCAGGGAGAGCCCTGTTAGGCTTTCCACACTGTTTGTGTGGAGAGCCTCGATAAAGAATTAGGACTGGCCCACTAGTGAGGTGAGGTGTAATGAGGCGGCTGTCTCAAGTGGGGCAGCAGGCACTATGAGCCTGCTCTGCCAGCCACTTCATTGCTCTGCCCCATCCTACCTGGCACTGGCACAGCACTTCAACCACTCCTACTCCATCCTCCTCCCTCCTGCTTGTCCCACCCTAACCCTTTTCAAAAGGTAGAGAGCAGCAAACGAAACAGGAAGTTTCTCAGCAGGAAGTTTAATATACTTCCTGCCACATGCTTCCTGAGATGCTCTGTTCTCTGCCCTCCACCTTTAAAAAAAAGGTTGAACAAATAGGGGGAGAAGGAGCAGCAGCAGCTGCTGCCACCACCATCCCCAAGTAAGGGGAATTAGCAGGGGGAAGACTGGGTGGCAGAAAAGAATTGGGCTGCAGAAGTGAGAGGGGGGAATATCTGCATATGATGCTCCTTATGCACCACACTCCCTTCTCAGGTCCTGAGGGGTTTTGGACTAGGCCAGTAAAACAATATCAACACCAAAAGACAGTATTTATAACACCTTGGCTCCCTGCCACAAAATTTAGTTATCTGTGCATTGAACTATGGGTAAGTAGCAATGGAAGGTGATGCCCAGATTCAGGACCTATATTTAGAATTCTTCTGAGATCATTTACTAATATTTCAGATTTGTTCGCGGTAAGAGTAAGAAACAAAATGGATTAGTTTTTGGATTAATAAAAATAATGCTCAGCTTGGATTAAGTGTTCCTGTAACACTTAAATAAGGAAGTGGCATTCACAGCCTTTCAAAACTGTAAAGTTAACATTTCTGTTGCCAGAATCCGTGTGCAATTATTATATTTTATGGCAACATCAGACAGTTGCTCATACACAGCCAGGTTCCAAAGAAATACACATCTAATTCTGCATGTCTAAGGAGTGTTGTGTTCTCAAACAGCAGCCACTCACAATTAATGATATGACATGATGTGTGTGTGGTGGGGGGAGGGGCAGGTAGGAGTGTGTATTGACCACTTGTGGTGGTTCAATCCAAATTTGGATTGAACTGCTGTTCTGTGAACTGGTTCAGTCAGACCGGCTGGCTTGGCCCGTGAAACCGACACACCAGCACGAACCAGTTTGAACTGCTCAAACTGTTCATGGCAAATCGGTTCGATCGTAGACCAGTTCTGCACAACCCTGGGAGAAGGTTCTGTTCTTCAAAGAAAAATAACATCTGGCTTGTATAAACCTTTGTGAATACCTAAAGTAGCTCTTTGGGTCCTAGTCACTGATTTAAGTTGAATTAACTGGTCCACAGCTGAATGGAGGCTTACAGAATAATGGACATATGTTTGCTTGCTGTCTAGAGAAGACAAATTTGTAATTATTCAAAAGAGAGAGAGAGAGAAGAAGGAGAAAAAGAACACAAACCTGTTTGAAATACTTTAAAGAAAACTGATACATTGGATCAATCTCAGATAGGCTTGCAATCACAAAATACATGACCGATCCTCGAGTAGCAACAGGGCGGTATTTTTCACGGGCTGCATTTATCTTTTCTTCAGTGGTTTCTGCTTCTACAAGTCTTACTTTAATGGCACCAGAGGTAATCTAAAAACATAACGTTTCAAATAGTCATCTGAAGTCACATTAAAAACTGAGTGTCCCAAACTCATGGAACAAATTTCTTAGCGGGAGAAACTAACAATGCTATAATTTTTGAGAACACAGAATTTCATGACTGTCTTAAGATACAATGCCCTATGAAACATATAATGCCCCAAGCAACTTTGCCCAGCATACTTAATAGATCACCTCCACCCCTAAGTTCCAGTATGGCCTTTAAAATCAACAGGGAATACTCTCTTAAGCTGGCCATCCATTGAGTAAACGAGGCTCATCAAAGTGAAGGACTGGCTGCCCCTCAACTACGGAGTTCTCTTACACTGGAGACTCAAGAAAGCCCGGGCATCTTCTCAAAACAGTGTAGAATGTATTGATTTGTACTGAGGGCACTGGCCAAGGATACAGTAGAATAACTAGCATATTGTTACCTGCTCTGTGACCTTGAAATGAGGTAGATTATAAATCCAAAGTGAATAAAAGAAAGAAAGAATGCTGGCAGGAAGATATATTAATTTCTTATACAACATTTATCATGAGAACAAACAAATAAAAATCCCCTAATATCCAGCATTGGTTCTTCTATACCATATAGTTGGCACTTGTGAGGCAGAGTGGGGGGACCAGGTTGTATACTTGTAACTATTGACCCCTTAGTCTTTCTTGTTTACAGTATTCACAATGAATGGAATTGTGCAGCAGCCCCATTGGGAAGATTCCAAGCTTCTTGCAATTAGGGATGTGTATGGTCCGGAGCCTGGCGGCTCCCCCATCCTGAGCCGCCGCCGCCCAGCAGCCACTGAAAACAGCTCCGCCAGGGAGGACGCGCCGTCGCCGACGCGCCGCGGCGCCCAGGCAACCCTCACTTCCAGCTTCCATGTGACTTCCCCCCCACATACAGCGTGGCCACGCTGTATGTGGGGGGGAAGTCACATGGAAGCCGGAAGTGAGGGTTGCCTGGGCGCTGCGGCGCGTCAGCGTGTCCTCCCTGGCGGAGCTGTTTTCAGTGGCTGCTGGGCGGCGGCGGCTCAGGATGGGGGAGCGGCCGGTCGGAGAGGCGCCGGAGTGGAGGCCGGCTCGGTGCTGTGCCGGCTTCTGTTCGGGTTTAATACCATTGGCAGCAGTAATTACATTTGAAACCGTGAGTCCCTCAGCAGCAACAGGATCTTTGCAAAACGAAGCCGCGCGCGCCCACCCACCCCGCCCTGGAGACAGCATTGAGGAGGCAGAAGGGGCGGCGGGGAGGTATCCTGCCACCCCAATTTCTACAGAAAATACGGGCGCTGGAGGGGGAAGAGCGGCGGGAGGGGTAAGTTCTACCCCCCGCCCTTAAAGGGAGACCCTCCACCCGAACCGGCCAGGTCCGGACAGTTCGGAGGCCTTTACAATGGCCTCCGAACCGGTTCGGACTCATCCCTACTTGCAATGCTTCAGCCCTGCCTCCTGTGCACACAGCACAGCCGTTAGAAGAGACAGTTGAAGTGCCCCATGTTCAGTTCTGGATGACCAACATTTATCAATCATCCAATGAAGAACTGAAAAAGATAAGTGAGAACCAGGCAAGATACACCCATAGTGGAGAGGAGGGTGAGTTGTGTAAATACACAAGGATCACTCAAGGATCAATAGACAGAGATAAGCAACCTGTTTATCCTTCTCACGATCCTTGCTGTATTCACAATGAATGGGAGATTAGCCAATTTACACCTTACCAGGTAGTAGGTGTATCACAGCAACATTTGTTTAAGTACCCCTCCACTAAATGAAGCATCCTTGGCTAATCTTAAATCCAAGGCATAGTGTTTCACAAAAGAGACAAATTGCAGCTTTCCAAATGTCTTCAAATAGAATTCTGATTGATAGTAGTGCAATTGATGCATTTACAGCTCTAGCTGAACATGCTTTGATATTCAATGATGGATCAAGCCTTTGAATGTTATAACACAGATTAATCATCTCTACTAACCAGTGTAGGATAGTCTTTGCTGATCTAATTGTCTTTGCTTGTTGTAGGTAAAATAACAGAGGTCACCTAACATCTGAGGTATGTACTGTAATTTCCTTTCCAAGTCTGAACTTGGGTTTCCAAAGAATGTTGGAAGTACAATATCTTGGTTCATTTAAGTAGTGACCACTTCCAGCTTACAAGCAATGTCCGTTCTCAGTACTGCCTTATCATTGTGAAATCTTATATATGGAAGGTCTCCCCTCAACACCGCTAATTAGCTCACTCTTCTAGCAGATGTTATTGCTACCAAAAAGCTAATTTATAAGATAGCAGTTTGAGAGGTATCATAGCAAGTGATTCAAAAGTCTTAGTCATTAAACCTGACAAAACCACAGATAAACTTCACTGTGATACTAGAAGTTTTACTGCTGGATATAAATTTGTCAACCCTTTAAGAAATGTCTTTGCGTAGGGGTATGAAAATAATGTTTTCAAATCTGCTTGTTCATGAAATGCTGAGATAGCAGCCAAATGCACTTTAATGGAAGTATTAGATATACCATGTTTCTTGAGCTTGGTCAAGTACAGTAATATTTTCTTAACCAAAGCTGTACAGGGATTAATATTATACTCTCTTGCATAGGCACAAAATCTGTCCAATTTGTGAGAACAAGATTTTCTCGTAGATTACTTACCATTTAGAAGAATGTTTTGAAACAGATCTTCATACTTTATTAGGGACCATGCTGTCAATTCACTATGCTGTCAATTTTACAGTTTGCAAGTCTGAATGCAGTATCATGCTGTTCTGTTGAAATAGCAGACCTGCTAGTAATAGGAACCTTATGTATTGCATGACTAGATTCATCAATGTGCTAAACCAGATTTGGCCACCAAGGCGTGACAAGGATGCAATTTGTCAACTGAGTCATTATTTTGTTAAAGATCTTTGGAATAAGGGGCACTTGTGGAAACATATAGAACAAATTGTTTGTCCATTTATGTTGAAACACGTCCCCTTGCGAGCCTATTCCCCTGCCCGCTCTGGAGCAGTACTGTTTGCATATTTTGTTCTCTTTTGTTGAAAAAAGATCCACTTGTGATTATTCCCAAGCATGGCATAGAGGAGCTAGGTACTCGTCATTGAGATTATCCACTCGTCAAGTTTTCCCTGAGTCACTTGTCTGCTCAAATAATCCACTTCCGTGTTGTGGATGCCCTGAACATGTATAGCTGTGAGCCAAATTCTGTGCATTATACATTATATACCAGTAGATTATTATGGATAGTTTGCACAGGAATCTTGAGACAGAGCCTTCTTGTTTGTTAATGTAAGCCACTGCTCTTGTGTTGTCTATGTAGGCCTGTACTACCTTCCCCTGAAGAAGTGGAATAATGCCTATTAGCCCTAGAAATAAAGTCATTAATTCTAGATAATTGATCTTGTCCTTTTGCCAGTGGCCATTGATTGTCATCTTCACAGTAAGCCCTTTATCTAAGGAGGAAGCATCCAATGCAATGCGGATGCAGGGTTGTGGAAGGTGAAATGGTATTCCACATAGAAATTTTGTTTCTATTTGACACCAGTGTAATGTCTTTAGTATTTTCTTTAGTATAGTTAGACTTGGTGATTACTGATACTTCTTTCTCTTGCAGGTCGTCAGAAACCAATTCTGTAGTGGTCTCATTCTGAGTCTCGCATAAAGCACCATAGCTGAGCATGTTGCCATGTATCCTAATAAAGCCTGTATGTTTCTTATGGCACAATATTAATTTTGAAGAGTCTTCTTCACATGTTCTTATAGTTTTGTTTTCCTTTATAACTGAAGGAATGCACACTTCTTCTTTGCATCCAGAATAGTTCCAACGTATTGAGTAACTTGAGCTAGTTTTAGCTGATATTTTCCCCAGTTTACCTGTATCCTGAACTCCTGTAAACAATCAAGAGGCTGGGCACACGTGTAACCCAACCCAGGCTGTGCAGCACCAAGACTGAGGCCAATCCCAGTACTGCCTCCCCTGGAAGCCCGGGTTTTTAACCCAGCCTTTAACCTGGGTTAGAGGACACGAGCGTGCCCTCTAACCCAGGTCTGGGATCCTGTGTATGTTTGGGCTGCACTCAGCCTGAGAATACACAGTTGAGTGCCTAGAGCACCCAACTCATGGGGGAATCCACCAATGCACCGTGCTGCTCGCACAGTACATTTTGCGATTTCTAGAGGCCAGGACTCATTTTCCCGGCCTCCATTGGTCAGCGCTGACAGGAGCAGTGTGGATTGTGTGGGCATGTGCGAGCATGCTGAAAAGGAGTTTGTTGATCGTCTGGGGAGAAGGTAGGTTCATCCCTACCTTTCCCCCCACCCCTGTATTGGTCATGTGTACAGCCTACAAGAGTCACAGTTATATGAGTCTGTAAAATTCCTCGGCAATGTGAGACTACTAGCCAGTCATCAAAAAATGGAAATATATTTATTCCTAGGTCTCTGAGATAGGCAATTATTGCAGCCATATTTTTGTAAATATCCTTGGGGCTGTCGATAAACCAAGGGCAATACCTGATATTGGTATATTTCTGATCGCACAAATTAAATCATGTATACTTCCTGTGTTCATGTCTTATTTGAAAATGAGAGTATGTGTCTTTAAAATCTATGACCACAAACCAATTTTTCTTAATAAGTAAAGGTTAGAGTGCTGGACTAGGACCGGGGAGACCCGAGTTCAAATCCCCATTCAGCCATGAAACTAGCTGGGTGACTCTGGGCCAGTCACTCTCTCTTAGCCTAATCTACTTCACAGGGTTGTTATGAGGAGAAACCTAAGTATGTAGTACACCGCTCTGGGCTCCTTGGAGGAAGAGCGGGATATAAATGTAACAACAACAACATTTTGCCACCTTAACAAACTTGTTGAGCCACCTCAGATCCAGAAGGGATCTTATGCCATCATCATTCTTTGAGATCTGAAAATATCTGCATTAGAAGTCAGATTTTGCTGATTGCAATGGGATTGGTTCTATTGTATCATTTTAAAACAATGAAGTTACTTCTTCTAAAATACTAGGTGCTGGGTGTACATTTTTTTAATTGTGAAGGGTGTTTTTTGTTTTTGTTTTTAGATAATTCAGTTGCATAACCCCTCTCTAAGATCATGAGCACCTAGTTATCAGATGTAATATTTTTCTAATTTTCCAGATATTCAGGGATGTTGCTGACCCAAGGTAGCAGTAAATGTAAGCTGTCAAAGATTACATATATTGCTTTTGCTTTGCTCTAGTTGCTTTTGTTTTTTTGCATACAGTCATCCCTTGCCAACCGTGAGGGTTCTGTTCCTGGAAAACCTTGTGGTTGGCAAATTCGCGGTTGACAAGGCATTAAAACCAAAGGGAAACAGGGGGTTCAGGGAATCGTGGTTGCAAAAAGATAAAATAACCCCAGTTAAATATTGGAAACTCGCTGGATATGTTGCTGCCATACATAGTATAGAATACAATATGGTATGAGATTTAACAACGCTCTGTATCTATTACATAATTTTGCTGTCCTGTTACCTTTATACTCAGTGTCATTCTGTTATTAGTGTTGACTAACTTTTACATGTAGTTTTATGTTCATAGTTTTAACTTCTAGCTTCTTCTACTTATTATACTAAGTAATTTTATAGAAACTTTTTATTATTTTGTAACAGTAGATTGAACCGTTTTTGTCTATTTTGCTGTTATGCTGGTCAAAGACCGAAATAAAGACTATTCTATGCAATATAGGAAAACCTTCCCCTGACCCCTGGAAATGACCCCCTGACCTGCAAAAATGACCTCCAACCCCCCCAAATCACACCTGAACCCTGAAAATCACCAGACCCCCAGAAACAACCCCCTGGCCCATGGAAATAACCTCCTGACCCCCCCAATTCCCCCCAAACCCCCCTTTAAAAAAATCTCACCAAAATGTGGATACTCAGGTTGGCGAGACCTGCCACAATTTCCCAGTCATGGATACTCAAATCCGTGATTGGGAAACCTGCAGTTGGCAAGGGATGACTGTAAATTGTTTTCTTTTTCTGGTCTGAAAGATCTTCTGATCTTCTGGTCTGAAAGACCCTCCTATTAGAGGTTTTTGAATATTGACTTCTGAATTCTGAATATAGCTGTTTGAACTTCTAATCAGGAATAGTGTTCTTACCAGATAGCACAGCAAATGTTTTGGCAGTCAATTTCAACTTTTTCAATTTTCCAAGAGTTTCATCCATTGTATTACTAAACAGACGATTCCCATCAATCAATGAGTAGATCCTCAATTCGGTTTCTTATGTTGTACTGAAGAGATGATGTCTGTAGCCATGCATATCTACACAATGAAATTGCTGATGCAAAGTTCTTGGACTGGCAATCCGTCTGGCTGCTGTTATCTGCTGCTTTGTCAGGTCATCAGACTTTGTGAACACCTCCACAAATTTGCTTTGGAATTTTGGGGAAGTTCCTTGAATGTAGTTCTTGAGTTTTATTTTAAATTTTACTTTTACTTCTGACTCTCATAGTCTTTCCTCATAGTCTCTCATTATATGCTTGTATTGTGTATCAGGCTTTTAATATCTACTTTTACTTTCAAAATGTAATATGTAATCGTCCCTCTTACTTTATGCTCATCTATGACCGTAATAAAGATTGATTGATTGCATCCAAGACATCCTCCCCTTCTGAATATTGCTGTTAAGAGTCTTGTTTTTCCTCTTTTGCTTCACTTAATGACTTATTTGAAGAAGTTTGTACTAACTCTTTCTGTTGTATAGTTTGTGTGTGTGTGTATATATATATATATCCTCTCTAATAAAAGGCTTGGTGTCCGTCCGTGGACGGACACCAAGCATGTGTCCGTGCCTCCCTGGCCTGTTCTGGGCATGCACGGAGCGCATGCCCAGAATGGAGCGCATGCCCAGAACAGAGCAAGGGAGACACGACCGCCAGCACCCGGTGGCCATCTTGGGTGGCCAGAAGCGGCCGCCCCGAAGAAGCCGAGTAAGCGGCGGCGGGGTACACTGGCCGAGGTGCGGCAGAGCCATGGCCGAGGCCTGGCCGCGCCACTACCCGGCTTCTTCAGGGCGGCTGATTCTGGCCGCCCAACATGGCCGCCGGATGAGGCGGCGGGGGAAACTGGATGCAGCGGTGGGCCCAGGCATCGGTGGGCCCGGCCGGAGCCGTGGGCGGCGGTGGGTGGCGGGCCCGGCCGGAGCCGCGGGTGGCGGGCCCGGCCGGAGCCGCGGGTGGCGGGCCCGGCTGGAGCCGCAGGCGGCGGTGGGTGGCGGGAGGGGGAATGGCGGCAGGGGTCCGGAGCACACAGCTCCACTAGCGCCCGTTATCCAACGGGCTTAAAAACACTAGTATATATATAATTTTTATTTATTTAACACATTTTTATACCGCCCAAAACGCAAGTTCTCTGCGTCATCTCTCTATGAAGATGTTTGTTCTAACTCTTTCTGTTCTGGATACTTCTGCTGCCATCTGTGTAGCAGTTGCAGTAGCAGTGAATGCTTTGGGTATCAAAGATTCTGGAATAACCCTCAGAGATCCAGCTGTAAGTAAATTAGATGTTTCAGTATTCTTTTCAGCAAGATTTTCCTGTCATTGTTTACTTATGTCCTCAGACAATGTTGATCTTTCTGGATGATAATAAAATGGCCTGTACTGCATGGATCCAAAGGCTGGAAATCTCCATAGCCATAGGATATAAAGGAAACATTGGCCTATCTGTCCCAGTAAGTGTTTGCAAGGGATAAGAATGCATAGGTGACCACACTGGATAACGATATGAACCTTGTCGAGACTGAACCTATCTCATCTCTTTCCCTGGTAATGTTGGGGACTGCAGAGGTCCTGATGAGAAAGATGGTTGGGTTGTTTTTGCTATTTCCATCTCACTATCATCTTCCAAGTCTATGTCAAGTTCTCTTGCAATAACTAGAGGTGGAAGAAGAGATTTATCCTTACTTAGACCTGGCTTTTTAGATGGTACATTTGTTTTTCCAGTAGAAACTTTAATTGCCTTTTTGTAAATTCTTTCATCCTTTCCGATGGTTATTTTGACATTTTAATGTTGGAGAAGATGTCCTTTCTTCCTCTAGAAGCTTCCTTTTCTTTTTCTTCTTACTTTCATCTCACTCCCTGGAGTGCTTCTCCACATCAGCAGTTGAGCACAATGTGGATGTTTTCTTCTACAATTCTTCAAAGGAGAATGCACTGTTTCAGTGAATACTTTCAGCATTGGCCAGTCCCTTGAAATTCTGTCAATATTGAGGGGGCTCTCAGTGTCAAAGTAGATGGTCTCAGAATGCTTGACATCGATGTGGATGGTGGCAGGCTTTTCAATATCAACCACCCTTTCAGTGACGTTGATTCGGATGGTGTCTACAATGAAGTCTTCGAAGTTGTTATCAGCTTAGACGGTACTGTTGAAACTGTCTTGAATGTTGAAATTAAGATTGGTGGAGCTGATGTTGAGGGCTGTTTGTCCAACTGCAAAACAGTTGGTCCCTGAGCTGTCACCTGTTAGAAATTTGAGTTGTTGAAATTGACACAGTTGTTGATCCTTTTGATCATGCTGTAGGTACTGATGGACCAAGAGCTTATATCATATAGCACGGCTTTATTTATTAATTATTATTTATTTTAAATATTTATAACCCGCCGCTCCAGTGCAACACTGTTCGGGGCGGCTTACAACAATAAGATAGACACAGATACAAGTAATAATTTTTTAAAGTCAGATTAAAACAATTATTAGGTTCCAATTAAAACTGAAAATTATAAAAAGCTAAAGAAGCTAACAGATATAACAAAATAATAATGATATTAAAAAGCCTCCATAAAAAGGTGTGTTTTAAGATGTTTTTTAATAACACTGAGGGAGAGAGCATGGCGAAGCTCTTCAGGGAGGGCATTCCAAAGCCAAGGGGCCACAACCGAAAAGGCCCTATCTCTAGTGCCCACCAACCGGATCTTTGTTAGTGGTGGGGTCATGAGCTCTTTAAGGCAGAGCTCTCTACTTTTTCACATTTGTCACAAAAAAGTCAGACAAACATTGTAATTATTATATTGTGCTGTTCTCTGAGACACAGTAAGCAAAGTTCATGTCTACCTGTAGATGGTAACTTCCCCCCACAGCATATGCACATTTAAAAACTACTTTTAGAGTACACAGACCAATTATTTTCTATGCTCCAACCAGAACATAGATCAAAACACAACGAAATGGTTGAAAAACAGAATGCTTCTCACAGTTTCTTCTCTTTTTTAGATTACAAGGTGCAGATATACGGTAGAGATGTGCCCATGGTTCAATAACCTTTTGGGAATAGCATGGGGGCACTTTAATAAAGGGGAGGGCAGGTCCTTACCTGCTCTCCGCCACCCCATGCAGCTTCCTGTTGGGGCAGCACCTGGCCTAAGTACACCCATGTGGCACCAGCACGCACATGGCATACGCACATGGATAGGCACCATTTGCATGGTCAGCAATACCATGCTGACCATGCAAATGGCACACGTACATGCATGGACACCATGTACGTGCTGACGTCATGAGGGAGTACTTGGGCCATGCGCAAGCAGCAGGAAGTTTTTTCCATTTTTGGAAGGGTGGTATAGAAATTGAATGAATGAATGAATGAAGTTGCACAGGCTAATGGAGAGCAGGTAAGGACTTGCTCTCCTCTATCTTAAAGCTCCCCAGTGCCGTCCTCAAAAGGTGCTCGAACCATGCTTCGAACCGCGGTTTGGGCACATCCCTAATATACAGAGCATCTTCCTGTGGTGCGAACCTGCTGGTGGTTGGGGAAAAACAGAGCATATGGTGCTTCAACTGCCTCTTTGAATGTCTGTGCTGTGTGTGTGAGAGGCAGGGCTGAAGCACCACAGGGAGCTTAGATGAGGCTATTCATCCTGATGAGGCTCTTCCTGATGAGGCTACTGCACAGGTGCATAAACCATTAATTGTGAATACAGCCACGAATATAAGAAGGATCAGCAGTTTATCATGATAGTTAAAATAAGCTAAAGGAACTCAGAATTATGCTTTTAAAAAATTAAGAATGCTGATTAGCTAGCAACATAGGAATGAGAGGTAGCTTCTTTAGCAATGGCACTGTTCCAGAAAATCACTGAAAATAATGTGGACCTCTTTATAATTACTCCAACTATGGAAAACAGAATGCACATATATCTAAAAAGACCACTAGCTAATTAATATTACAAACTCAGCCAAAAGCTCTCTGGTTTAGTGGTCTGCAATGGTCAATAGGTATGATATACCAATTTAAGCCATATCCCATATACAGTTAGACCCCAGATCTAGAATTGATAGAATTTATTTGGGTTTTAATAGACTCTCTTGAATTTATTATACTTCTAAGTCATATGGAAGATCCAGACAGCAAAGGTGTAGAAAGATATTATACGTTAATTGCTGTTTTTGCAGAATTGTTTCTACAAGAGAAATTTCTACACCCAAACTCCTTCTCTTATACCACAAGGCTGTTCCTGATATATTGTCAGTAGCAGCATGAAGATTACTCATTTTTCTAGGCTGCTTCAGTGCTCTGCAGAAACTAGCTAAAAATCAGTTTTTACCAAGTGCTGCTGTGTTTCTCACAATGCTCATGGTGGGCCATTAGGGACTTTCTCTGACCCTGAAAATTCTATAACTCTAACCCCAATTTTGCCTCTATGTGTTGTAATGTGTGAAAGTACCAATATAATGCATGTTAAATATCCCCTTTCCATTCTTTTTTCAGTAAAACTAGAAACTGGTGCAGAAAAAAATTAGGGTGAGCATAAGCTTGTATTGGTGGGCCACTGTGCGAAACAGGATGCTGGACTAGATGGGCCTTGGGCCTGGTCCAGCAGAGCTGTTCTTCTGTTCTAAGTGGAGGTGTTGTAATCTTAGCATATTAACATCATATATTGATGAGAGACAGTCTAGTTATTATATGTATGGTTTTAAATAGGACACTGTTTCCCTGAACTAGGCTAACTGCATGAAATAATAGAAAATTGGGGCTTGATATATAGGAGAGATTCTATTATGGATGTGCAAATTGATTCGAATTTCAATAGATTCAATTCGAATCTGGGTGATTTGAGTGATTTGAATTAGAATTGAATCACCCCTTAAAAGGGCAATTCAATTTGAATTCAAAATGATTTTTTGAAATTTGATTCAATTTTGATTTGAGAGCCATGTGGCACCTTTTAAAAACCTTTTATGCCCCCTAATTGGTTAAAGAAAATGATTCAAATTAGATTTATGGGCTTAATTTGAATCTGATTCAAATTCAAAAGAAATTTTCGGAATTCGATTTGAATCCAAAACAAATAAAAAATTTGTTTCATGTACATGTCTAGATTCTATATTATTGGCACTATGATCTGAAATATTTCCTCTCATGAATCTCCTTGTACATATTGCAAATGTTAGAATATCATGCAATGCTAGTAACAATGTAAGAGTTGTGAACATGCAGTGACAGAAATACAGCACAAGACTCAAGTTTGTAATGCAGAAGTATAAAGAACTCTTAAAAATACTTCTGACCTATAACATTTTGCAGAGATCCAGGAACATAATTAATTTTTACTCATAACAATGTACAGTATTTTTAAAATGCTTCCTACCTTGGAGTCTTGGAGGGTATTGATGAGTTCTTCCTTGTCCAGAATATTCCCCTCTGATGTAAAAAGCATTTTTAGAATTTTGTCTTCAATAGCTTTTAGTTGATTCTTATCAGCATTAATTCTCACAATGAGCAGGTTTCTTTGCTCCTCTAGTTCAGGCCTCTCTAGTCGCACAACATCACTAAAACAAAAGTTAAAATGTATAATTAGTAAGGTGCATTGCTGGAGGATTATACCTTTACTCTTCTAATTTTTTCTTCAGTGCACCAAATAATTGCTTCCCTTTCCCCAACATTCTAGAATCAAACGTTGGCAAGGGAAGCTCCACGGGGGGCATGAACCCCTTCAGAAAAGTGGCTCCCCCCATTTCTGTTTCAGAAATCTAGTATGTGGGTCACAGCTTGCCCACCCATAAATGCACTTTGCCCCTTCTGTGCCTCCCCCTCAGTTTTTTTTCCTGGTGCTGCCACTGAAAGTTGGCCCCTGTACTGAACTTTAGAAATATACATAAAGGGAGACAAGAGCCATTCATTTTATTTATTTAAGATGCATGGGGTATAAAAGAATTTTGGACATAGTAAAATTCAAAACAGAAGATGATAAGGAATTAGCAGCTTTTCTCAAAATTATGGTGAGATTAGGAAGACAGACACAATTTCAGTATAGACTACTCAATGGTTAACACACAATTAGATCTGAATAGGCTAAGGAATGCACAAATTGGTCTGAAGAAAAGTGGTTTCCATTCCTAAAGTTGGAGACATTGGTAGTTGGTCTGGCTACCAAAGATTTACTATTTGTCATGGTACTGGTGACCTGCAGTGTGCGTTCCCACAGCAGTGATCACAGCCTTGAGACTTGATTCCTGCACATTTGTTTTGTGAAACAGAGGCAGTGAAACGGTAGTCACCAGAGGGTAGGAACAGGAACCTACCTTGTGGCACTCTTCTAAAAAGATTTCTGGTGACTGTCTGTTGTGGTTAACTTGCCTCCACAAGCTAAGCACTTTTTGAAAGTAGTCTTCCCAGCCATAGGCTGGGGAAGGAAGGAAAGAAAAAAAGTGGGGTGGGTGATATGAGGGAGAAAAAGAAAATTCAAAACTGAATGATAGAAAAACTTTAGAGAAAGACAGAATAAAGATGGAGCAGAAAGAAAATAAAGTGCAAGATTAGGTGTGGGACAGGTACTGAGCAGACAATGCTGGGGGTGGGGTTACTCCCAAAAATATCTCCAATAAAGTTCTAGATGGTTTTGATGATGGTCTTTGCTCATGTGCAAAGCCCATGAGAGAACACAAAGAAGAAAGTTAGAATTAGGGATGTGCAAGCTGGCTCAATTCAAACCATGGTTCAAATCGAGCCAACCCAGTTCAGCCAGTCTAAGTTTGAACCAGACCAGCCCTGGTTCTAAGAACCAATTTGGGGATACTTATAAAGGGGAATCTTTGAGGATTCCCTTTTAGAAGTAAAGGGACATTTCCTAATCCTTATTCTAAAGGTGTTGTTGGGGCAAGAGAAAGGGGCCTCTTTACCTTTAGCAGAGGCAATGAGGCCTCCTCCAAGCCCCCCGCCGGCCTCCTGAATGACAGTCCACCATGTCGTGAAGCAAAAGGCCTCCACACATGTGCGGAGGTCACAAAAATGGCGTCCACATGTGTGTGGAGGCGTGGTGCAGCCAGCCCAGACTGTCATTCAGGAAGTCAGTGAGGGGCTTGGAGGAGCCCCCGCATCCCCTAATATCTCCCCAACTCCTTACCACCTCCACTAAAAGTATGGAGTCCCTTTTCTCTCCTGCTGCCTTTAGGATAGGGATTAGGGATGCCCCCTTTACTTGTATGAGAGAGTAATACAAGTAATACATGAACTTGTGTGGACCAGTTCAAGACACTGAATTAGAATCAGCAGTCTAACAGACATATATACACACAGAACCATAACAGTATATACACAGTGAACTGACTTAATCAGAGTTGTTCAAAGCAGCACATTACATTTCATTCTGCTCACTTGTTCTGAATGTTTTAATGCTTTTAGCTAACACATACATGGTCCCACAATTGGAAGTCTCTTGGCAAACTTGACATTTTTCTTTTACATAAATAGTATTGTACATGCAAAACCTACTGAGAAGTGAAATGAATCAATTATGTGGAAATCTAGCCTCTTAGATAGAAAAGCACAAACATCTAAACAATTCACATTCAGTGTTTTTATGTAACTGCTTTCTAGAACAACCATAAAACTATGTCTTAATGTCACAGACCAATGTTCCCCAAATTTCTGATAACTGAGACACTGGTGTTTTTCTTTCTTTCTGATTATAAAACTGAAGGCTACTGCACAAGCACAGAACCCAGGACTGTGAATGTACAATGGATGACAACAAAAGATCTGGAGGTACACTCCACACATACTCAGAGGTGCACCTAGGTAATTTTGGAGCCTGGACCTAAAGGCCTTTTGGGGCCCCCATCCCTGCCACTGCCAGATAGGCTGCAATGAATTATTTTTTACACCAGAACATACTCAGGGAAAGCTGGAAACTTTTTTCTTTGTATTTTTAGAAGAGATTCTGAATAAGATACTTCCCACTGACTTGCAAAGAGAGCGACCACATTTTGCATGGACAACCTGCCACTCGAATTAGCAGGCCGCTCTGCATATGGAGGCCCCCCAGGCCTGCAGGAGACTGGACCTCTGCCCAGAAGTCTAGTCCAAAGAGCGCAACTGCACATACTACTGAAAAGAAGGCTATATCCCAGCCATGTTTATGAAAAAAGGAAGAGACTTGTGGGGAAATCGAATGAGCATTCTTCTCTGTATGCAGGTAATTCTGTGGTATCAGCCATGTTTATGAAACAAGACAGAGACTCGTGGGGAAATCGAATGAGCATTCTTCTCTGTATGCTTGGTAATTCTGCTATATCTGCACTGGAAGTGATTGAATGATCCAGTCACACGTGATGCAGAGATATCGTAGCATTCTTTGCTGCCAATGGAGGCCAAGTAGAATCAAGAACAGAGTACTAAATCATGCGGAGATGTAGCTGGCAGCCTGTGGATGCTCACTTAAGGCTCACAAGAATCTCTCTCATGGTATACTGGTATTTCTCTCACAGCACAGAAATGTATCCCAGCATGCAATCTGGGGATTACTCCTGCAGTGGTTATGAATGCAAAACATAATGATACAGCAAGACATGTGCACATGTTTTTAGTAAATGAAGTGTTACTGGACAGTTTTTAAAAATATACAGGTGAAACTCGGAAAATTAGAATATCGTGCAAAAGTCCATTAATTTCAGTAATGCAAATTAAAAGGTGAAACTGATATATGAGACAGACGCATTACATGCAAAGCGAGATAAGTCAAGCCTTAATTTGTTATAATTGTGATGATCATGGCGTACAGCTCATGAGAACCCCAAATCCACAATCTCAGAAAATTAGAATATTACATGGAACCAAGAAGACAAGGATTGAAGAATAGAACAATATCGGACCTCTGAAAAGTATACAGTGTACTGTGCTTGATTGGCCAGCAAACTCGCCTGACCTGACCCCATAGAGAATCTATGGGGCATTGCCAAGAGAAGGATGAGAGAGATGAGACCAAACAATGCAGAATTGCTGAAGGCCGCTAATGAAGTATCCTGGTCTTCTATAACACCTCAGCAGTGCCACAGGCTGATAGCATCCATGCCACGCTGCATTGAGGCAGTAATTGCTGCAAAAGGGGCCCACACCAAGTACTGAATACATATGCATGCTTATACTTTTCAGAGGTCCGATATTGTTCTATTCTTCAATCCTTGTCTTCTTGGTTCCATGTAATATTCTAATTTTCTGAGATTGTGGATTTGGGGTTCTCATGAGCTGTACGCCATGATCATCACAGTTATAACAAATTAAGGCTTGACTTATCTCACTTTGCATGTAATGCGTCTGTCTCATATATCAGTTTCACCTTTTAATTTGCATTACTGAAATTAATGGACTTTTGCACGATATTCTAATTTTTCAAGTTTCACCTGTATGGAAAGACAAAAATAATTCTCTTCCACTTGTGTGTGTGTAATTTTAGCATACCAGTGAGAAGGCTTAGCTATATTTCTAACCCACCCTTTCTCCATGGAGGAAGACAAATGGTGACAAGATTCACCTCCTAAGCTGTTAACACCTGAAGTGCTCAATTAAGAAGCTTCTGTTTACTTTCAGAAGTAAATTCCTGTCCATTATGGCATTGTGGACTCCACTTCTTTTCCACAGCCAGACCCTATTCTGATAATAACCATAATAATACAGGGAACATGGCTAAAGTACCACCAGATCAATGAAGTCTACCATACAAAGTAGTCATCGATACATAGACAAGACAGAAGATGACCCTATGTGGGATATAACAGTGCTGGACATAGGAAGGCTTCACAAATTTAGAAGTGACAAATGGTCTAGTAAGAGAAGGTCTCCCAGACATGCTACAGACATTAAGAAAGCAGTGTGAATTTAAAACATGAAATTAAAAACAGAACCAACAAAACCTTAGCAGTTGATCTTCCAGACCAGATCTGGTAACAGTGAAATTTATAACTGTCACTTTGATGCAGACCTGGAGAAACACAAGAGAAATTTGATTTACATATGAAAATGTGATATTTTATATAAAGATTTTATTTTAAAAATTAAGATTACAAATGTAGGACAACTTGAAGGCATTTGAATTGTAAACTCCTCCAAATTAAAACAGTAGATACTCTTTTGGAAGGATATTTTATATGTCTAGTCTCTATTCCCATATTGTTCTGAAATGTTAGAAATACATTCAAAGATAAGAGATGTACAAAGGTATATTTTATATGCTATAAACATACCTTATCTTCAGTAACTGGACTGAAATGACTAGCATAAGTATTTCAAAAAGTGAAAATGTGGTTTAAAATGCTTTAGAATACCCTTGGATACTGGAGAGCAACCAGGTTAAAAATCGCTCTTCTACCTCAGTTCATTGCCAAACCATCCAAGCTAATACAATCTGATGGGGCTTGACATTCAGGAGTACTGACAATGTTCTTACTAGTTTCAGCCAGTTATATTGCTCATTAATTTTGAAAAGTCATACAGCAACCATGAGCTGGAATTTATTTCTCTATCTTATTGCAAGGCTGTGAAACATAAATGAATACTGTCTAAAAGTGATACTGAATTGTTCAATCAGGCATTCCAAGTTACAATAGAATCACATTATGGCAATATCAAAGCGTTGCTGAAAACAGCACCCCCATTTCAACTTCTCGTTGTAACATATAGCAACACTTTTTCATGTCTTGGTGTTATAATCTTGTGCATTTCTTTGGCCTATACCAAATCACTGCCTGTCACTGCCATTGGTAAGGAGAAGGAAAGGCATGTGATGACATTACAATACAAGAAGGTACTGCTACTCATGACTGGGAAGAAGGAAGAACTCAATACAAGGATCCTGTTTTTAGCAGCATTCTCATGTTGCCATTAATATGTAGTTCTACCCTCACTGCGGTGCCGTGGCTAAAGCATTTGATTTGCATGTGGGAAACTCAGGTTGCAATCTACACTCAACTATGGACCTCACTAGGTGGTTCTTGGGCAAGTCAATGAGACTCTCCACATGAGCAGTGTGGAGAACCAAGGAGGGTTTGGCAGGGAGAGCAGGCCTGGCCCACTCTCCCCACACACAATCACTCCGCCCTCCCTGGGCGGCCAGTTTGGCCACCCACATGACTCTGTCACAGAGCTGTTAGGGGCATCGGGGACCGCCCAGCCCCCGAATGCCCTGCATGAGTGTGCGGGGCATTCTAGGGAGACCCCTGAGGCCGGGAGGTTTGTTGTAGCCTCCCGGTTGGGGGTCTCCTCACGAGTCGCCGTGGCACAGAGCTGCGCCATGGCAAATCATGATCCGAAAAACAGGGTTAGCAGAGTGCTCACTCCACTAACCTTGTTTAATGGGGGGAACTAGGCAGGCTAGCCACCGAGAGCTGCGAAGCTCCCGGTGGTTCACACATGAAGGGGAAACTGGGCTGGGCTTCCTTAGTCTGGTTTCCTCTGTGTGTGTGAATAGCCTCATTATCTTTCAGGCTCACTTACTTCACAGTAAGAAAGGTTGCCATTCAAAACAGAGAATACTTGTTTGTAAACCAGAAAAAAATAGCATCTATATTACAGGGATCCTGCATATATTGTGTGTGCAATATGTCCTTGGGCATACTGGGCAGAGTGGCCCACCATATGCATCTGAGAAGCCCATAAGCAAGAGGTGAGGGCATACCCTCTCTTGCTGTTGCTCCCCTGCAGCTGTTATTTAGTAGCTTATAGACCTGTCCTCCATGAATTTGTCTAAGCCCCCTTTAAAGCCATCCAAGCTAGTAGGCATCACCACATCCTGTGACAGAGAATTCCATAGATTAATTACGTGCTGTGTGAAAAACTACTTCCTTCTGTTGGTCCTAGATTTCCTGTCCTTCAGTTTCATGGGCTGATCTTTAGTTCTAGTGTCGTGAGAGAGGAAGAAAAATTTCTCTCTGTCCACTCCCTCTACCCATTGCTTAATTTTATACACTTCTACCATGTCTTCCCATAGCTACCTCTTAACATCAAGTTTAAATATCCACTAAAAACAAGGTTCTGCACACACACACCCACACACACACACCCCTTCTGAAGAACATTTATGTATGCCCAGAGTACAGGCATTTACTCTTTCCATGCAGGAAAAGAGGCAGAAAAGTGAAGAAGGAAAAATAATAATAAAGCTGTTAATTACTGAAGTTTGGGGAAAACAATAAAGGGCCTTGTGGTACCCTAAAGTCGAATAGGTCTTCTATCATATGGACTAATAGACTAGAGCCCATATTGTCAGATGTGAAGCACTGACCTCAGCTGGAAGATTATCTAGGGTACACAGTACACTAGGGCAAGGAGTTTTACTCTGGAGTAAGATTCCTTACTCCACAGCAAAAGAAATCTGTACATGTATGAGAGAGAGAACGAGAACACGATATCCAGCCTGTGACATTCCTGTGCAAAGCTCTAATGTATACCAGGTACGTACAGGGACTATCCACAACAGTTAGGAAGTGATCAACTTATTGCAGAAGCTATAGACATTAACTCAAACAGCACTTTCAATCAAGAAACTATACATGGTTATGGAAGTTATTAGCAATGTAGAAACCGACATTCTTAAATGAAAAAACACATTCAAAATATCTAGGAAATATTTCTGCAGTGAGAAAAGCCATAAGGGGGTTTGCGTAGAGAGCGGGCTAAGCCCGCTCTCCCCGCAGACAATCAAAAGGGAGTCCTGCCACCCACACGACTGCCTGCTCCGTCACGAAGCTGGTGGTGGCTGCGGGGATCATGTGGCCCCCGGAGGTTCCTGGATGCCCCGCGGAAATGCGCGGGGCAACCTGAAGAGACACCTGAGCCCGGAGGCTGCTTGCAGCCTCCTGCTTAGGGGTCTACTCATGTGTTGCCACGCCCCGTGGTGACACACAATCGAAAAGATGAGGTTAACAGAGTGCTCACTCCGTTAACCTCGGCTAAGGGGAGAAGTATTTAGGACGGCTAGCTGCTGGGAGCCGTGCAGCTCCCGTTGCAGCAGATGACCGCCCAAAAGTGGGCTAGGCTCCCTTAGCCCGCTTTTGGGAGATCGTGAGAATTCCTCCCTGTGTTATTGAAGGTTAAGATCATGGTTAAATCCCATCTACCACACAGGGTTGTTTATGGTTGTAACCATCCTTTAGGATGGAGAAAAGGAACTCGCACTACTGATTTCTGTAACATGTCAACACTGCAATTGGCGTTCTGCATGGAACTACCCATAACAAAAGCATAATATATGAACCAGTCTGAAGGCCCAGAGAGGTGAAGTAGCCACACAATACCCACACCTCAGTAGGTGCTGGCACACAGAGCAGAACCCTCAAGGAAGATCTTGTCAGGAGGGTAGATTTCACTCGGGAGAAAATGGTCCTTAAAATATCTGAGGCTTTAAAGCTGAAGGCATTAAAGAAATCCTTTAAGGTAATACTTCCTCAAATTTTTAGGGCTTTAAAGCTAATGACTAGTACCTCGAACGGAACCCAGAAGCCGATTGGCAGGCAGTACAAGTCTCAGGACAGGTGATATAGGTGCGTAGTAAGGGGTCCCAGTGAGGAGCCTGGCAACTGCATTCTGCACCACTAGCAGTCTCTGAGTAATTTCTAACAGCAGTCCCACCTAGAGCACATTACAATAATCTAATCCATGCTTTAATTACATCCAGATGAGTAATCTCATTTTGATCTAACTAGGGTGTGAATGACTGAAATCAGCTGACCTTTTCGGAAAGGGCTCAGCTGGCAGAGCAACTGAAGCTGGGAAAGGCACCTCTAGCTCCCACTACATATAGGACCAGTGCCATCTGACTACTCAGGACCAGGGCTGGATCCAGGAGCAATCCTAAACTGCAAGCCTGATTTTTAAGTGGATGTGCAGCCCTGTCTAAAACAGGCTGTATACCTCATTGCTAGAACTTCCAAACAACAGTACTTTAGTCTTGTCTTGCTTATTTCCCCCCATCAGTCATGATTGTGTGAGTGTGTGTCTGACTCTATGCTACCACAACAGCATACAGCAATGGATAAACTTGTCACTCTGTTTAATGGCATCTTGTAGGGCAGCAGCTCTCCAATTGTTTTCACTTTGTTTGCTAACCTTCCTAGATATATTAGCACCTAATATATATTAGGTGCTATTAGATATATTAGCACCTTCCTAGATATATTTGCTCCAGCAAATATAAACAGAATCAAAACGCTTTCATCAATGCAGAGCTTTCTCACAAAATATGAGGAGACTGAGGTGTTTTTTTTACTGTGGTAAAATACATGAGTGATTCCTGATGCAGTTATGGAAATGTGAGAAATCTTTACAGAATAATAGTCACTGCCTGTTTCCTTTAAACTTTTGGCTATTACTTATTTGGCTATTTTGATATACACATTTAAGGTTACCATTGCCAATACATTTAAGGGCACTGATCTGACCTCAGGCAAATAATGTGGATTTGGCATTTTTGTAGTCATGTAGAATCTGAAGTTTCTGTCATAATCTATATCAGAGTCTCCAAGGCGAATGAGCATTCTTCCACCAGAAACAAAAGTCTGCTTCAAAAGAATGGGTTCCAGAGCTGGATCCAGTGTTTCCTTAAGCTATTAAAATGATAAAAAGAGATGTGAGGCATTTATACATACTATGGGTAGCAAAAAATGTGTCTGTTTTAAAGTACACACGCTAACAACCACCTACTGAATAATGGCTCCAATTGGGGATAATAGGAGTTTCAGAGTGAAAGGGTGGTGGGTAGAGTTTCAACAGGACCACAGCACAAAAGGAAATAGTTTTTTAAAAACTTTGTGTGCCACAGTCCTGATTCCTGTCACTTCCCACCCACCGCCACCAGCAACTATTTATCTTTTTTTTTTTAAGGGCCCAACTAATTATTTCAAGTAATATTAATTTGGCCCTCAGATAATTTTACTTTTCCGCTGTTTTAGAATTTTTGTTTTATTGTTAAGATTTCATTTTGGTATTTTTAGCTGCCTTAAACACTATGATAGAAAGGCAGGATACAAGTATCTGAAATAAAATAAAAATAGACAGAAGGCTGTAATTTATCCTAACCTGCCTTCACACTATAAATAAGTCACAGGAATCTCAGGTTAGATACTTCTGTATGGACAAATGGACAACATATGAAATGGGTTGAAAGATGGCATGAGACTCAGCAGCTTGAAATGTGGCCATTTCAGGAGACACACCTAGCTGTAGATAGTGGCTGACATTTTGACTAAATTTTACTCCAGAAGTCCCACTACAATTAAAAGGACAAGTTAGGCATGCCTAACTTATCCTTTTAATTCCAGTAGAACTTCGAGTAAATTTAGTCAGCATGTCAGCCACTGAGTCCTAACCCCTTCATGTGCTTTTAAATCACTATGAGAGCCATTTCCTCATACTGTTTTTCCATGATGTTGTAGTAACACTTGAAAGCCTGGAACCATGCAGCTTGGGCTCTGTGTCGGTCCTTCCCAACCAAAATCCCCCTTCCAAGCTGGGTGATAGTCTAGTGGAGAAGACCACCACAACTGCTTAAACTCAGATGGTTCTGGTCCTCCAAACATCACCCCCACAGCTACTGTGATGCTGCGGTAATGTATGAAGACCCCAAGGCAGTGATCTGAAAAGCCTCTCTATTGTCTTTCCATTACTGTAATTCAGTGGGGGCTTAAAAACATGGGAAGGATATTGCTCAAAGCATGGCATATAAGTTTAAAAAACTTGAAGGGTCCTGGAGTTATCTCCAGTGATAATAATATTATACAATCAGTTTCTCCAGCAATAAACATCACAACTAGCCCATTATCCCTTACATGTTTTCCTCCTGCTGTGGCCCAGAGGCAACCAGACTCATTGCCTAGCAACCCACTTACTAATGTATGCCCAAGTCCTTCCAAATTCCTTAAACAAAGATCATATTAATAGTACAATTTCAACTTCAACTTTACTTACATTTAAATAGATTAGATGACATGTACTTAGAATTATACTGGCAAAGTTGTGCCAGTATAGTTCAGATGGAGAGTGTTTTCAACATTCTGCCATTATAAACCCTAAACATTGTATTGCTTATAAAGTCAAACGTTTTTACCACCCAACCCCTCTGAAATCCCTCTGCACATATCAAGTAGAGGGCAAGAGATACCACAACTCCAAATTTGGTGCAAATCCATTGTAAAATGGCTGATACACAGCGGTTTAAGTTTTTAATGAGAGTTTTTAATAAGAGCCAGCGTGGTGTAGTGGTTAGAGTGCTGGACTAGGACCGGGGAGACCTGAGTTCAAATCCCCATTCAGCCATGAAACTAGCTGGGTGAGACTGGGCCAGTCACTTCTCTCTCAGCCTAACCTGCTTCACAGGGTTGTTGTGAAAGAGAAACTCAAGTATGCAGTACACCGCTCTGGGCTCCTTGGAGGAAGAGCGGGATATAATAATAATAATAATAATAATAATAATAATAATGCCTAAAAAGAAGTTTCAAAGTTTTGGTGAGATTTTTTTTAAACCACAGATAATGTATATTTTTAAAATGTTTGATGTCTTTTTAGAATTCCCCCCCAAAATCAGGTCTATATGGGAGTGTTGCCTTTTGCTGGTTTGTAAAACATCAATCTATTGATTTTTGAGTAATTACTTTTTGAAAACCCCATAATAACAGGGAAAATAATGAAGGGAAAGTTAGCTAAGAGCATAACTGAGTCTGCCCACTGAGAATTCTGAAACCAAAGTTGGGAGGGGCAAATCCTAGCAGTTTCTAGTGAGTGACCTTCTGGTTCTGAACATAGCTGTCTGATAAGAACAGTTTATGAGCACTCTTGCACTTGTATAGTTAAACAACCATTCCTCCACCTCCCTTTCCTTTCATGGACATTTGATTTCTCCCTCTGCCCCCTTTCTCCTACCCCCACAAAGGGGGGAAGCAGAGACCCTCAGCAAAGCTTGGAATAAGTTACTAGAAAGTAAGTCCATTGATTCCACTGGAGCTTACTTCTGAGTAAATACACATAGGACCAGCTGAGATCCTAGGCAAGATCCCCACCCTTTCCCCAGCCCCCTCAGCAAAGCATAAAAAGGGGTAGCCCTTTCTCTGGGGCTTACTTCTGAGTAAACATGTATAGGATTGGGACCAAAGACCCCAGGCTAGGAAGTTCCGAAGGAAGAACCTCAAGGTAATCCTAAAAACCAGTCCCACCCAGCACAAAGAAACCATCATTCTGATGTAGACTGCTCTTGAGCATCGGAGTTCAACATCAAAGCCAAATTGCCAATGAATATGGAAGTTTAACATAGCCATACTTAAGAAACGAAGCCTCCATATTCACAGGTGGTTTGGCTCTCATGTAGAACTTCCACTTTCAAGAGCAGTCTAGGCCACAATAATAGTTTGTTGGCACTGGGTGGGAATCGTTTCTGGGATTTCCTTGCTGCACTTCTTTGGAGCTTTCTGGAAGCATGAAGCTGAGCACTGTGAGAGAGAGGATGATGGGCTGGAGTACACCTGCCTTTTCCAGCAGCATTTTGATAAAAGAACCTGCAATTCTATGTGCACACCTAGAAGGAAGTAACTCCATTAAAGTCAGTGGGACTTGCTTCCATATAATGAGGGCACAGTTAAACAATCCTTGAAAAGTGGTCTGGGGGAGAGGAGAATGATGGAAAAGTCCTTTTAAAAATGTGAGTATAAAACACTGTAAAAATCCTGTGAGGTAAACCCACCAGAACCCCACCCAGCACACAGATGATTCTCAAAGAATCTGACATTAGCCAAAGCATCTCACAGGGCATAAGATCTGTTAGTATATTTAAAACAAAAATGACAAAAATCCATCCTCACCTACTTTATAGAATATATAGCAAGAAACAGATAGCAACTGACATAATGAGGAACATTACTCAAAGTTATGCTACTGAAATTAAAAGAAAATGTTAAGGAATGCTTAATGTCCTTTTAATTTCAAGGAGACTACTTTGAGTAAGCCATTAACCATTAAGTGGAGGCCTAAGGCTTAAAGGAAAGAAATATACTCCGTCTGTGCTCATAGGCTACATCACTTGTGTACAACTTTTAATATATACTAATTTCTAGACAGAAGCAAAAGAGACAGACACTAATAAGTATCATTAAAACATGCCACATAAAAGAGCACTGGTCCCAGTCCCAGTCCCTGGGGGACCCCACTTCCTACCCAACTCCATTGTGAAAACTGTCCATTTATTCCTACTCTCTGTTTCCTGTCCTTCAACCAGTTACCGATCCACTGGATTGGCTTTCTTTTCTAGCAGTAAGAACCAAAAGCAGCCAAAGCAAACCAGGCTCAGTATAAAACAGTATTACAGTAGTTAGTCAGGCTGACATTCTGACTATGGCAGGGTGAATGCGCCCGGAAGATACATCCATGCTGCGCAGAACTTTCCTACTGCCACTGTGCCCATGGGATTGAAGCGAGAGCGGGTTTTGGCAATCTTCAGAAAGTGCCCTGTGCCTATGTTCTCAATGACATATTTTTGGAAGGTACTGGGGCTTCTGCAGGCAGAGAAGAAAGATAGCTGAAATTCTTTCCCTCCTCCTCCACCACCACCTCGTATAGATGGGCACAGCAGTACTAGCAAAGCCCCTGGCTGTGTTAAAAGCATCCTGTTCTGAGGATGCAGCTCCCATTGCGTCTCACTGCGTTAGTCAGGATGCCAGCTGCTGTCTTTTAAATCTGTTAAAGACATTCATCATGGTCCACTGCCCCACATTCACATGGGCTTCCCATAACTATATATGGGAACAGAAAAATTATACATCTGTGTCAGGAACATTATACATGCCAAGTGCTTTCTTTTTCATAGAAGAAAAAATGGAGCAGTTGCACATATGGGGCTCTGGGAAGGCAACCAGAGACATGATTCACAGACTAACAGCACTAAATGAGAGAATGAGAAACAGAAGGTTAAAACATTTTTAATACAAAAGCATCAAACCTCTTCGAGAAGGACAGGCAACCCTAGACGAATGGCATTCTCCAAAGTACGCAGGAAACCAGAGTCAGTAAGCTTAATTATCCTTAAACCACTTTTTGTTTCTTTGTTTCTTATCCAACGGTTTGCCTGCATATTGAAGGAAATTATAATTAAGCATGATGATAAGTGTCAAACATTGATACTTACTAGAATGGTTTAATTACTGAAATGGTAATTAAAATGTTTCATCATAAAAAGGCAAATCCTAGTAGACAGTGCAAACTTCACAGCTTACTTAATTTTTTCCATGCTTCTATGAGTGATATATGAGCACATACCAATACTTTCCCTATTCTTTTGATGTGAAAATGCATCTGCTATTTCAATGACAAATAGTAACATCCATGTTACTTATTGCTACAAATTATCTGACAAATGCCAGATAATATTACTTTACAGCAGTGCCATGGGATACCATAAGTGAATTAGAAAATACAAACAGTTGGGTCCAGAAAAGTGTCAGTGGAACTCCGATCATGTAACAGGGCTTTCCTGCCTTCTGCTGCTACCCCTTGGACATTGCTCCCTGTACCCTTCAAAAAGCCACTCCTGAAGATGGTGTGGAATGTGGCATGGGAGACTGCAGCAGAAGCAAGGTATCAGCACTAATGGAGATTATTGAAAAAACATTCTCTTGGCAGTGTGATGACATTGGCTGATAAATATTGTAATCTGTAATTATTTTAACTCTGTTTTATCTCTACGTAGATTCAGTACTTGGTTGTTTTATTTATTGTGATGCTGTTTCGTTATGACCAATGGTCGTGAAATCAAGACATCACCTAACCTAAAAGTAATGGGGAAAGGGAAAAGCTTGTGCAAGCAGAACTGCCTTCCAGTTGCACGATAAAGGACTCCTAGATCTCAGTCTACTGTATATACTGTATACGGCAATGACAGACAAATGTCATGCACTTGAAAGGTACTGGTAGATTTAAAAATAATTAGCACAATTAAGGCTAATGTTTAGGTAAAATTATGTTTAGCATAAACTATCTTAGACCACTTGACCTGTGAAGGCAATAACTGAATATTCAGAGGCAGAGATTATCATTATCACCTTGAACATAAGAACAGTCCCGAAGGATTGATCAAATGCTTATCATCCTGTTCTCCTCAGTGGCCAATCAGATGTCTCTGGGAAGTGCACTGGCAGAACATGAAGGCAACAGCCCCTCCTGCTATTGCTTTCTAACAACAAGTATTCAGATGCCTCTGAACCTTGAGTTGGAGTACAACCATCATGACTACTTATTTAATTTATCTATATCATTCTCTATCCTCACAGCCACACCCACCCCTCATGTTAATACTACTGTCCTGTAGGAGCTCATAATTGAAAAATATAATGATTTGGGGAATAAACAAGGCCAAATAAAATCAAAATGACGTTGTAGATGTTAACTCACAGATCCTGGAACACACTTTCTCCTAGTAGTATAAAAGCACATCTCAAATAAGAGGGGAGCTTTTAGAGCTCCCAAATTGTTCTCTACTTCAGACCACACTCCAAGAATTCCCAACATCCCTCTCCCCATTGCCCCAATCCTTACCATCCCCAAAAGCCCACCCTGCCAGCCCCTCACCCTCAACACACCTCCTCTATAATTACTGGGTTGCCAAGCAGTGGGTGCACAGAGAGCAGCAGCAAATGGTGAGAGGATGTTTGTCTGCTCCCTCCCCTCTTCTCCTACCCTGACATGCTGGGTATCAGTGTGCTGAGGTGCAAAGAAGAGGTGATCATGGAAGAAGCTGTTGTCTTGTGGACTGCTACTGCTTGACAAGTAAGGAAAGAGAAGGAGAGGAAGGAGATGTTTGTAGGGGCGGGGAGCTGGCAGAGAAGGCTTTTGGGCAGCAAGGGCTGGCAAGGATGGAGGAAGGCATTCCCCCCACCCCAAGCCTCAGATAGACTTGGAAGAGTTATCTGAGACATTCTGGGTTTTTCCTGGAAGATCTCAGGGTCAGTTCTGAGTTAACCCAAAGTGAGCTTGGGAAAGGTCTCCATCTTTAGTCCACTCAGGTTTTCATTTTGAATTATTTATTTTCTTTTTATGTGTTCATTACATGTATATCCCGCTCTTCCTCTGAGGAGCTCAGAACAGTATACATGCTTACTTTTATCCTCACAACAACCCTGTGAGGTAGGTTAGGCTGAGAGATACATGACTGACCCAGAGTCCCGCAGTGAGTTTCATGGTTCAATGGGGATTTGATCTCGGGTCTTCCTGGTCCTAGTCCAACACGCTAACCACTACGCTATGCTGACTCAGCTTGGCTAATTAGCTTGGCTAATTACATAGCCAAGTTTGCAGTTAACACCAATTGTTTAGGAAGCTGAGGAAAGTCAAGCAGTCTATGAAGAGCTTCAGATGTATCTAAACTGTGTGAATGGGCAACAAAATGGAAAATTAGGGTCAATGCATATATATGAGGTTCAATGCATATATATTATTATTATTTCTTGTTTACACAGTCAGACAGGTGTTATTGACTGGTTTGTTTTATCCAGACATCGAGTCCTTCCCAAGGACCTGGGATGCCAGAATTTTATTGTCAATTGTTATAGATATCGTCGCAGAATTTAGGCTGTTCCCAGTAAAGCTGCTTTTTGTAATTGGCTGATGGTGATTTCTGTGGCCCCTATGGTGTTGAGGTGCTCTTCAAGGTCTTTTGGAACTGCACCCAGGGCGCCAATTACCACTGGGATTATTTTGGTCTTTTTCTGCCACAGCCTTTCAATTTCAATTTGTAGATCTTTGTATTTGGTGATTTTTTCCATTTCTTTTTCTTCTATTCTGCTATCCCCTGGTATTGCTATGTCGATTATATTCACTTGTTTTTCTTTCTTCTCGACTACAGTTATATCTGGTGTATTGTGTGGCAGATGTTTGTCTGTTTGTAGTCAGAAGTCCCATAATATTTTTACATCTTCATTTTCTACCACTTTTTCAATTTGATGGTCCCACCAATTCTTGGCTACAGGTAGCTTGTATTTTTGGCAGATGTTCCAGTGTATCATCCCTGCTACTTTGTCATGCCTTTGTTTGTAGTCAGTCTGTGCGATCTTTTTACAACAGCTGATTAGGTGGTCCACGGTTTCATCTGCTTCTTTACAAAGGCGGCACTTGCTGTTTGTGGTGGATTTTTCTACTTTTGCTCTTATTGCATGTGTTCTTAGTACCTGTTCTTGTGCAGCCAGTATTAAACTCTCTGTTTCTTTCTTCAAGTTGCCATTCTTAAGCCATTGCCAGGTCTTGGTGATGTCTGATTTTCCACTTATATTGTGCAAATATTGACCATGCAGGGGCTTATTTTTCCATTTTTCTGCTTGGTTCTTGACTTGTTCTTTCTTGTAGGCCTGCTTTGTTTCATTGGTGTTGAATAGTTTCTCGTTCTTGACCATTTTAAGTGCATCTTCTTCACTGCCCTTGATATATTCTTCAAGGCCTCTTTTCTCCTCATCTACTGTTTGATGGACTTGCAGCATTCCTCTTCCACCTGAGCTGCGAGGGAGGTATAGCCTATCTACATCACTGCGGGGGTGCAGAGCATGATTGATGGTCATGATTTTCCTGGTCTTGCGATCTAGTGTCTCTAGCTCTGCCTGGGTCCAGTCTATTATTCCTGCACTGTATCTGATAACAGGTATAGCCCAGGTGTTTATGGCTTGTATGGTGTTCCCGCCATTGAGTTTGGATTGAGGATTTTTCTAACTCTCCTGATGTATTCTCTTCCCATTTTTCTTTTAACTTCAGTGTGTGCGATGTTATCAACCTGGAGAATGCCCAAGTATTTGTAAGGTTCTTTCTCTTCTAGGTTCTTGATCTTGCTTCCATTGGGCAGTTCTATTCCTTCTGTTTTTCTTATTTTCCCTCTGTTCATTATTAATGCAGCACACTTGTCTAGTCCAAACTCCATTGCTATATTGCTACTGAATATACGGACAGTGTTTAGCAGTGATTTGATTCCTGACTGGGACTTTCCATACAACTTGAGATCGTCCATGTACAGCAGATGGTTGTTTTTACTTGATGTTTTAGATGTTTGGTATCCGAGGCCTGTTTTGTTTAGTATTTGTGAAAGTGGGGTCATGGTGATTACAAACAACAGAGGGGATAGTGAGTCCCCTTGGAAAATGCCTCTTCTAATGTTAACCTGTCCAAGCGTCTCGCCATTGATTGTTAACTTGTACTCCACATGCTCATTGCTTTTTTAATAAATATCTGAATGTTTTTGCTGACACCAGTTGTTTCTAAACATTTTAGTATCCATGTGTGAGGCAATGAATCGAAGGCTTTCTTGTAGTCAATCTATGCAACACTTAGATTGGTTTTTCTTCTCTTGCAATTTTCTAAAATCATTTTGTCAATCTTCTTCTTCTTCTTCTTATTTACATTTAATATCCTGCTCTTCCTCCAAGGAGCCCAGAGTGGTGTACTACATACTTAGGTTTCTCCTCACAACAACCCTGTGAAGTAGGTTAGGCTGAGAGAGAAGTGACTGGCCCAGAGTCACCCAGCTAGTCTCATGGCTGAATGGGGATTTGAACTCAGGTCTCCCCGGTCCTAGTCCACCACTACACCACGCTGGCTCCATCCAAACTTCATATATGTGATCTGAACTGGCAGTGGTTAACCAGGAATGAAGCGGAATGAACTGGCAGTGGTTAATCAAGAATGAAGCCCTGGTGATAGCTCAATGAAAACATCCAACTTGGTGTGCAGCAGCTGTGAAAAAAGGAAAATCCTATGCTAGAGATTATAAAGAAAGGGCTTGAAAACAAAAATGTCCAGTATTGTAATGCCCTTGTCTAAAATCTATGGTGTGTCCACATTTGGAATACTGTGTGCCATTCTGATTGCTCTTTCTTATAAAGGATATCATAGAGCTAGAAAAGGGGCTGGAAAGGGCAGCCAAAATGATCCGGAGGCTCCTTCCTTACAAGCAAAGGCTAAAGCATTTGGGGTACTTTAGTTTAGCGCGGGGGGGGGGGAGCCAGCTGACAGACAGACATGATAGAAGTTTGTAAAATTTTGCATGGTGAGGAGAAAGTGGGCAGAGTGTTTCTCCCTCTCTCATAGCACTAGAACCTGTCAAAATAAAACAGATTGGCAACAGATCCAGGACAGATAAAAGGAAGTACTACTTCTCACAATGCAAAATCTGAGGAACAAGATGTGGTGATGGCTACCAGCTTAGGTGCCTTTAAAAGGAAATTAGACAAACTAATCATTATTAGTTATGATAGAAACCTTTTGTTCAAAGACAGTATGTCACTGAATACATTTGATGAAAAGCAACAGCAGGCAAGTGCTATTGCCTTCAAGCCCTGCTTGTAGACTTCCTGAAGGCATCTGGTTAGCTGATTTAGGCAGCTAACCAGATGCCTTCAGGAAGCCTACAAGTAGGGCTTGAAGGCAATAGCACTTGCCTGCTGAACTATCCAGAAGGACCTTTGGCCTGATCCAGCAGGGCTCTTCCTATGTTGCCAATGTGACTCTGCAGACTGTAAAAATACAAAACATGCATGCTCTGAGTAACTATTAAAAATAAGAATCAAGCTGCATTCTTTGAAGTGAGTATTTACCTGGTCTTGGGGATCAATCATGAGTGGCCAGCGTCGCCCTCGAGTAACAAGAATGCCATTTTCCGTGGATATGTAGTCACGTGGTAATCCATCAGTGTTCCACTGACGAATTTCATAGGGGTCTCCCAAAATATTTATAAGACTGAAGTCAGAACTAATAGGAATCTCTAGATTCTGACATTGTTTGATCCAGCAGTCTATTAACTGAGATGAAGAAAAAGAACAAAGGATTAGTTTTGCTATAGTATATTATGGTGGTTCCCAAAACTGTGTTTTGTGTACTCTCAAGGGTGCTTGGGGGCTTTTGCTGCAGGTTTCTTATAGTTTTCTCTAGACCAGCCTTTCTCAATTCCATGTAAAGTAGGAGTAAAACAAAAAATTGTTACTGCAGCAAGACCTTCTTCTTCTTCTTCTTGATTGTGAGTACTTACAATTGTCTAGGTCCTAGGAAGGGAACATTACACATCACAGTTTGGGGATCACTAGTATACAAGAAGAAAGATTAATTGATCAAAACCCAACTGTCTGAGGTTTTATGTGCATCAATAGGCTAAGCTCAATAACGAAATGTGAAATCCGAACACCCTACAGAAAAAAGGCTGAGCTACTATGACATCACAGAGGGCAATTGCAAGGGCAATGCAATCAGGCATGTTACCACTTTTCCAATTACTGTAGTCATAAGCAAATTTTGTTGATACTGTCTATTCCCACTGGCAAGAGAACATCTGCTATAAGGCCTTATTATTACAAAATATTTAAATATTATAGATAGTGCCTGAAATGTGAAAAATATGTCTGTAACAGAATAGGAAATGATGTCCACAAATTTTGATTCCATAATTGATGTATTTTGTGTGTTTCAGACTTTGTTTTTTTGCGTATCGTGTTTATTTTATTGATAATATATTGTTTTTACATTATCTTGTAAGCCGCCTTGGGGTCCCTTCTGGTAAAAATACAAGTATTTTTAATAAATAAAATACAAAAAACTATTCTGCAAGGAACTCTAACTACTGGCAGTGAAGAAGAGGGGGGGAAATTATGCAAAGGGCCTATTGTGCAGTAATCCCAGTTTTCCAAATGTAACAAGATTGCTATTAATTTGTTGGGGTTAGGTTTTATCATAAAATGTATACGTGCTTCAGTGAAATACACATTTTTACAGTGGAATCAAATCACGACATAACCATAAAATCATGGTAGGAGGAAAGAAACATTTGTTTGTTTTACTCACCAGCTGTCTATAGAGTGCTGTAAAAGCTCCATAATAGGCTACACAAGCTGCAGCTATGAACACATTTCCAATGATGTTTGAAATCTCTGCTTCAAAATTCAAAATGCTCTCTTCCCACCGGACCTGTTCATCTCCTAATGCTGCGGTAAGTTTTCCGGCTCGTGTAAGACGAGCTTGAGTCAGTGCCATGGTCCTTGCTAAACAGATATAATATTACTGGAGTCTGGCCATTGTTTTTAGACAAACAATAGAAAAATTCATTTTTTTGCAAACTATCATTGATGCCTTTTTTGTTAAAAGGCTTGCATGGTCAGAGTTAGATATGAATCACATAAACGCCTTTCTCGGTGGGTTTAAACTAAGAAAACCAGATTATGATACATGAACTCTTTGTTGTCAACACTCAAACTAGTTTCTTACAAACTCTCCTGTTCCTGGGTTTCTGTCTTCATCTGCAAAGTGAAATATATTGCTCAAGCCTGAGCTTCCTCAGGAAACACATATGGGTAGAAAGGGATAATATAAAGGCCAGAGCAAAATCACTCCATCAGATGCCCTCTCACATCAGCCATTAATTTATTCAGAGTTCTGTTGATCAATTTAAGCCTCGAATCTTGAGTTCCCAAAGCATGTAGGAAAATGATGCCCCAAATGAATGGACTCGAGAATGACAGACTTTATAAGCATGAAGAAACTGTAGAATCACAAGCATGTCCGGTGTACACGAAATGTATTTGCAGATCAGAGGATCTTCTTTTTACTAGTCTAATTGCTAGTAACACCACTAGGCAGTCCCTTATTAACAAAGGCCTTGGACAGGATTTTAGCTCTCTTCTGCTTGTTACATGCTAGGTTCCAAGCAAGAGACGTTTTCTTTTTCTCATTACCATCTTATAAGGGTGAGATCATAAAAAGATGTTGGTATACCATGAGGCTATTCACACGGGCAGCCAAGCCCAGGCTTGGTCAGGACAGCCCAATCTGGGTTTGGCTGCCCATGTGAAGCATTGGGATCAGCCCCAATCCCAGCGCTGCCTCTGCCCTAAGCACAGAAATTTACCCCAGGCTTTAACCTGGGTTTAAGGGTGCGAGCACACCAACCACAGGTTCGGGGTCGTGTGTGTGTGTGTGTGGGCTGCAGGCAGCCTGTGCACACATATTGCTGGGTGGCAAGAGTGCCTGGTTGAGGGAGGATTCCTCAGTGCACCATGCTTGGAGGACTTCCTTCTCCAGCTGCCTGCCCTGCCACTCACAGCGGTGCAGCTCATGTGCCGCACAAGTGGCAGAACCTTATGGGTCACTTGGATCATGTGCAGGAAGGCAGGTAAGAGCCTGTCTCCCTGCCAGCTTTCCTGCCTAGCAGCATATTTGGTCATGTGCATGACCTTTATGTCGCTACACTCACCACAAGAAAGCCTCTGAGTAAGTACAGGACATCTGTTATTAGTTCTACAGACTACATGGAAGCGTTGGGATTTTGTTCACCATATCATGAATATATACATCCGAAGAATTATTCTAAACTAGCTGGGCAGGGTGCAGAGCATTTGCGCCTCTAGTTCTCCCCCCTCCTTCCCGCCCGCCACCGCCGTTATCATTCCCTCCCCGCCCACCACCATTTTCTTGCCCACTCACCCACCCACCTGCTGCCACTGCCTATTTCTTCACCCGTTGCCACCGTTTTCTCCCCCTGCCATCTTCCCATGCCATCCCCCTGCCATCTTCCCATCTTCCGTAAGCCTGTCAGCCGGCATCGGCGCTTTCCTCACTCCCTGCCAGCAGCTCGCTCACAAACTCTTGCGAGAGCTGCCACACATGGGATTAGTGATGGGTATGCCTTATAGAGATAGATAGATAGATAGATAGATAGAGTTATTGTTAGGAACTACAATAGCCACTTACCAAGGCTCTCTTTTTCATCCAAACTTTTTTCATATTGTTCTTCTAGTTCCTGTATTTGTTCTTCCACTTGTTTCAGCTTTTTTTGTTTAGCTTTTAGGGTAGCCAGAGTTGCATCAAGCTCTGCCTAATTGGTATTTTCAAAACAATATTATCATTGCTGTGTCAAATGCCCTTTGACCTTATTTTATGCATTTTCACAATAGTTCTTTGAGAAAAGCATTACTGGGAGAAACTAAAAGTGATAGTGACTTCCTCAGGGCTACTCAACAACTTCCATGGTTTAGTTAGACTTGGATCCTAAGCCTTATATTTCCATATTCAACTCTATAGCCATCAAATCACACTGACTCTTTGTAACTATTAATAAATATAGACTAAGATCAGTGTTTTCATACTTATAAGTCTAAAGCACAGAACGAATGTTAGTGGGATCTGCAAGCACTCAGAACTTTAGTAAGCCAAACTGAAAGTTTACAAATAGTAAACCTGAAGTCTTGTGGAGATTTTTCAGTGATGCCTGGTTTTCAAAAATGCTGTGCTACTCCTTCTCCTCAATATATTCTTGTGTCATCTGTTTTGAAATTTAGGTATGAAAATCCTAGATTTCTGAAAATCTTTCTATAAATTCGAACAATTGTGTTATGCCTGAAGCATCCTGTCTTTCAGAGGCATTTCCACTGAGAAGGAGGAAGTTTGGTTTAGGCCCCAGCAAGGCCCCAGCTGCCAGTTAAGCTGAAAAGCAATACAGCTGATAGCAGCCCAATCAGGGGCGTACCAAGGTTGAGGTGGGGCCGGAGACGAGATTTTAAAATGGGCCCCTCGCTGCCTTCTCCTGGCTCCATGTCTCTGCCAACTATCCCAACTACAATTGCAAGGTGTAAACAACAGCAGAACCAACTAATACAAGAGTATCAATGACGAACTTTAATAATTGCACATATCCCAACTACAGCTACAAGGAGAAAGGAGGTAGTGAGTAAATTCCATATTTATGGAGTAAACATCCACAGAATTGGGCTTTGCAATATGCTGGGTTAAAAGTAACTAATGCTTAGAATTATAACCAAAGCAAGGCGAATCTGATGACGCCTGAATTGCCATTTTGCTGTATTTTGGGATAAACCGACACAGGATTAGCTCTGCAGCTTAAGATAAACTTTGCAAGAGATTGCCAGAAACAGAAACTAAGGATTCATTTTTATATTTACAAGCACATATCTTGATAAGCGCTGATATAATACTGGCTCCATCTTCAGTATTGCCCCCAACCCACAGAGAAAGAGAAGTGTAAGCAGTCTCCTCCAACTTTCATAAACACTTCTGTCCATTCTTTCTTGCTGCCCCCTTACGCCTACAAGTTGCTCTCGAAATACATTTTCTTAATGTCAGCCTTCTCAGCCTTCAGTCTCAAGCTCAAAAGTCCACATCTTCCATGAAGCCCCTGAGACTCTTGGACCTCATCTCCCAATGGAAGAACATCATCCCAACTACATATAATTCATGGGCTCACATTCATCCTGTATTAGTCTTGTGTCTAACCCCTCCTCCTTGCTAAATGTAGATTGTAAGCTGCTTGGGACAGATGTGAATTTTAATACCCCTAATAAAAAGGTCTTCAGATAGTTTGCAAAATAATTTACATGACTCAATGGCGCAACTTACTTTACTCAATAAAGCACCATGCACACTGGTGGCACTGAAACACATGGAAGCACCAAAGAGAGAGGGAAAACTCCCTCCAGACCTGCACTGTAAGCAAACATTTAATATATGGCAGCAGGCAGCTAGTGGAGGCCTGGGCCAGCTCTTATATATTTGGCTTAGCCTGTGGCAATGTGAGTAAAAATCAAGAAGGACCCATAGAAATGCTGTGGCAGTGACACAAGTTCAGCTTGAATTGCTTCAAATTAATGGTGACTTCTGAAATGGTGCCCATCAAATTATCTGGGGCTGGGTTTATTATAGTAATGCTCTCTCTCTCTCTCCAGGAAAAAAGCCACCTTCATTCAGCCAGTTGCCAATAGCGATAAGCAGAAGGAAACATCAAGAGCGAGAAATGTCTAGTTTGTCCCTCCCTGTCTGTCCCTCCTTTGCTACTGGGGGGGCAGTTGCAAAGGAGAGACACAGTGAGCCCAAGCAGAAACACAGGGAAAACCCCAGTTTAGAACACACACACAAACACACACACACACACACACACACACACACACACACAGAAATGAAGGAGAGAAACAGGGAAAGAAGGGAAACACTGTTTCTGTCCTGCCATTGGAGCTTGTGAGGAAGATAACCCTACTGGACGGGGACCCGGTAGCGTACTGCGGCTCTATGGAGGCTGTCACAGATGCTGTTGAAACGGATGGAGTGGGCGGCTTTTTAGTGGTCATCGCCAGTGCCGCTTCCAATGCTGTCCTGGGCGGCGGGGCTCCAAGAGACCTCGTGTGGCCCGAGGAATGTGCCACTGAACTGCTCCCTGCTCTGCAGACTTCTGTGGCTACTCTGGATTGGAGCATCTTTTCAATTATCCCACTACACCTTGTCTCCTTCGTTCAAGTTCTGGGAGGGGTGCTCTAAATTGGTTTTTTCCCTGTGTTTCTGCTTGGGCTCTCTGTCCCTCCTTTGAACAATTCCTGTTCAACTTCCTGTCCTGGTGCTACACTGAACTGAGAAACTGACATATAGGAACACCTTGATTTAGTGCCATTGCTGCTGGACAGGAGAAAACACTGCAATACAACAAGTTGTTCTCAATAGCAAAGTAGGCTGCTCCTTATAAGGTTGAGCGAAATGGGGTGAAAGTCTTAGATGAAAGACATTCTATTTTCCATTCAATAATTATAAAACACACAAAAGACACTGGAAAAAACAAGCACCTGTGCAGCATTTAATTTCTGCCTCTTTGGCTCCACTTCCTTGATAACTCGGGAGTATAAATCCATAGCTCTCACCCACATGCACATAGACTTGCATGCCTTTGACACTTTCTCTACTTTTTCAGGTACAAAATCGGGATTATTAATGTACTTCTGAAGCTTAAGCAATATTTGACGACTTATATTTTCTTTATCATATTCTAAAAGTCTTTTCAGGAAATTGGAGTCTCCAAGAAGCTGTTTAGCGGTTGCCCAGTCAGGCCTGAAAGATTAAATGAAATGGTGTAAGAAATATCTGTCCCAAAGAATATAATAACCGGCATAATTGCCTATATTCCTGAAATTTCTTCTTACCTTATATCAGAACTAGAATGAAATTTTTATTTGATTAAAAGACCAACTGACAGTTACATTTCTATATCACTCATAATTAAAGTATGGGAAAGAGAAGAAATTTGAAAGCAATGAGAGAAACCTTAGAAAGAAGATATGGTATAGTTTACAAAGGAAACAAAGCTTTGATGCTTCACACTTCAGTTAATGTTTTGTGAGAATGTGACTTGAACTTCAAGTAGTACCTCTATGGATTTAACCTAACCCATAGAGACATTGGCACAACAGGCTTCCAAAGATACTATCCCTCTAGAAATCTGAGCCCTCTAGGTTGCTTGTATTGAAATTTATTTATTTTATTGTTAAATTTATATACCGCCTTTCATTAAAAATACAATCCCAAGGCGGTCATTCTAAAATTCTAAACTAAAATTCTAGCCAAGCCACAACTGGTATACATATATAACTATCTTGAAGCAGCCTCTTAGACAAAATGGTTTGCAGGGGTGAGCAGAATTCCAAAATCGTGGTTCAAATTCAAAACGAATTATGTGGTGCTGAACCAGTTCGGTCAAACCGACTGAGTGGTCCACTCTGTTTGACTGAACTGGTTTGGCAGTTTGAGTTGAACTGGTTTGGCAGTTCTTTATACTTGTAAAGGGGAATCCGGTGAAGATTCCCCTTTACAAGTTAGGAGCTGGGGTTCCTGGGAGGCTGTAAGGGGCGATGGTGATGGGTGGGGAGAGAGGTAGTTAAAGTGCCTTACACAGCCGGCGTGGCAGCCAGTGCTGTGGCTCACCTGGAATTGCGCTGCTGCCATGTGGGCGGCTTCCTAAAGGAGGCATCGTGGTGTGTGCTTGACTATGGGCTGTGCCGGGGAGCAAGTGGCACTGGTGCCCGGGTAATAGGGGTGTGAATGGAACTGATTGGTCCAGTTCGGCTTGGCACCCCCTTGAACCCCACTCTCCCGGTCGGTTCAGTCTGGGGGAGGGGTTTACGATTATTTTAAAACTATTTTTTAAAATTACTCCCTCCGGGGAGTTGCTCAAAGTGGTGTGTGTGTGGCTGCGGGGGTCCATGAAGGATTCCCCTCCCCAACGGCCTCCCTTACTGTACAAACCATCCAGTTTGGTTGGCTCTTCCTTCCCGCTGCAGTGCGGTGGCCATTTTGGAGGCCACCGTGCCTGCACAATGGGCTTCTGTTTGGCCTGGATTCCCAGAGGCCCACCCAGAGCCTCCAAAATGGCCACCGCGCCTGAGGGAGTAGGAAGAGCCGGCCGAACAGACCAGTTTGGGCAGTAAGGGAGGACGGAAGGGGGAGGAGAACCTCCGTGGACCACCAGACCCTACTGCCTTGAGCAACCCCCCTGGAGCGAATAAGTTAAAATAAAATAACAACAACAACAACAACAACAACAATAATAATATAATCCCCCAGTGAGGCACTACCTTGACGTGGTTGTGGGGCTTGTGTGCTCTGATGAAGGTGAGAGCTATGCCAGAGGTCCAACCATACTGGACAGGTCTCACCAGAGGAGCCAGACAAAGAGTGCCTCTCCCATCAACAATATGGTGAGACGTAACTTTAATAAATCTATACCGGATCGGTCGTTGCCCGGGTCAACAAGGACCGCGCCAGGTGCTATAGTCCCTGGACATCTGGTGGCAAGTGGGCTACAGGACTCAGGATCTTCAGTTGAGCAACCAGGGCTGGAGACAGCAAAGTTACTCGAAGAAATGTCGCTTAACCAAAAAAAATATACAAAAAATGCCAACAAGGAAATAATGATCTGCTATGACAAGTCTAGTCCAACTAGAAGAGTTTATTTAAAAAGAATGTAACAAATTTGGAAAGAGAAGCATCCAGATACAGAAATAACAGAACAAAGGCTAGCAGACCAGAGAAGATTCATAATAAGAAATAAAGTATTCACAGGAGTTGAGCTGGAAGAACTGCAAAGAGCAACACAAGCTCAAGATATGGAAGAAGAATTACCACCAATTGAAGAAGTTGCTCAGGCGCAGGTGGAGGAGGTGTTGGAAATAGAGGATGCCACTGTTGCTGAACTGTTTCAAAATCAAAACCAGGCAACCTCCCCTTTGCCTTCACCTCAAAAACCCAAATGCCGTTTAACAGAAAAGCAACAAGAACTAAAGCAAAAAATAACTGAGCACATGAACCAAACAACCACCAGGGTTCGACTTCCAGCTCTAAAAACAGTTGCCAAAAAAACAACTTGCTCAGGCATTAAAAGATGTCAATGCTGCACTTGCAGAAATAACAACCAATAATTTGCAAGAAACAAACCGACTAATGTACAGTGCAGCAACAATAACAACACAAGAGCTCGGATATAAGATCAGTGGACCTGTCAAAAAAGAAAGCAGTACATCACCTAAATGGAAGATTAGATTAGAAAATAAAATCTCCAGGCTTAGATCAGATGCTAGTAAATTGAAAGATACGAAAGACAAGAAGCTGAAGAATGAAAACACCAAACAGTATCTGATCCAAAAATAACACCTAGATTCAAGGAAAATTAGAGAAGTCCTGGAAATAATAAAGCAGCAAATGGCAGCAGTGTCAAAGATTAGCAGATACGAAGCCAGAATTACACAACACAGGCAGAATCTCCAATTCCAGTCAAATCAGAGATGTTTCTACCAAAGCATAGAAGGAGAAACTGCAAGAAACCTAGAAACACCAAATAAAGAAGAAACAGTGCAATTCTGGGGGAAATTATGGGACAATCCAATAGATTATAATAAAAAAGCAGGCTGGATGAAAGAGGTCAAAAAATGTAACCAACAAATGCAAGATCTAATAATAACACCAGAATTAATAAGTGAAAGAGCAAAGAAAACTAAAAATTGGAGTGCGCCAGGCGACGATGAACTGCTTGGCTTTTGGCTTAAACACCTAACAAGCCTTCATAAACAACTATCAAAACAGTTCAACCACATTATGAAAGGCGGTGATATTGAACAATGGCTAACAACTGGGAAAACTCATCTCATTATGAAAGACCCAGCAAAAGGTGCAGTTCCAAGTAATTATAGACCGATCACCTGCCTGCCAACCATGTTCAAATTATTAACTGGAATAATAGCAGATGAAGTGATGCGACACTTATTAACTAACAAACAGCTTCCAGTTGAACAGAAAGGAAATTGCCCGAACACCAGAGGCACAAAAGACCAGCTGCTGATTGACAAAATGATTTTAGAAAACTGCAAGAGAAGAAAAACCAATCTAAGTGTTGCATGGATTGACTACAAGAAAGCCTTCGATTCATTGCCTCACACATGGATACTAAAATGTTTAGAAACAACTGGTGTCAGCAAAAACATTCAGATATTTATAAAAAAATCAATGAGCATGTATACACAGTTAACAATCAATGGCGAGGCACTTGGACAGGTTAGCATTAGAAGAGGTATTTTCCAAGGGTACTCACTATCCCCTCTATTGTTTGTAATCGCCATGACCCCACTTTCACAAATACTAAACAAAACAGGCCTCGGATACCAAACATCTAAAACATCCAGTCAAATCAACCATCTGCTGTACATGGACGATCTGAAGTTGTATGGAAAGTCCCAGGCAGAAATCGAATCACTGCTAAACACTGTCCGTATATTCAGTAGCGATATAGCAATGGAGTATGGACTAGACAAGTGTGCTGCATTAATAAAGAACAGAGGGAAAATAACAAAAACAGAAGGAATAGAACTGCCCAATGGAAGCAACATCAAGAACCTGGAAGAGAAAGAACCTTACAAATACTTGGGCATTCTCCAGGCTGATAACATCACACACACTGAAGTTAAAAGAAAAATTGGAAGTGAATACATCAGGAGAGTCAGAAAAATCCTCAAGTCCAAACTCAATGGCGGGAACATCATACAAGCCATAAACACCTGGGCTATACCTGTTACTAGATACACTGCAGGAATAATAGACTGGTCCCAAGCAGAGCTAGAGACACTAGATCGCAAGACCAGGAAAATCATGACCATCAATCATGCTCTGCACCCCCGCAGTGATGTAGATAGGCTCTACCTCCCTGGCCGCTCAGGAAGAGGAATGCTGCAAGTCCATCAAACAGTAGAGGAGGAGAAAAGAGGCCTTGAAGAACATATAAGGGACAGTGAAGAAGATGCACTTAAAATGGTCAAGAATGCGAAACTATTCAACACCAAGGAAACAAAACAGGCCTACAAGAAAGAACAAGTCAAGAACCAAGCAGAAAAATGGAGAAATAAGCCCCTGCATGGTCAATATTTACACAATATAAGTGGAAAATCTGACATCACCAAGACCTGGCAATGGCTTAAGAATGGCAACTTGAAGAAAGAAACAGAGGGTTTAATACTGGCTGTGCAAGAACAGGCACTAAGAACAAATGCAATAAGAGCAAAAGTTGAAAAATCCACAACAAACAGCAAGTGCCGCCTTTGTAAAGAAGCAGATGAAACAGTGGACCACCTGATCAGCTGTTGTAAGAAGATCACACAGACTGACTACAAACAAAGGCATGACAAGGTAGCAGGGATGATACACTGGAACATCTGCCAAAAATACAAGCTACCTGTAGCCAAGAATTGGTGGGACCATAAAATTGAAAAAGTTGAAGAAAATGATGATGTAAAAATATTATGGGACTTCCGACTACAAACAGACAAACATCTGCCACACAATACACCAGATATCACTGTAGTCGAGAAGAAAGAAATAGGGATGTGCAAAAAATTTCGGGCACAGATCGATCTGTGCCCGAAATGAGAAATTTCGGGTGATTCCGGGCCGAACCAAATCGCCCCCGATGACCCCGATATTTTTCGGAGCTGAGCCGAATCACCCGATTTTCGGGGCCGAAAAATTTGGGTGATTCGGCTCATGGCCGATTTTTGGGGAATGTCTGAAGTTTTAGTGACTTTGGGGCAGTTCGGGGGCATAGCATGGGATCTGGGCAAAAAGAGTGGGGTTGGGTGGTAGTGCCTAATGGGTGCAGGCTACCACCCCAATTTCAGGGGGATTGGGCAAAGGGCTGATTTTTGGGGAATTTCTGAAGTTTTTGTGTCTTGGGGCAGATTGGGGCAGAAAGTGGGGCCTGGGGCAGAAGAGTGGGGTGGGGTAGTAGTGCCCAATGGGGGGGAGGATACCACCCCAATTTCAGGGGGATTGGACAAAGGGCTGATTTTTTGGGAATTTTTGAAGTTTTTGTGTCTTTGGGGCACTTTGGGGCGCAGTTTGGGGGCAGAGAGTGGATCACCCCAAAAGAGTGGGGTGGGGTGGTAGTGCCTAATGGGTGGAGGCTACCACCCCAATTTCAGGGGGATTGGGCAGAGGGCTGATTTTTTGGGAATTTTTGAATTTTTGGTGTCTTTGGGGCAGATTGGGGGCAGAAAGTGGATCTGCCCCAAAAGAGTGGGGTGGGATGGTAGATAGTGCCTAATGGGTGGAGGCTACCACCCGTCCCCAATTTCAGAGTAGAGGGCTGAATTTTGGTGAATTTCTGAGGTTTTTCTTCATAAGGTGTGCTAGATTGATTCATTCATTCATCATATTCATAGTAAGTGAGAGTGTGAAAAAGTGAGAGTGGGGTCAAGAGTTGTTTAATTGAAAAAATATTTTGCCCCTGGGCCCCCTTTCCCCCCCGAATCGATTCAGATTCAGATTCAGATTCAGATTAAATCCGAATCCAAACCGAATCAAGGGTGATTCGGGTGGCCCAGATTTGGGCACAAAACAGAACAGGGGTGATTCAGTTCGGGTCCCGAACCGAATCACTGAAAATCCGAATTGCACACCCCTAGAAAGAAAAACAAGTCAAAATAATCGACATAGCAATACCAGGGGATAACAGAATAGAAGAAAAAGAAATAGAAAAAATCACCAAATACAAAGATCTACAAATTGAAATTGAAAGGCTGTGGCAGAAGAAGACCAAAATAATCCCAGTGGTAACTGGCGCCCTGGGTGCAGTTCCAAAAGACCTTGAAGAGCACCTCAACACCATAGGGGCCACAGAAATCACCATCAGCCAATTACAAAAAGCAGCTTTACCGGGAACAGCCTATATTCTGCGACGATATCTATAACCATTGACAATAAAATTCTGGCATCCCAGGTCCTTGGGAAGGACTCGATGTCTGGATAAAACAAACCAGTCAATAACACCTGTCTGACTGTGTAAACAAGAAATAATAATAATAATATTAAGCCACGAACCCCCTGAACAGCCAGAGGGGTTTGGTCTGGGGTTGGACCGAGCAGGGGGTGGTTCAGTTCGACCCCAAACAGTCAAAACCAACTGATGTGATGTCGAACCTGTTTTCACATCAATACCGGGTAAGACACTAAACTACTTCTTTCACTGCCCTCCATCTCTTGTTCGATGCCAAACTGGTCCACCCAAACCGGGCTACATTCAGTTTGATCCCAGACTGAACTGCCTCCAGTTTGGCTTGTGGTTGAGCCACTGAACTGGCTCGGTTTGAGACCGGTGTCAAACTGTTTGTGCACACCCCTAATTTGAACTTTTTCTTTTTTCTTTTAAGAAACACAGGATTATCTTTATGGTCTGGTCTTTTAAAATTACAAAAAGGAAGCTTTTTCTTATCCAAATTATTATCAAATTACATTGATTATTCCAAGTGCTTTTCACACACTGCCATTCTAAAATTCTTCCTCACAAGAGGAGTACAGTACATACCCATAATCCTTAAATTATCTGAAGCAAAGTCTCTGGCCCAACTGCTCTACAGTGCACAGCTGGGCCCCTTCTCCAACTCTGCCCTCTGGAACTTGTCCAGTCCAAGTTCCTAAGAGCAACATTTCAGGCACCCCATTGTGTTTTTAATGCTGGCCTACGACTGGTAAGAGTGGAGGCCAGAGTATGGCTGTCCATACTCAATTAGGGGCTAAATCTATCCTTCCTCCTGATGTGTTTAGAAAACCAAAGCAACTCCATTTTACTTAGAAAACCTAATTCTAACTTAAAGTAACTCCAGCCCAAAGCTCAGGGACATGATTTGCAACAGTCTTTAACAACTGCCGTCACTACCTCTCTCTAGTTAGAAAAGTATCAATAAAACTGCTAGCAGTTAGATTCCCAGGCTAGCAGTGAGTTTCCCAGGAAAGGAAGACCGGATCTAACCAAATAAGGGGGAATCACCTGATGAACAATGGAGTCAAGTTACGCATGCGCATTTGAAAGGGTTAGGTCACTAGTTTGCTATGTGTACTGGGCTGGCAGCTTCAGCATCCATTTTGTTGATTGTATAAAAGAGAAACCTCAGCTGTAACCTATTCGTATTCAATGTAGAGCCATTAGCCGTTGAATACCTTGCAACTGCTGTGCAATAAAGCCTCTAAAGGAATTCCCACTGAGTCTGTTTGATTGGCTAAAAGGCGGACCCAGGGACGAACCGAATTCACATCACTCCCAATGGGCCTAGCCTCCCAGCGCTAAACTAAAGGACAATTACCAATCCTCAAATAGTGCATAGTGGACATGGAGCACCAAGCTGACCTAGGCAGGGTCCTGAACTTCCTTATCTTAGAAAGGCTGATACATAGCAACACCTGCTGTTTATCTTACGGAGTTTGAGGTCCCCAATCACTGAAGGGCCTTCACCTTGACCCACTTTGGTGTCTGCCTCTCAGTTGTACTAGACAGAAGATACAGGAAGATCCCTTTTTTGGAATGCCTGTGCTCATGTGACACTGTACCCATGTGCCCAAGTCAAAAACACGGCGCATGTCCTCCTTCATTGCCCATTCTACAGAGACTCCCGCAATATCCTCGTTCTCCCACAACTGAATAGATTAGCCAGCTGCCCTGATCAATTCTACTCCTCCCTATTACTCCCCAACTGTGATCCTTCTACAACACACAATGTTGCTAAGTTCTGTGCAACTGCATGAAAAATTTGCTGGACTCTGACTGCCAGTAAATGCTAACTAGACCTGATGCAGCACAGAGCCCACCCACAATCTATGGACTGTTTACAATTTTATAGTTTTCAATTTTAATTCTAAAATAACCTTTTTAACCCTATAGCCTTTTACTTATAGATTTTAGCTACCCCACAATTTTAACATTTTTAACACATACAATTCTGGTCTCTTTTAATTTGACAAGATATTAAGACCCCTTTAATGCATAAGTAAAATAACTTAAAAACAAAGTTCTTACCAAACTTGAACAAGCGTGTTTCAATGTTAAAACATCATTCTCAATGCTCTTTTAATTTGTAAAAACTTTTAGTCTCCTATAGCGTTATACTGTTACTGCTGATTCATAGTGCATACAGTCTCTGTGCTCTAGCTGCACAGAGACTGTATGCTCCAAAGACCATAATGCAGTCTTTACAAACCTTATAGGTTCTAACCATTTAGCAATTTTATAGCCTTCTTACTGTTTATACTCCCTCGATTTTAATAGCCTTCAACACCTGCCAATATTATTTTTTCTTGCCTTACGCTGGTCAAAGAACATAATAAAGTTATTGATTGATAGATTCCAAGTGCATTGACACCGATATGTTGCTGTGATATTCTAGGTCAGCTTGTGATACCAGTGCAATATTAAAAGATGGTATTGTTTCAGTGCAGGAAACATTGCACCCTATTCTAAACATTTTTATCACTGCAATGACTCATAGTATTGAGGCTGCCATCACTTAACAAGGAAACACACTTAAAAAGGAAACATGTGTTACTGAAATCAGTGGGAGAATTTCCTGGTACACACATTAAGGACTAAGGCACTAGTAGAGTTCAAAACATTATATCTACACATACAAGACTATCATACTTGTAAAAACTTTGAAAGATTAAAAGTTTGCCCTTTGTTGTTCTTAACTTTGAAAACTAGTTTGATTGTCTTTTCAAATCTAAGACCAATGTTCACCGTGACTTGCATTTGCTTTCTTATAAATGTCGTACTTGATATAATGCATCCTTAGATTCCTTTGGGATATTAGTGGTTGACTTTGCCTGAAGCTTATCATATCATCAACAAACTCCATAATAATTAGCTCATTTAGAAGAAAAAGAAAGAACTTGGCCCAAGTATATATAGAGAGTCATGTTTTATCATTACATTTTTTAAAAAAAACCTATTCCCATATATCACAAACACAGTTATAGTTTGTCATGCCCAATTAAATTTGAATCCTTAATTTTTCTTTTAATTTTCCTTCTAATTAGTAGTTTGATAACACAGACATACATGTAAGTTTGCTTCATAACAACTGATAGCAGTTTTAAGTGTAGGGCCAGAAGCAGATGTATGGTTAATGTTAAAAAACAGCAATCCTCTATTTCCTCCTCACCTGCAGTACCAAGTAACACAAAATGCATTATATTATATCATTGCACTCAGTTTTCCACATACCCGTCTTTTTCAATAGCTGCCACTTGTGGGGATGGCGAAACCCAAAGAGCAATGAAGTCATATGTTACCAAGGAAAGCAGGAAATCTCTAGGAAATGGGTGTCATTTCACACACAATATCAAATCTGAAGTTAAGAATCAAATCTGAATCCAAGTCTCACTTACTTTGCATTTAGGAGAATAGAGATTGCTTCCATCACAGTCATAACAAGATCAGGAGGTTTCGTGAAAACTCGGATTTCAGAAATATCTGCTTTATCTAAAGAATCAAGAGCTTTGTTGGCTGCATCTAAAGCTGGGAGAGCCTCCTCCAAATCACGTTGAGCATCATCAGCTATTGCCTGAGTCTCCTCTGCTTTAACTTTTGCAACAGCTTCATCTTCTTGAACAATACGCCGAACCTGAAAACATTCATTGGCCAATACATATTTACACTCCCAATTGAAACTTAAAAGTTTCATGTTTTTTCAACACATTTATAATTGTTCATAAATGTGATTTTTATTGTTCAGTATAAAAGGAAACAAAATAGAAGAATTCAATCCCATTTGGTTATAAGAGGTATAGCAAATTTGTGAAATATAATGTAATTTTGTGATTTTAAGACACGACTTTAAGATGAAGGATGTATAGAGGGGGGGAAAGCTCTCCTTGTAATTTCCTTATCCCAGAATAATCAACATGTTTGGGAACACTGCCCTCATTAATTTGTAGAAATGTAATCCCATAGATGAGAATTAGCAAAGGAAAAGGCCCATAGTTTAGAGATAAAGCACATGCTTTGTATGTAGAAGGTCACTGGTATAACCCCTGGCATTTTGAGTTGAATTATAGGCAAACTACACATCACAAGATGGAGAGGATATCTACTGTTCTAAATCCCTGAAGCATTTTAAATCTCTGAAGTTTTATACATGGGAGACCCATAGCCTTTTGTCCTCTCCTGTTTTACTTTGATTTAGAAAAAAACAACCCACGTATAACTAGTCCAAGAAGCTAAGAATCCAGTGATGGTTCCAGTTGTGGGGCTGCTGATGGACACTCTGCCCAGTACTACACTATGTAATCCTTCCAGTTAAGCGTCTGCCTTGTGCTCACCTCTGTTTCTTACACTTGGCTTGTGGCACACATGTACAAGATAAGAATGGAACCCAGTGCCAGTCTGATACCCTGATACTTTGGTCCCTTGGATCAAAGTGCCAGGCTGGCAGCCTGGAAGCTTCCCTGACCCCACAGTGAAGGTTTACTTTGGTGCAGAACACCAGATTTCTCCACCTGAAATCCATCCATTGCAGCAGACTAGGGATATATAAACTTCCCTCTTTTTCTATGCCCCTCCCTCCTTTGCTAGCTCCGCACTTTTGTTTTTCAAACAAATGGTTTAGTTATGTCAGCTTCCCTCCTTTGCACAGAATATCTTTAAACTCACTACCACATCCAGTATTTAGTTACCAGTTGTTGTGTTGTGCTCTTTTCTTTTCTTTTCGTTCCTTGCCTTCCGACTCTCTCCCCCTCATTCCCTGGCATAATCTATGGTGATACTTCACTGTCCAAACCCAATTCCAGGTTATTTACACTTGCTATTTGGGTGCTAAATCAATCTGGGCTCACTTTACTGGACACTTGGCTGCTCAAGTCCATGGCCAGTGGAGTTGGCTAAAGAAGGGAAAGTGTTCCCATAGCATTTGAGTAATTCTCCTGTTTCAAAATAAAATTACCCTAGAAAGCCTGCGCCTCAGAGATGCATCGAAGATGACTGTATAATGACATGGGTCTGAGCAAGTATGGTAACAACCAAGTTAGGTGAGCCCATGGTTTGATAAGGCAGTTCCATATATTCAATATATTAGTTAGCTTCTCACTGCCATTTAAATTAATACAAAAATAACAGCATAAATTATGTAGCGTCCACCAAGTTAGTTACAGACAGTATTGCAAACCTTCTTCTCAGTGTGTCCCCCCTGCCCCGCTTCTGACCCCCACCCCCCTTTAATAACGTCTCTGTCTCATTAAAGTAGGGTGATTTATTTTTATTTTTTAGAACAAACCTATCCCTCCTTCTAGGAACGGTGATGTTGCTATAGCTAAACTAAAAATAAATAATAAAATATGTAATAACTTAGAACAGATTATACTTTGTACCTGGTCTGCGTTTTCTTGATCCACTGCTAATTTTTCCATCAAAGCCTCAACATCCACTGATTTCTCCTTAAGGACTGGCTCTAAAGCTGAAAGATCTAATTTCATTTTATCAACAAGTACATTTGTCTCTAATAGTTTGCTTAAGCCATTCTTCACACGATCCCGAGCCTGAAACACAGTAAAACCTCATGTTTAAGGACATCTTGATTACTGTTTCAAAATATCACAAGTACAATATTGCTGACATGTATTTTTTAAAAAATTGTTGTGTGTGGTTTATGTCATTACAGTTGCTCTAATTAAAACAATACACAAAAACAATAGTGTATATGTATGTATATGTGTGTGTGTGTGTGTACACACATGCAGAATTTTCAACTTTTCCAAGCAGAAAAAATAACCATGCCAAGGGGCCAGTTAACAGGCTAGCTTCAGTATTTCCTTGGAACAATAAATCCTTTTTTAAAAAAACAAAATGAAGGTAAGTACTTTTCTTCATTTAACAGAATTTTTAGATTGAACTTCAAAACTCTGCTACAGTGTTTAGTATCCAAAATTTGTTTGCACTGTGCTAGACCTCAGAAAAACCAGTGTGTCACCAGTTTTCACAATATGGAGAATACAATTGTCTCAATCCATAAAGCAGTCTTGCATACATGTAGTATGTGAACACTACTATGTGGCCCATTACTAGAGCTGGATTTAGAACAAATGCTAGGAAACATCTACATATTCAAGATTATTTCAGTCAATCTGATGTTCAGAGAAGTCAATTAAAAAAAGAAACATTACAGAAATTCATTCATATGCATATTCAAAAACATTTATCACAATTTTAACAATTGCTTTTTTACACATGAGCGGTTCAGCCCAAAGCTGTACATAGATCTGTCATCTATCCTATACTTTTTAGGGTCCACCTCGCCTTTCATTTGGCAATTCGAAACAAACAGGACTGCTACCTAAGGCATCTGCTTAATTTTCCTACTATTAACTATTCCTTTGTTTTTCATATAACAGCTTAGCAATGAAACAAAACTTATGTCTGTTCATTCATCATCTGGGATTAAATCTTTCAGCTTTTTACAATGATTTTCTTTCTTCATAAATAAATTGTGTATGTGTGTATAGCAATTTATCTCAGCTGAAGTTACTGATAGAATTGTCTGAATGTGAAATGACTGCATTACATTAAAGCGACCAGGTGTGGGTAGCTTCAATGAAATAAATGGCATTAAATTATTTTCAGTGCTTTTAGTGCTGGTCATCTGATTCTGATAGAAGAGGAAACTAAGAAGATAAGTTGGCACTTGGATTTCTGAACCTCATATACATTAGGTTTGGTTTGAAAAAGCAAATTTTAAAGTAATTTGTTAACAGGATGAAATGCATCCAATAACAGCATTGAACAAGGAAGAAGAAAAACAATGTCAAGGTGCGGGGAGGGGAAGGCACCCTTCTAAACATAACATAAAGATTCTTGGTAATAAAATTCAACTTACTGAAACTAATTGCTTCCTTTTTTCACTTAACATTGACAAGTAAAGATTGATCAACTCTAAATAGGAGGTGGGTGTTGTATAGTAACGTCGCCGGAGCTCAGCATAGTACCGTTCTGCCATATCTGTTACACTCATGTGAATGTCTACACACATTACAGAAAGTTTCTCTTTCATTGTGTCACTTCCAAGGTCAACATGCATAAAAAAAGTCCTTGATACAGAAAGAAGTGCTTCTCTTGGCCACTGAAAAAAGATGAAAAGGTTATCTGAATAATCATCCTTCCCTCAACATATTCAACACCCCAAGCATTTTCCATTAGAATTTTTTCCATTTCCTAGAGCCAGGAGGAATGAAATAAAACCTAACATCCCTAATGGTGGAGTGTCAAGGTACAACAGTGCAAGCTAATTATATTATAGTTTGAACTGTTGCACCTTGTAGGGATGCAACAATGCAAGACTTTGGAATGCTCTCCGAGTGGTCATTAGCTCCTCAGACTCCATCACAGTTTTTGGAAAGCTTGTTAAATCTTGGCTTGTTATCCAGACCTTTACATGATTGTCTTATTGCTGCTTCTGTGTGTTTTTATCCATGTACAGTTTTTATGTCTGTATTTTATATATTTTAAATCAGATTTGTTTTTACTGTAATTTTTTATTATGTTTAATTTTTGTAAGCCACCCTGGGATTGTTTTTAATGAAAGGCGGTATATAAATTAAACAATAAATAAATAAATGTGCAAACAGGTTTGTTGAACCTGTTCAGTTTGACAGTTCAGGGCCGAACCAAACCACCCCCTATTCGGTCTTACCCCGAACTGGACCCCGCCCCCCAGCCTGTTTGGGGGGTTGCAAGTTTTTTTAAAATTACATGACCCAGGCCATGCAGAGGCCAATTGCAAAAGCGTGGCTGCCTCCAAAATGGCCACCACACCGGGGACAGGTCCAAACAGGCTGAAGAATGGCTGAATGGACTGGTTTTGGATGAATGGGAGGCCGGCAGGGAAAGGGGGAACCTCTGCGGAACACACACACTCCCTGCCACTGCCTCAGAGAACTCCCCCAGAGAGGTTTAAGTTAAAACAATATTATTATTATTATTATTATTATTATTAAGCCCGTGAACTGACCCCCCCAGACCAAACCTGGGGGGGGTTTAAGGGGGTGCCAACAGCTGGTTCCGTGCACACCCGTAGCACCTTGACATTCTACAATTAGGGATGTTAAGTTTTATTTCACTCCTTCTTGCTCTGGAAAACACCTTAAGAGTCACTATATACTTATTTTGCAGTTAATTTATTCTTTGGCAGTTTAAGATTAAGTCAAACACTCAAGGACATTGCAGGGGTCATCCCTTTGCTGATTCGGTGAAAATCTATTGTTCATTTCAAATGTTATGAAGTTACAAACTCCCAATTTTAAACTGGTAATGATATAGAGGCAATTTGTGGAACACATATCAAATAGGCAGTCTGGAGGCAGAAATAGGAAAGTGAAGCACTGGTAAATGCATCTAACTGGCAGATAGATTATTCCAGAAATTCTCCCTCTCAAAAGTAAAATGGCCATTGCAGCAAGGCTTGCAGAAGATAGTGTGGGACAACAGTGTGTGTGTGAGAGAGAATGCCACTAATAGCCTGACCCAGTCCTCAGTGCAGCAGATTTGCCACGCCCGTCAGCAAATGCAAGGTGGAAAAAAGACTGGCTGTGATTGGCCAGGAGGTGGTGGGAAGGTGGAGCCACACAACATGTGTTGTGCTGGTTCTCTCCTAGCTGCCATTCGGCTCTGGAACAATGTCCCACCTGCCCTAAAGTGCAGTGTGGCTTTGTTGGTCATCCTTTTGGAGGCTGGATAGGAATTTTTTGGGTCCCTGTAGTTTGGCTAGTTCCTACCTTACGTTTTTTTGCCTACCTTACACTGCCTCTCTTAACTAGATAACCTTCCTGGTCATGACTGGCAGGAGCAGCATGGGACTCTGGAAATTTAGGTTGGACACTTGGTGAACACCAGCAGACACACATGGCAAATAATGGGACTTCCAGACCACCCCTAGACACTTTGCAGCTCAGGGAGTTCTGGCTGGGGTTCCTTAACTTGGAAGCATTGCCAACCTCAAAGGCTTCACAGCTTGGGGCTGGCAAGATTTGCAGCCTGTACCTTGACATCATTTGACATCCTAGAGTGAGCAGTCCTTGGCCTTAGGGCCAGGACATCACTCTGAGCCCTAGTGCATTTGCCTAATAGCTGTAAATAAGAGGCCCAGAAGGGTTCTTTACTTTAGCACAGACTCAGGCTGCTATGGGGTGGGGTGCCAATCCCCATGCTGACAACATTGTAATACTAAACCAATAAAGTTGTGGCCCTTTTCTTCCAATTTCCACCTTGTGTCTTCATGGGTGTGGGGGCAAAGACAGACAGGTTCTCCTGCAAGTGTGTTTACTTAAGAAATGTCTAGGTCCTCCTCCTGGCAATTCTCTCATTGTGGCATACAGAACTTAAAATAAAAGAAACTGTGTTTTGTATGTGTGAGAGTGGGGAGTGTTGTATGATAGAGATGTGCATGGAACTGGGCGGGGGTGGCTTGAGGGGGTAGGGGTTCTCACTCTAAGGATGGTGAAGGATGCATTTATCCCTCCCTCGCTTTCCCCCCGCTGGTGCTTGGTGTCAGTAAAAGCCTTCAGCGCGGCAGTGTACCTCCCTGCCACCCTTTCCCCCTCTTTGGCCGGAAGTACCGGATGTGCACGACACGACTGCACGCGCCCTTCGGACATTCACGAGTGCACTTATGCCCAGTACTTCCAGCCACTTTCAGCTGAAGAGGCTGAAGAGGCGGCACAGAGGTACACTGCCGCCCCAACGGCTTTTACCGACACTGAGCACCAGCAGGGGAAAAGTGGAAGGAGGGGTAAGTGCAGCCTTAAAGTGAGACCCCCCACCTTCAACCCCCCCCCCAGTGTTCGAACCTATTCAGAAGCCCATAAAATGGCCTCCAAACAGGTTCATGCACATCACTACTGTATGACTGTGCAAGCAAGGAAGCAGAAAGAATACATATCCCTGCTAACTGAACAAAGAGGCATCTTTTTAAAAGTGGTGATTCTCTTTACTGAGCAGGGGGAGAGCAACTGGCCCTATCCAGCCCCAGCATAGCATTCCTCCAGTAACTGTTGCTGGTGTCCATCTTATGTTTCTTTTCTAGATAGTAAGCCCTTTGGTGACAAGGGAGACATTTTATTCATTTATTTATTTTTATTGCTCTATGTAAACTGCTTTGGGAACTTTTGTTGAAAACTGGTATATAAATATTCATCATATCGTATCGTATCAACTCATTTTTGTATGTATTCCCTACTTTTGAGCAATGTCAAGGAAAGCAAAAAGAGCAGTGCTAAGACTAGCATCATTTATCAGAGGAGTTTACATACTCTTACCTGGGACACCAAGAAAACATTAATGCAGATTGCATTCAATCTTTGTTAAGCATGTTTGCTTCTCATCAGCACTGACTATCATCTGGGTTGGTGAAGGATCTCTCAATGCAATGGACAAAACTGATATGAGTTTGGCCTAATAAGGCCACCAAATTGCTCATAAAATGATATTTTGAGATGAATTTTGAATGAAAAATAGCCAGTGAGTTTTAAAGGAAGGAAAATTACAAAATGAAGGAAATAAACTTAACAGGGAAATGGAAGCTGAAGACAGCAGGCCGCATATTCTTCAAAAGAATCATGTCTAATCTGTACAGTTTATCAAGACTCTTGGATTGAAATTAGTTACCTGAACAAACCAATCGATTGTGCAGCAGTTCACAAGTGATGGAAACATTCGGCACCGTGCTCGGAAAGCATCGCCTACAGGGCTCATGCACAGAACAATATGTAGCTTCTGGCGGACTCGGTTAATAAAGTATTGAAATACCTGAGAAAAGCCAGGCACACGTGTTAATTCAAGAAAAAGAAGAAATCAGGAACTTAATGAAATTGTTAGCACAAATAAAATTGAGTACACAAACTGAAAGCAGAAATTCTGAGCTAGTGGGGAAATAGGTTGAGTGACTTAATGGGCTATTTCCATCTTTCACTCTTAGGATCAATGCTCTAATATTGGCTGAGAAAACTAGCAACATTAGAAGCTATTTTCTTTCAGAGATTATAATTACAGAACACATGTAATTATACAATACATGAAAAACCTATGTACCATGAGACCAATATCTTCATCTGTACCAAAATAAAGATTTAAATAATGTATTTTAAGTAATATTTATAAAGTGTCTCTTACCTCATCCCTGTTGCCCTCTGCTATCCCAGCTTCTTTTGCTTTGGGTCGAGTAGCTGCCATAACAAACTCCAGTTCATCTTTTTCAAACAGATTAGGTACCTCTCCAGAATTCAGAATGTTGTTTATATCTTCCAGAAATTCCTCTACAACAATCTGCAGGTTTTATAAATATTGGATGAAAATGCCACAGTCAGAAAAATAAAAGTAACAGTGATTTAGTTCTATTTATGAAAAACATGGCATTCACTCCAAAATGAATCCATGTATAAGTATAGGCTCCAATCCAGAGACAGAGTTGTTTCAGATATGTGTGCTTTGCATGTGAGAGTCATAAAAATTCTTCCAATGTCGGACCAGCCAGGATCACATGTTACAGCTGAACTGAACAATCCTGGTGTGGTTTTTTTTTTGATAAGCCAGGATCACTTGGATGTAATAAGTGATCCTAAACTGTTCTAAATGAGAATTGGGACCATATCATATATTCAGCAGAACCGAGGCCCCATATGCAAACAACTTCATCATATGGACAGCCCCATTTCAGAACACATATTGGAGGATTGCATGACTAAATGTTCCTTTGTTTTTAAGGAAATCTTACTTATAGAAAACTAGCAGGTCCAAAAAACAAAAACAAAAACAAAAGCTGAGCTAGAAAAGGTAATTTCTTAAGCAAGGATTCCTGTTCTCAGAGACTGCTGGAGGGCACTGAACACGATTAGGATGGCAACTCCCACTGGAACAGTAGGCAGGGTCCTTCACCGGAGGTTTCTCTAGTGGAAGAGGTCATCCCACCCTCCTGGATCAGACTGGATGAGAAAAGCACCCCTCAACTTCACAACACTGGAACTAAAGCGGGGGGGGGGGAACCAATCGGCCAAATCAGAGAACACTGCATACAACCGGTGATACAGAAGGGGTGGAAATAAAGGAGACAGTTAGAGGTACATTATCAGGAAACCCTGGCTAACTCCCACACAATAGGTGAAGACAGAAGCCTTGACCATTTCTCATCTCCAGCACACTGTTTCCTGGACAAGAAAGGTAGACTGAATGCCCTTCAGGGGCCTCTGAGAACAGGAATTCATAGTAAGAAATCATCCTTACTGCAGAAGCTCCCAGAAGGCATTCAACACAATCAGGATGTAAAAGAACAGTACTACCCAGGGCAGGCCAGAAGAATCAGTACATCAATAAGAAATAACCTGCTTCAAAACCCACCTCCCAAAGTCTGCATCCACAGGAATCAGTCTTGTAATGCATGGTTAAAAATACTGTCGAGAGCCATCACCTGCAAAGGGTTTGCACTTAACCCTCTGTCCAGACCTGTCTGAAGGAAACCTAGAACATCCTTGACTTCCATTTCATTAGGAACTGTTCATGTACAGAAGAATATCTGTACTTGGGCATTGTCCTCTGTGGTGAAGAGGTCCATAGCTGGACATCTGAACCACTGCATGAATTCTTGGAAAACTAAGTGATTCATTGTCCACTGGGAGTCCTTTACCAATGTCCTGCTGTGCCAGTTGGCAAGCCTGGTGGCTGACCCTGCCAGATGTTTTTCCTAAAGGGAGAGAAGGTGACATTACACCCATATCAGCAGGTTGCACATATCCATGTACAGATAACCCTCCTTGTCTGTTTACATATACCTTTGCTGTCATGTCTGCCTGGATTACTTCTCCCCGCTACCGCACTTCATGGTAAAGCAGGGGGCAAAATTATGTGCCTGGACCAATTGATGGACATGTGGGCTGCCATTTTGTTCCCCTGGCACTTGATGGAGCGAGGGCGTGGCTGCATAAGTGGCCGGCTCCATTCACTCACTCTCAGTTGCAAGGCACCTGCCTGCACATCCCATTTCAGTGAGGGTTATCTGGTCACTTTTAGGGGGCCAAGTAGGAATTTTTGGCATCACACCCAATTGGCTGCTTTGGGGGTGGCCTTTTTCACCTACTTCTCACTGATTCTCAGGGTTTCATTGCTAGGATGTTTTGGTCACTTTGCAGGAGAGTGCAGGCTGGGTAGGTTATCTAGTATTGGTGTTTGACTGGAGGACCGATTAAGGTGAGTGGGAAGCCAAGGAACAGCCCTTGCAGGTTTTGCAGCACTTGGGCTGGGAACTGCCCCACTCAGATGCTGGCTGGGCTGACAACTCAGTGTTTTGTGGCCTGTGTTGTGTGGGGCACGCTGGCCTCCCCTCAGTGGGGATAAACCTCGTGGTTGTGGTGGTGTCCGGACCTGGAACTGGGCTGAATCAAGAAACATTCCTTAGCCCTGTTCTGGGAAGTTCTCCTTATGAGGCTGACCCACATAGGTGGTACCATGTGGTACCACTCTATTTAGTATGTTCCCCATTGCAGGTTGTTTGTAAATTTAATCCATAAAGTGGCCATAGTTCTTCCAAATTATTCATGTCCTGCCGTCACTGGGGCCTGGGTGTGCAAAGGGATGTGGCAGCTGGTCACTACATCTTGAAACTCCCAGAGTGCTAACCTGATCACCCTCAACTCCAACTGGTTGATGCCTCTACAGTGGACCAGGTGCCTTGTACCATTTGATCCTCCAGATGGGCTCTGCATCCAAACAGTGTTGTGATCATAGTAACGCTCACAGTCCATAGTACGCAGACCCTGCAAGGAGTGAGGCAGCAGGGCAGCTGAAGGCATGAACTCTTAAGCAGAGCTGCTGAACCAGCAAAGATGGAGGCACCTGAGCTGGTCTACCCTTCCTCTTTAGTAGGCCCACTGGGAGGAAAGTGCAGAGTGCTGAACAGCCAAGTAGGCATTCTCGCTGTGGAGCTGAAGCTCAGCCCTTGTATTTCTTGTATTTCCAGGATACCATGAGAGATGTCCTGACAAAGCATGTCACTCTCAGATGCCCATGGTTCTGAAGTGGACACAGGAAGCTCTTTTCCCAGTTCACCATGAAGCTGTGAGTTCTTACGCAGTCCAAGGTGTCTCTTAGCCTTGTTTCCTTGGATAGTGACCTGATCAATATGTTCTCCATATAAAGGATCTTGGTGAATACCAGAGGGGCTGAAGTCATATTGAAGCTATGATTGCAATGATAGTTGTAATAGAAAACACAGGTACTTTCTCTGTGTGTCTCAAATTGGAATGCAGATTTAAGCCTCAGACCAGTTGGTTGATGCTAGGAAGTCCCATTCGTGGAAGCAGGCAGCTACAGTTCTCAAGGTCTCTATCTTTAAGTGTTTCTCCCCCACCCCTTCGTCAGGTACTTGTCCCGCCACTTGAAATCTAGAGTTGTTCTCATGTCTTAATTCCACTTGGGTAATAAGCAGGGGGTGGGGGGACCTGGAGCAGATGTACTGTTGAAGAACTGGCTTGAATATCCAAGAGGTGTTGTATTGCTGTTAGGAAGCCTTTTAATGTCAATAACTTGTTTCTGGAACAATTGGCTTCTGGAACATCCTACTTATGCATTCCTTTTCTTCCCCTACTATCTTTGTAGCAAAAGCAGGATCTAGAATGATTGTATGGCTCTCCCCCCCACCCGCATTCCAGAATAGCCCTCTTTGCCTCCTGAGTGGCTCAAGTCTTAACCCACTGTGTAAACTGGGGGTAGGCCTTGTCCCCAGGATGGGCCAGGAAAGGCTGAGTAGAAACCAGCAGGAAGGTAGTACTCGCCTCCTCTGACACCAGAGAGATGTTTGAATTTGGTGCCAAAATTCTGCCTTGTGGGGTCTATGCTGTCTGGCCTTCCACCATGCTGGAAGTCTTGCCACACAAGGTTGCAGCTGCTTAGGGTCCAACAGGGCCATTAATTGCAGTTGAGGGGAATGCTATGATCCATCACCTAGGCCTAGACAGTAGCATCACTGAACAGCAGCTGAATACCTGCTCCACTACAATCCCTGCAATGGTTCCCAGCCTTAGGTGGAAGTGTTGGGTGGGGCTGTAGAGCAACAAGAAGCTATCATGGAGCTCAGAAGCAGCTCCGAGTAGACCCTATCAACCTGGCTCAATAGGCAGGGCTGGTCTAGGAGGTTGGGGCAGCCCACTCCCTTTGAAAAGCTTCTTGTGAAGGACTTTGCCTACTGTTCCAGGGGAAGGTCCTATCTCAGTTGTGCTGAATGTCCTCTGGAAGCCTCTGAAGAATGCTTCTCTGCTGATATGCAGTTTTGTTAACTCTTTATCTTAAGATAAAGAGTTAAGATAAGAAGTTGCTTCAGCATTTTACCATTATAAGCCCTGAAAATTCAATTGGTTATAATTCCATTAACATTACTGTATTTTCATACTGTGTTAAGGGCTTTCCACGGTCACTCTAGCTCCAAAATGCCAGAAAATTGCAGCTGTTAAGGTCCTGTCTACCAAAGACAGAACACAGTACAAACAAATAAATCACCCAATAAAGTCCAACCCCAGCAAAGTCTATGAGAAAAGTAAAATGACAAAAACCTGTCAAACTAATCAAACTTTACTCCTATAAATAAGCAATTCCTTGTCATTTCTAGTATAAAATGCTCAAACTCACATCTCCTACACTGCCAAGTTTCAAAATCAATCAGTTGAGCTGTTTTCAAACTATTAGCTGCAGCACCTATTGCTCACCTGATTTCTTGTTATAATGGCAGGATGCAATCTGTCTGTCTTAGCCTTAACATGAAGTTACAACTGCAGCCCTTCAAAACTGAAACTAGCTCTCTAATCTGCCTGAACATTTGCAGATATCAACTAAGTGACAAATGAAACCAGCTCTCCAAATCTGGAGCAGATCTGGTGTAAAATGGCAGGTTTAAAAATGGATCCTTGAGCGCTAGAAAACAAATGTTAGCTATATTTTTGCCATTAGATAAGATATATTACAATTTTAATGTCTATTTAAATGTTTTTAAAATTTCAAGTATATGCTGAGGCATGATCTATGTTGTTTGCAGGGCGGGGGGGATGACCCAGGATTTCCTGAGTTATTAGCCTCTGAATCCCCCAAAATAGCAGGGTAAAGTCAATGGCGCAGCGGGGAATTAACTAGCCTAGGGAGCAAGAGGTTGCTGGTTTGAATCCCTACTGGTATGTTTCCCAGAAAATGGGAAACACCTATATCAGGCAGCAGCAATATAAGAAGATGCTGAAAGGCATCATCTCATACTGTGTGGGAGATAGCAATGGTAAACCCCTCCTGTATTCTACCAAAGACAACCACAGGGCTCTGTGGGTGCCGGGAGTCATCACCGACTCGACAGCACAACTTAACCTTTACCTTTAAATTCAATGAAGGGCACAGAGCAGCTATTTTGCTCTCTGAGGGTTCTGAAGTCAGAATCCCTGCCTGTGACCCTGGTTCCACTTCCACCAACTTCAGCCATTCTAAAGTGTTCTGCTCCCTCAAATGACTCTGCCTTTTCTCCCTTGCCACCATTTATGCCTGAAGTGCCTCCCAGTCACTGGCCTGAACACTCAGGCTCACAACATTGGGATATTCCTGATTAATCACTATGACTGCTTACCAAAATTGCTTTTTTCCAAAGTAATCTTCTAGAATGTTTTTAAAACCTCATTTTTCAGTAGGTGTTCAAGATTATTGCTGTTTGTTCTATTGCTACATTCTACTACTACAAATATTCATATCTGCCTCATAATTCTTTGAATTTTGACTAATTCTTACAATTTTTGTCTCAGTACTCATTTGATATTTTCCTCACTACCAGTGATATGCAGTTTATTCACACATAATTAACTTATTCAAAAAGTGTGTAACTGCAGATTCTGATTGCAAATTTTAACATGATCTTCCCTTCTGTTCAAATTAGAGTGAGATTCTGATTTTGCTCAAATTCTCTGATAGACTTCAAACTCTGTGAAACGAGTGAATCCATCCATCTATCCAGGGAAAAATGAATTTTACAAGGGAAACAAATGGATTCCTTTCTCTTCAAAAGGATGTCAGACTGAACGAAATGAACAATTCTCCAGTTGGTGAAGGCTAATTCACAAGATGAGTTGCAGTAGTAATAATTATCAAGCGATAACCTTATCATTTGCCAAGCTTGCCTCCCATTGACAATTACTGTGTTTATATAACAAAAAAGATAAGCAGTGACAAGCATTTCACAAAACTAAGTTATTTCATGACTGTGGCAATTATCTTGTTAGAAACTTGATTGCGTGAATCAGCTTTGCAGGAATAGCTGCCCAAACACTTTGCTTCTGAACCAAAATTCTATCCAATGCAGTAAAAACTCCTTCAGTCCGGGAATCGTATAATACTGAAATCATACATAGGGATGGGGAGCAAAAGACCAAAGCATATGAGTCCTGCACCTTTCCTTGCCTCCCATGCAGGATCCTCTTTGCTTTCAGTATTGCATGTAAACACCACCAAACACCAAATGCAGAAAGGGATGGGTGGGGGGTATTTGTGCAAGAGAGGATAGGGCCTGGGATGTCAGGAAGCAAGTAATCTTGTAGCTGCTGCCTTAACATTACATCTGCATTGGCATTTGTAGTCTAGATGGTTATAAATATACAAATATATTTTATTTCAAACAAAGGTAACTTTTTAGCTATATTGTTTATTGCTTCAAGTGATAGTCAAACTACTTTTATCCTGTCTTAGAGTCGTGTAAGATGTTGCTGTTATTATTATTATTATTTATTTACACAGTCAGACAGGTGTTATTGACTGTTTTATCCAGACATCGAGTCCTTCCCAAAGACCTGGGATGGCTGAATTTTATTGTCAATTGTTATAGATATCGTCGCAGAATATAGGCTGTTCCCAGTAAAGTTGCTTTTTATAATTGGCTGATGGTGATTTCTGTGGCCCCTATGGTGTTGAGGTGCTCTTCAAGGTCTTTTGGAACTGCACTCAGTGCGCCAATTACCACTGGGAATATTTTGGTTATTATTATTATAATTATATTTATAACCTGCTCTTCCTCCAAGGAGCCCAGAGCGGTGCACTACATACTTGAGTGTCTCTTTCACAACAACCCTGTGAAATAGGTTAGGCTGAGAGAGAAGTGACTGGCCCAGAGTCACCCAGCTAGTTTCAAGGCTGAATGGGGATTTGAACTCAGGTCTCCCCGGTCCTAGTCCAGCACTCTAACCACTACACAACGCTGTTGTCATTTTACACTTTTAGAATAATCTGTAGAGTCTCAGCTTTCCTTTTGCTTTCCGATAAAGGTTCACATTCACAAAATATTTTCTATGGAGTAAAGTCTGAGGCCTCTGTTTTATTCCTGGTCCACACAAAAGTTTGTTTGTTTGTTTGTTTGTTTATTATAATTTATTATTATCTCTCTCTTCTTGTTTACACAGTCAGACAGGTGTTATTGACAGGTTTGTTTTATCCAGACATAGAGTCCTTCCCAAGGACCTGGGATGCCAGAATTTTATTGTCAACTAGTTTTTTTAAGCCCGTTATAATAATGGGCGCTAGCCTTCCCCCCCACTTTATGCGTTCCTTTTTTGTGTGTATGTGTGTTGGTTATATATACATTGGTGCCGCCACTGCCTCTGCCTTCCTGCGGCTGTCGCAGCCGCATCTTCCTCTTCGGAGATGGAGGCTGGGAACGGGGGCCGAGGGGAGGCCGAAGAAATCATTTAAAAGGAAATGCTGCCGCCGCCGTTTCCGCCGAACTCCCACCCTCCCTCCCAACTTCCAAGACCACCTTACCCCGGCCTGTGTAAGGAGGGTGAAGAAAGTCCTTAATTGAAGAAAGAGAGAGGAGCTCGCAAGCAGAGCTCCTCTCTCTGCAAAGGCTGTTCCCGAACTGCCGCTTTGGGTGCAAAGGACGCGTCCTTTGCGTCCATAGCGGCAGTTTGGGCAGTGACTTAGCACATGCACATGCTCGTGAGCTCCTCTCTTCTCCTTCGGGCTGGAGCGGGTAAGGTGGGCTCCGGCAGCTGGGTGGGCGGGAGGGCGATAGGCGGGGGCGGCAGCCTTCTCATGGGCCATTTTGGCCCTTAATCTTTTTTGGGGGGGAGCAGGGAAGGTGATTTTGGGAAGCTGGGAACGTGGGTGAGCGGGCGGGGGCCTCATTGGCGGCTTTGCCGCCAACTCGCCCGGCTTCATTTTGGGCAGCTGTGAGGGCGGGTGAGCGGTCGGAGGCGGCAGCTGTGAGCGGGCGGGGGCCTCGTTGGTGGCTCCACCGCCACCTCGACCGGCTTCCCCCGCCGCCTCTTTCCCTGTCGCCTCTGTCCTGTGTTTCCCTCGCCGCCTCTTCCCAGCCCCGCCGTTCCCCTCGTCGCCTCTTCCTGGATTCTTCTGGGCGGCCGCTTCTGGCCACCCAACATGGCCGCCGGGTGCTGGTGGTCGTGTCTCCCTGCTCTGTTCTGGGCATGCGCTCCGCGCATGCCCAGAACAGGCCAGGGAGGCACGAACACAAGCTTGGTGTCCGTCCACGGACGGACACCAAGCGTTTTATTAGAGAGGATGTTGTTGCTGTTGTTATAGATATCGTCGCAGAATATAGGCTGTTCCCAGTAAAGCTGCTTTTTGTAACTGGCTGATGGTGATTTCTGTGACCCCTATGGTGTTGAGGTGCTCTTCAAGGTCTTTTGGGACTGCACCCAGGGCGCCAATTACCACTGGGATTATTTTGGTCTTTTTCTGCCACAGCCTTTCAATTTCAATTTGTAGATCTTTGTATTTGGTGATTTTTTTCTATTTCTTTTTCTTCTATTCTGCTATCCCCTGGTATTGCTGCAATAATAATAATAATAATAATAATAATAATAATAATAATAATAATAATAATAATAATAATAGACCCCAGCTACAGTCACTGGAAGTACTGTGCTGGGGGTGGATAGGGCCAGTTACTCTGCCCCTGCTAAATAAAGAGAATCACCATGGTAAAAGGTGCCTCTTTGCCCAGTTAGCAGGGGCAAAGAGACATTACTATGTCGATTATTTTACTTGTTTTTCTTTCTTCTCGACTACAGTTATATCTAGTGTATTGTGTGGCAGATGTTTGTCTGTTTGTAGTCGGAAGTCCCATAATATTTTTACATCATCATTTTCTTCAACTTTTTCAATTTTATGGTCCCACCAATTCTTGGCTACAGGTAGCTTGTATTTTTGGCAGATGTTCCAGTGTATCATCCCTGCTACTTTGTCATGCCTTTGTTTGTAAGTCAGTCTGTGCGATCTTTTTACAACAGCTGATTAGGTGGTCCACGGTTTCATCTGCTTCTTTACAAAGGCGGCACTTGCTGTTTGTGGTTGACTTTTCTACTTTTGCTCTTATTGCATTTGTTCTTAGTGCCTGTTCTTGTGCAGCCAGTATTAAACCCTCTGTTTCTTTCTTCAAGCAACCATTCTTAAGCCATTGCCAGGTCATGGTGATGTCTGATTTTCCACTTATATTATGCAAATATTGACCATGCAGGGGCTTATTTTTCCATTTTTCTGCTCAGTTCTTGACTTGTTCTTTCTTGTAGGCCTGTTTTGTTTCCTTGGTGTTGAATAGTTTCTAGTTCTTGACCATTTTAAGTGCATCTTCTTCACTGTCCTTGATATATTCTTCAAGGCCTCTTTTCTCCTCCTCTGCTGTTTGATGGACTTGCAGCATTCCTCTTCCACCTGAGCTGCGAGGGAGGTAGAGCCTATCTACATCACTGCGGGGGTGCAGAGCATGATTGATGGTCATGATTTTCCTGGTCTTACAATCTAGCATCTCTAGCTCTGCCTGGGTCCAGTCTATTATTCCTGCACTGTATCTGATAACAGGTATAGCCCAGGTGCTTATGGCTTGTATGGTGTTCCCACCATTGAGTTTGGACTTGAGGATTTTTCTAACTCTCCTGATGTATTCACTTCCAATTTTTCTTTTAACTTCAGTGTGTGCGATGTTATCAGCCTGGAGAATGCCCAAGTATTTGTAAGGTTCTTTCTCTTCCAGGTTCTTGATCTTGCTTCCATTGGGCAGTTCTATTCCTTCTGTTTTTCTTATTTTCCCTCTGTTCATTATTAATGCAGCACACTTGTCTAGTCCAAACTCCATTGCTATATCGCTACTGAATATACGAACAGTGTTTAGCAGTGATTCGATTTCTGACTGGGACTTTCCATACAACTTCAGATCGTCCATGTACAGCAGATGGTTGATTTGACTTGATGTTTTAGATGTTTGGTATCCAAGGCCTGTTTTGTTTAGTATTTGTGAAAGTGGGGTCATGGCGATTACAAACAATAGAGGGGATTGTGAGTCCCCTTGGAAAATGTCTCTTCTAATGCTAACCTGTCCAAGTGTCTCGCCATTGATTGTTAACTGTGTACTCCACATGCTCATTGATTTTTTTATAAATATCTGAATGTTTTTGCTGACACCAGTTGTTTCTAAACATTTTAGTATCCATGTGTGAGGCAATGAATCGAAGGCTTTCTTGTAGTCAATCCATGCAACACTTAGATTGGTTTTTCTTCTCTTGCAGTTTTCTAAAATCATTTTGTCAATCAGCAGCTGGTCTTTTGTGCCTCTAGTGTTCGGGCAATTTCCTTTCTGTTCAACTGGAGGCTGTTTGTTAGTTAATAAGTGTTGCATCACTTCAACTGCTATTATTCCAGTTAATAATTTGAACATGGTTGGCAGGCAGGTGATCGGTCTATAATTACTTGGAACTGCACCTTTGGCTGGGTCTTTCATAATGAGATGAGTTTTCCCAGTTGTTAGCCATTGTTCAATATCACCGCCTTTCATAATGTGATTGAACTGTTTTGATAGTTGTTTATGAAGGCTTGTTAGGTGTTTAAGCCAAAAGCCATGCAGTTCATCGTCGCCTGGCGCAGTCCAATTTTTAATTTTCTTTGCTCTTTCACTTATTAATTCTGGTGTTATTATTAGATCTTGCATTTGTTGGTTACATTTTTTGACCTCTTTCATCCAGCCTGCTTTTTTATTATAATCTATTGGATTGTCCCATAATTTCCCCCAGAATAGCACTGTTTCTTCTTTATTTGGTGTTTCTACGTTTCTTGCAGTTTCTATGCTTTGGTAGAAACGTTTCTTGCAGTTTCTATGCTTTGGTAGAAACGTCTCTGATTCGACTGGAATTGGAGATTCTGCCTGTGTTGTGTAATTCTGGCTTCATATCTGCTAATCTTCTTTGACACTGCTGTTATTTGCTGCTTTATTATTTCCAGGACTTCTCCAATTCTCCTTGAATCTAGGTGGTATTTTTGGATCAGATACTGTTTGGTGTTTTCATTCTTCAGCTTCTTGTCCTTCATAACTTTCAATTTACTAGCATCTGATCTAAGCCTGGAGATTTTATTTTCTAATCTAATCTTCCATTTAGGTGATTTACTGCTTTCTTTTTTGACAGGTCCACTGATCTTATATCCGAGCTCTTGTGTTGTTATTGTTGCTGCACTGTACATTAGTTGGTTTGTTTCTTGCAAATTCTTGGTTGTTATTTCTGCAAGTGCAGCATTGATATCTTTTAATGCCTGAGCAAGTTGTTTTTTGGCAACTGTTTTTAGAGCGGGAAGTCGAACCCTGGTGGTTGTTTGGTTCATGTGCTCAGTTATTTTTTGCTTTAGTTCTTGTTGCTTTTCTGTTAAACGGCATTCGGGTTTTTGAGGTGAAGGCAAAGGGGAGGTTGCCTGGTTTTGATTTTGAAACAGTTCAGCAACAGTGGTATCCTCGATTTCCAACACCTCCTCCACCTGTGCCTAAGCAACTGCTTCAGTTGGTGGTAATTCTTCTTCCATATCTTGAGCTTGTGTTGTTCTTTGCAGTTCTTCCAGCTCAACTCCTGTGAATACTTTATTTCTTATTATGAATCTTCTCTGGTCTGCTAGCCTTTGTTCAGTTATTTCTGTATCTGGATGCTTCTCTTTCCAAATTTGTTACATTCTTTTTAAATAAACTCTTCTAGTTGGACTAGACTTGTAATAGCAGATCATTATTTCCTTGTTGGCATTTTTTGTATATATTTTTTTGTTAAGCGACATTTCTTCGAGTAACTTTGCTGTCTCCAGCCCTGGTTGACCAACTGAAGATCCTGAGTCCTGTAGCCCATGACACCAGATGTCCAGGGACTATAGCACCTGGTGTGGTTCTTGTTGACCCGGGCGACGACCGATCCAGTATAGATTTATTAAAGTTACGTCTCACCATATTGTTGATGGGAGAGGCACTCTTCGTCTGGCTTCTCTGGTGAGACCTGTCCAGAATGGTTGGACCTCTGGCATAGCTCTCACCTTCCCCAGAGCACACAAGCCCCACAACCCCGCCAAGGTAGTGCCTCACTGGGGGCTATATATATAATTAGCAGCAGCAAGCCACCCCGAGCAGTAGTGTACACGAGGGGCAGAGTATAAATAATTTAAATAAATAAATAAATAAATAAATAAGCAACAGCAGTAGCAGTAGCAATAGCTGCTGCAGCAGGATGCCATCAATGTACACAGCACTTTATAATATAACATAGAAAATAGATATGTTCTTGCCCCAAAGATAGAGGGCATGCCCTCAACTCCTGCCTGTAGGCTCCCAGTGGCATCTGGTGGGCCACTGTGTGAAACAGGATGCTGGACTAGATGGGCCTTGGGCCTGATCCAGTAGGGCTGTTCTTATGTACAATCTAAATGTGGAATACCACTTTAGCTTCTGCAAACAACAACAAATATTTATATACCATTTTTCAACAAAAGTTTTCAAAGCGGTTTACATAAGGAAATAATAAATAAGATGGACACTGACCAGTAGTACACAAATCTGCATCTCCATACAATGGGCTTATCTTTATTTTTTTAGCTGCTGATCCATGACTTAGTAGTGTGAAGCAGTGATCTTTGAAAGTTTTAATATCAATGCTCATTTTGCTTTTCATTCCAGCAGCATATGAGGATAATATCAATGCTCATAATAATATCAATGCTCATTTTGCTTTTCATATCCAGCAGCATATCATGTGCAACCTAACCCCTAGGCTAGGGATGCCCAGCCTGGGTTAGGCTGCACGTGAGAACTGTTGGGATTGGCTCTGATCCTGGCAGGCCAGTGCTGCCTAGCCCAGCTTTTTAGTCCGACTGCTAGGTGAGCTTTAGGGAGCGAGTGCTTGTGTGCTATTTGCTCATGTGAGCCGGGCTGATTCCAGCCTGGCCGCACACAGAAATGGGGACCTAGAGCGCCGGTCTCTTGAGGGAATCCCTCAATGCATTGTGCATGTTATGCAGTGCATTGTGGGACTGATGGAGGCCAGGACAATGAGCAGCCTCAGATAGACCTGCCCTGCTCCGCGCTGCATGGAGCAGGGCGGATCGTGTTGGAGTGTGCTCCGTGCTCCCACCAAGCAACGAACAATTGTTGGGGGGAGATGAGGTTTAGAAGCCTTCTACCCGCCAGGTATGTCATGTGAATGTCCCCTACATTTGCTGCCATCTCTCTCTTACTATTTGGTTTGAGAACAGCAAAAGTTGTATACTGAAGGCTGCAAAAACATCTGTTTATTCTGAACCTCTTTCACTGAGTATTTTTTATTTTTAGTGCATCTTTTTGCAATTGTCCTAAGGAGCCAAACACATTTTACATAATCATTCTGTCTACAATTAGTCGCACCTACATTCTGCCTTTTACACTGGCCAATTCTGGTGGTAAGGGACCAGCAGTTCCATATATATGCAGCAGGTCTTCCTATGTTTATTTGGAATAAATGTCTTTATATCAAAAATTCATATGCCTTGCCTCTCTTTGAGCCATATTTACTTTTGGTCTCTACTTTGTATTTTATTCTTGTTTTCAAATAAAATATCATATGCAGAAGCGTTTCTCTTATTGTGTTCCATCTATTATTCATTTAATTGAAAGTACATTTTTAGGTTCTAAAAGAAGGCATATAGTTCAGTGGTACAGCACATACTTTCTATGCAGAAGGTCCCAGGATCAATCCCAACCAAATCCAGTTTTTGAAATGATTTCAGGTAGTGGTGCTAGAAAAGAATATATCTATGACACATTAACAAGGCAGCTTAGAGTGTGAAAATACTAAATCTAAAAATATTAATTAAAACATTACTAAAAATGTTCACTTGCTTTCCTATAAATCATTTACTCTTTCTCCAACTTTTGAATTTATTTAATGAAGCATTTTGGTTGTATAAATAATATTGTATAGATCAACTAGCATTTTATTACATAGATATCATTTCAGCAGCAAATGAATGTCATTTTTATTTCAGTTGTTCATACCTGCGTGTCTGTGAAAAGGAAAACCATATCTTTATCTTCCACCCCTGCCATTTTATATAGCTTTCTAAGGTCTTCATGAAAAGTATCATAATTATAACCACGGCTTAGTTCTATTTGAAAGCATTTGTAGCCACAAATATGAGAGGCAAGTCGAGTAAGAGACTGCTTGCCTGTGCCTCCAACACCAACAAGTAGGGCATTTCCTCTTTCCTGGCGAATCATCCGAGCAATTCTATGGGGAAAATTGAACATAAGCTTAGAGAGGTTAAAATTCATTAAGAGTATTGCCAGATGGCAACTTATACCACCTTGATTTCTGGTTCCTATAGGCAATGATGCTGGATGGCCAGACAACACAGAGCCCTTACTGCATTTTTTGCTGATGAATAGCCACCCAACCCATGAGAGATGCTGTAATTTGTATTATGAAGCTTGACAGCTGAGAAATATTGTGGGAATGGTAGTCAGTATAGAATTGATGTTATAATTCTTCTTGGAACGCCATGGTGAATTTGAAAAAACAGATTAAAAGTTTACCATTTCATGCTGACCTTATTAAAAAAATCATTAATTCTACTTTTGATCCATTTTTAAAGTCAACTATGGGGATTTGATGGCAGTCTTGCCTACCCCCCTCCATTTCTCCACTTATTGGTTGTAGACCATCCTTTATGTGCAGGAATATTTGCAGGGTATAATATGGTAAAGGATAATTGGTTCAGAGTGAGAGATATGTATCATAATGGTACATTAGTTTACTTGGAGCAGATATAACAAAAAATTCAGATTTCAATCTTACTTGCCTACATTTGCTACAACTGTGTTCTTTTTTGTCTTCTCAACAAAATATCCAAGCAGCCCAAAAACAACTTACTAAACCTGAAAAATATTAGATATTGATACATCAACTAAAGGGCTAACGTCTAGGGATGTGCGAATCGATTTGTATTTGAATTGATTCTACTCAAATCTGGTTGATTCAAGCGATTTGAATTTGAATTGAATCACCCCTAAAAGATGACCCCTAAAAGCAACGATTTGATTTGAAGTAGAATTGAATCAGCCCAATTGAGATTGATTCAACCTGTACTGAATGGGGGGAGGAGGGGGAGGATAGACTCCTTTTAGCCTTTAAAAACAACAACACACAAACACACACAAAGAGATGCCAGGTTGCCTGTAAATACATTTACAGGAAACACCTTCAGATTCCTGAGAGCTAGTATTGCTCTCATAGTCCTACTCGGGAGGAGCAGAGAGTCCTGGGCCAAGGGTGAACCCATAGGGGAGCCTAGTTTGCCCACTACTGAAACAGGAAGCTCTGCTGGAAATACGGACAGGCAAAGCAGCCTGTTGTAGCATAGGAGCTGAAGAGGGCAGGTCGCATCGTGCAGTTCAATCCTGAGGGGAGCGTTTCCAGCTTCTCTGAGGTAGGGATAGACATCTGTACTATCTCCCAGGCAGATTTTGCCACCTTAGAAATGACTGGCAGCATAGGGAGGTAAACAGGCTGGAGTCCAGAAGCTTTTTTCATAAAATTATAGACCAGATCGTCCAGATTTGGATTTTTATGTCCTAAGACCAGTCCTAGAACCTACGCCATCTCAGAAATTTGCTGATGGTACAACTCCAGCTCCTCTGTCAGGAAAACAGATAGAGGCGCCAATACATCCTGGCTAGGGTCTGGCATTCCACCATCCTCGGTCGAATCAGAGGCATAACTGTCCTCATCCGAGGCATCCGAGGACTCAGAATAGTCAGCCAGCGGGTGAGCAGCACTCTGTGTTCCGCTATGAGATGATTTGTCTCCTGAGGCAGGCACTGCCTTACCCTCTGGTCTTGTAGTCAAGGCCTGAGTCGCTTGCGTGGTTGTGCACGATAGCAATGGTGGGAAACTCACTTGAATAGACACTGTTCTTGCTGCCGGCCTTGGTAGTGGAAATCCAGCCATTTGGACTGAAGAGTCTTTAACTGGCTGTGTTTCAGGCTGTCTCTCAGGCGTCACCTGTGTCATGGTATGTGCCCGCCACTGCTTCCGAAGTTGCCATTCCTTGAACAGCAAATATTCTTTGGGCAACAAGGATTGTCCTCGCACCCCGTGGGCTAGCAAGCCCGGTGTCTTGGCAGGGCTCACAAACGATGCCAAGGGGGTCTTTGGTATTGAAGGAATCAGGTGATCCTTGACATTGTCATCAACGTTGAAGCCAGAATGCAAGAAGCCCCTGAAGGTTGAAGTCGATGGGATTGTTTCCTCAGACTGAAGAAATCAAACCACATGATGATCCAGGTCTGAGGTCTCGTCGGGGCTCTCAATGGACTCTCAGTATCTACATCCATATCGACGTCGACATCCTCATCGATGTTGATGACAGTCTCTGACACCCTTAAAAGTGCCTCAATGCTCTCAACGTCAATGACAGTCTCCAACACCCTGAAAGGCACCCCAGTGCTCTCTGCGGGATCTTCAATCTGCCTCAAGGGCTCTGCCGTGGCACTCTCTGGGGTTGAAGGCAAGGGAGCCATCTTTCTTGGTGTTGTCTTTCCCATTGGCCCTGATGCTGAAGCCGTCAATGTTGAAGTCTTTGGATGAGCAGGCTTCCCCAACAATTTCTTTCCAGCTGGTCTCCAGAGTGTGCTGTCAGCACCAAGGAGGCTCTCTCTCACGCGCGGTGGCCATGTTTGTGTGATTCTTTTTCAAGCCTCAAAATCAAGACCAAGCACGGTGTCGACGGGGACAGCTCTGGCATCAGCACCAGGGAGATCACTCCATGTCGCGGCCGCAACTGTTGCAGGCCTATTGGGGGTGCAGTAGCCTCTGTAGCCGGGCTATGGTGCTGTTTCTTGTGCTTCTTTGGAGGTGGAACATCCGAAGGTGGCTTACTTTTCCACTTGCGGCTCTACTGTGGGGCGTCTGGCAGTCTGAAGCAGGCCTCATGGCTTGAGGTTGAAGGTGGCTGCTCTGACACTGGGAGTTTTGACTGTGATTGTGTGGCAGCTCCCGGAGCAGGCTTAGAAGTTGACAGCGATGGGCGAAGCGCGTTCTCCATTAAGGTGACTTTTAAGCATGCCGATCTATTTTTCAGGGTCTGTTTGGAGAAGCCTGAGCAAATGTCACAAGCCACCGCCGTATGCCCTTCCCCTAGGCACAACAGACAGAGTTGGTGGCCATCTGTTGAGGGGAGTTTGCCCTTGCACTTCTTAAAGATGGCCTTTTCCCTGGGTTTTCTACTCATGGGAAAGGGGAATATTAAGAGTTGTCAGAAGCAGTCCTTGGTCTAACTGAATTATCCCATTAATAGCACCAAATAGCTAAACAAGCTGCCGCCGTTTTACCGTTCTGTTGACCTAAGCCCATGTTCCAATAATTGTTGTCTTCTTCTTCTACTTCTTCTTCTTCTTCAGGGGTAAAGGCAAAGAATAGTTGATTGGTCCGAGGTCAAGCCGATAGATGTATCAAAAATGAAATAGATCACTACTGAGGAGCTGAGAAACAAACTGAAGGTCTGAACGCTGAGGCGGTCATCAAGAAACCGAAGCGGAGACACCTAACTGCCACTATGAGTATGGAGGGGCATGTGCAGGAGGTGGTTGAGGATGTCACGAGGAGCTAACAAACTCTACTCGAAGCTAGTCTGCGCAGGCGCAGAACCCATATTTATGGATGCGGCTGGAATCACTATCCAGATCCTTTCTTCTTGGAAGTCATATGGCAATGCTGGGGAGCTGTAAAGGAGCATGAGTGGAAACGTTCCCTTGCCCTCAAATGCAGTGGGTCAAAGGCCCCTGGGGAGCTGCTATGTTCCAGGGGGTCCCTTGGGACATGGGATGCAGAAAAGTGGAAGCGTTCCTTTCAGGGCACAGCCGATGGGCAAACCGGCATTGAGGTGGAAGGGAAACCCATAGGAGTTTTGGGAATAGGCAGAGGCGAGCTGGGTTCATCAGTGTCATGTTCTTGGAACAAAGTGAAACCCTTGAAAGTGGAGCCCGAGGGTGTTGAATTTGCAGAGCCAAGTAGGTGCTCCAGTTCTTGTCGAAGTAGGTTTGCCAGTGCCAGAGAGTCCAAAGAAGGTGTAGCAGGCTGCAACAGCGAAAGGTGGAAAGGAGACAGGGCAGGTGTTGACTCATGGGAGATGACAATGTGCGAAGTTGCCTCCGAATGCACAAGCAAGAGACGAAAAGCAGTTGACTCGGTACCAAGAGAGGTCCACGCTGACATTGCTGCAGGCACCGTTGACGCCAGGGCCGATGTCCTCAATGTTAGTGAGAGCAAGTACCTCAGGCCCGAAGAGTTGATGTCAACATCAAAACAGTGAAAGGCTGTTCGCTTTGACAGGAGTCGAAGACAACGAATGCCTTGGAGCCAAAAGAGAAGGGGTCGATGCTGGTGGAGTAGGCACCAAGCACACTGATGTTGAAGAATGTCTCGGAGTGCTGAAGTCCCTCGATGCTGAAAGGGCTAGAACTGAAGCTCCCAGCGTTGGAGGAAGAAGATGGAGACCAAGGTGAAAACAAGGTGGTCAGCTGCGCTGAAGAAGGCAACAGAGTCTTAATGGTAGATGACAGTGATGACTTAGGTGTCAAATTCGGGGTTGAGTGTGACTTTGGCAAAGCAGAGAGCATCGAACTTGGTGTCGAGCATGAAGTGTGCTTCTCATGCTTCTTGTGTGGCTCTCCTGTAGATGAGCGGTGTTGGTCATGCTTATGTTTCTGGGAGTGCTCATGGCCTCTCTTAAAGGGCTTCTTAAAACCCGCACTTGAAGACGTGGTGGATGTCGACGGGGTCGGTGCTGCAGTGGACACCAACTGTGCTGAGAGGCTAGAGAGCGCAGATTTTGGCAGCAATGGTGGCCTCAGCCTCGGGGTCCCCGGACAGAATATCTTTATACATAGAGGCCTTCAGTCGTAACTCCCTGCTTAAACGGGTCTTTTTCTTAAATGACAAACAGACCTTGCAGGTACTGGTATTATAACTATCCCCCAAACATATGAGGCAGTTGATATAGCCATCAGAGGAGGGCATAGTGCCCCTGCAGGATGGACACCTTTTAAAACTTCTAGGAGGAGACATAGCCAAGTCCAAAAAAACTACTCAAGGTCAGCCTAATCATAGATAAATTGTCAAGTCCAGAAACACAGTCCAGAGAGCAGTTAAAAACAGTCCAAGATCAAACAATCCAACTAGAGCAGTAAATCCAAGAGACAGAAGAATAGTCAAAAACACAGTCCAGGTCAAAGCACAGAGAATTCGATAGAGAGTAGTCAGAAAACAGTCCAAGTAAAAATCAAGAAAACAGTCCAACTAACAATATTCACTTTTTCACAGGTACAAGGGAGCAGGAGCAGATCTTTCACGAGGCAGCACAAGCGGCAGATGAAAAGGAACTGAAGAGGGAGGCTCCCTACAGCTGGCGTTCTAGGCTCTGATATCACTACGCCTTAAAGCTCAGAAGAAAGCCTATACGGAACTATAGATTCTTCCACGGGCCTCCTGCACAGGCGCAGAAGACCCAGTTGTGAGGGACCATGGATCCCTACCACGTTGGATTTGATTTAAATCAAATTGATTTAAATCACAATTTAAATCACTAGTCAGTAAGACTAGATTTAAATCATGGTTTTTAACATGGTTTTTTACATAACTTGCTGGTATAATCTTAATATTTACAACCAGATGAAGGTTTCATTTTTAGTCCTCTTCTAGATAGAAAAATTGGCCAAAATAATCTTTCAGAAACCTCTGGAAGAGCATGACATTGTGAATGGATTAATAGAATTCATTTACCAAAAAATTTAAACATTGCATATGTACAAACTCATGCTACATAATTAAAAACTAAGCCTTATTTCATGATGAAAAACCTTTGGACTATAATGTATCTTAAATAGAAAACTACATTTAGATAGGTTCCCCCCCCCCCAAAAGCATTTTATTTAAAAATCTGATTTAAATTTAAAAATCTGATTTTAAAAAAACCAAAACCCAATTTAAATTAAAAAATCTGATTTTTTTTATTTTTTTAAAAAAATCATTGATTTTTATCCACCTTGATCCCTACAGAGATACTATAGTATACTGCGGCCCTCCAGCTGATTTTGGCCTACCACTCCCATCATCCCTGGCTACTAGCCACTGTGGCTAGGGATGATAGGAAATGTAGGCCAAAAACAGATGGAAGGCTGCAGTTGGATCCTTCCTGCTAGAGGCATATGTGTGTGCAGGTCCAATTCATGTGATAATGCATCACATGGACATTGTACGTCAGGGGTGTCCAACTGTGGCCCTCCAGCTGATTCTGGCCTACAACTCCCATCATCCCTAGCTACTGGCCACTGTGACTGGGGATGTTGGCAGTTGTAGGCCAAAAACAGCTGGAGAGCCACAACTGGACACCCCCCCCCCACTCTATGCAGAGGCATGTATGTGTGTAGGTCCGATTCATGTGATATTGGACATGAATATCACATGGATATTCAGGAGGCAGGGAATTTTATAAAAAAATTTAAAGGAGATACAAGGCTGAGCATGAAGTGTATAAAGTACCTTAGGTGTGTGAAGGTGGAAGGGTGCCCACTTCCCCATCACAGGAATTGGATCACTACACAATAAATACATGAACCAGGCCATAGGAGATAAGATTTAAATACCAATAATGAACTTCTTTGTGTAAACTATGTACCACATGACAATGTGTCTGCACTATGGAAAACTACTTATTTATGCTAAATATGTATACCCTTTGATATTTATTAATATATTTTTTAAAGTACAATAATGTATTGGTGTCATTAATATTAAATTAATGGCAGCATAACGGGTTTACCTTGAAACATGCTCGATGGCATCTTGGAAGAATACAAGCTTCACTTCTTTAGCAGTTGTTATGTTATAATCATCCAGATAGTCTTGTAAAACCCCCATAATTTTTTGTATATCAGTTAGCTCCTCGTATAAACGATCAGCTTTATCAGCTCCAGGCTAAAAAAATTATTGAGGACAGTAAAATTAATATGATCAAAAGAAATGGAAATATAATGAGATCCCAACAGATGCTAATGGCAAAAAATCCTTATCTTAATGGTTACAGGATACTGAATCAAAGCCAACAGAAATTCTAGCAAATTAAACATGTAAACATTTTGCAGTCTCTCTGGGAAGAATAATTCTTGGTCCTGGATATACTGGTTAATATTTAATATTGGAAGAATGGTCCATTCTTCTGCAGGTACAGCTGTACAGATGGTACTATTGGAATAAAACTCAATGGAGACCTCATTCATGACTGACCCCCAGCCATACACACATGGGAGCACTGCAGCGTGTTGACAATCATTTTCATAGGAGGAACATATGCACATTCTATATGTTCATCCATCCATCCCCAAGTCAGTTACTTATGCTCCAGAGCATGAGTATCTTATACACAAGGTCGAAAAGAGGAGAAGGCAGCTAGATACATATGTGAGGCAAACGTGACATCCTATTGAAAGTCATGAGCAATATGCCTTAGTGAGCTTATAGTCAAGAGCCAGCTGAGTGGAAGGAAAGAGGGCTTCTTAAAGCCTCTGAAGATCGATTGCAGCAAGTGTGAGTACTACCTGGAGATATATCATGCTCAAGGCTTTTTAGCCAATTGCATTTTTTAAACTGGTTCGTCTAATAGAATACTTACTTTATTTAAACGTCCCCTCAGATTATTATTTTTTTCTTTGAATGCTAGTAATCGGGGCATAGCAAGATTGGAGTGAGCCATGGGACAAAAAATGAAGATGAGCCCCTGCCCCCTGCCTTCTTCCTCGGAGAAATTCAAGGGGAAGAGCAAACAGCAAGCTGACACCCAACCCACGGGGCTCTCCTCCCTCAGAGGCCCATTGTACGTTTGTCCTTGGGCCCATTTGTCCCCCATTGTTTAAATGTAACTATGCCCCTGCTAGTAGGGGTGTGCACAAAAAAACAGGTTGCTTACGTGTAACAGATGATCTGGTAGTGGTTCCAGCATTCATAAATAGTGGGTTCTACGCCTGCGCAGATTAGCTTCAGGCAGAATTCGTTAGCTCCTCGCGACGCCAGCAACCACCTGTCGCACGTGACTGTAGTAGCCTCTAGTGGCGGTTGGGCGTCTCTGCAATAAGTTTCTTGATGGCCGACATGGCCGTACGATGCTTCTGTTACAGTGGCTTGTCATTTAGACTTGGGGACAGCAGGGAGGGCGTTATGAATGATGGAACCACTACCAGATCATCTGTTACAGGTAAGCAACCTGTTTATCTGGATAGTGGTTCCATCATCCATAAATAGTGGGTGAGTTGCGAGCTACCCAACTGGTGGTGGGCATAATCTGCCAGTCACTGTAACACCCTCTTTAAAACTGCCCGTCCAAAGTCAGCAGCCTTTGCTGCTCGTAGATCTATAGAGTAATGTTTCACAAACGTCTGATGTGATGACCACGTTGCTGCCGTGCAGATGTCAGCGAAACGAATGCCAGCCAAATGTGCTGCCGACGTGGCGTAAGCTCTAGTAGAGTGTGCTTTAATTGCTTTTGGGGGACTGACCCCCTGCTGGTCATATGCTAGTTTAATCAACTCCACCAACCAAAAGGAAAGTTTCTGTCGGGTTGGTAAACACCCCTTGAACTTCCCCTGTAGGTCTATGAACATTCGAGGTGTTTTACGTATAGCACTCGTGGCCTTCAAATAGAACAGACGAGCCCGTCGGATGTCTAGCGAATGCATCGCACGCTCGAGGGGAGATGTCGGATCCCTAAAAAAGGTAGGTAGTACAATATCGGCATTCAGATGAAAATCAGTCACAACTTTAGGCCAGAATTCAGGATCCAAGCGCATGACAACCCTTTCTGGATAGAATTTTGTATAGGGTTTGTCAATACGAAGTGCATGCAGTTCACTTACTCGTCTGGCGGAGGTTACTGCCACTAAGAACAGAGTTTTTAGGGTCAAGTGTTTTAGAGATGCCGTAGCTCAAATGGAGCCTCCGTCAGAGATGAAAGAACTAAGGAGAGGCTCCACTTCTCGGCCAGCTGTCACACTGGAGGATATTATTGAAGCCTCTTTAAAAGTCCTTACAATGTGGATGGGTAAAGACTGTCTTGCCGTACCATCCAGCGTGGTGCGCCGATATCGCTGCCATATGAACCTTAATAGACACGTTTGCTAGGCCGCTCTGCTTCAGAGTGGTCAGATAGAGAAGGACGGCTTTCAGACTTGCCTCCCTAGGGTTATAGCCTTTGGAGGCAGCATGTGCAACGAACCTACGCCATTTCGCCCTGTAGCTTCGTCTCGTGGACTGCTTATGGGTATTTAGGAGGATCTTCTTCAGAAGCCTATCCTCCACGCTGTGAGATTCAGTACAGACAGGTTGGGGTGTACCACCCTGCCTTGATCTTGAGTGACTAGATCTGCCCACTGAGGGAGTCTCCTGTAATTCCCTCTCGATAGTCTGAGTAGCTATGTGTACCATGGCTGTCCTGGCCACCATGGCGCAATCACTATTGCTCTCGTTTGGTTGTGTAGGAATTTGGCCACCACCCTGGGCAGTAAGGGCGTGGGTGGATAGGCATAAAACAGCTCCTGGCTCCAGAGATACTGAAAGGCATCGCCCTTGCTCCGTGGTCCGACTCCCATCCGGGAGCAATAATGCTTGCACTTGCTGTTCTCGGTGGTCACAAATAGGTCCACCCTTGGTCTGCCCCAAGCTTTGAATAGTTGATCCAGCACTTCTGGATGCAATTCCCATTCGTGCTGCTCCAACACTAGGTCTCTGCTCAGTGAGTCTGCTAGACAGTTCATGCTGCCTTTGATATGAATGGCCACGGGGTAAATCCCGAGCGGGATGCACCAGTGCCATAACTGCAGACTGAGATCACATAGAGACCTGGACACTGTTCCGCCCTGCTTGTTGACATATGCAATGGCTGTTGTATTGTCCATCTGTAACTGGACAGTTTTCCCAACAAGCTCTCCCTGAAAGGTGACCAGGGCTCTGAACGCAGCCATCAGTTCGAGGAAGTTGATGTGCAGAAGTCTCTCCTTTGGAGTCCATACTCCTTGAACTCTGTGGTGCAGCAAGTGTGCCCCCCAGCCGTGCATGGAGGCATCGGATGTCACTGTCAACGCGGGCTCCCTTGTGCGAAATCGAATGCCATTGAGCATATTCGACTACCAACTCAGCGAATCCAAAACTTTCCGTGGAAGAGTAACCCGCTTGGACTGAGGTTCGGATCTCAGCTTGTAGGCCCTTAGAAACCAGAGCTGTAGCTTGCGCATCCATAACCTCGTGTACAGGACTGTGGTAGTGCAGGACGCCATCAGACCCAACAGTACCTGTACTGTCTTTGCCTTTTGTATGGGATTCTCTTGACAACAGTAAATCAGGGCACGCAGACGGGAAAACCGAGCTACTGGGAGGAATGCCTTCTGGGCTGACATATCCAACTGCGCGCCAATGTACTGCAGGCACTTTGCTGGCTTGAGAAAGGATTTCTCCCAATTGATCTGCACTCCCAGGTTCTCCAGCACATTCGTCACCCTGTCTATGTGCCCCAGCAATTGTTCCTTTGTTTCGGCTGTCAGATGCCAATCATCCAAATACGGATATATGGACACACCCTGCACTCTGAGATGGGCTATTATCACTGCCACACATTTTGTGAACACTCTGGGGGCGGTGACTAGCCCGAACAGAAGTACATTGTATTGGTAAATCTCACTCCCCATGGTGAAGCGCAGATACTTGCGATGATGCTCCTGAATGCCTATGTGAAAGTACGCATCCTTTAAGTCGAGTGTTTCAATCCAGTTCTCCCCATGGAGAAGCGGTAGGATGGCTTGCAACGTTCTCATTCTGAATTTTTGTACCTCGATGTACTGATTCAGGCCTTGCAGATCCATTATAGGTCTTATGCCCCTGTCGCGCTTGGGGAGTTGGAAGTAACGAGAATAAAATCCTGTCCGACTGAAAGCCCACCTCACTGGTGATATCGCTCCCTTCAATAAGAGCTTCTGCACCTCCTCCCTCATTATCGGTGTCTCCGGAGTGTATTTCACTCCCAGGAATGGCGGGTATTCCTTGAATTCCAGCGCATATCCCGTCGAAACTATGTGCAGGACCCACTGATCTGATGTAATATGGGCATGGCTTGCCAGTTTGATGGTTATTCTGGCGGTATTCAAGGAGATGGTGTTCCTGGTACTCAAATGCTTGATATTGGTTAGATGAGGTACTTTGCTTGGTGTTGGTGGGCTCAGCGGCTGATCAAAGCTGCTGCTTCGCTTGTGGTGTTCTCTTATTTTGAGAAGTCTGATTTGCCCTATTCCTCGGGTAATAGGGTCGCCTGTTGTTACTGCCATAACGTTGGTAAGCTCGTTTGAAGTCTCTTCTATCAGAACGATTATAAGAGCCTTGACGAGTTTGATACTGTCCGTACTGATTATACTGATTGTAAGATCTGTTTTTTCCAGTATATCTGGAATTAGTGAAAGATCGAGCTGTAATCCGAGATTTCTTCCACTGCTCCATGTTGTCATCTGTCTTGTCAGAGAAGAGACCAGCACCATCAAATGGCAGTGTCTCAATCCAATCCTTCATGTCCTGTTGGAGACCCATTGCACGCAACCAGGCATGCCTTCTTAGAACAACAGAAGAGGTCAGAGTCCGAGACTCGGATTCAAATAGGTGCTTCGCGTTTGCCAATTGTTGGCAGGTGGCTGCAGTTGTCTTCAGAAATATCGCTGCGAACCTCTTGACAAACTCCCCTGGCTCCAACGCAGCGCGCTGATCATACAATGCCTCCCAGAGGGAATGCGTATATCTTGTCTGACATGCTACATAATTAGCTATCTTGATCAACAAGCATGCGGTCAAGTAAGTTCGCCTGCCAAGCATGTCCAACTTGCGGCCTTCTTTATCTGCTGGTGTGGTATGTCGCTTACTGCCTTTAGTTGTTGTCGCACAATCTACTACCAGAGAATTTGGAGCGGGATGGTGCACCAGGTAAGCATTTTCCTCTTCTTGAATCCGATATAGAGCCTCCAATCGTTTGGAAGTAGGTGTTGAAGTCTATCATACCTCCCATGCCAACTTAGCCACCCTTGAAATATGGGGCAGCATAGGCAGGTGCATAGGCAAGTAAACAGGCTGGAGGCCCGCGGCAGACTGCATCATATTATATACGAGGTCCTCTAAGTCAGGAGTTTTTTCTTTGAGGTGTAGACCCAGGACTCGAGCCATTTCTGCCACCTGCTGATGGTAACCTTTCATTTCCTCATTAGGAGAAATTGAGAGAACTGCTGCAACATCCGAATCTGGATCCAGGAGTGAAGGAGTCTCTGGATTTTCGGGATCTCCTTCCGTTGAGTCTGAGGTATAGTCCTCCTCAATATCATCATCATCATCATCGTCTTCTCTAGATGAAACAGGTGAGTTGCCTACAGCTGTAGAGGTCACCCTAACTGGTTCCTTAGTCGTCTGTGTTGCTGCCTGGTGGAGAACGGAGAGCAACGGTTGGTTCGCCGTAAGTGGCATATCAGTCTGCAACGAAATTGATCGCTGTGCTGGCAATATGAGTCCTGGTCTGAGCGGTAAGTATGTTTGAAGCGAAACCGTACGTTGAGTAGGTCTAGGTACAGAGGCTTGGACAGCCGTCTCCGGCTGCACAGGAATCATAGGCTGCACAGCAGTTTGCACAGCTGTCTCAGTTCTAATAGCTTGCATGGCAGTTTCCATGGCAGTCTCCATCCTAAGTGTTCTTACGGGGGGGGGTGTTACGTCCCCGTTCTTTTAACCATCTCGTGAAGAGGGAGTAGTCCTCTCGAGATATCATTATGGAATCTCCCCAACCACCTCTGGGTAGGAGACCCATGACAGGTGTAGCCCTTGCCGAAAGAGAGGGCGTCTTGGGAATATGCAGAGCATTACAGTCACCTTCATTGAAACCAGTAAAGGTGTAGGTAGAAGGTGTACTCTCCTCTGAATTAAGCAAGCGTGCCAGCCTGCCACCGGGAGAAAGCTCTCTTTGTCCTGGCATGGCCACAGGGGATACTCCAGATGTTGGCAATTGGACGATCTCTGAATCTTTCTCTTCGTAGGGCACGACGCCGAGGTCGACGTCGGGCACGATGTCAAGGTCGATGTCTGGTACGATGTCGAGTTCAGTATCAAGAAGCAACCATCGACTCCAGAGCAGTAAAGCCTGTAGACGTCAGCATCAATGCCAAGTGGTGTCGGTGTCGAGAAGTTGGTGTCGAAGGCGCTGCCGTCTCCTGTCTATTCTCACTCGACGCCGAGTGGTCTCAATGTGGAATCTGTCGAGACAGTGGAGTCAATGGAGAGTGGTGAGGCGTCGGTGCCGGGAATAAGGAAGCAGCTCGCCGTCGAGGGATCACGTAATTCTTAGACCCGAAGGCGAGGGACTGTGTTCCACAACCGGCTCTAACTGCTTGTGCTTTTTTGGTGGCAGCTCCTGTGCTTCCTCTTGTGGCTTGAATGGCGATCCTCCGGTCGCTTAAAAGGGGCTGATGCAGTCGATGTCGAAGCGGTCGACACCGCAGCTTTCGATGTTGTAGCCTTTGATGCAGAAGCAATCGATGTTGAGACTTTTTCTGCCGATTTCGAGGAACCAGCCTCCTTCGGGGTCTTAGACTGCCCTTTCGGAGCAGGACTCGGCAAAGTACTCTCTGTAGCCATCTTAGGCGCCAGAGACTCCTCAAGTAAATACACCCTAAGGCGTGCTGCATGATTCTTTAAAGTCTGCTTGCTAAAAGTTACGCAGACCGAGCAAGATTTTGTGTCATGCCTCTCTCCTAAACAGAACAAGCAGAGGGCATGGCCGTCCATTGAGGGAATCTTCCTGTGGCAGTTGGTGCACCGCTTAAAAGGTTGTCTTGTCCTTCCCAGACTTCCCCGAGCCATCTGTCTTACCAGATCTCTCGATCATTTTAGAAAGAGTAGTCGTCCATTCCGTTGTCAGAGGAGGAAATCAGAGATCACAACAAATCCGACGGAGTGTCCGTGAGGGATGCCGAGTCCGTTCCATCATCAGAGGGGGAAATCAGAGATCGCAACAAATCCAAAGGAGTGTCCGTGAGAGAAGCCGAGTCCATATGCAAGTTTCAAGCCAATGTTATCCGAAAAAATGCCAAGTCCAAAGGAGTATACTTAAGAGTTGTCAAAGTCCATATCTGAAGTTCAGAAGTCCAAATAAACAAAAAACAAACTTTCTTCAAGGAGCAACTATCTCCGAGTACTGATCACAATGGCGGTCAGAAAGAAACTGATTGCAGAGACGCCCAACCACCACTTGAGGCTACTACAGTCACGTGCAACAGGCGGTTGCTGGCGTCGCCAGGAGCTAATGAATTCTACCCAAAGCTGATCTGCGCACGCGCAGAACCCACTATTTATGGATGATGGAACCATTATCCAGATCCAGTTTTCCCAGTTTGGTTCAAATTCGAACTAGGTTTGAACTGGGGTGGGGAGGTTCAGTTTTCATTTTGCTTGAACCCCCCCCCCGGTTTGGTTCAAATTTGAACCGGTTCAAAGTGTTCTGAAATGTTTCGAGCCTCCAAAACTGGGATGGGTGGTGGGTACCCATGGGTGCCAACTACTACCCAAAGCCATCGGACACTCCTACGATATTTAATGATTTTCTGAATTTTTAAAAATTATTTTTCTCATGGGGTTTAATGGGGATTCGAACCGGCCCATTATAGCCTATGTAGAGCACCTAGGGGCACAAAAGTGGAGTGGGTGGTAGGCAGCAAGGGGTGCCTACCACACACTGAATGCTAAAGCAATCAGACACTCCTGAGATTATTAATGATTTTCTGAAGAAAATCTGGGTCTGGGGGCATGGCAGGGCCAGCCTACCCCCACCCCCTCCGCACCCTCAAGTTGATAGGATTTATTGTTGATTAATCAGGAATTTTAAATAATTAATTTTTGGCTCCATAGACATGCATTGCCTCCATAGAAAATAACAAAGTGCCTTTTCTTTTTGGAAATAATTTTTTTTATTACAAAATAAAGAAACGGGGGGGCAGGGGGGAAGATAATCATAAAGACAATATAAAGCAAAATCATCATAATGAAAAACATCATTTTTCTAACTAGTAACATCGGGAAAGATCAGAAAAGACATCAAAAACGAAATAAAGAAAAAGAAATTTCAGACTCTTAGACAGCTGTAAAGTCTAATCAACTCTTTGTAAATTGCATATCGGAAACATTATAAATCAAATCCCAAAAATGGGAACAAGGTGCCTTTTCACCTACTGACCTTAATTGCTTATTGCTCTGAACTCTGAGTTATGTTCACAGCAATTAAGCGATTAAGGTTAAAGGGCACACAATGTTCTTTCTGAATGGAAAGGCTTGGGCAATGGTTTCCAATGGAGCCAAAAATTAATTCTTTAAAATTTCCTTATTAATCAACAATAAATCCTATCAACTTGGGGATGCCTTGGGGGGGGGGGGAATAGAGGCTGGCCCTGCCATGCCCCTAGACCCACTTTGGGGTGCCCTGGCACCCCCCAAAGGTGGGGAATGAGGTAGGCTTGTGCATTTTGATTCGGGTACAAAACGTTTTGTGCCCGAAAATGGCAATTTTGGAGGTTTTGTAGCCAAAACAAAATCAAGAGATAAAAAACAGAGATTTTTGTTTTGGTCAGAATGCTTTGTTCTTCGGGAAAGCATTGCAATTCAAATTGACTTCTCTGACTCTCTCCACTCCAGCTGAGGCACTGAGCTATTAGCAGAAGATAAGATATGCAAAAAGCTGTTGGGCATGAATCGTTTAGTTAAGTGTTGTATTCAGTGTGATTGAAATGCAAACTGACCTTGCAAAGGGATTTGCAAGACAGCATTTTGAGACAGAAATACCCAAATATCTTTGGGAGCTCAATGCAGTTCCAAAGCTCTTGCTAAAAGCCATGGTATAAATTGTGTGGAGAAGCTTTTCGAGAAGCTGGTTAGGGAAGTTCTGAAATTACACAGGTGTTTCTTTCCAAAGGTTTAGAAAGAATCTCTTGATTTGTTCAGGGATCTTTTGAAGAGCTATTTTGTTTTTCTTCTGATTTTTATGAGTTATAGTGGTGTCTAAGTTTTATTGCCCAAGTTGAGCAGTCTAATGTACTTTAGGCCACAATGTAATTTGGTGGGACATGATGTCTAAGCCAGTGGTTCACAACTTTTGCCATTGCAGGGACAGGTCATCCACATGGGACAACAGGAGACAAAAGAAGGGGTGGGTGGGGAATACACCTGTCAATCTATTGACATCCCCAGGAATCTTAGTTGCTTCTCTCTTTCTTGTAACTATGATCCATGGTTTTGCACTTTCTTAAATGCAGTGATGATAAATCTCAACAATTCTGAACAGTAGGCTGATTTGTTTGGGCTACAGCTCACTCCAGTTCAGTTAAATGAACATTTGAAGCTGTTCCATAGTACCAAGGCAGTTTTATTTTATTTTTTTACATTTTATATCCCGTTCTTCCTTCAAAGAGCCCAGAGCGGTGTACTATATACTTAGGTTTCTCCTCACAGCAACCCTGTGAAGTAGGTTAGGCTGAAAGAATTGAATGGCCCAGAGTCACCCAGCTAGTATCATGGCTGAATGGAGATTTGAACTTGGGTCTCCCCAGTCCTAGTCTAGCACTCTAACCATTACACCACACTGGCTCATTGGTCTATCTTGCTATCTCAAATGACCTTTGGTCACTGTTCCATGGGGAGTGTTTTTATTGAAAGATTGCTTGAATTCACAAATGGGTTGTGCTGCTGTGCTAGTGTGCACAGGGACAGGCTCTCGCCCGCTGCAAAATTCTCAAGTAACTGTGCCAAAAAATTAAGTAGTGTTGTTCATCATTCTCTTCACTCTTTCAACTTGTTTATGTGGGGCTTCAGGGGCAAAACAGTGGGTTGGGTGGCAGTGCCCCAAGGGTGGTGCACCCAGATTACAAATAGGGCAAAGGGCTGATTTCTTAGGAATTTTTGATGTTTACACGTCTTTAAGATTTTTCCCCACAGGGAATTATGGAGGTTTCAGCAGCCCCATAACTCCACCTGGGGGGCACTGGGATGGCCCGAAGTGAGTGGTGGTGTAGTGCACAGAGGGTGCCAACCACCCCCCTGGATTGCTAACCCATTGGGGTACTGGGCTTTGTTGTTTCTGAGGTGTTGAGTTTAGATTCTCTGGTAGCAAATGAGATTTTTAATGAAAAACCATGAATCCACTCTCATATGGTACTAGAGAATCTACTCTCAGAACACTTCTAGAACAACTAAAAACTGTACTTCATGGGTTGGCAACCCATGTGGGTGGTTGTCACCCTATGTGCACTACACCGCCACTTGCTCTGGGCCACCCCAGTGCCCCTCAAGTGGAGTTATGGGACTGCAGGAACCTCCATTATACCCTACGAGGAGAATCTGAACGACGCGTAACTTCATTAATTCTTTAAAAATCAGCCCTTTGCCAAATTCCTCTGAAAAAATTGTGGTAGCTTCCTTGTACCAACTGGGCACTACCACCAACCACACTCTACTCTGGGCCACCCCTCCTCCCCACCTCACGTGAAGCTATACTTTTCCTGAAACCTCCATCATACCCTGTGGGGAAAATCTGAAAGACACACAAACTTCAAAAATTAACCAAAAATCAGCAGTTGGCCCAATTTCTTTGAAATTTTTGTGGTAGCTTCCATTCATTGGGTACTATAACCCCCACCCACTCCTTTGACCATGTGACCCATTTTTAAATCTGAATTAATTCGGATTTAGATTTGGCTACAAAACAAAACTGGGGTGATTCGGAAGGCTTAATTTTGGACAAAATACAAAATGGGGTTGATTCGGATTTGGTACAAATTGAAACAGAAAAAATACAAAACGCACAACCCTAGAATGGGGCATCCTCAAATCTCCATTATTCTCTGTGGGAGAAATGCAAAAATTGAAAAAATCTTCAGAAAATCATTAATAATCACTGGCCTGATTGCTTTGGCATCAAAATTATCTATAGGACCCAGAAGGGGTTGAGAACTGCACCTCTTTATTCTCTCTGGTAGGCAAATCTGCTTTCTTAGTGAAGTTGACCCGTATAGCATTTTAAGTGAAGATCTTCACTTACATTGGAGAAAACAAAAGGGTGAACACAGGAACATCACTGGGGTCAGGTCAAATCTGCACCTTGGCCCTGGTTACTCAAGTATCTGAGGTGAGGGGCAAGTTTAGCCTCCTCTCAACTATGTCCCAGTCTGCAACCCAACTGCTTTATCCAAGAGAACTTAATGGGAGCCACTAACAATGAAGCCTGTTCTTACAGCCCATTTCTTCATCTACCTAGCTACATCCTGAATTCAGTTTCTTGGTCATACTATTATGGGGCAGCAAGCCACTGAAAAAAATGAAGTTTGCATTGAGCAGTTTTCTTTTACAAACCAGAGATGCAGGAAATACATTTTAATGAACACAAAACAGATTTATGTAGGTAAATATCTGGCAAATAGATTTACTGAAGTTTGCCTCTCAAGTTCTCAGGGATTGCTCTAGGAATGATTCCAATGCAGAGGAGCAAGAAAAATCCATCAACATATTCCTTCCATATGCTTGTGCTATGGCCATCTGCTGGCCAGCTGTTTTCCTTCTGCCTTGATTTGATCTGTCAACTTTGAGTATGGTTCAGAACTTATTCCTGAACATGACAGTTCCCTAGAACCTAATGGACATTCCTAATTTGGGAACACCTCATTTCCATAATATAAAGCATAAAAACTCAGGTGAATTACTCTAGCTGGCCCTGCTATGAATGATATTCCATTCTTAACCGAATAAGTTAACACAACCCCATTGCTCCCCCTACAAGTCCTAAAAGTGAAGCCCATTGAATGAATGTTATCGTTTATGAGTGGAAAGCTGCAGACAGGTAGTTGTCAGAGGCTGACAGATGAAACAAACTGTTCTAGTAAATTCCTGATGTCAGGATGGCTGTCCATGTTGTCCCTTTATTTAGCTAAATACACTATGCTTTCAGTGCTGCTAATAACTTTCACACATTATTTAGAGGCTCCGCTCAAGGTCTCATATTCTTTAAGAAGATGCTGGTTTTTCTACTGTAAGCAAAAAGAGGAGGTACCTCAAAAGGTACAGTACAGTTTATTGAGGCCCAGCTCAAATTGAACTGATTCATCCCTCAAGTGCCACTGAAACTATTTTCTAAAAGGAACAGACTGAGAAAGTCACGCACTCTATTTCCTTCTTTGTGCAACTCTCAGAGGCAACTCCGTTTAACAATTATATTCCCTTTCGAGTATAGCAATTCTTATAACTATATAATCCTTATTTGCATTATTAAGAGATGTTTGCTATAACATCCGCAAGAGAACATTTTGAGTGTTATTAGTGTGTCATAAGTACTATGTTAGCTTTGGCCATAAAGAAGGCACAACCACTCCTTTGATTTTCCTAAGATTTATGATATTTACACAGCAGAATTATTTGCTTTACAAGTCACACTGTGTATTTTGTCTTCATACCTCAGAAACATGAGCAAGGTTCTTTAAAAAACACACACCAGTTAAATCATAACTTTTATCAACCATTTGAAAAACTGTATAATACAGGTGAAACTCGGAAAATTAGAATATCGTGCAAAAGTCCATTAATTTCAGTAATGCAAATTAAAAGGTGAAACTGATATATGAGACAGACGCATTACATGCAAAGTGAGATAAGTCAAGCCTTAATTTGTTATAATTGTGATGATCATGGCGTACAGCTCATGAAAACCACAAATCCACAATCTCAGAAAATTAGAATATTACATGGAACCAAGAAGACAAGGATTGAAGAATAGAACAATATCGGACCTCTGAAAAGTATACAGTGTACTGTGCTTGATTGGCCAGCAAACTCGCCTGACCTGACCCCATAGAGAATCTATGGGGCATTGCCAAGAGAAGGATGAGAGACATGAGACCAAACAATGCAGAATTGCTGAAGGCCGCTAATGAAGCATCCTGGTCTTCCATAATACCTCATCAGTGCCACAGGTTGATAGCATCCATGCCATGCCGCATTGAGGCAGTAATTGCTGCAAAAGGGGCCCAAACCAAGTACTGAATACATATGCATGCTTATACTTTTCAGAGGTCCTATATTGTTCTATTCTTCAATCCTTGTCTTCTTGGTTCCATGTAATATTCTAATTTTCTGAGATTGTGGATTTGGGGTTTTCATGAGCTGTACGCCATGATCATCACAATTATAACAAATTAAGGCTTGACTTATCTCGCTTTGCATGTAATGCGTCTGTCTCATATATCAGTTTCACCTTTTAATTTGCATTACTGAAATTAATGGACTTTTACACGATATTCTAATTTTCCGAGTTTCACCTGTATATAGAATACTCACCTTTATGTAGTCCCCAAATATGATTGGTTTAGACACAAATGAGTCTGGATCAACTGACACTCCAAAATGTTTGCCTATAAATTAAAATACTTGGGTTATCTAGTTTTTAATGATGTATGCACAATGTATGTTACATATAATATACGGTATACATGATTCCTTCTCAAAACCCACCTTTTCCATAAAATCTTTAATTCAATCTCCTAGTTCCCATATTATACTTTAACTAAATCTAACTATACATGTACTTGAAATAATCTCATATTCTTCCCCAGATTATCCCCAGATCCACTTTCCTCCCCTTCTTCTGTTGCGTTCCTTTGTCTTTTTTAAGATTGTGAGCCCTATTGGGCAGAGGCAGGGGTGTAGCTATAATTGAGTGGATGGGTTCAAAGAACCCAGGCCCTTCAGCTCCTGAGGGCCCCCCAGCTCCACCCTGCTCTATTTTCTTCATTATCTCCCTCACTCCAAGGGGTTGCCGGGGAGAGGGGCGAGCATGGGCCCCTTCTCCCCTAGCTACGCCCCTGGGCAGAGGAATGCCTTTTCATTCCTTGTAAATTGCCACGCACACAGATGGTGTTATATAAATGATAATAAACAGGTAAGTATGCTTGCTTACTGGCCATGTCAGCTAAAATAGAATAAAAATATTGTTTATCTTCGGTGCAGATGAGGCGGTCATGAAAAACTCTCTGGCACTCATGACAGAACAGTCTGAATATCTGTAACTGGTCTCGGACTGAAGTAGCGTCGCATTGCAGTATGCCTGTGTGGGAAAATACATGAAGAATGCTATTTACATAGAAATGGCACCTCTTAAACACATTTGACATACATACTTAAAAAAACAATTGCTTGAATTCAAAGAACAGTGAGTGGACAGAGAAAATTACTTAAGGCCAAACTAAACAGAAAGCATGGATGCGGGTGTAGATCCAGATTGGAATCTGAAGAAAGTGAGAAATGAATAACCTTAGAAAGTCCACCAAACACTAAATAATAGGGGTGTGCACAAGCTGGTCCGGTGCCTCCTCTGGGAAGCACCGAACCAGCTCAGGTGCCAGCATTCAAACTGTTTTGGCGAGGCAGTGAGCGGTTCCCTTAAAAAGCAGGTAAGGAACTCCTTACCTGCTCGCCTGCTGCTTTTTCGGTGGCGGCACCTGCTCTCCAAGAGACCACGCGTGGCTGCAGCACTGTTCCCTGCAGCCTCCGTGCAGTGTCAGCACACACTCCTTACCTGATTTTTAAGGGAACTACTCCCTGCTCCACCGGTGGCTGCCCGAGTCATCCATGCACATCCCTACTGAGTAATCATATGATGAAAGATCAACTGATGCACATGCATGCATGAATCTGTCCCATGTAACTCAGAATCAGGCCTCAAATTAAAAAGCAACTTAATAAAGAAAGGAGATCAGGACTAAAATCTGATAACTGCTTCTGAAGGACAAAGTTCCACAAGGCAGAGGTAATTATGACATGAAGAAAGAGAAGCTGTTCCTGCAAGAAATTCAGACAATAGCAAAAACACTCAAATGTATTTGATATATGCTGAAGCAGGGCTGAGAACTGTCTGTTTTTCAAACAGAATGCTTGGACACTCCAAAAAAGTCCCTAGATGGACCAAAGGGTAACATGAGATAACACAGCTACAGAGACATCCTAAAGAAGGGTATAATAACTGCTCTCATTAGGCTTCAGGTCATTTTAATTCATAACATTCCAGCAAATATTGCCTGCCTGCCTATGAGCTACAAACTACTGAAGTAGAATACAGAGATGAAAATGTCAGAAATGTAGACAGATGAAACTCAGTTTATCCTATTTAATATCCTGCCTTTGACATCAGCAAGCTTCAAAAGAAGACTGATATCCATATTTACTAAACCTGTTGCATAATAGTGTCCATTGGGGAAAAAAATTCCTAGTAGACTTCAAAAAGCAATCACTTTATGCTGTGAAGCATGAGATTTGATTTCCTTTACTAGCTTAAAATGGAAAGCTTATGACTATTATTTGTATTGTGACTAACAAATTCTTGCAGTGAAGAATTCCAAAAGTTGGTCTTATATTACTAACACTCTTTTTAATTGTTATTATTTTAGAATGCATCCTCCTCCTATTTCTTTGGAGTTGCAAAAAGCAGATAATGCAATGATGAGAATATGAACTATCGGAGTCCTAAAAGCACATCTTTTAAATGTAGATTATATAATTCTGGATTTGATCCCAATCAAAAGCACTGAATGGTGAAGATATAATTGTGGTATAGTCAGAACAAGAAGTATGTTTTTGTTATAATGAATGTCCAAATTTGCTGAATGCCTGCATTCAAATGAGAATGCCATTGATATATCTGTTAATTACTGATAAGAGTTGTCTCTACCCACCAGTTAAATGGGGAATTTGACCAACATTAACCACCAAACAATGCTGAACAGCCAGCCATTCATGTCCCTCCAGCCCATGATTAGTACATAGGAACATAGGAAGCTTCCATATACTGAGTCAGACCACAGGTCCATCTAGCTCAGTATTGTCTACGCAGACTGGCAGCAGCTTCTCCAAGGTTGCAGGCAGGAAACTCTCTCAGCTCTATCTTGGAGATGCCAGCGAGGCAACTTGGAACCTTCTGCTCTTCCCAGAGTGGCTCCATCCCCTGAGGGGAATATCTTACAGTGCTCACACATCAAGTCTCCCATTCATATGCAACCAGGGCAGACACTGCTTAGCTAAGGGGACAAGTCATGCTTGCTACCACAAGACCAGCTCTCCTCTCCTCTCCTCTCGTTCTCCTCTCCTCTCTAATTCTTGAGAAGCTCACTGTTGCTGCTTCCAAACTCTGTTCTTATCAGGACAAGACCAAGGAATGAAAAATTAACACACTATGATCATTTTTTAGTAACTGATAAAATGGCCCACCTTGGGCTAGAAGGCATCAGTACTGGAAGGTGTAGCATCCAAGCTGGGAAATACAAACATTCTCACCTATTTCTGTAGGTGTCTTAACACCTCTAGAACAATTTAAAGATTTACATTTTGATATTTAGAGGAGAACTGGGAAGAGCAGAAGATTCCAAGTCCCCTCCTTGGCATCTCCAAGGCAGGGCTGAGAGAGATTCCTGCCTGTAACCTTGAAGAAGCTGCTGCCAGTCTGTTTAGATAATACTGAGCGAGATGGACCTATGGTCTGACAGCTTTCTATGTTCCTTTGTTCCAGCACATGTTCATGCAGAGCTGGCTCAATGTAAATGTACACCTCAGGTGAGGCACACACACGGTGCCACAGTACTCTGGCAGCCTCGGCTCCATGGCTGGAATCCACTGCTCCCCCTTCTTTTCTCTTTCCTCTCACCACCCCTTCCCAGGGTACTTTGTAACTGCCTCCAGCTTCCATTCATATAAGGTAGGTGATGGATGGATGGATGGATGGGTGGGTGTGAGCAGGAATGTTATCCTCTATAACACATCCTCTATATCAGAACCAAGGATCCAAGATTGGCTTTGTGTCCAATTCAAGCATCCCTACCAGGAACTCTCTGATAATAGGCATGCTGAACTCTTTGTGAATTGCCAACTCCCACCGCCCTGAGACCTTGTGTTAGGGTGGTATAAAAATGCATTAAACAAATTAAATAAATAAATAAACTCAGGGAATTATCTATCCAAAGGGTGCATTGTTAGAATAGTAAGTGTTTAGCTGGTCTTCCCCTGACATCTTGTTTTTGCATTAACGAATCCTTCTTGGCTGTTCTGCAATAGGGTCCATTCCTAGACTGAGTTATGCCTGTCATGTATGTTATTGAAACTGCTCTCTTCATTATGTGTAGTTTGCAACACGATAGGTAAAGCTGGCAACCAATTGTTTTAGGCTATCTTCTGAAACACCCATTGTCCTTTCCTCTGCTCCCAGACCCTAACCAATGTGCTTTCCAGTTAGCCGCTCAACAGCAGCAAAATGCTTCAGTTCAGGCAAATTGCATTCAAGATGTAAATAGTAAAGTGCCCAGCAGGAGAAACAGTCTCGTGAAAACAGCAACTTTTTAATGCCGGATATACAATGTTATAGCACTATATCATAGCAATTAAATTTGAAAGAAGGCATTGGAAATATGAACAGCATCCTGCTGTCAGCGTAGGGACTGCGGTGTCATAACACAGGAAGTGTGGAAGCACACTTTAGTGATACGCCGTGACCCCGTGGCAGGGTCTAATCTGGAAAGTGCCCAGGAAAGAAGCCTCAAGGATTATAGCTGATATTTGCAGAATTTGATTGTGCCTCCTGAAACGTTTGCAGCTAGGATGAAGAGAGACAGTTCCTTCCCTGATAAGATTTATTGGATGGTTTTCCCTTGAAATGAAGATGTGCTTTGTCATGAGAACTGGGTGTCTGTAGTTTAGCTATTAACACGTGTGGTGTCTCATGATGGATGCTGCACTGCACCAAAGACTTTGTGTTCAGAACAAAGAATCAAACAATTTTAAAGACAGGGGAGCAGCAGGCATGAATTCAGCAATCATTTGCTCAAAGTCACTCATTCCCTTAGGCTAAACAGCCAAACAGAAGTCCAACCAGATGTGGCTTGTTGGCAATTCCCTATGCAAAAGCAGGGAATTTAAGTAAGTTGTGATCTACCAGCTTTGGAAGAGGAACTCCGAGACACACCTGCCTAGCTGCTGCCTCACCATCCACAAGCTAAGTACCCTAGCAACACTCACTTGCTGACATCACCGAGAATAGGTAAAGATGATCTCTGCAATGTCTCCAGGCTCCTTGATCTCCATACAGCTCCCCTCCCCTTCACCCTCTTTCCCGACAGCCCAGCCTGCCTGAGCTGCCATCTCCCTTGCTGCCTACTCCCTTCCTAAGCCTTCCCTGTGTCTCTGTCTGTTCCCTTCCACTCCTTAGATTGTCTAGAATGTTATTGGTTGCTAGCTAATACTGATTATACATGCATCCAACACATAAGATAGCTACCATGCATGTATGAGAATTGTTTTAGAATATGACTTGCCTTATGTTGTTACTAATAGTTTAATACAGCTTTAAAATTACATAAAGTAGTATTGGTATTTTGTCGCCTCTCCGCCAGTTTTAATCTGCGATTCCCATACTAGAATCAGGTGACCACATGGTGGCAGTGAAGCCAAGCTCCTTTTCACTCTGGTGTAGCTCCTGAGCATACGCAGAGCATAGACATGACTTTGGGGCACAACATGAGGAAGAGGGAACATGCTCCTTGATTGCTTGCTGCCTCCAGCTCATATCCATCCATCAGATGTGAGCTGGAGGCAAAACAGGAAAGGGGACATTGCTTCCTGATCCTCTTCAGGAAGGATCAATGTGCCCCTTCCTTGCTTGCTGCCTCTAGCATGCATCTGATGGGTGGGAGGCAGAAAGCAAGGAAGAGCAGCAAGAGCATCCACCCCATGGCAAGGCTTAGAGTGTTGTCAGAATATGCTGGGGCAATGACAGAGCAGCGAAGTCTGACATGCCTCACTTGGCCTCATGGGGAAGTTGCCCGTCTTTATGTACTGAGGAGAAGTTTCATGTGTAATTTTTGGTCAGCTTATTAGTCACAGGAAGTACAACTGTTAGGAAATGTTGTAAAGCTACATCTATCACCATTGTTCATCTCAAATACTTTTTGAGAATAGAGCCTCAAGAGGCATGACTACCTTATAGAGTTTTCAATTTCAGACCAAGCTGCCAGCAACTATTACTAGTGTGGTTACTATTAAATCACTGAAAATATACATTACAGTCTTCATTTTTTCAGTTATGCATGGTGCTCCTGGATGAAGAGTTAAAGCCAGGGGCGTAGCAAGGTTGGAGTGGGCCCAGAGACAAGATTTTAAAATGTGCCCCCTCAATGAAGCTCAGCTCATGAAGTTTCATATTTAAAAAGGTTTTGTAAATTGTGGACGATGCAAGTCATTTAATGGTACTAGAGAAAGACATGTTGTTCTGATAACTCCAGGTCTTAACACTCACATCAATTTTGGAGGATGAATACAACTGAAGGAAGCCCGGGTGGGTGCGCAGCTGGGGGAGTCAGTCATGTGACTTGCTTCTGCCCCCCCAGGCAGTGGGCCCCCAGACAACTGTCTCCCCTTGCCCTATTATATTTATGCCCCTGGTTAAAGCACAATATAAATTTAACACACTGTTAAATGTGCAACACACTGTTGCACTGGTTGTCCTTTCTTTCAGTACAGTTCTTATACTATTAGCAGTGTTTTTCTCCAGTCTTGCTTTGAAAATTTACAATAACTCTAGGAATACAACATAGCACACTTTCACAGCAATGTGCTAATATTAAATAACTGGAGTTATTTGAAGTTAAATATGCATGCAGACAATGCAATATGGCATAAAACATGCAGTACTGCAATCAGAGAGTATAATGACTAGGGAGGATTTACTAGAGAAAAGTTTTATTGTCAGAGGAAGCAGAGATTTGGAATAGAAAATGTGCTATCTGGAAAGCATACATCTTACCTTGCACACACTTGGACAAATCACGTAAATTAAACACATAATGGGATTTTGCTGGTGTTGGGAGAAGATCAATGCTCATTCTTTGATATATTTCAACAGCAGCATCGACTATACTTTTTGCACTCTGCTTCACTGCTGTAGTGAAGTCAGTTAGGAAGCCTTTTAAAATAGCCTAGACCAGGGGGGGAATGACATAACAAAACTTTTAAAACCTTATGTAAAATTAAAGTTTTAGTTTTGCTTTACAAAAGCTTCTCTTATATTATTTTAAAACCAGCAGTGATTCTAAAGTTTCTTTTAAAAAGTATAACTACAGAGAGCTCTTCATAGCAACAGAAAAAAGAAATCATATTAATATGTTAGCTGCCTGATCCAAAGATTGATCTGTTGTGTGCACATGAGCTAGACAGAAGCTCACATTTCCCCATTTACTCCAATGTGGGGACCGGCTACATGAAAGCAAACCATTCGCAATTCTGGGGCCAGATAGGGAGCACCTTCCTTGTGCTATTTTTGGAGTGGCAGATGCTGGCAAGAGCTTACCTGTCTGTTTCTTTTCAAGACTACTTGTAAGTGGCCATGAAAAAAGATGGGAAAGCAAGTCCTGGCTGGCAGCTGCCAATCCAAAAATAGCTCATGAAAGTGCTCCCCGTCTGGCCACATTGCCCAAAATTGTGGGAAAGTTTCTTTGAAAGTGAATACAGGTTTCTGGAGCCTGTGCGAGAGCTTGAACAGACCAGGGGTGCAGCTATAATTGAGTGGATGGGTTCAAAGAACCCGGGGGCCCCAGCTCCACTCCTTCCTATTTTCTTCATGAAACAGAGAAAAAAACCCTCTCCCCTAACTACACCCCTGGAACAGACCTTAACTAAGATGGCAGCTTTTAAAAAATAAGCAGTAGATCAATGTGTGGGAAACCCCTCTGTTTCTCCTTAACTGCTGATTCAGAAATGAAGGGGAAATAGAGTTAGATGTCACCAGCATATTGACAACTTTTTGCTCCAAATTCCCTGGTGACCTCGCTCAGTGACTGCAAGTTAATACTAAAAATCATAGGACACAAGATGGAACCCTACAGGATCCCATAGAATTGATGCTATGTGGCTAAGCAACAGTACCTCAGCATCACCTTCTGGAATCAGCCCCTCAAGTATGAATGAAACTACTTGAGCACAGTGCCCCTAGTTCTCAACACAAAGAGCCTATTCAGAAGGATATGCTGGTCAATGGTATCCAAGGCCACCAAAATGTCCAGGAGAAGTAACAGGGTCACATTCCCTCATGTCTTTCACCTGGCATTAGGTCATCCAACAGAGTGACCAAAGCTTTTTCTATGTCAACTCAGGTCTGACCGAAATGGATCTAGATAATCAGTCTCATCCAAGAGTGCCTGTAGTTGGATGACAATCAATGACTTTGCCCAGCAAGGCAAAAGTAGCTTGCTAAGTCTTGGAGTTGGCTGCCCTCTTGCAGATCTGGCATTCTGCATTTTCCATGGTTAAAAGGGGATCATGATCCTTCAGCATGATTCCTTTTTCATCCCAAAGAGCTCTGCTGAACAGCTAAGGGTGAAATGGTAGTGAAGTATTGTTTGTTTGCAGTCACCACCAACAATGGTTAAGCTCAATAATGAGCTCTTACCTATGTTCAGTTGGATTCACTCTGGGTTTTCCACCACTTGTCTTCAAGCCATCTCCTTACCTGTTTAATTGCCCCCAATTTCCTAGTAAATCAAGGAGCTGAGTGAATTCCTCCCCAGTTCTAAGATGTTCCCCTAAAGAAAGGCTTTTAAACCTGAGATGTGTTGGGACACTATTTGCTTTAATTTGCATCAGAGCATCTCTTCTCTTATGTTTATGTAAATTATTTCATTAGTAGGCAGCTGGGGCCCTTGGGCTAAGCACAGCCTACAACCAAGAAACAACCCATCCTGTCTTGGCAAACAAAATTGTTCTTTTAGCAAAGTCTTCAAGTTTGCCTTCAGGAGGAAAGAGATACTGACAGAAATACCTTTTACCTGCATGCCTCTCTCTCCTAGGAAGCAAGCTAGAGATTTTCTCATATATGTACAGTATGTATAAACAAAGAAGGGGCCTCCTTCCTAACTGATATTCTCTGGAAAAATTTGGTAGCCAATCTAGTTGCCAGACTCTTACATAATTATATTTCAAAGCTATAGCACTGATGGTTGAATAAATAAAATACATATTTTAGTAAATATATCAAACTCTGATGATGAAACACACTTTAAATGAAATGTGATTTCTGAGCATGATATATGATGATTTAAAATAAATTATATGATAATTTAAAAGAAATTCTTTCAAATTAGTTGTTTTAAGATCTTCAAGATTCTGCTATTTTAAGTAACTAAATATTTTAATTTAATATTTATTGTGTAACTGTTTTATAAACTTATATTTTAAATATTTTGTTAACCATCTTGAGATTGTTTTAATGAAAGATGGTATACAAATCTAATGATAAATAAATGAATAAATAAATTATGGTGAATAGCCCAGGTGTCATTAATACAATTATTATCGTGTGTGTGTGTGTATCTCTTAGTAAAAGTCAAAAATTAGATAAAGTATATTTACAATAGGCAGTGGCAAACAGAGTAAAGCTGCATGAGCAGAACCGTTCACACAAGAGGACTGATTTTTGCTGATTTCCCCTTTCCTCTACAGCCCCCTGTGCCACCCTGAAAATATGATCCTAAAGGATGGAGGACATTCTGGAGCAGATTTTCAAGGCCACAGGGGGCTGCGGGGAGAAAGAGGAACTGGCGAAATTGCCCCTCTTCCTCACTGTACAAGCAAAAGTGTTCTGCTCATGCAACGTTTCCTCTGAATGCTACCAAGGAGACTAAACTACACAAAAATGAGAAAGTTTGGCTTGATGCAAAACTGTTCAACATATGCTGGTTTCAAAAAATGTAAGAAAAAACCATTTAAGAACACATTTAAACAAAGATGCTGAACAAAAGATTATTGAAACAGGCTTTGAAATGTTACTGGCTGATCATTCAGATATACAGAATTCCTCATCTAGACTCCGTGGACTTGAGACATTGAAATTAGTGCACTGAAATTAATTGGGATCAGGCTCCTCACTGCCAATATTCAATAAGAAGTGTAAATGCACACTGAAAATTTGTAGCACTTTAGAAAGTGGCACATGCTACTAAGACTCTGTCTAGGTCCAGCATCACAGAACAGTGCACTATGATAGAACAGAAAGAATTTTATTTATTTTTTTGGTCCTTGTATCTTTGGGGAAGTGGCTACTGACCTGAAAAATTTGTTTAAGGCTATGCTCAGAGGGTGTTGGAAGACACAGCATGGCAAAGTGTCTTATGAAACGTGCTGTAACTGGATTGCGTCCACCACCCGGAGGTGCACAGGCTGAAGCAATAGTCACATCCTAGGGGAGAAAAGATCACAGGCAATTTGTGTCAGAATGTAGTATTTAGTGATGTATTTAATCCTGTAAAGTGTTGTTTCTTGTACTTAAATCTTTGGATTTTTAGCAAGCAGCAGCTCAACTAACATGATTGATTTCCTATTCTTATTTCTAATTTGGCACTCAAGTGCAATTATGAAATCCTATATATTATAAATATAAAGACAGCTCATCTTAGGTTAAAATGATCTGTGTTGTCTTGAATGTCTCTTTCTCTGTATTTCCTTGGCCCTTGAGTTAAGGGAATCCCCAGGAGGCTTGGTGTCAGCACAGACAACTCAAGTACTCACTGTGCCAAACGCAAGAGAAGCTTGATCAGAAAGAAGATTTTTAGAGGGGGGTTTTTTAGGTCATTGCATTCCAGTGAAGTTTAGCAGATCCAAGTCTAGCTAGTTTACACCAGGGCCAAGGAGTATAGAGCTCAAGAGGCCAAAAGTAGTTCTGTTTGGCCCCACATCCTTAACAACCTGACATTTCATCTTCCCTAAACTATCTTTGTCATAAACACAACTCTTCAAATCCAACCTTTGACAATAACTTTTGCAGTATAGTTGGACTATGCATTGATAGAAATGTAATTCCCCATCCCCTTCATATCAGCACACTGTATCTATATGGGTGTCACATTTTAAATTTAACCTTTGGCCCAGATAGTGGCATCAAACTGACCCAGAGAAGTGGAAAAATTGATATTTATTTATTTAGCATATTATTATTCCACCAAACACAAGTTTCTCATGGCAGTTTACAGTAAAACTGTTTTCAATCTTCTATTCCAGGTATCCCTCAGCCTTAACAAGATCAATCACCCTGTGAAGTTAATTCCCCTCCCCCATATGTCTTTGTAAACACAACATACTCTGACACTGTGGGGCTCATTTTGTACCCCAACTGGATTGAACAGCAAATGGAAATTGAAATTGATCAGCACCTGTTCAGTCATCTACACACCCAGGGGCGCACCAAGATGATTTGGGTGCCAGGACCGTCCAGATCCCCCAGCCGCAAGCCTCCCTCATACACAAGGGCCCCCAAAACCTCCTTTGGGGGGCCCACCCATCACACCTCCATTTTTAAAAACTCCCCCCCCCCACCATGGCTGAGGGGTGCCTGTGCAGGGGGCGGAGCAGTCCTTCTCCCTTCTCTCCCCTCCCCCAGTGGCCGAGAGACCAGAGGGACGCTGGCCATGTCTGTTCAGGCCAGTGTCTGAAAACAAAGTGAAAGGCGTGCCTGCGCAGTTCAGAGATCGTCCCCAAGGACTGGGGCTTAGTGTCCCTCTGTTCATACCAACAAAACTATTGTGATTATTGGCTAGCCTTTTCTTCAGCAACACAAATACTTAATGAAGGGTTGTTGTTTTATTTCTTCATTTTTTTTAACTAGAGTCATGCTCAATGAAATCCCAGAGATTTCTTATTTTTATTGTTTATGTTGGGTATATTTGATCCCAACATCAGATTAGTAAATACACACATATACATACCACTCAGTGAACCTTCTGGTGGTTTACAACAAAATAAAATAAACAAAACACCCCATTTAAAATGGTTAAAAGCATTTTAAAACAGTTAAAACCTTTTAAAGGTTCAACTAAGTGTCTGCCCCAAAAGAAGCATCTTCAAGACCTTCTTAAGGGCCACAAACAATGTTGAATAATCATATCACAGCAAGGAGTATGTTCCAAAGCTTAAGGCTGACCCCAAGTCATCATCAAATGAGCCAGTGGTACCTGCAAGTTGACCTCCCCAGATGACCTGACTGAGCAGTGGGGATTGTGCCCCCCCCCAAAAGGGGGCAATTCCTTAGGTAACCAGGGCCCAAGCCATTTCAAGCATTTTCTGTAGAAATTGTCGTTTCTTTCTGCCTTTCCACCTGATACTCACTTCTGCTAGGCTTATAACTAATCAAAGACAGCATACCTTGGTGAAAACAACACCATGTAAGATCCAGAGCTTCCCAAAAGAAAAGAGGGATGTGGACATAACAAATAAAGAAATACACGTTCACAGGTTCCACAAACAATGTTTGCAAATCAGATTTCTCCCTGGACCTTCTTTCTGCTTTTGTGTAGAAGTGTCAATATGTCAAGTAGTGTACCCACACTCCAGAAGCATTGTTTTGATCAGAAACATGTCACTTGACCTTCAGCAATGTGCTTCTAATATAAGTAACACTTCTGGAGTGAGGCTGCACTATTTAAAGTATTGGTGCTCTTTCCCCAAAGTGAAACACCATCAGCACTCTATTAGGAGCCCACACAGCAGAGGTGGATTCTTCAAGAGCCTGCAGCCACACAGGTGAACCCACACTGTCCACATTATGCTGAGGAACATGTGGGCCAGTAGCTACAACCAGGATCAGTCTACTACATTTTTTGTCGGAAATTTACATTGTTACTAGCCAGTTTCAATGAACAGATTATAACATGCAAAGTTACAGGTAATTGATGACAGCCTACCTGTATTTCCTTCCAAAACAGTTTCTCTCTATCATAGAAACCTCCGAAGTCCTGGTACTGTCTTAATAGTTCAATAGGGGGCTGAGATCCATAACGATCCAATTTAGGCATGTTTAGATCATCCACAAATATGACAACTCTTTTTTCCCCAGGTGCTCCTAAGTAATAAAACAGTAAAGAGTATGCTGATGACACCAAATCTATTTCTCCATGTCAACATCATCAAGAGAAGGCATAATTCTCCCTTCCGACTACTACTTGTTGCTTGCTTGCCTTAATTGCTAAAACACCCTACAGCTGGGCCAACATCCTACAGTGGGCACACCTACTGGACTCTCTAAACTTCTGCCCCTTTATAAAGGTGGGTGGATAAAATCTGTTATAATCAGGCCGAATTGGATTCCATATTTATTGCAGAGTTTACTATGGAGGTGTCCAGCAACTCCTCTTATGCGATCAGATTGAATCACTTTCAGCTTGTGACTCCTGAGGATGTGGACAAAATGCTTCAGACTGTATGTCCTACCACCTGTTCTCTTGACCCTTGCCCAACTTTAAGAACATAAGAACAGCCCTGCTGGATCAGGCCCAAGGCCCATCTAGTCCAGCATCCCGTTTCACACAGTGGCCCACCAGATGCTGTTGGAAGCCACAGGCAGGAGTTGAGGGCATGCCCTCTCTCCTGCTGTTACTCCCCTGCAACTAGTACCCAGAGGCACCCCGCCCCTGAGGCTGGAGGTGGCCTACAGCTCTCCGACTAGTAGCCGTCAATAGACCTCTCCTCCATGAAGTTATCCAAACCCCTCTTAAAGCCATCCAGGTTTTATGCATTTTTACACTGAAAGGGGCAGCTGATTAATAAAAACATTTCTAGTTCCTAATTTTTCTTGTATTTCCATATCTGAATATCAGTAAATAACAAACCACTCTGACTTATAATTGTTTCCATAAGCTAAGCTTTCGGAATCTTTATGAAACAATGATGTCCAAAAATGACAGGTTCTTACCTGTAAACCAGGTTGTTAAACTGGTCATCTGTCCTTTTGCACAAATGGGCTTCAAGCATGCACGGAGACCACATTGGATTCTTCCAGCTATAGTTTTCCTGCTTTTTGGAGCCGCTTATATGCAGCCGCTATATGCAGCTGTGCCACTCCTCATCCCCTTAGTCACAGAGTCCGCCTTCAGGAGACCCATGCAGGGAGGATGTGTAAAAGGACAGATGACCACTAGAAGAATCCAAATCACAGGTAAGCAACCTGTCATTCTTTGACATGGTCTCTGTCTTTTACACAAATGGACGCATGACAAGCTTCCTTATCTAGAGGCACATAGAGTGCAGGAACGCTCTGTCAAAAGCCATATTCTTTCTTGCTCTTGCACCAACAGCATAATGCTGAATAAATAAATCTGGAGACGCTCAGGTAGCCGCCTGGCAAATAGTCTCAAGAAGTTTTGCTCATTTGAAAGCAGCAGAGGCAGCCATAGTTCTAGTGGAAGGTGTGATAGTTGGTGGTATTTCTTTTCAAGCCAGCTTGTAAAATATCTCAATCGTAGACACAATCCACCAAGATAAATTCTGAGACTTGACACCCCTTTCTCAGGGCATCACAGGCCACGAACAAGTGGAGACTGATGCCACTCTCGGGAATGCTGAATGCAGAAAACTAGAGCTCTGTGCACTTCAAGTGCCCTGAGCCATTTTGGAAGGGTGATACAAATCAAATCAAATCAATAAATAAAGTGCGGGTAAACAGTGTTCTGCCTATGTAGGGAGTGATGGGATGAAGAAACTATTTTTGGTAGGAACTGGGCATCTGGATGCAAGACCACCTTGTCTTCGTGGAACAGCAAGTAAGGCATATCAGCTCTGAGTGCATGGAGCTCACTAACTCTCTGTGCAGAGATGATGGCAGTCAGGAATGCAACTTTCTAGGTAAGCAAACAAGGTTCAATGTTGGCCAAAGGTTCAATGGGGGCGGGGGATACTAAGGAGAGGTCCCAAGCAGGAGCCATAACTGGGTTGCCTGGGATAGCATGAGACAAACCCTTCAACAATGAGGTTACAAAACCAGGAGTACTCTGGATTAGAAGAATGTGTTACAATAGCAGCCAGGTGGATTTTCAATGAAGATCTTTAAACCAGAGGGTTTCAACTCCAATAAGTAAGAACAAACATCTTGGGCCTGTAAGGAGCTAACATCAAAACCATGTTGTCTTGTAAACACACAGAAACTCTTCCATTTATGTGTATAAGTCTTAATCGTTGCAGGCTTACGTGCTGCTTGAAGGATATCTCAGAGTTCTATGGGAAAGGAGGAAAGATCCTACACGCGGTGAAGTGAAGAGTTTCCACATCTGGGTGGAGAATCCAGGCTGCAGCACGGGACAGCGGGTGAAGATGTGGTCAGAGGTGGATGAACTCTGAGGCCATCCAATGCAGGCAAGGAAACCAAGGCCTCCTGGGCCACCAGGGGGCTATCAGAATGCACCTGACAGATTCTTTACTGATTTACAGGAGGATTTGTGGAATCAGTGGGACCAGAGGAAAAACCTAAGTGAAGTGACTGGCCCAAGAACTTGCAAAAGCATCTTCCAGAGAGTCTTGCCACTTGCCTGCCCTAGAGCAGTACTTTGTACATTGTCCTCTGCTGCAAAGATGTCTAGAGTGGGAACACTCCAAAACACAAAGGCCCAATTTAGGATCCTGCAATTGAAAGTCAATTTGCAGGAGATGGTAGTGGACCAACTGAATGCATCCACCTGCTGATTCTTTGTGCCTTGAATATGTACTGCCACTGGGGTAACCCTGTGGTCTATGCACCAAGTCCACAAAGCCATTGCCAGAGTCAGCAGAGATCTTGATGCAGTCCCTCCTAGCCTGTTGACATAGGCCTTGGTGGTGGTGTCTGTTTGAACTGTGACTACTGAACCCCGGACAAGAGATAAAAAGCCTCTGAGAGCTCTGAAAATAGATAGGAGCTCCAGATAAGTGATGTGTCTCCAGTGCTCCACAGGTGCCCAGTAGCCACTGAGGAAGAGGCCATTCATATGTGCTCTCCAGCCACGTTCTGATCCATCTGTGGTGATCACCTGATCCAGCAGGGGAGGGTGGAAAGGGTTTCCATATGACAAGTGAGCAATGTGAGTCCACCAGGCGAGAGACGCATGGACCTGTGATGATGGTTATAAGAAAAGGAATGGGCTGTCCCTTTCTGGATAGAATGCATTGTGATACCATCTCTGTAGAATATGCATTCGAAGGCAAGCAGAGAGAAGAACATAGGTAGTGGCAGTCATGTGCCCGAAAAGACGTTGAATGATTTTAACCCGTGCTTTTGTTCCCAGCATCACACATTCTGCCAGAGTGTGAATACAAGCTTCTGGGAGAAAAACACGACCCTGTTCCATGCTGAAAATGAGGCCTAGAAACTGTATTCGTTTCAATGGGACTAACTGCAACTTCCCACAGTTAACCTGGAGACCAAAAGATTCTAGGACAGGGATGATTTGATCTACAGTGGCTGACACTTTCTGGGGAGAACCTACAGCAATGAGCTAGTCCAGAAATGGGGAAATCTGGAGCCGCATTTGCTGCAAGAACGCCACTACCGGGGCCATACATTTTGTGAAGACTCTCTGAGCCAAAGCAAGGCCAAATGGGAGAGGCTTCAACTGGTAAGTCTTGCCTCTCAACTTGAAGCATAGGTAATGTCTATGCTGTGGACATATGGAGACATGGTAGTAAACATCGTGCAGATCTAGAGATGCCAGCCACATATGATGATGCAGAAGGGGAAAAAATGGTGGGTAAAGAGAGCATGCAGAAGTCCTTGTATATGACGTACTTGTTCAACATCCTGAGGTCTAGGATAGGTCTGAGGCCACCATTGCGCTTAGGGACTGTAAAATAACAGGAGTAAAAACCAGGAGGAGATGTTGTGGTGGTGACTCTGGAGTAATCGGGTCTGCAAAGAAATTCCAGGGCATAACCTAGATGGATAATAATAAACTTTATTTAAATAATTGGGTGTTGGTCAAGACCCAGATGTGATGAAGTCCCAAATGTGAAAATATGGCACCAGATGGCTGGCTGGTGGCTGGGTGCTGAAGTAATTGCTTTTTTGAGTATTGAGGAGAGTTCTGCTTCTGGGAAGAGAACTTGCAGGTCTGAAAGGAGGGCTTGGCATGGGGTGGAAACTTGGAAGTTCGAAAGAAGCACTCCAAAGTAGAAGGTTGAAAAGACTAGTGAGAAGACTGATAGTCAAACCATTTATTTTGCCTGGATTGTTTGGATTGGTCGGACGGGAAAGACAGAGTGAGCAGTGCTCTTCATTTTCTGGATTTTTTGGAGGGTCTCAATTTTTTGCTCCAAAAAGTGCCAGGCCTTCAAACAGTAGGTCCTCGATTCTGGTGAACACATCATAAGTTAGGCCTGATGATCTCAGCTAAGCATGGTGGCCTAAGGCTAATGATGTCACCATCACCTGTGCAGCACATTCAACTGAGTGCCTAGCAGAATAGAGCCCCTGATTCACTAACTGAGCAGCTTCTTTGATGAAGATGTGCACTGGAGCTTTCTTGTCAGCAGGAAGTTGGTTGATAAATGGCAAAATCTCTTCCCAAAGGAAACTTATTTATTGTTAAATTTATATATTGTACCTGGTGTTATAAGTCTGGCAATTTGCAAATTTCAAGTGTAACACAGCAGCTGAATAAAGAGGCTTACCAAAGGCATCCAACCTTTCCCCTTCTCTGTCCACAGGGTTGGCTGTGGATTTACCTCTGGTTTTTGTTAAAGTTGCCTTTATTAGGGATGAGCCTGAAGAGTTTCAGCACCTCTTTGGAGAGGCACCGAAACGTTTCAGCTCAGGGTGAGGAGTTCCCTTAAGAGGAGGTGGGCAGGACCTATCTGCCCATTCTCCAAGCCCCCACCGCGGCGCTATTTAAATTATTTATTTATTCATTCAATTTCTATACCGCCCTTCCAAAAATGGCTCAGGGCAGTTTACACAGAGAAATAATAAATAAATAAGATGGATCCCTGTCTCCAAAGGGCTCAAAATCTAAAAAGAAACATTAAATAGACACCAGCAACAGTCACTGGAGGTACTGTGCTGGGGGTGGATAGGGCCAGTTACTCTCCCCCTGCTAAATAAAGAGAATCACCACGTTAAAAGCTGCCTCTTTGCCAAGAGGTGTAAAGGTCCTACCTGCCCATCCTTGAAGCCCCCACCGCCCCATCGCAGTGCTATTTAAATGGAAATACCTCTCTGTAAGTGGAAGCTTGTGCTGCTTGCCCCTTTAAAACGCTGCACTGCAGCGATGGGATGCGTCCCTCGGCATCCATCACATGGCGTCGATGCATGCACCAACGCCATTTGCATGCCAACACCATGTGAGGGATGCTGGGGGACACATCTCATCACCGTGGTGAGGCATTTAAAAGTGGCAAGTGGCACAAGCTGCCGCTTGCACGGAGGTATTTCTATTTAAATAGCATCGTGGTGGGACAGCGGGAGCTTAAAGGATGGGTAGGTAGGACCTGCCTGTCTCCTCTTAAGAGAACCCCTTGCCGCCCTTGGATGTGCACCAAAGCAATTTGGTGCACATTCCTAACCTCACCACAATTGAGTTAGGAATAGTGTGCTTCTTTAGGGACGCAGCAAAGTCCTCTTCCACTTGCACCCTATAAAAATTGTCCAAACGCCTAGTTTGGACAATTAGCTGAGAGAAGGTTTTTCTTCCCAATAACTCTTGATAATATCCCAAAGTGCCATGTTCAGCGGAAGTGATGCAGGTACTCTGGCATCTGCATCAATGAGTGTGAACAGAGGATCTAGTTCTCCCTTCTGCTGCTGATCCAGGCTAATGCCTAGAGCTGTGGCCATCCTGGATCTTCTAAGGGCGAGATCTTCTAAGGGCGAGATTGGCTTAGAATCCAAAAGAAAATCTTGTGGAGATGAACTTAGGGAAATGTGTTCTGAATTCGGACAGTGTGGTTCCTTGTGTGCCAAATCTTCTGCCTTGCTCGAACCCAAGTGGGATGATTCTTCAAGGTCAACCTCTTCATGGGCAGAAGAAGGTTGAGAACCTGTTGGTACCGATGGCAGTACTGACTCGGTAACAGTAGTCATGGCCATAACTACTGGGGTCGGTGTCTTTTCTGTAGGTGTTCAGCTGGTAGACATAGTCACATGACATTTGGGAGATGTCTGTTGTTTCGGACATGCAAAGCGATAGGTGCTTCGAACACGGTGCCAAGACTGGGATCAGAAATGGCTCCGATGGAAGTTCCCATATCTCTCATGTGGCCCTAGTTGTACTACTCGTCTCGGTATAGAGCATCATTCCTGTACCGATCTGAGCTGAAGCTCAAATGATAACAATCATAGTCCAAATGGCGGTAGGAATAGTCCCAGTGATCATGATCCCAATGACGGATGAGTTTCTTCCGGCCATGAGAATACAGAGAGTCTCTAGGCAAACATTCCTTGTGTCTGTCTATGTAATGGAATGCATAATAGTCCCAGTCACTTATGTGATGCCTGTCGGAGGAGTCCGCTCAGTCCCAACGAAGATCCACATGATCCCAAGTTGGTGAGAGTCGAGGGGGTCAAACAGGCGGAGGAGTTACTTCTCTATCCTCCAGGGCATAGTCACTTGTATCTGACAGCAGATAGGTCGGTTCCAGATGATTCTCTTGGTCCGCAGAGTGGGACCAGGTAGGCCTATATTCTGGAGATGCTGGGGTCACAGAGATGGTTCAAGTCAGAGAGGCCATCGGTTTCAAGATGGTTTGCTTTGAAGTGCCCAGGCCCAAAGTATAAAGTAGTACCGGGTGTGCCTCAACACCTTCTTGCCTCTTCTTCTTTTTAGGTGCAGGAGTGGCATCAGCCTCGGTAGTAACCTGTGGCTTTTTCTTGGGTATGCGCACAAGGTGCTGTCCTGCGGGCAAGGAAAGTTGTAAATGAGATACCTTCTTTTTCTTTGAGGCAGTTGGAGTCAAAGGCCGAGGGCTTGTCAGTGCCAATGGCTGAACAACAGACCCCGATGGTTGATGATGTCCACGCTGAGACAGTCAACGGTTCACAGGACATCAACACCACAGTAGTTTTAGGTACTGAAGCTGTCGGTACCGAGAGCGAGTGAAGTGAATATGGAGTAGCCAAATCAATACTCAAGCCTTAAGGTCCCACGGCCACATCGCTTGACATTTTGGTGGCTGTCTTTCTTGCAGGCCTGCTTATTAAACTTGTGGCAGTGGGGACAAGTTTCTACAACGTGGACCTCACCCCCCGCCAAAAGACATCGGCTGTGGGTGTCTGTCAATGGTAATTCGTTCCCACAGCTGCTACATTTTTTGAAAGTTGTTCTGCTCACCATTTGACGGGAGTCAGATCAAAGTCCTCCCAGGAAAGAGGGGGTAGGATGGGAAAGCCCAAAAAATCTAAACCACCAAGCTAAAATGAAACTATGTGAATAAATTAAAGTTAATAAATTAAACTTAACAAGAAGAAAGGGTAAAAAGGAGAGGGAAAAAGTAAAGAGAACATAAACAACAAAGATTTTCTCTCTACTTGCAGCCAGAAGATCCAACGATGTCGACTGACGCATGGACAATGAAGACTGAGGGGATGAGGAGTGGCGCAGCTGCATATAGTGGCTGGGGGTGGGGTTCCCACCAAAAAACAGGAGACCTGTAGCAAAAAGTATCCAATGTGGCCTCTACGCATGCACAAAACTCATTTGTGTAAAAGACAGAGACCATGGCGAAGAATTTAAAACTGCTTCCTATACCGGTATTTCCAAGATATTTCCAAGTTTAAACCTGTCTCAGCTTTGTTTTGCAATTCTGTGGAATTAAACCTGGGAATTCTTGGCCACCAAATAAATTTTAGAATAAACCAACAGAACATTGGTTATCAGTGGGACATAATGAAAAAAAACTACAACAAAAACAATGTGTGTGACAAGAAGGCATTCAAAAATACCAGTTACTTCATTTTCTGTATCTACTGCATATTTTACTGAAGGATCCTTACTACACCACTGTATCTTTCAGGGGAACCTGTGTTCACACAAACTGCACTTCTATTTTTCCTTCCTTCCTTCCTTCCATTGCATCTCTCTACATTCAACATGACATTTAAAACATAGTCATTCTGAAACTTAGGGGTCTCTGACACGTTACATCTGTCTGATAGAGAAAATACCAAATACCCTGTTCATCTGTTCTGGAAAAGACCATGTTCTATAGCACAGGCACTGCAATGCTACATCTAATTTAATGCGCCACAAAGGGGCAGTGCACTTATTAGAATGGCCTATCCCCAGAGGCACATGAAATTTGGTGCCTGCAGTCACATAAAGCTTATTTTCCTTTACTGGAGCCCCAAATTTTGACTCAAATTCTTTTTTAGGTAATTTTCATCAGAAACTCTAGTAATCCCAACAACTTAATTTGATGTTCAGTAGATCTGATGTGACTGTGTTCTTTGACAAGGCACTTAATTAGCTATACCTCCAAGTGAAGCAATTTTAAAATGAATAAATGTATTATTTAACTACTATCAGGGACAATCGGGGTGCTGCAACGGGGCGTGTGTGTAAGTGGCAGATACCGCTTGCACATGGAGCAGTGTACACAGGGTACGGTGAGGAGAATGGATCAAATGTGCTCATAATAAATCAAAAGTTTGGGGATCAAATAATTATTCATTATATATTCATTATTCATTATCTATTTTTCATTATATTAAAACAGATATTAGGTTTTTCAAATCAATGCTGCCCCCCAGTGTAAAACTGGACAAACTACATTCAAATATAATCTACTTGCCCCCTTTGATTCAAATTAATAACTGCATAACTCAGTTTTTTTTCTTGATGGTTCCAGGTACCATTATCCAGGCAGCCTCATCTCCAAGCCCTGGGAGAATCTCTATTAATCTTCCCCACCATTCTGGAGGAAAACCCATAGGCTTTTGGGGGAAAGTCTGCCTTCTGCTAGCTGAGCAAATACTGTGGAATGCTACCTTAATCAGCAACATAAATGAAGGAAAATATTAATTACAGGCTACACAAAACTGTATGCAATTAGTGTAATACAAACACCAGTAACAGTAAACCTCTTTACCTAAAATATTTTTCCTTTTTTTTTCTAATTTAGACTCGATAATCTCCTGTGTCCGTGCAGATGATGTCTGAGCAGAGAAATTTAGGTAAACAGGAACATAGCCAGCTTCATCTTGTATTCGGTTTAACAGTGCCCTGGCAACTACAGACTTTAAAGGAGAGAAAAATGAAATTAATAATAAGTAAATAAATAAATAAATATTTTCCAGTACTACATTTTGAAGCTCCACTACTATCTAAGAAGCAATTCTCCATTGAGCTGTGCACTGAGAAACTTAGATTTTTACTGGTTTAAGAGTTTAAATTGTTCCTTTAAGTTTCACATTATTTTGAATTTATGCACACAGAATTTTACCAACATTAAGCTGCTAATTCAGTTAGCTTGATGGGGATTTTAATGATCACTTCTAGACTCGATAACAAAAATTTTGTCATTTTGACAGCCTTCTCTTCTAGAACATTAATCAGGTAATGTTCTAGGGCCCTTTTTCACTCTTATCAGCAGATTAGGGACACACATTTATGAGGAAGATTGCCAAATAAATAATTAACTTCCTTTCCTGAAAAAGCATGCCCCCATTATTCACAACTGTTTTCCTATCTTTCACTTCTCTAGGAATCCCTAGCATTATATTCTTTTTTTTTTTTTAAGCCTTAATAATTTCCCCTAAAGTTAATTTCTAACAACTCTTGGTGAATTTGGTTTTAACCAAATAATCTATTTTGTTGTGCAACCAAAGTATTCTTACCTTGCCAACTCCTGTTATTCCAGTGAACAACACAGAATGTCTGACAGCTAGCAATTTTTCCATTAGAAAGCCATAGCGCACTGTATCAGTGGTAGGAACAAGCATTTCAAAAAATGGTATTTTACTGTTGTATTTAAATGTAGGTACAATTCGCTCCCAAGGATCCAGTCGTTTTGTATCAAAATCAATGAAAACACTCCACAAATCACCAGACTGTGGAAGCTAGAAAGATGAAACAATCTTCAGTGATATTAGAAATTTATAATATAGAACACAGAATTTTTGTCAAGGAATGGAAAGAATGGCTGAGACATATGGCAAAATGAGGCAACAGGTATCTTTACAAAGGTTTGACAGATGGTTTCTGCTATCAATACATTCCCAGGTCTTTCTCCACAACCATCAAGACTACGAGTGGGCACGGAACCGGGAAGCCCAATTCAGTTTGAATAGAATTGGACCCGAACTGAACGGGGTTCAGTTCTGTGCACGTAGAGCCGGGCCCCAGTTCAGTTCAAGGCTGAACCAGTTTGGGCCTGGCTCGAAAAGGGGAGTCCCTAGAATTTAGAATTTTAACCTTACCACCCGGTCCAACAGCCTCTGGAGGGAGCTGCTGCGGTAGGGGGTCTCCAGTGGTCCCCATTCCCTTTGCCAGCCTCCTCCAGTCTTTTAAGGGCCATTTTGTCCTGTTTACAGGACTTTCTGGTCCTCTGCCTAATCACTGTGGCCATTTTGAAGGCTGCCACGCCTTTAGGGTCCCAGGCACCTGGGCATGCAAATGGCCAGTGTGCATGGTGTTATTATTATTATTTTTTAAATCTAGAATCCTGAGCTGGTCTGGTGAGCCAGTCTGCACATCCCTAATCAAGACCTAGGCCTTGCTTTTGATATGAGAGCCTCTAAGAATTCAGCACTAGATTGCACATTCTGTGTCAGAGACAAATTGCTCATTTTGTGGTGCAACAGAAGTCACCAAGATTTCTAGGTATTTATTTTAACAATAGGGCTTAATCTCAGTTGGGGTTCAACTCTGGAACCTGTTTTCAAGGCTAAGGCAGTAATGGAATTTGCATAATAAAAAAAGAAGAGAGTATATTTCCTGCACCACTGAAGAACAACAGCCACTCTGTCATAACTAGGATAAGAGTTAGGGTTTGTATGTTACAAAGTATAGTGGTTTAGATAGGCTTTACAAAGAATCAATTTTTTTAGATATCAATTGTCATTAAAACACAAATTGCCTGGGGCATATCTCAGTCCAGGAACACATGTGAAGGTAGCTCTGTGTAGCCTGGAATGGAAGAAAAAAAATATTCCTGTTGTCCCTTGTTACACTGTAATCCTGACCAACTGTTTCAACAAATACTGTAACTGAAAATATGTTAATAAGGAAACATTCTTTATACCTTAGCATCTGGATTGTCCTCAAATTGCTGCCTTACAAATGTATCAAAAGCATCCCAATAGTTCTCAGTTAAGTTTCCACCCACTGACCACAAATAGCAGAAAACAAAAGTCTGGCATATGAGAGAGTTTAACCTTGATTGTTCCTGTGTACAAAGGAAAAATAAAATAAAGCAAAATTAAATTAAGAAACATATGTGACATCATGCTACAATTTTGGAGTAGCAATTTTGAAGTTGTTGAGACTTCCTGGTAAAGGGCATACCACTCAGAGCTGAGACAACATCCCCACCCCCCTGCCCAATAGGGCAGCAAACAGAGGGACATTTTGGCAAATTTTTCAGGGCTGGGGCAATTTTCAGGATGGAAAGGCAGACTTTCCACTGGCTTCCCCCCACAACATAGCATTGCTTAAAGATTCATTCTGTGGCGAGGCGGGGGGGGGAGGGAATGGCAGGCAAAAACAGTGCTGCCATTGTCATCAGAAACAAGCAGAAATAGCAAAAGGTTGGCAAAAAGGGTTGGTTTTTTTAAAGTCAAGGTTCCTGAAATAGTGTGGTAGTGAAGAGAGGAAGAATTACTGCTTTTAAAACTTAAACAAAAATAACCAAACCAGATGAACTGCACTAAAAATAAATAAATCACAAATTAACACATAGGAGAGGAGAACTCTGTTGCTACGGCTGTATCAGATAGGTCCCTTTGATCATTGTGTACACAGTGCAGTAATGCCCCATGTACTGAGATAATCAGGTGAAGTCTTACCATTGCAGACAAATGCCACTGCTATTTGAGGTCAGACCAGTAGCAGCTGGTGCAGGCATCGCCGGGGGGGGGGGGCAGCGAGAGGCACCTTTAAGCTTAAATTAGTAGGTGCTTACCTCTGCTCCGGCTGTACCTGCAAGCTGTTCTGAGCAGCAGCGTGCCCCCCAGCACTCCCTGTGGTGGGGGTCAGCTCTGCCACTCCCCTGGCGTCCACAGAGCTGATCCTCTGTTGGAGGTCAGGTGAGTGGTGGAGCCAACCCCCCACCGTAGGGAGTGCTGGGCAGCACGCTGCTGCTTGGAACAACTTGCAGGTGCAGCCAGATACTGGCCCTTGTGCTACTGGTTAAAGAGAAAGATTATTTTAAATTATTTTAACTATCCACATATTTTTATTATGTGCTTGTTTGATTTTATTTTTTTTTAATTAGCATCCTGAGTGCTTTCTGGAGCCATGTGATGGGATTAAAATAAATAAATAACCAGCCTAATTGTGTGAAGAAATAAGAGATGAAGTGGTAACATTAATAATGGTAAAGTGGGTATAGGAAGTAGGTTATAATATTAATCTAGAGGTTTGGGAGAAGCGGTGGAAGAAAGATCTCAAATTCACAGAATGCTATAATGTAAAAGAAAATTTGATAAAATTGATGTATGGAATTTAATACCTAAGAAATTAGCTTTAATTTAATAAGTGTTGGAGATGTAAAGAAAGTGAGGGGTCCTTTTATCACATGTGGCAGTCCTGCAGAGAAGTAAAGAGGCCTTAGGATATGACTTATGATGAATTTAAAAAGATTCTCAAATGTATGTCACAAGAGAACTGAACCCTTTCTGTTGGGCATAATCAATGAAGAAATCCCGAAAGAAAACAGAAATTCCTAAATTTACTGTATTAGTAAGAGATGGCCATTTAGGAAGTTTTCTAGAAGACTGGAAACCCTCTTTGTGGTACAGGAAATACAATGTAAATTTGGATTTCTCAATGGGGCTTGAAATGTAAAAATAACAGTTGGGGGATTAGTTTGAGTAATGAAACTAAAGGATTATTATGGTAAAATATGAAGAAAATATTTATATGAGAGCAAATATAAATGTTACAGTATAACTATGTTGAAAGATGAACTGGAAGTCACATTGGTATATAGAAAACTAATTAAAAATATAAATGCAATAAATAACCAGCCTATAAATAACCTAATCAGGGAGAAGAATTTTATTTCCTCCAATGACAATAGATTGTGACTTGACGACTTCAAATATCTCGATTGTTTGCAATGAATAAGTAATAAATGTACGTGTCATTGTGTGTTAAATGGTTTGTCTGGAATGCCCACAGAGAAAGAGTAAGCTATGAGTCAAACTACCTGTGCATGCAAAGGCTTGTTCTAAACAAGAAGCATTGTTCTTTTCCAAAAGACAACTTCAGCAAAGGTGATTCTAACTGCAGCAAGGAGGGGTGGTGGATTATCTTTTTCCCCTTGTGTCATTTCCCCACTAAATACCCCCAAAGTAGCTACTGCTGCTTTATGGGAGAGGTTTTGGTCAGGAAAATGGTGCAAGGAAAAAGCTAAATTCCCCCTCCCTAAAAAAACCATCCTCCAGACCAGAATTGCATCCCCACAGCTGTTTTTAAAGAAAGAGAGATGCTTCCAGTGTGGAGTACATCTCTTTAGCACACATCTGCATTTACATCCAGTTTGATCTTATAAGGAAGAATGCAATTTAGAGATGTGCTATATCCTCCTGCGCTTAACGTTGTTTTCAAGTCTGTCAGGTCCCATCATATATAAAGGATCTTGAGCCTTTCCCTCATATCTTCCAAACAGAAAGCACAATTTATTGTAATCTCAGAGTAAATAAAATATTTGTACCAATTTCATACTGGGCCCTCCTTTTCCAAGAAGCAATGATTCCAGTAAACAACAGAGTGCAGTAACTTTACTGATGTCCACTTGTGTTATAGCTTGCGAACACTTTTTGTTAACATATTTTAGACCATCTTCAACATAACGACAAAACAGTTCAAACAAATATGTTTTTGTTTCCTCATTGAGCTAAAATGAAAGCAGATATTTGTACAGTTATTGTTTTCTTCGCCCACTGAAAATTTTGCACAACTCACAAGAAGGAGTGAAAACACCTTTGACATATACAATCTATATACCTCCATTTATGTGTGTGTGCATGTTTACACGCACACACACACACACACACACACTGCAGAGCCCACCATTCTTGCCTCACCACTTTTGTGTCCTATCCAATGGCCTGCTGTGGAAGACATTGTCAAATCAGAACACTGCAAAAGGAGAGAGGGAAGTCCTTACTTGTTCCTGCATAGCCCACTCACTTAACCTGCTTCGCCTTGACCTGGATTTTGGTCACCCTAGTATGTGATGAATCCCAGAAAATGGGCTAGTACATATATCAATAATTTAAATATTCCTAATTACATAATTAGGTTGTCATCCTCTGTTTCCCCCTCATGCCCCCATTTAAAAGGTGATTGGCTGTATCACAATTGGCAGCACTAAATCCATTAAGGCTGTATACATTCAGATTAAGAGCACTGAGCGCGCACACACACACACACTACTTGATGGAGGTCCCCCCCGCTTGCTTCTGTGGAGCCCTTTTGTGAGTATGAGAGGCTACAGATTAAAGCCCACTTTAATATTTCACTCTGATGCTTGTGTTTAAATATTCTTTGAGTACCCATAAGTTAACATAAGAACAGCCCTGCTGGATCAGGCCCAAGGCCCATCTAGTCCAGCATCCTGTTTTACACAGTGGCCCACCAGATGTCGCTGGAAGCCTACAGGCAGGAGTTGAGGGCATGCCCTCCCTCCTGCTGTTACTCCCCTGCAACTGGTACTCAGAGGCATCCTGCCTTGAGCCTGAAGGTGGCCTATAGCCCTCCGACTAGTAGTCAATGATAGACCTCTCCTCCATGAAGTTATCCAAACCCCTCTTAAAGCCATCCGGGTTGTTCGTTGTCACCACATCTTGTGACAGAGAATTCCACAAGTTGATTATTCATTGTGTGAAAAAGTACTTCCATTTGTTGGTCTTAGACTTCCTGGCAATCAATCAAGTTGCTTTAATAATATCTAAGTAGTGCAAATGTCTCAGTCTTGTTTCATGAACTCTTGTACAAGTGCTAGCGCAAAACCTCCCGCAGTGCAGAGCCATAGTGTACTGGGAGTTGCACTGCAAAATAAGAAATATGGAGAATAAAGAAGATAGAGGCAGTAGCACATAAACAGAGGGTGATAAAAAGTGGGTGATAAAAGAGGGTTTGAAAATTTGTACAGTCTTGCACAAGAACCTGAGCAAATGGAAGAACTCTTCTAGATTTTGGGTCACGTTTTTCACCCAGCACTCTTCTACTGAGTCAGAAACAGCCCTTCCATAAGTCGAAGAGACTTTCTGCTAACAGAAGGCTACCCTTGAATCCAAGCAAATGTATTTTCTGTCTTTTTAAAAAAACCCAAAAACCCTTGTGTTTAACTTTTTGTTTTTTGGTTAAAAGTGCTTTGTAAAACCTACTTTTTCTTCTTCAAGGCCTGCCATCCATGTCTTCACATAGGGGATCCACTTCAGTTCTTCAGGGTCAATATATACCATTCCACATCGGCTAACTGTAGCAGGTGATGCAACTCTTAAGTCTTCCACCTAAAAGTCATAGATATTGCAAAATAGTATAATTTTCAGGATATATGAAACAGCCACAAGCAAAGAAACCCAGACAGGCAAGGTGGTATCTTTGATCCAGCTTGTGTTGGTGCAGAAACACAATACTCTCAAACTGCACTCTCAAATTACAAAGAGCAAAAACAGCAAATTCTCAGCTATATACTGCTCAAAGCTGGTTAAAGATGAAATTTGCACTTACTTCAAATAGATAATGCTCTATTCATAAATCAGTCTTTCAAAATTGCATAATCACGGGAGTGCCTGTGTATTATGGGTGAGAGGTAAAACAGCATTCTATCATGTTATTTCACCCGACTGCGCCCCTCCCCCACCTTTGTGCCTTCTTAATGCTTTTTGTTTGTACTACTTACTACTACTACTACTAATGCTAATAATAATATTATTAAAAACTGTATTTATTAGCTGACCCATAACAAATTGTTCTCTGAGTGGCTCACAAACACAGCATTAACACGTCGGGTAAAAATATATAACACATGAAATCACAACACACCAAAAACAAACAAGAACACCATGAAATACAATACAAAACAATTTAAAAATTTGTAAAAAAAATCAGTTTTAAAAATAAATTTTTAAAATCAAAATCTTAAAGGCCTGAGAGAACAAAAAAGTCTTTACCTGGCATCTAAAAGAACAAAGTGATGAAGCCAGGCAAACCTCACTGGGGAGTCTCTTCCATAAACAGGGTGCAACCACTGAAAAGGTCCCTAGTAGCCACCTGCCTCACTACACCAGGAGTATTTGGAGCTAGGCCTCGAAAGAAGATCTTAAAGTCCAAATCGAGACATATGGGACAAGGCATTCTCTCAGGTAACTTAGTCCCAAGCCATTTAGGGCTTTAATGGTGAAAAAAAACAACAGGTTGCTTATAGGTTGCTTACCTGTAACATGTTCTGGTAGTGATCCCACGACATTCATAAACATTGAGCTCTGCGCCTGCACAGATAACTTCGGGTAAAATTCGTTAGCTCCTCAAGACGCCCCCTACTGCCTGTTGTGCATGCTCAGCGTCCATTTATATTGGCGGTTGGGCGTCCTTGTTTCAGTTTCTTGTTGGCCGACTCTTCTTCCTCCCCACCCCCACCGTGCTTGCGCTCTGCAGTGGGGACAGCTGGGCGGGTTTTATGAATGTCATGGGATCACTACCAGATCATCTGTTACAGGTAAGCAACCTGTTTATCTGGATAGTGATTCCACGACAGTCATAAACATTGGGTGAATGATAAGTTTCCCTAGAGGAGGTGGGAGCCGCAAGCTATGATAACACTCTTTTTAGTACTGTCCTTGTTGAGTCACTTTATTACGGTTTGGCTGATTGTCTTTGTTTCTTGTTACATAGGGCTTTTGACTGTACCTTTGAAAAGGCTTTCTGAAGTCTCTGTTCAGTCTTACCATACGTATTTTGTCTCCGCTGATACGGCTGAAATCTAGCATTGGCAGATTTTGGTGTGGGCATTGTGAAAGCACTGTATTCTTGCACTTTTTCCATTTCTCCATTGAGGAGTCTGTCTCCTCACAAAATAGTCCTTTTCCATCAAATAGCAGAGCTTCTATGTGGTCCCGCATGCCATGCTGTAAGTTAGTAGCCAAGCATACCGTCTGATCATTACTGCTGACATTAGTGTTCATGACTCTGATTCCACGAGATGCTTAGCATTGCTTAACTGCTGATGTGTAGCAGTAATAGTCTTTGTGAAAGTATTTTTAAACTTTTTTTTGAAAATCCTCCAGTGATAAATTGGTGTGTTCCTCATACAAAGACTCCCATAAGGAATAGGTATATTTCGATAAACATGCAATGTAGTTGGCAGTTTTTAATAGTTAGGCCTGCTGTCGCAGAGGTTCTTCAGCCTAAAACATCTAGTTTTCGTCCCTCCTTATCCGCGGGAGTTGTATGGCATTTGGCACCTTTGATGGCAGATGCACAGTCTATTACTAATGAGTTTGGCACTGGATTCTTCATAAAATATTCATTTTCTTCTTCTTGTATTCTATACAGAGTTTCCAGGTTTTTTAAATGTTGGCCTAGAAGTTCGGATAATTTCCCAAACTGATTTTGCCGCTTTAGTAATTCCTGGTATTATACCATATTAGTAATTAGTAATATCAGTAATATATCAGTAATTACTAATATACTAGTAATTACTTATAAGTATACCAGTCTCAAACCTGCTGCTTTCTTTATGAAATGGTATACTGGGTCATCTAGGTCTGTAGTTTTCTGTTTTAGATCTAAACCTAGCACCTCAGCCATTTCTGCTATTTGTTGGTGACAGGATTTCATCTCTTTCGTTGGTGATATGGATGGAGTCGCTGCTACATTTTGGCTTGGCTCTGGGATATGTTTACTAGATTCTTCTACAGTAGAATCAGTAGCATAATTATCGTCTTCTTCTGAGGAGTCCTCACGGACTACTGCACGGGTGGTTGCATGCTGTGGTAGTATGTCTTTGCTTGTTCTTTTCTGCATCCTGACTGCTTCCTGCTGTGCATCTGGTGTGACCAGATGAGACCCGTCTTCTCTTTCCAATTAGGACTTCCTCCTGTCCCCTCTAGACATGTCTGAATTTCCTTCTAGCATCGTCTGTGTTGCCATGCTTTGAGGTATTGTCACTGTTTGTGTTGCCATGGTGTGGGCTGTGGCACGCTCCATTTGTATCTGTGTCTGAATGGATGCTGTCACCTGGAAGTGAAGCGGCGGTATTATTGGAGGTTGCATGAAATTCGTTTGTATTGCTGCATCCCGGATTGTAGTAGTTGTTTGCTGCTGCATAGTAGTCTGTACTGAAGCATCTCTGATCTCATCCCTTGCCGGTGTGACCTGTGTGGCGACCTGCAGCATTTGCAGAGCTGCTCTTTGAGTTTGCCACTGCTTAAATTGTGAGTATTCTTCTGGGGACAATGTTATAATATTGTCCCCCCACTGCTTATCTGGCAGCAGAGGCGTATCTAGGAAAATAGCGCCCAGGGCAAGCACTGAAATTGCGCCCCTATCCAAGCAGGAATGATGGGACTTGTAGTCAACAATATCTGGAAATCCCTGTTAAAAGGAACATCTAGACATGGTTGTTGATCAAAATCTGAAAACATGCGCCATCTCTGTTAAAGACTTAGAACAACAGTCAGGATTTATGTGAGGATTCCAAGTGTCATTTTCTCTATCTCATCTCATGCTTTTTAAAAGGCATGACTTTGTCCTAGAGCAGGCCTGCTCAACTTAGGCCCCCCAGCTGTTTTTGGACTACAACTCCCATAATTCTCAGCCACAGCAGCCAATAGCCAGGAATTCTGGGAATTGTAGGCCAACATCTGCAGGAGGGCCGAAGTTGAGCAGGCCTGTCCTAGAGGATCACCTGCCCAAATAGCCACTAGCAAAATAGGGGAAGAAGAAGGTGGCGGGGTGGAGGGAGTCTATAAACCAGTGAATGATTCCTGCCAGCCTTTGTCTTGTAATGACTGTTGGCTCATGATGGGGTATATGTGCATTCACCTTTCTAGTGCTTACTTTGACACCAGGAGGGAGGAGAATACATTAGTTTGCCACACTAGACAGAGGAATTTGCAACAGGAGCAGACAGCCAAGTTCTGCCAGGGCCAAAACCAGTCCCCGCCAGACTAAGAAATCATTGTAATTTGCCCCTTCCTGTCACAAGCAGTGTGCTGTTTTTTTTTATTATTGACGCTAACTCTCAGATATCCCAGTCATGGATGGAAAATTCAGGGTCAATTTACAAGAGACACATTTTCTACATGGAAGTTTCTTCTGTGCAGGTGTTGTGCAGAAACCCATGTGTAGTGATCAATACATATGCATCTATTCTGCCAGGGGCATAGCAAGGTTGGAATGGGCCCAGAGACAAGATTTTTAAAATGGGCCCCCAGCCCCTGAAAGTCCAGGGCCTCCACACACCCCAGGCCCTTAAGAACTTAAGTCTGATATTTCAAAATAAGTATGCTGCCTGGAAATACATTTCACTGAATACACACACGCACACTTCACAATATACAGTATAGTGATATACATTGAGTACTATATATTTGTGCTTCTTTTAATGCCTAGAACACACTAGAAACACTAATTATTAAAATTGCCCCCTCGCTGCAGATTAGCAAAGGAGACTTTCAATCACGGAGTGTGAGCCTATTATGTTTTCTCAGAATTCTAAACAAATTCAGTAAAGTTTGATTCGAAGAGGTTTTTCACACAAGGCTTTTAAAGCCCTTTAACACACATCTCCTCTGGAATGGAGGTGCTGCATTCACATGTTGGCCAGATTTACCCTGAAGTCCCTGCGAGTTACTGGGGAGCAGTTCACACACAAGAAAAATAAAATAAAATAAAATAAAATAAAATAAAATAAAATCACAACACATGCTTCACAGTTCTCACTCAGACCTTCTGGGTTGCAAAACAACTTGAACATAAGTGCATTTATAAATGAATGAATGAATGAATATAATATTGTTCCAGAAGTTTTTGTAATTTTCTGCCATGAAATAAGCCACTTATAGGCCTTTATAGGCCAGCAAATTTTCCACTCTGTTTTAAATTAAACATTCAGAGACTTCTCAGTCTCCCCCACACACCCCATATCAAAGCCCTATTTCTACCTGGCAAAAGCCCCATTTCTACCTCTGCTGGATGGTCTGGGCAGAGGGTCTTCTGCTGCAGAGAACTCTGCCTGCCTGCCTGCCTCCTTGCTTGCTTGGGGCCTGCCGAATTCAGGCTTCAGGGAGGCCTGCACAGAGGCCTCTCTGTAAGGCCCGCCCACCCGCCGATCAGCTGAGAGGTGGGGAGAGAAGAGCTCTGCAGTTTGCAGGCCAATCCTAGGCCGGAGGGCAAGGCAAGCAGCACGGCAAGTAGCTGAGGGACCCTGGAGCTGGGCAGGTGGGCAATGGGGGAGCAGGCACTGGCATGGCGCCCCCACTCAGTGGTGCCTAGGGCATGTGCCCTGGCTGCCCCCCTAATTACGCCCATGTCTGGCAGTAACCCTTGTATTGGGGTGGTCCCATACAAACTTCTGTTCAATATCGACGGCGTCCTGGGTATCTGATCCTGTTCTGTATCATCTCCCTCCTTGATGTTGAGGCCATGGCTTAAAAAGCCCTTAAAAGTGGCAGTCAATGGCGTGCTCTCACCTGACTCTAGAAGAATCATGATGTCCTTGGCCACCGGTGGATCCAGCGTGACCTTGGTGTCAAGCTCGACATTTTGCTCGATGTCGACAGCAAGTGGAGATCAGTCAAATGATTTCAACGCTGACAAAGCTACTAGATATGTTAATGTTGATAACGGGAGCCTTAGTGTCGACAGAGACTGCTGTGCAGTCGGCGTGGGAGACAGGGAAATTGCTTGATGCCAAGGCTTCGACGCTGGGTTGCCTAAGGGCCGACAATGATCTTTCGATGTCAAGGGCTTCATACACTGCACCTCTGTTGGGGAAGGAGCTGCACTGCTAGACCTCTCCTGCTGCTTCAACGTTTTGTCCTGATGTTTTTTTTGGCAGTGAGGCCTTGGCTGTTGCATGGCACTTTCTCTTTGTTTTGTCCCGTTTGGGACTGGCTTTCCGGGCTGCCGGCTTTATGAAGGTCAATCCTGCCTTTGGTACCGTAGCCAGAGTTCCAGGCACTGAGGGTTTAGACTGCGATTTTGAAGCAGTCCTCAGTACAGACCTCAATGTCGAGGGTGATTGGGGCATAGCATTCTTGGGACTAAGCACACTTTCTAGAAGTGCTACTTTCAGGCGTGCCGCTTGGTTTTTCAGAGTCTGCTTAGAGAATGAAGAGTAAACTAAGCAGGCTAGCATATTATGCTCCTCTCCCAGACACAACAAACAGTGTTCATGGTCGTCAGTTGAGGGGAGTTTGCCCTTGCAATCAACACACCTTTTAAAGATGGTTTCCTCTCTCGGCGTTTTTTCACTCATGTGAAGCTCCTTAGCGGCTTAAGAAATAGAGTAGTCTCCCATATCGTGTCTAGGCAGTAAATTCCACCAAAGTTCAATATTAAATCGTTGCATGTAAAGAATTGTCATTATCCATTCCATAATCTATGCCGTAAATGTATTATACTTATTGCTTTTCCGTAAGGTTATTCAAGCCGTTCCAAGTCTTGCCGTTCAAACCGATAGATATAGAATAGTTTTTTTCTGAGGAGCTTTAGAAATCCGAAGAAGTGATCGCTTTGGCAGTCAGAAAGAAACTGAAAGGACGCCCAACCACCAATATAAGCAGACGCTGAGTATGGCAACAGGCAGAAGAGGGCGTCTTGAGGAGCTATCGAATTTTACCCGAAGTGATCTGTGCAGGCGCAGAGCCCAATGTTTATGACTGCTGTGGGATGACTATCCAGATCCAGCACTTTGAAGTACTATTTGTGCTACTAGAGGCATTTTTATGCTCAGAATCACCTGCTCAACAAATGTGACAGCTATTAATTGAATCCATGTTATGACAAGCAGAGTTTGAAAAACAGACAGGAAACCTCAAGGCTGCATTTTCACCCATCTTTATAATGGGATTTTCTGCAACAAAAAAGGGAAGCTCAGACTGACTTCGTTTTTTGGGAAAGGTCTTTTTGGATGGACTGTCTTTTGTACGGGTCTCCTTGGTGGGTTTGTCCAAATATGCTCTGAATTTCTACAAATTAGTAAAATAGATGGTACCATAATGTCCAGTTTACACGTGCCCAACTTCAGTCAGAATGTTCATGAGGAGAAAGTGAGAGGGGGAAGAAAGTGAGTGGGCAGAGAAGGAAGTGGTGAGTAAACAGCCTCTGCCTTTGTTTCCTTAGCCCTAGAAGCAGCTATGAAGGCCTCTGCCAGTACTGGATGGTGAAACTGAATAATTGAATAAATATATAATGCAATGCGAGTGTCATGTTGCAAAGAGCCAAGAACTCAGACGTGGCTTGTGAATGCGCCTCCCGGGCGGGGGGCAGCTTCGTTAAGGTAAACGGAGCCGGTGCTCCGTGCTGCCCAGCAGCCCCCACGGCGATGAATCGCCTCCGCCACTCACCTGGCCGCTGGCGGAGGCGAGCCCCCACCAGCGGCCAGGTGAGTGGCGGAGGCGATTCCCCGCTGAGGGGGCTGCTGGGCAGCACGGAGCACTGGCTCCATTTACCTTAAAGAAGCCGCCCACCTGCCCCCGCCCCCCAGAGGAGAGTTCATGAGCCGCACCTGCAAGAAATCAAGGACACACACAAAATTTTTTAAATCATATTTCTATTTCACTAAAACATTCTCTCTTTAGTAAGATATTCAAGGATTAATTATTGCCTGCTTTTTGCCCCTAAAACTCATTTGCCTATAGATAGGTTTCTCTGGCCCCCTCTTTCATTATTCTAGTTTCTGTTAAAGACTATAGAGCAAGTTATTTTTCCATATCTGCTAAAGACTGATGACTGGGCAGTAGCTATCAGAATGGATACTGTATAGACAAAATCAAACACAAGTGTATTTTGGCCAGTAAACACTAAACAGTCACATCCATAAATGGAAAAACCTAAATCAGTACAAAATAAAATACACCATGCCCAACTGAATTCCAGTTAAAAGAAGAACTATTTGACAAGAGCAAGGCTTAGTATGGGACCCCTATTATGCTTTACTGTCTCTTCTGGAGGGAACTTAGGAAGCAGAAAACTGACAAAAAATGCCCATTAAACCCACTTATAAACTATAAGGGATAGGGTTAGAGGAACAGTTCAGCTTTCTGAACTGCATGAGACTGGATGGATAAGATGAATATTCTTCTATCTGATTCAGTCCTGAATTAGAGATAGTCACTATGACAAAGTTTGTGAAACCCAGTTAGACATTGAATGTAGTACTGGAAAAATATAGTACCTCAAACAGCATGTGAATTGAAGGTGTGAGTTTGATTCTTTCACTGTTAGCCAAACAAAGCATCTTGTTATCATCCAAAACAGTGTTCAGGTTTTCAATCCATAAAGCATCCACAGGTCCATCACAGATTATCCATTTATGGTCTTCAGAGGTATCAACCACTGCTGCTCGAACGCTAAGGCCCATCAGGCCATCTTTCCACTCCAGAGTTAAATTGTTAACTTCACCGTACAGTTCACCCATGGTAATTGATTTAGGGTTCAGAATAAATGTTTTAACAGGCTGGTAGAAATGGTGCAGCTCACCTGCTGCATGCAAAGCTTCTAGGGTATCTGCCAGAATTTGGTAAACTGTAGTTTTTCCACCTCCTGTTGGTCCAACAAGCATGACGCCATGCCTTACCAACATAGTTTCGTAAAGCTGGATGACTTTATGAACCATGGTAGCTTCAGGCTGTAATCCTTTGGAAACCATGATATCTATTATTGTTGACTCTAGGACTCCATAATTGTGCTCTGGGATTATGACTCCAGGAAAAAGGTCAGATATAATTCCACTAACAAAAACAGAAACAAAAGTTTTGTTTGTACAAAATATTTATCTTCCATCTCCTACACTCAAGGCAGCTTACAGCAATATTTACAACAATAAAACATGAAACATGTTATGTAGCATAGAACTGCAGTAGCAGTTACCACCAGCTCAGTCCCATCAATTCCTGAAAGTCTTCCTATGGAGATGGGTTTTATAACTGCTCCTAATGGCCAGCAGCTTTGTTCACATTCAGTTATTACAATTCTGAAACGAAAACTGATTTATAATAAGGGTATACTCCAGGCAAAGTTCAGTACTTCTAATCTTATCCATTTCTATAGGAAAGTTAAGCAGATGTTTAAATATTTCCTCCTGAAATCAATGAGTCTTAAAAATGCTTAAATTTGGATGACTTGTGTCCTACATATTTAAACACAGTATGGACTCCTGTCACCCAAACAATTTTACCATTATTTTATTAAGCAGAACTGATATATAGATTTGCCTTTGTGCCTGAATCACTAGTCTTAAGAATAAAATGGAATTGTTTTTGCCTAGACAGACAGAAAGCTGTTCAATGAGGACAATACTCTTTTTGCAAAAATGTTCTTTAATGCTTATTGCAGAAATGCTTCCTATAGAAATGTTCCTTAATTGAAATACAATAGACAGGTTAACATAAAAATTCTGTTTTATGTTAATCTTACATGGCATTTTAATTTTGCCCCGTGACTTAAGCTCAGAGTGCAAATAAGTTCAAGTATTCAAATCCTAAGATATGGTTGCATTTTAAATTATTATTAAGCAGAAATCAATTTAATAGCAAAGTACCTGAACAAAAGAGCATCATCTGTAAGAAATTTTGGTAGGTTGGAATCTCGTAATGCTCTTATTAATACAACATCCTCATTCAGATTTGGATTATCTCTCTTTAGTGACCTAAATGTATAGAAAAAAAATCATTTTTAAGCACATCATTATTGATGATGATGATTTAAATTCATTATAGAACAACTGGTATTCTAGGTTTGCAGAGAGCCTCCAGAATAATGATAGAATATTTTATCTGTGTCACCTTAAGTGGTGCAGCGGGGAAATGCTTGTCTAATAAGCAGAAGGTTGCCGGTTCAAATCCTCGCTGGTACTATATTGGGCAGCAGCGATATAGGAAGACTAGCTGACCGGGCACAGAGCATCTGCACCCCTAGTTCTCCCTTCCCACCTGCCGGCCTGCCAGCCGCCTCCGGCCGGCCTGCTACTACCTTGTCCCACCAGCTGGCTTGTAAGGCTGGCGGGGCTTTGCCTGCCACCCACCTGCCACCTCAAACTCCTTGCCGCTTCCCGAAGCGGCCAACTGCCAGCTGCCCCCAGCTGCCAAACTCCTTGCTGCTTCCCAAAGCGGCCTCTCTGCCTGTTGTTTGCCCACCAGCCGCCTCCTGTCTCAAGCCTGGAACTTCCTCGAGTGGTGCTGCCACTCTCGCGTGAGTTCTGCCACACATCCCCACACATCCCGGACCGGCACGTCTTGGAGAATTAATGATATAGAAGATGCTGAAAGGTATCATCTCACACTGCACAGGAGGAGGCAATGGTAAACCCCTCCTGTATTCTACCAAAAAGAAAATCATAGGGCTCTGTGGGCGGCAGGAGTCAAAATTGAATTGATGGCACACTTTACCTTTACCTTATCTGTAGTTTCCAGTATAGTATTCCTGCACAGCACTGTACAATTTTTTTTAAAAAAAATAATACTTTTATACTACAGTTAACTCCCTGTCTCCCATTAAAAAACTTCTCATGCAAACCATTGTAAGAAATAAGACTAAATGTAAGTCCAATACTGCAAAACAGGAGCACCTGGTAGATTACAATATATAGGTGCCCAGGAGAAGGCAGACACCTCCAGAAAGCAAGTTTCTTCTCTGAAGAAGACAGTCAAAGAAAAGCCTGACCAGAAAGGTAAATGGAGCCTGAAGGTGGTGTTGGGAGACATCTAAATAAGACTAAATGTCCACTAAATGTACATTAGTGTTTTCCCTCTTAAGGGAAAAGCAGTTTCAGGGTGTCCGTTTATATTGGGAAAACACTGTGAGGAGAAAGAGATTCTCTCCATCTCCAGTCCTGATGCAATTTGAGCCAACCAGCCACTGCTTGGAAAAGAAATTAAAAGACTTAGGAGAGCTCATCTTAGGTCTCCAGTATCCTGCAGAGTTTGTTCCTAGGAAGCCTAACCAAACATTTCACTTAAGCTGTATTTGAAAATATAATATTACATAATTTTATTGAGAAGCCAGGGTGTGTCAAGGTTTGGCCAGCTGCCAGGGAAGATCACGAGACAAAGCGGAGCTGCTGAAACTGGATACAGCTTGAGAAGTTCGTCTTGACCGGACTTGGCTGCACTCTGTCGACATAGAGGTTGATGAATGTTGCTTTTCAGCAGTAAGTAGAAGACTGGTGACGTGATCTATAGTGCAAGCCGAGAGCTCCCAGCTGGCAGGATTTCAAGGCTTATCAGCCCTCTGCAAGAGGCGTTTGCTTTGCCTAATAGTCTCCAATTGATCCCTGCATCTTGTGACACGCCACTGTTGTGGCGTCAGCGGGGGTTGGTTGCAAAGCTCCTCTTCAGATTGGTCTTTCACGATTTCTGCTGCCTCAGGTTGTTGTGCCTGCTCTGAATCATTAACCACAGCTGTTTCATGAACACTGACAGCCGGGCTCTGCCCCTCAGACACTCCTGCATCGCCTGGAAAGTTGACAGCTTCCCCTTCCTCCTCGCTGTCTGAGATCGAGGGCGTGACAGGGTGGTGTAGTGGTTAGAGTGCTAGACTAGGACCAGGGAGACCCGAGTTCAAATCCTCATGCAGCCATGATACTAGCTGGGTGACTCTGGGCCAGTCACTTCTCTCTAAACCTAACCTACTTCACAGGGTTGTTGTGAGGAGAAACTTAAGTATGTAGTACACTGCTCTGGGCTCCTTGGAGGAAGAGCGGGATATAAAATGTTAAATAAATAAATAAATAAATAAATAAATAAAATATGGTTAGAAAATATATGATTAATGCAGACTTTCTTAGCCCTGAATGAATTCCATACATTTGCTGACTTCAGGTTCATATCAACACATTTACAGAATTGTAGAGCTGACAGGGGCCTTATAGGTGATCTAGTCCAAACTTCTGCTCAGTGCAGGAAACCCAGAGCCAGAGCAACCCAATGGATCGGCTCCATTGTCAAACAGTTCTTATCAAGTAATATCTTATATATTACTCCTTATGCTCAACTGAAGTAGACTGCCCTCTTAATCTAAGCCCATTAGACCTAACACTACTCTCTGAGGCAGCAGAAAGTCTTACCCTCTTCTGTGTGACAGCCCTTCTGACTTCTCTCTTCCAGTAGTCTCATACAAGGTTTTATAAATCATGTCTATACAAGTCATGATCCATCAAGCCAAACACAACCAACCAGTTGCATATTGTAATCTACCAGGTGCCTCTGTTTTGCAGTTCTGGATAGGCAGCAAAACCAGGAGGTGAACTGAGCCCCTGATGAGTCTCCATATGTATGTCATAGGAACATAGAACATAGGAAGCTGCCATATACTGAGTCAGACCATAGGTCCATCTCACTCAGTATTGTCTACACAGACTGGCAGAGGCTTCTCCAAGGTTGCAGGTAGGAATCTCTCTCAGCCCTATCTTGGAGATGCCAGGGAAGGAACTTGGAGCCTAGATGCTCTTCCCAGATATCCCCCAAGGGGAATATCTTACAGCACTCACACTTCTAGTCTCCCTTTTGTATGCAACCAGGGCAGATCCTGCTTAGCTTAAGGGGACAAGTCATGCTTGCTACCACAAGACCAGCTCCCTTCCCATGTCTTTTGGGATGTGTTCAGCTTGCTGTGCTACATTATGCAGGCCTCTTTTAAATCATACCAGTTATTTAATATACAAATGCACTGATCCAGCAGCTCTGGTGTGCCTGATGGGGCTCCACTGCACACATAGAACTTCATATAACCAGGAGATACCTCATTATTGCAGTATCAAGGAATTATTCAGTTGTGCAGCTAACAGGGCTTTCCTCTAGCCCTGAAGAAAACAGATCTGACTACCCAGAGCTCCATATGCGCACCAGAGCCTTGCAAAGTTTTATAGTTTTCACTTTTCATTTTAGAAAATCTATAATGCATATGCAACAGCTATAATTAAAATGATAACTGTCAGTATTTAGGAAGGGGGAACTGTCTAAATAAACTCTCCACCCTCTCACACTAAATTATAGGTGCAAACATTGCCTCAGAGTTGGGGGAGGAGGAAAGTATATTCACTCCACTCCTTCACCTATCAGTGGGAGCAAAAAGCCTGAGCTCCTCTCTGGGAGTCCACCAGACTAACAAACCCCATCCCTGCTGATCATCTCATCTTCGGCAGCCCCTGCCTTAAATAAAGCCCTACATTTAGGACATTCCTCCCCCCTTCCAGCTTGCTCCTTCTTCCCTGGCCAGGCAAGTGGATTGGTCACCCAATCCCTGGCCTCCAAAGGGGAGTTGTTCTCTACCCCCTTCATTAGCCTCTCTGCACCCATTTGCGGCTGTGGAGCTGATATCTTTGCTATTCCCTCTCCACCATTCTGCTGCCTCTTGGGCTGCACCCGCCCATCCCCCAGCAGCTGTTGCATGCCCCTCTGAGCCCTTCCTGACTTCTGAAAGGTAATTACTGGGGTTGTCCTGGCATCTGGAGCCCCCTGCCTCTCCTGGAATACTGACGTTTGACTGGGTAAACAACCCTATCTCATGGAGGAGGGTAGGAAGTCCCAAAAATAACTCTGGGGTTTCTAAAAAATAGGGGCTAATAAGTAAAAAAGTTGTATTTCCAAGTTAATTAAAGAATATTCATAATGTATCATATCGCGTATGAGTTCTTACCCAGCCATGACTAAGACAGACTTGACAGCTCTCATTCCAAAATCATAGTGGTCCTGTTGAGAGAGCTGCTCACTACAGAGCTTGTACATTTGAGTCATCTTCCTTGCAAGTGTTTTACTAGATTCAAATCCTTCAGAATACAAAATAACCTGAAGTACAAAAAAGGTAGCTCACTGTTCCCATAAAAACACTAGAAAACTTAAATATAACTAGAATACAACATGAATACAATCTGGATGCAAATAAAGCCATATAAAACAAGCAATTGTGGTAACAGCATTCATACTTGTAATGTATTATAAAACAACATTCAGTCTACTTCTGTGTGAAGCATAACTCACACAGGTAAAGTATAAATCACCAGGGAAAAGAAATCTATACTAGATGATGCCACCTATATTATTATTGTTATTGTTGTTATTGTTATTATTATTATTTTGATTTATATACCACCCTTCCAAAAATGGCTCAGGGCAGTTTACACAGAGAAATAATAAATAAATAAGATGGCTCCCTGTCCCCAAAGGGCTCACAGTCTAAAAAGAAACATAAGATAGGCACCAGCAACAGTTATTGGAGGTACTGTGCTGGGGGTGGATAGGGCCAGTTACTCTCCCCCTGCTAAATAAAGAGAATCACCACATTAAAAGGTGCCTCTTTGCCAAGTTATCAAATTCCCACAAGTATTTGCATTAAATATAATTGAGTGTGCTTCTGCTCAATGACAAAAAAGACGCAGAGTTCTAAAGCAAGGATAGAACAAGATGGGGAGACCCAGAGACCTCTATTAGGCAGCACCTTAAATCTGGGTTGTAGAAGACAAACACAAAAGGCAACAGATTATGCTCTTCCCTTTCCAAGCATAATGAAAGGCAAACTAATACAGAACAATCCTTATCTAATAAGGCAAAATAGAACAAAGCCTATTCCAGAAATGCATGCAATTGTTAATAGTGAGTAAAACTGGATGTGAAGCTATCATATTAGGGTTTTGGTAATGGAGTAAAATCATTACACTGCCCATTCTTCTCTACGTTTTTTGAGGTAGCGTTTCCACAGTCCCCATCCTTGGAGTGACTTAAATGATCAATGGGGATGTTTCCTAAAAAAAATGTTATTGTACAGTTTTCACCACAAACTGATTACAAGTCACAAAAAACAAGTTTTTGTTTGTTTTTGCTGAAATCTGCTGATATGCAGCTGAAATCAAGGCTTGAAATTCCTATTTGACTAGGCCCCGAAAACAGGCAGCAGCCATGTTGTCTCTGCTGTGACATCACAGCTGCAGTTTTTCTTTTGAGGCCTGGTCATTCTGAATATGGAGAGTGACGTTTCCTGCAGTAATCTGACCAAATACAATCATGATTTTGAAAAATCCACAAGGTAGAGTGGTGCATAGTACCACTGTGAAAGAATACAACAAAAAGTGTGCACACACAAAGGGGAAAGAATAGTAATAGACATTTTAGAAAGAAATATTCAACTTTTTTTCCTGCTCTGCAACTCTCCTTAAAGGTACTCTTGCAGTACATTACTCTCAGAGGCTAATGCTGCTCTCTAACATCTTCTGTATATGTAGCATATGTATTAAAAAGGTACCTCCGCAATCAAAGCATAGTTTGGAACCATCATTGAAAATGGCCTGAAGAGAGCTTTTAGATTATCGGGTAATTCTGTTCGTCCAGCATAGCCTGGATTCATTGTAATAAAGGCTGCACATGTCATAACCAATTTTATTTCACGTCCCTCAAACATAAATCGAGAGAACTGTTTAGGGGATAAATTAAGAAAAAGATGAAATTTGTAAATGTTCAATGATTTAATGAAAGAATCATCAAGGAATTAAGAATATGAGCATCTGTCACCCAAAAGCACAGCTACTACCTTTGCGGCTTTAGCATTCCTAATAGTAATCAACTGTTGGGCAATTACAGACAGAACTTCAATATCAATTCGATTAAATTCATCAAAGCAGCACCATGCTCCAGATTGTGCCAAGCCACTGAAGAAACGACCCATCATCTGAAACAACATTGGCATATATCTTAGTAAGCCTTGTATCTCTGATTACAGTAGGTTCAGGCAATACATTTTAAAGTACTAGCATAAAAGGGATACAGGTATATCACCCACATGATGCATGCCCTCAGTTCTATCCCTATGGTAGTGAGATCTCAAACACATCCTAAAAATGTTCTGCTCTAAAACTGACATCATCATCACCATCACCATCATCATCATAAACAGCTTTAGTTAGCCACTCCATAACAAATAGTAACAAATATTATTACTGCAAAGGTATTTTGAGATGCACAATATGTTAAACATAAAAATAATCATGATCATTTAAAAAAAAACAAACCCACTTTACTGTAATATACTGTATCTGACTATAGCAACAATCAGTGGGACAAACCCACCTTTCTTAATTCTGAAGGTAAAGCCCTCAGTTAACAAAATCCCACTAATATTCTAACCTTATATAATTCCAAAGCGAAGTTTGTCTCAATAACCTCCTGGTTATTGATGGTAAAGGCAATATATGTGAAAATAAATCACTCATGAGATATCCAGCATTGAATAAAAATAATTTATTATTTGCCAAGGCTAACTTTTACTTTCAACTCCCTAATGCAACTACTTACAGATTCTGGTGTAACTCAGATCTTATAATTTTGAATTTGGTTTATCCTGCTTAAAATGAGAGGCCATCAATTACTCCCCTCAATTACTCCTGATCAGATTCCCCTTTTCTAATACACCTTCCCCAGTGGATTCATATACAAAAACAGGTTGCTCACCTGTAACAGATGATCTGGAGGTGATCCGTTGCATTCATAAAGAATGGGTTCTGCGCCTGCGCAGGGACCTCGCGGATCGATTGACTAGCTCCTCGTGACGCCTCCAACTGCCCTGCACGTGATCGTGCTCATATTAAACTAGGCAGTTGGGGCGTGTCTTCCTCAGTTTCTTTTAGACCGCCGTTGCATCTAAACCTCGGATTTGATTGCTCCTCGGATACTTTGATTGTTTTTACGGAATACTACTGGAACAGAATTGGCACAATGCTTGGCTTGACTTTGGACTGCTCAAGGACTACGTTTTTGGATTTCCCTATTGAACAGAAACACTGAGACAGTATTTATTGCCGTGAGGTGCTTTGGCACCATGGCGTCTAAAGCGGCTATTAAGACCACATTCAAGCACTGTACTAACTGTAGGGCAAAGTTGCCTACTACGGATACCCATGAGACATGCCTGCTTTGTCTGGGTGAGCAGCATAACCCGGCGAATTGCAAGATCTGTTGTTCTTTCTCCAAGCAAACTCTGAAGAATTGAGCGTTAAGGTTGCGAGCGGCGCTTTATGAAGATGCACTTCGGCCCCTGACACCGAGGCCTTCGATGGCGGGTCCCTCGACATCGAGGTCGGTGCCAAGTGTTATGATGTCGTCGGCTACGGAACCTCCCGTTGTGGACTCTGCCTTTTCGCAGTCTAAAGCCACCACGGAGCAGAGTTTAAGTGACCTGAAACTGTGAAGAAGAAACGCCACAAGCACAAGAAGGCGCGTTACTCCTCCACGGATGAGGAGGGCAGTTCCTCACCACCGAGGAAGAAGTCCAAGAAATCTCGTGGTCGTAGTAAGACCCCTTCACCGACGGGCTTACAGGCCGAGGCGGAGGACTGGGATACTACTCTGAAAGTGACTCCGTCACCATGGGTACTGCAGAGCTCCCCTTCGTCGGAGGGCTCGACTTCGGCATCGAGATCGGCATCAAGATCGGAGTCGAGATCGGCGTCTAGATCGGCATTGAGGTTGGAGTCGAGATCGGAAGACTTTTCGACATTGACGGGTCGGCAGCACTCGGGATCGAGGGAACAGTTATTGTCGACGTCAACTTCGACTTGTCTGACATCGAGGGACCCCATGCTCTCAGCATCGACAGCGTTCGCTTCGGTACCGGGGGTGCCTGAGTTGCCAGCGTCGGCGACTGGGAGTGCAATGGCTGAGGCAGTTGCACAAGGGGTTGCCTCGACACCGAGTGGACTCCAGTCTGTGGTCCGGCACCGAGTGGCAGCTGATTTAGCTCCAGCGCGGACCCCTATTCAATCCCCGGCAACATCCAGGGAGTCTTATCGACCAGAGGACTACATGGACTTTGGTGAAACGGTGATGGAAGAGCAGCCTGTTTCGCCAAGGGCTAAGACTTCGTTGATGGCCCTATTGGACTCTAGTGAAGGCACACCATCAGGCTCAACCTTTCATGGTTTTGCTGTGGATCAGCTGTCCGTGACAGAGGTGCCTAAGACTCCATCTGTGTCTCCCGTGCGAGCATCGTTGCGCCCACATGAGACCACTCGACTTATTTCGGCAGCCACGAGCCCTATTCAGCAGCTGATGTCACCTTTGGTGGAGCAGAGGAATTTGCTGAGACCAGTGCCTGTTCTGGCACGTTCAACAGATGCATCTACAGCCACGGCGCTGGAGGTGAGCTGTATTACGCATACTTGTGGCTTCAGACACAACCCTGAAGTGATTTTTCCACCAGACTATGCTGAGTATAAGATTTGGAAGGCACAGCAGACACTCTGTCGTGCAGGTCCAGAGCTACAACGACAGCGTCCAACAGATTCACGGTTACCGCCAGTGGAACCTGGTTTGCCAAGACATATAGAGACAATGCAAGGGGTGTTATCGGTGGAACCTGCTGACCTTGCTCTGAGTGGTGGAGGTGTTTCAACTCATGACACTTTAAGCAGTAGGAATAGTGACTCGGACACCTCGTACTTGTCAGATATTGATGGGAGTAATTTGCGTGAGCCTAGAGAGCCGGACCCACCGGAGGAGGTTGCTCCAAAAACCTCAATCTCTCCCTCGGAGGAGCTCAAGGCCTACCACGCTCAAGTTCAGGTGATGGCGGAGGCTTTGGGCCTTGAGATAAAGTTACCAGTGTTGGATCTAAAGGATCCTGTGTATAATATGATGGCAAAGGCTAAAATGACCCATCCTGTATCACTTCCAATGATTCCGGCAATTTCAAAGGCAGCACAGTCTGCATGGGAAATTCTGAGGACTTCTACGGCCACTTCTAGAAAATTGGAGAGTTTATATAGTGTGCAAGAGGACGATAACACTTACCTGATAAGGCACCCGGATCCGAACTCCTTAGTGGTGGAATGTGCATCCTCGAAGGGCGGTCAGCGGCATACTACCCCCGCAGATAAGGAAGGCAGAAAACTTGATGTCTTGGGGCGGAGGGTATATTCCACTTCAAGCTTAGCAGTCAAAATTGCAAATTATGCGGCTTGTATGACGCGCTATGCCCACCATCTATGGGACACTTTTTTCCAGGACTCGTCCTCGATGTTCCCTACTGACTTACAGAAGGCGCTGGCGCAGACCTATGAGAAGTCAACTGTGGTCACCAGGCAGTTGCTGAGTACGTACAAACATCTGGCAGAGACGGAGTCGCGGGCTATGGCCACGGCTATAACTTTAAGGTGCCATGCTTGGCTTAGAACGACTAACTTGCAGCCTGAGATGAAGGACAAGATTGAACATTTACCCTTTAGCAATAGCAATAGCACTTACATTTATATACCGCTCTATAGCCGGAGCTCTCTAAGCGGTTTACAATGATTTAGCATATTGCCCCCAACATTCTGGGTACTCATTTTACCGACCTCAGAAGGATGGAAGGCTGAGTCAACCTTGAGCCCCTGGTCAGGATTGAACTTGTAACCTTCTGGTTACAGGGCAGCAGTTTTACCACTGCGCCACCAGGGGCTCATCGTCCTCGATGTCCTCCTCGATGTCCTCCCTCGTCCTCCCTTTGATGGGAAAGGGCTATTTGCAGAGTCAACGGATGACCCGATGGAATCGTGGAAGAAGATGAAGTTCACAGCTAAAACGTTCATGGCATCAACATCTTCAACTAGTCAGCAGTCACGTAGTCGATCCTATGGGAGACAGCAGTCTAGGTATCTGGTTAGACAGGACAGGAGAGACTACAAGAGACAGAACAGACCCTTTCAGAAGAACAGGCCCTATTACCAGAAGTCCAAGGGCCAGAGGACTGCTAAGGACCAATCAAAACAGTCTCTTTGAAGTGCAAGTCCATCCACCGCAGACGCACTTAGCGGCACCAAGATCAGTACCCGAGGCTCCCAACACCAGTCTCGTGTTAGCCAATGTATCCATCAAATTGGCACGCCATGCCAACGTGTGGCACAACATAACATCAGATCAGTGGGTACTGAATATTATAAACTATGGCTACGTGATAGAGTTCAAAGCTTTGCCATCCTTTCAGGGTGTGAGGTTCACCAAGTCAACTCAGGTGCTTCAGGAGAAAGTGAAGGTGTTGCTGGAGAAACAGGCTATAGTGCAGGTGCCGTGGATGGACAGACTGAGGGGTTTTTACTCCAAGTACTTTCAAATTCCCAAAAAGGATGGTGGAGTAAGAACGATAATGGATTTAAGAGAGCTGAACTGTTATGTGGAAACAAGGAAGTTCAGGATGATCACTTTGCAGGGGATTCTCCACCTCTTAATGGAAGAGGAATGGGCGATCACCCTGGATCTGAAAGACGCCTATTTTCATGTGGGGATCCACGACAGACACCACAAGTACCTTCGCTTCACAGTGGGCGATATAGCGTACCAGTACACGGCTTTGCCATTCGGGCTCTCAACTGCCCCGCGTGTATTTACAAAAGTGATGGCGGCTGTTGTGGCATTCTTAAGAACAAGGGGTGTGGTAATATACCCGTATTTAGAAGACTGGCTGGTGGTGAGCAGAGACAGAGAAGGGTTACTTTCGCAGCTGCTTCACACGTTGGGAATCAATGTGAATTGGAAGAAGTCCAAATTGGACCCGCAAAGGCAAGTGGACTTCATAGGCTCAGTACTAAATTTTGCAGACAAAAAAGCTTATCTGCCAGAGTCGAGATACCTGCAGATCAGGGACCTGATACTTCTGTTCGAAAAATCACCGCGTCAGCCTGCGGAGACCATTCAGAGACTCCTCGGACTAATGGCGTCCTGCAATTCTACTGTAAATTTCACCCGTCTGAACATGCGTGTCCTTCAGTTGTGGTACCTGCGCAATTTCCACCCAAATGTGGACAACCAGAAAAAGTTGTTGCTCATCCCGGACTATGCATTGGAATCACTGCGATGGTGGGTCCAGCGCAACAATCTTCTGTCAGGAGTGATGTTCCTGCCCAGGACTCCGTCCTATTGGGTGACAACGGATGCCTCCCTGTGGGGTTGGGGGGCCCATTGTGGAAGTTGTCAGGTCCAGGGCCAGTGGCCTCCAGAACAGAGACTGAAACACATAAATTATCTGGAACTTCTGGCGGTGTTTTTGGCACTGAGGGCTTTCAGTCCCCAGTTGCAAGGGGAGATTGTGCAGGTGAACCTCGACAATACAACCGCCATAGCGTACCTGAACAAACAAGGGGGGACGCTGTCCCGGTCCCTGTGTCGTCTCAGCCAGCGCCTCTGGGCATGGTGTATTGCGCACTCCATATTCCCCATGGCATTGCATATCAAAGAGGAGGACAATGTCCAGGCAGACAGGCTGAGCAGATATTTTCAGCTGAACCAGCAACACGAGTGGGAGCTGAACGAGTGCTACCTTCAACCGGTGTTCAAGAAGTGGGGCAAACCAGAAATAATTTGTTTGCCACTGCTGTGAGCAAAAGGTGTCGGAGCTATTGCTCTCGTGCAGGGCTTGGCAAGGACTCACTGGGAGATGCATTCCAGCATCTCTGGACGGGAGGTCCATATTATCTCTTCCCCCCTCAACCGCTGATCTCCAGAGTGTTGTCACAGATGCTCCGAGATGGGACACGGGGGATTCTGGTGGCGCCATGGTGGCCCAGACAGCCATGGTCTGCGCTCCTCCTGAAACTATCTCGAGGCCAGTACCATAAGTTTCCAGATTACCCAGACTTGTTGAGCCGGGAATGGGGGATGGTATTACACCCTCAACTGCACACGCTGAGGCTGACGGCGTGGCGCATAGGTTGATGAAACGAATCCTGCTTAATAGTAGGAAGCTTTCGACCAGGCGCAATTACACAAGTAAATGGCTTAGATTCCGTATCTATGCCAGGAGGAAGGGCATCTTCCCTAGGAGTGCGACAATTAAGCAGATACTGCTGTATATGACGACCTTGAAGATGACGGGGTTGGCTAACTCGTCTCTCCGTGTGCATCTGGCAGCTATATCGGCAGAACATAGAGGTTGGGATGGAACTACTGTGTTCTCGCATCCCGATAGTAAGAAATTCCTTAAGGGAGTGAATAACCTATACCCACCAGTTAGGCGTCCAGTACAGCAATGGGATTTGACGTTAGTTCTAAATGCATTAACTGAAGCGCCGTTTGAGCCCCTCGGGGCTGCAGCGTTGAGAATACTGACATTGAAGACAGTGTTCTTGGTGGCTGTGACGTCAGCACGAAGGGTGAGCGAGTTGGCTGCGATGCGGGCTGACCGTCCCTACACCCAGTTTTATCCACAGAAGGTAGTGCTTCGCCTGGATCCTAGGTTCAGGCCCAAAACAGTCACAGATTTTCATATAAATGAGGATATTGTGCTGCCAGCATTCTTCCAGGGCCCGCAAACGCAATTGGAAGTAAGGATGCATGCTCTAGATGTACGAAGGGCTCTATTACACTATATGAGGGCTACTGGATCCATGCGGAAAACTAACAAATTGTTTGTGCTTTATCATGGGAAAGCAAGAGGCTCGTCGGTGACGCAGCAGCGGCTTTCTCAATGGATTGTACAAGCTATAAGGCTGGCGTAAAGTGCTCAAGGGGTGACACCACCGAGTTCAATTAAAGCCCACTCAACAAGAGCTTATGCTGCGTCGGCCGCAAATATGGCTGGAGTACCGATGCCAGAGATCCGTAGGGTGGCCACGTGGTCGTCAGGACATCCATTTGTGACGCATTATGTTCTGGACATTCGACAGTCGAGAGATGCTGAGTTTGGCCGGAGTGTCTTAAAGAGAGTACTGCCTTGATATCCCACCTCCATGGGCGGGGAGCTGGCTAATTACCCATTCTTTATGAATGCAACGGATCACTATCCAGATAAACAGGTTGCTCACCTGTAACAGATGATCTGGAGGTGATCCGTTGTATTCATAATACCCACCCAGCCTCCCCACGTCATCAAGACAATAGGATTGTGGAACTGGAAAGGATCGTCAGTGTGAACAACGATAACTGGCGGTCTACAGAAACTGAGGAAGACACGCCCCAACTGCCTAGTTTAATATGAGCACGATCACGTGCAGGGCAGTTGGAGGCGTCGCGAGCAGCTAGTCAATCGATCCGCGAGGTCCCGCGAGGTCTGCGCAGGCGCAGAACCCATTCTTTATGAATGCAATGGATCACTATCCGGATCACTATCCAGATCCACAGATAGGACAAATTTACACATAATGTGAAACATGAAGTTGACAAACCCACACTTTCAATTTCAAACCATGAATCATGTTCGGCAGCCTCCGATTGCAGGCCAGAGTGGCCCCTGCTCTTGGCTGCAGAGGCCGTATCCCGACAATCTCCATAGCCAGACTGTAGGCAAAGCATCAGCACATCAGCAGAGCGGCTGCAATTGGCCACTCTGCTGATGTGATGAATGGGACTTGCCGAGCACCATCGTGCCTTTTCAGAACAATCCACCCACCCTCAGCATGGAAAGGGTATTTAAATGCCATGCCAGCATTGCTTCTGATAGCTATTTCACCTCCCGCCTCCTAAGAGTCCTGCAACAAAACTGTCTCACACAAGCATGATTGGGGGGGGGGTGTCATGGGGGCACTATTTCCCTATTACTTAGGGAAAGAAAGGGAAGGGAACATGATGACTTCCTAGGAGGGGATATGTATATGAGGGAGGGCAAAGGATCCTGGGGGGGGTCTGCCCTGCTATGACCTAGGATGTTCTTTCAAAGGCCAGCAAAGCAGTTCATGCAGACCAAACAACACTTCTGCTCTATTGACAGCTTGCTGCCTGCGGACTAGCACTCTCATGAGAGGGCCAGTGGACTGGGGAAGACCACTGGGACAAGCACCCTAGGTCTTCTGTCAGACGGCAGGCTCATGAGTTGAGCAAACCCAGCAAAGGGGGCCCTACGCTCTCTGGTAAAAGATAGAACTTTTGCACTGCAATTCCCCTTCTCCCCTGGAAAGCCTTGCATGGACCCAAAGGAGATTGTGACACTCCATGTGTCAGAGCCTAGCCATGTGTGCAGACAGGGAGAATAACTGGTGCAGGCACAAATCTTTACTCCCTTTCAAAATTCCTGGGTGCAGGCTGTCATTGCGCCATATGCAGATCTGCCACCATGGGAAATTGCGGGAGAGGGGAGCCCTGATTTCCAGTGTCTCTTGTGAGAGAGCTGTACATGGGATATGGAGTTGTTTAGTCATCACACATTGTTAGAGATTCTGCACGATACCCTGGTCCCCACAGATGGTTCTTCTCAATTTGTGAGGGGTTGTCTTCATGGCCTTACACTCTCATGAGTGAGTGGTCCACTCGGGATCAGCATCCATCATTACCACACATGTCGAATCACTACTAAAGCACTGCTGATTCTGCTGCCAGCCCTTCTCATGAGTAAGGCTAGCGAGCACCAGCGTTCCCAAAGGGGAAGGGGCTGGGGCCCCTTCCCCAACTTTGTGTGTGTGGGGTGGGGAGGGGGGGAATAGAAATTGGCTGTCCAAGAATCCAAGGTTGGAGCTTCCTTTTAAACCCAACCCCAGGAACACCTCCCCCCTCACCCAGCAAATGTTCCTATCCCAGGACTGTAATAGGGTGCCCTGCTTGTGTTGCCACCTGGAGTGTTTGTGCTTGTGAACATACATCATTGTTGCTTTACTCTTGTGGAGCAAAGCACTTACTTCCCATCCTGTCATCCCATCCATCCCCTTTCCCTTCTGCTTGCCAGGAGAGGGAGAGCAAGGGACAGATTCGGGAGAGGGAATGCCCCTGTATGACTTTGCCACTTGACAGGCTTACAAGCTTGGGATGTGATGTGGCAGGATCCCTGTTGCTGGGAAACTGCATTGCTGCATTGGAGACAGGAGGGGCAGGCCTGGTGCTGAGAGAGGTAGCCAATGAGAAGCACCACAGGCATGGAGTGGGCAGGATCCTGGGCAGGTCTATGCTGCCATCTCTATGATTGCAGTTTCAAAAAAACACTTGGAACCACAGTTATGGCAACATCCGCGTTTGGAAATAACACTTCAGTGGCCAAACCTCAAGTATTGGCCAAGAACCTTACTACAAACTGAAGATTCAAACTGGAGATGGGCGAGGCAAACCACAGGCTGATTTGGGCTTGAAACCGCTTTTGCACAAATCTGGACATAATGGAGTTCCAACCTCTGCCTTGTTTAATTCTGGTTTCGTGTTATGTCCGAATTCAGCCATACTTTCCTTCTGGCTTAGTTTAATGCACCAATCCTTGCCTATGTTGGAAGTCTTGTTTTCAACCAGGCCCTTCATTCATAGAGATTATTAGACCTGGAAGTTCTTCAGTTACTGTTGCTTTTTCTCTGGTGACATGCTCAGGCAATATACAGAAGCTGCTAAGCTCTCTTTGGAAGCATCTACTAAAGCTGTCACAAAGAATCCTCTCCCAGCTTTTCTTCCTTTTCCCCTTATTTCAATTTCAGCTCTCCCTTTTTCTCACTTTCCTTTCACCTAATCTCTTAATTGCTCTACTTTAGTTACTTCTAACCTTTTCATTAGCCAGCTTCCAACTTCCAACTCTTCTTAGGCAAAGCCTCTTTCCTTAGACCAAGAGCAACCATGTCTACAACCACACCCCTTAGCAACCACAAGCATTCTTCCCTTCTGCAACCATCATAAGACTGCAGCAAACAAACAGAACAACAAATTATATGTCCAGTTCTACACAGGAAGCTAACAAAGAATTACTCCAAAAGCCCAAATGACAATCATCACTCACTCTCAGTTCCCTAGCTCTGAGAGATGGGGAACACCATGAAAATGAGTAGTACTGACTATCTAGACTACAATGAATACTCATATGGATTACAGAGCTATGACTAGTACTTACTATCTTGCCAATGGTCACTGAAAGCCACATGTGCCTTAAATTTGCCTACTACTTTTCTGAACACAATTTCTCTTCTGGTTTGCTTTTTCACAAACCCACTGCCCCACATACTGTCTCTGAGAATGACATCCAATGACAAATTATGCATTGTGTGAAAAAGTACCTGCTTGTTTCTGATTTAATCATGGTTTTCAGAAACCATACATTGCAAGTCCCTATTCAGAACCATGAAAACAAAATGCTACATAATAGTAATTGTTCACATGCACGCATTACATACACATACTTGGGCTTCATACCTTGTAATCCAAGCCATCTGAACAATTGAACACAACACATTGGATGGCAAGTGCTTTTGCGAGGTCTTTGGTAGTCTCTGTTTTGCCAGTACCAGCAGGTCCAGCTGGGGCTCCACCTAGGTCAAGTTGCAATGCTCCCATAAGGCAGAGGTAGCAACGATCCTGATGAGAGTCAAGGTGCAGATAAGAATCTATGCATGGGTACTGAATACCAGTAAGGAAGATGCTAACATTTTAATAGTACAATTGTGCTGTAGTGTGATCTTATAGAATTATGCTGGCTTGCATCCACCAAGAAAGTGAAGAAATACTACATATAATCTCAAACTGAAGGCATCCAGATATCAGCAGCAAAAAAATACAACAATATAGACTGTTACATACTCCCAATGGCAAAAAAACACTCCCAAAAGAACAATAGTACAAACACTGGTAATATTAACAAACTGATATGAAGCTGCTGGTTCCAGTTTGCTGAAAGTCCATCCTCCAACATGAAGAGGTAATCCCCTCTGCGCAGACCTTGGAAAATCTGGAAACTTTGCACTGGAATCTTGAAGCTTGAATGAAGACTTGAAACTTAAAAAACTTGACAGACTCCCTATGATAGTCTGTTTCACATACATCTTCATCAGAAGTTCCTAATGTCTTATTTGAGGAAAAGCCTATATTATATATTACTAGTGTTTTCAGGCCTGTTGAAATAACGGGCGCTAGCAACTCCCCCCCCCGACTTGCCTCCGCGTCCGGCCCCGCAACCACCAACTGTCGCCGCCGCTGGCAGCCTCCATGCCGCAGCCGGTCTCCCCGGCCGGGCAAGGGCCCCACGTTCCCCCCCCGCCTGGTTCCGGCGCCGCCGCCAGGCCTCGGCAGTGGCTCCGCCGCCACCTTGGCCTGCTTCCCCCGCCGCCTCTTTCCCCCACCCGGCTTCGGCGGTGCGGCCAGGCCTCAGCCATGGCTCCGCCACCGCCTCGGCCGCGCCGCATCCTCTGGCCGAGGTGGTGGCTTTGCCGCCGCCTCGGCCAGTTTCCCCCGCCGCCGCTTACCCGGCTTCTTCGGGGCGGCCGCTTCTGGCCACCCAACATGGCCACCGGGTGCTGGCGGTTGTGTCTCCCTCAGTCAGTTCTGGGCATGCGCTCCGCGCATGCCCAGAACAGCCGAGGGAGGCACGGACACACGCCTTGGTGTCCACGGATGGACACCAAGGCTTTTATTAGAGAGGATATTATAATCCTATATTATTAGGATTATAGCATGTTTCTGCAGGCACTTTCGTGCTGACACCCTCTCCCGCCCTTAAAGTACTACCCCTGCTGGTGCCGAAGACTCTTTGTGCACATCCTTACTTCCATGGTCTCTGGAGAATTGTAAAATGGCATCTTCTAAATACTCTGCCACAGGGCATGTGGGATCACTTGATCCTGTTTCAGTCAAAATGGCCACAGCTTCATTATCACACCTGTGCCATTGGGCCTTTCTGGGCTCTGAAACCTGTTTCTATTGGGCCAGGATGGCAGAGAGTGTTTATAGAGCCCACCTTCAGGGCATACCCAGGCACAGTCTGAGGTGGTGGTGGGTTGGGGGACAGAACTTCCAGAGTGAGGCTACAGCCCTGGTTTCTGACCATTTCCAGTGACATAGGCCTGATTCTGACAGCTCCCAGTGACGTCAGCAAGCACTTGTTTCCAGTGACGTCACCCTAGAAGCCATGCGGGTGTGTTTGTAAACCAAAGCACATGGGTTTTGACAGCTAGAATGTCTTTTATACTACTACTTACCTCATTTAATTCCAATAGGATCCAATTAACCTTGATTAAGCATTTATTAGTTCTAATACTCAGATATCCAGTCCTGGCTCTAATCAGCCAAGAACAAGGATCAAGTAAGTCTGTAGTTGACCACGTAACCGCATATGCTCAGGCTGAACAAACTGAAAGGTTTTCATCAATGTCTGACAAGAAGGAACCATAGCAGCCCCTAGAACAACCACCAAAAATATGGATTCTGTGTGCTTATGAAGACTTCATCTTCAAAGCATGTTGCAAACTGGTCATGAAAGCTTCTAAGGACTTTTTCTCTCCCTTTGAAGATCCAGTTGAAAGAAGTCTTTCACCATTCACACCAGCTCTGCTGGATGTCACTGAGCAGATGTGGTGGTGGTGGTGAAGTAAGATTTATTTACTGCCATTACACCACAGAATAGGCCTTAAAATGGAATGTCCTGTGTTCAGTCATGTTTGTCATGAGATACCCTCCACCAACACTGTCATTCCTCCAGTTTCATCACTCCAAATTCCATGGAGAACAGCATTCACATTATTCAGATATAAATTGGAGAAATTGATATACATATTTGCAGAGAGCTGAAGATGGCATGAAAGAGCTATTGTTGCATGTGATTTTTCATTTATTTCTTTTGTTCCACTATAATCTCTAGTCAAACAGATTTTCTAGTGCTTTAAAAACCTGCAAAAGAAGCCTGAACATAAACAATAGTAAAGCAATGGAAATGAGTGTGCATACCATGAGCAATGATAGCTCTATTGTACCACCTTCAGGTCTCCAGTCCCTCCAGAGCAAACTCAAAGTGCAGGAATTATTCCTACACTACTTTCCTTGCCCATGAGTGCATAGGATAATGTAACATGCTTCTTAAAAAGCAAAACTGTGTCAAGATGATGAACTCTGTTTATCACTTTCTATAGAAAGCTTAAGCTCTCATACATGCATGAAAATGAAAGCGAAGTCTTACCGTGAGTGGGGTTATCACTAATCTTGGACATGCACCCAAGTACTCATAACCATAAGTATACTGGGATAAAGCCATTTTAGCCACACAGTTATCCAAATCAAGGTCCCAATAGTAACGCAGTTGTCTTTGCCAGTCAAAATTGTCAATAGTATCAACCTTTACAAACAATAGGGAATGTTTATTAGATGTTTATTTTAAGCAGTTTTTAAAATTGTAAATGTTTCAAATACTGAAACAAATTTAAATGTACCTCTTGTTCTACAAGTTCAGTAACAATGTCTCTTGCATGCACATCAATGGTTATGAGTGCTGTTATGATATTTCTGTGCAGTTTAGGAAGAATCCCACGGACTAGTGAAGCCAATGCATTTAATCTCTATAAAATGAGAATAAAACAAAATGTTAACAATTTCGCTACTTTTCTCAGCGGAGTACTGTTTTGAAATGAAAAGGATCATATCCGCCACTAATAAGCCTGTGTGTGTGTGTGTGAATATTTTAAATCAGCTTTGTAAGTGATGTGCCCTTTTTGAGGGATTGTTTTAAAAAGAAATGAAATCGGTCACCTACTGAAAAAGTATGGCTCTCACTGTGAACAGGTTCTGTTTGCTCTCAGTAATATAAGGGCACAGCCAAATCTGACTAACTATGTATTGTCATGATGACATCACACTCACTATTATTTATTATTATTATTATTATTATTATTATTATTATTATTATTATTATTATTATTATTATTTTATTTATTTATTTATTTATTTATTTATTTATTTATTTATTTACACAGTCAGGTAAATTTTTACACAGTCAGGTAAAATTAACAGGTGTTATTGACTGGTTTGTTTTTTCCAAATATCGAGTGCTTCCCAAGGACCTGGGATGGCTGAATTTTATTGTCAGTGTTGTTGCTGTTATTATTATAGATATCGTCGCAGAATATAGGCTGCTCCCAGTAAAGTTGCTTTTTGTTGTTGTTGTTATTATATATTTTATCCTAGAAACCCTGGGTATGCACAAAATCTAAAAAATTGCAATATTAAAATATAATAAAAACAATGCATAAATTAAAAACTAAAACAGAACAGAAGCCAGTAAAACCAATATAAAATGCCAGTTGGTGATCATAGCATTTTCTAATGACTTAAAGTGTGGATTAATAGGGCAATCTTAAAACATCTGTGAAAAGCCAGAAGAGAGATGTACAGGTCTCTTCTGGGAGCAATCATAGAGCAGGCCTTGTCCCATGTGCATGGCAGAAGTGCCTCTGCAGGCAGAGCAGAGCTCTCCTGGAAGATCTTGTTGGACAGGCAGGTTCAACTGGCAGATTGTCCTTATTAACAACTTTATTTATAAAGCTGCTCCATAACAAATATTTTCTGAGCAGCTCACAAAACCAAACCAAAAAGGCATCTCTGGCTCAAACAGTTTAGAAATTTAAAAGGTAATAACCATCACCTTGCACTGCATCCAGAAACAGATCAGTGGCCAGCACAACTCCCTAAAGATTGGTGTGACATGGGCATTGCAAATGGCCCCTTCTAATAATTTAGCTACCACATTCTGCACCATATGAAGTTCCTGTGTATGTTTTACAGGCAGCCCAACACAGGCACACTGTAATAATCCAAGCACGACTGACAAAGGTAACAGTGAACAGACCTACTATTTCAGGAATAGTTGCAGCTGGTACACTAACCAAATTTGTGCAAAGGCACTCCTGGCCACAGCAATCACCTAGCAATCCAGGAGCAATGCTGGATCCAGGAGTACCCCCAAGCTGTACAGCTACTCCTTCAAAGGAAGAGCAATCTTATCTAGAACAGATTGGACTCCCTCCCCTTGACCAGCTCTCCTACTGACCACTAGTATAGGTGGCCCGCGTTATCTTCAGGGGTTCCATTCTCATCTAGAACAAAAACGAAACCGTGAATAAGACCTTGAGTGAATAGGAATTGGGGGGTTAGGTTCCTGGAGGTCAAAAAAAAGGTAACACCCCCCAAAAAAAACCTCTTTAAAAGGCAAAAATAAGAGCAATAAAGCAATGCACCATGTTCTCCATGTCTCCAGCTGTCCAGCAATGCTGCCCCCCCCAATTCTGCCACTTTCCCATGAAAAATCACAGGATATTTTTAAGAGCCCCCCCCCCCCCGAATGACTCTGTTAAGCAAATTTGTAGCTAGAACTGTGAATAGGTGAATTTCAACTATTTTTAGATCAGCGGATAATGAGGCTGGGTGTGCCTATGGCCTGAACACGGATACGTGAAACCGTGGGTGCCAGGACCACAGATAACGAGGGCCACCTGTACCTCCATCTTGTATGAATTAAGTCTGTGTGATCTGCAACTGGCTGCAAGCACTCTAGGAAGTGCTCATATTTACTATGTGATACACAAAAGACCAGGAGTATTTTTTGGAAAAAGAGGACTATAACTCTTATAGTGAAAAGGCTTCCTCCAGAACAAAAACGCTTTCAAAAACGCTGGCAAGCATGGCATAGAAGATCTATATCATTTTCTTAAACCCCCAAAAGGTCTGAACACTTACATCAAAGTTTTCATTTTCAAATTCTGCCAAAGCTTCTAAATGATCATGATCGTCTCCTTCCAAGCACTGAGTCAGATCACGACACCACATGAGCTGAGAAACAGTCAATATAACCTGTGCAAAGAAAACAAAGCAAAGCAAACAAAGACATTTTGCATACAATAATGAAAGCAAATGGCAACTAATTTGTTTCTCTCAGTACACAGACACTGGAAAATGCTTCTGTACAGACACACTGAAATGAATGTGAACCACATTGAACTTTCAGGCAGCTCCTATTCATTTCAATGGGACTTTCCAATGTATTTTGGGCTTAATCTGTGCCATCTATGACAAATGTTTACTAGCTTTGGCTTAGTATAAGCAGCTACCTCTAGCAGGGATGGAGCTACCAGTGTTCAAAGGTGCCCCTTGAACACAGTCCCCTCTGCCCTTGGGGCCCCTCTCCCCCTGCCTCTCCCCTTCGGCCTCCCTCCACCTCTACCCACTTGCTTGCCGCTGTCTCTCGTCTTTCTGTCAGCTTCCTCTCCTCCTTGTCCTCTACCCATGAGCATGCTGTTTGCAAGTGCTTCCTGGGGGTGGTGGTGAACACAGGCCTCCCGTGAGCTAGCTATGCCAGTGGCCTCTCGCACCCAGAAAATATAAGTAGAAGGGAACTGTTTGGAAAATTCCATTCTTGCAAATGTGGATGTATTGAACTTTAAGCACATGATCAGCCTTGAGGACACAGCAGTATTTATAGCACTTTCAAGATAAAGCAACCAAGTTATTGTAAGCTCAGAGTGATTTAAAAAAAGGGTGGTTACCTGAGATGGATGTCCAGCAACAACCCAGTCCACTCTCTCTTTAGTCTGATAGTCAGCAATGGCCGCTTTACTCAGCCGTCTAAGGGAAGTGAACATTGCTTCTTCAACTTTACCAAGCCAGTCTTCAACATTTCCTCTGGCCTTAAGTCCTTTTCCTAAGTTGACCTAAAAGAACAATTCTTTTACATGTATTATGAAGGTAATATTTATGCTACGTTTCATAGCTTAAAAGTGCTTGTTTCCATTAAAATTATTAATAATACAATTAAAGCTATCAGTCTGACTTCACTCTGGCTTAAAATTCCTTTCTATATGTTGTTTACATAAAGTAGAGGTGTTTTCAATCTTTTCATTTCAAATTTCACTTTACGTCTATTTTCTTTTTAATCTCTTTATTTACATTGACCACTTTGGGGGACTAGGAGAGGAAAAGCAGGATACAAATTGGATAATTACATAAAAGCTGAAACTAAGATTATTATGAAAAGACTGGCAAAGCAACTATCTGCCTATATATCTAACAGTTCCCAACATCCTGTCCCATTCTCTCAACATTTTGTCACACTCGGCTGTCAGCAAGGAACAGAATCCAGGATGGAGTTATGCAGACAAAAAGGTGAGACAGTGCAGAAAGTAGCAAGCTCTGTTTTCAAAAGCTGAGGTCACTAAAGTCAGAGTACAGTTTACTTACTTTCTCCAATGCAAGTGAATGGTTGTCCTTTTCTCTGATGGAAAAACTGAATTGGTCTACTCTAGGACAATATCACAATCCTCCACACAAGTTGTACCAGTTGCTAATTTGTTTTCAAGTGATTGTCAGTGATTACCTTTAAAGCCCTGAACAGTTTGGGGCCAAGGTATATGAAGAACCACCTTCTTCTTGCATGAGGCTGCCCAAGCTATAAGGTCTAATGGTGTTGCCTTCTGTGTGTGCTGCCATTATCTGAGGTATGTTTGGTGGCCATGTGGAATAGGGCCTTCCCTGCAAGAGCCCCTCTATAGAATTCCCTTCCCCCCTTCCTCTCACCTTTTTGGTGGCTTTTAAAGACTCATTTGTTCAGATAGGCATTTCCTACCAGCAGCTGATTGAAAGTGGTTTTATCTCTACAATTTTTCTACAATTTTATGGGTTTTGGCAGTTTTCTTATATTAGTGTTTTTGTTGTGTTTCTGTTTTTAATGAGTATGCTGCCTTGAATTTTTTGTGTGAAAGGTGGGGTAGAAACTCTTAAAATAAATAAATGTTGCAGTGACAGAAACAGTTGCCTTTAACCCCTGACCCTAACGCCAGCAACAGAAATGCCACAAGCATGTGCACCGTATCCATGCTCAGAAATGCAACATACCATCCCACCCCGCACTGGATCCTGGCAAAACATAATTCTCCCTTTACATGCCATTCATCCATCAAGCCTCCATCCATCATGATAGGCATTTTGCTAATATTAAAGAATTGCTTACCCTTTCCCCTTCAGGTGACAGCATTGCTAAAATATCATTGGTGAGAACTTTTTCTTCTCCCTCAGCTGGAGCCATATAGGCAAATTCTAGTTTAGAGATTGAATCAAAGCACTTCCTTAAGTGAGGCTGAACAGCCTGAGGATTGCGAGTCTGAGCCAGAATCTCCAAGAGCTCATCATTTGATAAAAAGTAAAATCTGTTTGTAAATAGTATTGAAAGTATTAAAATGCAACTTTAAAAAAATATTTCCATACACCTACTTTCAAACTAAAATTTACATGGAACTTGAAGGATAATTTTAGGGAGGAGCCCTAATTTACTTTAAGATAAATAAGTTTCTATTATTTCAGTGAAACATATAATATGTTCCACTGAACATATATTACTATATATGGAACTAAACGTAAAACTGATGGGTAAACAAGCAATTAAAATTGTATATTATTTCCAGACAGAATAGCTTTCAATCAAAAATTAAAAGTCAAAGTTAAGCACTAATTAATAAGGTTCACACTAACTCATTAATTTCAATGGAAGAGAATTAACTTTCCCACAGAAATCAATGAGACTCAAGTGATTAACTCTGGCTGGATCATGCCCTTAGATTATCTTGAATAAAGATACAGGCATGGATCTTATAAACAATGTTTTGGTTGAAAAACAGGCCTTTCCCACACCCTTCTTCCTGCTGCAAACCACCACATCCGTCTAAAAAGCCAATTGCAATGGTTGTGCGCGTGGAGGGGGCTAGGAATAATTAATTAATAATAATAAGATAAAGAGGGCTGTGGATGGAGGAGAAAGTTGGTAGAAATTATTGACCACACCCCTTGCAAAAGCAAAAGTGCCTTTCTACTTGTACTAGACTCTATTGGATCCAAGTAAAAATATAGATGGTTTAATGATATTGTTACTGATGCATAACTAACCTGGGGAAGATCACTCTCTTAGACTCCAAATAGGCTTCTAGGCATTTTTGAATTTGATCAAGAAGTGCATTATTATTCTGGAAGGTCTCCAAAAGGCCTGTGTTAAATAAAAATGATTGAAAAACCTTCATAGTAAAAACAGAAAGGGGTGTGTGTGCTAGGTTTTTTAAAAAGGTGGAAAGATCATAGCTTATAATGCAATGCAAAGCTTCATCTGTTATGCACTATATTTGAAATTATCTATCTATCTATCTATCTATTACATTTATAAACTGCCCCATCCAGAGGCTCTGGGCAGTGTACAACAACTTTTTTAAAAGACATAAAACCCACAATTCAAACACAATGCTAAAAACAATATAAAAACAATTAAAAATGAATAAAACTATTTAAAACCAATTAAAATACTTTTAAAAACAACAACACTTTACAAGCCTTGAGGCCAAATAAATAGGTTTTTAGGGCTCTCTTAAAGGCCGACAGTGAGCCTAAACTGCGGATATCTGCCGGGAGTGCATTCCATAGACCAGGAGCAGCTACAGAAAAGGCCCGGTTCCGAGTCGCCACCAGACGTACCAGTGGTAACTGGAGACGGACCGCTCCAGATGACCTCAACGAGCGATGGGGATCATACCAAAGAAGGCGCTCTCTAAGGTAACCCGGATCCAAGCCATTCAGAGCTTTAAAGGTAATATCCAGCACTTTGTATTTTGCCTGCAAACATATCGGCAGCCAGTGCAGCTGTTTAAGACAGGCATAATATGGTCTCTCCAGGTTTCCCCAGAGACCAATCTGGCTGCCGCATTTTGAACTAACTGAAGTTTCCAAACTACGTACAAAGGCAGCCCCACATAGAGGGCATTGCAGTAGTCGAGCCTGGAGGTTACCAGCTGATGCACCACTGTTTTGAGACCGTTCTCTTCAAGGCATGGACACAGCTGTCGAATCAGCCGAAGCTGATAGAAAGCGCTCCTGGCCATAGCCTCCACCTGAGATACCATGGTGAGGCCTGGATCCAAGAGCACTCCCAAGCTGCGTACCTGTTCCTTCTGGGGGGGTGTAACCCCATCCAGCACAGGAAAATCTAATCCATCCCTTAAATTCTGATCCCCCACAATGAGCACCTCCGTCTTGCTTGGATTCAGCTTCAATTTGTTATCCCTCATCCAGCCCATTACTGCCTGTAGGCAGGAATTTAGGGAGTGACTGCCATTTCCTGATGATGAAGATGATGATGATAAGGAGAAATAGATTTTGAACATAATACATATACAGTTTTCTACCCTGCTTCATCAAGTTGATTTGGACAAGAACAGCAGTTTCTAACTGCTTTTTAAAAATTTGTTTTTAAATTGTTTGATTGTTTAATTGTAGTTTTATGATGTTTTTAATTGTTAATTATTGTTATGTTTTATAATTTTTATTTTAATTATTAACTGATTTTAAGGTGTTTTAATGTAAACCGCCCTGAGCCTTTTGGAAGGGCGGTATAAAAGTTTTAATAATAATAATAATAATAATAATAATAATAATAATAATAATAACAACTCAGTAATATATAAACATGTATAATGTGGCCAGTATTGCAGTCCATATATGGTTCTAACCTACAGTATAATATATATGTATGTGTGCTTGTGAATGTGTTTATGTGTGCATGCAGGTGTGTGCACACGCACGCACACATGAGTGTGTGTGTCCCAGTAATAAGTATGGATGCATGGATGCCTTAGTTTGGAATTTCCCTGCTTTTTAGAGCATGAGTGAAAAAGTAGAACCATCTTAACTCTCATCTTAAACTGGAGATTTTTGGATGACTGAATTTGCAGGCTTTTTGAAAAGAAAAATCTCACTGGGCACTATGGAAAAGAGAAGTATAGGAGGGCACATACCCATGCTGGCTAAGTGGAGTCTCCACATTCCATAGCAGTATATCTCTGATCTAGAACCTTGATGTTCAAATGCAGAATTCTGGCTGCTAACAGGAGGCAGCATATCTCTTGTGTAGAACTTGCCCCCTGCTAACTTGACAAAGAGGCACCTTTTAAACGTGGTGATTCTCTTTATTTAGCAGGGGGAGAGTAAAAACAGGTTGCATACCTGTAACTTATGATCTGGAAGAGATCCGTTGTATTCATAACTATGGGTTCTGCGCCTGCGCAGTGACCTCGCAGACCGACTAGCTAGCTCCTCGCTCCGCCCCCAACTGCCATGCACAAGGCCGTGCTTCCCTTATTCCCGGCAGTTGGGGCGTGTCTCTTTCAGTTTCTGGTGGACCGTCAGTTGTGTCTTTGACGATCCTGCTTGATCCTGTCCTGCCCACACATCGCGGGGAGGCCTGGGCGGGTCTTATGAATACAACGGATCTCTTCCAGATCATAAGTTACAGGTATGCAACCTGTTTATCTGGATAGTGATCCATTGCATTCATAACTATGGGTGATTAGCCAGCTGTAGCCCAGGCGGCGGGTAGCATTCATGGCAGGACCCTCTTCAGCACTCCTCGCCCGAACTCTCCTTCTTTCAATTGTCTAAGGTCCAAGGCATAGTGCCGTATGAAGGGTTGGTTTGACGTCCAGGTCGCCGTTCTACAGATGTCCTTCATCGGAACCCCAGCCAAATCTGCTGCAGAGGACGCATAGGCCCTTGTTGCATGTGCAGTAATTGACCCTGGCGGGATCTTCCCCTGAGCAGTATAAGCAAGTCTAATCGCTTGCACAATCCACTGAGCCAACCTTTGGCGTGTCACGGACTTCCCCCTAGAAGTCCCCTTATACAGGACAAATAGCTTTTTAGTGCGGCGCAAACATCTTGTGGCATCCAGGTAGTACAAGAGTGCTCTACGCACATCCAGAGTATGCAAATCCCTTTCGATACTAGACTCAGGGTTCTGGAAAAACGTGGGCAGAATTATATCTGCATTAATGTGGAAATCTGTCGTCACTTTGGGTCGAAATCTCGGATCCAAACGAAGAGCGACCTTATGCGGATAAATTTGCATGAATGGCCGGTCCATTCGTAGCGCGGCCAATTCGCTCACCCTCCGTGCTGTGGTGATCGCTATCAAGAAAGCGGTTTTAAGGGTTTGCAAACGCAACGATGCTGCAGCCAAGGGTTCAAACGGTTTTTGAGTCATTGCCTGCAGCACCAAAGTTAAATCCCACTGCTGCAGTGAGCGGCGGATTGGTGGAAACAAATTATTCAAACCCTTGAGGAACTTTTTACATTCTGGATGGGAAAATACCGTGGTCTTGTACCATCCCTTATGTTCTGACGAGATCGCTGATAAGTGAACTTTCAAAGAAGTGTTCGCTAAGCCCGCCATCTTAAGAGTTGTCATATACAGCAATATTTGAGTCACAGTCGCCCGCCTTGGGGAAAAACCATGCTCCTTAGCATATTGCTTAAAACGCCGCCACTTACTATTGTAATTGAGGCGCGTCAACCTTTTCCTATTATTCAGCAGTATTCTTTTCAATAGCCTATACACCACGCTGTTAACCGCAGGGACTCTACTTGAGGGTGTCACACTGCCCCGGCATCCTGAGTCAACAAATCTGGCACATTGGGAAACCTGTGGTAGACCCCTCTCAACATACGCAGTACCGCTGAGAACCATTGCTGTCTGGGCCACCACGGCGTTATCAAGATGCCCGTCGTGGTGTCTCTGAGCATCTGTGCAACTACCTTTGATATCAATGGCTGCGGTGGAAACAGGTAAAACAGACTCTTGGTCCACCCATACTGAAAAGCATCCCCTAGAGATTCCTTGCCTACACCCGCACGAAAGCAATACATTGGACACTTTGCGTTTACAGTTGTCACAAAGAGGTCTACATTCGGCCATCCCCATTCGTCGAAGAGGGCCTTTAGATAGATCATATTCATCTCCCATTCATGCTTTTGATCAAATAGCATCGACCTGCTGAGACCATCCGCCTGTATATTGTCCACTCCTTTGATGTGTATTGCCATCAAAACTATGCCTCGAGCTATGCACCAGTCCCAAATGTTTTGACTCAGCGTGCAGAGAGACCGAGAGACTGCACCTCCCTGCTTGTTCAGGTACACCATTGCTGTGGTATTGTCCAGATGGATCTGCACAACTATCCCCTGCAGTAGTGGCTGAAATGCCTTCAGTGCTAAAAATACAGCAAGGAGCTCTAGGTAATTTATATGTCGTCTCCCCTGTTGTTTCGACCATTGTCCTTGCATCTGATGGTGCAGACAATGCGCCCCCCAACCTTGCAGAGAGGCATCCGTTGTCACACTGCATGTGGGAGTGAGTGGCTGAAAAGGTACCCCTGACAGCAAGTTGTCGGGATTGTCCACCAATGTAAGGTCTCCAGCACCGCACCGGGAAGTGTTAGCCACTTGTGTTGACTGTCTCGGTTCGGGTGGAAGCTGCTCAGATACCATTTCTGTAGAGTGCGCATACGTAGTCGAGTATTGGGCACTGTTGTATTGCACGAGGCCATGAGCCCCAGGAGCCTTTGCACTGATACTGCCCTTTGTTCTGGTTACTTTAGAAAGAGGAGTACAAGCTCCTTTATCTGTTGGTATCTGGACTCTGGCAGGTAAGCTTTTTTCTCCTGCATGTCCAAAACTGCACCTATATACTCGACCCGCTTTTGGGGGTCTAACCGGGATTTCTTTAAGTTCACTGTGATTCCCAAGTCCTCTAAAAGATTCAGTACATATTGGACTTGCAAAAGTAACTCTTCTCTGTCGTGGCTGACCACCAACCAGTTGTCTAAATATGGGTATATCACTATCCCATTGGTTCTCAAATAAGCTACCACAGCAGCCATCACCTTGGTGAATACCCGTGGCGCTGTGGACAGGCCGAATGGTAACACCACATACTGGTATGCTGTACTTCCTATGGTGAACCGCAGGTACTGGCGATGTCCTTCGCGAATGCCGATATGAAAATAGGCGTCCTTCAGGTCCAGGGTGACGGCCCACTCCTCCTGAACCAGAAGGTGTAAGATGCTCTGCAGCGTTATCATTCTGAACTTCCTCGTGTCCACAAATAAGTTCAGCTCTCTTAAATCCATAATGGCTCTGATCCCCCCATCCTTTTTGAGGATTTGAAAATAACGGGAGTAAAACCCCCGCATCCTGTCCATCCACCTCACTGGCACAATTGCATGCTTTTCCAACAACACCTGTACTTCCTCTCTCAGCACCTGGGTTGGTCTGGTATATGTTATCCCCTGAAAGGGCGGCAAAACTTTGAACTCTATCGCGTAACCAGACCTTACGATCTTCAACACCCACTGATCTGATGTTATACGTTGCCACGCTTGAACGTGGCTGGCCAGCTTGATGGAAGCGCTGTCCTTCACAAGAGCGATATTGTGGGCCTTGGGTTCTTCTCCTTGTGGTGCTGGTGGTTTCTTTGATGTTGTTAGTTCCAGAGGTGGATGGACCGTCCCATCAAAGAGACTGCTTTTGCTGGTCCTTGCTTTGTTTATGCCCTCTCTGGCGTTGAGCGTAGGGTTTGTTACGCTGGTAAGGCTTATATTGCCTTCTGTAGTCTCTCTTCTCTTGTCTGTAGGCCATCCGGCCTTGCTGTCGACCATATGTGCGGTTTCTAGACGACTGTCCGCCAACAGCCGCCATGAAGGTTTTTGCAGTAAATTTCGACTGCTTCCAGGATTGCATTGTGGAATCGGTTGTTTCAGCAAAGAGCCCTTTGCCGTCGAAAGGCAGATATTCTACCTTCTCACGCATATCCTGTTGCAAATTTGTTGAGCGCAGCCATGCATGGCACTGGAGAGTTATGGCAGTCGTCATTGCACGTGATTCTGTCTCTGCAGAATGTTTGAATGTACTCAGCAGATGTCTTGTTACTACTGTGGATTTTTCATATGTCCTTTTAAAGTTCTCTTGGAACTCCTCCGAAGACATTGTCGCCGAGTCCTGGAATAGCGTATCCCAGATATGGTGCCCATAACGGGCCAAGCATGCTGAATAATTTGCAATCTTTATCGCCAAACTAGACGTAGCATAGATCTTCTGGTCAAGGACATCAAGCTTCCTGCCCTCTTTATCATTAGGCGTTGAATGACACTGACTTCCTTTTGATGAGGCACACTCAGTTACTAACCAGTTTGGCACTGGGTGCTTCATGAGGTAGCCACTGTCATCGTCCTGGATCCTATACAGTCCTTCTAGTTTGCGGGAAGTAGCCGTAGACGTCTGCAGAACCTCCCAGGCCATTTTTGCTGCCTTGGTTATAGCCGGCAACATAGGCAGAGACACTGGGTGCGTTACTTTAGCACGGGCCATCATATTGTAAACGGGATCCTTTAAGTCTAACTCCGGTTGTTTTAACTCCAGTCCCAAGGCTTCTGCCATTTCTCATATTTGGATATGGTATGCCTTCAATTCCTCAGTGGGCGATACCGAAGTGTGCGGGGGCACATCAGATGGGAGTTCAGGTTCAAACAGCTCTTCCGGTATCGAAGGGTCACCTTCTGACTCTGTCTCATCAGAGGAATCCGCATCTGCTGAGTCTGGTACTGCAAGTGGTGCGGCTGGCACCTTAGGTTGCTGCCTTACCAAAGGGGTAGGCACAGGCGCACTCCTGAGTGGATGCCCAATTGCAGGTACCGCTGCCGGGGCCACCAAATTCCCCGCTTGCTGCTGCGCCTTCCAGATTTTGTTTTCGGCATAGTCTGCCGGATAGACCACTGGTGCAGAATGAGTGAAGCCACACGCATGTCCCGATTGCGATGTGGCCGAATGGGTGAAACATGTCACGGGAGGAGGGCGCACAAATAACGCAGATGGTCCAGTCAGTGTAGCCCTGTCCATCATTGTCGGCCCTTGGGTCTGCATCGGGCTCGTAGCCGCTGACACCCGTTGCACTGGTTTCAAAAGAGCAGGTAAATGTAGAGGTTGTCGCTGCGGTGCTATTGACGGGGTTCTAGGTACCAATAGGACCGTCGGTGTGTTCGGTACCGACAGCACCCTGGTACCCTGGTCGGTAGACACACCAGAGAAACCATGAAACGTCGACCCAGTCAGCGTGGTATCAGCCGACTCCAAGAGAGCCAGCAAGTCTGTCCTCGCCTTGGCACCTTCTGCTATACCCTTCTCCGCAGCGTCTTCTCCAAAATCGAGATAATCCTCCGTCCTGTACTCCTGCCTTGGAGTCATGGCGGGTGAGACCAGCGGGGTATGCGCTGGGGTAAGCTCCATTGCCCCCAGACGCGGTAAGTAGGGCCCCGGACCAGGCTGTTTCAGAGTTCTTTGCACTGGTGCATCCCTCAATACCGAGCATGACGCCAACTCCGGCCTCGGTATCGAGCACGGGATCGACAGCGATACACTTTGGTCCTTCGACACCGACCTCGATGCCGTGTTCAACATTGACTCAGCCGGGTATGGTCTCGACACCGAGCCTGCATTCGACATCGAGCCCGACATCGACACTAGCTGCACCTGCGCTCCCAACACCGAGCCTTGTGTCGGCAGCGTAAACTGCATTGCATCCACATGAAACTGTGGCGGGGCCACATCTGTCGATCCCGACCGACACGGGCTTTGTCTAGACTCTGAAGCCCACGGTGTCGAAGCGGCAGACTCCGTAGAATCCCAGCCCTCACAATCAGATTGGAGTGGTAACGGTGATGGAGTACGGCTATGGACTCGAATTTTTCTCGTTCGCTTCCAAGGGGGAGATGGCTCCTGCTCATCCTCCGTTGACGATTTACACTTATATCGTTTGTGCCAGTGGCGTTTCTTCCCCACATCCCCCGGCTGTTTGAACTCCTTCGCCTCAGTGGCTTTCGACTGCCTTACGGCAGAGCCCACAGTAGGAGCACCCGAGCTTGACATAGCAGCCGGTATCGTGGGCAGTATTGACGTGGCCCCCGACATCGAGGTCGAGGGTCTCGGCGTCGGAGGGTGGAGCGCGTCATCGTAAAGTGCCGCCCGCAATCGCAGTGCTCGGTTTTTTAAAGTTTGTTTTGAAAAAGACGAGCGTATCTTACAGCTCGCTGGGTTATGCTGCTCCCCAAGGCACAATAAACAGGAGTCATGTGTGTCCGTTGAGGGCAGCTTCGCCTTGCACTCTGAACAGCGCTTAAAGGTCGTTTTGGCCTTGTCCCTGGCCGCCATGGCCTCAGCCATTCCCCCAATGGGAACAATCGTGTTTACGCTTACAATTACAAGGTTAATCCAGAATGCAGTCCAATTTACAGTCCAATAATCAAAAAGCCAATATCCGTTCAAGTTCTCTTTCCAAATACTAATAACCGAGGAGCTAACAGTCCGAGGTGTTGACGCAACGGCGGTCCACCAGAAACTGAAAGAGACACGCCCCAACTGCCGGGAATAAGGGAAGCATGGCCTCGTGCATGGCAGTTGGGGGCGGAGCGAGGAGCTAGCTAGTCGGTCCGCGAGGTCACTGCGCAGGCGCAGAACCCATAGTTATGAATGCGACGGATCACTATCCAGATCTGGTCCTATCCACCCCCAGCACAGTACCTCCAGTGACTCTTGCTGGTGTCTATCTTATGGTTCTTTTTTAGATTGTGAGCCCTTTGGGGGCAGGGATCCATCTTATTTATTTGTTATTTCTTTGTGTAAACCGCCCTGAGCCATTTTGGGAAGGGTAATATAGAAATTGAATAAATAAATAACTTCAATATTAAAAAGCAGAACTCTACCACCTTGCATGCCCTCAAAAGGCCCACAGACCTTTGTTACTGCCTCATGTTCCCTTGTAAATACAATTATCACCTTGGCGCTGCCTCAGATGCCCTCAGAATTCCATTCACCACAGCTGCCTCATATAGCCTTGCAAAGCTGCCCACAACCTCTTCATGTTCCCTCAAAAGTCCATCTGCCTCTTGTAAAGTTCCCTTGCAAGACTTCTCGCCATCACTTCACATTCCCTTGCAAGGTCATGTACCACTCTGTCACAGATATGATAGCAGCCCTTGGTGGAAGTAGGCTTCCCAGATGTTCCCACATGCTATCCCAGCTTCTCTGTGCATCTTCCCAGCCAGCCTCACAGGATCAAGTTCCCATAGAAGGCCTCCCCGCAGAACTAGAAATGGGAGGAAGAATTGCATGGCAAAGGCCAAAGTGAGTGTGGCTGCCTCCATGTGGCACTGTGTGTGCATGTGCGCGCTGCAGATTCATCAGGATTGGAGTGTCCAATGCACAGTCCTAATAGCCAAGGAGAACATTTTTGTCTCATTTAAGTTTAATCATTATTTGTCTTAAATATTAAGTTAAAAACTACCTAATTCTACTTTTTAAATAAACTTTTAACTAGTTCAAAGAAATTAACTAGTGAAAGAGTTAAGCTGATTCATGAGAAATTTGTGAAACATGGTAAATTACCTACTAGTATCATTTTCATTTTCAAGTGCATTTAGTGGGGTCCCCACCCCCACAGAAGCACACTGACTTACTAAAAACTCACTCTGCTTTACCTGAAATCACCATTATACATCACAATCTTCACAATATTAAAAAGTTTATTATAGCATCTTAGAGCTTTCTCTCTGTATGAAGTACCTTCTGAAAGTCAGTACACAGGTATACCAGAATAAACACAAAGAAGAGGGATATCCATAGCCAGGTAACAAATGGAAATTGTTTCCACAGGGAACCTCTGTGGTTACAAGTTTTAGGTACCAAGATGTGGTAAAAGTAAAAAAAAAACCCGCTGAATTAGAAATAACACAAGTGCTTAAAAATCCAAAATCAGACTAAAATGGGGCATGGGGGGAGGGCAATTTATAGAACAAAAATGTTCAGCTCATAGTGGAAACTGCTTAAATATGCTTATTTAACTTCAGCAAAAGCTACAATTTGAACTCTACAATTTGACAATGAATAATAATAATGCTTGCCTGCCTGCCTATTAAATATATATAAAGATTTTGTTTTTATTATAATTTTATTATTAGAAAGGTTATTTTAGAAATATTTATACCAGGCTGAGTAGCGGCTCGGAGGGCATTAGGCAGACGGTTAACTTTTCTCATCACTTCTTTCCAGGACTTGTCGACTTGCAAGAACATTTTTGCTTCTGCTGGCAGCTGTCTTTGAATATCAGGAGCACTGAAAATACTTTCCAAGTAGAGCCAGTTTCTCTGACATGTCAGCCATTCTTCCTAGAAAAAAGAAGTTTTAAATAACTTTTGACACTGGAAAAATGAAACAAGAGTAAAGGAAAACAAAACTGGCTTTGTTGTTTGTTCCTGTAGTCCTCAACTGACTCTGTACTTCTTAAAAATACTAGGTGTCATACTGACATACATGCAGTTTTTGCTGATTCCTCCTTACCTCTGCTGCCCTAATGCCCCTCAAACATATGTCTCAGAAGGGTGGGGGTCTTTCAGGGACATACTGTTTTGGGGGAACATCATGGGTAGCAAAGGAAAGGGGGGATTGGACATGTGAAATATTCTTCTGCATGCACATTCACAGATCACCCACCATTATGTGAAAGTCAAGTATTACATAAATATGGTTTATCCCTTCTTGCATAAAGCCCTTCTAACATTTAAAAGTCCACAGACACATTTTTAGTTATCATCAATAATGTATAGTTTTAAAGTCATAATGAGCAGCAATAGCAGAGCATATTATACTCAGTGCAGAGAAAAGAAATCCACAAAATCAAACCTTCCTTGATTCCTTCCTTCTTCCTCTTCTGATGTATCCTTCTCAAGGGTACACTAAGGGCTCTCTCTGCCTCCCAGGCCCTTCAAAAACATTTTGAAATTTCCTCCTTTTTTGTTCTCCCCCACTTCCCTCCCCCCAGACAATGGGGACACAGCTGCCCATGACAACACTTGATTTGAATGACAAGCCAAGCAAGGAGATTTCGAGCCAATCAGAAGCCAGTGCCAGAAAACCAATCAGCAAGAGGGAAAAGCCAGCCAAAATGGCCACTCGAATTGTGTTAATTGATTCATGTAGAATTGGGGCTAATTCAATTCTAAAACTAATCAGGACCTTTATTTTAAGGGTGGTTCGATTCATTTTAGAATTACACAAATTGCCCCGATTGAGTGTGAATCTATTCACGCATGAATTGAATGGCACATTCCTAGTATGCACACACTGATCATCTTACAGTCCACCCCAATCATTAAATGATCCTGGTACTCCACATGATAAGTATGCAGAAATTCTCAGGTTCAATCCCCCTAGCATTTCTCGGTAGGACAGGAAAAGAACACCATCCGAAACTCTAGAATGATGCTGCCAGTCAGTGCAGGCAATACAGATGTAAATGGACCAGGGATCCGACTGAGTATAAGGCATCCTCCTATGTTCACTACGATTTCTCCTTAAGTACTATGAAAATCTCTTGATGTACCTAATTGTTCTATAAAGGACCTCCTATTTATTTCTCTCAGGTGGAAAGACCAGATAACTGGATTCTTGAACCCTCTCACTAAACCATTGCAGTCAATTTCAACCAATCTGCAACCACCATGAAATTCTTGGGCATCATTTAGGTACAAACTGGATAATGTTTTCAAGGTTATGTCTCTCTTTTAAAGGCAGACACTAAAGGGAAAATGAAAACTTTTGTTATGTGGTACTCACCAATGTCTGACTGAATAAAGAGAGCTGCTTTTGCCAGTCATCAACCCGTGCCTTGAGAGGACCTACATATCGCGAAGATGCTATTGTAGCTACATTAATTGTACTGTCATCCAGAATTACCTTGAAGAAAAAATAAAACATACTGATTTTTGATGTTTCCAGTTAAAAGGGTCAAAATAAATGATACTGATTTTCAAGTAAAGTACACTAAGGCATGAAGCTTTAGTTCAGTAGATACATTAGCAATATCTTTTCTAGGATGTCAACCAATTAAATAACTCTTAGTTGATTAATTATTAGCATATTAAGCATTTTATCAATCATTCAATTAATTTAATTTAATTGCAAATTACCAAAAGTAATTGTGTAAGATAACTTATAATTTAATAAAACCTACCACAGGAAAAAGTTTTTAATATAAACATTTTGAATTCTCCATTACAATAACATATAAGAACAAAAAAGCATAAAAGAGTAAATTAATATGTGCCTTTAATTCTCAGTCCCTCAGGAATTATAATTGTCCCCCTCAGTTAAACAACTAAAATGTTCATTTGACTGAGTTACTGATTAAATTAATTCAAGCTTGCAGACTGAATAGTTTCAAAATAGCACAAAATAAAATCCTCCTAGAAATGCCAGTGCATGGGCACACCGTTTCTATGAGGATAATCATTAAACTCAAGAAGGATATATAGGAGTTTCCTGCTATCGAGTCAGCTGATGATGACTAATCAGTTTTTTGCAATAATCAAAGTGTAACACTTACATAAAACATGTTTACTTAAGATGTAACTTGTTTACTTAAGTCATGGAGACTTGAGGTCTCCAGAAACAGTTCATGAAACCATCTACCACAGAATCCCACTCCAAGAGATATGGGCTGCAACTGTATGCATAGTAGTTTTGCTTACAACTTATGCTGCGCTAGTGGGGCAAATGTATCCTTCTTGACACAGGCCGCCTTTGCACATAACAGCAAACCAAGGGACCAATGGACTTGCAGTTTGCCCCCATTTCCCCCACTGCATTCCCAGACGATACCAATCTACAGTCTGGGAGACTGCAAGTGCAGGGAGGAACTGGCTACGTGGGCTTCCTCCTTTGCATGAAGGAATGCCACGGCAGCCAATTGGAGGAGGAGAGAGGGAGGAGCTTCCCACCCTGAACTTCAGTTTTACACAGCAGCAGCCTTCAGACAACATGATGCCACTTTCTGACCAGACATTTTGGTGGTGAAACTCAAGCGGAACTGAGGGTTTCAATTCAGGTTTGGGGTCGAAAACCTTGGGTAGGTTTTGTGATGGAACCTCAGGTTTCCACATTTGGATGACCACAAACCTGAACTTCTGGCATGCTTGCATCCAGTGTTGCATGCTGTCCGAAGGCAGCTTTAGCAATTAATTGTGGCAGGGGATGATGGGAGTTGTCGTTCAGCAACAGCTGGAGAGCCAGTATTGCCTACCCCTGGCCTAAGATGAAACATATGGGAGACACCATATGGGAGACACCAGCAACAACCATTGGAGGGATGCTGTGCCAGGGTTGAATAGGGCCCAGTCAAGCCCTGACTAAATCTTCTGCCTTCAGCCATTCGGACCCTCCTCTACCCAATCTGGTGCTTCATCCCAGCCTCTCATAACAAAATCTGCTGCCGCTTGCCGCTTTGACCCTCAATGGTCTGCTCCAGCGTTAGATTTCCTCTAGATCCAGCCTAGTTTAAAGCCAAGCCAAGCCCTGACTGGACCATGCAGGACAGGGCTGCAAACCCTCCTTCTCTTTTTGATGCACTTTTCTCCAAGCCCAGCTCTGATCCTGAGCTGAACTGGGCTTGCCCATAAGGGAGTAAAAAGGTTGGGCTGAGAATAAAGTAGTTTGAATCAACAAAGTACAGCAAGGTAATGTGTGGGGAGGAGGCTAGTTTCACTCCTCAACTCCATATTTAATGAATTTTATGCTTCAAGTATAAAACAGACCTCACCCACCCTTGTTTATATGTGAATGAAAAGAAGGATACATGAATAAAATACCTGGCTGCCCAATCACATCTAGTTTGGTCCTTGGAACTATTTAATTTGGGATAAAGTGAGTGCACAGTTTACAGCAATAGCAGTTGAGAGAACTGAGAAAATGAATATGGCAAAAACTAAAAAATAGTTTTTATTTCACAACAAATGTATCCTATTTTGCCACAATTTAATGCATTATATAGAAAAGACGAATCAGAACATGAATGTATAGATTTTTAAAAAATCATTGTAATTGTTGGATGAACAATGACCACTGAATGAGAGAGAGCTCTTTAAGAGAGAGTTCCCAATTTTCATATGAACCTGATTTGCAAACTTTTAAAGGCAGAAGCATTTCTAACCTGAATGTCGTCTGTGCCACCAAGGATAAAAACATCTTTTGAATCGCGATGAGGAAGAACAATGAATTCTGTTGATTTCCAGGAATCTTCCACCTGGTGACAAAAACAGTTCTTTTAAATTAGCCTGCAATATGTTGGAGATAAATTTGAAAAACTGAGTGATATGTTGATAATCTTATCAGTGTTTTCCCTTAACATGGGACTTTCAGATTATATTCTACCACTCTAGTATTTATTATTTGTTCTGAAAGGTATATTTAAGGATTAAGCATCTTCACTGGGAAGTCACACCACCCTTGCCCTTCCCTGCCATATTCACCAAACATAAGCACTCTCTTTACTCTAGCAGCATGATACTCAAAACAGTTGCTTGGGAACTAAGTCTCACGGAATTTAGTGGGATTTACTTCCTAGGAAGCGTTCTTAGAATTTCAGCTTTATAACCCTCTTCTATGCATTTTTATCAGGACTACATCCTAGTACACCCCAGTGCTTAGAACTGCAGTCTCAGTAGGGTAAATACAGAAAGTTCCTTGACTCTTCATTAGATTACTGTAAGAGTATTTTTAAAATACGCAAAATATTTTAAAAGTACCTTTTTGAGAATTGTCTCCAAGGATGCTTCTCCCGAAGCTTGCCCAGAAACATCCTGAATCTCCTGACTGTATTCAAAAGCATTGATCTGACTAAGTCTTTCCAAGGTTAATGGATTTTCCGTGTCTACTAATTGTGCACCAACTATTTGTTCCAGAATTACCCAGTGTCTGGGTTTCAAAAAAGGGTTCCTCAAGTCTGTGATAACAGGAAGCTGGAAGAGAAAGACACATACAATTCGAGAATGGCTTTATCCCCCACCCCACTTAAAACTGAGCAGCTGGTCAACAAACTGGCTGTGCTATGCAGGTGCAATGCTGAGGACATTATGCTCCACAAGTAGGCTTCTGATGCACAATCCTATATAGCAATGATTCTGTAGAGCTCCTAATATGGAGAAAAGGAAAAACAGAAGGACAGGAAAAACACAAAAGAGGCCCCACTAAGGGGAATGGTTTTGAAGGATCCCTAACCCTCTGGATAGGCCTCATATTGATGAAATGGACTGCAGCACGGAGGATAAGCAGAAGTTGTAGCATTTTATTCCTTTCAGTTCTATAGTCACCACACCAATTTCAAATCTCCCAAAGCCTTAGAATCTGTTACCAATATTCCTTCTTTTTGATAACAAAATACTCCACTCCAAATGGCAAATTATTGCTTGTCAAAATACTTGTATTTTAGGACATAAACACCAAATATTAATAAAATCTACTGATGCAGAACCACATACCCACCAACCAAATGAATTAAATTTATAATTTTTATATATGAATCTTAAGGGGCATTGGTACCATTCCTAAAACGCCGTATCAAAGTTTTATTTCAAGTTTATACATATTAGCTTGGAAGGCACATCATACAAGATCAAGTTCTGAGCATTCTGTGACATTATTATATTTAGAGTCCTATTCAGACACTTTAAGAAAGATGCTGTACAGTTTTCCCTTGACAATCATAGTTGTCCCAATCACAGTTTTGGTATCCACAACTGGGAAATTGGGACCGGTCTCGCCAATCGCAACCCGTGTGGCTGCGGTTGGTGAGATTTTTTAATGAGGGGGGGGGTCACGATTTTTGTGGGTTCAAAGGTTCAATCCGCTCATTCCTCTTGCTGACCCTTCATCATTTAAAAGTGCCTATTAGCTATTGGGGGGGGTCAACAAAATTTCAGAGGTTCAAGCTGCTCACTCCCCTTGCTGCCTATTGGCAATGTAAGGGATTTTTGCTGATTTTCTAGTATTTTTTCTTTATTCTTAGATATTTTCACAATCACAATTCCCCCAACCCCATTTTCCATTGCTTTTAATGCCTCGCCAACCACGAATTTGCCAGTCCTGGTTTTTTTCAGAAACAGAACCCTCGTGGTTGGCAAGGGATGACTGCACTTGCAAACAGCATTTAAAATGGGGCAAGAACCCCTGCCTCAGCCCCACCAGTGCACTGCTCAGGATGGTGTTTGTCTGAAGAGGCAAACATTGTATCCATGATGGCAGGATACAGCCTCCAGATCAGAGAAGTGGTTGTTTTTGATAAAAGAAAAGAAAAGATCATAAATTGCTTATAGACAGCCAGGAGATAGAGCAAAGTCATTCTTTTAAGTACTTGGGCATACATTGCAATGAATGACTCACCTAAAGCAGTAGCAGATTAGCAACTATGCTTTTGGTGTCTAAACACTGCAACAGGTATTCTTGTTTCCAAGCCATTTTCTCATTTTATATTTCTGTACTTTTTGACTACGATCATTCACAACCTGGGTTCAGTCCCTGCGCAACATCCAAGAAGTGGTGAGGTTGGGCAGGTGTTGTGAATGATCCCAGATCATGTAAAGATCACCATTACCAGTAAGCAACCTGTTTATCTTTATAGTGACCTGGGATCCTTCACAACGTGGGAGATTAACAAGCTCACCAGGAACATAGCAGGGTACAAGGATGTTACTAAAGCACCTTTTAAAGAACTACTAACCCAAAATTAGCCTCAGGAGCTGTTCAGATATCAAAAGCATAATGTTTTATGAACAGTAGGTTTGAAGACCAAGTTGTCCATAAAGATAATCCCGGAAATATGTGTTGCAGAAGTAGCTCTAGCTCCAGCGGAATGAGCTTTTATGAGCTTTCCTCACCTAGTGGAATGTAGAATTTAGGTGGCTTAACACCTTGAAGTTTGTAACAAAAGAATATGAATTCTACCAGCCAGTGGGAAAATCTTTGTCTATAAATTGGGTTGCCTTTATTATGATCCCTGAAAGCAACAAAGAGGCTTTTAGAATTTCTAAAGTCCTTAGTTCTGCTCATATATAAAAAGGAACATTCTTTAGACATCCATGAAATGGACAGATCTTTCTAATGAGGAAGGTGGGCTCATGAAAAATGCAGGAAGAACAATGTCCTGGTTGATATGAAAATCAGAAACTATTTTAGGTGTGAATGAGAGGTCTGTTCTCATTACTACCTTATCTGGGAAGAATCTTGAATAAGGGGAGTCGACCCTTAAGGCAGTCAGCTAACCTATCCTCCTTGCAGATGTTATCGCTACCAAGAAAGCTGTTTAATTTCAATGTTGAGGAAGCAAGAGGTTCAAACAGTGCTTCCATTAGCAAAGAGGGTACCAGAGAAAGGCTCCACAGCTCCATCAGTTTCTGTTGATGGAACTGCCTTGAGGGTGTTTGGTCGGCACCCCCAGTTCAGGCGAATGTGGGGAATTTAGCTCTAAAGAGTGAGACAGTTCCAAGCAGTTTTAATTTGTGCAAGCACCTGAACTCCAGAAAATTGGCTTGGAAAATTGGAGAGAGAGGTTTTAATCAACAAAATTATAAAAGTAGAAAGACTAGGTGGTCCTAACATAAAAGCAATACAAATAAGTTTACAAATAGACTATTGTAAGGCACCTTTAGCTTAAAGTTTCAAATTATGTGTAAATTCCCAGGCAGACAAGAGAGAGATACTTTAAGATAGAGGGGCAAGGATTCAGAAATAAGGGAAAGGGATAGATTTAACCCTAAGGAGCCAGGCAAGGGGCTATATCACCTGTCCTCATGAAGATCCAACTCGAGAAGCTGCAGGCTGGCGTCTGTCTGGGGAGGCAAAGTGGAAATCAGGAGAGTTGAGGAAGTTAGTGGAGGTGCACATGAGGGGTTCCAGCGTGAGGCCAGCTGGATAGATCGGCAGGGGGACCAATCTAAAACCAGGCACAATAAGTTGAGCCTCGGCGTCAGAGCAGAAAATTGGCCAGGCAGGTAGTGATTTCAGTTCAGGTGGCCCCAATGGAGAGCGGAATACATGTAGCAGTGGAGTCCCCAGTGTAAAGCACAAGGGAGCACACTGGGTGATGGAGTTAGGGATACTTATATCCCCAAACATGTCTCAGGGGCACCTTTCTGTTGTCATGTTTTGCTGTCTAAAGCTGTTCGGGTGGACTTGCTGATCATCTTTCCTGGGCAGGAAGGTGTGTGAATCGCCTATTGTATTCAAGGCTGATTGTAATGAAAATCAGAGTATGCAGGTGCATCAAAGAATATCTTGTATTGGGACTGGCTTTCCACATAATTCTATCAAAAGTTTCGATGGACACCTTTTCAAAGTTACGTCACTGATTCATCCCTATTGTGATGGAGGCTGCTGTTGCACTTGCCTTATCTGCTTTCCCTTCATAGCCTAATTGCTTCATTAGGAATAGGTGTTAACTCTCTTGCGAGATGATGAGGGGAATTTTTACAGTTCTTTCCAAGTCCAAAAACGACCTCAGACACCGGACAACTCACAATAGTTAGTTCTGGAGTCTGCTTAGCTGGGGCCGCCTCATAGAAAAAGTGTGAAACTAATCCCCTTTCCCATTTGTATTGCTGGTGTTCAAATCTAGGGGTGACCAGTCTACTGCTAACTAAGCTACTTGTCCCCATGTATCATATAAAATGGGAACTCATATTGCAGTGCAGCTCCTGAGCATAGCAAAAGCTCAATCTCCAAGCCTGGAGATGCAGCTGTAAACTGGGAAGCTTCTGGGAGCCAGGCAGAATAAGCTCAGCTGGTAACATCTCCTAACAGAGGAAAACAAATTATTGATGCCTTTTAGGAACCTTTTGGAGTCTGGATGAGAGAAAAGAGTCTTAGCATCCCAGCCTGAGTGATTTGTGGACAGAACCACCTTGAGAGCCTTAACAGAAGAATTAGAGAGACCCAACTGTTTGAGAGTTGTGAGATAGAGCAGGACCTGTCTTATATAGGCTTTAAAGGAGTCAAAACTCTTGTCCTTGGCATAATGTGCAAACCTTTTCCATTTGGAGTAGTTGCACCTAATGGATGCTTTCCTTTCATTCAGTAAAATATTATCTAGTAATTCAACTTCCACACTGTTAGGTTCAAGGTTTGAAGGTCCTGATGGAAGAGATGGTCATTTGCTTGAGACAAGTGATTTTGGCATTGAGAGAGATGGTACTGAAAACTTTTGGGCAGCCAGAAGAGAAGAGGAAACCATGATTGCCTGGGCCGCCGCGGTGTGAGCATGATGCATTGCATTTTCTCTTGTAGTATTTTACTCAAGACTCTGGATAACAGTGGGAAAGGAGGAAACAGGTAAAAGGTTAGCCCCTTCCAAGGCATCTGGAAGGCATCACCCAGATACCCTTTTCTCTGACATCCCCTAGAAGGCATTCCCCTGCTAACTGAGCAAAGAGAGGCCTTTTAAAGTGGCGATTCTCTTATATTTAGCAGGGGGAGAGCAACTGCCCTTATCCAATCCCAGCACAGTATCCCTCCAGTGGCTGTTGCTGGTGTCTTCCTTATGTTTCTTTTTAGATTGTGAGCCCTTTGGGGACAGGGGCTCATCTTATTTATGTATTCTTTATTTTTCTATGTAAACCGCTTTGAGAACTTTGGTTGAAGAGCGGTATATAAATATTTGTTGTAGTCGTAGTTCCCAGTCCTGCCCTTGAGCCGCACTGTTTGCACTTCCTGTTGGTTGCAGTTGCAAAAGATCTATCAGTGAGATCCCCTATTGTTGGAATAAATCGTAGAGAACTGACTGGTTGATTTCCAACTCCTGTTGCTAAAGGGGTTCATTTCCAGAGCACTGGCGAGAGAGTTGTCCATGCCCTTTATGTGGAGAGCTAGAGGGAATATCTTGTGTTGAATACTCCAATCCTAAACTTGGATTGCCAAGCTGCATAGGGACCTGGAGACTGTTTTGCTTTGTGACCTATATAGGCAATTGCAGTTGTGTTGTCCAGTAATATCTGAATCGTACAATTCTTAATCATTGGTAAAAAGGACTTCAGTCCAAGGAAGACTGCAAGAAGCTCCAGGAAGCTGGTGTGTAGGGCCGACTGATAGGCGTTTCATAAACCCTGGGCATGGAGGTTTGGGCAGCAAGCCCCAGCCCCCAGCCCCTGAGAGAGGCATTAGTAGTTACTGTTACAATAGGAGTTAGAATATGGAAAGGAACACCTTTGGAAAGGTTCTCCTTTTGAGTCCACCAGTGAAGGGACTTTAGCACTGATTGAGGGATGATCAACGACAAGTCCTGCCTGTCCACACATTTGGAGATACTTCATCCTCAGTCTGCCATATTTTTACGTGGCTGTACAAGATACCATCAAACATCAGAGCCTTGTATTGTTTGTGCCCTCTGTTTTGGATTGGTTCTGAATGCATAACAAGTTTACAATTAATAGTTTTCGTTCTGCTGAGAGGAAGGCTCTTTTCAGAGGTGTATCCAATACACCTCCTAAGTAGAGGATACATTTCTGTGGTTGGAGATTGGATTTTTTCCAGCTGATCTGGATTCCCAGGTCTTGGAGAAGTGCCAAGATGTACTGAATGTGGAGACACAAGGAGTCTTTGCTTGTCAAAGTCATCAGCCAATCATCTAAGTATGGAAAAATGGAGATCCCCTGAGTTCTTAGATGGGTGATTTTAGCGCTCATGTACTTTGTAAAAACTGGAGATGCAGTTAAAAAGCCAAATGAGAGAACAGAATATTGGCAGGTTTGTTCTCCCATGGTGAAGTGTAGAAACTTTCTGTGTCTTAGACATATTCCTATAAGGAAACATGAGTCCTTCAGATCCAAGGTTACCAGCCATTCTTCCTCTGCCTACAGTGGAAGAATGCCTTGCAGAATTATCATGTGAAACCTCCTTGGGTGAATGAACTTGTTGAACCAATGCAAGTCTAGAATTGGGCGGAGGCCTCCGTCCCATTTTGGAACTTGAAATACCTAGAATAGAAAGCTTTCTTTTCCTCTTTGAGAGAAACTTGTTCTATCGTTCCCTTCTCCAAAAGATCTTTCACTTCTTCCTGTAAGGTAGGAGTTGAGTGGGTGTATCTCATTTTAAAAAAAATGAGGACGTTGGTCAATTCAATTGCATATCTAGTGGAGATGATACGTAACACCCAAGTGTCTGACATAACATGACACCAAACCAGAGAGAAAGGAGCGGATTTGATAGAAGAAGGAATTCCAGGAGTGTGTGACTGAAAATAGGATGGGTCAAAGGTGCTGTTTTGACTGGTCTTGATGTTTAGATTTTTGGTGCTGCTTTTGTTTCTGTCCATAAGGATATCTAGAGTTGTATTTGAAGGGCTTCCTGCAGTCCTTGTGGTCTGACTTGTTGTACCAGAACTTTTGTCTCCCAAACCTTCTAAACCTTTGAGAGTAGGACTGAGGGATAGAGGAGGATGTAAAGGTTGTAGTCGTGTGTTTAGGTTTTTTTCATCCTCTCCATGGTGTCATCCATCTGGAAGCTGAATAAGCCATCTCCATCAAAAGAGAGGTGCTCTATTTACCCCCTCATGCCCATCTGAAGACATCTGAAGCATAGCCAAGTATGGCATCAGAAAGAAATGGCTCTCATTAGAGAAGATGACTCTGTTACAGTGAGATGCTTGGTTGTGGTCAGATGCTGGCGAGTTATATCTGCTGACTTAGAAAGCACCTCTTTCAACAGACCTAAGAGTGTCAGATGCGTCTTTGAGATATTTTTTAAAGGTTTTCCCATTTTGAGTAATGGTATTTCACCATACAGACCATGTAATTAGCAATCCTGATAGAGATGCAGGATGCTGAATAGAATCCGTATCCCATAGAATCCAATTTCCTTCCCTCTTTCTCTACTGGACCGAGTGCTTTCTTCCGGATTTACTCCCTGTGGCACAGTCTACTATTAGGGAGTTTGGAGGGGGTTGTTTAAAGAGATACGGACAATCCTCTTCCTGCACCCTATACAAATTTCCAAGGTGCTTGGACATGCACACCAAAGATAAGGCAACATCCCATGCTGATTTTGAGGAGTTGACAAGAACTGGTAACATAGACAATGCTCTAGGTTGAGTAGCACCACTAGATGACATGAAGTCATATACTGGCTCAGAGGTTGAGAGGTTCAATGCTTATCTCCCACAGACATCAACAGCAAATGATGGGTGGTTGTTGATGTCATTTGTTGGTTTGACATTGAGAGAGGTGCCTATGATATCGATGTCGAGGAGGTTTTGTGATGCTTGGAAGCCAAGCGTGATGAAGAGTCATCCTCATTATGTTTCCGTTTCTTATGGTGTTTACAATGTCCTTCCTTACGGACATTGCAGGGCTTCTTAAAAACCTCCTTTGGGCGCTGTGAGTCAACATTCAAGATATGGACGGCTCTATCAGGTGAACAGCTCAACATCGATGTCAACTTGGAGTGCTGATGGTCAGGTGAGATCAAGGTTGACGATAATGGGGACCATGGTGCAGAGAGCCATAAGGCTTTTTCCTTATAAAGCGCCCCTGAGATGTAATTCTCTACTTTTTCTGGTGTGTTTTGAAAAAGAGAGACAGATCTACAAGTCCAGATGATATGATCCTCTCCTAAGCACAGCAAACACTGGTTGTATTTGTCTGAAGACAGGAGAGTTCCGCTGCAAGAAGAATACTTTTAAAAAGTTTTCTGAACATCCATTAGGCCAAAGCCCAAAATGATAGGGAAAACAATAGTTGAAGACAGTCCATGATCTAAATCCAAAATGTAAGCAAAGTTTGTTTTTCTAATTTTAAACAGGAACCGAGCTAAGACAAGGAATGAATCCTTGAAGAGGCACACACAATGGTGGTCTAGAAAGAACTGAACAACAAGCACTCTGCTGCTGAAGATACCAAGCGCACAATGAAATCCTTCCGCAAGGGCTACTGTGCAGGCCCAGAAGCCAGGTTGTGAAAGATCCCAGAGCACCATAAAGACTATGTCTTACATAGTATTTCTGCACAGTGCTTAGTATCCTTTTAGATCAGGCCTGCTCAACTTAGGCCCCACAGCTGTTTATGAACTACAATTCCCATAATCCCCACCCACAGTGGCCAATAGCCAGGGATTATGGGGATTGTAGGCCAACATCTGCAGGAGGGCCGAAGTTGAGCAGCCCTGTTTTAGATGAACCTAAAAGCTAAGCACTGTATATAGTGCTGCATATAAAACTGTATATAAACCTAAGCACTGTATATAGTACTAGTGGGATATTATTTGAATTTTTCATTTGAAAGTGGTTCTTGACAAAAATTCATTTTTAAAATCTGGAAACTTGTCTGGAAGTCAATTTCAGATAGTAACTGGTACCTTTTCTTTCATACTCTCCACTTTTTCCTTGAGTCTTGGAACAACATTATTAGGTGGTAATCCTTTTTCCAACTGATGCACAAATTTAGCATACTTAGAAACTTGAGAATTCAACAATTCTGGATCCAAGCTATCAAATTTACACTGTGGAAAACAAGCACAAAACCCCATTTAATCGGTTAAGATAACTGAATAAATTATTTGTAAGCTATTATGCTTCATGAATAAACATAGGAAAATAAAATTCATATTCAATACATGAGGTAGAACACAACATGTAGCTCCAATGCAGTCAGAGAACCTATAGCCTGCTCCTACACATTTACTCAGAACTAAGTTTCACTGGGGAAAGTGGGAAGGGGGAATCCCCATTTCTAGACCATTTTTAAAAAACTTCAGATCTTTTATTATTAAATAGTATCAAATAGTATCAAATATACACATGTAACTAATCCATTCTAACATCTTATACATACTAAGTCATAGAAAATCAAGCATAAGACAGCACACAAAACATATAAAACAAGTTGTCATACTATATGAATCTGTTATAGGGGGAAATTGCAGAATTTAGGAATCATAAAAGAATAAAACTGTATATCTGTAATTCAATTTTTTTTTTAATGACACATCTGCACAGAAGGTTTTAGATGAGCATTCAGTGTAATTGCACTGTTGGTATATCAGCTGAAATAGCCACAGAATACTGACTGACATTCTGTCACGTGGGAAAGGAGGTAATTTTCAGCAACCCCTTCTTCCTTCTGCAGTCCTCTGTGCCTCCTGAAAATATGTCCTCAAGAGTTGTGGTGCTCCCAGGGACATATTTTTTAGACACTCAGCAGCTGCAGAGGGAAAGGGAGTTCATGCAAAATCACATACTTCTAGTGCAAAAGAAACTGCTGTTGAGTCAGCACAGGGGTTAGTCTGAACGTTGGCCAATAACAATTATTTAAAACCTCCTTTGATTTAGATGCTTAATATCGATCTTCCTGTAAAAATAAACTTCTCTACATTTTAAACTTCAGATCTTTTATTATTAAATAATATCAAATATATAATACAAATGTAACTAATCCATTCTAATATCTTATACATACTGTGATAATATCTCTAAGTCATATAAAATACGGAGTATGGATAAATTTGATCATGGACACTGTTGTTCCAATTATTAATAAATAAAACCTATTTACAAATTTGTGAGTTATTTTCTTTTGTGTTTTTATAGTACATTAACTTAGGAGCACTACTTACCACATCTGATAAAATCAATCTGTTTTTGTCAGAAAATTTGTTCCTTTACATATTAAGGCTATACCAAATATGGCAACTGCCAGAAGGATGGTATTACATTAAGAATCCTCGCTCTGTATATAATTTCTTACATAGACAAACAAAAATATTTTTGGCTCATATGTAATTCATAACCAGCCACACCCTTGATCTCCAAAACTACTTCATTCCAGATGTTCCCAATACTTAAGACAAAAAATAAGATAAATGTTTGTTCCATACTGCATCTTCAACATTTATCTTCAGAAAGGTGGTAGATGTGTTTAAGTTGAGATGATATGACATACCACCTGAACTGCAACTCACATAAGACTCCCTCTCAAGGTGGCATTTACTATGAGCTTCAAGTTATTTTCTCACAACCATTCCATTCCTTTTCAAATAAAAGCTTCCTTTTCAAATAAAATATAATAAAAATAAAACTTTCTACTGATAATTACAGTACAGGGTCTTTATACTCAATCATGTGAAGAACAATACAAGTAATTTACCTCCATCCAATCTTCCTGAAGTATTTCCCATTCACAAAGAGAATCCCATAATATCTGTTTCAGTTTCAACTCTGCACAAACCTCCTCTAGAGCATCAAATTTCGTTACGTCCACCTTTCAAGAAATAATTGGAATAATTTCATTTTCTAATATGTCCTAGTATCCATGTTCTTTAAGAAATCCCAGTTGCTAGATAGTACAAGAGTTAACCATAAGGATGAGGGGTGGATCAGTTTCTTATGTTTGGTTTCAGTTATTTCTGTGACCTTGTGTTTTTTAAAAAACTTGCATGCAAAAAAGTCGAAGTTCACTATAACTGTCCTCAATGCAGCTTGCTAAATTACTGGTTGCATATTGTAGAACTCAACCAGGTGGGTGAGCATAGTCCTACGGAAAAGCAGGAACATATCTGCCTCAGAGAAAATCTTATAAACTTCTGCCTTCTCCCCTACAACACATCTATACAGAGTTCAAGAACAGTACATTGTGCCATGTTCCTTGTTTACCAGAAGGCCTGTTAGTGACTAGGATTAAACATCTCACATGTCTGGAATGCAGAGATTGGTAACATTTCCAAACTCTGTATTCCATCTGAATTCTGTCTGAACTGTATTCCTACAGTTCTGATACTTCTGTTCAACATAATTTCATACTGTACTACATTTTATGCAGCAAAAGTGTGGAACTTGCACAGAAACCAAACAATTTCACTTAATATGCTCTATCTGCTTTATACAATTGTGCAAGCTGTTTTGACTTCTACAATGTTCTCAGGAGAGAGAAAACAGAAACCATGGGTGACATCCTAACAAAGAACACACACTTCAAGGATCCGCAGGGATGCAGCACAAGCTCTCACACAACTCCCCCAATCCTCTAGCACACACACTGCTGCACCCAAGCCAATACTTCTGAGCTTTGTTCACACTCAGCACTCTGTAAGAGCATTTCTGCTCTTACAGAGCACTTCAGGAGTGTGAACAACGCCCAGAAGTATTAGCCCTCTCAGGCAACAGCGTGAGCACAGGACAGGGAAAGCTGCATGAGGGCTCTTGGTGCATCCCTGCAGGCCCCCCTAATGCACACATGTTGTTAGTCAGGATGTCAGTCAATTACCTTTAATTAGAAGCTTTTGATCTACTTGCCTAGAGTTCAAAATCTGAAAGATTCCCTTCTCCCTTTGCAACCCCTGTACCACATGATATTCTGTTTCTGAGTGTCCCCCAATTGTCAAGAGCAGTTCTCAAAGGGCGCAGGGAGCTGCAGTGAGGAAGAGAGGGAAATCTCCTTCTATGATGTTCCTTCTCTCACAGTTCTTTGGATCCAATTCACTGTCAGGAAGGATTACAAATGGTTGCCAAAAGTGCCTCCATTCTTTAGAAGGGAAAATGAAAAACTGACAACAGAGGTTAACACAACTTTTGATTAATATTGGGCTGCAATGAGGCAGTCCACGCTAATAGCTTGATCCTATTTTCTCCAGTATAGAGTACTGTGGAGAAATGGGCACTAAAGCATTAACATACTTGTATGCCTGCAGAGGCTTGAGCCCAAGAATATCACAGAATCAGCTTTGAGGGTGAGCAGCACAGAAAGGGAATGGGGCCAGGACTGGTTCTTTAAGACCCTCAGATTTCTTGTGTCTAGGCAAAGGAATTTCCCCTTGCTTAAAAGATACAACTGAATCAGAACAATATAAGAGCCCCTGGTGGCGCAGTGGTAAAACTGCCGCCCTGTAACCAGAAGGTTACAAGTTCGATCCTGACCAGGGGCTCAAGGTTGACTCGGCCTTCCATCCTTCCGAGGTCGGTAAAATGAGTACCCAGAATGTTGGGGGCAATATGCTAAATCATTGTAAACCGCTTAGAGAGCTCCGGCTATAGAGCGGTATATAAATGTAAGTGCTATTGCTATTGCTATATAACTCTTCCCTGCTTGTCTCACATAGGATGCTGTGGAAGTTACAGTGCTGAAAAGCAGATAGGAACTACCCAGTTATGGCCCAAACCGACTTTCTCTGGAGCAATGCCCTTGGCTCCAGAGAGATCACTCTAGACTATGCAGAGTCTGGAACATTGTTACTCATCATGAAGGTTTCTTCTTGCTGGTGTAACAGAGGGCATCCACTGTGGGTTATCTCTTCCCACATGCTTCAGAGGCAGGACTATGTTAATGAAGAGAGCTTTTAAGAGCCTGTGGAGGAAGTTCCCCACTCAGTTATGCTGACCAGCCATATGAATAAAAGAAGCAAAGCATTAAAGAAACATTTAAAAAGTGAAAAAAATCACTTGTGAATTTTTGAAATTTGTGAAAAAAGTGAATTTGAATTTGTGAAAAAAGTGAATTTGAATTTGTGAAAAAAGTGAAAAGACCAGAAGACATATAGCACTTGGAAGAACTGCAATGATCAGCATGAGCAAAGTTTGGAAGAGCAAAGATATTAGTCTTCCAATCAAATGAAGACTAGTCAATGCAATAATATTTCCAATAGCTACATATGGCTGTAAAACTTGGACTTTAAAGAAGGCAGATAGGAGAAGGATGGATGTTTTCCAGATGTGGTGTTGGAGGCGACTGTTGCGTATCCCATGGACAGCGAGAATCACAAATAAGGAAGTTTTAGATCGAGTTAAACCAACAATATCGCTAGAAGCCAAGATTACTAAACAAAGACTGACATATTTTGGTCATGTCATGTGAGCTGATTCACTTGAAAAAACAATCATGCTGAGAATGATCAGTGGAAGAAGGAGACGGGGACAGCCTTGTACTTGGTGGCTGGATATTATTAAAAGTAACACCAGAATGACCATGGTGGAATTAAAGGAAACTGTAGGAGATAGGATGGCATGGAGTGCATTGATCCACAGAGTGACCGAGAGTCGGACACAACTGAACGGATACAAAGAAGAAGAATATATAATGCGGATGTCTTGGCAACCCAATAGATCCAGTCGCTCTGGGTAACCCTGGGTGCCCACCGTTACACCAGCAAGAAAAAACGTCACAGTGAGTATCAATGTTCCATTATCTCCACAGGTGTAGGAGAGCACCCATTGTGGGAAAATAGCAGAGTTCAGTCTGTGGGCGAGAAGGCTGGCTCTACTTGGGTGGCAGTGCCAACTTAAAAGAGATAATTTGCAAAGAGGCAGAACACAGTGGCTCAAAGGGTGGCACATGTAACACTCAGAGGAATGTGTGTAATTTCCAGAATGGGAAATGATATACAGATGGCAGAGCCAAGAGGGTCACCCCCCCCCCAAAGAAGATGCTTTAAATAATGTTGAGCTGGAAGACTATGATGTTTTGAGGAAGAAAACAAGCCTGCTAAAGGAGGAAGCCTATCGTTTGAGTGTGTTTGCTTTCAGGCCCTTGTTCAGGCCATTCTGGAGGAAGGCTAGAAGCTCCTTGAGTCTACACAGATGGGGTAAAATGAGTTGCAAATCACCCACCTTAGGAAAGACTGCCATGTGCAGGCCATTCTCAAGGAAGGCAGGAAGATCCTTGTATCCACACAGATGAGGTGACCTGTGTGGTGAATTGCCCATCTTAGGAAGGACTGCCAAGTGTATTGGTAGATGCCATTTGTAGAAGATTTCTGTGATGCTAGGAGAATACTGATGACTTTAGGTGAGTACCCCTTTTTTGACATTAGGTCGCACCCAGGTGCCATGAGACAAAACATAACAAGGAAGGGTCATAATGACTGAAAGATCCCTGTGTGAATAAGTTGCATTGAATTGGCAGGAAGAGGGGCCTGATATGGCTAGCTGAAGTATGTCTGAGAACCACAGTCTCTGAGGCCAGTAGGGCACTATGAGAATGGCTTCCACTTTCTGTACACATAGCTTCCCGAGGAATCTGGTCAGGAGGGGTACTGGTGAAAAAGCAGAAAGAAGTCCCATGGGCCAGAATGCATCCATTACCTTTGCGCTCTCTGTTGGAAAATGAGATAAGAATCTGGGTAGCTTGCTGTTTATCAGAGATGCAAAGAGATCAATGTCCAACACAGCAAGGTGATGCAGCAGAAAAAAACAGGTTGCTCACCTATAACTACTGATCTGGAGATGATCCATTCTATTCATAATATTGGGTTCTGCGCCTGTGCAGGAACCTCCCGGGCAAACTAACTAGCTCCTTGAGATGCCCGCTCCACCCAGCATGTGCTCCGTACATTCATTGAAAATGGCGATTGGGGGCATCACTTCTTCAGTTTCTTGCAGACCACCAAGTACAGACGATCCGATGCATTTCTTGGTAAGTCTCCCCACTTTTAGTTCTTCAAGGCTTTACTGTCACAGGGATGGCTTGGGAGGGTCTCATGAATACAATGGATCACCTCCAGATCAATAGTTACAGGTGAGCAACCTGTTTATCTGGATCGTGATCCGTTGCATTCATAATATTGGGTGATTAGCCAGCTTAGCCTCTGATGGTGGATCCAGTGAAGCCTCAGCTATGACAACACCCTCTTCAGTACGCTTCTCCCAAATTCAGATTGTTTTGCCCTTTTCAAGTTAATGTCATAATGTTTGATGAATGGCTATTCAGATGACCACACTGCAACAGTGCAGATAGCAGCCATCAGTATTCTGGACAGATGTGCAGCAGATGCAGCATACGCCCTTGTCAATTGCACCCTAATGGTGTGTGGAGGATCTATTCCTTGTTGCTTGTAGCAACATACAACCAGTTCCACCAACCAATGGGCCAGCCTTTGATGTGATATTGGGAGGCCATTACTTCCTCCCTTATAGGCTACAAACAGTCTCCTTGTTCTCCTTATTGGCTTTGTCTTTTTCAGATAGTATAGGAGAGCACGGCGGACATCCAAGGAATGCAACGCCTTCTCTAAAGCCGTTTCTGGTTTCTGGAAGAAGGTTGGTAATATAACCTCCTGGTTTAAATTAAAGTCTGAAATAACTTTAGGACGGAATTTAGGATCTAGCCACATGACAACCTTGTGAGAGTAGAACTGAGTGTATGGCAGGTCCATCCTCAAACCTGTCAACGCACTAACATGATTGGCTGTAGTGATTGCTATTAAGAACGCAACTTTAAGAATGAGCAGCTTCAAGGTTGCATGCTATAGTGGCTCAAAAGGAGCTTCCATCAGGGCTGACAGCACCAATGATAAACTCCAAGGTTCTACTGGTTGTTTAATCATGGGATAGAGATTGTTAAGCCCTTTCATGAAGTGTTTACATTCCGGATGTGAGAATACTGATGTTCCATCCCAGCCCTTGTATCTTGAAGAAATGGCTGCCAGATGGACCATTAACGATAAGTTCGCCAGGCCCTTCATCTTAAAGGAGGTCATGTACAGGAGCACCTGTTTCACCGTAGTCCTTAATGGCCGGAAATCGTTCATCCTTGCATGGTTAGTAAAGTGCCTCCACTTGCTGCCATAATTGTGTCGTATAGACAGACACCTGTTGTTCAATAGAATTTTCCTCAGAAGCCGACCTTCTAAGCCATCATCCGTAGAGTTCTAACATCGGGATGTGGCACCCTTCCTCCTTCCAGAACCAGTAGATCCGGGGTGGGTAGAAATCTGTAATAGCTTCCCTGCGCAAGACGAAGCAGTGGAGCAAACCACAGTCGCCTTGGCCACCATGGTGTCACCAGTATGCATGTCGCATTATCTCTTAGAATTTGTGCCAGGACATGGCTGATTAGGTTGTGGTGGGTGAAGTTATAGGAAGCCCTTGGTAGGGGTGTGCACGGAACCGCGGAGCTGCGGTTCGGCACTGGGGTGGGGGGTTCCATCAAGGGCGGGGGGGCTTTACTTACCCCTCCCGCCCTTTCCAGTTTTTGCACCGTAAATACCATAAAAAATGCAGGCTGCAGGATCCCTCTCCGCCCGCTTCTATTCTCTACGATGGCTCCACGCTCGGGCGGGCGGCAGCTGCCGCCGCTGAAGCCCCCTCGAGAAGCCCCCTCGAAGCTCTTTTGGCCCCTTAAATCTCGCCCGGACCGAGTCCGACCGCGCTCGGGCGGGCGGAAGCGAGATGTCCTTCCTTCCGCCCGCTCCCTTCCCTGCCGTCTGCAAAGTGCAGGAAGCCTTCTGCGCGCTGCGCGCAGAAGGCTTCCTGCACTTTGCAGACGGCAGGGAAGGGAGCGGGCGGGCGGAAGGACATCTCGCTGCCGCCCGCCCGAGGACGGTCGGACTCGGTCCGGGCGAGATTTAAGGGGCCGAAAGAGCTTCGAGGGGGCTTCTCGAGGGGGCTTCAGCGGCGGCAGCTGCCGCCCGCCTGAGCGTGGAGCCATCGTAGAGAATAGAAGCGGGCGGAGAGGGATCCTGCAGCCTGCATTTTTTATGGTATTTACGGCGCAAAAACTGGAAAGGGCGGGAGGGGTAAGTAAAGACCCCCCCGCCCTTAATGGAACCCCCAACCCAAACCCTCCCAAACCAAAACCATCCCATGTCTGGACCGGTTCGGAGGCCAGTAGAATGGCCTCCGAACCGGTCCGTGCACACTCCTAGCCCTTGGTCCACCTGTGCTGGAATGCATCACCGAGCGATCCCCTACCTATTCCAGCACCCGTGAGCAGAACATTGCACACTTTCTGTTGGCAGCTGACTATTGTAAATAAGTCCACTGTTGGATGACCCCACATGTTGAAAACCTTCTGGAGATAGATGCTGTTGATCTCCCACTCATGACGTTGGTAGTTCTGTCCTGTATAGCTGAGGTTGTCGCCCACTACGTTGTTTACACCCCTTATGTGTATGGCCCTTATGCGTATGGACAGATCCTATGGGCAATGCACCATTCCCAAATTCGCATGCTTAGGGCGCACAGAGACGCAGACACCGTGCCACCCTGCTTGTTGAGGCAGGCAATGGCTGTTGTATTGTCCACTTGTACCTGCGTCACTGTGTCTCTCAACATGGGTTTGAATGCTTTTAGAGCCAGAAAGAGTGCTTGTAGCTCTAGGTAGTTTATATGTTGCAGAGTTTCTGGCTTGGACCACTTGCCCTGAACGCGGTGATCTCCACAATGCGCTCCCCATCCCACTAGGGAGGCATCCGATGTCACCCACCATGTTGGCGTTAAGGGTTGAAACGGGACTCCCCCCAAAAGATTCTCTTCTGCCATCCACCAACGAAGGGAGTCCAGCAGTGAGCGTTGAATTGTCAGTTGCATTTTCTGACTGTCCTGACTCGGACAGAAGTTCCTTAGAAACAGTCTTTGTAGCAGCTTCATGCACAGACGTGTGTAAAGCACTGTTGAGTTGCAAGATGCCATTAGGCCCATTAAGCTCTGTATGTTCTCCGGATTGAGTATGAACTGCTGAGCAAGGCTTCTGATCTGCTGATAGTGCTCTACAGGTAAGTATGCTCTTTTTGTGTCTAACAGAGCGTATCTGTTAGTGACAAAAGGACCAAGGATATACTCCACTGTTCCAGGGGCTGTCTTACTGGAGGATACAGATTGGTAAGACCCTTCAGAAAACTCTTGCAGCTCGGGTGGGACATTGGAAACAAGGAGGTCTTTAGCATGGTTAGGTACAGCAGGTCCTAAAGGACAGTAGTATTCAGAGGTGAAAGCCGTTTGTGGCAGCATAGCAAGTGAACCTCTTCCACTTACTAGCATAGTTTTTCCTAGTGGAAGGCTTCCTCTAGTTAAGTAAGATTTTATTTAGAAGCCTATCTTCCATGCTCTTAGCTGTAGAGTGGGCACCTCTGGGTGCAGTATCTGGCCATTTTCCCGTGATAAAAGATCTTGGCGTTGGGGAAGTCTCCTGTATGTATGCCTCAACAGTTTGAGTAGATGTGGAAACCATGGTTGCCGAGAGGCCACCATGGAGTGATCAGGATGCATTTGACTTGGTAGGTCAGAATATGTGTCACCACTCTCTCTACTAGAGGCAGAGGAGGATACATGTACAATAGGTGTTGTGACCAGTCCATCTGGAATGTGTCCTCTAATGACTGGGTTGTGACCTGCTCTTGAGCAGTATCTTGTGCACTTGGCATTGGGTGCCTTCATGAACAAGTCTATTTTGGGGAACCCCCAAGCGCTGAATATTGGAAGCAAGTAGTTGTTGTCCAATTCCCACTCATGCTGCTCTTCCCTGGTGTATGAGCAACTCAGATCTTCCACTAGGATATTTTCTGTCCCCTTTATATGAATGGCCCAAGGGATGTTACTGTTTCTGATGCACCAGTGCCAAATTTGTATGCTCAATGCACAGAGTGGCCTGGACACCATCCCCTCTTGTCTGTTTAGGTAGGCAACCGCCGTTGTGTTGTCCAATAGCAACTGCACAGTTCTCCCTCTGAGCATCGGTAGAAAAGCCTTCATGGCCTGGAAAACTGCCAAGAGTTCCAGGAAATGTATGTGGAATTGTCTTTGCCAGTGACTCCACTGTCCCTGGGCCACGCTGCCATTGCAATGCTCCCCCTCCATCCCATCAGTGAGGCGTCAGTCGTCACCTATACTGATAGCCAATAAAACAATTTCTTTTTCTTATAGAACTCACTCATATCAAGGAACCAGAATGAGGAGCCATAGTGACCAAGGGACTGATCGTTATGGCGATCACAAAGGAACTGAAGTGCTGGCACTTCCTCCTGCCTTAAGTAGCCATGTGGTCACATGGGGCAGGGCGCAAGCGCCAAGATAAGCTCTGGTACTCCACACCGACAGGCTTCTGCACAGGTGCAGAACCCATTCTAATGGATTCAATGGATCACACCCCAGATCATGCAGATTGGGTGACTCATCCCCTGATAATTTTGAAGAATAAGGGGAAGGCTGGGCTTGATTGGAAGGTTCAGAATGCTTAGTCTTAGACAGCCATTTCTTCTTCCCAACGGAGGACTCACTGGGGAGTCTGCAGATGCAGTCATGCCCCATGCCACCCGCGACAGATTGCCTGTCCCATTCTAATTTTTGGCTCTCCAGATGAACTATTCATTGGAACCAGGACTGCCAACTCTGCCAACTATTCACTGGAATCAGGTCTGCCAACTCTGGGGGATGGGCTTCTCAACAAGGATAGCTAGGGCAGGTTGCTGAGGAGAGTGACCTGAGAAGTCCACAGGGGCCTGAGGGGATGGCTCACAAGGTGTTGTGGCAATTCTTCTGCTCTGATTGCTGCTGCTGGGAGTGGTGAAGGTGACAGTATCCCTCTTGCTGGTGGCTGAGAGGGGCCTGGATGGATGTGTCTGCACTGTGTTTGCTGCTGCAAGGCACCAGAAATAGAGGCCACATTGGCCGTTGGGAGCTCTGAAGAGCTCTGAATGCAGCAGAGAAGTGTTGAACAAAATGTGCAAAAAACAAACTGTAGAAGATAGCTTGGGTGAAAAAGAAGAATCAGAATCAGCAGAAAGCTGAAAAGGAGTGGCTCTGTGGAGATTAGGCAGGATTAAAGAACTGAATGGGGGTCCTCCTCCACAGGCTCTTAAAAGCTCTCTTCAGTCCTCCCTCCAGAGCATGTGGAGGGAGCTAAGCCACAATGGCTGTGGAGCTCACTGGCGGCCATGGGACAGGCTCTTATGGGCCCCCACTCCCCTGTATTGGTCTTGGCAGACGCGTAAGCACACGCTGGCCGCACCTCCTATGTATGATGTCATTCACAGGGGGTGTATCCACTAGTGGCAAGACAGGCTGTGCTGCCCTTCTGCAACTTCCAGTCAGTGCTTCGTTCATGTGCAGTTCGGATTGGGAGCATTCTTTCTCTGCCTCACTCCAAACAGAGAAAGAATGCACCCAACCCAAACAGTGTGTGAATGAAGTGCCAACCGGAAGTGGCAGAAGGACAGTGTGGCCTGTCTTGTCACTAGTGGCTACAGGCACAGGGAAAGCAGGGGACAGATGAGCATCTGGCGGCCACTGGGAGGTGTGGGGGAGAGTGGAGGGTGAGCCTCTGGCAGCCCCTAGAAGTGCTTGGGGCAGCAGCAGCGACCTAAGGGCATTTGTCTTCCTCATGCTCCATAGCAGCCACACACTTGCATCTACCCCAGCAGAGAAAGGACTGCAACCCTATTAACTCAAAACATGCTTGATTCTGAAAACCACAAATGCAGCATACATGGAACTCTAAGCAAATTACCTTAAAGTTCTTCTGATAGGACTTATATTGGAATGCACGTTTCTGTAACTCATCAAGAACAGTCTGCATCTCTGCTAGAAGTTGTCTCACTCTGTCTTGGTCAGCATGAATATCCAAAATCTGCGGATCCTATTAAAAAACAAAACTCCATTGGTTAAGCATGCTTATCAAATAAGATGCAAAACAGGGCTAACCCCAAATAAGGTATTTGTTTCTATGTATTCAGGGAATTTCCTAAATACTCAGGTCTATAAACTTGTGACTTAACACAGAAGATAAATTAAACTCTCACACACCCCCAACAGCCTGATGAGGACTGAGCATGCTCAGTTGTTTCTAAGAGCCATGAACCGTTGAAGACGGTACATGTTTTTTTTCCCCAACAGCAAAATACCAGGGTGGGGAAAACTGGCGTGCTTGAACCTTTAACAGCTTATAGTATCCTGACTGTAAGCATTAGGGTTGAGGAGATGCAGCATATTCTTGCTGGCCTCCCTTGTCCAATAATAATAGGAACCCATAATGAACATTTTATAGCATACAGACATGAAACACATATTATTTCTATACCTCAGCTTGGCGTTTCACATCTTTTACTTCTTCATTTAATTCATGAATATCTAGGTCTAGAAGTTGACAGAATCTAGCAATATTGGCATCTCTATCTCCCACAGATTTGTCAATTGCATTGCGAACAGCAATAATGGATGGTTTCAGAGTTGCAAACAAAGCTAAGTCTTCAGGAGGAGTAGGTACTGCATACAGCTCAATAAGTTGATACATCTTTGTTACTATTTTTGATTCATCTTCAAGAGTTTCAATCTGGGGGGAAAAATCAATTATTCCTCCATTTGTTCCAAAAATACATTTTCACACATAATCTTTAACCAAGACCAATATTACTGACTATTTCAAACTGCCTCAAAATACATGTAAAGTGTAGGAAGGAAAATTATCACATACATACAGCAGCTCTAGATTATTTTAAATGATAAAATGATTGGTCACACAACTGTGACCAATAAACAGAATTCAAGACAGAGGGGGGTGGGGTATGCTGATAGCAGCAGGCTTGATTCTATTATGATGACAACAGATATTTATACAGTGGTCCCTCTACTTACGAAATTAATCCGTTCCGAATGCACATTTGTAAGTCGAAAAGTTCATAAGTCGAAAAGTGGTTTCCCATAGGAATGCATTGTGAACGGATTAATGTGTTCCGGAGCCTAGAAAAAAGACCCAGACCCCCAGTAAGGCTTGCAAACTGCACAGGAACATTTCTTTTCAAGAATAAACAGGCAGTAAACAGGCAGGCAAGTCAAGGAAACCGCATGTAAAATTCGTAAGTCAAGGAAACCGCATGTAAAATTCGTAAGTCGAGGAAACCCCATCTAAAAATTTGTAAGTTGAAAAAACCGCATCTAAAACCGGATCTAAAACTGCCGTTTGTAACTCGAAAAATACTTATGTCGAGTAGTTTGTAAGTCGAGGGACCACTGTATATCCCTCTTCAACAAAAGTCCCCAAAGCGGTTTACATAGATATAAACAAACAAATAAAATGGCTCCCTCTCTCCAAAGTGCTCACAGTCTAAAAAAGAAACATAATTTAGACCTAGACTGGAGAAATGCTGTGCTGAGGTTGGATAGGGCCAGTTGTTCTCCCCCTGCTAAATAAAGAGAATCACCACTTTTAAAAGACGCCTCCTTGCTCAGTTAGCTTGGTGACTGGGGTCACCAAGTAGGTTTAAAGATAAAGTGGGCCATCGAGTCGGTGTTGACTCCTGGCAACCACAGAGCCCTGTGGTTGTCTTTAGTAGAATACAGGAGGGGTTTATCATTGCCATCTCCAGCACAGTATGAGATGATGCCATTCAGCATTTCCACCATAATGGTGCTCTCCTATGTAAATGAATGTTTGCAATTTATCATCGGGAAAAGCAAAGCATTGTACTAGGGAACATGGTTGGAGTGACGGCAAAACCCACTTTCCATTCGTGTGTGTGTGTGAAATCTTTAATGATCTTTTATATGCTAAATTACATAGGCGTACATCTTCAAATATGAATATGTTTCCTCTTTGTTTGTAACTCCTTTAAATTTTTACAAGGTGTGCAAACTAAATTTAAGTATGTAGGGTTCAGAGCATATATATCAACAAGACGTTCTGGTAAAGCCAGCGTGGTGTAGTGGTTAGAGTGCTGGATTAGGACTGGGGAGACCCGAGTTCAAATCCCCATTCAGCCATGAAACTAGCTGGGTGACTCTGGGCCAGTCACTTCTCTCTCAGCCTAACCTACTTCACAGGGTTGTTGTGAAAGAGAAACTCAGGTACAGTGGTCCCTCGACTTACGAACTACTCGACATAAGTATTTTTCGAGTTACAAACGGCAGTTTTAGATCCGGTTTTAGATGCGGTTTTTTCGACTTACAAATTTTTAGATGGGGTTTCCTCGACTTACGAATTTTACATGCGGTTTCCTTGACTTGCCTGCCTGTTTACTGCCTGTTTATTCTTGAAAAGAAATGTTCCTGTGCAGTTTGCAAGACTTACTGGGGGTCTGGGTCTTTTTTCTAGGTTCCGGAACGCATTAATCCGTTCCCAATGCATTCCTATGGGAAACCGCTTTTCGACTTACGAACTTTTCGACTTACAAATGTGCATTCGGAACGGATTAATTTCGTAAGTAGAGGGACCACTGTACGTAGTACAGCGCTCTGGGCTCCTTGGAGTTAGAGCGGGATATAAATGTAAAAATAACAACAACTGTTCTGTCTACTTTCCTTTCATTATACTTTCCTCCAGCAGAAAACCGGAGGAGGTGAGCTTTGGCTGTTTATCATCTAGCCTCCTTTGCTGGACGGCTGTGAGTCTCTCAGCTGCCTCTCCCACCCTTGGTTTGCTAGCTGGGACAACTCAGACCAGCACAGTCCTGCTGCCTGATTGGGAACCTTCCTTCCTCCAAATACCTGACTTGACACCACCTACAGGCACTGATTGATTACATCAGCCTTGCCCAGAGTCCTTTGTGAGAGGAAGGACTCTGGAGGCTTTTTATGGAAGGGGGCTTCCGCAGGGGGCGCGGCCAGCCTGCAGGTGGCCGCCGAAGCCAGCCACCTAAGGGGGCCGGCCTTTGGTGCCAGCCTTCAGTGTAGGGCTGAGGGTTGGCTATACTCTTTTTAGTTGGCTGTTTGGGGAGTTGTAGTAGTATTTGTGCTAGCTCTGTTATTGAGATTGGGTTGAAGTAGTTGTAATGTGTTTGGGTTCATCTGGAGATGGGAGGACAGGGGGTGCCTTCGTTGAATGTGGGGCAGCTATTCCGGTGGTGGTGGGGAATCGAAGAAGTAACGTTGGAAGGTCAGCAGGCCATTCCAGGGGAAGGGTAGTCAGAAATTTAATAGCTATCTCCCCTTCTGGCTGTCCTGTCAGCTCTGTGATCTCGGGGAGCACTGCCAACAACCCACATAGCCTTACCTTGCTCCTTTGCAATGCCAGGTCGGTCCAAAATAAACCTGAAGTCATTCATGATCTAATTATGGATGAAGGGGCCGACCTGGTGTGCATCACTGAGACTTGATTGGGGGAGGCTAGTGGCCTAGTCTGGTCCCAGCTTCTTCCTCCAGGGTATTCTGTAGGGGAGCAGGTGAGGGGATGTGGGCGGGGAGGTGGCGTGGCTGTGTTCTATAAGGATAACATCTCCCTTACCAGGGTCCCTGTTAGAGTATCAGACCACATTGAATGTGTGTACTTAAGTTTGGGGACCAGGGATAGATTGGGACTTTTGTTGGTGTACCAATCGCCCCACTGCCCAACAGAATCCATTACTGAGCTCGCGGACTTGGTCACAGAACTTGCGCTGGAGTCTCCCAGACTTTTGGTACTGGGGGACTTCAATGTTCATTTCGGGGCCAATTTGTCCGGGGCAGCTCAGGAGTTCATAGCGGCCATGACAACTATAGGCCTATCCTAAGCGGTCTCTGGATCGACGCATATTGCAGGTCACACACTTGATTTGGTCTTTTACTCTGATCAGGGTGGTGTTCCGTGGGTGGGGACTCCTGTGATTTCCCCACTGTCATGGACGGACCACCATCTGGTTAAGGTTGGACTTACAACCGCTTTCCACCTCCGCAGGGGCGAGGGGCCTATTAGAATGGTCCGCCTGAAGAGGTTACTGGATCCGGTAGGATTCCAAGAAGCCTTGGAGGGATTCAATGCTGGCTCTGCCGGTGATCCTGTTGATGCCCTGGTTGAGAATTGGATCAACTAGCTCACCAGGGCAGTAGACACGATTGCTCCTAAGCGTACTCTCCAACCTGCTTCAAAATTGGCCCCTTGGTATATGGAAGATCTACGGGGGCTGAAGCGGCAAGGTAGGCGACTGGAGCGCAAGTGGAGAAAAACTTGACTCAAATCCGACAGATTACGACATGGAGCACATTTAAAGATCTATGGTCAGGCAATACGTGCAGCAAAGAAGCAGTTCTTTTCTGCCCATATTACCTCTGCGAGTTCACGTCCAGCTAAACTGATTATCTAGACCCATTTCAAACTGGTTTTCAGGTGGGCTATGGGGTGGAGACTGCCTTGGTCGGCCTGATGGATGATCTCCAATTGGCAATTGACAGAGGAAGTGTGACTCTGTTGGTCCTCTTGGATCTCTCGGCGGCTTTTGATACTATTGACCATAGTATCCTTCTGGAACGTCTGAGGGTGTTGGGGGTGGGAGGCACTGTTTTACGGTGGTTCCACTCCTACCTCTCGGACAGCTTCCAGATGGTGTCAATTGGAGATTGTTGCTCTTCAAAATCTGAGCTTAAGTATGGTGTCCTCAAGCCTCTGTACTTTATCCAATGCTTTTTAACAACTTCATGAAACCGCTGGGAGATCATCAGGGGATTTGGAGCTGGGTGTTACCAGTATGCTGATGACACCCAGATCTATTTCTCCATGTCAATTTCTTCAGGTGTTGGCATATCCTCCCTAAATGCCTGCCTGGAAGCAGTAATGGGCTGAATGAGGGAGAATAAATTGAGGATGAATCCAGATAAGAAGGAGGTACTTATTGTAAGGGGTCAGAACTCTAGAGATGATTTTGAGCTGCCTGTTCTAGATGGGGTCACACTTCCCCAAAAGGAACAGGTTCGCAGTCTGGGAGTACTTCTGGATCCACACCTCTCCCTGGTTTCTCAGGTTGAGGCGGTGGCCAGGAGTGCTTTCTATCAGCTTCGGCTGATACGCCAGCTGCGCCCGTTTCTCGAGATCAATGACCTCAAAACAGTGGTACATTTGTTGGTAACCTCCAGACTGGACTTCTGTAATGCGCTCTACATGGGGGCTGCCTTTGTATGTAGTCCAGAAACTTCAATTGGTTCAGAATGCAGCAGCCTGGTTGGTCTCTGGGTCATCTCGGAGAGACCACATTACTCCTCTCTGTTGATGGAGTTACACTGGCTGCCAAGGTTTCCGGGCAAAATACAAAGCACTAGTTATAACTTATAAAGCCCTAAACAGCTTAGGCCCTGGGTATTTAAGAGAGCGTCTTCTTCGTTATGAGCCCCTCCGCCCACTGAGGTCACCTGAGGAGTTCCGTCTCCAGTTGCCACCAACTCGTTTGGTGGCTACACAGAGATGGGCCTTCTCGGTTGCAGCCCCGAGATTGTGGAATGCGCTCCCTGCTGGGATACGAGCCTCCTCATCTCTGGCAATTTTTAAAAAACTTCTGAAAACACATCTCTTCAACCAAGCTTTCTCAGCTTTTTAAAACTTGTTTTTAAATTGTTCTGATTATTTAATTGTTGTTTTACTATGTTTTTAATTGTTAATTATTGTTTTATGCTGTTTTATAATTTTTGTTTTAATTAATTGATTTTAATGTTGTTTTAATGTAAACTGCCCTGAGCCTTTTGGAAGGGCGGTATAAAAGTTTTAATAACAAATAAATAAATTATAATCTTAATCTTAATTGATAATGAACATCTTCACAAGTTAGCCCACTTTCCACCTCAAACATTCACATATCCGCCATCTTGAATTAAGGTGGATGACATCATCACAAACTATGTCATTGTGGTGTCCCTATGTGTCATAGTGGCACAACTGCACTAAATTTGGTTCATATCGGCTATGCAGTTCACGTTAGTCCACTTGTGTCTCAAACATTCATGCACCCATCATCTTGAATTGGGGTGGATGACATCATCACAAACTACGCCAATGAAGTGTCCCTATGTGTTATTACAACTGCATCAAATTTGGTCCCAATCAGCTGCGAAGTTGATAGGAATGGAAACACACAAGGTAGGGTGATCTCATAAGCTTACTTTCCCTAAGGAAAGTAGGCTAAAAACACATTTCTTCTGACTCCTAGAATCATATAAAGAGACCTGCAAAACCATCCTTGAGAAAAAACACAGTTTGACACAAAAGACTGTGCCTGACGTGAATTTGCTTTCCTATCTTGGCCTTTCCCTTATGCATTACACCTAATAGAGATGCTTGAAATAACAAGTCGCCTCTCCTCCAAACCTTTCGCTAGTTCCTAATTTGTGGTGAGCACCCTCGTGGGATTGGGCCCAGCCTTGCTGGCTCAAAAGGCTGAGCTTAGGACTGTGTCTGGAATTGCTGGTTTGCAAGAAACTCGAGTGTGAACTTTGGCTCTGCTGAGTCAAAGTAACTGAATGGAATTGTTTATTCTGTAGTCAAGGCCTACAAGAAATGAGGAAATTCACCCCTCCCTGCCTTGAAGCTGCTTATGCATTGTGCTGTGCTAATCATGAGAACTAGTTTGAAACTTGCTAAGAGTAATCATATTTTGAAGATCTTAGGAAACCACATTTCGATATCAGTTACCTACATATTTTAGGGTACATATTTTCACACAGTTAACGGCTGAATCTCTTTGCATGTTATCTCTTAATAACATTTTCTTGGGGCTGGAAGGCACCAACCAAGTTTTGAGAAGTGACTACAGGCAGGTCAAGCTTGGGCATAAACAGGAATGTTTCCATCTGGATTAGTAAACAGTGTCAGGCCAGATCCCACCATGAAGGGCTCCTGACTGATAGGGTAAAGAAATTCCAGGAGGGAGACCAGGATGTTTACATTAGGATTGAGACACAGAAGAATTGTTGCGACTGTCTTTGATTTGAGATATGACAAGGGGCTCGAGGAGAGGTTATAAAAGGGACCTACCCCTCCCGCACAGGAAGGAGGGAAAACATACTCAGACCACACTGTATGTGGCCCTATCCAGGGAGACACATGTTCCTACCCCTTGGGATAGTCTGTGGGGCCTTAGTCTGCAAAGGCAAACCTGTGCCTCATAGATTGCCATAGAATCTGGATCCCTACATCAGGGAGACTCCCACCCCTGCATTTTCATCTATGCTGCCTGGACAGCCACAGCTTCCCTGCAGATCCCCAAGGCTGCCTGAGGATTTCTACCAACGTGACCGGTAATCTATTTATCTACAAGAAATGCCTTCATACCAGCCCTCCTCCAGAACTAACTTACCTCTAATCCTGTCTTCACTCTTTTCTGACTTTGGAATCCTTCCTTCCCTGCTGGCCTAGCTGCATGCTTGCCTCGGCTGCCGTCGCTTTCCTTCCCCCTCCGTTCCCATCCCTCCACCTTTCCCTCCCTCTGCCTTTGGCTCATTATTAACATGTCAGAATGAGTACCCAGTCTCTCCCTTCCCCCTCTCAGCTTTCACAGCTCACAAAATTGGCCCTGCTCCCCCTCCTCCCTTCAATCACGTTTGTGCTGTGACTTCTTGACTAGAATGCCAGCTACAAGTTGTTTCTCATTTCTGTGCAGAGAGCAGAGAAATAAGACTGAACACTGCCTAGGAGATAGGGTTTTGCCAGCAGCTTAGGTAAGATATGAACTTGGTTGAGAACTCCTTGCATCTAGTAAAGTGAAAGTGAAGTCCTGAGAATTGATTACAAAATGCTCTGTTTTTCTGAAGTATTGCCCTACACTAGGAAACAACTGATTGAAATTGCTTACATGCCTGCGTGCTTAATTGCTTGAATGTAACTAGCCTCAATAAAGCTTTTAAACTACAGTCTTGTGTGGGATGTCTCTTCTCCCCCCACCCCCTGCCGAATGCCCACGATCTCAGAACTGAACCAGGAGTAGCCTCTGCTGGCTACAGTTGGGAGGGACTGTGGGCTCTATCTCTCTCCTGAAAGTGGGGGGGCACCGCAGCCTGCTCGCAAATACATTTGTAATTTTCTAGTATCACTGCTATTTTAAGGGGGGGTGTTGCTATTATAACCTATAATCATTACTTTCTGGGGAGATATACATTCTCAAATTAATGCAGTTTTATGCATAATCAAAGGGAACTTTTAAGATTTTAGGCCAAGGCTGTATTCCTGTGCAATGAATAAGGTGGATTTGAAGAGCCGTTCTTACAACCAAAAGATTGGTCTTGATATCTTGCAAAAGAAGCAGCTTTCTGCATTTCACACAATGAATCTCAGCTGTCTTCTCAATGGACAGCATCCATACTAAGTTAGTCATAACGAAGTCCCATTGAAAGTAATGGAACTTAAGTCACACATTATATGACTCATTGATTTCAATGGTGCTTAGTCCTGACTAATGAATCTGGATGTTGCCCACTGAATTCATATGCAAGATGGTTGTTCAAGAAACAGGACAATTTAGAGAAGCACATCCAGACCTGGGAGTGCTTCTTAAATAGTTACAATATAAAGAGGGAGAAGCAACATCACTGCCAACTGTACTTTTTAAAAGTGGAGGCGCTCATATTTGCAGGAGTGGGAAGCAACTGCCCCTATTCATCTCAGCACAGTGTCTCTCCCACTGCCAGTGGCTGTTTGCTGGTATCTCTCTTGTGCATGTTTTTAAACGGAGAGTCTTTGGGGGACAGGGAACCATCTTCTTACTCCTCTGCTACAAAAACCACTTTGAGAACACTTCTGTTGAAAAGCCATATACAGTGGTCCCTCGACTTACAAACTACTCGACATAAGTATTTTTCGAGTTACAAACGGCAGTTTTAGATCCGGTTTTAGATGCGGTTTTTTCGACTTACAAATTTTTAGATTGGGTTTCCTCGACTTACAAATTTTTAGATGGGGTTTCCTCGACTTACGAATTTTACATGCGGTTTCCTTGACTTGCCTGCCTGTTTACTGCCTGTTTATTCTTGAAAAGAAATGTTCCTGTGCAGTTTGCAAGCCTTACTGGGGATCTGGGTCTTTTTTCTAGGCTCCGGAACGCATTAATCCGTTCCCAATGCATTCCTATGGTAAACCGCTTTTCGACTTACGAATTTTTCGACTTACAAATGTGCATTCGGAACGGATTAATTTCGTAAGTAGAGGGACCACTGTATAAAGATTCGGAATTAAAAAAAAATGCCTTAAGGAGTTATTTGAGGAGCTGGTTTTGGTGGTGGGGGTGGGGTGGGGGTTTATAGGTAACTGAGAACTGGAATAATAAAAATAAAATATAAAATGCCTTAAGGAGTTATTTGAGGAGGTGGTTTCGGGGGGGGGGCATTTATAGGTAACTGAGAACTGTAATTATTACAACATATTTGAATCATTATTATTTATTTGCTACATTTTTATACCACCTTTCTGCTTTGACAAAGGCACCCAAAGTAGTTTACAATATTAGAAGAAGCAAATTACAGAATGTTAATAAAGCGTTGTCTCAGTCTGTTGATCTTTTCAGGAGCTGAGGACAAGAGCTCCCTGGCCTGGGCGCCTCTTTTCTTGCCTTCCTCTCAGGACACACTGGTCGAATCATGCCTTGTGTTCTTGTTTATAAATCATTATTGTTGAATTTAAAAAACTGATCTTCTATTGCATTTACCAGCAAAGGTGCCCATAAATTAGTTGGGTGGGACTGGGGACTCCAGTTGCTATATTCCCACCTTTCCCCTCTCCCAGCATTAGGAAGAAGGGGTGTGGAAGTACTACTGCCCTTCCTTCAGTCAGCCATTATTCTAGACAGTGGGGCTAGGAGAAGACCATGCCCAAGATGTCATATAGCATGTTGGCAGTACATAGCCTTCCTTTAGTATTTTCTCCCACCATGATATGATTGCCTACATTATGCTGCCTAGAGCAGGAATTCTTAATCTTGGGCCCCCAGATGTTGTTGGACTACAACTCCCAGAATCCCCAGCCACAAAGGCCATGTCTGAGGATTCTGGGAGTTGCAGTCCAACAACATCTGGGGGTCCAAGGTTAAGAAACCCTGGCCTAGAGATCTCCTGCTAAATGAGTAAAGAGGCAACTTTTAAAGCAGTGATTCTCTTATATTTAGCAGGGGTACAGCAATTGTTCCCATCCAACCCCAGCATAGCACCCCTCCAGTGGCCGTTGCTGTGATCTACCTTGTGTTTCTTTTTAGGTTATGAGTCCTTTGGGGACAGGGAAGCATCTTTATTTATTATTTTTTCTGTATAAAGCACTTTGAACACTTTTGCTGAAAAACAGTATACAAAATATTCATAGTAGTTATAGTAGCTCAAGTGTATCAAGGCAGATAGCCTTCATATCCTACTTTTTCATTTCCCAGAGGCATCTGATTGGCCCTGTCAGAAATTGAATGTTGCACTAGATTGGCCTTTGGTCTATGCCAGAAGGGATCTACGGTGTTCTTATGTCTTAAAAGAAAAAGCTTGAAGGGTATAATTTTTAATAAAAATGATCTACATGCAGGGTAGAGTGAGGGGACTCCAATTAAGAAGCAAAGTGCAGTTTCTTTCCACTTTTCACATAGAGTCTTGCTAAGATGGTATATTCCACCTGCTAGTAGCATTATAGCAAACTTACCCTATCTTGTATTTCATCAAGGAATGTCAAGGCAAACACATATTCTATCGTCGTACTTGGATAAAACTCAAGTTTAAATTTAGCATCTTGTGCTTCAGCTATAATGGCGGTCACTTTCTTCTTTGAAATTATGGGAAGCATTGCATTAATAACCTAAAATGCAAAGGAAACAGATGACATTCAGTACACTGGAAAACAATCAGGTAGGAAAGTCGTATTTCTCAAGTAATGATGATACTTAATGTATGTGCACTCCAGAATAACTACTTAGATCAGAAACATGCTGCCTGACCTTCAGTGACATATTTCTGATCTAACTAGTGCTTTTGGAGTGCAGGAGCACTACTTAGAATATTTGTGCTCTTCCACAAAAACACAAGACCACCAGAGCTCCACTACGAGCCTGTAGCAGCAAAGGCATATTGGTACCACCACCACCCCCCATTTTGTGTGGGTCACTGTCCTTAGCTGAGCAAGAAGTAACTCCTTTACTGTTATGCACACAGAAGTGTGGTGGGGGGACAATTTGGAAAAACACCCCATAGCACATTATCATAAAATCACTCAGCACCAAACCCTGAATATGAGTAGTACAGTGCAGGGAAGAGGTATTTCAACATTACACTTCATATGGCATTCTTTGTAAGAACTGGAATTGAGGGATGCACACCTCAAAACACAAATCTTCCTAATCCTACTCTCTCTACTCTCTCCCCTAATTCTAGGGTACTTTGAGCTATTTGGGTCTCTGATTCTTTCTCATAGCTGAAAGAGTTCCCAGGGAAGGAGCACTGATTAGGATCAGAGAAAGTGCTTTCCTCCAGTCCTAATAAATCTGACCCTATGACTTTTTTAGATTCAAAGGGATCAGAGCCCCAGCTCCTGAATGGGACATTGGGGGTGTCTTTAAAACAAATAATAATATGAGACTGAGTCTGCACATATGTAGAAACCTCTGACTTGTTGTAGATGGCCCCATTTCATCACCATACTGTTAGGCATGGGACTATCAGCATATATACAGATTTACCTCCAAACAGCGCTTCGGTGATGGAATCAATTTATCTTTCAGTTTCTGAGCATCTATGAGGAGCAAACCTAGGTTTCTCTTCTGCCTTATGGCCACAGCTTCCTTGTGTTGCTTGTGATACTTCTCCAGTTGTTCAGCAAAAAATTGAACACCTAATTATTATATTTAGAATGTGAAATAAAATTGTCAGTTTTAAAATACTTTAGAAAAAAATTTCCGGTTGTATTCTATTTTCAAAGAAAATAAAACAAATCAGAGAGTTTTTCTTTTGTCAGCAAAAAAAGTAAATTTAATTATTTAAATTTTTTTTTACATTTTATATCCCGCTCTTCCTCCAAGGAGCCCAGAGCAGTGTACTACATACTTAGGTTTCTCCTCACAACAACCCTGTGAAGTAGGTTAGGCTGAGAGAGAAGTGACTGGCCCAGAGTCACCCAGCTAGTATCATGGCTGAATGGGGATTTGAACTCGGGTCTCCCCGGTCCTAGTCCAGCACTCTAACCACTACACCACGCTGGCTCCTAAATGTTGCAGTTGTAACACTTGACATTATGAAAAATATAAGAAACTGTGTGTGAATAATGCACAGAAAACCTGGTCATTTGCCAAATAGAAATAAAGAGTTTCTCTCTGTTCTTTCTCTACCTTCTATTACTGAATAAATAAAACTAAGGGAATGGCAACTTTCCTTGCTGTGTGTGAGGCCTTATGAATGTATTAAGTCAAAGTTAGCCAGGGACTAAGAGAAGAAAACATTACAATGTTTCATTAGAAGTATACATGAGCTGCTTGTCTTGGATATTGGTTAGACTGTTACATTTTTACACACACACACACACACACGATGTATATTTATATTTACAATTTTCAACTCATAATGCTGAAGTATCATCTTGCTATGATATCCTAGGAAAAAGCTGTAGGGGCCATTCACACGATCTACCGGGCGGATGGGTGGAGGGAAAGCTTCCCAAGCCTTGTCTTCCCCCACCCCCAGATGATCACCGTCCTGGTGGAAGCGCACATCACACTCCCATACCATCAGCCTGCTCCATGCACCATGGAGAGGACTAATCGCTCTGAGGCCGGGACTCGTTGTCCCTGCCCTAGGAAATCCCACAATGCACCACGCAAGTGCATGGTACATTGTGGGAATCCCCTCAGAGATGGGTGGGCTCCCATCAGTGCTTCATCACCATTTGAAAGCAGCTGGCGCTGAAACACGATCAATTGAACGGGTTAAGGGAGTGCTTGCTCTCTTAACCTCATTTTAAGCACCCAGCTTCTTAACTGGGTTTGCCACCGGGGCACCACCAGGATCTGTGTGCCTCTTGGCGATTCCGATGGTTAGCCAAGCCCGGGCTTAGCTGCCCTAGCCCGTCTTAGCTACTCATGAAAATAGCCTCGTAATGAATAATGCATGCATTAGCTGGACTCTAAAAGATCTATGAATAGCTGGATTAGCTATTGTTACTGTTTGAGCTGTATGTATATATTTCTCTGGTCAGAGATCGTAAATAAACTGAATTGAAATGCATGCACAGGGAGACCAATTTCGAAGGTGCTGTGGCCATAGGCTCAAAGGGCTTTTGTGTAAGTGATGAGAGTACCAACGACAAGCTCCATGGTTCTACTGGTGTTTTCACGGGAGGATAGACATTGGAGAGGCCTTTTAAGAAGACTTTGCTTAGTGGATGTGAGAAAAGTACCTTCCCATCACAACCCAGGTGCTTAGATGAAAGGGCTGCCAGGTGGACTTTCAGAGAAACATTGGCTAAGCCCTGAGACTTTAGGGTGGACGGATAGAGAAGCACCTGCCAGACAGATGCCTGTCCTGGCAAAAAACCTCGAGACCTCACATAGGTTTTAAAACAAAGCCACTTTTTAAAGTAGTTGCATCTAGTAGAAGCTTTTCTACGATTCAATAGGATGTTGTTCAGAAGCCTATTCACCAAGCGGTCAGATGGAGCATTTGTGCGTCCGGGTGAAGGACATGATGCTCGTCCCAGGAGAGGATATCTGGCCCTTGGTGGAAACTCATGATATTGATTTTTGGACAGTCTACGTACCTGTGGAAACCAAGACTGCCTTGGCCACCATGGGGTCACAAAACGCAGGCTACGGGGTTTGACAGGACAAGTTACTACTCTTGCAATTATGGGTTGGGGTGGGAACATGCATGGTGTTTCCCTTGTCCAGTCCAGGTGAAAAGCATCTCCCAGTGATCTGGGGTCATGTTCCACCCTGGAGAAGAAGCGGACACACTTCTCATTCTCCGAGCTTGCAAAGAGATCCACCGATGGCTGTAGCCACTGACGGAAGAGGGGACCAAGATACTTGGAGTTGAGCTCCCATTCGTGATGTCCATGCTGGAGAAAAATCCAACTGAGGTCATCTGCTAGGATGTTGTCCTGACCTCTGATATGTACTGCAACAGGGTAGATCTGGTGCCGAATGCACCAGTGCCACATCTGGACACCGAGAGCACACAAGATCCAGGACACTGTTTCGTCTTGATGGTTTATGTATGCTTGGGCCGTTGTATTGTCCAGTTGAACCTGGACAACGGTGCCCTGTACGATTGGTAAGAAGGCACGTAGAGCCAAAAAACAGCAAGTAATTCCAAGAAGTTTATATGGAGTTGCTTCTGACCCGAGGTCCTTTTCCCTTGGATTTGATGACCCTCTCAATGAGCCCCCCAATCCAGAAGGGAGGCATCCATCATTAGCCATACTGTAGGCGACGGTGTTTGGAATGGTATGCCCTCTAAGAGGTTTCTGCGTTCCATCCACCGAGAGAGATCGAAGAATTTGCATCGGTATCTGTAGTCGCTTTCATTGACTGTGTCTAGCAGGATGGAAGACAGAGAGAAACCATAGTTGCAATTTCCGCATCTTTTGGCGAGCATAGTAGATTATTGTATTGCAGGAGGCCATGAGGCCCGGTAGGCGCTGAATCTACTGTGCTGGTTGTACAGGATGTTGTTGGAATAGAGTCAGCAGACTCCTTATGCAAACATATGGTATCTCTCTTCTGGCAAGAATGCCCTTTGGTGTCTAGCACTGCACCTATGCGATTGGCAACCTGCATGGGCTCCAGGTGGGACTTTTCCCAACTGATTTGGATGCCCAGACCTTGAAGGACCTCCAACACATAACGGATCTGAGAACGTAACACGCTTTTGTCTTTTGATGTCAGGAGCCAATTGTCTAAATAGGGGTAGATGGTGACTCCCTGTGTCCTGAGGCAGGCAATCATTGCTGCCAGACATTTCGTAAAAAACCTTGGAGCAGTGGACAGTCCGAAGGGCAATACGTTGTGTTGGTACACACTTGGTTGCCGACCATTTAACATAAGAACTTTTGATGTGATTGGATACTGACGTGGAAATACGCGTCATTGAGATCCAGCGTTGCTAACCACCTCTCCCCTAGGGGACATAATATTTGTTGCAATGCCATCATTCTGAATTTTTTTGACATGAATAAATTTGTTTAGCTGACAAAAGTCCATGATGGGGTGGATGCCCCCATCCCGCTTCGGAATTTGAAAGTAGCGGGAATAGAAACCTTCCCGCCTATCCGCCCACTGCACTAGGGCTATTGCCCCCTTCTCCAACAGTTTCTTCACCTCTGCTTGGAATGTTGACGTGGAAGGAGTGAACCTCATTTCTGTAAAATGAGGGATTGTCTTGAATTTGATGGCATATCCTGAAGATATGATCTTCAGAACCCAAAGGTCTGATGTTATACGGTGCAATGCAGGGGCATGGCGTGATAGCTTGATGGAAGGCTGTGGTAGAGACAGAGGGATGGTATGATCCATCAGATGAAGAGATGAAACCCCTGCAGGCGGGAATGGGGAGTGGAGAGGTGACAGTGGGGGGGAGGGGCTTGCTCCTCAAAGATGCTTCTGGGTCTCTGATGCCTTAGGACAGGCATCCCCAAACTGTGGCCCTCCAGATGTTGCTGAACTACAATTTCCTGCATACCCAGCCACAAAAAATTGTGTCTATGGATGCTGGGAGTTGTAGTTCAGCAACATCTGGAGGGCCGCAGTTTGGGGATGCATGCCTTATCGAGACTGGGCGGATTTAAACTTGCTTTGGTATGAGCGTCTCTGGAATGGCGGATATGATTTTTTATAGTCCTTTTGTTCCTGATTGCAGAACGCGAATCATTTTTTGTAGGCAGGATGATACCTGGCAGTATATGAGGAGAAGTGCCAGGTGTTTCAGTAGATACGGTAAAGGCTTTCCAGTCTCTTGGAGGTAGGGGTGGAGGTGTGGAGCACCTCCCAAGCACACCACTGCACGTGTAATGACAGGAAGCATAGGGAGGGCCATAGGTGTGGTAGACTGCGACTTAAGCATAAGATAGTACATGGGATCATCTACAGTGGCCAAATCTGACCGGAGGTCCAGGCCTAGAGCCTCCGCTATGGTCCGCTTGTGATAGGCCTTGAGCTCATCATTAGGGGAGACATAAACAGTCGGGGGCACATCTGTAGGAGGCTCCACAAGGTTGTTCTCCCCCTCCGGGTCTGACTTAGAATCCAATGAACTGTAATGCTCTGACGGAGAGCCCGTGGGCGACAAAGGAACCAGAGTCCACAGATAGGCACACAGTCTGTGTGGACACAGACCGCATTAGTGGTGGTTTGGTTTGGGCAGCTTGGTGTGTCACCCAGGGAGAGCTAGTTTGTGTTTCTGCAGAGACACATATGGGTGCACGAACTGGCCGGGCATCTGCAGGTAGTGAGGTCAATTGCAGGGTAGATGGAAGGGGCATTGCAGGCCTCCAAGGGCAGATGGGATCCTCAATAGGAAAAGCCGTGGAAACTGCTGGCTCGGAGCCTGGGATGTGTACATTAAGTTCAACAGGAGGGCTTTGCTCCAGTCCTGCCATCACCAGAGGTTTGGTTAATCGTGTCCCAGGACAGAGTAGTGGTGCTAAGCTTGTTAATCAATCTTGAGTACGATAGAATTAATCAATGCAGAGTGTATCCATGCTTCTTCATCCTCTAGTGCCTATAGAGCTCGTCCTGGTCCTGGTCACTGTCAGTAGAAGATGAGACACGGCGAACGGCTTTCAAGGTTGGAGGTGTATGTTTCTACATCGAAGCTGATGTCGATGTTTTTTATTTGTGTGGAGTTGAAGCGGAGGTACGTCTAGGTGTCTATACCAAGGCGTGGCTCGATGTCAAGGCAGCCTTCTCTGATGGTGCCGAAGATAATCTCGGAGGTGTTCTCGACATCGATACCAAAAGGCAGGGTGTGCCTGGTACTGATGGGCTTAACACCTCATCATGAATCGCCGCTCTGAGGCGAAGTGCCTGATTTTTCCTTGTTTGTTTGGAAAATGACTGGCATATTTTGCATGAGGAAATGTTATGTTCCTCCCCCACACAAATTAGGCACAGGTTGTGAAGGTCTTTCGAGGGGAGTTTGGACTTACAGCCCTCACACCTCTTAAATGATTTCTTTTCATCAGACATTACACAGAGAGTGGTCAGGTCTGTTCCAGGGTCAAAAGCCAGTCGTAATTCGCCAGCCGATCCAAGTCAAGAAGGAGAGAAGGTCGGCAGCCAGAAATGGGTCAAAACAAAGTAATCAGTCCTCTTTTTTTTTTAAGAGCAAAAACAAAGAAAAACTCACGAGGGACTTTTTCCAACAAAAGAAGTGGCAGACCGAGGTCCAAACGCTAAGGTGGTCAGAAAATAACTGAGGGACGTTGCGTCCAGCCCGCTCTTAAATAGTACGCTCTGTGTGGAGGTGGGGTTTGGACACCTCGGCAAGCTGAGGCATGGCTACTGCGGGTTTTCTGCACAGGCGCAGAACCCATTCTTATGGCTATTGACGGATCTCAATCCAGATCTCAAATGTTCATGTATCCACCATCTTAAATCTGTAGCAAATTTGGTTCAGATTGGTTAGGCAGTTCACAAGGATGGATATGAATAGGTTGGATGACACCATCACAAAGTACGCCATTGAGGTGTCCCTATGTGTCACTACAGCTGTAGTAGATTTGGTTGAAATCAGTTAGGCAGTTCACAAGTTAGCCCACTTGCACCTCAAATGTTCACGTATCCACCATCTTGATTTGGGGTGAATGACATCATCTCAAACTATGCCATTGAGGTGTCCCTATGTGTCCCTACAGCTGCAGCAAGATCAGTTCAAATCAGTTAGGCAGCAGTTCACAAGTTAGCCCACTTGCACCTCAAACGTTTATGTGTCCACCATATTGAATTGGGGTGGGTGATGTCATCACAAACTATGCTGCTGAGGTGTCCCTATGTGTCCCTACAACTGTACCAAATTCGGTTCATATTGATCCAGGCATTGTGATTTTGATGGAGGACACACACATACATGGACACACACACAGAATGCCTGGGTGATCTCATAAACCTACTGGAAAGCAAGCTAAAAAATTAGATATGCTTTTCTCTTCACATCACACTATACAACTGCAGTTCTGTTATACATAGGCTGGAGATGAAGCCCCGCTCCCCTTCCTTCCCCTTCACTTATTTGGTTTATTATTCCTGTAGCTAAATGCAGAATTATAGGAATAATAATGAGGGAGGCTCCTTGAGACTGTTTTAATGACAAGTGGTATAAAAATCTAACATGTTTTTCTAGTAAGAACTAATCTGTCTACTTTCCCTTTCACTATTCCTACAACTGGACTAAATTCAGTTCAAATTGGTTAGGTGGTCCACAAGTTAATCTCTTGCAACTCAAACATTCATGCATCCGCCATCTTGGATTGGGGTGGATGACATCATCACAAATTATGACATTGGGGCATCCCTGTGTGTCCCTACAGCTGTAGCAAATTTGTTTCAAATCAGTTTCGAGGTTTACAAGTTAGCCCACTTGTGCCTCAAATGTTTATGTGTCTGTCATCTTAAATTGGAGGGGGAGGGGTGACATCATCACAAACTACACCGTTGAAGTGTCTCCATGTGTCCCGACACTGTACCCAATTTGGTTCATATTGGTCCAGGCTTTGCAAAGTTGATGGGGGACACACACACACACGGACGGACACATGGACACACACATGGAATGCTGGGTGATCTCATAAGCCTACTGGAAAGTAGGCTATAAACAAATGAACAAACAAACATTAAGATATTAACATAGGGAGTAATCTATAGCCCTCTTCAGGCATTATTGAAACTGAGGATTCTGCTTGCATAGAGCATCCCCAAGAAAATTTTTGTAGGCCCTGCTCCTATGCTAATGTGCTCTAGGTTTACAACACAGAAACAAATGCTCCCACTACGCAGAGACAAATGCTGTGCTTGTAGATATTCTTTCTGTGATGCAGAAAGCAAAGTACTCCAGCATCCCAAATATGGTAAGACCCCAGTTCAGCATTTTGTGTGCGCAGACAAATGCTGTGAAATAATGGTGAGCAGGGGACAGGGCTTCCGAGTGCATCAGCATGGGGGTGGGGCTTGGAAGTGCACACTCAGAGATATTGTATGTAAGTATAACATCCCCATTTTTGACAATGCCCAAACAGGGCTTATGTCTAATATGAAAGCAATTGTCTCTATGTGAAAACACAACCATCCCTTGATGTTTTGGGCACTTCTTTTGAGATGAGGTAGGTATCTGATTAGAAAATACGCACAGATCTGTCTAATACACAATGACTAACGTTCAGACTAGCAATAGCACTTAGCAATAGCACTTAGCAATAGCACTTACATTTATATACCGCTCTAAGCTCTCTAAGCGGTTTACAATGATTTTTAGCATATTGCCCCCAACATTCTGGGTACTCATTTTACCGACCTCGGAAGGATGGAAGGCTGAGTCAACCTTGAGCCCCTGGTCAGGATCGAACTTGTAACCTTCTGGTTACAGGGCGGCAGTTTTACCACTGCGCCACCAGGGGCTCTAACCTCTGCCAATGCACTAAGGTTTTCTATTGTATGCGGAAGGCACAATTATTGTATGAGGAAGGCTCTTCTCTTCCCTGTGCAGTCACTTTTGCCTTCTAACACTATGTCCCTGAGGGCTGGAAGACCCTCAGGGAGATAATTAAGTTTTTATAAATAAAATTAATGTTATTAATATGTTTTATCTATTATGATTTTATCTTTTTATGAATTTTAAATGTATTATGTTTTATGTTTTTAATTCTGTACACCGACTAGAGATTTTTATACTAGGCAATACATAAATTCAATCAATCAATCATTTCAGGAGGCATAGATGGCTGTAAGTGAAAAGGTGATCACCAAAAATCTTCCCTCTTCCCTCATGCCATGGAAAACCCTACTGTATCAGCAGTGTGTTCATCTAGAATAGATGTTGGCCAATCTCAAAACTTATCAGCAAACAGGTTATGCCAGAAGAATTTTACAAACAATCAATTGTGTGCCAGCTTTTCCCAGTGTTTTCAGGTCCTTGCACCTGGCTGCCATGTTCACCAGAGGGCACTGTGGCTTGAGGGGCAGTGATCTGTGGATGTGCAGCTCTGCACATTACACTCTATGATCACTTGCTCAAAATTGTTTGAATGGGGCTTGCCCTGCCTACTTTCCCCCTTATGGCCAGTCAGAAGGCAGCTGATGATGACAGGAGATTTTCCCTTCTCCTGGCAGCATGGTGTACACTGTGAAGGCTTCCCCAGTACTTGAAGGCACTTTAAAAACAAAACAAAAATCCTCAGCTGCAGCAATGGAGGATGCAGCTGCAAAGCTCCATCTGGGAGTGGAGCTTACAGAACTGACCAGAGGCTCTGCTCATCTGCCTTACATAGGGTAAGAACACTTCCCAGCCCCAAACCACTACCCACTATTATTGGGGTAACAGCCCAATACTTTTTAAAAACGAGTATAGATTCATGTATCAAACAACTACAGAATCAAAAATTAATATAATGCCTGAGTAAGGATCTTCTAATAACATGAGGATTTTTGTAAGCTTCAAAATGAATTGGATCCAAAGACTTATCATTTAGTATTATTTAGCTGGTTCATAACACTTTAGAGTGTTCAAAGCACATGCCTAGGATTTCTACTGTACAAACATTGTTGGTACAACATAACTCAAATGAGATCACTGTATACACTACTGACTAGTAACAAATATGTAACAAGGTTTACCAGGTTCTTGTTTCTTCAGAGCTTCTAAGTCAAGGCTTTCATTTTCTTTGAAAAATAATCGAAATGTTTCAAAAGTAGCTGCATACACATTTACTGCTTCAAATGCTGAATATATTGCTTCCTAAACATTAATAGAAAGGTAATTTTAAATTATTATATTGGGAAATATATATATCCATACCATTGTTCCTTGCCCCATTTCATTTACAGTATTTTGACTTCGTTTATTCCTAAATGTCTTTCATTGTCCCTCTTTATTCCTATGCTGTTGTGCGCTATTGTAGTATATGCATAGAAATATCAGCACAAGAATAATAAATGACAAGAGACATGATAAGGGACAAAAGGAAAGTTTGGGTACCTACTCACAAGTAAGCTAACTTATGGGTAGTGGCACCAGGTTGCCACTTCAGACAGCAGCAAGGAATGCCTATCCAGCAGTAGGTATATTAGTTTATTTACATTTTTATCTCACCCGTGCTCCAAATATTCAGGGCATGATACATGCTTCTCCTCCCACTTTTTATATTGCAGGAGATCCAAAAAGACCTCTCCAAATTGGGTGAGTGGACAACAAAATAGCAAATGCGGTTCAATGTTGACATGTGTGAAGTGATGCACATTGGGACGAAAAACTCCAACTTCAAGTATACGTTGATGGGATCTGAGCTGTCAGTGACTGACCAGGAGAGGGATCTTGGGGTAGCAGTGGACAGCTCGTTGAAAGTGTCAACTCAATGTACGGCAGCTGTGAAAAAGGCCAATTCCATGCTAGGGATCATTAGGAAGGGGAATGAAAATACAACTGCTAATATTATAATGCCCTTATACAAAACTATGGTGCAGCCACACTTGGAGTACTACAAACAATTCTGGTCACCACATTTTAAAAAGGACATTGTAGAAATGGAAAAGGTGCAGAAGAAGGCAACCAAGATGATCAGGGGCCTAGAGCACCTTTCTTATGAGGCAAGGCTACAACCCTGGGGCTATTTAGTTTTATAAAAAGGTGACTGCGGGGAGACATGATAGAGGTCGTTAAAATCATGCACAGTGTGGAGAAAGTGGATAGAGAGAAATTCTTCTCCCTCTCACTAGAATCAGGGGTCATCCCATGAAATTGATTGCCAGGAAATCTAGGACCAGCAAATGGAGGTACTTTTTCACACAACGCATAATCAACTTGTGGAATTCTCTGAAACGAGATGTGGTGACAGCCAACAACCTGGATGGCTTTAAGAGGGGTTTGGATAACTTCATGGACGAGAGGTCTATCAACGGCTACAAGCTGGAGAGCTATAGGCCACCTCCAGCCTCAAAGGCAGGATGCCTCTGAGTACCAGTTGCAGGGGAGTAACAGCAGGAGGGAGGGCATTCCCTCAACTCCTGCCTGTAGGCTTCCAGTGGCATCTGGTGGGCCACTGTGTGAAACAGGATGTTGGACTAGCTGGGCCTTGGGTCTGATCCAGCAGGGCTGTTTTTATGTTCTTATCCTCACAACTCTATAAAGCAGGTTAGGCAAAGAGATCATTACTGTGCAAAATTACCTAAGTAAACTTAAATATATATATATATATCCCACTCTTCCTCCAAGGAGCCCAGAGCGGTGCACTACATACTTGGGTTTCTCCTCACAACAACCCTGTGAAGTAGGTTAGGCTGAGAGAGAAGTGACTGGCCCAGAGTCATCCAGCTAGTATCATGGCTGAATGGGGATTTGAACTCGGGTCTCCCTGGTCCTAGTCCAGCACTCTAACCACTACACCACACTGGCTCTCGCCACACTTCCTTCCAGCAAGTAACCCCAGCAAATTAGTAAGCTATCCAACAATTATGTATGGTTTTTAAAACTTGGGTCTGGTTATCCTAGTACAGTATTTTTCACTGGCTTTATGGAACTGTATGTATGGAACCATTCAGTGTAGAACCATGCTGGCTCTAGGATCCTTCTTGCAGATAGGAGCATCAGCTTATTGTTTCATGCAGCAAGGTTATACAAGTATGAGACAACTTTCCTCATTACTAAACACAAATACTAAGAAACACTGCAAGGAATTTAGTCTCTATTTAATAAGGTGCTATCTTCCTGGTCCAAAACCTGGCCGTTGAGCCCTGAGCTGAAGTGCAGGCTGAACTACCGATTACTGGTATATCCTTCAACACATTCTAGGAAAAATAGCTGGTGCAGACTACCCCTAAGAATAGAAATTGCAATAATGGTGATTATGTTTATATGTTCATGATATTTATATACTGATTTTCAACAAAGTTATTGAAGCGGCTTACATAGTAAAATTAGAGAACAATTAAAACATTCCAACACACCTTAGTTTTAAAGTATCTACTACAGTTTCATTTGCATGATTTCTGAAAAGCATTTTCATTTAGTCTTGTAAGACTCATCAAATCAGCAGCTCTTGGCTTTCAAAATTTGTGGTAGAGAAGGCTATTGGGGGAACAGGGATGTAAAATGTCCTTTCCTCAGCCCTTTTGTTGCCTCATCTGGCCTTCAGCGGCCTCTGGAGAACAATCCTATTCCACCTCACCCCATCAAGGACTAGGCTCAGGTAACAACAAATATTTATATACCGCTTTTTAACAACAGTTTCCAAAGTGGTTTATTTTAGAGAAATAATAAATAAATAAGATGGATCCCTGCCCGAAGGGCTCACAATCTAAAAAAATTACTGTGCTGGTACTCCCAGGTACTGTGCTGAGGTGGATAGGGCCAGTTGCTCTCCCCCTGCTAAATAAAGTGAATCACCATGTTTAAAAGGTGCCTCTTTGCCCAATTAGCAGGAGTTAAACAAGGTGTTAGTATCCAGAATGTTTTATTAAACATTAAAGGAACTCTGTGAATGCATTTGGAAATTAATAATATCTACCTATCCATCTATCAATCCATCCATATATCTATCCATCAAGGAACATTTGGGGCTTGATGGATTAGCTCTCCTCCCTTGCCAGTGTCACTGTATTAAGTGAATATAGGCTACAGTTACTCAAATTCCACATTACTACTCCATCAAGCCTCTTTCTGTAAGGAGTAACTATTCAGATAGTCAGCACTAGGGGAGTGTATGGAAATCATCTTGCATTCCATTCTAAATTTGGAACGGAATGCAAAATGCACAAAATGTTCTGTTGGAACAACTGGGCAAACCAGTTGTTCTGATGGAACACCACCATTCTGCTGGACCATTCTAGCCGCCATTTTGGATTCCAAAATGGCACTCAGAATGGGGTCGTTAAGTTCTGCCTTGGAACAGGTCATTTCAAGCTCAGAACAGGACCCCTTTTTAAAAGGTATTCTGTTCCAAGCTCAGAACACTCAAAGCAGCCTATTTAGAGGAGGAACATGCCAATCTTGGGACGTTCTGAACATCTCTAGTCAGCACACTTTACTGTAACTAAGCTTGCACACATAAACATTAAATAAACACATATTTTCCCCCTTCCACTTCCTTCTCCTTCTTCTGTTTTTCTCTTGTGTCTATTTTGTATTGTAAGTCCACTGGGACAGGGATCTGTTTTCTCATTATTTGAATAGTGCTATGTACACAAAGGATGTTATACAAATAATATTATTAATTTCCAAATACCTTCACAGATTTCGTCTGTTTTCCTAAAAGCTAATTAAGAAAAACAAAATAAATGACATGGTTAGCTACTCTGGCAATGATTGCATTCCTCTTTGCTGTTCTGTATTAACAAACATGAGGGTGGAGACTCACAAGAAACCTGCTGCCTCAGAAATACTTCTAGCTAATCTGTTTTTCTCCACTGAAATTTAAGTAGAAAAGAGAATCCTTTTCCCCCTCTTCATCTAATGGCTGCTAACCTTTGGCCCTCCTGCAGATTTGGTCTACAACTCCCATAATCCCTGGCTATTGACCACTGTGGCTGGGAAATATGGGAGTTGTAGGACAAAAACAGCTTGCGGGCCAAAGCTGAGCAGCCTTGATCTAAGTAGTAAAATGGGCTTCCACTTTCAGTACATGCTTCCATAAATACTGAGATTTCTCTAGGATAATGAACTCCCATTCTTTTACAACAAACAAAAAACCAGTTAAGAGAATCTAAATAGTACACATAGGATACCATATATAATTATTTATTTACACAGTCAGACAGGTGTTATTGACTGGTTTGTTTTATCCAGACATCCAGTCCTTCCCAAGGACCTGGGATGGCTGAATTTTATTGTCAATGTTGTTGCTGTTGTTATAGATATCGTTGCAGAATATAGGCTGTTCCTAGTAAAGCTGCTTTTTGTAATTGGCTGATGGTGATTTCTGTTGTTGTTGTTGTTGTTGTTGTTATTTTACATTCTATATCCCACTTTTCCTCCAAGGAGCCCAGAGCGGAGTACTACATACTTAAGTTTCTCCTCACAACAACCCTGTGAAGTAGGTTAGGCTGAGAGAGAGGTGACTGGCCCAGAGTCACCCAGCAAGTATCATGGCTGAATGGGGATTTGAACTTGAGTCTCTCTGGTCCGAGTCCAGCACTCCAACCACTATACCACGCTGGCTACACTTACATTACCACAGTGGCTTACATTACATACCACCATGCTGGCTACACTTACATTAGACTATTCCTGAACGTAGCCGCAGCAAAAGGTGGGGGGGGGGGAGATGGATCTTGGATTGAGACTTCACACATTGAGATATAAAATAAACGTTTAAATGTAAATAGGCTTTCTACACTGTGTGCCCTCCTCCCAAACCCCCAAGTGTTCTGTACCTTTATTTGGAAGATAATACTTTGGAGATGTTTATCATCTTTAAACATTATTGATAAGCTTGGTCCTTCACCACATGTTTTTTCTTCAATTTTGTTGTTAATGACAGGACGAGTGAAAGCATCAAAGTATCGATCAGGCACAAGGTTTGCAACAGATAGTACAGTTGCCTGAAACTGAGTAACAATCTCTGCCATACTATCCTGTTGGACAATAATAAAGTTTATAAAGATGCTTGTTATAAGATACATGTTGAGCATGTGGACACTTTTAGACTTACATAACATTTACATAATATTGCTCTAATCCTTCCAACAACCCTGTAAGGTAAGTGAGTAATACATCCCTATAGCAGTTAGAAAATGGCTTGCCTAAAGCTACCTAGTGAGCTCATGGGAGAAGCAAGATTTGAATCAGGGCCTTTCAGATCACTCTCTTGGTCACCATATTGCATCATCTTAGCCATTACACTGCTTTATCTCATAGTAAATTAGGATAGTAAACATTCCAGAACATAATATAATTGTATACAAGTAACAAAAGATTATTTGGGACTATTCATAAACATACAATTGTGTTCACTTATATTGCATGAATAACCAATTGCAACCAACTGGCTGCTATAATAATTAAAAGACTGATACACAACCAATCAGAATTATGTCTGCTAAAAGACAGGTTTCTGTTTGGCTGTCTGTGCACATATAAGAATACGAAGTAAAATCACTTGTTCGAGGGCTAAGGCTTCTAGCTTATGCACACATTTCAAGCAAGTCTCATTCAGAACAGTGGGATTTACTCCTCAGTATACAGGCATAGGATCAGACATCAAATGTGGGGAACAAGCAAAAGCTAGCAGATATTGGTAAAATAGTGTTTATCTATGAGATGCAAAGTAATTATCCACACTTGAGATAACAAGAAACAAATATTCATGATTGGTGAACTGATCCCATTGCAAAGTTCACAGAGCCAGAGGATACAGAACAGGAGTAAAATATAATTCATATTGACTCACTGGATTATTCTGACGATGAGATACATGATGCTATCTCTTGGATTTTACTGCTTGTGATGACTTACCAATCATTCTGCTGGGTCCAGCAGAAAGCACACAATAACAAATACAATACATAAATAAGGCTTTTCTCACAACCCACAGAAACGGTTTCTGCGGGTCATGTGCTGCCATGGGAGCCGAGCAAGCCCATGTAATTGCCCTCCTTTAAACAAGGTTAGTGAAGTGCACATCCCGATAACCCCATTTAACTGATCGTGTCACTGTGGCACAGCTCCATGCCTCAGCGACTCACAAGGAGACCCCCAACAGGAGGCTACAAGCCTCCCGGCATCGGAAGGCTCCCCAGAATGCCCCATGCACTCATGTGGGGCATTCTGGGACTTCCGGGGGCCAAGAGGTCCCCAATCCCTGCCGCCCCAAACGGCTCCCTGATGGAGCTAGTAATCATCTGGGCGGCTGATGCAGCCGCCCAGGACTAGCCACCTGATCATCTGCAGGGAGAGCGGACCCCGCAAAACCCCTTACGGCTCCCATAAGAACATAGGAAGCTGCCATATATTGAGTCAGGGGCGGAAATGCAGAAATCCGTGGACAAATTCTATTCTGATGAATAGAAATGAATAAATGCTAAATGAATAAATAACCAGCTCTCAACACACATAAAAACAATCAAACACATCTGTATAACACATGTAGACATACAATAACATAATGCCAGGTGGAATTACAATATGCAATTGAAAAATAAAAAACCAGTATATGCAGATATCCAAACATAGTCCAAGATGTCTTCAGATGTGAGAATATGAAGAGTACATACAATGCAAGTAATGAATTCTCAGATCCAAAAGGAGTAAACGATGTACTCAGGGAGATGTTGCAAATGCTTGTAGTTCAAAACGTGAATTCTTCATTCAAAAAGAGAAACAGGTTGCTTACCTGTAACTGATGATCTGGTAGGGATCCGTTGTATTCATAACATTGGGTTCTGCGCCTGCGCAGTGACCTCACAGACCGATTAGCTAGCTCCTCGCTCCGCCCCTAACTGCCATGCACGAGATTGTGCTCTCCTTATCCCTGGCAGTTGGGGCGTGTCTCTTTCAATTTCTGGTGGACCGTCAGTTGTTCCCCTTGACGTTCCTTACTGCCACCTGTCCTGATGTTGCGGGGAGGTCTGGGAGGGTCTTATGAATACAACGGATCCCTACCAGATCATCAGTTACAGATAAGCAACCTGTTTATCTGGATAGTGATCTGTTGCATTCATAACATTGGGTGATTAGCCAGCTGCAACCCCGGTGGCGGGTAACAATCATGACAGGACTCTCTTCAGCACGCCTCGCCCAAAGTCTCCCTCTTTCGACTGTCGAAGGTCCAACGCATAATGCCGGATGAAGGGCTGGCTCGACGACCAGGTCGCTGTCCTGCAGATATCCTTCATTGGCACCCCAGCCAATGAAGCATAGGCGTAGGCCCTTGTAGCATGTGCTGTGACAGTCCCTGGGGGAATTCTGCCCTGAGCAGTATAGGCAAGTTTGATTGCCTGTACAATCCACTGAGCCAATGCCTGCCGTGAAACAGGCTTACCCTTAGAGGTTCCCCTGTATAGGACAAACAGCTTTTTAGTGCGCCTCATGGCACCCAGGTAGTACAAGAGCGCTCTCCGCACATCCAGTGTATGCATCTGCTTTTCTATGTCAGACTCTAGGTTTTGAAAAAACGTTGGAAGAATTATATCCGCATTGATGTGGAAATCCGTCGTCACTTTGGGGCGAAACCTTGGATCTAAACGGAGAGTTACCTTACATGGATAGATTTGCATGAATGGACGGTCCATTCTGAGAGCAGCCAATTCACTCACCCTCCGTGCCGACGTGATTGCAATCAAGAAGGTAGTCTTCAAGGTCTGTAGCCGCAAGGAGGCTGACGCTATGGGTTCAAACGGTTGTTGAGTCATTGCCTGCAGCACCAGTGTCAAATCCCACAGTTGTTGTGGGCATCGAACCGGTGGAAATAAATTATTTAAGCCTTTGAGGAATTTCTTGCAGTCCGGATGGGAAAATGCTGTAGTTTTGTCCCAACCCTTATGTTCTGATGAGATCGCTGACAAGTGAACTCTCAAGGATGCGTTGGCCAAACCTGTCATCTTCAGGGTGGTCATATACAGCACTATCTGAGTAACAGAAGCCCTCTTTGGGAAAAACCCATGCTCCTTTGCGTATAGTTTAAAATGCCTCCATTTACTGTTATAATTGAGGTGTGTAGACCGCTTTCTATTATTTAGCAGTATTCTCCTTAGTAACCTATGCGCCACACTGTGAGTCGCAGCGTTTCTATTTGGGGGTGCCATATCGCCCCGGAGTCCTGCGACAACAAGTCTGGCTGGTTGGGAAACTTGTGGTACACCCCTTTCGACATACGCAGCACCTCTGAGAACCATTGTTGTCTGGGCCACCATGGCGTTATCAAGATGCCCCTCGTGGCATCCCTCAGCAAGTGCGTTACCACCTTCGATATCAGTGGCTGTGGTGGAAACAGATAGAACAGGCTCCTGCTCCACCTGTATTGAAATACGTCCTCCCGGGACCCCGTGCCCACACCCGCACAAGAGCAATATGTTGGACACTTTGTGTTTGCAGCCGTCGCAAACAGATCCACAGTCGGCCAGCCCCATTCCTCGAACAGAGTCCTTAGATAGATCATATTCATCTCCCACTCGTGTTGTTGGTTGTACAGTAGCGACCTGCTGAGACCATCCGCCTGAATATTGTCCACTCCTTTTATGTGTATCGCCATCAGAACTATGTCCCGAGCTATGCACCAGTTCCAGATGTCTTGACTCAGCGTGCATAGCGACCAAGAGACTGTACCCCCTTGTTTGTTTAGGTACGCCATTGCCGTGGTATTGTCCAGATGAATCTGCACGACATTCCCTTGCAGCAGTGGCTGAAAGGCCTTCAGGGCCAAAAACACAGCAAGGAGCTCCAAGTAGTTTATGTGTCTCCTCCCCTGACGACTGGACCACTGTCCTTGTATCTGATGGTGTAGACAGTGTGTACCCCAACTCTGTAGGGAGGCGTCTGTTGTCACGCTGCATGTGGGAGTGAGCGGCTGGTAAGGCACTCCCGACAGCAAGTTGGATGGAATCGTCCACCACTCCAAGGAGTTCAATACTGCACCCGGGAGGGCAAGCCACTTGTGCTGACTGTCGTGATTTGGGCGGAAGCTTTTCAAAAACCAAGTCTGTAGCAGACGCATATGCAGTCGAGTGTTGCAAACTGTCGCATTGCACGATGCCATGAGACCCAGGAGCCTCTGAACCGACACTGCCCTTTGTCCAGGTTGTTGTTGAAACAGGTGTATAAGTTCCTTGATCTGTGTGAATCTGGATTCAGGCAGGTAAGCCCTCTTCTCCTGCATGTCCAAAACCGCACCTATGTAATCAACCCGCCTTCGGGGGTTCAGCCTGGATTTCTTTAAGTTCACTGTGACTCCTAAGTCCCTCAGAAGATTGAGTACATACTGGACTTGCAAAAGTAACTCTTCTCTTTTGTCGCTGACCATAAGCCAATCATCTAAGTATGGATATATTACTATGCCACTGGTCCTCAAGTAAGCCACGACAGCTGCCATTACCTTGGTGAACACTCGTGGTGCTGTGGACAGGCCGAATGGCAAAACCACATACTGGTATGCTGTATATCCGACGGCAAACCGCAAGTACTTGCGATGTCCTTCGCGAATGTCTATATGAAAATAGGCATCCTTCAGGTCCAGGGTGACAGCCCACTCCTCTTGCACCAGTAGGTGCAAAATGTCTTGCAGTGTTATCATTCTGAATTTTCTCGTGTCCACATATAAGTTCAGCTTTCTCAAGTCCATAATTGCCCCTAGAGCCCCATCCTTCTTGGGGATTTGGAAATAACGGGAATAAAAGCCCTGCATCCTGTCCACCCACTTCACCGGTACAATCGCTTGTTTCTCCAACAACACTTGTACTTCCTCCATCAGTACCTGGGTTGGTCTGGTATACGTTATGCCCTGAAAAGGTGGCAAAGTTTTGAACTCTATGGCATAGCCAGGCCTGATGATCTTCAAGACCCACTGGTCTGATATCATATGGTGTCATGCTTGGGCGTGGCTGGCCAGCTTGATGGTTGCGCTGACCTGCACAAGGCTGATGTTGTGAGCTTTGGGTTCCATAACTTGTAGTGTCGTTGGTACAGGAGGTGGATGGACCTTCCCATCAAAGAGACTGCTTTTGCTGGTCCTTGCCTTGTTTCTGACCTCTCTGGCGCTGGGCATAGGGTTTATTTCACTGGAAAAGCTTATACTGCCTCTTGTAATCCCGTTTATCCTGTCTGTATGCCGACCAGCCTTGCTGCCACCCGTACGTGCGGTTCCTTGAAGTCTGACCACCTACAGCCGCCATGAACATTTTTGCCGTGAATGTCGACTGCTTCCAAGACTGCATAGTTGAATCAGTAGTCTCGGCAAAGAGCCCCTTGCCATCAAAAGGTAGATGTTCCACCTTGTCACGCATGTCTTGCTGAAGATTGGTCCAGTGTAGCCACGCATGGCGACGTAGAGTTATAGCAGTGGTCATTGCACGAGACTCTGTCTCCGCAGCATGCTTAAACGTGCTCAGAAGATGCCTTGTAACCACCGTTGCACGCTTATAAGTCTTTTTAAAACTCTCTTGAAACTCCTCCGGTGACATCGTTGCAGAGTCTTGAAAAAGAGTATCCCAAATGTGGCGACCGTAATGCGCCAAACACGTTGAGTAATTGGCAATTTTGATTGCCAAACTAGATGTGGCATAGACCTTCCGGCCCAGCACATCAAGTTTCCTGCCCTCCTTATCATTGGGCTTTGAATGTCGCTGCCCACCTTTTGAAGCGGCACACTTGATCACTAACGAATTCGGTACCGCGTGTTTCATGAGGTAGCCATTGTCATACTCTTGTACCCGATACAGCCCCTCCAGCTTTCGAGAAGTAGCCGTCGATGTCTGCAATACTTCCCAGGCTGTTTGGGCCGCCTTCGTTATCGCCGGCAGCATGGGCAGAGATACCGGGAGGGTCACTTTGGCACGTGCCATCATATTGTAAACAGGGTCTTTTAAGTCCAACTCTGGTTGTTTTAACTCAAGTCCTAAAGCCTTCGCCATTTCACGAATCTGAATATGATACGCTTTCAATTCCTCAGAGAGCGAATCCTCGTCAGACTCTGACGTATCAGAAGAATCCGCATGCCCCGAATCTGGCACCTCAACAGGTGCGACCGGCACCTTCGGCTGCTGTCTAACTGGTGGAGCACTCACAGGTGGCCCTCTGGGCACAGGTTCAGCTGTAGGCACCGTAGTCTGGACCGCCAAGGCCCCTGATTGCTGCTGCGCCTTTCAGATCTTGTACTCGGCATAGTCTGCCGGATATACCACTGGTGGGGCATGTGTGAAACCACACAAATGTCCAGACTGCGACGTGGCCGGATGGGCGAAGCACAACGCCGGGGGGCGTACGAACAATGGAGACGGCCCAGTTAGGGTTGCCCTATCCATCATTGGCGGTCTCTGCGCCTGCATTGGGCTCATGGCCGCTGACACCCGTTATACTGGTCTCAGCAAAGCAGGCAAATGCAACGGCGCACGTTGCGGCGTGATTGATGGCGTTCTCGGTACCAGGGGAGCAGTCGGCGTATTCGGTACCGACAAATTCCTGGCACCCTGATCAGTGACCAACCCTGAGAAGCCGTGAAATGTTGACTCAGTCGGTGTGCTGTCAGTTGAGTCCAAGAGAGCCAGCAAGTCCGTTTTCACTCCTGAACCCACCGCCATTACTCTCTCCACGGCATCCTCTCCAAAATCAAGGTAGTCCTGTGTCCTGTACTCCTGTCTTGGAGTCATGGTTGGTGAAACCAGCGGGGTATGCGCTGGGGTCAGCTCCATTGCTCCCCGACACTGTAGAAGGGGCCGTGAGCTCGACGCCTCCATATTACCTTGCGTTGAAGCATCTCTCGACATCAATCCAGTCTTCTCCCGGGCCCTCGATACCGAGCACAGCATCGTCATCGATACATTCTGAGCCCTCGATACTGATACCGACACCGAGTCCGACACCAACATCGAGGTGCCTTGTGTTCTCGACACCGAGCCCGACATCGGCATCAACGTGTCTTGCAACCTCGACACCGAGCCCAACATCGGCATTGAAAGCTCTTGTGCACCCGACATCGAACCCAGCTCCGAAAGAGGAGGCACCGCACCCGGCCGCGGGGGAGCAGGCAGCAGTAATGACTCTGCAGCCGTCAGTAACTCCGGGCTTCCCGTCGACATTGAGGCCCACGGTGTCGAAGCTGCCGACCCCGTGGAGTACCAGCCCTCGCAATCTGACTGGAGCACCAATGGCGATGGAGTCCAACTATGGACCCGGGTCTTTTTCATTCTTTTCCGAGGAGGCGACGTCTCTTGCTCATCCTCCGTCGACGACTTGTGCTTATGCTGCTTATGACGGTGGCGCTTCTTGCCCACATCTTGCGGCTGTTTGAACTCCTTAGTCGCAGTGGCTTTAGACTGCCTGAGGGCAGGATCCACCGAGGGAGCACTTGCGCCCAACATCGTTGCCAGCATCGAAACGGCTCCCGACATCGAGGTCGATGGTCTCGGCATCAGAGGGCGGAGCGCATCATCATATAGCGCTGCACGCAATCTCAGCGCCCGGTTTTTCAATGCTTGTTTTGAAAAAGATGAGAAAATCTTGCAACTCGCTAGGTTGTGCTGCTCTCCTAGGCATAACAAGCAGGAATCATGCGTGTCTGTGGAGGGCAGCTTCGCCTTACATTCTGAGCAACGCTTAAAAGTTGTTTTGGGCTTGTCCTTGGCCGACATGGCCTCAGCCATTCCCGTAACGGGAACGCTCGCTTTTATGCTTTTTGTTTAAAGGATAATCCTGAAATGCCAATCCAATACACAGTCCAATATTCAAAAACCTTTTCGTCGTCCTATTCCGTTCCTAATCTTTTTCCAAAATCTAAACTATCTGAGGAGCTAATCAGTCCGAGGTGTTGACGCAACGGCGGTCAAACAGAAACTGAGAGACACGCCCCAACTGCCAGGGATAAGGAGAGCACGATCTCGTGCATGGCAGTTAGGGGCGGAGCAAGGAGTTAGCTAATTGGTCTGTGAAGTCACTGCGCAGGCGCAGAACCCAATGTTATGAATGCAACGGATCACTATCCAGATCAAGCAACATACTCTGTAGAGACTGATAGTGACTGATGATGGAGGACAAATTACACCAGGGGAAAAACCAGACAGCCACCCCAGGATAAGGAACTGTTTCGCCAAAGGCTTCATCAGAGGCAATTTCCCATTTGTTATTTGTTTTATTTCTCTTTGTAAGCCACCCTGAGCAATTTTTGGAAGGGCGGTATTGCAATCGAATTAATAATAATAATAATAATAATAATAATAATAATAATAATAATAGGAGTACAGGATGAAAGTAGAGAAGCATTACTATGCATATACTGGTTTTTTATTTTTCAATTGCATATTGTAATTCCACCTGGTATTATGTTATTGTATGTCTACATATGTTATACAGATGTGTTTGATTGTTTTATGTGTGTTGAGAGCTGGTTATTTATTCATTTAGCATTTATTCATTTCTATTCATCAGAATAGAATTTGTCCATGGGTTTCTGCATCCCCACCCCCCATTCTGTGGACCCCGGGTTTTTTTCCTTATATATTGAGTCAGACCATAGGTCAATCTAGCTCAATATTGTCTACACAGACTGGCAGCAGCTTCTCCAAGGTTGCAGGCAGGCAGGACTCTCTCTCTCAGCCCTATCTTGGAGATGCCAGGGAGGGAACTTGGAACCTTCTGCTCTTCCCAGAGTGGTTCCATCCCTAAGGGGAATATCTTACAGTGCTCACACTTCTAGTCTCCCATTCATATGCAACCAGGGCAGACCCTGCTAAGCTAAGGGGACAAGTCATGCTTGCTACCACAAGAACAGCTCTCCCCACTGCTCATGTGGAGAGCCTCACTGTGTCATGCCTAATGCTGAATCTTAGAGGTCTGGTATTTCTCCTCATGGCTCTCTCTTGTAAACAGAAAAGCAGACTTAACTTCATGAGCTGGTTCAGACATAGCATGGCTTGACTGTCAAGCCTTGGATATGCATGCCCCCCCCCCGCCCCCACCATCTGCCCTTCTGCACTCTGATTCCCTCCTTGACTTCCTGGTCTGGACAAACCATAGTTTTCTGCTATATCCAGACTGGTAAACTATGGTCTGTGTTTGCTCGCTAAACAAGAAATGGAAACCTAACAAGAATCAAGTATCTTCAAGAAAGAGAATTATCAAATACTCCATGGATGTATTCATTAACCTTCAACAATGCAAAAGAAAACCCTAATAATTTTTTATTCATTTAGAATAAATTCATTCAACTTAGGCCCCCCAGCTGTTTTTGGACAGCAACTCCCATAATCCCCAGCCACAGTGGCCAATAGCCAGGGATTATGGGAGTTGTAGGCCAACATCTGCAGGAGGGCCTAAGTTGAGAAGCCCTGATTTAGAGGTATGAAGGCCAAATCTAAAACTATGAAGAGTAGCTCTCAAGAATTGTCTGCTTCAGAAAGTCCCCCTTCTGAAGAAAGAAATATGCAGGATGCCAATTACTGCTAGCTCTCTCTTTGTTTAGTGAGAATGGCTAGCATGCAGATTATATTACTCTTGAATAGTTCCACTGAAATTAATGGAAGATATTCAAAACTAAATTGTCACATTAATTTCAGAGGAAACTACTCATGAGTAACTTAGTCTGCAGGTCAGTCAATATGCCCCAAAGCATGTGAAAAATAATAAATCTCTGAAACGAACATGTGTCTTGAAACCACAAAGTAAAGACAGCATGGATTGCAGATGTAGAAATTCATATCCACTTCAATGCTTGAGCAGCTTTGCATTACTGCAGTGATGAAAATGACCATTATTAGATTGCCTTAAGAAAGAGTTTAAGCACGTGTCATGGTTTTTTGGTTGTTGTATTTGTATTACTGAACTCAGGTTGCAACCCTGTCAACACTTATCAGGAAGTAAGTCTCCTTGAACACAGTGACCAGAATCCAAATGCTGCACATATGCAGTCAAAAAAGTATGTGTGCAGTGGATATATTCCTGCTTCAGCAACACAAGCGTGTGTGTGTGTGTGTGTGTGTGTCTGGGTGTGGATTGTTGCCACTTTCCCCTTCCTTCAAGTGTTATGTGCAATGCACAAGTATGTCCCCGAGGGCTGTGTGACCCTCAGAGACATATCTGCGTGCTGCACAGGGTGTCTCCAGTAGAAGGGAAGATCAAGAAAAATCCCCTTCCCCTGAGTTCATGAGTGCCTGCGCTGCTGAAGTGGGAATGCATCTGCTCCCCATGTGCTTCTTTTAGCTGCATACCAGCAGTGTTAATAGAGATATCAGCCAGAGGGACTTACTTTCAAGTAAATATGTATAGGATTGGGGATGGGGATGAAGCTCAGTTGCAGAGCATCTGCTTGGCATGCAGAAGGTCTCAGCTTCAGTACTTTGCATCTCCAGTTAGGGCTGAGAAAGACTCCTGCCTGAAAACCTGGAGCTCTGTAGCCAGTAAGGATACTGAACTAGAAGGACCAATGGTCTGACTCAGGCAGCTTCGTATTCCTACTGCACTCTCAGACACATATGTGCATGTCTATACAGAAGTTGATGCTCTTAACCAGAGAACTCTTGGATTGTAGACCTGGAGCTCTTGCCATGGAATGCCAATTGGCTAGCTATTACTTCTGCTCCATGTTAACTTTATGACTTCAGTGTCCACCACATTATAAGTTCCCTCACATGCTGACTTTTCTAACTCTCTCTATGCTGAACTCTACTGCTACTCCATGTTTTGGTCTGGGTTGCCTAAGCCTCCAGGCTAGATCCTAAACTTACTTTACCACCCTCTTTAATCAAAAGTCCTCCCCCAAAATGCTAATGCTGCTCAGAGACCTATGCCAACTCAAAAGCTTGATCCTGCCAATAAGTACAACCTCAGCCCTGTACATTAAAATAGGTTTTGATACATGTTTACATTTTTCCCACACAGCAACCTCAAGTTAAGTAAAAAAATGTTAAACCTGGAATTCATCCAAAGATGGTTCAAATAGCAATGCGTGGATCTCTAAAATTAGTTCTAAAAGAAACATGGGGATAGATGCCTCATCTTCCTCTGGCCCTATAATCACCGAAGTTGCCTAAAATAAAATAAATCAAAAATTAGAAATGAATAAATATTCTTATGTTAGAAACTATTTGTTTTATTAAAGAGTAATTTATTAAGGTGAGTAGCAAAAAAAAAAAAAAGATTCTGCCATTATATAAATATGCATTGCAAATATGGCATTTGTTCAAATAACTTGAAACTTGCCATGCATGATCTACTAGACAAGGTCTACAAATGTGCCTAATTTCAAAACAATTTGATGAAAATTGCCACAAATATAGCAAGTTTTAAAGTGCTGAACATTGATATTTCTTTAACAATTGGTGAAAATGACTAATGTACTCTGTTCAGACTTGCCTAAAGGTGTGGGTTTTGTTTTGTTTTTTTGTTTTTTGTTTTGTTTGTTTTTTTGTGGTTTGGTGAAGATTTGAGCAAGGTTTTCTTGTCCCATTAAAGACTATGGCTAGCGAGTCCCAGAACAGTTATGCAGAACGTGACCATTTTGATAATGAAGTCAGAATGCTGACACATTTTCCAGTACTCTGACATTTGCAGGAGGAACAACCTAATGGATTCTATTGTAAGTACAATGCCTATTCCATTATTTATGGAATGTGAACTCTCAGGGAAATGGGGGAGGAGAGACATGGAATGGACACATGAGGAAAGCCAGGTGGATAGAACAGGTGTTGGGGAGAAGCAGTGACTTCTGAGTAAGCCTCTTCAGGACTGTAGCATCCTTTTCTTCCCCCTTCCCCATCCTATCTTATATGTCAAGGCAGAAAGAGTCTCACTCACACTTCTTCAGAACTACCTCAGTTAACAGTGCCCTAGCCGCCCATTTCCCATTGTCAGAATGCAGACAGGAAAATTGAACTTGACATCTGCGATAAGGCGGCTTCAACAGAATGGCCCACTTTAATTACACCTATTTTATATATTTTTAAAAAACAGAACACTGAGATAATCTCAGCAAAGTTTAGCCTATTTACTGTCTATCCACAAAGTTCTAGCTATCCCACAATTCCCAGCTCACTAATTTCTCTCTCCTATATCCTAGAACAAGGCTGCACAAGTTCGGCTCTCCTACAGACGTAAGCCTAGAGCTCTCATAACCCCTGGCTACTAACTAACCACTGTGGCTGGAAATTATGGCTGGAGATTTTGAGCTGTAGCCCCAAAACAGCTGTTGGGCTGAAGTTGTGCAGCCCTGTTATAGACCTTGGGGGTGGGGTGTCTGTTTTTACAGTGGAAAAACTCCACAGGTCAGTTATCTTCACTATTTTTCAAGCAGGACCACTTTGGTTAAAAAAACCCTCCAGTGTGAGGGTCATTTCCCATATTCATGCAGTGCTGTGCAGTTTTGAGCATCAGGGGTGGGAGCAGGAGTGGATGGATGGGTGTAAGAATAACAGAGCCCTGTCAACCCCCAGTGCCACCTTGAAAGGTGTACAGAGCACTGGCAAGTGTAGTCCTTTCCAGCACCTTCCCCACAGAGTTCTATGGCAAAAGTGCTGGGAAAAACTACACTTCCCAGCATTTAATGTACATCTTCCAAGATACTGTTGTACATACTATATCACAATGATGATTGTAAGACTTTACTATAGTGCAGAATATACTATAACTACTTTAGAAATATATAAGATATAAGCATGAAATCATATTTGGTACAATCTGTGCCATTCAAATCAATGGGTACTTTGCTTTTTATTTCAGTGGGATCTGGATTATATCTACTTCTAGGTACAATCTGTGCAGTTATTAAAATTGTCTCGCTCATCCCTTTATCTTCCATTTGCCTGTGGCCTTTCTAACCCCTTTTGTGCAAACAATTTATGATGTTATCTGTCTGTTCCTAACTGTCCTCTTCCATTCTGTCTAATATCTCCACGATAACATTTTGGATTAATCAACTTAATCTCCAACTTAATCTTAGCAAAACTGAATTGCATGTTTGTCACCCACATCCCTCTATTTCTTCTCCTTTTCTGTTAACGTTGATAGTGTTTCAATTCACTTCTCCTTTCAAGCATGTAATCTATGTATTACTTTTGATTCCACTTTATCTTTTTCATCCCATATCTTGAACTTTTGCCAAATCTTCTTAAGATGTATTCTTTTATTTTCCTCAATACTTGTTCATTCTCCTCTTACCAATATTCATTCTGTACCTTCAGTTTACTTTGTAAGACTTACTGTTTCCTCGGACTTTCTGTGACTTTTAAAATATTAGTTTTGCTGGGCTTTCTAAGTCTCTTTCCTTCCTATTCCCCTTTGCTAGTTGTGTCGTTCTTATATTTTACACTATGAGCCTTCAGGCACGATCCTTTGTGTTTTTTTATCCAGTTGTAAGAAGCCTAATTATAGATGCATTCATCATCACCATAATGTAAAATAAGCTGATTTGATTTGCTTTTTCTCTGTATTACAAAGCAATAATTAGTATTTTTGTATATAGGCTGAAAATGCTAAACCCAATGAATGAAATCTGAAGAGTAAAACTATTTGTTTCAACTTCTGCTTCACACAGGTACAGAATAAAACCAACACAGGACATTTTTAGAAAAATGTGTCTTGCACCTTTGCTGATCAAATGGCTTTCATTTTCAAGGATAAGAACTATTTCGTTTCTTCCTATACCACATATATATGTGAAAATACTGCTATTAATCAGTGGGAAATAATATTTTTGTTTTAAATAAAGTCACTGGCTGACATCCTAACAAAGCATATGCGTTAGGAGGCTCTGTGGGGACATGAGGGTGAAGCATGCACAACTTTTCCAGTCCTCCTCTGAATGTGCTATTGCACCAGAGGGTGAAACTTCCAGCTCTGCTATGCTCCTGAAGTGCTCTAAAAGAGATGAAACATGTCACTAAGCAACATGTTTCTAAGCTTCTGGAGTGTTAAGAGCGAGGAAGTTTCACCCTCAGGTGCAGCAACACATGTGGATGCCTGAGGGAGTTGTGCACAGATTGCATCCAATCAGATCCTCCTATCTCACATGCCTTGTTAGTTAGGATGTCAGCCACTTTTCTTAAACGTTCAAACAACAGTGAACATGAACTAATATGGCAGAGGAAAGCTTCTGAAAAATCTTGCAGTAGCTCTGAGTGAAATTACCTTCTTTTCCACAACTTCTACTACTTCCTCTGTATTCCATTTCTGAATGATCTCTGAAGGAGGTGTCTTTTTCAGCTTCTCAGTGAGGTAAGTCAAAAGGGCAGAGACAGATTTTACAGCCAGTACATGCAAGGTGTTTACTATAAGGTAGTCAGCAAGACGAACAAAGCTGGAGGGAAAAGAACACCAGAATACACAATTCTGTCTTAGTACATCACAGTCCAAGCCACCTAATAGCGCAGCAGGAAATAACTTGCTTAGCAAGCATGAGGTTGCCAGTTCGAATCCCCGCTGGTACCTATATCGAGCAGCAGCAATATAGGAAGATGCTGAAAGGCATCCTCTCATACTGCGTGTCCCCTCCTGTATTCTACCAAAGACAACCACAGAGCTCTTTTGTCACCAGGAGTTGACACCGACTCAGTGGCACACTTTACCACAGTCTCTCGTAATTCCCACAGATTTCAATGAGATTTTCCCACAAGTAAATACAAAGAAAGAACTGTTAAAGGCTGATGGTAGTGGTGTGCATGGAATCGGCACCTGCTGGTTCGAAGGGGGGTGTCTCTTTAAGGACGGGGAAGGGTGCTCTTACCCCTCCCGCTGCATTTCCCCCGCTGGCGTTGCCTTTTAAAATGGTCCAGCAGGGCAGCAGCGTACCTTCTTGCTGCCCCTGGTGCCTCCTCAGACCGGAAGTTGCTGCTGTGCGGGTTAGGTTCCATAAGCTAAAAAGGGTTAGGTTCCTTAAGCTAAAAAAGGGCCAAAAAAGCAGAAATAGAGGGAATAAAGAACAGTACCTTGCTCTCAAGACCTCCCACTCTGCAGTATGGCCTTCAAAACTCACAAATCCTCCAGATATTTGTGAATTTTTGCCAAAATCTCAGGGGGATTTTTTTCCCTTGAAAAAGTGAGCCACAAAATGGCTTGTGTTGCAATATGGCAATCAGAAATGACATCAGAAGTTATTCCCAGCCACCCAGAACCACGGATAGGTGAATTTTACCTTTTAAAAAAACATGAATAAGGAAACTGGGTCTCTTAGACCCAACCACAGATACACGAAACGGTGATCCACGAGACTGTGGATAACAGGGAACACCTGTATAGTTCAAAATATTTTGGGCAAGCTTCTCTTTATTCAAAGAGGTTTTTATAGCCTGCATATTTGCAGACAAAACAATACAAAAATTACTATAAAACTTTATTATTTGCATTTAAAATGCAAATAATATAAATAGGTCATTGGGGGGTATACCCATAGTAGGGAGTATGATTATGGGGCAAGGGCATTGGGGTGTGCATGGTTATGGGGGCTGTCATGGAGAATACCTGCACTTCTAAATTTGCAACTACAACAGTGATGGTGTAGAAATATAGTGTGACTGCGGATGATGCGAGTTGTAGTTCAGCAACATCTAGAGTACCACAGGTTGAGAACCCCAGGTACCACAGGTTGAGAACCCCAGGTACCCCAGATGGTTAGAAACAATCAAGATCAGTCATGATATCCAACTGACTTATCTTGATTTTATTCTAATGAAATTGCTTGAAATAAACCAAGACCTGAAACTTGCTACAAACAGGTTATTGCTCAGATGTCAATTTATTTCAAGCAATAAGGTTAGAATGAACCAAGATCAGTAAGTTTGGATGCCACAGCTAATCTTACTTTGTCCCTCACCGCAAACAGAAGTTGAATTGTTCTGACTTGCACACAGGCAGAGGAGGGGGAGGAGCATGCACGTATGTGCCCCAAATGTATCTCTTTTAGGTAGAGCCAGATGTACAGATATACAGAGCCCTAAAGTACACATATAGTAATACAATGCTATTCTTATTTCCCTGCAATTGCTGTCCTTTGCATTTCATACCCCTTTGTCACCACTGTTTACATTCATCAGTTGATGATGCAAGTGAAAAAGTGGGCTCTAGCCCATGAAATCTTGTTTTGCATACAGCTATTAGTCTTTAATGAGTCACAAGACTCACTCCGTTTATAGAACGTTTATGAAAAGTTCGTTACCAATTAAACTGTTCTCATAATCATGTTCTCATAATCAAGAAAGTTAGTCCAAGGAGCAGCCACCTAAGATACTGAGTTCTGTGTGCTCCCCCAAACTGGTCATGTAATAGTGGAAATCCCAATTGGAGGACTGAGAAGTAATTGTGTACAAGGGCAAAATCATAATTGGACGCTGTACTGAGTTCACATTGGCAATTTTAGATCTGTTGTATGATGGCTTGGTGCAACACCCAACTACAATTCTGCCTTGCATATGGTCACTTCCTGCTCCTCCGACTGGGATTTCTGCTGCCACACATGCAGTTTTTGGGAGCATGCACACCCAAGAATCTTAGCTGGCTGCTACTCAGACTAACTTTATTAACTGAAAGAACACGACCAATGCTTGATAAGTACTTAATCAATTGAAAGAAACTGTCGAAATCCAATGCAATACTTATAATGTAAACTCTTCTCTAGGGTGGCTCACCTGGAACCTACCCTATTGATCCAGCAAATACTTTAAAAAAAATTTTCCAGAAGTTTTAATATCATCTGGTTCGGTTTGGGTTTGCCTCTGTTTTGCTTTTTTAATCTATTAGAATTCATGTACTATATTTACATACCAGCTTTTAGGATAAAAGATTTACAAGAGAGTGAATTCGTTTTACAACTGCTAGTGTAGGGGAACATGCCATATCTCCCCAAGGAAGAGAGTTTCCAGAGCTATGACAGAAAAGGACCTGTCATTGGTATCCACCAAATGAATCTGAGTAAGAGGCAGCCCGAAGAACAAGGTCTGGGATGCAGATCTTAATGCCAGATAGATTCATATGGACACAGACAGCCCTCGAGATATCTTTAAAGCCTGACATTGCTTTGGGCCAGGTAATAACCAACATAATGAATTCTGCCTGGAAACAAATTGGCAAACAGTGTAACTCATATAGTATAGGTGTCATATATTCAATAAAATGGGTGTGGGGGTGTCAAACTGTGATTTTATTGATTCAGTAGTGGACTGGATCTAATGTTCCCATCCTTCAATGGAAGACCCTCCTCTGAAGGAAGGAGCTCTTCCTCCAGAAGAAGCTCCTCCTATGACAGGAAGGGGATATGCTGGATCCAACTTATTGCTTATAAGCTATCCTGGGAGTAAAAATACTCAAAATAATGCTTTAAATGAACAAATAAAAATAATTTAATCTATTGTGTTTCATATTTCCCAGTATTAATTTACCAATGTGTAATTCAAAAGTACGTAATGTTTGGCTCAAATTATGTTACATTATGTTACCCCCTGGTAACTGGGCACAGAGGCACCTTTTACAGTGGGGATTCTCTTTATTTAGCAGGGGGAGAGTAACTGGCCCTATCCACCCCCAGCACAGTACTTCCAGTGACGGTTGCTGGTGTGTGTCTTATGTTTCTTTTTAGAATGTGAGCCCTTTGGGGACAGGGAGCCATCTTTTTTGTTTGTTATTTCTCTTTGTAAACCGCCCTGAGCCATTTTTGGAAGGGTGGTATAGAAATCGAATTATTATTATTATTTCTTGTTTACACAGTCAGACAGCTGTCATTGGTGTTTGTTCCATCCAGACATCGAGTCCTTCCCAAAATACAAGCTACCTGTAGCCAAAAATTGGTGGACCATAAAATTGAAAAAGTTGAAGAAAATGAAGATGTAAAAATATTATGGGAATTCCAACTACAAACAGACAAGCATCTGCCACACAATACACCAGATATGACTGTAGTCAAGAAGAAAGAAAAACAAGTGAAAATAATCGACATAGCAATACCAGGGGATAGCAGAATAGAAAAAAAAGAAATAGAAAAAAATCACCAAATACAAAGATCTACAAATTGAAATTGAAAGGCTGTGGCAGAAAAAGACCAAAATAATCCCAGTGGTATTTGGCGCCCTGGGTGCAGTTCCAAAAGACCTTGAAGAGCACTTCAACACCATAGGGGACACAGAAATCACCATTACAAAAAGCAGCTTTACTGGGAATAGCCTATATTTTGTGACGATATCTATAATAACCAACAGTACTGATGATAAAATTCAGCCATTATTATTATTATTATTATTATTATTATTATTATTATTATTATTATTATTTCTTGTTTACACAGTGATGAGGTGTTATTGACTGGTTTGTTTTATCCAGACATCGAGTCCTTCCCAAGGACCTGGGATGACTGAATTTTATTGTCAATTGTTATAGATATCGTCGCAGGATATAGGCTGTTCCCAGTAAAGTTGCTTTTTGTAATTGGCTGATGGTGATTTCTGTGGCCCCTATGGTGTTGAGGTGCTCTTCAAGGTCTTTTGGAACTGCGCCCAGGGCGCCAAATACCACTGGGATTATTTTGGCCTTTTTCTGCCACAGCCTTTCCATTTCAATTTGTAGATCTTTGTATTTGGTTATTTTTTTCTATTTCTTTTTCTTCTATTCTGCTATCCCCTGGTATTGCTATGTCGATTATTTTCACTTGTTTTTCTTTCTTCTCGACTACAGTTATATCTGGTGTATTGTGTGGCAGATATTTGTCTGTTTGTAGTCAGAAGTCCCATAATATTTTTACATCTTTATTTTTTTCAACTTTTTCAATTTTATGGTCCCACCAATTTTTGGCTACAGGTAGCTTGTATTTTTTGCAGATGTTCCAGTGTATCATCCCTGCTACTTTGTCATGCCTTTATTTGTAGTCAGTCTGTGCGATCTTTTTACAACAGCTGATTAGGTGGTCCACTGTTTCATCTGCTTCTTTACAAAGGTGGCACTTGCTGTTTGTGGTTGATTTTTCAACTTTTGCTCTTACTGCATTTGTTCTTAGTGCCTGTTCTTGTGCAGCCAGTATTAAGCCCTCTGTTTCTTTCTTCAAGTTGCCATTCTTAAGCCATTGCCAGGTCTTGGTGATGTCTGATTTTCCACTTATATTGTGCAAATATTGACCATGCAGTGGCTTCTTTTTCCATTTTTCTGCTCGGTTCTTGACTTGTTCTTTCTTGTAGGCCTGCTTTCTTTCATTGGTGTTGAATAGTTTCGCATTATTGACCATTTGAAGTGCATCTTCTTCACTGTCCTTGATATATTCTTCAAGGCCTCTTTTCTCCTCCTCTACTGTTTGATGGACTTGTAGCATTCCTCTTCCACCTGAGCTGCGAGGGAGGTATAGCTTATCAACATCACTGCGGGGGTGCAGAGCATGATTGATTGCCATTATTTTCCTGGTCTTACGATCTAGCGTCTCTAGCTCTGCCTGGGTCCAGTCTATTATTCCTGCCGTGTATCTGATAATAGGTATAGCCCAGGTGTTTATGGCTTGTATGGTGTTCCCGCCATTGAGTTTGGACTTGAGGATTTTTCTAACTCTCCTGATGTATTCTCTTCCCATTTTTCTTTTAACTTCAGTGTGTGCGATGTTATCAGCCTGGAGAATGCCCAAGTATTTGTAAGGTTCTTTCTCTTCCAGGTTCTTGATCTTGCTTCCATTGGGCAGTTCTATTCCTTCTGTTTTTGTTATCTTTCCTCTTTTCATTATTAATGCAGCACACTTGTCTAGTCCAAACTCCATTGCTATATCGCTACTGAATATACGGACAGTGTTTAGCAGTGATTCGATTTCTGACTGGGACTTTCCATACAACTTCAGATCGTCCATGTACAGCAGATGGTTGATTTTACTGGATGTTTTAGATGTTTGGTATCCGAGGCCTGTTTTGTTTAATATTTGTGAAAGTGGGGTCATGGCGATTACAAACAACAGAGGGGATAGTGAGTCCCCTTGGAAAATGCCTCTTCTAACCTGTCCAAGTGTCTCGCCATTGATTGTTAACTGTGTACTCCACATGCATTATTATTACATGCATCATTATTAATTATTATTATTATTACATGTACATGCACCATAGAAAATGGCCAGTGTGTACCTAACTCTTCCCCTGCCCCACCCCATAACATCTAGTGTTACTTATCATTCATGATGTCACACTGTTCTAAATTTCCCTACATATACTCCACATGCTAGTTATTACCTTCAAATTCTTTGTAACACCTAAAATATCTAAAGAACCATCTCCCTCCTTGAACCTGCCCACTCTTTACAGTCATCTGAGAGGCCCTTTTGTATGTGCCATCTTTATTGGAGGGATGGCTGGTAGGCATGTGGTAGACAGCTTTCTCATGCAGCATCCAGGTTAAGGAACTCTCTCACTCATGAGGTCCATCTTGTCCCTTCTGTGCCCCAATTCCATTGTCACCTAAACTCACTTAGAGCTGCTTTTACATCCTATATAATAAAAGGCTAAGTGAGTGGCCGTGGCTTTGGAACGTTGGGGATCTGCGTCCCTGCCTCCCTGGGCGAAGCGCAGGCCCAGAAGAGCCCAAGGGACACAGGACCTCAGACACCAGTGTCCCACAGCCACGGGCGGCCATTAGCCGGTGTGTGGCGGCGGGGGAAAGTGGCCGAGGCGGCGGCGGAGCCGCCGCCTCGGCCATGAGCTGCGGCACGGCGAGAGGAGGCCGAGGCAACCAGAAGCGGCCGCCCTGAAAAAGGCAAGGGCAATGGCGACGGGGGAAGACCAAGATGGGGGACAGGGAAGCTGGGCGAGGTGGCGGCGAAGCCGCCAACGAGGCCCCCGCCCGCTCACAGCTGTCGCCCCCGCCTGCTCACCCGCCCTCCCAGCTGCCCAAAATTAAGCTGGGCGAGGTGGCGGCGAAGCCGCCAACGAGGCCCCCGCCCGCTCACAGCCGCCGCCGCCGCCTGCTCACCCGCCCTCCCAGCTGCCCAAAATCACCTTCCCCGCTCCCCCCCAAAAAAGATTAAGGGCCAAAATGGCCCATGAGAAGGTCGCCGCCCCCGCCTATCGCCCTCCCAGCTGTCGAAGACCACCTTACCCGCTCCAGCCCGAGGGAAAAGAGAGGAGCTAAGTCACTGCTCAAACTGCCGCTATGGACGCAAAGACGCCTATTGCGTCCATTGTGACAGTATAGGCAGCAGCTTAACACAGAGAGTAGCTCTGTTCCCGAGTTCCTCTCTTCTCCTTCGAGCTGGAGCGGGTAAGGTGGGCTCCGGCAGCTGGGTGCGTGAGAGGGCGATAGGCGGGGGCGGCCACCTTCTCATGGGCCATTTTGGCCGTTATTCATCCACCCCCCCCCCAAAAAAAGTAAAAGCAAAATAAGGAAGAACAAAAACAGAGACAACAACAAAACAAAAAACAAAAAAAGAGAGGGGACAAGGGGGGAAAAAAGAGACAGAAAGAGAGAGAGAGAGAGACAGAAAAGATGGGATAGAAAGCTAGCGCCCGTTATCATAACGGGCTTAAAAATACTAGTTCTCTTAATAAGTCCCTCATGTTATGTACAGTTTGGTATTTGAAAATGGATCCTCTGGAAATTCTTGTATGATTTATTGTGTATTTTACCTATTATATTGTATTGCTTCGAACTGAATATTATAAGACACCTTGAGCTTGCTAAAAAGGCAGAATATAAATATTTTTAATAAATAATAAATACTAGGGTTATGCAGTTAGATTGGTCTGACAGTACTATCAGAAACATGGGCATTCATTTTTTGGTGCTTTGTCCACTGACTATGCACAATGTACACCCCATTCCCAAAGAGAAGCATCCAGTGTCACTCATTGTGTGAGAATCTTGGGTCCAAACAGCATTTGGCTTGTAGATGTGTGCGCTCTGTCCACCAACCCAGTGCATCTATCGCTCTTTGAGGCAGAGTGAGTAACTTTTGTTGGTTGTCCTGTTTGGGACGGAAATTTCTTAGAGACCACATTTGCAAGGTCCACATCCACAGCCTTGTGTAGCGCACTGTGACGTTTTAGGATGCCATCAACCCCATCAGTCTCTGAATCACTTTTGCTGGTTGCTGAGGTATTAAGGTGATCTGGTGTGTTAGGTCTTTGATTTGCTGATATCTGTCCAATAGCTCTCTTTGATTGCATATCCAGCTCTGCAGCTATGTAACTTATCCATTTCTGTGGTTCTAAGTGTGAGTTCTTCCAGTTGACTTTGATGCCTAGGTCTTCCAATAGACTTAATACAAACTGGATTTGCAAAAGTAACCTTTCTTTGTCGTTGCTGACCATGAGCCAGTCATCTAAAAATGGGAAGATCATTACATCCTCCGTTCTTAAGTATGCCACCATGACCACCATCACCTTTGTGAACACCCGTGGTGCAGTTGACAACCCAAAAGGCAGAACTGTATATTAGTGCACTGCATCACCTACTGTGAATCTTAGATTCTTGTGATGAGTCTCTCGTATTCTCACATGGAAATACACGTCTTTCAAGTCTAGCGTAGCCACCCATTCCTGTTTGCCTAGAAGATGCAGAACTCCCTGCAATGTCGTCATCCTGAACTTGCATGTCTGATTGAGCTCCCGCAAGTCCATTATAGCATGTATCTCCATCCCCAATTCTCTTGTGGATTTGAAAATATTGGAAGTAAAAACCAGTCAATCTCTCCATCCACCACACTGGCACAATTGCTTGTTTCTGCAATTGTATTTCTTCCAGAAGCACTGGAGTTGGTTTCATATACTTTACCCCATGAAATGGAGGCAAAGTCTTGAACTCTATTGCAGAGTTCAGAGTTTAGCAGAGATTCAGTCTCTGCTAAATGCTTAAAAGTGCTGAGCAGTTGACTAGTCACAGCTGCTGTCTTTTCATATATTTGTGCAAACTTGTCTTGAAATTCTTCCAGTGCCATTGTGGTGGAATCGTAGAAAAACATGTCCCACAAATGATGTTCATATCTGGCAAGGCATGCTGCATAATTTGCTATTTTTATAGATAAGCTGCAAGTAGCATATATTTTTCTCCCTTCCTTTTCCGCAGGAGTAGTATGTCGCTGCCCCCCTTTTGAAGAGGCTGTGCACTCCACAACCAAAGTATTTGGCACTTTGGCACAGGGTGGCGCATTAGGTAAGTGTTATCCTCTTCCTGTACTCTGTATAATCCTTCTAATTTTCTTGGCATTGGTGTTGATGTTTGCAACATCTCCCATGCCAACTGAGCTGCCTTCATAATAGCAGGTAGCATGGGAAGTGCCACTGGGTGCGATGTTTTTGCCTTAGCCATCATATTGTAGACCTTTACAATATGGTCCTTTAGCTCTACCCACAGGTTGTTTCAATTCTAAAACCAGAGCTTCAGCCATTTCTCTTATTTGTGCATGATAGGCCTTTAGCTCCTCTGAGGGTGACAATGAAGTTTTAGGAGGCACCTCTGCTGGGGGATCAGGATCATCACCCCCTCCGTAATCCATTTCAGATGAACCTGTGGTGTGTCCATCTCCCTCATCATCATCATCCTCGTCCTCTGGGGATAATATAGGGAGTGTTTTGTTCTTTGCTGCCTGTGCTGTGCTGGAATCTGTGGTTGTGATGGCTTGGCTGGCTGTGGCTGAGGTGATGAAGTTTAACAAGCAGTAGATGTTACTGTGGGATCTGTATTTGGCTCTCTGGTTCTGGAAGAGCACGTAGTGCTGCTTGCTGCATGTTGCGCAAAGCTTCTTGATGAAATTTCCATATTTGATATTCTGCATAATCTGCAGGGTAGATCACTGCAGGGGTGTGTCTGAATCCACAACTATGCGTGATCTGGCCACACTGTGCACCTCCTGATATACTGGAGGTTGTCAAGCCCTGTGTCGCTGCATACTGTACTGGTGATTTCCGTGGGGCATAGCCTGCACCTTGTCTTGCAAAAAAAAAGAAAAGAAATGGCTTTCGACACCCCTGCATGGTCACCTGTGTGTCTCAATGGTGACATTAGCCATATTGGGTTTGTTGTTGTAGGCATAAATCATATAGGGTTCGTTGTCGAAGGCTGTGCTCTTATCGGTAACATTGATGGTGTTTTCGGTACTGAGACATCAATCTCTATGTCGAAGTGTACGCTGGTCTCAGCACCAGTGGTCGAAGTGCCTCATCATATAAGGCTGCCCGTAGACAAAGTGCTCAGTTCTTCAGTGATTGCTTTGAGAACAAGCAACATTTCTTTCAAGCCGATAGGTTGTGCTGCTTCCCTAAGCAAGGCTAGCACACATCATGGCTATCCGTCATCGGTAGCTTAGCCCAGCATTCTGTGCAGCATTTGAAAGTTGTTTTTACTGCTGGCTTTGATGCCACTGCGGTGCTTTGCCCCTTGAATTTCTTGTTTGCTTGCCTGCTTTTCCGTTGGGCTTTCAATTAGTCATTAATCAGTCCTTTGGTCATTTGCAGTAGTCCTAATCCGTGCACTGCCGGACAAGTCTGGGGTACACTCCATTTTCTTTCTTCTTGTTTGAATCATTTAGAGATTCGTTATCCTTTTACAGTCCTGTTGTCCTTTACCGTTTTAAGCAATTTGTATTTTTGTGTCAATTGACACTGAGGAGCTAGGTTTACGGGGTATAGACACATAGGCAGTCTAATAGAAACTGAGCAAGAACACGCCCCAACTGCCGAAAATAATGGCAGGGCAGTTGAAAGCGTATTGAGGAGCTAGTCAATCTATCCATGAGGTCCACGCACAGGCACAGAACCCATTCATTATGAATGCAATGGATCATGATACAGCTCAAAACAGTTATGGCATTTTATTACAAATGACACTGTGGAGCTAAGTTTACGGGGTGTAGGCACATAGGCAGTCTAATAGAAACTGAGCTGTTAATCTTATAGCCAGAAACTGAACCGTACTGATGTATCTGTGTCATTAATGTGTCCAAGGAGTCTTTGACTTGCGTGACAGTAAGCAATACATCATCAGCATATAGTTTTATTTTATGTTCACAATCACCTAATTTGATACCTTGAATCTGCTACTCTTGTCTAATTTTAGCAGCCAAAGTTTCAAGAGCAAGTATAAACAGCTCAGATCATGACATGGAATCTTTCAGAAGAGATAGAATACTTCTCTAAAGTTTTAAGATTACAAGTAACGAAGAAGCCAATAAAATATTTGGGGGTTAATATTACAAGGAGCAATAAAGATTTGTTTAAGAATAACGATGTTCCAATTTGGAAATCAATTATGGCTGATCTGGATAGATGGAAAAGGCTGACTCTGTCTTGGCTTGGATGAATCTCTGCAGTAAAAATGAACATATTACCTAAGATGAACTTTCTTTTTCAAATGATCCCTATAAAGATAGATGACAAGATATTGAATAAACGGCAGAGCCAGCTCAATTCATTCATCTGGAATTACTGTATTTAAAAAACCCAGGATTCGATTTAAGGTGATGCAAGATTCCAAAGAAAGAGGTGGTTTTGGAGTTCCTAACTTGAAACTTTATTATCACGCTAGTAGCTTGACTTGGATCTCGAATTGCATTTTATCCCCTTACGGAAGTTTTACTCGAATGGAGGGACTTGGTCTTACTAGAGGATTGCAGAATTACTTATGGATTTCTGGTTCGAGGAAAGATTTGGAGATAAAACAGGTTGCTTACCTGTAACTGATGATCTGGTAGAGATCCGTCGATATCCATAAGAATGGGTTCTGCGCCTGCGCAGGAGTCACGCGGTAGCCATGCCTGAGCTTGTCGAAGCGCCGAAGCCACGCCCCCACGCTGAGCGTTCTATATAAGGCGTGTCTTTGGCGCGAAGTCCCTCAGTTCTTGGACGACCGCCGTGGAGGACGACCATCCAGAAGACGAAGGTGAGTTCATCCAAGGTAAGTGCTCAATAAAGGACGTTGCAAAGGGCTGCACACCGCAATGCACATAAAGGTAGTCCTACTGCAGAGGGGAGGTCGGGAGGGTCTTATGGATATCGACGGATCTCTACCAGATCATCAGTTACAGGTAAGCAACCTGTTTATCTGGATCGAGATCCGTCGATACCCATAAGAATGGGTGTCTAGCGAGCTCCAAAAAAGGAGGAGGGGAGCAGTAGGAATTAAGGCAGCACCCTTTTCAAGATGCTTCTCCCGAATGAAGCCTCTGCAGCAGAACGTACATCTATGGCATAGTGTTTGATAAACGGGGACTCAGAGGACCATGTAGCTGCTTTGCAGATGTCCGTGAAAGAAACCCCTGCTAGGTGTGCAGCCGAGGAAGCGTGGGCTCTAATGGAGTGGGCCCGTATAGCTTCTGGAGGTGCTTTGTTTTGTAGTTTGTATGTGAACAATATCACCTGCACCAACCATCTCGACAGTCGTTGTCTGGAGACTGGGGAACCTTTGGAAGAGCCTTGGTAAGACACGAAGAGACGTTTGGAGGCTCTAAAGTCTTGTGTTCTGGACATATAGAACAGCAGAGCACGGCGTACATCCATAGTGTGCAAGGATCTCTCCAAGGAAGTGGAAGGAAGTCTGAAAAACGTAGGCAGGATTATATCCTGATTGAGGTGGAAGGAAGACACTACTTTAGGTAAAAAAGAAGGATCCAGACGCATTCGGACTTTGTCTGGATAAAAGATAGTATAAGGGGAGTCTACTCTGAGTGCTGTGAGTTCACTGACTCGTCTAGCAGTTGTAATTGCTATCAAAAAAGCAGTCTTCCAGGAGACCAGTTTCAATGAACATGTGGCCATGGGCTCGAAAGGAGGCTGAGTGAGGGATGAAAGAACCAGAGATAGGCTCCATGGTTCTACAGGAGGCTTAACTGGCGGATACACATTCGAGAGACCTTTTAGAAAGGCCTTACTCAACGGATGGGAAAACAAAGTCTTTCCATCACTGCCCGGGTGTTGTGCGGAGAGGGCAGCCAGATGGACCTTAAGGGAGACATTTGCAAGACCTTGAGTTTTTAGTATCGTTAGGTAACGTAAGACTTCCTTGATCGAAGCCTGCTTGGGTAAAAACCCTCTAGACCTTGCATATATTTTAAAACGGTGCCATTTGCTCTGATAATTCTTACGAGTGGATGCCTTCCGTTGGTTGAGCAAAATTCGTCTTAGGAGAGTATCCACCAGGCGGTCAGATGAAGGGTGAGTACGTCTGGGTGCAAGATCTGGCCGTCGTCTTGTGTCAGCAGATCTAGGCGCTGAGGTAAGTGGTGGTAACAGTTCTTGGACAGTCTGCGTAGCCGCGGAAACCAAGGTTGTCTTGGCCACCAAGGGGTAATCAAGATCCCGTCGGTCGGTTGAGACAGCAGACGTGCCACTACCCTGGGTATCAGTGGGAGTGGGGGAAACATGTACGGAGTCTCTTCGGACCAGTTCAGCTGAAAAGCATCCCCTAGAGAACGAGCATCGTGGCCCGCTCTCGAGCAGTAGCGGGAACATTTTGTATTCGTGGAGCAAGCAAAGAGATCTATGGAGGGAAACATCCATTGGTCGAAGAGCGGGGTCAAGACTTCTGAATGTAGTTCCCATTCGTGTTGGTGATCTTTCAAAAAGACCCGACTGAGGTCGTCGGCTAATACATTCTCCAGGCCTTTGATGTGTACTGCTGCAGGGGCAATCTGGTGTTGGATGCACCAGTGCCACAGCTGGACGCTGAGGGCACACAGGCTCCGGGACACCGTTCCGCCCTGACGGTTGATGTATGCTTGTGCAGTTGTGTTGTCGAGCTGGACTTGAACAATCTGGCCTTGTATGATTGGAAGAAAAGCTCGCAGAGCCAGAAAAACTGCTAGTAGCTCTAGGAAATTTATGTGTAGTAGGGCTTGTTGAGGAGACCACCTGCCTTGGATCTTGTGCCCGTTGCAATGTGCACCCCAACCCTGTAGAGATGCATCTGTGGTCAGCCAGACAGTAGGGGAGGGATTTTGAAAGGGGACCCCACTGAGCAGATTGTTTCGGCGCGTCCACCACGTTAGAGAACGAAGGACTTGAGGAGGCATTAGTAAGCGTTTGTCTTGATTGTCCCTGCATGGGTGAAAGACAGAAAGAAACCATAGTTGAAGCTTGCGCATTTTTAGGCGAGCGAAGTGTATAATCGCATTGCACGAAGCCATCAGCCCTAAAAGGCGTTGGACGGCAAGGGCTGGTTGGGTTGGTTGTTGCTGGAAGAGACGAATCAGGTCTCCAATACAGTTGAACCTGTCCTCTGGTAAGAACGCTTTCTGCACTCTGGTGTCCAAAACTGCTCCTATGTAGGAGATAACCGGAACCGGTTGTAGATGTGACTTTTTCCAATTGATTTGAACACCTAGGTCGTGGAGAAGATCTATCACATAACGGATATGCGAAAGTAACTCTTCTTTGGTCTTTGCTGCCAGAAGCCAGTCGTCTAGGTATGGATAGATAGCAATCCCTCTGGTATGTAGGTGTGCAATCACCACAGCCATGCATTTTGTAAAGACCCTCGGTGCGGTAGACAGTCCGAAGGGCAATACATTGTATTGGTACACTTCCCGTCCGACGGTGAAACGTAAGTACTTTCGGTGGCAAGGTCGAATACTTATATGAAAATAGGCGTCCTTGAGGTCCAGCGTTGCAAGCCACTCTTCTCCCTGAAGGAGAGGTAGGATGTGCTGTAACGCCATCATGTGGAATTTTCGGACGTGAATGAATTTGTTCAGGCGACGGAGATCCATAATGGGTCGTATACCCCCATCCCGTTTGGGAATTTGGAAGTAACGGGAGTAGAACCCGTCTAGCCTGTCTGCCCATGACACCGGGGATATTGCCCCTTTGCAAAGAAGATCCTTCACCTCTTCCCTCAGGAGATCCGATGCAGGAGTGAGCTTCATCCCCATAAACCGAGGAATGGTCTTGAATTCGAGTGCATAGCCTGAGCTCACAATCTTCAGGACCCATTTGTCTGATGTTATGTGGTGCCATGCGGGGACATGGCTGGCCAGCCTGATGGTTGGCTGGGACAGAATAGTCGGTGGTGAGGACGGTACCCGCGCTGGCTGGGAAAGGGAGAGAGGAGGAGGTGTCAATGGGCAATTGCAATTTTCAAAGACGCTTTTGGTTGTCCTGCGTCTTGGAACGCTGGGGTTGAGAAGCTTTATGCCTCTGCTGGTAGGCTCGCTTTTGATATGGGGTATATGGCTTTCTGAAATCCCAGCGATCTTGGGTTCGATAGTTGGGCCTGTATTTTCTATAATTGGGTCGGTATCTTGATGACTGCCCGGAGGATGATTGGGCAGCGGTGAAGGTTTTTGCCGTGAACTTGGATTTTTTTTACTGTTCCATTGTGGCGTCTGTGGTGGTGCTGAAAAGACCGGAGCCATCGAAAGGGAGGCCTTCGATCTTTTCTTTCATGTCCATCTGGAGATTAGTGGACCGCAACCAAGCATGCCTGCGTAGAGTGATAGCTGCTGTCATGGCCCTGGACTCACTTTCCGCTAGGTGTTTAGAAATGCTTAGCTGGCGACGAGTCAAATCCCCAGTGTTTTCCAAGGTCTGGCGGAACTTAGCCCTAAACTCATGTATAGGCAAAGATTCCAGGTCTTTTTCCAAAAGTTCCCAGAGGCCATGTGTGTATTTGGCCGTGCAGGCCGCATAGTTGGCCACTTTGATCGAAAGGCACGAAGTCGAATACACCTTCCTGCCTAAAAGGTCTAGTTTTCTGCCCTCTTTATCCGGAGGAACTGTATGGCGTTTGCCTGACTTAGAAGAAGTGGCGCAATCAATAACAAGAGAATTGGGCGCCGGATGCTTCAACAAATATTCATTGTCCTTATCTTGTACCCGGTAGAGGCTCTCAAGTTTCTTGGAAGTTGGCGTGGAGGTGTGGAGTACTTCCCAAGCGCACTTAGCCGCCCTAGTGATCACTGGTAGCATAGGGAGTGCCACTGGAGCGGTAGATTGAGACTGAAGCATAAAGTTGTATACCGGATCATTTATTGTCGCCAAAGGAGAGCGAATGTCCAGCCCCAGGGAATCCGCCATCGCACGAATGTGCTTGTGGTAAGCTTTTAGCTCATCATTCGGAGATACATACGTGGGTGGAGCCACATCCACTGGAGGATCCGCAATATTACTGTCCTCATCCGAATCCGACTCAAAATCGGACGAACCATAATATTCAGAGGGGGAGCAAGGAGACGGTTCATTTACATTAGTTTGAGCAATGGTTTGTGTCTCTTCAGTGCTGACAGATGAGTGTGGCAGGACATCTGTCTGAATGGAGGCAGATCTTGTGCTCATAGGAAAAGTCTGTGAAGCGCGGTGAAATAGTTCTGGGCACTGCGTCTGGGTAGATACAGTAGACACAGAACGCAGTGGCAATCGTTGAGACCCGGTGTCATCAAACACATATGGTTCTCCAGGTGAAGTTGTACCCATGGGATCCTGGGGGTATTCACAGGTGTGCCATGTTAGCGGGGAGCGTCCCTGGCTGGCGGATTGAGGTCTGGAGGAGTGTGCTGTGGAGACTGAAGGTTGAGATGGGCCTGCATCTGTTGGCAAGAAACCCTTAAAGGTAGAGGTTGTCCGTCTACTCGACGTTGAGTCCAATAGCGAAAGCAGTGAGCAAGTCGCTGATGGTAGAATATCCTCGGCATCGACGTCTATGATCTCGAAAGCAGGAGGTGGGCAGCGTGGCGTCGCCTGAGAAGTGAGGACCGGGGTGTGCAGTACAGTATCTAGAAGACCGACCGACGGTGTAGATGGCGAAGCCGAGTGTAGTGGGGTCGGAGCTGGCGATAGAGCTCGAGCAATCGGCATCGAAATCGACGTCGAGGCAAGCACCGGTTGAACAGCAGGAGTCAATATCGAGGCAACTGTCGATGCTGAAGGAGCCGTCGACATCGAAGGATTTGTCGGCATCGACTGAGCTGTCGACATCGAGGGAGCAGGTAGCGCCGACTGATCAGTCGTCATTGGTGGCACTGCAGTGGTCGATGGAATCCCCGATGTTGATGGTAAAGCTGACGACTTCGATACTCTTGGTGGAGATGGAGTACGAGGAGGCAGGTCCGGGGATCTTCGACGTTTTCTAGGTGGAGAACTAAGCCGATCTGTGTTTCGACGCCCAGAAGGAAAGTCGTTACGTCCCCTTGAACGAAGATCCGGTCTCGATGGGGAAGACGAAGAAGATGTACACGGCGTCGATGTTGACTTTACCGGTTTCGATGTCGATGTGGATAACTTGGATACACGCGAAGGAGCTGGAGATTCCTTCGACTTAGAATGTTTCTTCGGCATCGAAGTAGGCTTCGAAGAATCAACTTTCTTCGATGCTGAGGAAGACTTTCGGTGGCGGCTCGACGTTGATGGAGGTGCCGACTCCGCCCTCGGGGGCAATTTTGAAGACGAAGTTGATGTCGAGGGACGAGGAGTACCTGGAGTGGAGGGGCTCAGAACCTCGTCATAAATAGCGGCCCGAAGGCGTAGCACTCGGTTTTTTCTCGTTTGCTTCGAGAAAGAGAGGCAAATCTTGCAGGAGGCGACATTATGTTCCTCACCGAGGCATAATAAGCAAAGGTCGTGAAGGTCCTTGGAGGGGAGTTTCGCCCTGCAGCCTTCACACCATTTAAAAGATCTTTTCTCCTCAGTCATATTCACACTCGTAGTGGAGTCCGTTCCGAGGTCGAAGAGCCGGGATCGTCGTCAGTCAGTCCGCGTCGAGAACCGGGAAAAGCCGAGAAGTCAGTCCGAGTCAAATTCCAAACAAAGGTCGCTTTCCAGTCCGTCGTCAAAACCAAAAATCAGTCAGTAAAGGATGAACTCGTTCTTAATGTAGAGAGGAACTTTTCCAACAGCTGAGGTGGCAGACCGAGGTCCAAACGCAAAGGCGGTCGGAAAAGAACTGAGGGACTTCGCGCCAAAGACACGCCTTATATAGAACGCTCAGCGTAGGGGCATGGCTTCGGCGCTTCGACAAGCTCAGGCATGGCTACCGCGTGACTCCTGCGCAGGCGCAGAACCCATTCTTATGGGTATCAACGGATCTCGATCCAGATCAACAACATACTATCCGACACAGTCTTTTTTATGTTTGGGATAAATATCAGAAAAGAATACGTCCTAGATTATTACCTTTGGCCTCAATAATGAATGTTTATTTCCATGAAGAAGAATTTTCTTCTAAGTATAATTTTTGGAGAGGTAGTCTATACTCCTTACAATGTTTGGCCCAATATTTAGCTCTGGACAAATCAGTTTTTTGTGGGCAAACAACTCAACAAGCATCCTGGTTCCAACAAGCTCGGATCAGTTCAATAGTTCGGAAAGAGTTACAGTTACAAGTTGGGAAACTTAGAGATCTGACTAACTTTGAAGAATTAATCACCCGAAACACTGATCATTTATTAGGCAGAATTTACAAGCTATTACTGAAATGGAGTATGAAATGGAGACTGAGCAGATAAAAGAATGTATGATAAAATGGATGCAGAACTTTAATAAATTGATTGATCTCTCTGATTGGGGATACCAATGGAAAAAGAATGTGAAATTTACTTTGTGTACCAATCTAAGGGAAATTTGGTATAAGATGTTCTTCAGATGGTATATAACTCCTTTGACTATTAATAAAATAGATGATTCTTTCTCTAAGAAATGTTGGAAATGTAACTCACATTTAGGCTCATTCTACCATATGTGGTGGAGTTTTGGTAAAGCTCAACAGTTTTGGAAACAAATTCATATGAAAATTGAACAAATCTTAGAAGTTAAGATTCCCTTTCTTCCAGAATTTTTTCTTTTAAGTATGAAAAAAACTTATATTCCTGCCAAATCAAACGAATTGTGTTTATACATGATTACAGCGGCTATGATTATATATGCATCTAATTGGCACATTTTGGAAATCCCTTCCTTAAATGATTGGTTTTTGAAAGTGTGGGACTATGTTTCAATTTCAAAAGTCTTGGCTTATGTACATGGTATGTCTACTGAATCATTCATGTGTGTTTGGGAACCCTTTATAAATTATAATATCCGTTATGATCAAACTTTGTTCCCATTTTCTGGATTTGACTTATAGTGTTCTTGATATGTAACTTACAAGAAGCTGATCAGATCAGATTTTACAACTTTGAGTCTGATTTTTTTTTGCTTTATCTTGCTCTAGATATTTTTCTTTACTGATGTAATTAATTAGAAAAATGCGGTTTTTCATCATGAAAAATGATTGGTTTTATATTATCTTTATAGTGATTTGTTTCTGTCTCTTTTGGTTTACTTCTTAATAAAAATTCTTATTAAGAAACTGAGCAAGAACATGCCCCAACTGCTGAAAATAATGGTGGCATGGAGCATGTGCAGGTCAGTTGAAGGCGTATCGAGGAGCTAGTCAATCTTTCCATGAGGTCCCTGCGCAGGCACAGAACCCATTCATTATGAATGCAATGGATCATGATCCAGATCAAAGCAGCTATGGCACTTTTTACAAATGTTTTAAATGTTTTTAAAAAATCATTTAAAAATCAACAGATGGAACAATCTCCTTCATTCACACACTTAATGCCATCATCATGTACTAATACTAGGTAAAATTGCAGAGCTTTCTGACCAGCCATTCAGGAGTTAACTTATTTTTTTATGCTTTCCATTGATCCCTATGGGAAATCCAACAAAAGTCAGAAATTCCAACTGATAATACAACAGAATCCAATAATTTTAAAGGATCCTCATTCTAATTCTATTTTTATGTTGTATGGGATGTGTCAGATCTGATCTAATAATTTTTCTGATGCACAAGTCTAATACTACTAGATATTAAGGCAGGGAGGGAAGAGCTATATATATGGCATCTAATATGGGCAACAGATGCACATTTTGCATTATTTAGTATTTCGGCCTCATCATATATTATAGTATACAATATTTATAAATGCATTTTAAAATGCGATTGTGTTTTCATACTTCTGCTTTTTAGAGTATTACCAATAACAAACTCGGAAGAGATTAAGGAGCAGTTGAAACAAAAATTCACCAATACCTTCCATGGATGTACAGAAGCTTCTGATTAACATCATCATTTGCAAGAAACTCTTCTACCAAAATACTAAAATTTATATATTTACTATTTCTAAATTGTTAAAGAAAAAGGTGTTAGAAAATAATTTGCACAGAGGAATACCTGATACCAACCATGTGAGCCTTCCACACTGAGCCCTTTTGTTGGCTTGTTCTGTATATGTCATTTTTTCAGCTGGTTCACCATAAATATCTCTCTCTATACGAGGAATAAGGACACTTGCAGTAGCTAGTTGTGTAACTGATGTTACCTGTTCTGGGGGAAATATAGGTGCACATTACTGAAACTATTCCAAGTGGTAATTAGAGATCTGTATACTCTCCCAAGCTCACCTCAGATTCACTCTCTAACAATCTTAGATCTTCCAAAAAGAATTGGAAGATTTTAGGTCATTTTTACAAGTGAATCTGAGGCCGGGGGGGGGGGACACCCTCATCTCTTCATTTCCCCATTTAACGCAATAGAGCTATGTTACTGCATTGTATTAAATAGGGAGAAAGAAAGAAACTGCGGGGGGGGGGGCAGAATCTGATAAGGGAAGCCCAGCCCATATGGAGAACCCATAGGTGATGGGCTTCCACTCACCTTGGTTTTTGCCCCTATAGTCAGAGACTGAACTGGCTAATTTGGCAGCTAAGAATCACTTATGTCAGTTCTGACAGCCTGCCAAACCTGTCTCAAAGTCCCCTGCAGGGACTTGCTGAGACAAGGCTGGACAATCCCTGGATGAGTGTTTGCTCAGCTCTCTCTCCTGGTTGTGCAAAGCATTTATCAGCTAGGGAAGCTGGCAATTCTTCTCAGCTCAGATTTTAATCTGAGCCCAAGAAGTAGTCAGAAACTTGTAAAGTCCACCTTTCCTTCAAAACATGTTTTACAAGTCCCAAAGTTCTTTTCTGAGCCTAGCTTGCAAGAACTTTGTCAGCACCTCTAGTAATACAACAACAATATATCTATAGTTAAAAGAATCATTCAATTCACTCTCAGTTAGTTAAGAGCAAAATGCTAGTTTTTACCACAAATCACAACAGTTTGCATAAAGCCAAGGAGCAATTTTGAGATACCTATGTAGTATATTTATGTAATACTTAAACAATGTTCTTGCTTGAAATATATATAGTAATCTTACTTGCTTGTAATCTATACAGCAATAGGTGAGAACCGTATTCTTTTTGTTTTTAGGCGCACGCGCACACACACACAGAGCACTACAATTTGTCAACGGTTTAATGCGTTGCAATAAGAATGAAGAAATGCCCGTTTTGTACCTTTACTCTCTGTTGCATAACAGTAATCATCAGGAGTGAAACCAGACTCAAGCAGTGCAGTTCGACATGCACCTCTAACCACATCTTTTGCTAATTCTCTGAACTCTGACAGTTGAGCTGCTACCTGAAAGTTATAGTGCATTTAGAGACATATATAAAATAAAGTATACAAAAATTTGAGAGGCTGAACCAATTAAACTCACTTACTTCTTTTAGCTGTGCGAACTGAGTACCTTTAAATTCTGCCAGTGTGTAAATATACCCCTTTTCAACTTGACAAAGGGCCATGTCACTGAGTCGATAACACATTTCTTGGATAGTAAGTACTGCTGGTCTCAAATACTGCAAAATAGTAGAGACAAGTTATGAAGAAAGAACTGATAAAGCCTAACATACAATCAGTTTCACCAGTTTTTTGGAAATAAGCTCTGTTTTATGAGGGCAGCATAAATGTCCCTTTTTATGACTTTTTAGTTTATGAACTTCCATGGCCAGCATCCAATTTAACCTTCCACGAACATGCCAATTTTTCTGTAGAACAATAGTGTGTGTGGGGGGGGGATTTTTTGCCATCCCAGTTCCCTTTGCACTTGCCTGTGCCTCCCAAAAATTTCTCCCTGAGGGACCCCAACACTCAGAGACATAATTTTGGGAGGCACCAGACACTGCAGAGGGAAGGGGAGATAAAGATATAGCCCTCTCCCCCTTGTCCAATGCAAAAACCTGGCGTGCTTGCAGAAGGTTAGCCAATGACTTCTTCCTTATTGATCAAAACTTAGTATTATTATTTCACTGCTGGGGACCTACAGAGATATGTTAATCTCAATATATTTCAACAGTAGAAAAATTGTAATATACTGCAAATACTTAAGAACATAAGAATAGCCCTGATGGATCAGGACCAAGGCCTATCTAGTCCAGCATCCTGTTTCACACAGTGGCCCACCAGATGCCTCTGGGAAGCTACAGGCAATAGCTGAGGGCATGCCCTCTCTCTTGCTGTTGCTCCCCTGCAACTGATATTCAGAGGCATCTTGCCTCTGAAGCTGGAGGTGGCTTAAAGCCACCATAGTAGCCATTGATAGACCTGTCCTCCATGAAATTATCTAAGCCCCTTTTAAACTATCATAGCTAGTGGCCATCACCACAATCCATGGCAGAGAATTCCATAGATTAATTATGTGCTGTGTGAAAAAGTGCTTCCTTTTGTTGGTCCTAAATTTCCCAGCCTTCAGTTTCATGGGATAACCCCTGGTTCTAGCATTGTGAGAGAGGGAGAAAAATTTCTATCTGTCCACTCTCTATTCCATGCATAATTTTATACACCTCTAATAGCCTGTTTTCCACTTAGTTGTAGTTGCCTCTTTTCCAAACTAAAAAGCCTCAGATGCTGTAGCCTTGCCTCATAAGAAAGGTGCTCCAGGCCCCTGATAATCTTGGTTGCGCTCTTCTTCACCTTTTCCAGTTCTACAATGTCCTTAAGATACGGTGACCAGAACGGTACGCAATACTCCAAATGTGGCTGCACCATAGACTTGTATAAGGTACTTATACAGAATACTTACATAGAATACAAATATACAGAATACAAAGATATGTATTCTGTACTTCAGAACACGCAAATCTATGCCTGCTGAGTAAAGAGGCAGCTTTTAAAGTGGTGATTCTCTTATGTTTAGAAGGGGAAGAGCAACAAGCCCAATTCACCCCCAGCACAACATCTCACCAGTAGCTGCTGCTGGTAAGCCCTTTGGGGACAGGAATCCACCTTATTAATAATTTATTTGTTTTCTATGGAAACCACTTTGAGAACATTTGTTGGAAAGTGATATATAAGTATTCATATAGAAGTAGCAGCAAATCTTATTACACACTTTAAACTACTCTTCAATCATCACCACCACCACCAACATTTAGATAGTCTTCACTCACATTATCTCAGCAGTAAACATTTATAATACATACAGCATTAACAATGAACAAGTTCTTCTGCAAAGCTCGGCTGCATGACTTAATCTTTTTGTAGCGGACATTCTTCCTCCACACGTTAAATGACTTCCATTTACGAAATATAGCAAATATGGGAATTCTGGAAAGTGCTTTGTGATAGAGATATTCTTGCTCCCAGCGTTCAAGTTCCAAATATTCAACTTCTCCATTATATGTATGAATAACTGCTTTCTGGCTAATAGTGTAGTAGTCTTTTTTGTTAACGCAGTCATAACTTACAATTCTAAAAAAAAATTGAAACATCTCGCTTAATACACAATATCTGGATTTATTTAAAATATTTATACCCCACCCCTCCAGTACACTACTGTCAGGGGTGGGTCACAGCATTAATAAAAGATGAATAAGTAAAATAAAAAGATGGAGTAATAGTAAAAGATGAATAAAATTAAACAAGTTAAAAGACCAAGCTAAAACCACATTTAAAATTACAATTCTTAAAAAATGTTAAAATAAGAAATTATTAATAAAAAGCTAAAAACTAAGAACTAGAAAACCTACCAGATATAAGCAGCAGATAAAACAAAAGCCTATTTAAAAGGGCATTCCAAAGCTGAAGGGCTACAACCAAAAAGGCCCCATCTCTAGTCGCCACCAACTGGATCTGTTAGTGGGGGTGGGGGGGCATAAGCAGGGCTTGAGATGCCAAACACAAGGCCATGACAGGTTCTTATAGGCAAGGCCTGCTCAGCGTAGGCCGCCCAGCTGTTTTTGGTCTACAACTCACATAATCCCCAGCCACAATAGCCAGGGATTATGGGAGTTTTAAAACAACATCTGCAGAGGGTTGAAGTTGAGCAGGCCTGGTATAAGCGAATATAGCCCAAAAGGTAAAGTGTACCATTGAGTCAGTGTTGACTCCTGGCAACCACAGAGCCCTGTGGTTTTCTTTGGTAGAAAACAGGAGGGGCTTACCATTGCCATCTCCTGTGCAGTATGAGATGGTGCCCTTCAGCATCTTCCTATATTGCTGCTGCCCAATATAGGTGTTTTCCATAATCTGGGATACATACTAGGAATGTGCACGGACCGGTCCGGACCGGCACCGAGAGGGGGTCTCCCTTTAAGGGCAGGGGGTAGAACTTACCCCTCCTGCCGCTCTTCCCCCTCTGGCGCTGTAGCATTAATCGAAGATTTTGGGGCGGCAGCGTTCCCCGCTGCTGCCCCTGCCCCCGTCGTCATCAGTAAAGCCTTTGTAAGCGCTGCATGCATGTGTGCGCGGCGGTGCGCGTGCCTGTTGCCGCCGTGCACGCGCCACCTACGTCACGCGCGCGCTGCCGCCCCAAAATCTTCGATTAACGCTACAGCGCCAGAGGGGGAAGAGCGGCGGGAGGGGTAAGTTCTACCCCCCGCCCTTAAAGGGAGACCCCCCCTCGGTGCCGGTCCGGACCGGTCCGTGCACATTCCTAGTATGTATCCCAGATTATGGAAAACACCTATATTGGGCAGCAGCAATATAGGAAGATGCTGAAGGGCACCATCTCATACTGCACAGGAGATGGCAATGGTAAGCCCCTCCGGACCGGTTCGGAGGCCTCTAACATGGCCTCTGGTCCGGTCCGTGCACATCCCTAATACATACCAGTGGGGATTTGAACAGACAACCTCTGGCTTGCTAGTCAATGTCACAGTGAGAAAATGACTTAAGTGGCTAGCCCAAAAGGTACTGTGGCCCAAAAAGGTAACCTGGCCTCAAGCCATGTAGGGCTTTAAAGGTCAGGACAGCACCTTTAATCTAGCCCGGAAGTGGACTAGTAACCAGTTAAGCTGCCACAGGATGGATGAATCCACACAGCTACCAGGATACATGTAAGCTGGAAAATGATTAATCTGTATTTGTTTTGCACTTGTAACTTGAAGGAAACTAGAGCCTAACAACAACAATTTCAGAAGTGTCAGACCTTTCAGTTTCCTTTTTTATAGCCATGTTGTCTATCACTCCAATGCACATACTCTGCTACCAGTTCACCTATTAATGGGGTGGTGGGGAAGTGTGCTGTCGATTACCATAACCATGATCATGTCAGACTTGCTTCTAGCATTTGCCTGGAAAATTCAGCATATTGCTTTGCTTTAATTATTGAGATGGATCAGCATATGTTTGCATTGCATACCTTTTAAATATTTGGCATCCCACAATATTTATGTGATTCTGCTTGGGCATGGCTCATTGTATGATTCTGTACACTTTATGTCTCATCCTTTCTAATAATGAGGATGGTACACTTCCTTTGATCTACAAATTGGTTAGTCTATTGGTCAAAATTTAATAGCATTCCCTGGGGAGCACAGTTTGAAAGCAATTCATTTTATTCCCACCCTTTCTAAAAGAGGAGAATGACAGCAAAGAAGCCAAGTTGTCAATTTTAATGCTAGATCTAAAACTAAATATTAAAAATAATTCCATCAAAAACATCTACTAAGTGCTGCAGCTATTTGGATCACAAAATTAAACACTGCAGTGTATGCTAGATTTTATAGTCCCTTGAATAAAGGCCATAAAAAAAGCAGATTAATAGCACAATGAAGACAGATCTATAATTCACATTACGTTAAAGATTACAACTTATTATAAAGTTGACCATTCTAAAATATAAATAAACTCACTCACTTCAGGTTATATGTGTCATAGTCTATTGATGACTTAGGCACTGCAGGAGTCATATACAGGAATCCAAGATTTTTGTTCTCGCATATTATTCTTATAATTTGCAGAGGTTCTGTAACATTAGCTTTAATTACTTCTTCTCGTTCATCAAACTTACTGGTAGGTGGGGAGCTTGGTATGCAAGCGCTTAGTTTTACCACACTACGTGGTTGTTTAGGGGGAGTAGGAACTCGTACCTTAGAAGTCTGCAATTGTAAAAGAAAGGTTAAAAAAATTCTTTACATCACTGTTCATTTTTTAAAAAATCAGATTCATCTTGTTCAATTGATTAATTGAACATTATATTTTGTTCTGGGTGTGCCTTAGAATGTGTGTCCCGGTGCCCAGCTGATTGGCTGGGCGGTGGAGGTGCCTGATAGGCTGAGGCACACCCAGGAGGATTGGTCATCGCAGTGGCCAGGCCATCCCGGGTCAGGGGGAGGAGGTGGCAGCAGCAAAGCCTGGCCTGGCCACCAGAGGCAATAAACAGCGGCGGGAAAGGGGTTGAGTGGGAAACGGACAGCGGGGCGCAGCCCCAGCGCCCATTGGAGCCCGGGGTGGGAGGGAAACGGGCGGCGGGACTTCCCTGTTCACCACCCGGGAGGAAGAATGGTGGTGGCGGGGGCCTTTTCGGCTGCCCCCTGCCCAGTAAGGAGGGCCTGTGGGCAGGAGGGAGGGGAGGGAGGGCAAGAGAATGTGGCAGGAGGGCAAGAGAGTGTGGCAGGAGGACAAGAGAGTGGGGCAAGGAGGAGGAGGGAGGGTGAGAGAGTGGGGCAAAAGGGAGGGAGGGGAGGGAGGGCAAGAGAAAGTGGGGCAAGAGGGAGGGAGGGGGAGGGAGGGCAAGAGAGAGTGGGGCAAGAGGGAGGGAGGGGGAGGGAGGGAAGACAGGAGAGAGTGGGGCAGGAGGTGGAGGGCAGGAGAGAGTGGGGCAGGAGGGGGAGGGAGAGAGGGCAAGAGAGAGTGTGGTGGGAGGGGAGGGGGCAAGAGAGAGGGGCAGGAGAGAGGAGAAGGGGGCAAGAGTGGGGGAGGAGGGGGGAGGGGAGGGAGAGTGGGGCAGGTGGGACGTGGGAACAGCCAGCCCCAAAGAGCACACAGATGCTCTGTGCGGGTTGGTTAGTATCTTTTTAAAATCACAAACTTTTTTGCAGGTTCATATTCAATATTATAATAATATAGCATTACACTTATAATAATAAGGTTTCTAAGGTAGGTTAATATTTTAGTGTGAAATTAATGTATGCACTAACTGCCCAGGGTTCTATAAAATAATTTATAGTCTTCCTCAGTGTTTTCAAAGGCATTAATTGCAGATCTATAATCTCTAATGATATTAAAACATAACAGAAATGGGAGGGAATTGTTCACAACTTGATTTAAAGTTAGCCTGCAGTTCTTAATAGAACTGATTCACTTATAACATGTTCAAAAACCATTTTGGATGAGATGAACAAGTGCACTCAGCCACAATCATTTCCATATTGTTCTTCTTTTCCAAAAGGGATCTTGCATAGGGAAGCTGTAATGATCTAATGAGAGGAACAACTACCCCCAGCCCAGTACAGAAGCAACTATGCATTGTGCTGGCTGCACTCATTCCTCATATACAAAACCACTCAAAAGACAGCTACGCACAAATGGCATCTGGATGATAGGTACAGAGTTTTCTGTGCTTTGCATAAATGGCTTGCTCCCACAAAGAACTATTCAAAGTAGGCATCAAGTTGCTAGTTGTGTGTGAGGCTGTTCCCAAGGAAAAAGTGTGTGGGGAAAACAGGTTGTTCACCTGTAACTTTTGATCTTTTGGTGATCCCGTATCATTCATTACATGGGCTTTGTGCCTCTGCAATAGTCTCTGTGGAAGGATTTCAATCTCCTCCTAGCATTCTGAAGCTCTGCCCTTAGCAGATGGAGCGTGGAACGCTCAGTATCTGCAGCAGCAGAGCGCTTCCCAGCTCAGTTCTTGGATGGCTGCAAAGCAGAATGGGCTTCATAAAATAAAGTTACGTGCAGTAGGGATACCAAAGAGTGGGAAGTCTTGGTGGGTGTTGTGAATGATACCGGATCACCAAAAGATCAAACGTTACAGGTGAGCAACCTATCTCTTCACAATGCGGGAGATTAGCGAGCTCTTCTAGTATGGAAGTGGGTAAAGAATGTGAGTAAAACTTCTTAAAGTACAGCCCACCCAAAACTAGCTTCAGCTGCAGCGTCCAGGGCATAATGCTTAACAAAGGTTATGAGGAAGACCAGATAGTGGCTTTATGTGTTTCAGAAAAGGCAATGCTGGACAAATGAGCTGCAGAGGTGGCCATAGCCCCGGTGGAATAGGCTTGGATAGTTTCCAGTGGTGTTACATCTTGTTTGTTAGTTTATTTTTCAGATTTGTAGACCGCCCCAAACCTCCGCCTCTGGGCAGTTTACAACATCCAACAGATTAAAAATGAAGACCATCAAACAATTTAAAACCACAGTCCAGTTAAAAAGCTTGTGTGAAAAAATAAGAAGAGACTTTTTAAAAAAATGGTGAAGACACATGGGGCAGTGGAGAGGCCAAACAGGAGAACTATATACTGGTAAGCGTGGTCCCCCATGGTGAAGCGTAGATACTTCCTGTGGATAGGCTGAATCCCCACCTGAAAAAAGGCATCTTTTAGATCTAGCATAGCAAGCCACTGTTCCTCTGCTAGGAGAGGGAGGAGGTGTTGAAGGGTGAGCGTTTTTTTTTTAAAAAGTTTGTATGGGAGAAGCTGTTGAAGGAATGTAGATCTAGAACTGGTTGAAGACCACGATCCCTTCTGGGTCCTTAGAAGTACCTGGAGTAGATCTCTTCCCATTGGTGCTTCAGTGAAACTGGTTCCATTGCCACTTTGGACAATAGTTCTTGAACTTCCTTTAGTAAGGTAGGAGTTGAGGGGTGTGTTTTATTCTTAGGAAAGGGGGTATTGTATGGAATTCTATGATGTAGCCAGTGCAGATGATACTTAGCACCCAGGCGTTGGATGTGATAAGTCGCCAAGTGGAAAGGAAGGATGCAAATCTGATGGGTGTGGAAGTTCCAATGGGCAGGGGGACCTGGGAGTCAAATATGCTGTTTGGATTGGTCCTGGACTTTGAGTTTGTTTGTTTGTTTGTTTGTTTGCCTACTTCTTTGAGAGAAATGGTGTTTCTGAGTGTATTGGAAAGACTTTCTGGTATCCCTTCTGTCAGTGCTGCTGTACTGGTATCTGGGTTTGTCAAATCTCCTAAATCTTTGAGTGGAGGAGGATGTAAAGGTCCTGGCTGTAAACCTGGATTTTTTCATGAGTTCCATAATTTCATCTATTTGAGAACTAAAGAGGCCTTCCCTGTCAAAGGGGAGGTCTTCAATTTTGTCTCTCATGTCTGGTTGTAGAAAGGACAAATGGAGACAGGCATGCCGTCTTAAAGAGATGGTACTAGCCAAGGTGCAGGATTCAATTTCCATCAGGTGTTCACAAATTTAGAAAGTAGCTCCTTGAATCTTGTCTCAGGAACATCCTTTTGGGGTGTGCACGAATGGTTCATCCCATACAGATTTGCCTCAAAAGTTTGATCGTGGACCAAACCGGGAGTGGTGGTAAGGAGCTTTCCCAAGGCAATGGTGGTGAGTAGGGGGGAAGCTGCTTTCCTTGGCCACTCACCAGTGCTCCTGCTCACCCTACTGGCACAGCAAATGCGCCCCCCCTCTTTACCAAGCCATTGGTAAATTGTTCTGGCCTTTGCACACATACAAAGGTCACAAAAATGGCCTCCACACATGTGCAAAGCACACACAGAGCCGGCAGCTCAGTAAGGGTGGGCATGCTTGCTGCACTGGGAGGGCTAGCAGCAAAGAGCAGCTAAGGTATGCAGCTTTCCCCCCTCTCGCTACCTCCTCAGGAATGCCCCTTTACTTCCTCTCCAGATCCCCCTCCACAAGTATATACCCCCAACCAGTTCAGCCTGGTTCAGTAGTCAAACCAGACTGGACCCGGTTCATCTGGTCACTGAACTGGACCAGGCTGGGTCGGATCGAATCCAGTTAGGATTTGAACCAAACCATTCTGTGCACACTCCTAAGGTCCTTTAGGTTGTCTTTGAACCCTTCACAGACTGAGGATTGGAACATGGCCATACAGGCCATATAATTAGCTATCTTCATTGAGAGGGACGAAGAAGAGTAGGTTTTCCGGCCAACTGAGTCAAGTTTTCTACCCTCTTTGTCCGTGGGAGCACATTGCTTCCAACCAGAATAGGTACCCATTCACAAGCCACAATTAGCAAATTTGGAAGTGGGAGCTTAAATTAAAACTTGCAGTCATCTTCCTGGACTCTATAGAAATTTTTGAGCCTCTTGGAAGTAGATATGGCACTAAATGGTGAATCCTATGTGGATTTTGCTGAGTCGATCAGTACTGGCAAAATGGGAACAGGTTGTGAGGTTGTAGTGGAGGCAACAAAGCAAAAGACAGGGTCCACTCCTTAACAACTGGCATTGGAGATTTGAGTTTGAAGAACCCTAGCCATTTCAGCTACCTGAATCTGGTATGACTTTGTTTCCTCAGTTGGAGAACTGGAAGGATTATTTGGCACGTTGTCATCTGGGGAGGGATCGGACGGGTTTTCTGTGTATGTGGATTCAGTGTCTAAGTCAGAGGAAGAAGCGTAGTCATCATTGGAGAACTGCTTTTCTGGAATAGCAAGTGTCGCCATAGTGATAAGGAGTAAGACATTTGTTTAGCAGAAGCTGAAAAAATTGGATCAGTAGGCCACAGCACAGGAGACTGTGTGAGAGGGGGTTATGGCACAGAAGGGGTCATCCAGCAGATGCTTGAAAAAAGATTCAGTGAGATCAGGAGACAAAGGCACTTGAGTTTCCAAAGACGGAATTCTTCATAATCTTATGAAGGAAGATTATGAATAGGGAAGACATGAATAACTGCTAACTTGGCAAAGAGGCACCTTTTAATGTGGTGATTCTCTTTATTTAGCAGGGGGAGAGTAACTGGCCCTATCAACCCGCAGCACAGTACTGCCACTGACTGTTGCTGGTGTTTATCTTATGTTTCTTTTGACACTGTGAGCCCTTTGGGGACAGGGATCCATCTTATTTATTTATTCTTCTCTGTGTAAACCACCCTGAGCCATTTTTGGAAGGGCAGTATAGAAATCGAACAATTAATTAATTAATTAATTAATTACGGGTCTTTAAATCTACCCATCCTCCTGATATGGTCTGGGTCCAGGGCCCCAGGGGAGTTCCAATAGTCCAGCCGTCTCTGGTAAGGGAATATGCAGGGAGTGAAAAATGAAGCCTTTCCTTCCAAGGTTGGACAGGGCAGTGTGATGGAGAGCTATGAGGGGTTGCTCAACGTTGGAGATGCAGATGGTGTCATAGGGATCTCCCGTGCACCCGAGCTGGTGTCATAATCAATATCCAGGCCATGGAGGGGAAAACCTTTGAACACAGAGCCATAAGGCATTGTCATCAGAGAGGTCAGGATGGAGTCGATGTCATGGAAAAGTCCTTCAACATTGACAGAAAGTGTGATCCAAAAAGAGGTGTTGAGGAAAAGACTGAAGGAGCCGGCATATTTAGAAAAGACTGAAGGAGCCAGAATGCACTTCCATTCAAGAGCAGTAGTGGAGCTGACATCAAAGCCTGGGCTGTGGTGGCAGACATAAATGGCGGTGCAGGCACAGAGATCAACGTCAAGATACGTGTCAACATTGAAGTTGAGGCCGGAGCTGTTGAAGTCACCTTGATCACCTCCAGCAAGGAGGAAGATGAATGGGAGTGGACAGTTTGAACAACCGGAGAAGGTGTTCAAAAAACATTTGATGTATCAAAAGGAGTGGGTGGCTTGATGTTGGAGTTGACGTCAAGGCCGATAGTCATACTGGTGGTGCTGGTGATGTATGCCAAAGTGAGGCCTGCAAAGTCAATGCTGTCGAAGTTGAAGAAAGCTTCTGATGTTTTGACTGAGAGGAAGAGTCATCTTCCTGATGTTTGAGTTTTTAATTATGTCTATGGCTTTCCCTAGAGACATCCCAGGGCTTCTTGAATGTAGTTGCAGAAGTAGATGGGGAAACTCCTGAAGTAGAGTCTGACTTTGATAGGGTCAGCGTCAAGGGTGTCGGCAACAGCAGGGAGCATGGCACTAGAGTCGAGGGGCACAGGGCTGTTCATATAGGGCTGCGCACAAATGTAATTCTCTGCTTTTCCAAGTTTGTTTGGAAAAGGAGAAGCAAATTTTAGAAGCCCAGCTATTATGACCTTCCCCAAGGCAAAGCAAGCAGAGTTCATGCTTGATGGAAGAGGGGAGAGTTCCACGGCAAGAGGAACACCGCTTAAATGTCTTTTAAAAGTCTATTAGCAACAAATCCAAAACGTTAGGCAAAGAATGGTCAGCAACAGTCTGAGATCAGAGAAAACTAGTAAAGCAAACCATAAATTTTGTCTTTCAGGAACCGAACACAAGGAGAAAAAAACAAGGAAACCATTCATGATGATGGTCAAGAAGGAACTGAGTTGAGAAGCACTGTCGCCAAAGATAGCAAGTGAGCTCTGCACATGAAAGGCAGAGCTTCAGAGCACTATGAGGAGCTTCAAATCCTTCCGCAGGGACTATTGTGCAGCCACAAAGCCCACGTTGTGAAGGATATCAGATCACCTTTAAGATCTATGGCTTTCACATAACCCATAAACTCATGGCACAATTCCCTGCCTGATTCAAGGACAGACAGATATAAAATATTCTATCCTGTTTTAACACAATCATACAGGAACTAGAACATGAAACACAAAAGGTTTGCTAACACCCACAAATGCTCACCTATAGGGTCATAGCCACCCAAGGCTACACATCTGGTTCCAACCCCAAAGTGGACCAATGGAAGAGATGCCAAAACAATCACTATACAAGTCTATTGGCAACAGAGCTCGGGTTTCCTCTCTCCTGGTCTTAATGCTCCAAAAAAGATAGAGAACTGTCTAGAGCCAGTTGTATCTCTATTCTGTGGTTATTATGGCACAAGTGCTTCAAGATGTTACTAAATAATCCAAGAACAGTTCTGAATGTAAGTATGTGGGCAAATTTTGTCATGTGCAGAAATACCCTTCCTTTTATAAAGATGAGAGACTTGATTTTATGCACTCTCATTACTTCAGAATTTAGAAAAGGATCAACAATTGTAGGATTCTTGATCTTTTTTTTAAAGGAAATTCTTAAGTGTGAGGCTTCCAAAGCATACAAATGTAATTGGGAAAGGCAAAAAGCACCTAATTATGCATAACTTGGGCAATATTTCAGCAGTTACAAGAACATCAGGAAAAATATTTCAAATACAGAAATAAGAATTCAAATTACTTAATGATCTATTAGCCAGCCAATACCTCTCTTTCCCTTAAATCTTCTGGAGCCTCAGCTAGGACTGACTCATCAATAGGCCATTTTCTTTTCTCTGCTGAAGTTGTAGGCTGCAGTACTCCAGCAGCTATTAGTCTCTCCCTGTTTTTCTGGTATATATATTCAGGTTGCTTGTGGGACTGATGTATCTTTAATACAGGCTTGATTGAGGAGAAACAAAGACAATTTGGAATAAAATCATACATGAAAAATGGCACATTTAATTCTTTATTTTGTTATGCATAGTTATAGGCCACTGCACCAAATAAAACAACCAGCAGATAAACTTGATACAGAATCTGAACCATTAAAGTAAAAAGATCTCCCCGACAGTCAATTCCCATAATCTTCAAATAATTCGCTTTATCTTTAGGGCTGCTAAGACATATGAAGCTATACACAGTGACATTCCAGCATCTTGATCTGATAACACAAAAAAAAAACTTCTTCTGAATCCAGGCAGTAAGAGGACAGCCCCATTTTGAACTATTTCACTCACACTGTTAGATTTGGGGGCAGTGGAGCAAACAATGAGGCTAATTTTCAATTTGATGGCACCTATTATCAATTGGCAACTAACTAACATACCAAATAAGGCCAATAGAGGCATATCTATAGTTAAGGGATTGAGAGTAGGGGAAGGAGCATGTGATTTCACAGGCTGCTCCTTTAACATTCACACAGGTAATAGTGCCAGCCCAATGTTTTATTTTGACATTTAGCAGGAAAATGGTTCAGGAATCACATGGCCTCTTGCTCTCCATATGAAAATCCAAATTTGACAAATCATATACATCAGACAATCATCCAATAGGCACTTTTGATGTAGCTTATTACAGGTTGACTGCTACAGTCACCTCAGAAGGCAGTTGTGAGGTTGTACAGCTGTCATCTCACCAGGTTTAACCCACACCAAACATTTATTTCTTTACTGCTCCTAGCTACACTTCTAAATCAAAACCTCCTATAGATGATTAAATTTGCATAAATGTATACAAATCAGTATATGAAGATGAGCAATGAATTCCCCTCATGCCCCTTATCCTTACTCCAGAGCGATAAGAACTCTAGAATAGTTGCACCATTACTTGAGTTTGTACAATGTTTCTTCTAGAAGCGTTAGGATTAGAATCTAGAAATTGAATAGTATTGGTTTCTCTGAAAAACAAATATGCACTTTAAGAGAAGGGTAGACAATGCAACCTGAAAGTATATTTGTGCCTCCATAGATAGATAGATAGATAGATAGATAGATAGATAGATAGATAGATATGAATTTAGATGTCCAATTTGAAGTTAGAGCAGAAGGCTAGATGTATGAACTCTGTTTGCTAAGCCAGTGTGGTAAAATAGACAAAGTATTGAACTTGGATCCAGACTTGAATCAAGTCCCTGCACAGTCATTAAACTCACTGGGTGGCCATGGACAAATTCCTCTCACTCATCCTAAACCAGGGTTGTTGACACAAAAAAGATGAGATGATTGCATATGTACCTCCATGCACTCTTTGGAGGAAGGGCATGAAAAAAAATGCTAAATTATATTCAAACTGAGCCAGTGGTATTCCTTCCCTCTTCAGAATATGTTGGGGGAAATATTGTTTAAAATGGTTATTTTGCTATGTAAACTGCTTTGAGAACTTTTTGTTGTTGAAAAACCATATTTGTGATAAATGAATAATAATATGTATTTAAAAATGAGCATGTAATTGAAAGTGTCCATGTTAATAATTTGCTTAGGGACTAAAGACTTTGTTTAAGTTCCTAAAGAAACTCTGCCATCATTCATTATTTAATATTTCATCACAGAATGACTGAAGGAGGCCATTCACACAATCAAAAACTGTGTTCTACTCAGGTTTGGGAACTGTGTGTGCTCCCAATTTTTGGTTGTGTGTAAGCAAGGCAGGAGAAAAACCAGCTCCCAAACCCAGGTAGAACAGTTTTTGATTGTGTGAATGACCTCATGGTGTACTATTAGCTTTTATAAAATTTTATATATATATAACTTAATAGTTAATTTTTAAGAAATAAGCCAGGAGGTCTTCAAATGAAATTAATTAGGATAGAGATATCATCATTATAATGAAATAGTGCATAACAAAAATATATTCTCGCACCCTCCCCTTTTTTAATTAGCAGCAGCTCATCATGGTATTTTTATTTTTATAGTTTCACATCTACAATTAAGCATAAATCTGAAAAGCTATGTATAATTAACCATGTGTAATGCTGCTGAAGTCAATGGGTTATGCTTGCTACTGTTCACAAATCTGCTGGCAAAATATAGGAAAGAGCCTATAAGGCTTTCAGCAAATTTCACAGGACTCCAGAATAATAATACAATAATAATAATACTAGCTGACCTGGCGCAGGGCATCTGCACCCCTAGTTCTCCCTGTCTGCCCCACAAATCCCTTCAGCCCTTCTCCCTCCCTCTCTTCAGCTCCAGTTCATTCTCCCCCCCCCTCCCTTCAGCCCCAGCCACCACTTCCTCCGGCAGCTGGCTGGCCCTAACCACCACCTCATCTCACCAGACAGCACTTCCTCTCGCCACCCAGCAGCCACCTCTTTCTCTTGCTTGGTGGTGCTTTTTTTGGCGGCTGGCTTCCTCTCCTGCTTCCCCTGCCCAGCACTTTCCCCTGGAGGCCAGCACCACCGCTTCTTTTTGCCAGCCAGCAGCCACTCACTTTCCTCTCCCCTCGCTCATGAAATCTTGCGAGACGCATGGGATTAGCATGGGATTAGCCAAGGATATGTCTTAGCAAATTAAATATATAGATAGACTAACTGAACCCACACAGAGCATCTGTGAGCTAGGACATTTTTGCTCCTCTTGCCCCTGCTATATTATTGTGTCAGCCACCCAATCTCACACACCCCCTCCCTGCCACTCGCTTGCTCACTCCTGGTCATTCGCTCACTCGCCCCCTCCCCTCCACTTGCTCACTCATTCGCCCAATCCCTGCTGCTCGCTCACTCACTCGCCCCCTACCTGCTCCTCTTCCCTATCTGCATATGGAATCCCCACTGCCCAATCACCACAGTGCTTCTGTTCTGTTACCTCAGATTGGTAAAGCACTGTGTGGGCGGGGCTTACCACATACAACCTTAGTGTATTATATAGACAGAAGATAGCCTTATAGAGTGGTTTAAAATCAACCTACCAAAGGTTCCAATTTTATAGGTTGCTGTCGAATTCTGGTTCTATCTTGTGATTTTGTGTTATGTTTAAATTTCAGAGCCTCCGGATTTACTGCCCTCTCATTTGGAGCCACACTAAGCAGTCTCTTTCTTAATTCATTTGTTGAAGGAGAATGTTTCACACTTGAAGAAGACTGTTCTCCACTTGAACTATCTTGATCACTTCTGTTAACTTTATTATCTGAGGTTTGTGGGGTAGGTTGTAAAGATGGCAATGACACCCTTTTAGACATAATTACCTGAAAATGAAACACATGTCCCTTTTGAAGAAGGATAATTTAATGAAACCTATGACACTTAATCCAAACTAAAAGACTTTGCATGTCACAATAATAAGAATGAATATCAAAGACACTTTAGCTCCCACCAAAACACACACGCAAGAATAAACAACCATTTATTTATTGTATCAAAATTAAATACAATAAAGGCTAGCCTCATAGAGGTTATGTTTGCTTGAATAATCTGCTCAGATAAGAAAATAACTAACAGTTCCACCTAAATAAAGCAGAAGTGAAGTTAGAAAGGAAAGAGATACTCGCGATGAAGAAGAGATACTTCTTCGCTATGTGCCCCACTCCCCATTAAGGTCACTTGAGGAAGTCCGTCTCCAGTTGCCATCAACTCGTTTGGTGGCTACACAGAGATGGGCCTTCTCAGCTGCTGCCCCAAGATTGTGGAATGCGCTCCCTACTGAGATATGAGCCTCCCCATCTCTGGCAATTTTTAAGAAACTTCTGAAAACACATCTCTTCAACCAAGCTTTCTCAGCTTTTTAAAACTTGTTTTTAAATTGTTTTGGCTATTTAATTGGTGTTTTGTGATGTTTTAATTGTTAATTATTAATTATATGCAGTTTTATAATTTCTGTTTTAATTGTTAATTGATTTTAATGGTGTTTTAATGTAAACCTCCCTGAGCCTTTTGGAAGGGCGGTATAATAATTTTAATAATAAATAAACTAACTTAAATTTAGGATCTATTTGCTATTGTTGTTTGTCAGATATATAATCAAATCAAATATATATTTCTGTTATAATTCTAATATCTACTTCATATTCCATTGATTTAAGTAGAATCACTTCCAAAGCAAATGCAATGTAACCACAATGTTGTTACATAATTCAAACCCTTTCTCCCACATTCCCCTACCTAGCACTTTATTGCTTCTATATTTGGTATATAATGTATCATTAAATAATTGGTGCTGCTCCTCTGCACTTGTTTTGAATCTGCTATTTTATTTTATCTTCTTATTTTGATTTGAAACACATGGTTAAGAGTGAGATAAGAGGCTTTTAAATAAACAAACAAGACTGTTATTCATTTTAAAGCACTTTTTCATGGTTCAAAGTACTTTGCAATTTGGACTTCAATTGGTGTACCCACAAGCAGAACTGCTCTTACCTCTGGACTTTGGGGCCAAAGTCCAGGGCCTCCACACCCTCTGGGGGCCCCCAAATCCTCTTTAGTCTGTCCTGAGTGGTGTGCTTTGTGCCCTCAAGAACCTATGCGTTAAAAAAAAAAAGATGCTTAACCAGCAGCAGGGGGTCCTCCAAAGGCAGGGCAAGCGTAGCAAGGTTGGAGTGGACCCAGATACAAGATTTTAAAATGGGCCCCCTCAATGAAGAAAATATATATATCCTATGTGCCACAATAGAACATCATCCTAAACTATTTTTAAAAAGGTTTTGTAAATTGTGGATGATGCAAGTCATTTAATGGTACTAGAGAAAGACATGCTGTTCTGGTAGCTCCAGGTCTTAACACTCGCATCAATTTCAGAGGATGAATACAACTGAAGGAAGCCCAGGCGGGTGCACGGCTGGGGGAGTCAGTCATGTGACTTGCCTCTGGGGCCCCCCCAAGGCAGTGGGCCCCCAGACAACTGTCTCCCCTTGCCCTATTATAGTCACGCCCCTATCCAAAGGCCTTTAGGTCCAGGCTCCAAAATTATCTAGGTGCACCTCTGCCCACAAGTGCTACACAAACATCCTGATCCCCACAGAAAATCAGAGGCAGAAAGATAACAGAGGGAAAGCTCCCTTATCACTCACAGTGGTAGTGGATGCTTTAATAAGTGTGGGTTTTCCACCTTGGCATGAAGCTGCAGCGCCCTTTTATACAACTCTCACAAATATAGAAAGCTCCCCCGGGGGGCTTTGCATCTGGGTACCCTGGAGAGAGAGAAGGAGAAGGGACATATAGGATCCCAAACAAAACTGGGTCCCCTTTGCAGTTCGGGATTAAATGTGCGAGTCCTAAAGTATTGTGGCAGACAAAATAGGAAGCAGGAGCCTCTGCTGCACCCCCCCCCCGACCCCCGGTTCCCAGGGAAGAGTTTGCATGATTGCCCGCCAAGAATCTGCTGGGGAGAGGTCTGGGAGGAGCAGCGGGGCTCTGCCGCCGCCTACTACGGTAGCAACAGGCCAAGGAGTCCCCGTTCCTCTTGCTCCTGAGGGCGGGCCGGGATGGAAGCAGGCAGGGTGTTGTTCTTCGCCTTCGCATAGAAGAAAGCCTGAAAAGAGCCGGCGGAGGCGTTGCAGAAGCCGGGAGGCCAGAATTCGCGACCAGGTTTTAAGCCGCGGGGAGTCGAGGGGTGGGGTGGGGTGGGGTGCGGGGGGGAGGAGAGAGATCTGGGGCCACCACTTTGAGGCACTCACGATTCCCCGCTGAAGCGACCAAAACTTCTTCCCTCCGAAGAGTCGTCCCGTTGCCAAGCAACCGTCCGGACAAGCCTAGCCCTGCTTCCCGGGCGGGACGCGAAGAAGGGACGGGCCGCCCGTGTCTCCATGGTTACTGGAAGCGGCCGCTCGCGCTGTGCTCTGGCAGCAAGAAGCCAGTTCGGGCGGCCAGGCTCCAAAGCGCGCCAAGGGCAGGCACAGTTGCGTGTCGCCATCTGGGGACACGTTTGCCCCTTCCTCTTCCTCCTGCCAGTGCCACCTCCACGGCAATGAGCTGGTCTCTCAAGGGCTCGGGAATGTCCTCCTCACCAGCCCGCATCGTTTGCCGCCATACCTTCTTGTGTATCGATTCGTTTGCTACGATTACTGCAAATTAGACTAGCAGTTATTGCACAATCATTAGTACTTCCATCCCTCCTCCTGCCCTGTGGTTAAATACTACTTAAAATATTTCTTTAGTGTTTTAGAGCGTTCAGAGCACTTCACGTACGTCGTTATCTGGCTGTGATCTTTGCAAGCGATTGTTACTGTCTTCATCATACTGCAGTGCAAAAATACAAGGCCATCTAGTGAGTTCGTGTGAGAGGAGGTCGTTATCCTGCAGCAGCAATTTTGGTTCGTGTTGGTATTAGTGTGTTAACGCTTTTTCTAGCCAAGGAGAATCAGCTATTTTAAAAAAAAACTACTAAAGCACTTCGGCGACATCTAGTGTCAATTAAGTGGTATAGTCTGGCTTTTCGTAATCTGTGAATGTTTTAAATTGTTGCTTTAATGGTTCTTTTATTCTGCTTTTATTGTGTTTACTTTGGTGAACTGCCTAGAGCCTTTGGGGTCAGGCCGTATATAAATTAAACAAACAAATAAATAATACAACGTTGAAAGCACCTTCATGGTTGGTTTGTTTTTTAATTTGGTCCAACTCCTGTACTGGTTTTTAAATTTTTTAAGCAAATGGTTGATACGTTTTTAGTAAAACTGTTAGATAAAAATCGAACCAGTGTTTTCCATAAGGGGAGAGAAGGGTATGGACACAGTACTTCCATCAGCATCAGTCTGGTACACTTCACAAATGACTTCTGGCAAAGCACTACTACAGCTTAAAAATAAAGATAGCACAGGCAGCACAAATCTAATACACCCCACTACAATTTTCTGCATTTCAGAGCTCTCTCTTTGTATGTAATACTGTAACCATTGGTGAATTAAATTATATTAATACCGTAACCTTTGGTGAATTGTTGCCAAACTTGGATACAACTTAACTACAGCACCTACACACTTATATCAGCTTATTTTGTATTCAGTTTCTGCTGTCCATCACTATTCCAAAAAAATCACAAATATCTACCCCCAAAAAATCACTTCTACCTTCACCTTTACAAAGCAGGTTTATTTAATTCCAGAATTCTCTAAAATTATTCAATCAGTCAGTCCATAAATACTCCATAAACGCATAATCAACTTGTGGAATTGTCCACTACAAGATATGGTGACAGCCAACAACATGGATGGCTTTAAGAGGGGTTTGGATAACTTCATGGACGAGAGGTCTATCAACAGATACTAGTTGGAGGGCTAAAGGCCACCTCCAGCCTCAAGGCAGGATGCCTCTGAATACCAGTTGCAGGGGAGTAACAGCAGGAGAGAGAGCATTCCAACTCCTGCCTGTAGGCTTCCAGCAGCATCTGGACTCTATGGAATAGTCTCCTGGATAATATCAGAGCTCTCCATGATCTGTCCGCCTTTCTTAAGGCATGTAAGACTGAAATGTTCTGCCGGGTGTTCGGTCGCAGAGATAGCTGGTTGTAGAGTGATCCTGTAATCCATGGTTATTATGTCATATGGAATGAGTATTGTATGGGGTTGTGGTTTATGAGGCTATGTAAGATATGTTTTTATGGAATTGTGTTGCTGTGTATGTTATTGCTTGTAAGCTGCCCTTAGTCCTATGGGAGTAGGCTGACATATAAATCTAACTAACTAAATAAATAAATCTGGTGGGCCACTGTGTGTTTGGATGCTGGACTAGATGGGCCTTAGGTCTGATCCAGCAGAGCTGTGCTTACGTGTGTGAGCCATGGCTGTTTACAGCTGCGGCAGGCAAACTCGGGGAGGGAAGGATCCCCATAATGTACCGTGCACTGTCATGGTACATTATTGGTGCTCCAGGGGACAGGGTGGGGTGGCGCGTCTTGACACCCTGATCTTTGGGGGTACCAGCAGGAGCCAGTGCTCATCTGGACGGGCGATCTGCCCGCTCAAGGAAGGCAGACTGCTCGTATGCAGGGAGGTATTCTCACTGGTCGCAAGAAAGAGCTCACTGACTAGGTAAAAAATAAACCACTCTTTTACCTTGGTTGCACTTGCTGAGTAGCATTCAGAGGAAGGCTGACTGTCATTGGAATGAAGGGGTCTTAAGTTAGCCATAACAAACATATCCCATTAATTTCAACGGCACTTACTCATAACTAATGAGTGTGAATTCTGTCCACTGTATATAGATTCCATTGCTATTAAAATTAGGTCTGTCACCTGATTAAATGAATCTTAGTCAATTAATCAACTGCATTTTATTCTATTAATTTGTTGATTAAATCTGTATATATTCCATATGAATAAATAGTTGTTTTTTTTAAGGCATTATCTCTTCATTTTTAAATTATGCACTCACCTATGGGCAGAAAGTGTCTTAGAAGAAGAATTTCCTCTTGTGTAAAAATTAAAAGACAAATGCCACTTCTAAAATGGTGCCTGCTATCTACCACTTTTGTAGGTGTTTATATTTAAACAAGCCGACCCTGCACAGAGCATCTGTTCGCTCTTTGGGGCCGGCTACTTCTCTCTCTCTCCACCCCCCGTCTCCGGCAGGGCCAAGTGCGGCGGCCGCCGCCAGCGGGCTGAGTGCAGCCGCCGCCCGCCGCCTCGCCTCCACGGCCAGGCCAGGCCAGGCTCGCCGCCGCCACCGTCTGCCCAGCCAGTCAATTCTCCTGGGTGCGCCTTACCCAATCAGGTGCCCCCGCAGCCCAGCCAATCAGCTGAGCTTGCGGGACACACGTTCGAAAGGCACACCCAGGAGAATTATATATATAGAAACCTATTTTAGAAATCTGCCACCCAATTAATTAAAAATCTGCCACCCATTAGTTTAATCTATTACAAATGATTTAATGACAAATGACTGTACTTCTAATTACAAATCATACTGTAGGAGAGTATGTGTATGGAAATATACAAGATTGGCAAAGCTCATGATGGGGTCCTTAGGCCAAAAACTATCAATGGGCACCATAACCAGTGAGGGCTGGGGGAGGTGTGCATGAAAACAGCATCACCATTTACCATACTGGTCCTGCCTAGGAAGAGGGCATCACTGAACTACAGAACCTCTCTTTGCTAAATCAGACATGAAATATACAGTACATTTCATCTGCTTAAAGCTAAAAATTTAGCAATGAAAAATCATTTTAGTTAACCCCTGCTAACTTAGCAAGGAAGCACCTTTTACCGTGGTGATTCTCTTTATTTAGCAGGGGGAGAGTAACTGGCCCTATCCACCCCCAGCACAGTATTTCCAGTGACTGTCGCTGGTGTCTCTTATGTTTCTTTTTAGATTGTGAGCCCTTTGGGGACAGGGAGCCATTTTATTTATCTTATTTATTTGTTATTTCTCTGTGTAAACCGCCCTGAGCCATTTTTGAAAGGGTGGTGTAGAAATCAAATAAATAAATAAATAAAATAATTTTACAAATATGCCAAATCTGTTTAGATATTTTGAGTGGACATTTGTAAGAAGCTAACTAAGGGAGAGACAAAATATTAATCGGTAACAAGACTCAGTAAAGTCAATAAAGCCCAAACTGAGGTCTGTGTTAGTGCATAATGACAGACCTCTTCAATGGTCTGAGCTTCCTCCTGGCATATCAGTTCATGCTTATGCTTCTTCGCACACAACAGTGGGATAAATGACCATTAGCCACTGTAAAATCTGTAATACTGGTATTTTGAAAATATACACACACAATCGATATACTATGGCAGAGTGTAGGTGCTGCTGTGGATGAAATGATACTAGCAGTAGAATGGTGCCACACTGATACTTGTTGGGAGGGAGGAGTATGCATATGAATGCACTTCTCTATAACAAGCTGTACCTGCCAAAATCCCTCCTTCTAACATAACTTAGGTACAGAAGCACTTTCTTCCTTTGTGACCTTTACTGGTCAGCCTAACTAGGGCTCATTTCTCATCTGGTTCCACATGCTTGCCCTTTCATTTTGATTCTGTTCAAGCTTTTTGTTCTAATGAAAGCAAAGGAGAATAAATTATGCATTTTCCTTTTTAAAAAAAATCCACTCTAAAGATCAAATCACTGGAGGAACTTATCTTCTAAAGCACATGCCAGAGCTATCTAAAATGAAAGTTTTCGATGTGATTTCGGCACACTTTGACTGTGACACCGCATAATATAGTTGATCAAAAGACCCCATAATAACCCAGTGAACTCTACCAGCATGTATACCTTGCTCATGAAAGAAACTGCAGCTTAGACTCTACAGGGAAGAAAATGCACTAGTCATAAGACTAGCTCACTGTCTGAAGTGAAATTTATCACTCTGTGAATGCATTGGCTCTCATCCTGAGCTTGTGACTACTGCACACACCTACACCATACCACCTTAAATAGTACAGGAAGGGACAAGCTCAGAATGGTAGGAAAACAACAAAACCCAGTGTTGACTAATCTTGGTATGTTTTGCACAGTATGTAGTCTTGTCCTCTTTCTTTGATCTTTTGTCAATTTAATGTCACAAAATTAATGGTAAAAAGGAACCTATTAATCATAAGGGGTGGGGTACAGAGATAGCAGCTCTCTTTGTTCTTTATTGGCCATGTATGAATGCCCCACTGAGAGACCTTAAAGGCCAAGTTGAAGACCGTTCATCCTGGAGAGAATCTATCTATGTGGTTGCTTGGAGTCGACACCGACATGACAGCACCCAATCAATCAATCAATCAAGAGAACTGGAACACACTGAGATAATAACTGAGAAATGGTTAGAGGGGAAGCATGTCAACAGGTCCTATTGAGTTTTTATGGCTAGGGTTCAGTGACTAGAGACCCCTGGGCCCTTAAAGAAACCACTGTCATCTCACGTTGCCAATATAGGAGCAAAGGAGAGTCAGAGAAAGTTGCATCTCCAGCAACAGACTGTGCTGGAGTACAGCTTTAAAGGTGAAATGGAGGCATCCATAGAATTGATTCTCCAAGACGTGCAACTTGGGATGCATGGTGGACCTCTCACGAGAGTAGCTGCACCACTCATGAGAGTTCCAGGCTTTGGGTGGCTGGTGAGGAGGCTGCTAGCTGCCAGGTGAAGCCCTGCCGGCCTGAGGAGGCAGCCTGTGGAAGGAGGTGTAGGAGGAGGTGGTGAATGGCCAGCCAAAGGAGGCTGGCAGGGGGACTAGGGGCGCAGATGCTCTGTGCCCGGTCAGCTGCTTGGTTTATTATGCTGCCTTTCACAAAGCCTTCTCTTCCTTCATCTACACTTCTCTCAAGTTCCTGTATCTCTTTCTGTGTCCCCTTCAGGGGGCCACCATCTTGCTTCAGGGCTGCCTGCCCATTAACTTTCTTTTTCCTCAGGATCTCTTCCATGTCCTCAAACTGGCCCATATTCCTAGCCATTTGGCACAGTCGAGGTTTTCTTTCACAGAAGCTCAAGCTTAAGCATTCTGACAGCTTTATTACCTTAATAGATGAAATGCTTGTGAGCATGTCATATTCCCTCACACCAGTTCAGCCCTAAGTGTCAGAGTTATGCACAGCATCCCCTGCTACCTGGGCAAAGAGGCACCTTTTTAAAGTGGAGATACTCTTTATTTAGCAGGAGGAGAGCAACTGGCCCTATCCACCCGCAACACAGCATCCCTCCCCCCAGTGGCTGCAGCTGGTGTCTATCTTTTGCTGCTTTGTAGATTGTGAGCCCTCTGGGGACAGGGATCCATCTTATTTATGCAGCGGCATAGCAAGGTTGGAGCGGGCCTAGAGACAAGATTTTAAAATGCCCCCCCCAACTGAAGCTCAGCTCATGAAGTAAAGAATTCTTAAATAAGGCTAAATAGTGGTAACAAAAAGTATAGCAAAATTTATCTACAGTGGTCCCTCGACTTACGAAGTACTCGACATCTGAAGATTTTGACATACAAACGACAAAAAATACTGGAAGTCGTTGCCGGTTTAGATGTGGCTTCCTCGACCTACGAATTTTTAGATGCGGTTTCCTCGACCTACGAATGTTTCCGGACCTCCGTGGATGCGCTTTTCGACTTACGAAAATTCCGACCTACGAACGTGTGTTTGGAACGGATTATCTTCGTAAGTCGAGGGACCACTGTATATCTATCTATCTATCCATCCTATGTGCCACAATAGAACATCATCCTAAATTATCTTTAAAAAGGTTTTGTAAATTGTGGACGATGCAAGTCATTTAATGGTACTAGAGAAAGACATGCTGTTCTGGTAGCTCCAGGTCTTAACACTCACATCAGTTTCGGAGGATGAATACAACTGAAGGAAGCCCGGGCAGGTGCATGGCTGGGGGAGTCAGTCATGGGATTTGCCTCTGGGGGGCCTCCCAAGGCAGTGGGCCCCCAGACAACTGTCTTCCCTTGCCCTATTATAGTTACACCCCTATATTTATGTATTTATTATTACTCTATGTAAACCGCTTTGGAAACCGCTTGCTGCAAAGTGGTATTATACTGGTACAATTATGCCAATATACTCAAGCTGGGGAGCGTTTTCAGTGTTCTACCATTTTAAGCCCTGAACATTCTATTGTTTAAAAAAAGCAAAACCGTTTGTCCGATCTGCCTGGCCATCAGCACACATTCACTAGGTGACAAGGGACACCTCTCCTGCAAATCTGGTGAAGATCTGCTGAAAAGGAGCTTAGATCAAGCAGATTAATGTTTTTCTTTTTTTGAACAGGGCTTTTAACGGTTGGTGTCGCGACATTTTTTCGGACTGAGGAAGTGCTATTTAAATGATTTTGTAGTCCATTTGCATAGATTCAGCCCTTAGCCTGCATGCCAGCAAAGTGCCTTTTGTATATCACCATGGGACCGGATTGATTTTTATTTTACAATTGATCCTCAATGCTGGGTTTTAAGAGGCAGAAAAATGCATTTTTAGTGCTAATAGAATCTGTGCAGTAGCAAGTTTGAGGTTACAGCGCCCACAGCACTGCCCACAATAAACATGGCAACTGACTTACTGCCCCAACCTTGCTGCTCTTGCCCGCCGCTCCCACCCACCACTACGATCTTCTGCCCCAACCCTGCTACCACCTGCAGCTTGCCTCGGCCCCCAGCAAGCTGGCATTTCTAGCCTCCGCCCCCAGGGGAGGCCATCACAGAGGCCACATGCACAGAGGCCATTACCTCTGGGATGGGGCAGCTGGCAGGAACCTGCCCTCATGTCCTCACTCATTCAGACGTGTGCCTCGCCCCAACAGCAGCAGCGTTTCCTGCTGGCTGCCCTGGCCTCTATCCCCAGGGCTCTGATGGCCTCTGCACATGCATGAAGGTCATCTGAGCCCTGGGGACGGGGCAGCTGGCAGGGACTGCCAGGACATGCACGATGGAATGGGTGAAGGATGTGTGTCTGTATACATGCCTGTGTGTGAAGGGCTGTGTCACTTTTGTACAACTTCTACACTATTTTGCTAACACCATCCAGAAGGAAGTTAAATCAAGCAGGAGAATTGTGAGGTTTATGGGAAATTTCTGGGGAAGATAATCTGTAGTTTTGGACATGGTTGTTCAAGCACTTGTTGTTTCTAATTATTGTTGGTCCTATGCTTAAAATCACCAATGCATAATTAAATTCCAGGTTCAAGCATATATAAGCACTGAAAGAACAGGACACGTTCACACTTTTACCAGACTTCTTGTGAATACAACAGGGTGATTATAGGATAAATGATAAACAATATTGAATAAGGCCTAATATACGTTACCACAATGTGAAGTAACTACAGTGGCAGGCTGGTAATACTAGCATGGGAAGTGACCACACTCAGTCAGTCTACACACATGATCACCCCACTTCAGATGTTACTTATTAGCCCAGTGTAGGAAGCAATCACACCACAATGGCTCCCATAGTCACTGCTATACAGGATGCCTGTTGCACCTTACTCCAGAGACTCCAAATGAGATGCGGCTTAGCTAAAACCAATAATAAAACATCTCAAAATAAAACATGTAAAACCTTAAGGCAGGGTTCTCAAACTCCAGTCCCCAGATGTTGGACTGCAACTCCTGTTATCCCCCAATCATTACTGGAATAGTGTATCAGGGGAGGTGTGATCATGTCCTTCCAGTAACATAGGAATACCGGTTGCATTACCTTTCCTTACTCATATTTTTTATTGAGCAAGTAAGACAGCATCTGGAAAACTGATGAAGATGATCATACGTTCTGGGGTGGCTTCTCCTAGTGCTTTGTTTCATTAGTCAAGTATAGGGAAAGATTAACTATGCCATCAAGTCGATTTCAACTCTTGGCGCCTACAGAGCCCTGTGATTTTCTTTTGGTAGAATACAGGAGGGGTTTACCATTGCCTCCTCCCACACAGTATGAAATGATGCCTTTCAGCATCTTCCTATATCGCTGCTGCCCAATATAGTACCAGCGGGGATTCAAACCGGAAACCTTCTGCTTGTTAGTCAAGCATTTCCCTGCTGCGCCGCTTAAGATGCTTAACGTTCTTTAAATGCATCCTGAAGATCTGTTTTGAATGTTCTTTAAATAACCCTTCAAAACAGATCCTCAGGTTGCAGAATTTGTCACAATGAGTAATAAATAGGTAGATTGTTCACAGTAAAAAATATGAGGGATTTCTACCACTTGAAATATTATTTGTACATCAAATAGTTCCATTAGCTGCATTATACTCACAGTAAGGACTCTAGGGTAACCAGAGGCCAAGTTGGCCAGTGCTACTGTACCTTTAATAGTTGTGCAGAAAGTTTTGAAAGGTGGAGCTTGTCATGCACAACTAAGAAAACCTGCACCTGCTGAAATGACTTCTTCTATATGTATAGGGGTCTTCAACTGTTACAGGTGATTGTGCTAATTACACTCACTTTTTTTTTTTAGCCTTCTTTCCTTAAGGAAAGTAAACTTATGAGATCACCCAGCATTCTGTGTTCATGTGCCTCCCCCCACCCCTTAACTTCGCAATGCTTGGACCAATATGAACCAAATTGGGTACAGTTGTAGGGACACATCAACAGCATTGTTTGTAATGATGTAATCCACCCTAATTCAAGCTGGTGGACACACGAACATTTGAAGCACAAGTGGGCTAACTTGTGGACCATCTAACTGATTAGAACCAAATTGGGCACAGTTGTAGGGGCACATATAGGCACCTCAACAGCATAGTTTGTGATGATGTCATCCGATTCCAGATGATGGATGCATGAACATTTGAGGCATAACTAGTCTAACCTGAGAACTGCATAACCAATTTGAACCAATTTTTCTATAGCTGTAGGGACACATAATTTGTAATGATGTCATCCACCACAATGACAAACTTAAGTGGCCTAATTAATTGTGGCCTAAACTTGGGTTAGGGCGGTATAAAAATGTGCTAAATAAATAAATATCAATTAAGATAATTGATAATTATCAATTAAGGTAATTATCAATTAAGATTATAGTCAAAGGAAAGTAGGCAGATTAGTTCGTATAGCAGGTAATTGCTTCTGCTCCCTGAGCCACCATTTTGCATCTGGCTTCATCCCCTACCTTTATTTTGCACCTGGCCCTGATTGGTGAACCTCAGGGTTTCAGTAAAACATCAAGTATGTTGCCATATTTGGCTTATTTTAAGCCAAATTTTGGGTTACGGCCCATTTGACCCACGAGTATACCCCTTAGGTTCTGGCAACAACCCACAAGTCTGCCCATGCCTGCAACAGGCCAAGTGATGCAGCAGCTGCATTGTCTGTCCAAGCATTTAAGGGTTAGGCACTATCTCCACGCAAGGATTGAGCAACCATTGGAAGGGACAAGAAGTATGAAGCCCCTCCTCATTTCAAAGACGTTAAAATGGTTTTATTGATACCTTAAATTCAACCAAATATGTTGGAAAAGACAGCAAGCTTTTGAGTTGCCAGAGCTGGAAATTTTCAACAAGTCTGAGCTTAGGGCTTACACTTTTTTCTCTGGTCCTGCTCCTGGATATCTACCAGGAGGTCAAACACACCAAAATTTAAAAGATGAAGATTTTCCTGGTATGGAGGCCAAGTGGTGGGGAAATATCATCTGCTACATCTTTGTATGTGACAATGGACTGTTAAAAGTACAGAAGCAGCAGGGCAAATTAAAAACAACAACAGTGGAAATTCTACCAGGGGGAGCGGAAAGTAGAATATGAGGCACTGACACTGAAGTATGTAATGATGATAATGTTCTAAGAGACAGGCAGCGCTTCAAGGTAGTACCGCTGTGATCAAAGTATTCTTTTGAAGCTCATTGCGCTTGCTTTGTGGCGTTCAAAGTTTGCTTCAGCATCAGACAAGAGACAACAAACCCCAAGCAAACTGAATCCAAATCAGTTTCATACAGCTAAATAGCAGCTATGTTACATATACATCTCCCAAAAGCATTATGGGATATCATGAAATAATTCTTCTGCAAGAGAAGGATAAATAATGGCTTTCATTAAGAATATCTTCTCCTGTACTGAGCATAGTCAAACCAGTTAATCATGTTAATGGTCGAGATTCAGGAAAAGGATGAGGCCTTAAAGAAAAATCATTCCACAGAAGTGAACTCTCATTCACAGGAGGAGTCATTCTCTCCTCATTCCCTGCTCCCCAGATCCTTTAGGAGAGGAGGATGCAGTTCAGCAGCAGATGGTTCACTCCAGCGTCAGCATCATCACTGTAGGCAACACCAAAGTCATTGTCAAGGCGGGGAGGGACAGAAACAGCCCCCCAGAACGGCTGGTGTCTGACTGGATGTGACTGGATTGCCCATGGCCCCGAGGCTGGGGCTCTACAGTAATATATCCATTAATGATGCGAATCCGAGGAGGTGGATCTGTGGCACTGCAAGGTACGAGAGAGAGAGAGAGAACTGTGATTAGATGTTATTCACAATAAAGCAAGAGACGAGATACTGGCCAAAGTACTGTCTGCACAACAGGGCAGGATTACACCTTACAAGAAGCACAAAGCTTCTACCAAAAATGGCAGCAGCATGACAAGTTCCTTCACCTATAAAACAGAGTAAAACTGAGCCCAGCTCCTGATGTTATCATGCCGTGTGTTTGCCTGTTCCCACTTGCAGTAGCCAATGTTGTCAAGTGAGGCAAGGAAATGTGCAGCATGATGTGGTGACAACCTGGGCTTTTACTACACGTTTGCTGAGAGGGAGTATTTGAAAAGGAGTGCTACAGGTTAACACCTGTTTTTAACTAAGCCGAGTCATCGTAGTGTCCAGAAGCATAATCCAGAACTTCTTACCTGTAGACTAAGGCTGCAACCATATACACCCTTACTAGAGAGTGAGCCCCATTGGGCACAGCATGACTTCTCAGGAAATATGCAGAGGATTGCCCTGCAGGTACCCAGAACATTACAAAAGCAAAGGGGTTTGGGGACTAAAGATAAAAGTAAAGTGTGCCATTGAGTCAATATTCCTGGTGGCCACAGAGCCCTGTAGTTTTCTTTGGTAGAATACAGGAAGGGTTTACCATTGCCATCTCCCACACAGTATGAGATGATGCCTTTCAGCATCTTCCTATATCACTGCTGCCCAATACAGGTGTTTCCCATAGTCTGAGAAACATACCAGTGTGGATTCGAATCAGCAACCTCTGGCTTGCTAATCAAGTCATTTCCCCGCTGCGGCATTAGTTGGCTTTGTTTTTGTACTACAACTCCCAAAATCCTCAGCCACAGTGGTCAATAGCCAGGGATTATGGGAGTTGTAGGCCAACATCTGCAGAAGGGCCAAAGCTGAGCACCCTTGGTCTAAATATTCAGAATTTACCAACTCATAATAAGATCTATTATGTGACATCTATAAATGTGTTGACAGAGGGCCATGGATTCAGTTTAAGAGAGTTGTTTGCATTACATTCAGATATAATTTTAAACCAGGCTTATTTATTTATTTATTTATTTATTTATTTATTTAAAAATCTGGTTTCAAGTTTAAAAATCATTTTTTAAAAAAGCAACATCTATCTACTCTGTTTTAGCAAAACATCAAACAATGGTGCGTGGTGGAGGAAAGCACACATAAAATATGACCACCAATTAAACACAATGTTCACAAAGAGTAATGCCAAGAACATTAAGAACTTTTCTCATGGCAGAAAACAACACTTGAGTTAGTGTGAGTACCCCTCATTCTGTTTGGCATGAGTGCAGAAGAGGCTACGTTATAAGTAACTGCCAAATATTTATCCCCACCCAGACATTTAATTTAATTGGCTCAAACTAGAATTTAATAATATTTATTTTATATGTTGGAAAAAATGAGACAGCTATAGCAAATGCCTTGTTTTGACGGGGGGAGATACACAGCAAGAAGTGTTATATAATGTGGGGTTAGGCAGGAGGAGAACTGTAGTTCTCCACACATATCTTTCTGTGGGATCCCTGATGTTCAGCTTCCTGTGACTGGGATGGGGAACAGATTTTTCTGCCATCAGAACTAGTAGCCATGCTTTACTTTCTCCCAAATATGTGAACTACCACCACTCACTTGTCTGGGAGAAAGTAAAGAGGTGAATATGGAGAATATTGGACTGTGGGACGTTAACTGTGCCTGCCTTCTGGTGACACTAGCTAATGAGAGCAATGTCTGCATCATGCTGTCCTTTCATTTAAGTAGCATGAGGATTCTGTTTAGTGATGGGTGTACCCTTCCTAACTCAATTCAGATTGGGCTTAGAGAACCTCAAATACTGGAATAGCAGCTCAGTTTATCTGAGTCCAATTTGGACCCTACTGTGCTCCCAGTGATTACTGGGTCTATGAACTCCCAATATTCACTCCCAAGCCCCTGTAGCCTGCCCCATTGCTCCCTTTCAACTTGAATGAATGTCTTACATAATCCGTGCATACATCAGGTATGTGTTGTAGAGTCAACATCTACATAGGAACATAAGAATGGCCCTCCTGAATCAGGCCAAAGGCCTATCTAGTCCAGCATCCTGTTTCACACAGTGGCCCACCAGATGCATCCAAGAAGCCCACAGGCAGGGAGTAAGGGCTTGCCCTCTCTCCTGCTGTTGCTCCCCTGCAACTGGTTTAGCGGCACCTTGTTTCTCCATGAGTTCCATTGACTCCTGAGAGGCAAAGAAAATGGTCTGCAGCCCGACACAAAGTTGAGTCAAGGGACAAAAATGGTTCTCACTTCATCAGGGACCATCATAGATGGGGCTGGTTTAGCAAATGATCCTCAGTGGCATACTGCACTATAGAACTTTACTTGCTGTTTTTGTTATTTATCATTTCTATTTATTTAAAATATTTATACCCTTCCGCTCCAGTACACTACTGCTCAGGGCAGCTCACAATAATATATACAATATCCAATAAAAGCAATAAAATTAACCAAATTAAGTGAACCAGTTAAAAGTCCGGTTAAAAACCACAGTCAGTATTAAAATGCAGATTAACAATGTTTAAAAGCTAAAAATTGAGAATTATAAGAACTAAAAACTAAAGAACCTACCAGATATAACCACAGACGGGGCATTAAAAAGCCTCTTTAAAAAGATGCATTTTTAGTAGTTGTTTTTTTAAACACTGAGGGAGGAAGCATGGCGAAGCTCTTCAGGGAGGGCATTCCAAAGCTGAGGGGCCACAACCAAAAAGGCCCTGTCTCTAGTTCCTGCCAACCAGCTCTCTGTTAGTGGCAGGGCCATAACAGGGCCAGAGATTATGAACGAAGGGCCCTGGCAGGTTCATATGGGCGAATGTGGTCTGACAGGTACCCCAGCCCCAAGCCGTGTAGAGCTTTAAAGTTCAAGACCAACACCTTGAATCTAGCTCAGAAGCAGACCAGTAACCAATGAAGCTGCTGCAGGATGGGTGTGATACTCATGAAGCGACTTGCACCCACAAGCATCCTTGCAGCAGCATTCTGGACCAGCTGAAGCTTCTGAACAGTCTTTAAGGGCAGCCCCATGTAGAGTGCATTGCAGTAGTCCAATCTGGATGTTATCAACACATGAGTGACTGAGGTCAGGTCTGACTCCTCCAAATAGGGTTGCAGCTGTAGTTGGTAAGAGGCGCTTCTGCACACCACCGCCACCAGCACCTCCAAGGACAATGTCGGGTCCAGAAGCACCCCCAAGCTGCAGACTTTGTCTTTCAGGGGAGTGTGACCCCATCCAAGACCAAGACCAGATTTACTTCATTACTCAGATGATCAGTTTTTTACTTTTCTATGTAAATGAGTGGCTACCATCCATTTTTAAAGGGAAAAATAAATTGCTGCACATGAAGAAGAGGTTACAGAGCAAGGGAAAAACCTGCCCATCATTCATAACACTCAGTGGCCCAGCTACGTACACCACAGGTGAGGAGCCAATGACCCTAAATCCAATTCTGAAGTCAGCCCCGGAGTTGTAGAGGGCGTGAATGTATTTACAGTGCTCCCGCACATTATGGAAGTAGGTTCAGGAAGGTGGGAATGTGGACATCCCCACTTGCCTCTGTCACTAGTACAGAGCAGATCCGCTCTGAGCTTGTGCAGAGTGCTTTTCTTCTTCCTGCAGCTTGGGAGCAAGGCTCTCATGAAGGTGTGAGCCCCTGTAACACTTCTTTTAATAATAAAGAACTGTCTTCACTATCTTCACCCCAGCCCCAGCAGTATTTCCGAGAATCCATTCAACTTTAAACACACACACACACACACACACACACAGACTGTTTAGGACTGATGGCACTACTCTACGCTAAACCTTGTGCTAGGACTCTGACCATAATCGCTCTGAAGAATAACGCTTTACACATGCTGGCCAGAGCTAATCCATCTACACCGACCAGCACAACCTGAGAATCTGAAGCTTTCCGCCCCGCTACCTTGAAGTCCTTCCCTTTTTCCTTTGCACTTTTTTTTAGGCTTCCCTGTTGAAAAAAAACAGGCCAGAAGTAAATGGAATAAGGAAAGATGACACATATGGAAAAGGGAGAGCAAGGAAAAAACCAAAGCAGAAGAGGCCAGCAAAATTAGAACCAGACCTCACAAAGCTCAGGCATGCAGAAGCAAAGGGCCAAGGGAGCAGCCACTCACGCGCACAGAAGTGTGAGTCGGGTGCATCCCCTTGCACAGGCTGAAGCAAGAAGCTGACATCAGCTTGAATTCCACCCCCAGCTTAGAAATGCTAGGCAAAAACCGTTGTTAAACTGTTCAGGCAAAACCCAAACTGAGCGCACATGCCAACCAATAAAAGAGAAAGCATATTCGTCTCACTTAGGCCGGTACCATCCAGCTGCCACACACTGTTTCCAGCTTTGTGTTGGCCAAATGCATTAAGGGGTGGGGGGAGGCTGAGAACTTGAGGGCAATTAGTATCCCTTTTAAACACTTATCTCTCCTTAGCTAAAAGCCCCCATAGGACACTCACATGCTAGTGGAAAGGAGCCAGCTGGCAATTTAACAGAGGAATGGCTCAGACAGCAGTTACATCGAGGTAGGAGCTCAGACTGAGCAATGCCGGGAGAACCACTGCAGAACTGCAAAGAATCAGAAGCTAGGCCCTTCTTTGTTCATTGCACAAACTCCATTAGTCGAACGCCGCGCAACAAAGCCAACAAGTTTGCTTATACACCTCTACAAGTAATTTAATCTACATGGTTTTATTTAAGGGTAAATTAAGGATAAGGGTTTTTATTTAAGCTAGGATATTAACCAGAAATTGTGAACACACGGAAAGAAGGTCGATCGGTGCATTTTAACAATATGACAAAGCACCAGAGAGAAGGGTATTCCTATTACTAATAAAAAACCAAGAGCTTCTGATTATGATATATGTACTTATCACCACAAATGATAATCAGAAATTTTTTTCATCACTCAGACCAATAACGTTTTCTTGAATTTATTTCTGTTAAGATCTGTTTATTGTAATACAAGTGTATTTACTACCTGTCTTGTATAGTTTTCCATTTATCTTATTTACAGTTTTACTATTAAGGGGTTCTTTGCTAGCCTGAAAACACCCCTTCCTTTCTTTTTTGCCTTAATACCTAGCATTATAATCCCCCATTTAACAGAAGGAGGTTAGGGGAGGTGTTCAAGGCTATAAAGATAATGGTTTGCTTAAGGAGTTCAGGGCTAAGTCAACATCTGAACAAGGGACTTCCCATCTCACACGTAATACACACAAACTTAGTCACTACATTACACCAGCTCTGCATAATCACAGCTGATGCAGCAATACGGCATTTATGTTGCAATAATAGCGTCATCTGATGAATTCTCTTGGTCATGCCGGCACAGCTGTTAAAGTGACTTGGAGCCCTCCCAAGGGGGGAAAAAAGAAAAAGAACATCACATCCCTCACTTCGATGCACAAGAGCATTGCTGTCCACCTCCACTAGCTCATTACCTTTCCTCGATGCGTACCCAGAGGTCATTGAACTGGCGCAAGCGCTGCTTTTTCTGATGCTTCTTTTTCTTCTTTTTGTATTTCCTGTCTACTTTCTCCAGCAGGTCAAGGCTTTCTGGAAGCAGCAAGTGAGGCAAGAGCGCCTGCTCTTCCTCCTCCTCCTCCTCCTGTGGATATGGCTGGGGAGGGCTGAGCTCCTGGGAGATGATGTAGGAGGCATATTCCGGGGGAGATGATGAGAGGGCGGACAGTGCTTTCTGACTCTTCCCACTAGAAGTTAACAATGAAATATTGTTCAAATACATCTGCATTTCAAGGATGGGTGGGTGTTTCCTCAAAGTTCAGATATGAAGAAACATCATATATGAGACTCAAAGATGCTTATTTGTAAGTTAACATTTCACCTCATTGGAAAATGCCAGAAATTTCCAAATTGCAACAATACAATACATTCTTTTTCTTTAAAAGCTTAGATTGTTTAGCTTCTTGTAAGCAATAATACTGTACAAAAAAGAGAGAATCTGGCACATTGAGAGAGAGAGAGAGTGTCTAGTACAATAAAGCAGACTGGGGGCCACCCTTTCATGAGGCAAGGTGAGACAATTGCCTCAGGCGGCAGATTCTTGGGGCACCAGCAGAGCAACAAGATGTTCCTTGTCACCTTCAGAGCATCAATTCAGGACTGGCATGACCCTTGCAAGCTTCTCAAAAGAGTGCCTCTCCTCTCACTCCTTGCAAAGCTTGTAAGCAGCACAAGGAGAGGAGAGGATACTGCTGGCAACCTCTTTCAACTGCATCTTCACGCCACTTTCAAAGCTTGCACGGGTCAATTTTGAAAGAGGCTGGCCCTCATCTGGGGCATCGAGCAAGGCAGCATTTGATACCTCACTTCAGGTGCAGCGGTACATCTTCGGCTACCCATGAAGAAGGGTAACCTTAATATTGTGGACCGACAAATATCACTAAAACAAAACTCTTTGTTCCGTCAACAGGAAGCATATTTGCCTTCCACAGAAGTGAAAGGAATATGCACTTTTCAGGAAGACTGCAAACCTGCACCCTTAAGAACACAATAATCATGGGTTGGTGGCAGAGGTAGCAAAAACTCTGGACTAAAGCCCCAGATCCCGCAACTAGAATAAACTAAGCAAAACAGAGTTACACATCAACTTGATTTCCACGTTTCACAAAATGTTCACTTGTGCAGCTTTTAAAAACACGGACTTGCAACTGAGTGCCCTCTTTTTTGTTTGCAGCTGGAAAACAACAGCAAGGCAGCAGACTGAAAAGACACAGAATAGTAGCAGATACAGTAGCTATGCTGAATGAAAAATCCCACCCTGTGACTGGGAGAAATGTTTCCAAAGCTTTTAGCACAACCCCATTTGATCTCTTTTATACTTTGGAACCATGAAAACAAGAAACATGTACCTTAGGATTCAATACAGGGTTGCTAAGCTACAGTTTGGAGATATTTGCATCCCTTTAAAAGTTACAAGGTTACAAGAGATGATGGAGCTGTACGTAGTTTCTCTCATCCCATTCATACACTGGCTCCCCCCAAAAGCCAACCTCCTCCCCACACTTGCTAGGGGGCAAAGTTTGCTATAACAATCGGGGAGGAGGGTGATATCTGACTGGAGCAAGAAAAGCCACCGCTGCATTGTCTCTCCCAGCCTCAAACCTTTAAAAAGAAAGCACATCACCCCCAGGCTGCAATTTTGCAACCCTACAAGCAAGCTTCCGCTGGCTTTTTAGTTGTCAAAGTGATCCCAGCCATGCAGATTTCCCAGAGCCTCTGTCACTGTCTAACAGCAATATTAAAAGTGCACTAGAATACAAAGTTTAAAACTGTCCCATGCAAAAGATCATACTTATCCACCTTGAGTACCATTCTCCATTGCAGTTATTCTCAGTTATGTGCCTCATAAAAACTACAGTTACTGTATGTATGAGAAGTTTAAATTTTTTTTAAAGACACCTGTTCACCTAGCATATTACCCCCAGGTGAGGCTGCCTGCTCTGTGTCTCTATTATGCATCGCTCTGGCCTTGCCTCCTTCCAAACAGCCTTCACTGCAGGTGGGCAGTTTTGACTTGTCTTTGTATCATCAGATCATTCAGTCACTTCTGATGCAGACGTACAACCGAATTACTTATCCTCCAAAAGGAAACCCTTTTGGATGCAAGAGTGAAGTGTGACTCCAATTTTAATTCAGGAACAAAGTATGCCTCAGTTATCAGGACTTTGGGAATGACTGTTTTAATGCAAAACCAGATCTCCATTTGATCCACAAGAAGGGCTGGGGAAAATCTACCTTTTAACTCCCCTAATGTTATGGAAAGGTGGCTAGCAGTTGTCAAAGGTAACTAATCAGCACTCAGGTAGTTCTCACAAGCAGCCCCACCCAGGCAGGGCAGTGCTAGCCTGGGTAAGGCTGCTTGTGAGAATCGCCAGGATTGGTCCCGATCCCAGTGCTCCTCAACTGGGTAAGCCCAGGTTTTTATCTCCTCAACTGGGTAAGCCCAGGTTTTTTAAGCTAGAACAAGTATCGATGGGTTTTCTGCCATTTCCAAGGATATACACGATCCTAGTCTGTATTCCAGGCAAACAGATATATTATTTTGAGAAGCAGAATAATTCAGTCAAAGGTAGCCTAAAACATTAGGTATGCTTAAGATTGTTTTCAATCAAAGTCCCCGCCCCCCCAATTATTTATAAATATTTTCATATTTTAATTTTATTTTTAATATTGTATTTTATTGTATTTTACAGTCTGCAGACAGATATGTATTTCTGAAATAAGGGCATGTATGTGCCTTCCTATCCCACCGCCTGGTCGTGTAGGCGCATGGGCTGCCAGCAGCTCTGTTTGGGTTGCCTACAGCCATAGAAGCCAGGGGAAGGAGCGACCCAGCCTCAGGATTTTCCATAATGTACCATGGTGCATTGTGGAACATCAGGAGGCTGGGCATCCTTCCCCTGTCCTCTGGAGTGCCACGCCACTCACTGCAATGTGGACTGTGTGGCTGGGTGAAGGTAGGAACAATCCTGCCTTCCCACCAGCCCTCCACAGTCTTAGCAGAAGTGGTCATGTGAACGACCTCACTGTATAACTTGGCGTACCCAGCCTCACATACTGGCCCAACGGAGACATTACAAAGAAGCGTGAATTAATCCTGGTTAAAACACCCCTGGGCTCAGATGCACCTGTGAGAGAGGGGGATTCTGTTTCCAGTTCTGGCTTAAAACAAGCCAAGATCCACTGTGATGTCTTCTTCCAAACAGTTTACAAAGACAGGACTTGTCCTGTAGCTGAGATTCCACCCTGCAAAGTAGAGGGGAGCACATGTGCACCTGAGACCAGGGGATGTCACAGAGAACCCAGATTAAAAACCAGAACTCTGACAATATATGGACCTGATCATTGTCAATATTTAAATACACAGAGCAATTACTAAAACACTACACCCAGTTCCTTCTAAAATATGTAACCAGAGACAAAGCAACGTCTACATACAGAGGATATTATTTTATTTCTCCAGCAATACTGGACTGAGTTCACAGATGAGACTTTCAGGGCTCTCATCCCTCCAGTTCTCAGGCAAATGGACTCACTGAATATAAAGTTGATTTCAGGCAGACTGATCAAAGACAGAAAAAAAACATGGGATGGAATGCAAGAGCCTCTCAGGAGGTTGTCGGGTAAACTCAGGAGTGACCCTGAATTTGTTTCCCCAAAAAGAAAATGAAGCAGGGAATAGCCCTAGGCTAGGATAAGTGCAAGTGTGTAAGCTTACAATTAACTGACCACTTAGACTGAAATACTCCCCATTGGCTCTGATGAGTCAATGGTCAGTGACTCACTCTTGAAGAATGCTAGGAAGAAAAAGGCCAGGGACTCTTCAGTCTCTGAATATCTCAGAGCGGCAGCAGAAGAATATTCCCTTCTTCCATGGGAACATGGACAGATACCCTACCACTCCTTCTACTTTAAGCTGGTGAATTTCCATTTAACTTTAAGAAATTGACAAGTTAACGAAGTTAAGAGATCAGAAGCAGGTACGTTTCCCCTTGCCCTCCCTTTGGAGCAACACAGTAACACACCCACCCACCCCTGATGCAGACATAACATTTCTGATCTTCTAACCATGGACAGGGGAGTAGAAGTGTGCCATGGGCCCACAAAATCCTTTCCTCTCTCCCATGAATTCCCTCTCCCAGAGCCTTCCATTATTATTATTATTATTATTATTTCTTGTTTACACAGTCAGACAGGTGTTATTGACTGGTTTGTTTTATCCAGACATCGAGTCCTTCTCAAGGACCTGGGATGGCTGAATTTTATCATCAATACTGTTGGTTATTATAGATATCATCGCAAAATATAGGCTGTTCCCAGTAAAGCTGCTTTTTGTAACTGGCTGATGGTGATTTCTGTGGCCCCTATGGTGTTGAGGTGCTCTTCAAGGTCTTTTGGGACTGCACCCAGGGCGCCAGTTACCACTGGGATTATTTGGGTAACTGGCATTATTATTATTAATTCGATTTCTATACCACCCTTCCAAAAATGGCTCAGGGTGGTTTACAAAGAGAAATAACAAACAAATAAGATGGAACCCTGTCCCCAAAGGGCTCACATTCTAAAAAGAAACATAAGACACACACCAGCAACAGTCACTGAAAGTACTGTGCTGGGGGTGGATAGGGCCAGTTACTCGCCCCCTGCTAAATAAAGAGAATCACCACGGTAAAAGGTGCCTCTTTGCCCAGTTAGCATATGGGGTTATTATTTGCTTTAATCATAGTATAGGATTGCATCTGCACTGATGCCAACCATGGTTAATGCTCAGAAGCGTAGAGAGGCTGGTGGTAGCCTGTGTGCGGCCATCGCCGTGGCCCCCTAGCACCATCACCCGCATCTGACAGAGGGGGCCAGCTAGCCACACCCCCGCATCTGATGTCAGATGCGGGGGCGTGGTCTCCCTCCCAAATGAGGCTGTGCAGCCTCATTTGGGAGGAATATCGATCGGCCCCGCTGCGTTGGCAGCGAGACCAGGAGCGGCTCTCCCTGTCTTTAAAGGCAGGAAGAGTTACTCCAGCCATGCTGCCAACGCAGCACAAGCTGATTTCAGTTCCAATGGGGGCTGTGTGGCCGCATTTGGGAATGAAATAACGCCCCTGTGTCTGACGTCAGATGCTGGAGGCATGTCTGGGGCTGCACTCACGGCCCCTGAATGGTGGTGACCTGGGTTCTTTGAACCCATTTGCCCAATGGTGACTCCATCCCTGTTAATGCTAACGAGAATTATCTTCATTACCAGGGCTGACAAACCTGGTTCAAATTTTTTATGAGGCAATTCGGTTATTGTTGATGCAGACATAATAGTAGACCATGGCTAAAGTAAACCAGAGAAAGGAGGAAATTTGTGCAATACAAAGGATGAAAGGGAATGCACATTATGTCTTCACTTGGCCAGTTAAGCACTTTTGGTACTGATAATAACTTTAGTCAAGGCTGCCCAAAGTTCTTAACTAGGATTTGAAGCTTATTTTAATTCCTGGTTATCAGATTCAACTGGTTAGGGCTATTCATAATTACTCCATTGCACATGAAATTGTTCATATTTAAACATGATAGTGAGGTGGAAGGAATTTGGTCTGGAGGGCTGGGTGAGGCGGGGCTGTTACATCTCTCCCAATTTTTATTTCTTTATTTTTACAAAAGAGCCACAAAATGCTCTTTTTCAGCAAAATGGTGGCCAGAAATGACCTTGGTGGTCATTTCCAGCCACCCAGAAACTGTGGTGAATTTTGAGTATTTTTTTAAACTACATAAAATGCAGTCGGGTCTATATAGCCTGACCATGGATTTGCCAAATTACAGGTGCCGGGCCCATGGATAACAAGGGCCACCTGTATATACCTACCCACTTAGTTAATGTCATTGTGCATCTGATGAAGTAGGCTCTGGCCATAAAAGTTATGCCATAATAAATGTGTGAGTTACCACAAGACTCTTTGTAGTTTTAGTTTTTTCTTGTCTGAAGAATAGCACAAGCTGTTGTTTTCCCTTTAAACGTCTTTAAAGGTCTAAACCTGGGAGAACACCTTCTTCTGCATGATCCCCACTGCACATTAAGGTTATCAAAAGAGGCCATCTCCGGATGCCGCCAGCAAATCTGGCAGCGACTCAGGAGCAGGACTTCTCTGAGTTGCTCCTGGTCTGTGGAATGCACTCCCTATATTATTTATTTATCATATTTTTATACCACCTGTTATTTATATCTCTAGGCAGTGTACAAAATTTAAATTATTTACAGCAAAATTACATTGTCTTTTACTATTACCTATTACTATAACCTATGCTACTTAACTTCAGTCAAGAATAGAGATATGCACATCTATTTGAGTCAATTCAATTTGAGCTCGAACTGGGGTGATTCGAGTGATTTGAACGCAAATCGAATCACCCCTAGAATAAAGGGCCTGATTCAAGTTTGCATCAGATAGACCCTGATTCATGCTCAAATCGATTTGAGCACAATTTTGAATCCTGTTTTGCTTTTTTCCCTTGCTGATTGGTTTTCTGGCACTGGCTACCGATTGTCTCGAGATCTCCTTGCTTCTTGGTTGGCTTGTTATCATTCAAATCAAGGGTTGTCAGGGGCATATGTACCCCCATTGGCTGGGGTGGGGTGGGGAAGCAGGAAGCCAAAGGAGGGGTTTTCAAAATGTATTCAAGGGGTTGCTTGGAGGCAGAGAGCCATTTGTGCCTCAGGAGAAAAGGATAAGAGAGAGACTGCAGCAGCACTGAGAGCAGACACTGGTGGTCTCTCTGCCTGATCCAGTAACTGGAGAGAGAGACAGAGAATGCCTGCTGGACTTACCTGTGTCTCTATATTTTTTCTCCTTTTAATTTGCAGTTGCTTTTATTTTCTTTTTCTGTTTTTTATTTTAAATTGTACCAGCAGCCCCAGTGGCTTTAACTGGGTGCTGCTTGGTGTCTCTTTGGATTTCTTATACTTGCTTGTAGCCAGCCCCCAGGGGCTTTAGTAACTGGGGTGCTGTGCTGATCTCCCCCCATAAATTTTTTTAAAAAAATTGTACAAGCAGCCCCCAGTGGTTTTAACAAGCAGCCCCAATGGCTTTAACTCCCCCTCGCCAAGCCTTTTCTTCTTGCTTGCTTGTAGCCCCAGTGGCTTTAATGACCAGAAGGTTGTGCTTTTTCTTTTTTTCTTTTACAGCCCCAAGCTGCACCTTTGCTGCTGCTGTCTGTGTGCCTGGTGGATTCATTTTTTGTTTCTGTAGGCTAGTGTATTCTTTCTGCTGCCCACCCTACCAAGCTCTCCCTGTATCCTTTTTTTCAGGTTTTTGTTTTTTGTTTTGATGAAGTGGGTGGGTGCCCAGTTAAGGGACTGGTGCCCACCTGCCCTCCAAGCTGCTGAGTGCTTGGTCTAAGAGTGACTCAGAGCAACACCTGGCAGATTCCAGCTGAAGACGCTGGAAGCCCCCAGCAGAAGATGCCAGAAGGTGAAACCTCTCCACTTTGGTCAGGTCATAGAACAGTATTCTTTAAATAGGGCCAAGTTTGGAGGAGGGAGGAATTAGGTACTTGTATGACAGGAGGGGTGGGCTTAGGTTAGAGGGCCACAGTAATCCCCTGCCCTTTGTGTTCTCTTCCCTTAGATTTACCCCATTGTTACTCAGTTGCCTCCAAAAAAGCGTCCCCCATAAAGCCGCTCCTTTATTTGGGGGGGTTATTTTATTTCATTTTTTGCTTCTCTGTGTGCACCACAGTGCTATAGGTAGCATAAATCGACCACCCCCGGCCCCACACCTCCTTAAAAGTGCTTCCTCCTCCCCCACATTAGAGTTAGGGCTTCAATTATTTAAAAACACCCCAAATGTCCAGGAGCGTGCAAGGCAGAGCCAGGAGTGGAGTGGCAGGCAGAGAGAAGGGTGATGCTGTTGGTCATGGAGGGCAATGGTGAGAACACTATTCCCTAAGTTCTCACAATTAAGTAGTTGTGCGTAAGCTCTCCTTTCCAGAGGAGCCTGGTCCTGCAGCACAAGTTCCTGTGGAGGCTGAGGTAGAATCAGCTCAAATCATTCTCTCCATCCTCACCAATCACCGTTGGCAGTGCAACACCCCCCACCCACCCACCCCCACACACATACCCAGCTGAGACTGAAGAGGAGCAAGAACTACTTCTGCTTCCAGGACCTTCTCAGCCCCAGATGAAGGGTAGTGGTGGTGGCGGCCCCCAGAACAAGCCAGCAGCCCCATACCACCACCCAGTACCACTACCTCCAAAATGGTCCTTGACTGATAGCAGCCTAGTGAGGGAACACTTTGAGCTCTGCCATGGTGACCCACACCATGCTGACTGCATCCACAGTGGGACACAGGTCAGTAGGGGTAAGGACACCGAGAGTCGTGGGGATACTTCAGCACCTGTAACCACATCACCCGGGGGTCCATGCTCCTGTTGGCAGCAATAGCAATAGCAATAGCAATAGCACTTACATTTATATACCACTTTATAGCTGAAGCTCTCTAAGCGGTTTACAATGATTTAGCATATTGCCCCCAACATTCTGGGTACTCAATAGGCAATAGGCAGGGTGTGTCTTTGAGTAGTGGGAAGGCACCTGCTCCCATGCAGGAGAAGGTTCCTTTGTGGTGAGAGACACAATGCTTTCCTGTCCCACACGGTGTTGGGGGCAGGAAAGCAAGGGGACAGCTGCTGCTGGTTCTGTGGCCAGCCCCTCCCATGCAGTGAAGCACAGGTGGGCTGAGCTGCAGGTGCTAGACACTGACCACATGGCAGATGAACTGTCAGCAGCCAGGAAGCACCAAGTGGTGGGGGATGCCTGTCCAGGCAGCCAAACATTTGCTGAGGGTTCATGGTCACAGTCAATGCTGCCAACATAGCTAAGGCAGCTAAGCAGGGTCAGTTTGTGTCCATCTGTTGTGTGGTGCACTCTCTGTACCTGATTGTGCGGGATGTGTACCTGATTGTTCTTGGCCATTCTAGGGCTGCAGCCAGGAGAGGTTGGCCTTCAGAAAGATCAGCCACTCCATGTCGGCATCCATGCGTGTGTGATGGGATGTCACTATATCCCTAGCCATGGAGAACACCCGCTCACTCTGGATGCTGGTTGGCGAGCATGAGAGGAACAGTCTGGCAACTGCCTGCCAGACTTGGTGACGGGTGTAGCTATAATTGAGCAAAAGGGTTCAAAGAACATGGGCCCCCAGCTTGTAAGGGCCCTCCAGTTACATCCCTCCCTATTTTCTTCATTATCTTCCTCACTCTGTGGGGGGAGGGCACCAGAGAGACGGATGAACACGGTCCCCCTCTCCCCTAGCTCCACTTACCCTCTCCCTGTCCGCCGCCTCCTCTTTCCCTCCCCTCCTCCTTTGCCTGCACGAGGCTTGGAAAGGCCTCCAAGCATCCCATGGGCAGAGGAAGAGGAGAGGGAAAGCAGAGAGAAGTCAGACAAAATGAGGAAGCGCTTTCCCTCTCCACCTCATTCTCTACCCATGCAATGGTTGGAAGCACTTCCAAGAGGAGAGGAAAGGTGAAGAGAAGGTGGACATGGGGAAGAGACTCTTTCCCTCTCCTCCTCCTGCGCTTCCAAGACTGGCATGGGTGGAGGAGAGGCAAAGAGGGAGAGGAAGGACAAGGCAAGGAGAGGCGGCTGTGGGAAGAAGGGAGGTAGTGAAGGCAGGCAGGCAGGCAGGCAGGCAGCAGAGGCAACAGCAGCAGGAGTGGCCGGGTGGCCAGAGGGAGGAAAGAAGAAGCAAGGTGGCCCCAGAGGAGGGGCAACATGTGTTGTTCGGACACATCTGCCCAATTATAACTCTGCCCCTGGAACTAGGGCTAGTACTCCTTACCTGCTATACATCTATCCATGAATAGGCCATTACAAATATATAATTACCACATGGATTAGAACTTTCAGATACCTCAGATGAACAATATTATCAAAGAAATCAATTCATGCATTCAGCAGCCAGTCACAAACTGTACAGTAATCAAGTTATTTCACCACCCTTAGAAACAGAGTAAGCTAGGAAATATATGCAGATGTTTAAATTTTCACAACTTAGTCCATATGCAAGTTCAGGGTTTGTGATAACTCTGTCGAGACTTGTCCCTGGGTTCTCTGAAGCTTATACATGGAAGACTAAAGGTTTATAAGTTACCTGTTGGTGATTTGTCCCGCAGGAGTGTGTTCTACCTCATATCCTTCTCTTCTCAAAACATCAATCACTGTGTTGTTGCCCATGAAATGACCTAAAACCAAAGAAAAATAAAGCCCCTAATAATATGAATCAATGTACACAAATAAACAATATTCCAAGTAGTCCAGATTAGGTAACAACACAGTACTTACATGAGCCTTTTCTGTTCTGCAATCTGGCATACAATAGACCAAAACAAGCTAGATCGAGTGATAACAGCACTGTGTGCATGTAGTTATTGTGAAATGCTGCTCATAGTGTGGATTACTAGGTACAATGAATCAGGTCAATACACATTACTGTATGCTGAACCATCTTTAAACCTTCACAGTTCAAATCCATTATATATAGCAATGCTTCCATGCTTTGTATTGGGGAATCCCAGGATTCCACCGTGAGAAAAATCTGTAATAATAAACACATTTCCTGGAAGTCAGCATGCCCACCACTCTCAATCTTTCTTTCCAGTCCTCAATCACAGGGGAGTTGCTGGGTGTTGCACTCTCTGCTTTTTATTTGCAGGAAGCTGGAGAGGATTCTTTATCTCCCTCCTGCAGTGGATATGACATGACAGTTTGGAAAGGGTGATTTTGAACTGGAAGAGATTAGAAGGGAAAGGTTATGGTGGCTCTTTTTAGTTACGTCTTTCTGCTTAGACCCAGCCTGTTTTGGGTTAAAAATAAGACAGAGGGGGAAATAACAAAATCTCCCTAACATGTAGTTTGACTCTACAGTGTGCCTTAAATTAAATTAAAATATGCCCTGGAATCTTCTCTGCAGTGCACAAGGGTTCCATGGCAGACATCCAGGGGTTCCTCAAACTGAACTGGAAAGTGTTATCGGGTGGGGGGTGGAAGCAACCAAGATACAGGACCTTTGCTGGCATCCATTTGCTAGCAGGTCTCCCTCCCTCCCTCCCTCCAGCAACAGTAAATCTTGCTTACTACACCCAGGAATAGAGCCAAGTATTTATTGTAGACCTATTTTACTATCTCACTTAATTTCCTCCTTCACCCACAAATCTTCTGTAAAGACAGCTAGCTCCTGAGAGTGTGGGCCTTTGGATGAAGAACTATAGAGAGAGGTATCAACATTAGAGCTATTCTCTTATACTTCAGTGGGAATTGGCACAGTCTCCAGTATCCCACTCTGAATGGTGCTGCGGCTTTTAAAATTGGTGCCACGACTTTAGAAAGCTACAGATGCAAGAAATAAGCCAGGTGCAACTTCTCTCACCTCCATACCCTAGGGCAGTAATACACACTATTTTTCAAGCGGGAGTCACTTTGGCAAAAAACTTTCAGTGCGAGAGCCATTTCCCACTGTGCTGACCTCTGCAAGTGCTGCACTTTTCCTAGTGCCAAGTGAAGTGCAACGGCTTTAAGAGAAATAAAGCCATTTCAAGCCAGCACCATCTTAGAAGGTGCACACAGACTGCTGGGAAGTGTAGCCCATCCCAGCACTTTTATCATATAGCTCCAAGGGGAAAGTGCTGGGAAAGACTACACTTCCCAGTGCTCCAAGCACACCTTCCAAGATGGCTCCAAGCACACCTTCCAAGATGGCACTGGGGCCCAAGAGGGCTCTGTTTTCCTTAAAGAAGTCCCACCAGCACTTGGGGAAAGTATAGCATTGCACAGTGGAGTGGTCTGCCCCTGCGTGGTACTGGGGGAGCTGTGCGCAAAATTTGGCTTTGGCTGAAGCTCTGCACAGGCCTCTCACAATTAGTCAGGGAGCCACACTTAGGGGTCAATGGGAGCCACCAGTGGCTCCCAGGTCTTGCAATGAAGAACAATGTCCTAGGGCATCTTTTGCTGCCCATCCAAGCAATAGCAACCCCTATTCCTGCAACCATTTAAAAAAAAAAAAAAGGAAGGCAGTGCAAGGCTATATGCAGCCCTCTGGAATCAAATCCTACTTACCACTCAATTGAGTTTGACACCCCTGCCTTAAACAGTAAAAAAATTATTGTAGTGGAAACTTTTGTAGAGTCCTCTTCATCAGATGTAGCTGACCAAGTGGCCAGTAGCCCATGAAACTTCAAGTTTCAATAAAATTTGCTTAGGGTGGAAATAGTCATGACAACTGTTATCCCTGCTAACTTGGCAAAGAGGCACCTTTTAATGTGGTGATTCTCTTTATTTAGCAGGGGGAGTGTAACTGGCCCTATCCACCCCCAGCACAGTACCCCTCCAGTGACTGTTGCTGGTTTCTATCTTATGTTTCTTTTTAGATTGTGAGCCCTTTGGGGACAGGGATCCATCTTATCTCATTTATTTATCATTTCTCTGTGTAAACTGCCCTGAGCCATTTTTGGAAGGGTGGTATAGAAATTGAATTAATTAATTAATTAAACAAACTACGAGGCTGCTGCTCAAAGAATGTTAAGTTCCTTCCCTCTTCTCCTATTAGCTAGTTTGCATATTCTTTCTTTCTTTAACACATTTGTATACTGCCCAAAACACAAGTCTCTGGGCGGTAAGGGTTATTATGCATTTGTTTATGTACTTTCTTTAGTTCCCTGTGTGTGTAACAAATCAGTCACAGAGAGCTGGTCTTGTGGTAGCAAGCATGACGTGTCCCCATAGCTAAGCAGGCTCTGCCCTGGTTGCATGTGAATGGGAGACTTGATGTGTGAGCACTGCAAGATATTCCCCTCAGGGGAAGAAGCCGCTCTGGGAAGAGCAGGAGGTTTCAAGTTCTCTCCCTGGCTTCTCCAAGATAGGGCTGAGAGAGATTCCTGCCTGCAACCTTGGAGAAGTCGCTGCCAGTCTGTGAAGACAATACTGAGCTAGATAGACCCATGGTCTGACTCAGTAAATGGCAACTTCCTATGTTTCCTATGATAACTGACAAATCACCTGATGCAATATTATTGAGCTATAATATCATTGACATATCTATATTATTAATTCTCTTAGCCGACCAGGAGGATGCGTGTCAAGCTCTTCGCAGCAGAACTCTCAAAAGATCGCGCGAGAGTTCCGACCACAGTAATGGAGGAGGCGGCAGGCAGCAGTAGAGCCACGCCACCGAGAGCAGCCTGGCAACGGCCACGGTGAGGAGGTGGCAGTGGTGGAAATGGGGGTGATGGCGGCAGCGCGGCCTGGCCTGGAGGCTGGGCCGCCAGGAAGAGGAGGCGGCGGTAGAGCCGCACCGCCTAGAGCAGCCTGGCTAGGCAGGCAGCGGAACTGTGCCCGGCCAGGAAGGAAAGTGCTGCCGGTGGCAGTGGACAAAAAGCTGAAAAGACTGGGGCAGAAGGCGGGAGGGAGGGGGGAACCGCCAGCCCCAAAGAGTGCACGGATGCTCTGTGCAGGTTCAGCTAGTAATATCAATATATGTACTATATTTCTCCCCACTCTGCTCCCAGCAGCCGCCAGTGTAACATGGAGTGGTACAGGCAAAGTGCATGACACAAAGACACCATTTTGATTACTGCACTTGATAGCCGAGAGGAAGAGGAATTCAACATGGAATTATTATTTTAGGTGGCAGTCCCATTTTATTTGCCATGTCCAGCTTTGCCCTTAGTCTTCAAGTAGGCTTGCTATTCCTTTGATTAAGAAACACCTTTCACAGAAATCTGAACTGCCCCTTGAAAAAAGTAAATAATTAAAGGTAGAGGCTTTCTAGTGACAGGAAGCAGGAACTGATCAGGCCCAAGACCAAAGATGTAACAATTGTGGGAAAATGCAGGACTAAACGAGCAAAGTATCTGTGTGCAGTGGGAAATGAAGCTGGCACACACAAAAGCACACATGTGCAAAGGTTTCCTCTCTCCCTACCCCAACTATTCTCAAAATGTGTGCAATGAGTCTCATAGTATTTCTTTCAAACAGTGTACCACTACTTGACAGACCATACGTCCAATGCATTACAGCCTCTTGTGGCAACCCATCTCCCCCTCACCTCCCGGATTAGACAACACCACTAAACTGGGGCAAGGACCTTCTCTTTGTACTGCAGAGTGTTTGCCTCCTTTCTCCAGGCCTTGTGAAGATGTGATGAGTTAATACTTTGCTTCTGTTCTCCAAACACAGGCACAGCCTGGGCCCTCCAGCAGTCAGAGAGCTACTTCTGTGTAAGAGATCTGTCCACCCACTTTAAACCTTTTTTTTTTTTTAAAGAAAGGAGCCATAAACAACAAATGGGTGAGAGGATTCACCCTCCCAAAGCATAAGATCAAACAGTCTTGCTTGATGGGAGGCTCTGCCCACAGAAGCCTGATAGGAGTGTAGGCCTCTTTCACCTGTTTTCTATTTTGGCCTAACACACTTGAATGCCCCCAAAGAGAAAATGCCTGGGCCCTTGTCCCATCAATAAGAACCCCCCTCCTCCTCCTTTTGTACTCTGCTCTCCATTATCCCCATACCACAAGGTGAAGTGATGCATTTGAGAGGTCAATTTACTCTGGCAGGGGGTGGGCAGCCATGAATCTCTATTCTTCTGTTTTCAAACCTCAAAAAAGGGGGGTGGACTTCTTGTGTGTATCAGCTCTTCCTGACACACTACTAAAGGGTAAAGAAGATCCGAGCTTTAAATCCAAACTGAAAGAACCACTGCTTTAACAAACAAGCTGTTGGTGTCCCACCCTTCTTTTCCTTCAAATGTCTGACTGATAGTTATTTTATTTATCAAATGTGTAGACCGCCCCCAAACTTCCTTCTGGGCAATTTACAGCAACATAAAAACAAATTACAAATGAAAACCTTAACACTATTTAACGACAGTCAAGTTGGGTGAAAAAAATGAGTCTTTAGGGCCTTTAAAAAGTTGTCAGAGATGGGGAGGCTCTTATTTCAGCAGGGAGCACATTCCACAGTCTCAGGACAGCAACAGAGACGTCCTTGTGTAGCAACCAAGCGAGCTGGTGGCAACTACAGACAAACCTCTCCTAATGATCTCAATGGGCAGTGGAGCTCATGGTGATGACAACATCATCTTAAATACCCAGGGCCTAAGATATTTAGGGCTTTAAAGGTTATAATCAGCACCTTGTATTTTGCCCAGAAACCTATTGGGAGCCAGTATAGCTCTTTTAGCATAGGAGTAATATGGTCTCTCCAAGATGACCCAGAAACCAACCTGACTGCCACATTCTGTACCAGCTGCAGTTCTAGATTATGTACAAGGCAGCCCCACATAGAGCGCCTTGCAGTAGTCAAGTCTGGAGCTTACCAGCATATGTACCACTGTTCTAAGGTCATTTATCTCAAGAAATGGATGCAGATGGCATATCAACCAAAGTTGATAGAAAGTACCTCTTCCTACTGCCTCAACCTGGGACAATAGAGAGAGGTTTGGATCCAGAAACACCCCCAGACTATATACCCTTCTGGGGGAAGTATGATCCCATCCAGAACCGGCAAATCAAAATTGTCTCCCAAGTTCTGACCCTGCACAATAAGTACCTCCATCTTATCTGAATTCAGTCTCAGTTTGTTATCCCTCCTCCAGCCCATCACTGCCTCCAGGCAGGCACTTAGGGAGGTTTTGGCTTCCGTTGGGATTGAGTTGATTATGTTGACATGACATTTGTGTGTCATCAGCATACTGATAACACCCTGCACCAAATCTCCTGGCGGTTTCATGAAGATGCTAAAGAGCATTGGAGGCAGTATGGAGCCCTGAGGGAGCATTGCCTCCCACCCGCAACCCCCTCAGACACTCCAGAAGGATACTATGGTTAATACTATTGAAAGCTGCCGAGAAATACAAAAGGATCAACAGAGTCACACTCCCTCTGTCAATTCCCAATTGGAGATCATCCATCAGGCTGGCCAAGGCAGTCTACACCTCATAGACCACACAAAAGCCATTTTGAAATGGGTCTAGATAATCAGTTTCCTCCATGACTGCCTGGAGGCCTATAGTTGCTTAACTCTGAGGGATCCAATGCAGGCTTCTTCAGAAGAGGTCTAATGATTGCTTCTTTAAGGCAAGGAAGCATCCTGCTCTCCCTCAGAGAAGCATTTATATCTACCAAACTCTCTACAACAACCCCTGTCAGATAGTATAAACCATGTCGGCACAAGGGTCAAGAGAACAGGTGGTAGGCCACACAATCCCAAACACCTTGTCCATATCCTCAGGAGTCACAAATTCAAATTGATCCAGCCTAACCACATAAGAGGAGTTTCTGGACACTTCCACATCAGAAACTGCAGTAATTGTGGGGTGTCTAAACCTACCTAAATACAAGAGGTTTTATTTTAAAAAAAAAGAACTCATTTAGAATGTCACAGCGGGTAATTGATGGTTCCAAGTTCTGAAGAGCCCCTGGTGGCGCAGTGGTAAAACTGCCGCCCTGTAACCAGAAGGTTACAAGTTCGATCCTGACCAAGGGGCTCAAGGTTGACTCAGCCTTCCATCCTTCCAAGGTTGGTAAAATGAGTACCCAGAATGTTGGGGGGCAATATGCTAAATCATTGTAAACCGCTTAGAGAGCTTCCAGCTATAGAGCGGTATATAAATGTAAGTGCTATTGCTATTGCTATTCAAGGAAGGAGGGTCACATACTAGCCCTCTTAAAACCCTGAACTCCTCCACTGGATGTGAACTTGCAGTTGCAATACAGGCAGAAAAGAAACGGTTGTTTGCCACACATATTGCCCAAGCATAGCTCTGCAAATGCGCTCCATGTTGAAATCTGCCAGATTTGAATAGAGTCTTTTCCACTTGCACTCTAGTCTACCTTGCTGCTTCAGCTCCCGTAGTTCTTGCATATACCAAGGGGCCCATTTTGAAGCAGCTCAGAGAGGATGCTTAGGAGCAATCATGTCTCTTGTCCTGGTGAATTTGCTGTTCCAATTCTCCACCTGGGCATCAACAGGATCACAGGCAGAGGCAACACTAAATCCTTCCAAGGCTTCTTGGGATCCTATTGGATCCAATAACCTTCTTGGGTGAACCATCCTTATGCCACTCACCCCTGTGGAGGTGGGATGTGTTTATAAGTCCAACCTTAACCAGATGGTGGTCCTTCCATAACAATGGGGAAAACACAGGAGTACCCACCCACGGAACACCACCCTGATCAGAGTAAAAGACCAGATCAAGCATGTGACCAGCTATGTGCATTAGTCTCAAGATCACTTGGGATAGGCCCATCATCGTCATGGCCATTATGAATTTCTGATCTACCCCAGACAAATTGATCCCCAAATGAACTTTGAAGTCCCCCACCAGTACAAGCCTGGGCAACTCCAATGCCAAACCCAAGACCAGGTCTGCCAGCTCAGTTAGGGACTCCACTGGGCAGTGGGGTGATTGGTACACCAACAGAAGTCCAAGTCTATCCCTGGTCCCCAAACTCAAGTACATACATTCAATATGGTCACTTTTTGACAGGAATCCTGGTAAGAGAGGTTATTCTTACAGACCACAGCCACTCCAGCTCCCTGCTCACATCCCCTCACCTGCTCCTCAACAGAATACCCTGGAGGAAGAAGCTAGGACCAGACTGGGGCACCAGCTTCCTCCAACCAAGTCTCTGCGATACATATATGAAAGGTTTGGCCCCTTCATCCATATTCCAATAACCTTCTTGGATGATTTCTGATTTATTCTGGACCGACCTGGCATTACAAAGTGAGGGTCTGTGGGTTGTTGGCACTGCTCCCCAAGGTCAAAATGCTGGCAGGACAGCCAGAAGGGGAAACAGCAATTATATTTCCGATTTCCCTTCTCCTTTAATGGCCTGCTGACTTGCCAATGTTACTTCTTCTGCTCTCCATCATGAGAATAGCCACCCCATAATCAGTGCATATGCCCTCATCTCCTTGTCTCCAGACAAGCCTGATATGTACCTATAAACCTGCCAATGGATTAATTTCCAAAGCCTTCATTTTGATTTCCCATTCACTCATATGATGTAAAAAGCTGACATTTAAAAAATTATCATTCCCATGTACTTTGGGTCATTTTATAAATTCCATCTATTTTCCAAGTGTATTTTAAGACCAGGGTTTCTCAAAAATTTTGATACTTGAAGTGTAGTTCCTTTTCTGGATTAAAGTTGAAGTCATGCTTCATATAAAAATAATAATAAATCCCACCCCTCTCAATCAGCTTCCAGAACAATAAGCAGGCATTCTTCTTGCAATGGTGAGATAACTCAGCTAACATTGCTTCTCAGAATCCAGCCCTCTTGTCCATTCATTCAGAGTAGGGGTGTGGAAAAACTGGGTTGCCCTGTTCACTCACCACCACCACTCCAGGGGGCCTCTCCGAGGTCACAGGCAGGGTGTGTGTGTGTGTGTCTCCGGAGGTTCCCCCACCCCCACCGGCCTCTGTTAATATTCAAATTGCCCAGTTTGGACAGTCTTTAGCCCATTCCAGGCCTGCCCTCTTACAAACGGATACAAATACATTTTCACTTACAACTGAATCAAAAGAGAGCATATCTGAACATTCATTTGCAACACATTGTCCCTGTATTTCTCTCAATTCTCTTGCTAGGATTCCAAAGAAAATGGACTGGGCATGGTCAAAAGGCCTCACATGCCAGTGGGGAGGGGAAATTCTGTGCTACCTCTTTGAGTTAGTATAGTTTAAAAATAATAGTCCATAGCATTTATATAGTGCTTTAGAGTAGTCTGAGTGCTTAATATGCATTTCCTTGTAATCCTTACAACTAAAGATGTGCACAAATTGATTTTTTAAATTAGATTTGTACCCAAACCGAATCACCTTGAATTGTTTTGGGTCCAAATCTGCCCCCCCCCATCACCCCAGATTCGATTTGTACCTGAATTTTCCAAATCGGAATTGATTCAGAGTAAAAAGGGGTTTCCAGGGGCAAAAGAGTGGGATGGGTGGTAGTGCCAGATGGGTAGTGCCAGATGGGTAGTAGCAGGCACTAGGGGGGCATTAGGGTGGGTGGCACCATGGTGGGTTGTGGTGGGTGGTAGTGCCCAATGGGTGCAAGGAAGCTACCACCCAGATTTAAGCAAATGGGCAAAGGGGTGATTTTTATCCATTTTTTGAAGTTGGCCTGTCTTTGTGGCAGAAAAGAATTTTCGGGGGCAGAAGAGTGGGTCAGGTGGTAGTGCCCTAATGGGTGCCTGCTACCACCCAGATTTCAAAGAAATTTGTGAAAGGGGTGATTTTTAAAAATTTGCCCTGGCTCAAAGTGTCTAAGTGTAATCTCCTAGCAGATATTCAGAGAATCAGTCGCTAAAATGTCTTATATCCACAGTAAAAAGATATAAGTTGCAGCTGTAACTTATTAGGGAGAATAATAAATAATAACAAATATTAATAACAACAGACTGCAGCTTCCTGTTGAGAATGTGCTCTCTGGCAAACTCAAGTTTGCTTCAGCTTAATGTGTGAAATGGCTTTTAATTCAACATTAAATGCTTGATTTTCTTGCTTTGCAGACTTACTCTCATTATTATGGACAATATAACTGCCAATAGTATTAGTACAGTGGTCCCTCGACTTACGAACTACTCGACATCCGAAGTTTTTGACTTACGAATGACAAAAATGACCGGAAGTCATTGCCGGTTTAGATGCGGCTTCCTCAACTTACGAATTTTTAGATGTGGTTTCCTCGACTTACGAATGTTTCCAGACCTCCGTGGGTGCGCTTTTCGACTTACAAAAATTTCGACCTACGAACGTGTGTTCGGAACGGATTAACTTTGTAAGTCGAGGAACCACTGTATAGCGAAATGACAGCAGCATCCCCATAGACATTACTGAACAAATAACCCTATAGACAGAATGGGTGTGAGGTCGAAGCTAGGCAAAACACCAGTTGTCACTGTGAAACATCGAGATTGGGTATGGTCTAGTCACATTATCGATGAGCCTGAATTCAACAGTGTTGTAAGCTGTCTAGATTGTAAACATATATTTGGTATATCATCAACTTTGCCAGAAAAAACAACTGGAGAAACAAATCTAGCAAATGTTATCCAGTAACAAATCATAGTAATTGAGAGATTGAGTGATTAATTAAGAAGTCTTTAGTTTGAATCTCTACTATCATAAACTCACTAGGAGGACTTAGGCAAGCTAAGCTCAACTTCTCCCCACTCCTCACCATCTTCAATATGGGGATAATATTAATTTACCTTATAATGGTGTTGTAAGGATTACAAGGTAATGCATATTAAGTACTCTGACCACTCTAAAGCACTATATAAATGCTATGGGCTATTGTTTTTAAACTATACTAACTTGAAGAGGTCCCACAGAATTTCCCCTCCCCACGGGGAAATCCTTGACTATCAAGCAGTAGGTTGCCGGTTCAAATCCCCGCTGCTACTATATCAGGCAGCTGTGATATAGGAAGATGCTGAAAGGCATCATCTCATACTGCATGGGAGGAAGCAATGGTAACCCCCTCCAGTATTCTACCAAAGACAACCCCAGGGCTCTGTGGTCGCCAGGAATCGAAATCGACTTGACGGCACACTTAACCTTTTTACTCATTCACAGGAAAGTTAAGACCCAGGCAAAGGGCTCTTTAACTAATTTCTCTCTAGAATGAACAGCAAGTGGGGCTTTGCCAGAGGGCTCAGCAGGGCTGGCATTTTGCTGCTTGAAATGGAGCACCAAATGGCACCCCCTTCTTTCGCTTTCTACTGAAATAATCTCTCCCCATACTCTTCCGTCTTTCAAATCTCTCCTCTTTTCTATTAAACCACACTCCTACACTCTTCTTTGTTTATGCTTAGGGTAAAGGTAAAAGTGTGCCATTCAGTCAGTGTCTACTTCTGGCGACCACAGAGCCTTGTGGTTGTCTTTGGTAGAATACATGAGAAATGGATTTTCCAGCTGGTTCTCTCTCTATAGACACACATTAAAATACTAAGCAAGCCTGATGCCCCACAAACCGCTGCCTGAAGCAGCTTGCTCCACAACAGAGCCAGCCCTGCATCCCTCCCCACACTTTATGAAATCCAACCATCACTTCAAGACACAAGCAAAGGACTCTTTAGCCACGCACCCCGCACACCATAGCAACAGAGGCCCTGTTAGAGTTGTTCCCTTATGCATGTTACCTTTGCAATTCCATTTGCCTGCCAGAGGTATATAAGTGATGTACTGACACTCTGATGCTGTTCACGGAGGGGTGGGACTTTAGGAGCCTCAGCTGTGCCTTGGCTCACATGAGAGAAAAATGACTAAAATGCATAATGGGGTTGTGGGGGTGGGAAGTATTCTTGGAATTGGGGGCTATTCTGGGAAGCAGATCAGAAAAGGCCTGGGTGAAGGGAACAGAATGGGTCTGTGGGCCTCCAATTGCCTATCCTTAACTTAATCTTTTACTTCCTTCTGTTTTTGCTTGACTTTGCTTTCAAAGATCTCAGCTGGAGCTTGTTAAGATTCTACTTTTTGTTATAGCTAGAAATGGCAGGTAAATCCTTAGTCAGCATCCCCCCACCCTTGCAGGAGTCTCTATGCCAAGTGGCCTTTGTGTGAACTCTGGAGCTCTGAATGTGGTATCTGCTTCCACCAAGTACACGCCTGCTGGGGGGCTGTCACTGCAACAATCCCACTATTATCATGTCGCTGTCTCTCAGAAACTGCTAAACAAACAGAGAGGGAAAGGAAAGTTCCAAAGTTGTGCCTGTCATTCGCCCTCCTCACATGCAGAGGAGACACCTTCAAGGCAAAGCAATCAGGCCGGGGCTACACAGGCTGCAGAATGAGATGGGAGAATCCCAAAAAGACAGAATAGAAAGATCCTGCTTCCATGCTGCAGATGATGAATGTAATTCCTCATTTCTCCTCTATTTAAGAACAGAAAACAAAACCAAAAAACATGCACACACAACTCCTTGCTAGTAGGGAAATCTAGAAAGGTGACCAGGCTCGAACTACACCTGATCTGATGTGCTACTTTTTAAACACAGGCGGTATATGCAGCATGAAACTGTACAGGCTATCCCACTGTCTTGTTATGCATGTGCAGATAAGGCACATGCCCCTCACAGTGATAAAGTGACCCAGATATATTCAGATTGGTTTAGCATGATCAGTCTAATTTCATTCTGTTCTCAGCTCGGCAAAGGTAGATTCTGATACAGTATTTTGCAGCTCATAGTCCAGGCATATTCTCTCTCCATTGGGGAACATACAGATTTTCTTGACTTGTTTCAATCCAGTCTCCTCCCGAGATCTGGGACTAAAACTACTTTGGCCGCCCTGATGACCTACACTGGAAACTGGACAGGGGGAGTGGATCCCTATTTGTTCTGCTTGCCCATGTCTCAGCCTTTTTCAGTACCACAGACCAAGATATTACCTTTGATGGTCACCTCAAGGGGTTGGGGTTAGCAGGCTCAGTCTTGGACTGGTTACCGTCCTACCTTGAGAAGAGGAATCAAGGTGGTATTGGGGTACAATTGCTCAGCCCCTTAGCCCAGGGGTTCTCAGCCTCTCTTTTAAACAAGTGTATCTCTTCTGTCACAAACCTTCAGCTCAGGTATTCCACAGATATTTTGTGTGTGTGCATGTGAGCGTGCGCATGTGCACGTGCGCACACACACACACTTAAATATAATTTAAATATTACAGTTATGAGACAGACTTCTTAAGTCACTGGTTTACATCCATACTAAGTTACTCATAAGCAGTCTTGTTGAAATGAAATAAGTTTGCTTGAAATTTGCTTGTTTTATTAATTCAAACGGAAGTATTTCATGCTAAATTTCTGAAGCCAGTCATGCTGAGAGGAGGGGTATGCTACGATTTAGCATGTAGCCAGCCATTCAGGCGCAGAGGAGGAGGATCTTCACCTGCTCCCAAGTGAATCTCTCTGCCCAAAAGGTCTTGGGGTGGGGTGGGGGGCTCTTCATGCCAATACCTGATGAGGCCCAATTATCATGCATGTGGGACAAGGTCTTCTCAGTTATTGGCCCACACTGTGAAATGCCTTCCCAGGAGAATCCCTCCTTTTCCTTCACTCCTGGCCTTTTGAAAGCACTTGAAAATGTTCCTTTGTATTTAGGCCTCTCAAAATTAGGGTTAGTTTTTTGTATGGTTGGCTTTTAAAGTGTTTTCCATTCAGTCATTTGCGACAGTTTGCATTTTTATTAATTTCCCCACCCAACCCCAAAGCAGACCTACTCCCTCTTTGATGCCAGTCAAACGACAAGAAGTCAAGTTATGCTGGTTTTTGCCTAGCCCTAATATTTAGCAGACTTAGAGGCGGTTCCCACAATCAGTGGGAGCCACCTGGTGAGGGTTAGTGGGGAGAGCGGGCTTAGCCCGCTCTCCCCGCACACGAGCAGGCAGTCCCAGGTGGCTGGGGCGGCCACCCACACAACTGCTGGCTCCGTTACAGAGCTGGCGGGGGCTGGGAGGATCGGAGGCGATGTGGCCCCCGGAAGCTCCAGCATGCCCTGTGCAAGTGCACAGGGCATGCTGGAGAGACCCCTGAGCCGGGAAGCTGCTTTTCAGCCTCTCTGTCAGGGGTCTATTCGTGAGTTGCCGCAGCGCAGAGCAGCGCCAACTCATGATCAGAAAGCCCAGGTTAGCGGAGCACTCACTTCGCTAACCTGGGCTTAAGGCAGGGGCAATTAAACAGGTTACCCGCTTAAGAACCACTGGGCTCGCAGTCTCCGCTAGCCTGATTTTCTCCCACTGTGTGAATAGCCTCTTAATCTCTACATCCTTAATGGCTCTGTTGAAAAACAACCTGCAGAATTTACCTTCTGCGCTGGGACTAAGATGAGTGTCATTGACTATATAATTGTCTCTGGGAACCTATTTCACTTTGCAGACCACTTCAAGGTCACACCTCAGTTTGACAATGACCACTTTCCAGTCACCCTACACCTTTAACATTTTGCCTAGCAGCTCCGCACAGAGACGCTTTACCAAGCTCACATCCTACCAGCGGGAAGGGTCTGCCACATCAAATGGTCCACCCAACTCAACATTGCAATAATGAAACCTCAGAACACTATCAATCCATTCACCACTCCCTGCTCTCTGCAGATGCCTCTAACTTAAACCCCAAAAGCTATTAACAACCTAGTGCAGGAATTACAAAAGCACTTAACCCGCAGAAACAAACAATGGCTGTCCCAAGCCGCATCTGCATTGCTCCAAATGTTGGTTCGATTCCGAATGCATTTAAGCCACACACACACAAATGCTCATTGCTAAGTGCAACACCTACAAGGCCAACACAAATCTAACGATGGTGCAGACCTCCTCAAGTAGAAGAGGCAATACAAGCAACTACTGAAACACAAAAAGAGAGACACCATGAAAGCAACTTGGTCACACCTTATTCGAGCAGTCAAAACCGAAGACTTGGCCCTATTCTGGCACATCACCATGGACCTCCCTAGTAATGGCCTGATACATCTGGACAGCTTCATCCCACAAGAGGCCTGGGAACAGCACTTCAGTTAATTGTACAAAGGTGAATAGGTGGACCACGGATGCACTCAGAAAGATACAGAGGACTTGCCCCCATGGCCACTGGTGGTACCAGCTGAGATCATGAACCTGATCTCCCAGCTAAGACCTGGGAAGGCTCCTGGTACTGACCTAATTCCCCCTGAGCTTATCAAAATCAACTCAGCATGGCGGGCTCCCATTCTGGCTGTGCTGTTCACATCCATAGATGAGCACAGGTGTATCCCTGAGGACTGGGAGCTATCAGTCATAGTGCCTATCTTTTAAAAGGGCAGGAGGGATGACCTAACCAGTTATAGACCTATCAGCCTGCTCAGCACAGTCAGCAAACTCTATGTTAGACATCTATACTGGAAACTGTCTGGAACAAGAACACATCCTAGTGGTGGAACAGGCCAGATTCAGGGAGGGACAACCCACAACTGACCAGTGCTTCTTGTCCTCCAGCACCTAATTGAAAAGTACTCCACTCACCTCAATAATGAAATGAACTCAGTCTCCCTGTATGTAGCCTTAATTGATCTAAAGTTTGCTTCTGACTCCATCTCACGACTCAAACTATGGAAAAAACTGGAAGCCTCCACAATGTATTGACACCTGCTATTCATACTCATCCATACTCTGTATGACAACATATCCTTGAAAATTAGATGCAACCCACAATGACACTTATCTAACGCCATCCCAACCCATAAGTGTGTCAATCGAGGTTGCATTCTTGCTCCTCTCCTGTTCAACTTCTATATAAATGAAATGGTGGGCCATCAAAATCACCGAGACTTCAACCCCCAAAAGCTGGCAGAAAAACATATCTCCACCCTGCTTTATGCTGATGACACAGCCATCCTCTCAAGGACTCCCATAGGACTTAAAAGAGCACTGAGGGCCCTCGCCCAATACTGCAAGGAAGACCTACTGGAAATCAATTACCATAAAACCAAAATCGTAGTCTTCACTAAGATACCTAGGACACACTCCTGGCATATAAATGGGAATAACATCAATCAAGTCTCAGGCTTCAAATAGCTGGGGGTGGTTTTCTATGCTTGTGGGACTAGAAGGCCCATGGCGGATATGTTGCCCAAAATGCCCAGAGAAGCACTGCTGCCATTCTAAAATTCTTCCAATCAAAAGGGGGCCAATAAATACCCGCAGCCCTTAAGCTATTTGAAGGTCAGTCAATGGCACAACTTATATATGGTGCCCTGCTTGGCCCTTTTTCCAGCTTTGCCCTCCTACAGCTCATCCAATCCAAATTCCTAAGAACAGTAATGCAAGTCCCCTGTTGTGTCTCTAACACCGCTCTACAATTGGAAGTGAGCCTGGTGAAAGTGGAAGCCAGAGTCTGGCTGTCCATACTCAACTACTGGCTGAAATTATCCCTCCTCCCAATGGGCCTAGCCCCCTCAACATTGATGGATGGATTCCAATCCACATGGAAGTGATCTCTATCTGCCAAACTATCCTTACTTGGACTCTCCCCTCCCCACCTACTTTCCTTGGGTTACGAGCAGGCCAGAACACTTATCAAACAGCACATAATTGATGCAGAATGCCATACCAACTTAGATAGGTTCCCAAACTTTCTTCTCTCTATATTTCATGCTCCTTTTACTTTATACTTTAAGATTAATGATTACTACTGATTTTATATTGTTTTTATACTGGATTTATAATACTAGAAACATAAATACTCACTAAACTACATAAGCATAATACACTGCTGAGATAACTCAACAGCATCCGATAACTGCGCACACAACAGAAACTGAACAACAAAAACAGAAATCAAGATACTATAAATTACAAGAAGATAGACAGAAAGCTTTAAAAATGAAGTATTTAAGGGCTCTTCACACATTTATTCTGATTGGGAGAGTATTTAGCAGCAATGAAAGAGATTTATAATAGCAAGCCAAAGCAATAGCTAGCTTTACAGAAATTAATATTTTTAAAGATAGCTTTGTTTTAGTCCAGTTGGTCTTGTTTCTGAAGAAAAAGCTGGAAACGGAGTAATGATTTCCAGGCTTGAAGCACACTGTCAGCCATGAAAATGAAATCCTGGAATTGTTTTTACTTTATTCCAGGCATCCAGGGAAGGGGGTGTGTCTGCGTGTTGGGGGCAGGGGGCAGTTCCGACACACTCTGGTGTGACCAAATAGGAGCAATGGTGGAGCTATGCAGGCAGGCAGGCGGCTTGATCTTTAAAGGCTAGTCACTAGAGGCAGGGAGCTGCTTTAGCCTCCACCCCAATAGTATCACCAAACTTATAAATACCAATCAGCGTAAAGTGCTGCACTTGGTGATAATGTCTGATGATAACATCAGAGGGCAAAATCATATACTTTCTAGCAGATGGTTAAGAGTTTTTTTTGTTTTGTTTTTGTAAAGACATTTTAGTACTTTTCTTTTTACAGCTTTTATTAGAAGTTTATTACTTGTATTGTTTTGTTGCTAATTTTAAAAATACATTTGGTTGTTGCACACTGCCCAGAACCTTTGAATGGATAGGGCAGTACAGAAATGTAATAAATAAATAATAAATTTTAATGAATTATTTTTTAAGGTTTATTTATACATTTGTTTTATAGAATGATTGTGCATTGTATTGATTTTTTTAATGTATGAGTGTTATAATAAACAGTCTACTAAGCTTGTGTTCCCTCTTTTCCAACTTAAATGAGGTCAATTAAGATTTTAAGTTGGGAATACAGATGACTAGAGAACTCCTGCAGAAAAAACACCATACATATTATGGCCATTACATACAACAATAGGGCTGCAAAATTTAGTCAATCTGTTAGCAGACTGATTTGGATGTCATGTGGAGCTAAGATAAACTTTGGTTTCATGTGCTGTCAACCAGCCTTGGGTGTATGCACTCTCCCATCTTCCTGTATGTGCCCCAAGAGAATACCCCTTCTGATTGTGGTTAGAAACATGATGATATCTGAACTGATCAATCCTGGCTTATTCTATCCAAAGTAGCAAAATAAACCATAATCTCAGGTTTTGATAGAATATGTCAAGATCGGTCAGTGCAGACATCACAACTGATCCTGGCTTGTTTCTAACCACAGTTGGAAGTCGATTGTTTTCAGTGTGGGCAAGGGAGAGGAGAGGACAGGCTGAAGTGCAACGTGTGACTTTAAGATTTAATCATGCTCTGAATGCTGTCTGAACCAGCTCAGTTTGATTAATAAGATTAAGTTAACTGGACAGAGATTTCTAAAAACATTTTAAAATATTTTTAATACAAGTACTTCTCAAAACTATGGGTGGCAGCCAGCATTTTAGAAAAGGTGTTCCTCATTACTTGTGAAGGAGGAAATGTCTCAACTATCTGCTACAATACTCGGGCATCATCTAAAAACAAAGAAAGCATACCCTTTTGCTTGAGAACTATTATTTTATTCATATGCAGTTTTTTGCAGGTTTAATCTATTAATCATTTGATTCAAACACATACTGTTAAAGACTTGTTAGCCGATTGAGTGACAGCCCTAAACAGTGGTTATTAAATACCATTACTTCTTGACTTATTTATTTGATTTATATACCACCCTTCCAAAAGATGGCTCAGGGTGGTTTACATTAAAATAAACAAAAGCAGATTAAATTACAACTAAAACTAGATAGCGTTAAAAGCCAGGCTAAAAAGTTGGGTCTTTAAGGCTCTCCTGAAGGCCTCTAAGGAAGACAATTCTCTTATATCCACAGGGAGTGCATTCCACAACCTAGGGGCAACAGCAGAGAAGGCCCTATCCCAAGTTGCCACCAAATGAACCAGTGGCACCTGAAGAAGGACCGCTCCTAATGATCTCAATGAGAGGTGGGGATCTTGTAGAGAGAGGCGTTCCCTCAGGTAACCTCAGGTAAAGCCCTTAATGGCTTTATTTGTACTTTTCCCGGAAACATACTGGCAGCCAGTGCAACTGTTTGAGGACAGGCATCATGGGTTCTCTCCGGGATACCCCAGAGACCAATCTGGCTGCCACATTTTGAACAACTGAAGTTTCTGAATCACATACAAAGGCAGTGCTACACAGAGCTCATTGCAGTAGTCCAACCTGGAATTTACCACCTGGTACACCACTGTTTTCAAGCCATTCTCCTCAAGGAATGGGCAGAGTTGTCGAGTCATTCGCAGTTGGTAAAAAGCACTCCTGGCCACAGCCTCAACCTGAGGCATCAGAGAGAGACCTGGGTCCAAGAGCATGCCTAAGCTATGAGCCTGTTCTTTCTAGGGGAGTGAAACCTCAACCAGAACAGGAAATTCTATCCTGTGTTGAAGATTATGACCCACAACAATGAGCACCTCCCTCTTGCTTGGATTCAGCTTCAATTTATTATCCCTCATCCAACCCATTACTGCCTGTAGACAGACATTTAAGGGGCTAACACCATTCCCTGATGTTGATAAGAAGAAATAGATTTGGCCATCATGCACATTTGATAACATCCAACACCAAATCCTGATGATCTCACCCAGCAATATAACATTGATGGCAAAATAGAGACCTGGAGTTCTCCATAAAATAGCTCTTGTTTTGAAGAGTAACTGTCACCAAGCACCACCATCTGAAATCTATCAACTGTAAAACAGTGCCTCCTATTCCCAATTCCCTCAGGCGATCCAGAAGGATACCATGGTCAATGGTATTTAAAGCTGCTGAGAGATCCAAAAGAACTAACAGAGTCACACTCCATCTGTCATTTCCCAGGCAAAGGTTATCTATCAGGTTGACCATAGCTATCTCAACACCAAACTCCTCTCTAAAGCTAGTTTGAAATGTTTCTAGATAATCAGTTTCCTCCAAGACCGCTTGGAGCTCGTCAGCCACCACCCTTTCAATCATCTTACCCAACCATAGGAGGTCGGAAACTGGCCTATAATTATCCATCACCAGGGAGTTCAAAATGGGCTTCTTAAGAAGCGGTCTGACCACTACCTGCTTCAGAGAAGATGGCATCTTGCCCTCCCTCAGTGAGGTATTAATGATATCAACCAGGCCAGCTCCAACAACCTCCCTGCAAGATGAAATCAGCAATGTTGGGGAAGGATCCAAGGAACAGGTGGTAGGCTGTACCACTCCAAGCAGCTTGTCTATATCCTCACGAATCACAAACCAAAACTTTTCCAATCTAGTATTGCAAGAGGGATTGCCAGATACCCCACTTACTGGACCTGCAGAAATATTGGAGTCCAGATCAGCCCAAATGCGAGACAGTTTGTCTGCAAAGAACTGACTGAATGTGTCACAGGGACACATTGTTTCTAGATATTTATATGGTGCTGTTCAACAATATCAAAAAATACTCACACACATGACCTGTTCTATGTAACCTTTGTTTGATGAAGGAAGGGCAAAGTTCTGTATAGAATTGTATGCATACCATCTCCCTCTACTAATTATAGTCATGCCTTAATATTAGTCATTAGATAATTATTAGTCATGCCTTAACAGATATTATCCAACATCATTTCATTACCAATAGTATCTATTCCACATGTAGTAGTAGGTCCTACTACTAATAGGTCCATCTTATTTATTCATTATTTCTCTGTGCAAACCACCCTGAGCCATTTTTGCAAGCGCGGTATAGAAATTGAAGGAAGGGCGGTATAGAAATTGAAATAATTAATATTTAATATTTGATATTTTAATTGTGTCTTTTTTATCATCTTGTGTTTAAATTTTCTGCTGTAAACCGCCTTGGGATTGCTTTAATGAAAGGCGGTATATAAATTTAATAATATAAATAAATAAATAAATAAATAAATAAATAAATAAATAAATAAAAATGTTGCCATTCTTAAACCAAGTTGTCATAATAAGTTGCCATTTCTTATGGTATAGTTGTGATAATAGGTTTTAAGAATTGTAGGTTTTAAGTATTATATAGGTAATTAGGGATGTGCACAAAACTGGTTTGCCCAGTTCAGTTCGAATTCGAACCAGGTTCGAACCAGGAGGGGGTGGTTTGGTTTTGCTCGAACCTCCCCCTGGTTCGGTTCAAATTCAAACCGGTTCGAACTGGTTCAGACACCCCAAAATTGGTAGGATTGTAGCTGGCACCCAGGGGTACCTGCCACCCAAAGCCCAAAGCAATCGGACACTCGTATGATTTTTTATGAATTTTTGAAAATTATTTCTATTTTTTCTCATAGGATATAATGGGACTCCAACCTTATTCCTTATTGTGGAGTACCCATGGGTGCCAACAACCATGCAAACCCCGAAGCAATCAGACACCCCTATAATATTTTATGAATATTTGAAATATTTTTAATTATTTTTCTCATAGGGTATAATAGGACCCGAACCAGCCCGTATCCCCCATTGTGGAGCACCTAGGGGCACAAAAGTGGGGTAGGTGGTAGAAAACCAGGGGTGCCTACTATCCACAAAGTCCCAAGGCAATCGGACACTCCTCTGATTACTGGTGAATTTTAACGTTATTTTGGAATTCCTCATAGAGAATAATGAGGATTGCAGCAAATGTATAGCTTCACATCGGGGAGAAAGGGATATCCTAGAGTGGAGCGTGGTGGGTGGTAGTTCCCAAGGTGGGCAAGGAAGCTATCAGAATTATTTGAAAGGAATTGGGCAAAGGGCTGATTTTTAAGTGATTTTTGAAGTTTGTGTGTCTTTAAGGTTAGCAATGAGAGTGGATTCATGGTTTGTCATTGAAAATCTTTTATGCTACCAAAGAATCTACACTTAGAACACTTCAGAAACAACAAAACCCAGTACCCCATGGGTTAGCAACCCATGGAGGTGGTTGGCACCCTCGCTCTGGGCCACCCCAGCACCCCCCAAGTGCAGTTATGGGGCTGCTGAAACTTCCATTCTTCCCTATGGAGAAAAACCTTAAATCCACTTGTGGGGTGCTGGGGTGGCCCAGAGTGAGTGGTGGTCTAGTGCAAAGAGGATGCCAACCACCCCCATGGGTTGCTAACCCATGGGGTACTGGGTTTTGTTGTCTCTGAAGTGTTCTGAGTGTAGATTCTTTATACAGAAGATATAAGTATTGTAGATATAAGTAGATATAAGTATTGTATACAGTAATCCCTCGACCTACGAACTACTCGACATCCGATGTTTTCGAGTTACGAGCGACAAAAAAGACCGGAAGTAGTTGCCGGTTTAGATTCAGCTTACTCGACCTACGAATTTTTAGATGCGGTTTCCTCGACTTACGAATGTTTCCAGACTTCCGTGGTGCGCACTTCGACTTACGAAAATTTCGACCTCCGAACGTGCGTTCGGAATTGATTAAATACGTAAGTCGAGGGACCACTGTAGTTGTAATAATAAGTTGCCATTCTTAAACGAAGACCTGGCAATGGCTTCAGAATAGCAACTTGAAGAAAGAAAAAGAGGGTTTAATACTGGCTGCACAAGAACAGGCACTAAGAACAAATGCAATAAGAGCAAAAGTAGAAAAGTCAACAACAAACAGCAAGTGCCGCCTTTGTATAGAAGCAGATGAAACAGTGGACCACCTAATCAGCTGTTGTAAAAAGATCGGACAGACTGACTACAAACAAAGGCATGACAAGGTAGCAGGGATGGTACACTGGAACATCTGCAAAAAATACAAGCTACCTGTAGCCAAAGATTGGTGGGACCATAAAACTGAAAACGTTGAAGAAAATGAAGATGCAAAAATATTATGAGACTTCCAACTACAAACAGACAAACATCTGCCACACAATACACCAGATATAATTGTATTTGAGAAGAAAGAAAAACAAGTCAAACTAATCGACATAGCAATACCAGGGGATAGTAGAATAGAAGAAAAAGAAATAGAAAAAAATCACAAAATACAAAGATCTACAAACCGAAATTGAAAGGCTGTGGCAGAAGAAGACCAAAATAATCCCAGTGGTAATTGGCACCCTAGGTGCAATTCCAAAACAACTTGAAGAGCACCTCAACACCATAGGGGCCACAGAAATCACCATCAGCCAATTACAAAAAGCAACATTACTGAGAACAGCCTATATTCTGTGACGATATCTATAATAACAGCAACAACATTGATAATAAAATTCAGCCATCCCAGGTCCTTGGGAAGGACTCGATGTCTAGATAAAACAAACCAGTCAATAACACCTGTCTGACTCTGTAAACAACAACAACAACAACATAATAATAATAATAATAAATACTTTCAGTCTTTGCCTCATAAGTCCATCTTGACTCCTTTAATCACATCTATTTAGCACCAGCCTCTCCAATCTGTTGCCTTTACAAAATCACCCAGGAAAGTCATGGTAGAATAAAAAGTCCATTTGAGTGTATATGGAGTGCCTTTCTCTCACCATTGAGCTACTTCAGCCTATCCCCCAAAACATTCAGCATTAAGGAGCAGGACTTCCTTCCTCAATAGATAGCAAAGCTTCTGGCCTGAGCCCAGGCATGTTCCCCCACAACAGTTAAGTCCTACTTCTCTCAGCAGGATCCCAAGACAGCCCAAATGTGATTTTGAAGCTTAAAGATTATGGAACTACCCCAGTACCACCACTAAATCTTATGCTGATGCTCTGTACATGACCATACCTCCTTTTTAAAAAAACCTCTCAGCATTCATATTATTTGTATCAAGCACATTCAGATGTTAAAGATACATCTTGCTGCAGTTTGACTTATGCAGCTCATCTCTCAGCAGATCGGCATGGATGGGAAGTCCCAATGATTCAACAGGGACCATTAAAAGGCAATTCATGACTGAGCCATATGACAGAAAAAACAAGCAAAGCAATACATAAAAACAACATGCAGATTTGCCCTTAACACGTACCAGCTCCAAACGCAAAGAAAAAACTTCTGTCAGGATACTCTTTTAGTAGATCTTGCACTCTCTTGCCCATCCGCTCGTTCCGCTTGTAGATAAGCTCCTGGCGGAAATAGTTATCAATCTCTTGAGCAGTGATGCGTTCCTGAGGTGGCAGAGTGGCGTTGATGAAATTTGGGACCTATGAAAGAAATGTAGGGTGTTTGTTTTTTTAAAAAAGCAATATGAATTAAGGTTCAATATTCTTCTGTGATGCTTGTACAGTAAAAGTTTGATGAGGATATTCTAGCCCAAGCACATGTTATGATGAATACTTCCGTGACCGATCTGTGCCTCCCTTTTATTAATATGTAATAAAATAACCACACAATTACATTCAGCATGTATTTGAATAACATATTTGCCCCTGCTCCTGTTCATTGATTGCTGAACAATGAACACTGGTTGCGCCTGTTCATTGGTTGCAATGATTAAAGAAATACTGACTGTGAAGATGTCACATTACACCTTTCTTTTACTAAATGTTACTGGGGAGATGTGGGTCAACCATGCATCCCTGTAACATCTAGTTAGCTCAGATGTTAAGTAGTGGGAATGGAAGCAGGCCATTAGATGTGGCCTGCTTCCCTGAACAGAGTGCCCCACTCTTACTTTTCAGGAGCAGCTCTTCTCAAGAAGAGGGGCCACTGTGGAGGTGCTGCTCTGTGTTCCCAGAGCGGGTTCCATCAGGAGGCCAAATGAGGTCATCATCTCAGGCAGCAGATTACCCACCACCACTGATGACATAGAAAGGGTCTGCTCTCCCCATACCCATCCATTCCACTCCAGCGGCGGGGGGGTGGCACAAGCACAAGCGCTCTCCTTCTGGCACCAAGCTTGTCTGCTTTCGGTGCCGGAGGGAAGAGTGTTCCAACTGGTCATTAGTGCTGACACAGTGGTTGTGGCTGGCAAAGCTGGGTATATGCTGCCTACTCTTGCTGCTGCAGCTCGCCGCCTCCCTTGTAAACGTTTTAATTTGGGCGGACAAAGGGGGGGAAACCACAGTAAATTGACCAAAAGTGGCAATTTCATTTATATTGCAGGAAACACTTAACTTCCTCAATATTTTAAACTCTCCATCTTGCCAGCTTAACAAGTCAGAAGCAGCCAACTAGGAAAAGGAAGTGAAAGTGCAACAAAAAAGCAAAGTATTCATGCTTTTTAATAGCAAAATGTGTGCTTTTGAAATGCTCTCACTCTTTGGAACGCTAGCTCCCTAGTAGCAGAAGCGGAGTTAGCAATCATCTATGGAGTACAAGGAGCGGAGGGGACAAGACTCACTTGAGAAGTGTCATGATTGAAGATGATGGAGTTGAGATCTCCACAGTTGTAATGCTTGATCAGATCCTCGGTTGTATAAGGAATCTGGAGGCTGCCTGCTCGGAGATTTTCCTGCTGCAAAAGAGTCTGGTTCAAAGCAAAGATCACCTAGGTGGGGGGAAAGGGAGGAAAAGGCAGAGTTCCACGTAAGACTTTAACTCATTAACTAAAAGAAAGTATATGGAAAATATATATGGAAAATAAACTTGACTCCACCCCACATCTTTAACAAATCAAACCTAACAAGAATATTGGCTTTATAGAAGTTTCACAATAACTCACTAGGCAACTACACACCTTCATCCATGTATTGCAACATTTGTTGTTGTTCTATTACTATTTATATTCCGCTTTATAAACAAACGAGTTGTTCTAGTAAGAAATAATCTGCCTTCTTTACTTTCACTATCCCTACTAAATTTGGTTCAAATTGGTGAGCTGGTCCATAAGTTAGACCACTTGCACCTCAAACATTCATATATCCACCATCTTGGATCGGGGTAGATGACACCATCACAAACTACACTGTTGAGGTGTCTCTGTGTGCCACTCACTACAACTCTAATTTGGTTCAAATTGGTTAGGCAGTTCACAAGTTAGCCCATTTGCACCTCAAAAGTTTGCACGTCTGCCATCTTGAATTGGGGTGATTGACATCACAAACAATGCCATTGAGGTGTCCCTACAATTGTACCTGATTTGGTTCATATTGATCCAGGCATTGTGAAATTGATGGGGTGGTAGTGACATGGACACACAAATATAGGTAAGATCTCATAAGCCTCTGGAAAGTAGGCTAAAAATGGTCTCAGAGTAGTTTACTGTGAGACTTGCTTTCTTTGGAGGTAAGAGAGAATCGCACCGCATAATTGTAATAGTCAAACTACAGGTTACATGCAGTTGAGTATGACTTAACCCTGAGAGTTTAAAAAAATAAATAAATAAAAACCACAAACAGTCAAACTATAATCTTGCATAGAATAATAATGGTGGGGAGGGGTTGCTTTCCCCATTTCACTCCCACTCTGGAGAGGTGGAGTTCTGTGGAAGTGGATCTGCTTTGCACACAGAAAGACCCAAGTTCAGGTAAAGCCTGCTGTCTGGGAAAGCTCAGGGAGAAACAGCTAAAGGGAGCAATTTTGAGCAGAAAAATAGTCCAAATGGAAAGAGGTATGCAGCCCTCCTACTTCAAGAGTGACTCACTCAAGAGACTGTAGCCTGATGCTGAATTTTGGCCCTTAGTTTGCTTTCTCCAGCATTGATTTTATTAGCACTAGTTTAATGTTTAAATGTCAAACAGGGCGATCTATTGGTAGCTGTTTACCTAGAGATCAAATTACACCAGTGTGCTGGTTTGGGCTGTTGCGTTTCTAGGCAGATGCTGAACCACCCCCCACCCCCGGCCAAAAGAAAATGATTGAAATGCATTGGGAAATCTGCTTTAAAAATCCCCCCACCCCCACCCCCAAATGATTGAAATGCATTGAGAAATCTGCTAAAAAGTTGTATTGGGAAATCTGCTAAAAAGAAATCTGCTAAAAAGTTGACCTTCCTTCAATTTGTCTGCTCTCCCATTGCACTAGAACTTTCTTAAAAGGCACCTTTCCTTACTATGACTTAACAGCCACACTATGCCACTTATGATACCATCTGTATGAAATACAACATGACTTATCAAGGAGGTGAACAAAGTTATAGTTAAAGAGCCGATATTCTTTTACATTCTGTAAACAATGGTGCCTTTATGGCAGATGGATCAGTCAAAGCTAATAGCTGTGATAAATGGAAGGTGTTTTTTTCAGAAACAGAACCTAAAAGCTTCCCAATACAGTTATCACATCAGGCGATTGTGATACCAGGTGCAACTTCAAACACTGCACCCTCTGTGTAAAGTTTATCTTCAGTACACAGTTAAGTGACCTACAGTCCCAAGCTTTCATAACAAGGGGAAATTCCTGAGCTTGTGAATTTTAAAAAGGTGTTTTCTTTGTGGAAATGCTTTTGTTCAGTCAGTGGCACTGCATGGAAAAGGAAAAAGAGGATAAATTGCAAGCTTATCCAGAAATAGGTCCCGAAAATAAATGCAATCTGTCAATTTCCTGTTTTCCTTTTCGAAATTCGTTTCAGAAGGAAACCTCCTTTTTCTACTCAGTGAATAGTACTCTGAGTGTTCAAAATGCTTCACATTGTTTCAACAATCCTTACATCAAATCTGTAACATAGGTCAGTATTATCCCCATATTGAGAATGAAAAAGGCTCATGCTGAGAAGTAGTGCCTTGCCCAAGGCCACCTAGTGAAGCAAGATTTGAACAGGGACCTCCTGGCTCACAGTTCACTCACTTAGCCACTGTGCTAGCTCTGAATAATGTATTAAGAGAGTAACTAAATGCTGTTCAAACACTTGAGAAAGAACAAATTATGCTTAAGGCACAATCTAGTCTTCCACGAGTGCTGTTGAAACTCCTTGGAGAAAGGACATGTTGCTTACCTGAAACTGATGATCCTTGAGTGATCCTTGTGCATTCATATGACCCACCCATGATGATCCCCTCTACCACCACATCAATACCCATAAGAGACTGGGTCATGCCTTCTCTTGTAATATAGCACCTGAGTATTTAAAAAACAGCTATATACACCCCCAAACCAAGTTAATATTGGAATCCTCAGCTTGCAGATGGAGGGTTGAGTCTAAGCTCCCATCAGGCTGATATGGATCATAGCAAAAGCCTGCCTGTTCAGCAAACCAAAGTGTCACCAGTGTAAGTCAAAACAACATAGTGGCAGAATTTTTCATTGTGAATGTGGTATAACTCAAGTGTTGGTTCCAAAAAGAACTACAAATGTGCTGAAATTGTGCCAGAGAAATCACAAGCAGGGTGACCCCTTCTTTATTCAGAAGCAAGTCCCACCAAGTGCAATGGGACTTACTACAGAGTAAAAGGTACATAATATTTTGCAGCATCCTTTTGTCTTTCAGCACCAACCCTCTTCTACTGCAAGCTGCAGGCAGCACTGAAGCTCAAGACACTTTGCGGGCAGTAGCTACCTAGCTGCATACAAACCCTCTGCTTTCCATACACACTTTTCTTTGGGTTAGAGAGAAAGGCCAGTTCAGATAGTAGCAACAGGTATGTGATAGATGGAGGATGTAGAAAGGGACACAAGTCAAGGAAAACAGGTATTTGGGCACCTTAAGTGGCACTGCGGGGAAATGCTTGACTAACAAGCAGAAGATTGCTGGTTCGAATCCCCGCTAGTACTATATCTGGCAGCATAGCAACTTGAATAGCAACTTTGCTGGTTTCTCTGTTGGTTAATCAGGCACAAGCATTACTCTCTGCAGCTTAAACAGCTTTCAAAGGGACCAGCTGTCAGAATGTAAAGGCATGTTTTGAGACTGATATATTAATGACCGACATCCCACTGACCACAGCTTTAGGTCCAAACCAGATGAGTTACTGGGAGATTCATGATCAGATCTTCCATGGGGCTTTTTGCAAAAAAAAAAAGGGGGGGGGAGGAAAAGCAACTCAGGGATCAAGGAGTCAGATTGGTGCTGTGGCACTGGAAAGGGTTATCCTCTCCTCATGCCATTTTTCAAATTAAACACACTCCCCACAAGCTATTTACCCTTGAAGCATCAGTTGTTTCTGAAATTTGGTCAGCCTGTTCCCCTTAGCAGGTAGATTCTTCATGCCAAATTTCAAACTGACAGGACAAGTAGACCTGATGTTATGACAAATAATATGTTCAGTAGTTACAAAGGTAGAATCCTGAAAAATAAAGATACTAAACAATACAGCCACTTCTGTAGCTTTTTAATGCTCTGCTCTGGGTAAGCAGGAAGTCTCAGTCTTCCTAAGGAGCACTGTGAAGAGCTGGCATTTCTTTTTCTTTCATGGTGTGCATTTTGCACATTTGCCCCTGATAGCACACTGGGTTTTCTACCATTATTCACCCCATATGCTACTACTGCTGCCACTGTCTATTGCCCCATGACTGCATCTCCGAAGAAAGTTGCAGTGCTAGTGGAAGAAATGTTACAAAAGGGGGAAACCAAACAGATGAGGTATTTTCAATATTGGGAAATCCCCTTGCCCTACTTCTCAAAATAAATTCTGCAGGTAGTATCCATTAAGGCAGAATTGCTACTCACTAATGGAAATGCGGAAGAAAGTTTGCAAAATAAGAGGAAGTCATTTGGAAAGTCTGCATTGGCTAACCAAAGTGTGCCCCACTGCTTGATTGTTTTTTGCCCCCTAACAAACAGTGCTGAATGCAGATTTCTGCTGCTTTGCATTGTGCTGTATTTTGTTATTCCAAAACCCTCCTCAGGCTGGTTTGGAGGAAGCCGGGCCAAGTTTGCTGCCCTTTCAAAAATATTTCTCATCCCCCACAACCCGCACCAGGACGCCCCATCCCTACTAAAATGCATTCACACCAACATCAAAGCATCTTCTGAAAGGATGTATTGGGAGAACAAAAGTAACAACTTTATTAGAAAACTCTCCCCCTCCCCCCACAAATGCACACAGACTCAACTCCCCATTTCCACTGCCATCTCTTCCTCCACACACATACACAATTTTGGGAAGTGTGGAAAAAATTGATTAAGCTCTGTAGTCAACATACTGCTTCAGGCCTCATTCTCCTGGCTGAGATTTCTTCAGCTGTCAGGGTAGGGGTGTGGGTGGGGGGACACTTGTCCCTTTTACCAGTATTGTTGGAGAAGCCTGCTAGGCTAAGGGGGTGGGGTAGAGGGGGGGCTAGAGCCCGGCAGATGCCTTTTTTGTCAAAGACAAAAGACCCCCAGCCATCCTCTCCACTTTTCATCACTTTCATCCAGGCCGGATCAAAGCACTGCTCTGCATATGAAAGAGACCTGGCATTATGTGCCTCAAATTAGCCTATCGCCACCCCGCTAGCCTCCAAGGCCTCTCAACAAAAGTTCCCACATCTGTTCGATCCGTTTGCCTCATCTTCTGTGCATGTGGGGTGTGTGTATGTGTGTTTCTTCTCAGCTCTCAGTTTGGATAGCCATTGAGCTCCTTGAATTATAGTTTAGGGAGAACATCTTCCTTGCCTCAGAGGACTGTTCGGCAGTTGATTTGTTTTTAATGGTCTCTGGGCACAACAACAGCCTTCTGCACTCACTCTCCCTCAAGCCACTTGCGCTGTAGAGACCGACACAACTGATCCGTTCCTCCACTCCCCCTTCTCTTCACCTGAAGCAGGAGACCCGGGCTCTGTGTGTTGCAAAATAAGACTGCTGCCCTGAATCAAAGCGATCCTCGAATCAAAGGCAGCGTCGCTATGAAAGTCAATAATCCTCTTTTGTCATGGTAATGGTTCGTGCCGAGTGCGGAGAAGAAAAGCGGGACTCTCTGCTCAGATGCTGTGCACTTCCTCAGATGTGCTACGCCTGCCTCTCAGCTGCTTTTGAAGCCCTCCTCAAAGCTTATAACCTGAACGTTTTTCGCTATTGCAAAAGACCCTCTGAAAAACCAGTCCAAGTGCAGATGAAGAAAAGGACTGGGCAAAATTTCCAAGCAGAGCCATATTTTATGCAACGACTGTTTGTTGGCTGTAGGTGCAGGTGCGACACCAGCATTTCCAGAGTGTAGTTTCTTAATCAGATGTTCAGTTATATTTCTGTTAATTCTCATTTTCCACTGAAAGCCTCTCCTGGTGAAGAGGCCGTTGTTTCTCAGTAGGGCTAAGGGAGATCTGCACATTACATGACCAATATAATTGCAGCAGATCCAGTGGTATTTTCTGCAGCAATCACATATGAATGAGAACACACACAAACACCTGTGCACTGTATATGCATGTGCCTCCAAATGGAGCCTGATTGGAATAGGTCTCCCAGAGCAGGTTCATGGTTGCTTAAGGCAGGGTTTGACAAATCCCATTTGCCAGCGAGTCGGCACCCAGAAATTTAAGTGAGGCGTCTGGATTTGGATGTTCAGAGGTCTATATAATTAAAAAAAAATCTCCAGTTATATTAGGTGACCCCATTTCTGTTCTAAGAACATTGCTTGTAAACGGATAAAGAGAAGCCCATATACCCTCCTCACACAATAAGATTGTGCACACAGCCGGTTTACCTGGGCTTCGTAAGAGCTTGCAGGGAGGCAGGCTCCCACCTGCCTCCCTGCAGATGAGCACAACATTCCACAAAACTTTGCAGCTTGCACGCCCACATGAGTGCTGGGGCAGTGAGTGGCAGAACGTCAGCAGGAGGGGGAAGCTCGCACTGGTTCCTCCAAGAGCCCACGGTGCACTGCACGAGCAGCTGCTCCACTCTGTGCGGCTACTTCTTCCCCCCTGCTTGCTGCCTAAAATGGCAGCAGGCCGGTTGGGAGCCCAATCTACCCAGGGTGATCGTGCACACGATCACCTACTGAAGTAGAATGAATGTTAGGTTCATTCTACCTTGGTAAAGGCCTGGGTGCAGGAGCTGGGCTACCCAAGTCTGGAGCAGCTGGGGCTGGAGGGCTCCCGGTGCTCCATACAACGCGATCTGCCTGGGTTTCCCCAGGCAGCTTGTGTTGTGTGATTAGTTTCAATGTTTGCCACTAAGTTCAGTAATTTTGCCAAGTGTGGAGAAAGTGGATAGAGAGGAATTCTTCTCCCTCTCACATAACACAAGAACCAGGGGTCATCCCATGAAACTGATTGTCAGGAAATCTAGGATCAACAACTGGAAGTACTTTTTCACACAACGCATAATAAGCTTGTGGAATTCTCTGCCGTAAGATGTGGTGACAGCCAACAACCTGAATGGCTTTAAGAGGGGTTTGTATAACTTCATGGAGGAGAGGTCTATCATCAGCTACTAGTTGGAGGACTAAAGGACACCTCCAGCCTCAAAGGCAGGATGCCTCTGAGTACCAGTTGAAGGGGAGTAACAGCAGGAGAGAGGGCATGCCCTCAACTCCTGCCTGTGTCTTCCAGCAGCATCTGATGGGCCACCGTGCAAAACAAGATGCTGGACTAGATGGGCCTTGGGCCTGATCCAGCAGGGCTGTTCTTATATTCTTAAGTGTCCACTGTCTGGCTCCAAGGTTTTGGGGCTGGCTCTTAGATCCCAAGAAAATTTGTCAGGGTTCACCACTTGCTTGCTGAAGGAAATATCTGTGTAAACACTGGTGTATCTGCACCAAACATGATGGCTGTATTAAGTGTGGAGTCATTCTTACTTAGACAATTCTACAGAGGTCATGCAAAGTTTAAATAACAATCCTGAAAGCCAATTCCTAGACAAAAGTTGGACCAAAAACACCAAGACCAACAAACACACCCCAAAACACCATCACCATACCTTGGCTCCACACTTATTAGTTATCAATGCTAACTGATATGAAAGCAAAATTCCCTTGCATTTGAGAAAGCAGCCTGTTTGCAACCCGCTTTGAGGGGGGGGGGGATGTGAACACATCCCTATTGATGTGATAGAGATATGGGTAAGTTGCTCTTTATTTAATTTTAAATCACCTTTGAGCTCTAAAATTGGGTTCCCAAGGCAAATCAGACACACACACCATAAATAGAGTTCTTACTGAAGCAACTTAGTTACTTTGATCTTTCAATGTTTACCAGAAGATAAGTTTTGCAAAGCACAAAGATTGATGCTTATAAACTGGCTAAGAAATGAGGAGAGAATGCTTATGTTCATCTCAATCCTAAGACCCAACACAAATAATACAGAACATGGCATTGGAAACATAACTTGCATTCCTGAAAATCTCTATGCCGGGGCTACCTTTTGGATCTTTCATCTGTATATTATTCTTTATGACAAAACTGAGTGGAAGCTAGGGATGGAGTGAAACTTCAAAAGAGGAAAGAAGCTTTAAATGAAAACTCCCACCTCTCAAATGGGCTGCCCCAACTTTGAGCAGAAACAGACTACTTAAGCTGGGCTGGACTTGAAGTCCTTGGCCCTCTTTGCCCCTCTGCCATCTCCTTGCTCCAAGGTGGGGAACCTTACCTTGGGGAAGGGGGCAGGGCAATAGGAAGAATTCCATTCCAGGCAGGTGAAGTCTCACAAGGTGCACCGAGTGTCACACCTGGCCAGGATCATGGGGGGAAATGGTACTCAGTGTCCCATCTGCAATGATGGAGAACCCTTGCAGGGCCTCTCCTGCCTAGATGAGAACTCTCCATTGTCCATCACCTCAACCCCCTTCCCCAAAGTGAAATTTGCTGGGCTTCGGGGTAGAAGTGTAGGGAATGAGAAACACTGGAGAGAAAATAATCAGACTTTTCTGGTGCTCATATCAAATGCTCAATCCCACCCACACCCCGCCTTGCGGTTTTCAAGAGGCATACTCATAAAGCCCATTTAAAAAATTTTAGGCAAATTGGAAGGGGCTCACACACCTCTAGCAAAACTCATAGTTGGAGGTGGCAAGTGAGTGTCAGATGAGTACTGGTGGAAGAACACTAGAAATAATGTATAGCTAATGGAACTGAAGAGCTCATGACCCCTTTTGATACATTCTTCCTTGGTTGGGGTTGGGGAGGAGATGGGGAAATATACCCCACAATGACTTCATGCATTTCAAGCAGGGGCACAGCAAGGTTGGATTGGGCCCAGAGATGAGATTTTTAAAATGCCGCCGCCGCCACCCCCCCCCCCCCCCCGCTAAAGTCCAGGGCCTTCGCACACTCCAGGCCCCCAAGGATTTAAGTCTGATATTTCAAAATAAGTATGCTGCCTGGAAATACATTTCACTGAATACACACATGCACAGTTCACAATCTATATAGTGATATACACTGAATACTATATATTTGTGCTACTTTTAATGCATAGAACACACTAAAAACACTAATTATTAAAACTGGCCACTCGCTGCCGATTAGCAAAGGAGACTTTCAGCCATGCAGTGTGAGCCTATGTATGTTTTCTCAGAATTCTGAACAAATTCAGTAAAGTTTGATTCGAGGAGGTTTTTCACACGAGGCTTTTAAAGCCCTTTAACACACATCTCCTCTGGAATGGAGGTGCTGCATTCACAGGTTGGCCAGTTTCACCCTGAAGTCCCTGTGAGTCCCTGGGGAGCAGTTCACACACAATTCAGGTTTCTCACTGCTCGTTAGAGTACAGCCTGATTTATAACCGAGGTTTTAAAAAAATAACTATTTTGCATTGGTTCTCTGGGACAACTTCAGTTTTGCAGTAAAGCCTTCTGGTAAACTTGCAGTAAAGCCTGCTGTGTGTAAAAGTCCCAGGTATGTGTGTGGAGAATTGCAGCCTCAGGCAGCAAATCGAACCACATTTAGCTGGAAGTACATTTCATTGAAACCTAAGGGACTTACTGGCAAGAAAAGCATGTCTACTTAAAAATAAACTCCATTACATTCAACTGTCTGAGTTCCTTCCCTGGTAAGTGCATCTAGGATTGCACATGCTCAGGGATATAAAGCAAATCAAACTAATTTGTGCTCCCAGCTTATTTTGCTCCCTATAGGAGACCCGTAAGTCCCACTGAAGCAAGGAAGATAGGTGGGGAGAAATGGAGAAAAGAGCAAGAATTAGCACCATTCCTCAGCAGAAAAAAAAGTGGGGGGGGGGGAGAGAATGAGGAATCTGCCTCTTGGTAAAATTTTAAGATAGATTAGACATGCCAGGGCTCAAGAAGCTCCTGAAGTTATGCCTTCTGTCCTAAAAGTCATTCTCCCTGCTCCCCAATGTGGAAGTAGGGCTGGTTGTAGTCTCTCGCTCTACTGAGATAAAAACCACTCTCTGCAGGTGCTCAGAAGCAGGGTCATCCCTAGTGGGGTGTGGGGCTGGGGGGGCGAATCAGCATGTGCAGGGCCTCCTTAACATTTCATATCATTACAGAATCATACTGACTGATGACATACAGTGTAAATAGTGTGAGTGAGGTTTTTGGACATGCTTGGCATTTCTAAAGAATAATAAAATAAAAGCACAACACATGCTTCACAGTTCTCACTCAGACCTTCTGGGTTGCAAAACAACTTGAACATAAGTGCATTTATAAATGAATGAATGAATAAAATGTAATATTGTTTGTTCCAGAAGTTTTTGTAATTTTCTGCCATGAAACAAGCCACTTATAGGACTTTTTAGATAGTTTTTTTTTAAGTCAGCAAATTTTCCAATCTGTTTCAAATATTCAGAGACTTCTCAACCTCCCACACCCCTCCCCATATCAAAGCCCTATGGCAAGTAGATCCTTATATATGGCGGGTGGGGGGGGGGTTTAACCACAAAAAGGAATTCACATCATTCCTCCATTACTAAGCAGGCAAAGGCTGGTCTGTGCTGGGCAGATGGTCTGCAGAGAACTGTGGTGGGTAAAAGGCAGCCAGCGATGGCCACTCGGCCTGCCTCCTTCCTTCCTTCCTTCCTTGTGGGTGCCTGCTGGAGTACTCGAGTTCAGGCTTCAGGGAGGCCTGCAGGGAGGCCTCTCTGGAAGCCCCGCCTACCCACCAATCAGCTGAAAGGCGAGGAGAGAAGGAGCTCTCTAGCAGCTTGTAGGCTTGCTGCTTAGATTGCCGGCCAGGAGGGCTGGCTGAGGGGCCTTGGGGCATCATGTGACATGTCTCTAGGGGGCCCTTCAAGGCTATGGGCCCCCAGACGACTGTCTCCCCTTGTCTAATCATAGTTATGCCCATGATTTCAAGGGAGAGGAAGGGGAACTGGATCCGAGGGAGACATTTGCTTTTTATACCTACTGCTGCCTGTAAAATATCTATTAAAATCACTTGACACTGACTTTATTCCACTGGCAGATGCCATCACAGGCCAAACCTTATTCCACTGGCAGATGCCATCACAGGCCACAATGAAAGCCTGCTACAATGTCAAAGTGAAAGGTCCAAGGCCCATAGGGGTGCTGCAAAAATGTGTTATGCACCAAACATGGCATTGCCCAAGGGGAACTTTGCGTGGAGGCTGGGCCACCCACCACGTGGGGAGATGGGTTGCCTCTGTCCTCCAGTGCCCCAAGAGCAGCCTTTTACTTTTCACAAAAAGTAATACGAATGGCAGCCATTTCACTTCACTAGGAGAAATTCAAGGCATGCACTTTGGGCATCATTGGAAGCAGAATAAAACTGTTCCTCGGGTAGTTATTATCCCAATACTTAAGTAAGAGGCAGGTTTTGCCCTTGCTCAAGTGCCTCAATTGCAGCCCTCTAGAAAACAACGGGAGCTATCAGCATAGCGTCCCCTCCCTCCCCATCTGTGAGGGCACATCAGAGTGCAACGGAATCTTGAAAACTGGCTATACAAAACTAGTTGCACTTGAACAGTATCCTACATCTCAATCTTTATTCTAAAAGATTTTATTAAAATTAGCTCTCTCCAATGCTCTGGCGCCTCACCTGTTCTCCATGAGGTTTCAAAATTGATGGCTAGTGGTTCCGCTGTATCCTGTGCTAGTTCCTTTAGAAGCCTTGGGGGCGTGCCATCTGGTCCTGCTGATTTAGAAATATTTAATTTTACTAAGTATTCTTTCACCTTCTCTCTCTCAAGATGTTTTCCTGCCTAACCAACATTAGTAATCGTTCTCAATTGGGTTTTTTTGCAAGAACCTACATGATTTTTTTTTTGCAAGAACCTACATGATATTTTCTAAATTCTGAATGCAAACCCCCCCCCCAAAACAAAACAAACCACCAAAAAAAAAAAAAAAAAAAGACCACCGATGCAAGTTTCTAAGAACTACCCACAAAGTGCTCTTGTGGCAGGTTTACGTGATCTGAAGTTTCTGTTTGCTAAACATAAGGACATTTGTATATCTAAGGGCTTCCATACACAATCTTGGTCATGAAACACTATGGAGACACCCTGGGAATATGGATAATAAAGGAATACTACAATGATATGAACACTGAAGAATGTGCATATCATCACTACTGAATCTACACAATACTGGTTTGGAAAACTAGCTCAGCCATTATGCATTAGCTGCCATGAGAAAGCGTAGAAAACCCACATTGCAACTGTGTCAGGACACAGGGTAAGTTGAACCAGACTCTGCAAAGGGGAAGAAGGAATCTGACACGGGGCTACTATTTTCAGCAATAGCCAGAGTCCTTCATAACCTATAGTTCTGCCCTTGCTGTTCCACAAAAAACATACTACTGGTTCCATAAAGGGCCCTGGAACAGGAACTTCTCCTATACCACAATCACTCCTTTCAGATTTTTGTGGGATGCCCATAAGTCAGGATTAAAAACCATTTTACATTTGTCCTTGAGTGAATTCTGAATCACAACAATAGAGCCTGAGGCAGCTGTTAAAGTTACCCTGCCTGGTAAATGGCGGACTTTCTGGAGGGGCCCTTAGAAGATCCTCTGCCTTTGCTATGGCACCTGCAGGCACTTAACATCCTCTCAGCCTAAAGAGGCGCTGCTCACAATTACTACAAATAAATCCAGCATTAGCCGATGGCAAGAAAAGTAACCTTGACTTAATCACACCCTCATTTAAAATGGAGTAAAGGAGTCCCTCAAGGACATTAGCACCAAGCCCACTTCAAAGCATTCACCAGCAAATCAGCTGATGCGTAGGCATCTTTCTTGTCCTATACTGGTGTAAACAAGCATCTTTTCCTAGTAATCTCCTTACAAGCAACTTTCTAGTGTCAATCACTTCTCCAATTTCCAACACAGTTTGATTCCTGCATCTGCTATTTCTTCCTTTGAAAGAAAAGTGGAAAGGAAACTTTGAATAGCACATTACAAAAGAGACTCTTACCCAAATCTCTAACAATCAAAATCAAATACCTATTTCAAGAATAAATGCTTTGGAGAGGGGGGAAATAAGCAGGGAGAGCCTATTGCATTCAGGCTTTCCTTTCAAAATAAGGCTACTAAAGTGCTCAAGAAATTGCCCATAATAATCATAAATATACTGGCATGAAAATCTGTTTACCTGAGGAGTTAAACATAATTAATACTGACTAAAAAATTAAACTTATTTTTAAAGGCACCAAGTGCCAGGTTTCAGCTTCTGAGATCCCAATTTCTAGCATTGCTAGTGGCCACTCTGGCACCCACAGGGTGGTATTTTGCAAATTCTCTTGCACACATGCACATCCACAAAGTAGAAATGCTGTATTTGTAAGGGCTACCCATGTAACATTTTCAAAAACAACTCACTGAAGTACAATTTGTTTATCTGAAAAATCAGAGCTTACCTATTTTACATAAACACCAGGAGACAGTGAAGGTGGTAAGGCATAAGTGGGGTGGGAAGGAGAAAATTTATGCTTTCCTAAGGAGAAGAGAGGGGCTGGGGGTGAGGAAAATCATGCAGTACTAACCACAGTTAAGAGATCTACCAAGGTTACATCTGCATCAGCCCTAGACCGTTTACAACAAACTAAAACAATCCACTTACATGAAGGGGGGGGGAAGCATATCTGCTCCTGCTCTCTAGAGAAAGTTTTATGGAACACCAAATCTAACACAACTTCTCTTCATCCCAATATACTCAATACAAGCAATTATACCAAAAGGTCATTCCATGAGCACCAAACGTTATGTTGGTTTTTTTACAGTGAAAAATAATTTATATGGAGTATCCCTCAGACTAAGACAGGATTTACTTTTACACACACAGGGGCGTAGCTAGGGGGCACGTGTTCACCCTTCCCCCACCCCCATGGCCCCTCGGAGGAAGAGAGATAATGAAGACAATAGGGAGGGGTGCAGCTGGGGGGCCCTCAGGAGCTGGAGGACCCATCCGCTCAATTATAGCTACACCCCTGTACAAACACACTTATTAAGTGCAGCCCTTTTGCTGTTTATCTTGTTACCACTGAATTAGACTAGTGGTTGTTGTAAAACTTGCAATGCCACTGTCTGACCTTAAGAGTTCCACATTTGTTTAGATTATCAAAAATAATCAAGGCTGAATCACACTAAACTAACTTGGATCAGGAGTGAGCTGCAGAATTGCCATGTTTTCTTCCCTTCTCACCACACTGTAAAATGTGCCATCAAATCAGTTTCAACTCCTGGCACCCACAAAGCCCTGTGGTTGTCTTTGGTAGAATACAGGAGGGGTTTACCATTGCCTCCTCCCACACAGTATGAGATGATGCCTTTCAGCACCTTCCTATATCACTGCTGCCCACTATAGTGCCAGCAGGGATTCGAACCCGCAACCTTCTGTTTGTCAGTCAAGTATTTCCACTGTACCTCTTTTATTTTGCTGAGTAAATCCCACCATACAACTCCTCTTAAGAGTTATTTCCTTCACCAGTCACTGAAGTTTATATGAAACAGACAGGATGCATTAGGCAGTGCACATCAGTGCAAAATTTAAAACAAACCCTGAATAAGAAGTAGCCTAATCATCATATATATTTTTTAAAATATTAATTATTATTAATTAATTTTATAAATAAAATTAAACAACTTCCTTTGCATTAATTGACCATACCATTTGGAGTATGCCTGCCATCCACATTATATCAGATCCAGAGTCTCTTCTGTAGTGGTGTGTAGGTTAAGCTCTTCCTGTGCAGGCAGACATTGCCATGGCATAGTTACCCTATGGGATGAGGCTGGTTCTGTGGTGTATATACATATTATTTTAACTTTTTATGCTCCTTGTTATACTGTATATTTTATTATTCTTGTGCACGAATATGAGAGCGCTGCTGGGCCAGATAGTATGATATACATTTTAAAAGCTGAAACTGGAGGTAGGTTTATTTTCTGCTAAGAAGGATCACATGCGCTGCATGTTTTCCTCCACCATCATCCCCTCTATAATTAAAAAGGACTAGACATTTATTTTTTTAGAAAATGACAGTTGACAATTCAGTAAAGAGGCCTGGAAAATATCCTGGAGGTGGCCAGGGGTCCACAACAGCCACCCTTTTCTGTAGATACAGCCCTGCATTATTCTAGGCCAGGGCTGCTCAACTTCCACCCTCCTGCAGACTTGAGAAAACTTAGCAGTCATGGGATAAGGGGACAGTCAATGTGTGGACTGGTTGAAGGACAGGAAACAGAGGGTAGGTATAAATGGGAGAGTTTTCACAATGGAGGTAGGTAGGAAGAGAAGTCCCCCAGGGATCGGTACTGGGACCAATGCTCTTTAACTTGCTCATGAATGATCTAGAAGTTGGAGTAAGAAGCAAATTGGCCAGATTTGCAGATTACACTAAATTATTGCGGGTAGCGAAATCTACCACAGACTGTGAGGAGCTCCAAAAGGATCTCTCTGAACTGGGGGAGTGGATGACAGAATAGCAAATGTGGTTCAATGTAAGCAAGTGTAAAGTGATGCACATTGGGGCAAAAAAACCCAACTTCACATATACCCTGATGGGATCTGAGCTATCGGTGACTGACCAGAAGAGAGATCTTGAGGTTGTGGTGGACAGCTCACTGAAAGTGTCAACTCAGTGTGCGGCAGCTGTGTAAAAGGCTAATTCCATGCTAAGAATCATTAGGAAGGGGACTGAAAATTAAAATGCTAATATTATAATGCCTTTATACAAATCTAGGGTCCAGCCACATCTGAAGTAATGGGTACAGTTTTGGTCACCGTATCTTAAGGAGGATATTGTAGAACTGGAAAAGGTGCAAAAGAGGGCAACCAAGATGATCAGGGGCCTGGAGCACCTTCCTTATGAGGTAAGGCTACAGCATCTGGGGCTCTTTACCTTGGAAAAGAGGCGACTAAGGGGAGACATGATCGAGGTGTATATAATTATGAATGGAGTGGAGAGGGTGGACAGAGAAATTTTTCTCCCTCTCTCACACCACTAGAACCAGGGGTCACCCCATGAAACTGAAGGTTGGGAAATTTAGGACCAACAAGAGGAAGTACTTTTTCACCCCACACATAATCAATCTATGGAATTCTTTAGCATGGGATGTGGTGATGGCCACCAGCCTGAATGGCTGTAAAAAGGGGTTTAGACAGATTCATGGAGGACAGGTCTATCAATGGTTACTAGTCTGGTGGCTGTGAGCCACCTCCAGCTTCAGAGGCACAATGCCTCTCAATACTAATTGTAGAGGAGCAACAGCAGGAGAGAGGGCACGTGCATACCTCTTGCCTGTGGACTCCCCAGAATCATCTGGGGGTCCACTGTGTGAAACAGGATGCTGGATTAGATAGGACCTGGGCCTGATCTAGCAGGGATGTTCTTATGTACACTAGCTCCCTTTAGCATGCTTTAACTAACAGGTGTTTCTCAGTGGGACTCCTTCACAGAACAGCTTTGTGATGAAAAGTGCATTCATATAATCATTGATCAATGGTACTTTCATGACATGCTGTAGTCACTATGGGGATGGAAATTATAATTTCACTGATCCTTGAGTGAATCCTATACTTTTTTTTGGTGGGGGGGTGGGGGTGGGGTGTTTACACACAAATTAGTTTTTCCTTTATATCAAAGTAAATTGAAACATTATTTTTAATATTATTCCAATGATACTCTAGGTCGCCAGTCAGGCCTCTTATAAATTCTACAAAAAAAAGACTGGGACTATATTACAGGTGGTAATGTAATATATACAGGAGGACCTCGATATTCACAGGGGTTCCATTCCCGGCTGCAACCACTGATAAGGAAACCGTGAATATCGAGTCATTGGGGATCGCAGGGGTTAGGTTCCCAGTCATTGGGAATATAATTAAAAATTATTGGAAATCGGCCAAAGTATGGGGGGAAATGTGGGGGGAAGCTCCCTACCATGCTTTGCTGCGCCCCCCGAGTCATGCTGTGCCCTGGAATGCCCCCAAATCAGCAAAAAATTGCTGGGTTTTTCTTTTTTTTAAATGGAGCCTCCAAAAGGCTCCAAAAGACAAAATGGCAGAGGCGTATCTAGGGAAAATAGCACCTAGGGCAAGCATTGAAATTGCGCCCCCTGTCCAAACATCTGACACCCATCTTTCAGATAACTTTACCATAAAATCAGCTGAAAAATACAAGTCTGAAGGTCACATACAAGTCACATATCTGAATATGTGTACAGTGACATATTATAAATATATATATTTTTAAAAAGTTACCTGTAGCCCCTTCGGGGGGGGTTCCTAAAGGCCATGGCTGGGGGTCTGCAAAGGTCCCCCCTCCCCCCTGCTGGCCTCTAGGGCCTCACAGGGACCATTTAAGCATGTGCAGTGGCCATTTTTAAAATTATTTATTTTTTTAAAAAATGGCAGCTGAAAACAAAATGGCCACCATGCATGCTCAAGTGGCCTCTGTGAGGCCTGGTATGGCCTAGGGCCTCACAGAGGCCATTTGAGCATGCGCGGTGGCCATTTTGTTTTTGGCAGGCTTTTTTTTAAAATTAATTTTAAGAAATGGTGCCACCTTCAAGTGGCGCCCGGGGCACGTGCCCTGTCTGCCCCACCCTAGATACGCCCCTGCAAAATGGTCACAGAAAATTACCTCCCCCGTCATTTCCAGCCACCCCTGACCTGCAGATACACTAGGTCGACGTGTGTGTGCTGTTGCTTTTCATGTATGCTGAGGTTGAGTGTCTTTTACCCAACTGCCAATACACAAATCTGTGGATAACAAATCTACGGATAGCGAGGCCATCCTGTAATCTTCACATTAAGATTACTGTAAGAATATATAGTGTTGCCACCTATTCATAAATTTTTATGGACTGTTCATATATCCAGGCCATGTTCTGCAGACAGATGATGCATGCAGCCAGCTTGCTGAAGCTAAGCAGCTCTCAGTCTGGTCAGTGTGTGATTGAGAGACTGTCTCATAAGAACATTCCTGCTGGATCAGGCCCATGGCCCATCTAGTCCAGCATCCTGTTTCACACAGTGACTCACCAGATGCCACTGGGAGCCTACAGGCATGCCCTCTCTCCTGCTGTTACTCCCCTGCAACTGCAATTCAGAGGCATCCTGCCTCTGAGGCTGAAAAACTCATGTATGATATGACATATCATGTATGATGTCTCAGAAACTCATGTATGATATTTTGAATTCTTATTATGGAAGAAAAGAGGAACATAGAATTGAAACAAATCATTTCAGAGTTTCATGGAACATGGAAGAGTTCATCAACTTGAATGGTGGCAGAGGCATGAATTGTGTATGCAAACCATCTTTAGCCAGTTTTGTCATCCATTTCAAAAGCACGTGTTTCCAGAGGTTCTTATACAAGGGACAATAGCAAGAATGCTGTATTGTCAAAATACAAACAAAATGATACCATGCATTTTGTCTAAGGCTGTCACTGCCAGGAGGTGAAGAAACGTGAAGTGTCAGATTGTCATGACATGAGGCAAACTCTACTAAACATTACAGAAGAGAGGGGCAGCTAAACATGCAGCTACCATTTTTAGCAGGATCTACATGTTCAGAATAGTATCGAGTTCGGACCTTACCTGCTCTGAAAACTGAAATTGCTATCTATTAGGAACAAAAATGTACCCTGTATTACATACTGGTTACCTAGCTTAAGGGCTAAAGCAGACGGAATGGCAGCCCCAGTTAAAGCACATGCCCCAGTAAGTGTTCATTACATGCCTCATCCTATTTAAATTTACTTACAACATGCTTTGTTTGATCCATTCATACTTTGAATTACCGCATCAATGATTGGCAAGCTGTGTGGGTGCACCATAACACACCAATACTTCCTGTGAAAGGGCCAAGAGATGAGGTAAATGCATTTTAAAAGGATGCAGCATGCATGGGACATTTACTGGTAAGTGCTTCAGTATAAATGTAAGCCATATACAGGTAAGTGCTGCTACCATGTTCAGTTTGGCCTAAGAACTCCATTGGAACTCTACTGATCCTAGTGCATTAGCAAACATGTGCAAAATTAAATAAGAGAACTCACCTGGGTCATCATAAGTCATGAGCCACACACACACAAAAAGTCATTTGGATGATCTGGTAACAAATCTTGTAATGCAAGCCTTGTGACGTTTTTTAAATACCTTGCCCCCCATATCTTTTCTGGAGGGTGGGGGGAGCACCATTCACCTTCAACAAGGCTTATCAATACAATGCTAAAACATACTTATTTGGAACGAAATCTGCTGAAATCAAAGGGATTTGCTTCTAAGAAACAAGGTTAGGACCAGATTTAAATATTTGTGTATTTCTCAGGCACTCCATTGTTTCTTGTGAGGAAAAGGGGATAATCTGGTTCTTCCTGCTTTAAGAAATATTCAACACCTAGATGTACTGTATGCACACATGCTCTACAATGCTGAAATCTGGGGTTACTGTACAATCTTGAAATAGTTTGACAATGTTCCACATCCCTTAGGCATTGTTAGTCAAGACACTGCTATTCCAGGCCAACTGAATCCACTGAATCAGTCCCTCATAGCAGCATCCTGACTGAAAAATGACTCTGATATGCAACATGCGCAAACCTAGCAACCATGCCCGAGTAAACTGTCCAATTGTGCCAGGTCACACTAATGTGCTACATACAAGAAAAAATAATCAGCATGCTGTGGGGTGGGGGTAGGGGGGAGGGATAAAGGTTCCACTGAGCCCAGAGTAGCCACCCAAAGAGGAGACCACATAAGGACTACTGAAGATAGCTAATTCTTACTTTTTCATACTCCAAAAGTAAATCTTGTCATTTTTTTTTTTAAAGTGACATATGCTTCCAATTTTTAATTTGGGTGGGGTGTTGGTTCCCATACCACAGGCCTTGACAAAATTCCTTGGATTTATGAGCCAGCCCAAAAAGTTAGGAATCAGATAATGGACACATAATAAAATTATCAGACTTAGTGTTAGAAATAGTGGAAAGGGAGAGTAAAAGGCTTCTCTTCATCCCCTATGCATGCAAAATAGTTAGAACAGAAACAGTGCTGCCTGGGGCAAATTGAGATTTTAATAACTCTGCCTCTGAATATCATAGCCTAGGTGTTGGGTATTCTCTCTGGTAGGAGAAACACTTTTTCATTATTGCAGAGTGAACAGAGGCACAACACAGCAGAATTTAGTTAGGCATGCATCCATGCTGGGTGTAAAGTAACTTGGAGCCACTTCATAGTTTCAAATCAATATAAGTGGTATTTATTAGAGAACTCCATTCTAGATAGGAAAGTGAGGAGTTAGGATCTCTAATCTATCTATCTAGCTGGATGCAGATGGATTCTGCATCTCTGCACACATGGTGCAGGGGAAAGGAGCTTGCATGTTGCAAGGTAGAAGGAACAGGAAGAAGAAGAAAGAGAAAAGAAGTGGCTAGAAGGAAGGAAGTCCCTGAGATTATCAATCTACATATCAAAGGGATAGTGTCAGAGCAGTAGAGAAGGGATGACCAATATCTTGACCCTCTAGCCCTCTGACTCACTAGTCTGTCCTCCCATGACAGCACATAGTCCTTCACTTCCAACACTAGGTACCATGGCTCTTGGGTGCCTGAGAGTTGTCAAGCCTGGGTCATACCACCAACAATTCCCAGATGTTTTCTAGTGCAGAGAAAAGTGACCAAATGAACAGATTTCTCAAACTGACAACTCCAACCTGGCAAACAACATCGTGCCTACCCCATCTTATGCAAGAAGCTACCATTCCCTCACTGACCTCCTCTTAAAATACAAACCTTGCAAAAGAGAGGTATTATCCCAAGCCTCAGTACTGTACTCACAAAATCTGATCTAGTAATACAGACATAAATTCACTTCAATCAACTCTCTGTAGTATAATATGCATATGCAAATGTACAACTCATGCTGAAACAAAACCTATCTAGTAACTGGAAACATTCAAAATATAGCCAATCTTTGAAGCAATCATATACAAATCAAGTGGTCCCCAAAAGTAAGCTTAGCGCAATAACAAAACTGCCAAATACCATTTTTTTGCAACTGCTTGATATCTCCATTATTTGATATTTACTTGAATCCAAGACAAGTTCTTTCATGTTAGAAATCAGGGGGGAGGGGTGTCATCTTACATTCAGAGTCCTCTTCCTTTTAAGTAAATAAGGGTATAACCTATATTTAACCTCTACTTTTCAAGGGGCTCATCTTAAAATCCCAAGTCACCTTCGATTCGGTAAATACGGTACGTTCCAACCTAGTGAAACATAAAATGAAGCCGGGAAGGGACACGTTCCCTTTGTTAATTATCTGAAATGATCTATGCAATCAGTAAGGGCTTTGACATCTAGCCAGATTTCAAAGAGCTTCCACTTGTTTCACCTACCATTGGGACGCCACAGGTTCTGTCTGGAAGTCCTCCAACACTTCACTCAATGATGTAAGCATCAGAAGGTGGCTTGGAAGTAGAAAACCCCACATAGCATGAAGCTGATAGTGAAGTGTTAGACATGTGAATGTGCAAAGGTTTTTATAACATGAAAAGGAGAAGTTTTTCCATGCCGCTACAGACCCATGTTGCTTGTATATATTTTCTCTTCCTGCACTCGTGGCATAAAGAATGTAGAACAGCATTTTGGCTGGGGGATAAAAGCTGCGAGTATTACTACTGATATAGATATTTTTTTAAAAGTTTAAAAAATGCTAAGTTAATAAGGCAAACACCATTTTTGTTCCAATGGATAGCTTCCAACAATTGGCTAATTGATACACACACACACACACACACACACTTCAACATGCAGATTCAGTCTGCGGTCTCCAATGCCTTTGAGGGCAAAAATGATTCAAGCCATCTTTTCCTATCCCACTCCAGAGTAGCACCAAGCCTAACTGTCCTCTGAGCCATCACAGGATCTCAAGATGTCACAATGAGCACTCCCTGCAAACGTATTGGTGGGGGCGGGGAGGAGGGACCAGAAAAAGAATCTTAAGTTTGACGAGCAGTTGTTTGTGATCACATGCCATGACCAATGGCAAACTGAGGGAGACAAGAGTGCCTTTATCAAAGAGCCCCGAGCAAGCTCATAATTACTGGAAGTTATGAAAACATTACACTCCAGCTAGCAGGAACTATGGGCCACTGTGCAGATGGCATGTCTTTACTAATCCAAACTGACAGGCTTCCCGACATGCTCAAAGCAGCCCTTTAAAGGATCCTAATGGTTCTGCAGTCTTAGCAGCATTAGAAACCGCCTTTGGAGGCGGCATTGGCCTGCTGTTGAGTTGCCACTGGTTCGCAATCCATTCAAAACCTAGAGGAAATGTTCTTGCTCAACCACATTTAACATTGAAGTAGAAATCTAGGGCTAAGTTTTGCAAGCCAATTTGGTCTGCCCGTAATGCACTTCCAATGCCAGGCTTGTTGGATCAACTAGAACTGAGTTAGCACTTAATGTCATGCAGCTCTCAGTTTTAGACCAGCACCAAATTTTAAGAAGATTAGTCTAATCAAGTTCTTATAGTTATGCCGCTACTGTCTAGACTTCTGCTGCTTTAATTCTCTTAAGAGCTTTGAACATGATGAGCTACTTTCAGTTTCTCAGTTTGTCACGCAAATTGACAAAGAGAGAGAAAAAATGTTGCTGTAATAATAATACAGCACCTGCCAGAAAAATAAACATTCATCTCAAAGGCTGCTACCAGATGAAATAGTTTGACAATGCTGCTAGAGAGCCCGTAGATATAATCATTTCGGGAATAAGAGAGTTACAGAACAGCTTTGCAAAAAAGGACTACACAAGTTACTAGTCCAGAAATTATTTACACTAGCCTGCCTGCCTATGCATATTTTAGCCAACTGCACCAATACATAGTGAATAGTGAATTATTTTTACATGTTCAGAGAGAAATTAAGTGCTATGTGTGCAAAGTTTTTAGTGAGGAGTTATGCCTCATGCTTTGTATGAAGAAGACCTTTGTATATACAAGACCTCAGGTTTAATCACTTTCATCCGGACTTAGTAGTGTTCAAGATCCTGCAGATCTTCTGCCAGTCAAGCCATAACAACAGTACACACTTATACTGGGTTTAAAGTAAAGTTGTGCCGTCGAGTCGGTATCGACTCCTGGCGACCACAGAGCCCTGTGGATGTCTTTGGTAGAATACAGGAGAAGTTTACCATTGCCATCTCTCGTGCAGTGTGAGATGCCTTTCAGCATCTTCCTATATCGCTGCTGCCCAATATAGGTGTTTACCAGCAGGGATTTGAACCAGCAACCTCTTGCTCACTAGGCAAGTTACTTCCCCACTGCGCCATAAGGAAGGGTTTACACATATTGGGTTTACATCAGTCTATTTGTCAGAGTTACCCTCCCAAAGACTCCTGAGAACTGTGGTTTGATGAAGGGGTTCAGAATTATCTGTTAGACATCCCTCCCCGCCCCCACCGCAACCCTCACAACTCCAAACTACAAATTACCAGAGTTCCCAGTGGAGAGATGACAACTAGTGAAACAGTTTAAGTCTGCCATAAGGATACTTTTGCCCTGGGTTAGATGCACCACTGGTTTGAGTCAGTACTAAGATAGCCCTTATATCCAAACAGTTGTTAATAATAAATAATAATGAATAATAATAAAATGGTCTACACTCATGGGAAGAGAAATGCATTCTATGAATAATGATGCGCTCAAAAAGTCTAGATTAACATGGTAGCACACCAAATTTACACTTTAACAGATATATCCACTGTAGAAAGTGTTTTCTCTGCATTGTTCCTTTAACAGATATGGTGCAAAAGCCAAAGCCTGAAGTTGTTCACCCTAAACTAAGGGATAATCCAAGATCTGGCCACATGTAGCAATCCAGCTAATCCTGTTATAGCAGGGTAACAGGACTCTGAGAAATTTACAAGGTCGGCTACATAAATCTTCCCTAACACCATTATATGACAAGGCTGAGATTACAATAAATCTCTAACCTAAACATTGTTACGCACTCAACTTTAATTGACTGGATTGGATTTAAGTGGGAGCAGATCACCTTGCAAAACCCTTTCTCCAGCTTCAAAACGTATTGTCAACTATAAGAAACAACCCCCTCTTCTCCTCCCACAAATACTTGGCTGTTCACATTTGACCTTCACACACTCAGCAAGGGTAATAATAAACCAAGTGCAAAGACTGAGAGACTGCAACTGAGCATTCAAAAAGGTATACCTTCCAACACACAAATCCTAGCTCAGCTCACTGGCTACCAATCCACTTCTCAATCTTTCTCTTATTTCCCAGTTGTTAAAACTGTGGGAAGTCACATACTTCAGCAAACTATTTTAACCTTCCCAAACACAGAGAGAGTTGGAAATAAAACTGAAAAACTTCATTCAAGATACGCATATATACAGTACACATGCACTTCGTGTATGTCAGAAAGTGGAGATGATCTATGTTTATGCAACAACAAAAAGCAGCCACACAGAGACAGATCAGTAAACAGGTTTCTGACATTCATTGTATATCTCTGCTGTTCTGTATCTATAGGGTGGGGAACCTTGGCACTCCAGCTGTTTTTGAACTACAACTCCCACCATCCCCAGCCACAATGGCTGGGGATGATGGGAGTTGTAGTTCAAAAACAGCTGGAGTGCCAAGGTTCCCCACCCCTTAATTTCCTCGCTGAACAGCCTTACTTTACCAGTGTACATCACAGCCAGGACTGGGGTCATCATACCAAATCAAGACCTGGGAGGGTAAATTTTTCCAGTTCTATCGTCCATTGCTGGAATTAGGGGCTTGAGCTGCAGGCTGGCAGTACGTACTGTTCTACTGCCCAGGCAAGAGCAAAATATCAGGCTCCCGGTATCCATATTAGGCTTGGCCAATCTAGAGGCTCGATACTGCCTGCCAGATGTTGCTCATGTCTCTTGGTTTGTGGGACTGAAGAGGGTTCTGATGTTGAACACTTCCACTGTCTGTGTCTTCTCTATACAGTATTTATGTCTTATGTGTATTTGTGCAATTTGGCCTAGGGGAGGAGTCTAGTTTACCGATTGGTTGATTTGACTTTTGAATTCAGGCCAGTGTCTGAATCCTCCCGACTGTTTCAGACTTTGAGCTGTAAAGAAGTAGCTCTAATTTTTCTCCTGGACAGGAGATTGTTCTTTTATTTTTCTTCCTGAAAATAAATACAAGTCTCATTGTTTTATCTTCAACCCTACTGTGTATTCTTAAATTATTCTGCAACATCCAAGACCCCTAGATAGCTTCCCAATCTAAACCCCAATCTCTATCTATGGAGCAGGGAAAGGGACACATCCTCAGGACACAGTTTTGGGAAGTATAGAATATTGCCTCCTTCTCTTGAAAGAAGATGTACCAGCACAACATTCGTTTGGATGTCAACCACTCTTCCCTGCTCAAGGCTCGTAATCCCTGGCACACTGATCCCATAACTAGTCACAATCTGATGTCAAGTTGTGTCAAACAATGGTTACATATTTGTTTTGTTTTGAAAACGTGTATCAGATTTCATTCTGATATTTCAATGTTCAATAGAGATATATTACAGTACTGTACATACAAACAAATGCTGAGAAGGCAAGTTAAACCTCACTTTGCTTAGCTATTAATACTTTAGAGATGTATTTCACTGTTTTATCACAATAAGCCCTCTCTCTTTGCTGCCATTTCACTCATACGGAACACAGTTCTGTGTTTCAGGTCTAAATATCAGCTCAATCCCTGTGCCTTTTGTTAAGGAGGGTAAGGAGAAGCTAAACCAATTGTAATGGGTTTCTCTCTCAGGAAGGAACTTCTCAGTTTCTCATGGTGGAGTGTGTGATGTGGAACAGCATGCAGCTGGAGAACGTTACATTCACAGCAGTCTAACAAGGGACCAAAGATGTCATAGCCAAGTTTCTAATTACTGAAGCTACATCAGAAGCCAAAAAATTAAATGTAAAACATTACAGCATATTCTAACAAAGTACTGTTAATGTTCCAACACATCTAATATGTCATTTGATTAAGGTCTTATACTGGATTCCTTATTTTGGAGTTCTTCAAGTGGCAAACCTAACTGGGTCCATAGCTCCACAGCAGGAACACACACTTTGCATGCAGGAAGTCCCATATCCATGGGACTAGGTAGGACCCTTGCCAACCAATGTAGACAAAATGGATCTAGATGGAATGAAGTTCCATATAAAGGCAGCTTCAAATATTCAAACAACATTTTTATGAGACACACATCCAAAATATATGTAATGTGATATCTGAAGCAAAGCCTCTCAAACACTGGTTTACTAGTAATAAATTATTTATAGCCAATACTACTGTGGAAATATGAGGGAGGGAGGGAGGGAGGGAGAGGAATCGTGTTCTGATACAGCTCAATATTCATAAAAATGCAGGAAGAATACAGTGTAGGAGGGCAAAAAAAAAAAGAAAAAAAAAGGTGGCTACCATTTTCCACTCCGGGCAATAATGGCCAGTCTGGTAAATTATGGTATGTTATAATGGAGCAAAACAAATAAGACCTCAAGAACTTATTGCAACTACAATATAATTATAGGTACCTAGCTAAAACATTTTATTTCCACGATTGTAGGCAAATAAGGCCACTAATGCTTAGTCATTATAGACCCTATTATCTTAGACACAGATTTCAGGTAGGGGTGTGCACGGAACCTCCAAACTGTGGTCCGGCACTGGGGTGGGGGTGGCTTTACTTACCCCTCCCGCCGCTTTCCCGCTCTGGCGCCGTAATTTCAGTAGTAATTGGGGCGGCAGGATACCTCCCTGCCACCCCTTCCCCGCTGTCGCTATTAAAAACTCCCAGGAGTCCTTTGCGCGCACGCACATCATGCGCGTGCTTCACGTCTCTGTGACATGTGCGCACGCAAAGGACTCCTGGGAGTTTTTAATAGCAACAGTGGGGAAGGGGCGGCAGGGAGGTATCCTGCCGCCCCAATTACTTCTGAAATTATGGCGCCAGAGCGGGAAAGCAGCGGGAGGGGTAAGTAAACCCTCCCCCCGCTCTTAAAGCCACCCCCTCACCCGAACCGCCCAGGTCCGGACCGGTCTGGAGGCCTTTACAATGGCCTCCGGACCGGTCCAGGCCCATCCCTAATTTCAGAATGTATGTGACAGACAAAGTTATAACACTATAAATAAATGTGTACAAAACAAAATTGTATTTGTTCTTGATTTAAAGTCCACTCGTTGTTGCTTTTTGCTGTCTGCAGAATCCCTTTTTTGTTTTGCTGAGAGACTTAAAAAAAAAAAAAAAAACAGAATACAGCACTAATTTTCATTGGTTTGCTAACACATTTTGCTTATACCAAAGGAAAAGATGGGCAAACTTCATCCATAATACCTTTTCCACTTATGAGCAGGGCTCCTGAAATATGAACAAACCATACAACATTATATACGGGTAAGAATCACAGGTCTCCAAAACCCTCACCCTCACCACAGCCAAGTTAGCAGCAGCTCAAGCTACAAGTTACTAGAAACAATGACATAATGTGGCAACACTGAGAAGCCTGGCAGGTTTGTTCTGATGCTCTGTCTTGTGCTTCTTCCCATTCCTACCAGCTGGCCAATAGAGTCACACTTTCCTGGACTCCTCCAGAGCATGAACCAATACCGGAAAGGACTTTCACAGAGGTTAGGCCAACATGTAATTTCCATGACCTCTTGTGAAGATAATCTGAGTTTATAGCATTCATTAATTTGTCTAGGACATCTTGACCCCAGTTATGTTGTTGACCTTCACAACAGCCCTTTGAAATGGATGTGATAGATCGGCTGTGTGCAGAAAATACTAGTTCTCTCCGATTGGTTCCAATCTTCGTGTCTGTCAGTGTGATCACATCTCTTGCATTATAACTTAAATAAAAGTAAGTGAGAGTTCACCATTTACTTTCTTCGTGTTAATCATGCTTTTATGGGTAGCGTGAGGGAGCTGAAATCTAAGCTTTAAAAAAAAGTAGGGTGAGAAATATTAGAAAAAGGTTCATTCCCTTTCAGTGTGAAGTTTGCTTGTGCTAGATTTGGGGGCTGTTAGATTTAAATTATTTATATCCTGCTCTCCAATGCTTTTCATGTTCAGATCAGTTTACAATATACAAAGATTTCTCACCCCTTCTGCCATTACTTGGTCCATTTTCTTGATTGGGGCATTTTAAAAGTGAGCTTTCCCACAACAGCTACAAAAAATTAACTGCTCACTGTTAATAGGTGGGTGGGTCAGTCTCTCAGCAGAACCTACTTCAAAGGGTTGTTGTAAGGATAAATGGGGGAGGGGAGATCCTTCCATACTACCCCAGGCTCCTTGGAAGGAGGACAGGATAAAAAGGCAATATATAAACAAATTGAAATAATTTAATAGGCTCACTGGAAGAAAACAGACCCTAGGAGATACAGCCTCTGCCTGCTTTATGTGGGGACCTTTTATGTATCAAACCCTGCCTCCTCACCTAAAACAAACAGTATCAGTGGAAAATATATGGACAAGCAATGCTTTTATTTAAATAAGTTGTATCTATAACTCAGTGGGTATTCAATGAAAAGAGAAAGAACACCGTGGTTATGAAGTCTCCCCTAATTTTTTTGGGGGGGGCACCTTAAACTTCCACGTAAGATAGCCCCCAAACTGTGCCAAACCTAGGGTTGCCAAGTAGGGACTTTTCTAGAGGACATGTGACTACAGGTTGGCCTTGCTATCTGCGGGGTTTCCATTTTCAGCTAAAATCACGGATAAAGGAACGGCAGATAATGAGACACTGAGGCAATAGGAATGGCAGGGGGGCAGGTTAGGTTCCTGAAGGTGAAAAAGGCCTTTAAAAGCATTAAGAGGTAGAAACTAAAGAAATAACATACCATGCCATGCTGTGCAGGTCTCCAGTTGTCCAGCAATTCTGCAATTTTCCAGTGAAAAATCATGGGAAACTTTGTCCCCAAGAAAGAGCCACAAAATGGCTCCTTTCAGCAAAATGGTGGCCGGAAACTTAGCAACCGCAGATATGCAGATTTTAACCCTTTTAAAACCACATATGCCAAGGTCAGGTCTCCATTGCTCAACTGCAGATACATGAAACCACAGGTGTCGGGATCAGGTGTGACGAGGTCCACCTGTATTTGGGGACCAAGTGACATTTTGTTTGCCTCAAGAGCAGCTTCTCTTTCTCCGTCTCCTTTCCCTTCCTACTAATCATCCATCCAATGGGGAAGCCAGAGGGGAGGTTCTGCTTCAGTGGCAGGTTGCAGAGCCATATGATGCAGGAGCACGGATAGGTGCACCCAGCAGGTGCAGCTTGCTTCCTTCACGGGGTGGTGGCAGCAGTGAGGTGTTAGCAGTTAGCTAATTAACTTTACTCAGTTGTTGTTATTTTATTATTATTATTATTATTATTATTTTTACATTTATATCCCGCTCTTCCTCCAAGGAGCCCAGAGCGGTGTACTACATACTTCAGTTTCTCTTTCACAACAACCCTGTGAAGTAGGTTAGGCTGAGAGAGAAGTGACTGGCCCAGAGTCACCCAGCTAGTATCATGGCTGAATGGGGATTTGAACTTGGGTCTCCCCGGTCCTAGTCCGGCACTCTAACCACTACACCACGCTTAGCAGTTACTCCTGCTAACAGAGCAAAAAGGAACTTTTAGAAGTGGTGAATCTCTTCTATATCATGGGGAGAGCAACTGGCCATATCCAACCCCAGCACAGCTTTCCTTCAGTGACTGTTGCTGGTGTTACCTGGCCTTTCCTTTTAGATTGTGAGTCCTTTGGGGACAAGGGAGCATCTTATTATTTATTTCTTTGAAAACTACTGTGAAACCTTTTGTTGAAAAGCAGCATATAAATGTTTGTAGTCATAGAGAACAGCAAGTGAGAGACCATGCACGCACCGCTGCACCAGCATGCCCCGTCTTGAGCCAAGAGGTGGAGTTGCTGGCCTGGTTGAGGAGAGCGGGCTGGGTGATCCAAGGGGGAAGAGGAAAGGGGACTGTGCATGTTGTAAACCTAACCAGGTAAGCAATTTACCATTAAAACACATGCAAATTTTATGCAAAGTGGAGGATATTTGGAGACTGGGTGGTGGGTTTTTTTTTGTTTTTTTAAGTGAAAAGTGTCCTCTATTTCCCACTTTTTTGGTGATGGATATCCACTTTTTTCACCTTCTGGACCTGGCAACTCCAGCCAAGCCAAAGTAAGAAGGTGGCCAATCTAGTGTTTCTTTTATTTCCTCAACCTTGCCTCCAAGGCTCTTAGTGCTGGTTCACAAATGCCTGTTCATCATCACACATTTGCTGCAACCTTAGACAATGACTGAATGAACCATTGCAGATCTAGTACTAGATTCCTTATCACCTTTGACCCATTGCTTTTCAGATTGACTCCATTCATTCATTCAGCTGCAAGTCATTGTGCACAGCAGTTAAGGTGTGTTAACTCAAGTTTATACTTGCATGTGTGAACAAGACCAACCATCTCCACTATTTTTCAAGCAGGGGCCGCTTGGGCAAAATGGCTTCAGTGCGAGAGCCATTTCCCACGCTGCTGACCTCCGCACATTACCGCACTTCCCTCAGTACTGGGAGGGCCCTTTAAGAGAGACAGAGCCCTCTCTTAAGAGCTCTAGAAGGAAAGCACTGGGAAAGGCTACACTTCCCAGCACTCTGTGCATGCCTTTCAAGATGGTGCAGGGACTCATGATTGCTCAATTTCCCTTAGAGGAGTCCCTCCTCCGGCACTAGATAAATAAAGCACAACACTGCACGATGGGAATGGTCATCTCCACTTGGTGCCCAGGGGACTGTGTAGAGTGTTTAGCTTTGGCCAAAGCTTCACACAGGCCCAACAGACAATTAGGGGGCTGCCACTGACCCCCGGGGGCCTTGCAATGAAGAACACTGAACTAGACGTTCTACCCAGGCACTGTCAAAGGCAGGATGTTTTGCTGACAGCCCGGCAGTTCTCAAGACTGGCCACCCCATTTCAGTGGTGCCCTCTGGTGTTCACAGAGCACAAACTCAGTCTTCAAAGAGCAGCCTTAAACCACAGGGAAGGTATCAGAATAACTTAATTTGTTCAAATGAACATAACTGCAGCCAACTGCTACTGCTACTGTCTGCTCAGCGAAGGAATATTCAGGCCTTGTTATTGTGGAGAGTAGCTATCCAGTCTTTAGGTGCCATTCCAAACAAAGTGCACCTGCATGCAAAAAGGGCTGTAAATCAGCCACCTGCGATTAGCCACTGAAATGTGAGGTATTAACAGTACATTATGAGGCTCAAACACAGTATCCCAAGATTCCATGGAAGCTTATCAGGGTTCCTCAAAGAAGAGGTCATTAATGGCAGACAAGCTTCCTAGTAAGATAGCTTGCCCACCACCACTGATCTTTTTCTTCAATGTGCAGACACAGGGGGATGCCAAGAGCATTCCAGGGTACATGCTCAGTCCATGCGGGGAAGCAACAGACCCAGCCAGCACTCCATGTCAACCGACTGCACACACCCCAGAAACTTCTACAACAAACAGGAGACTAGCAATCCTAGCGCATCTGCCTGCAATGGACCCATCACTACAGAATCAGTTTTCTGGAGGCAGAAAGCCCTAATTTAACAGCTCAATATCTCAGTGACCCATCAGACCTCTCATTCAAACAAGTACAACTACCAGTTTAAGCAAGTACAACACAGTGTGATCAGCTTCATTTTAAACTGGAGCTGCAGGCTACTGATCTTGTTAATATTCATTCATTCATTCAATTTGATTGCTATACTGCCCTTCCAAAAATGGCTCAGGGCAGTTTACATAGAGAAATAATAAACAAACAAATAAATAAGAAGATAAGATGGCTCCCTGTCCCCAAAGGGCTCACAATCTGGGCACTGTGTGCAGAATTTCTCCAGTCTCTCATGTGATGAGAGAGGAGAGTATGCAACCAGCCTGGCTGAAACACACACACACAACACACACACACACAAGGCAGGCAGCGGGGCCAGCAAACGAGAGGGAGTGGTTGGCTGCCTGGCTCTGGCTGGAGAGTGCTGCATGCATTAACTGCTCACTACTACAGAGGGGAAGGACGAAAGGCAAAAGAAACAACATAAACAAAAGTAAGCAAGAGTGCTGAGAAATCAAATGAAAAACGAAGAGGGAGGGAGAGATGAGGAGAATGAAAGGGGTGGGCTGATGGCTGGCTCTCACCAGAAATGGGGCAGAGATCACATAAACTGGGATTTTTAAAAGCAAGCATGCAGCCAGAAGAGAGAACAAGAGCAATGTATGTGAACTGAGAAAACCAGTAGAAAAAAGAGAGGGAAGATCATGAGAGTGGGAGCTGGGGGAAGCAAGGTATGAAATGGTGAACAGAGGAGAGGGAAGGAGGGAAAGTAGGATGAAGAAGGAACTAGCAAGTAAAGAAGGATCCAGCCAGGCACAACAAGAAACGGGGTGGAGGGAGGAAGAACATGACAGAGGCAGGTAGCAGTTCAGTGGAGTGGGGATGTTAAACATTGGGATCTTGGAACATAGGAACATAGGAAGCTGCCATATACTGAGTCAGACCATTGTCTATCTTGCTCAGTATTGTCTTCACAGACCGGCAGCGGCTTCTCCAAGGTTGCAGGCAGGAATCTCTCTCAGCCCTATCTTGGAGAAGCCAGGGAAGGAACTTGAAACCTTCTGCTCTTCCCAGAGTGGCCCCATTCCCTGAGGGGAATATTTTACAGTGCTCACACATCAAGTCTCCCATTCATATGCAACCAGGGCAGACCCTGCTTAGCTAAGGGGACACGTCATGCTTGCTATCACAAGACCAGCTCTCCTCTCTGGATCATGCAGACTGTGTAATCCATTCAATAAGGGGCTAGAGCTGCTGAATAAATGGTTTAAAACAAACAAACCTTGTATCAAAATAAGACTGTGCAAATCAGTTGATGGATAATTTTTTTAAGCTGCCTTTCTCTCCTGCAGTGTTCTCTCTAATTTTTTTTAATCTGTGTGCAGAATGAGTTTTGTTCTTGGCAGCAGTATCAAGGCAGTGCATGCGCACATGCATTCAGAGTGGGGCCTTCCTGATTCAACCAGGACGGGATCTAAAATTAGCTAAGCGGACATTTTAAAAATGGCACATGCAAAAGCCGCCCCGGGGGGGGGGGGGTTAATAGTAATACTGATGAGGGAGGTAGGCACCGATTTCTAGGTTGCAGGGGGCGCCAGAACCCCTAGCACCAGCCCTGGCAGTCCTCCAACTTTTGTGGGTCTACAGCTTCCAGGTTACCGGCCTCTGTGACTGAGGATGATGGGAGTTGTAGGCCAGCAACAGCTGCAATGCTGCAGTCTGAAACACCTGATCTAGAATGACAAGGCCTTCCCTGCACTGGACAAATATTTATTTATTATTTATTATTAAAAAATTTATACCACCCTTCCAAAAGGCTCAGGACAGTTTACAGTAAAACAAGAAATTATAAAACTGCATAAAATAATAATTAACAATTAAAACATCATAAAACAACAATTAAATAGCCAAAACAATTTAAAAACAAGTTTTAAAAAGCTGAGAAAGCTTGGTTGAAGAGATGTGTTTTCAGAAGTTTCTTTAAAAATTGCCAGAGATGAGGAGGCTCGTATCTCAGTAGGGAGCGCATTTCACAATCTTGGGGCAGCAGCTGAGAAGGCCCGTCTCTGTGTAGCCATTAAAATGAGTTGGCGGCAACTGGAGACAGACCTCCAATATGACACAGAAGCTATCAGAGGCTGGTGGGACAGGGCTGTATAAATTGTGTACTAAATAAAATTCTGCTCACAAACCCTCCAATCCTGCACCAAAGAAAGGTGAATTCTTAATTACTAGCTGAACCAGCACAGAGCATCTCTGCCCCAGCCTCCTCTCCCCCCGCCACCGCCTTCTGCCCCAGCCTCCCCTCTCCCCCGCCGCCACCTTCTGCCCCAGCCTCCCCTCCCCCCCGCCGCCACCTTCTGCCCCAGCCTCCCCTCCCCCCCGCCGCCACCTTCTGCCCCAGCCTCCCCTCCCCCCCGCCGCCACCTTCTGCCCCAGCCTCCCCTCCCCCCCGCCGCCTTCTGCCCCAGCCTCCCCTCCCCCCCGCCGCCTTCTGCCCCAGCCTCCCCTCCCCCCCGCCGCCTTCTGCCCCAGCCTCCCCTCCCCCCCGCCGCCTTCTGCCCCAGCCTCCCCCCCAACCCCGCCGCCACCTTCTGCCCCAGCCTCCCCCCCAACCCCGCCGCCACCTTCTGCCCCAGCCTCCCCCCCAACCCCGCCGCCACCTTCTGCCCCAGCCTCCCCCCCACCCCCTTCTGCCAGGCACCCCATTTCCCATCGTTCCAAAGCAGGCGAACTTCGCGGCCGAGCCACTTGCCTTTTTGCGGTCCCCCATTCTTCATTTTGCGGTCCCTCATGTCATCGCTTCCAGCCCCAGCCATCCCCTCCCAGCTGCCCCCAACCACCGAATTTCCTCCCGCTCCTTGAGGATGCTCCTTGCGACCGGGTGTCCGTTGTCTCTGCACCCTTGGGCAAGCTCCTTGGGTCCATTTACCTCACAGGGGTCCAGTTTCCTCCTTTCCCCCAACTCTGTCGATACCTTGCTAACCGCTCTCTCCCACTTGCCTCCCTTGCTGCCGTTCGCCATACAGACGCATCCCCACATCCCCACGCAGTTCCCAACACAGTCGGCCGTAAGAGAATTAAGTATATAGATAATCTCCATAAATTATTCAAATTGAATATTTCTGCATAATTTATATTGTAGTTTTTCCTGTTGTTGCTGTTGTACATAATGTATGCCGATTCTGCTAGTCACAGGGTGGGCAATCAGCTCTGCAGGGCAGCAAAGCGCCAATGCAGCAGGTGCAATCCTGGGTGCATCTGAGCAGCCGCCTCTATGACTGCAGCTTGAAAATTGGTGTGAAACTACAGTTATGGCGGCGTCTGGGTTCAGACATAGCCCTTTGGTGGTCAAACCAGAGGTCTTGGCAGCAAATCTTTATGCAAACTGAACGGTACAAATTGGAGTTTGGCGAGGCAAACCACAGGTCACTTTTGCCATGAAACCGCAGTTTCACGCATTTGGATGTACTGGAGCTCCAACCTCTGCCCTGTTTAACTCTGGTTTCATGTTATATCTGAAGCCAGCCATAATATAATGGGCAGCATCCATGATCAGGTATCATGGAAATCAATGAGACAAATTAGTCAATCATCACTATCTTCATCCCCATTAATTTCAACAGGACTTAGTGATGATCAACTGAGTCTGCATCCTGCCCAATATCTATTACACAAGGAGTATCTTTCATAGTGTTTTCTTTTTAAAAATATTTTTCACAGGAGCAAATGTCTAAACGACACTGCTTTCATATGGTTGTAAAGTCTGTTAAAAACCAAAACTGGTTAATGATGAAATTCTGTAGTGTGTGTCCATCCCTGTACACGTGTGAGGGTACTACAAATGTTTCAAAGAGAATAAAACCAGCAGAGCACATAGAAGAGATTCATCAATCTACATTTTCGGCATCATGAACTGATAATCCAAGGCTGTTAACCTCCTTTGAGCTGAAAGGACTGTTGGTCTACATTCACTTTCTTTACACAGGGGTTAGTTTCTGAACCAGAATTGGTCAGTCTAGAATTTGTTTAGATTAAAAATTGCACTCCTGAAAAGAAAGAAAAAATTATCTTTTGTAAAAAGATTTTCATCCTAACACCTTATTTACACAGATTACTTTAACAAGTCATCATCACTTTAGAAGGGACATCCTCAACTTTTCCTAAGCACTACCCCAAACCTCAAACAGAAGAAACTGACCCAAACATTCTGCTGTCTTAGTGGCACTTGCCCACCTCTAATGCAAGGGCATGTGGCTTACCAAGAGATAAAAATGCTCGGATGGTATACTTCAGATACATCCTACAAGGAGAGCTTCAGTTTTCTTACCTGAGAAAAATTCAGACCATTCAATGGATGGCACTGTTCCTCTACTTTTTCCACTGCCCCAGTCTGTTTTCGAAGGCGCTCAGCTTCCTGGGCCAGGTACAGATCCAAGACAGGTGCACCACGTGACTTGATGTCCACCTCTGTCAAAGAATTCACCATAAGCATAACCCACACTGGTCTTTTCCTCTCCCAGTTCCCTGCGATAGCATTGAAGAGATAGTCAGCATACAGCCCTTTGCCCCGTTGGTCTGGAGTCATCCATGAAGGCATCATGAGCTTGACATATTCCAGGTGACGCTTGAGCCGACGATAGATGTCCCTGGGGAGCACATCCTGAAGGTTCTCGCCCTGTGGCAGGAGCTGGCAACTGGTTAGAGCAGAGATTGTGTAGGGATCAGTGAGGTCCAGCTCAAAGTAGATAATATGGCTCTGCTGAAATGCTTTCTTCGAATTATCAGGGATATAATCCCAGACCCGAGTATATGGGACGTGAATGGTGCCAAAAAAGTAAGATGGCGGATCTCTCTTTATAGTCCACAGGAAGGAGTTCAGCTCACTTTGCTGAAGGGAAGGAAACACAGCAGTGAAAATAAATAGGGCATATATACTGTATGTCAAGATAACCTAGAGGTTCAATAGACACTGGGTGGGGTGGATGAGTTGCTTTTCATCACAAAATTGCAGACTAGTTTTGCTGGGTCTATGGAACTCTCAGTGACTTGGAATGTAAAGTAGTATTAAGTTAGTCTTACAACATCTGCATGGCAGCAAAAATTGTCTTAGACACTGAGAAAAAAATCAGCAACTGATTTTTTGTATAAAGATTAAGGAAACTGAGAAACAACAGATAAAGTAAGCAAAAGGATTTATCCCACTGGTATTATTTCGAGGGAAAATGGACTGCATTTATAATATCCATTGTAATATGTAGTGTGCACTTATTAGTTGGGGAAGGCATGCATTTCTCTACATTTTTGCTCCTTTGTAGATTAAAAAAATAATGTTAAATATCTTGGACAAGACTTCTCTTTCTCTCTCTGTCTTTATTGAAGAGCAAGAACAGTAGCTTAACACCAAGCATTAAAGAGCTTTCTGCAAGCATTTTTGTATTCAAGCCTACATATCAAAAGAAAGAAAAATGTGAGATAAACATCCTTTTCCGATTTCTTCAAAAAGTAAAATAAAGTGTTTCCTCCTGTTTTTAAATCTATACAGTGCCTAGCTCAAATTAAAGAGAAAGGCAAAGCGGTTTTTAAAAAACCTCTTTTTTGGAGACAAAATGAATGAAGATAGCGGGGAAATTCAGAGGCAAGAAGTGTCACCTACCCGCTTAAAGGCAAACAAAGAGTCCTGAAAGCCACCACAGGCATGGAGAGGGTTGGAAGGTCAACACTCCTTTGTTTTAAACAAGCCTGATCTTTATGTGACAAAGAGCACACATAAGGATCCAAGTCTATCTAAAAGGCATCTCAGAAAGAAAAGGTATTGCCCCCTGGCCCACTCAGAATTCCATTAACCCCTTCTCTGTTTTCAAATGTAATGTACTGAAGGCCCCATGATGAGACAAAGACCTGCATTTTGTATGCATTTTACATGCAGGGCATTGGTGGTGGCAGCTATCAAGACTCCTTACTCTGCAGATCTAAAACCGAGTGGGGTGGGTGGGGGTGGATCACTTAGTAAACCACTAGAATTACTCTTAGGGTGGTGGGGAAAGTTTTCTAAACCTTGTTTCACAAACAAGGCTGAACAAAACCCAAGCAAAACGTTTATGCCCCACCCTGTTCACATATCCTTGGAAAAGTCTGTATCATTTAAACTGAAGCCTGCAAAAATCCCACCAACACATAAACAAGTGGCTGAGAGGTAAGTGAGGGAGTGGAATTATTCACCATGATGGAGTTACAAAGCATGCAGCCCGTCATGTCCACATCATCAACAGGTGATGTTTATGGGTCCCTCTTAAACGTGTGCTTGGTTCTCACTGAGGTGATCAACTGTTGCAGTCAGTTGGCATAGTGAAAGCAGAGAAGAGCCTTGAGCTCAGATGAGGATTCTTGGTGTACACAAGACATGTCCCTATTTTGTCTGTGAAATGTTGGAGAGTATAGGCGACTGCTGTACCCTTAATGCAGCTTCTCTTACCCTTGCATGTCCAGCTCCACACATCTGCCAATCTTTCCTCTTCTACACAGCAACTAAGATATAGAGAGGCCCCACCTTCTTGTGCCTCTGGTCACTCTAAACCCGGTAGCCAGCTGCCAACTCAAAAGCCTCACCTGGCCCTCACAGCCAGATCCCAAGCGCTCTGTGCTACCCATTTTTGCCCAATCAGCCAAACTGTGACAGTGCACCACCAATGGCATTAATCAAATTCTACACATTCTAATTCAGAGTGGTGGTATCCTGTGCTTTCTGTTTTATTATTGGAGCAATACACCCCAAGTGTCCACAAACCGATACCGATTTCAAAAATTCTAAACAAAGACATATGGATGCTTGTTAAGCACCTAGGCTGCACACATACTTTTCTCAACTTCCATGAGCATACAGGCTGTCATGTAAGGCTGAGAAAAACTTCTCTTACCAATATCCCCTTTTCTAGCCAACTATTACAAGCAAAGCATCTGGTCATCCTATTAGCACAGGCTTAAACACAGCCTGGGTGCCTGTGGCCTATAATGATCAGCCAGGAAGGAAAGTTTATGAGTCTGGGGCGATCAACTGTCCAAAGATTAACAGAGAGGTGTTAACAGGCTAACAAAAATACAGTAGTACTAGTAGCTTTTATGGACTGGTAAAGGTAAAGTGTGCCACCGAGTCTGTTTCGACTCCTGGAGACCACAGAGCGGTCTGTGGTTGTCTTCGGTAGAATACAGGAGGGGTTTACCATTGCTTCCTCCCACACAGTGTGAGATGATGCCTTTCAGCATCTTCCTATACCACTGCTGCCTGATATAGGTGTGTTTCCCATAGTCTGGGAAACATCCCAGCGGGGATTCAAACTGGCAACCTCTGGCTTGATAATCAAGTCATTTCCCCACTGTGCCATTAGGTGGCTTACTTACTTTACTAGTAAAGGCTTGCAAGTACTGTATTTCTGATTTCCAGGCTTTTTATTCATAGTTATTTATCTCATTCAAGGTGACCAACAACATATTTAAAACCAGTGGTCCCTCTAATTCTTTTGATCTGTGTGCGGAATGAGTTTTGTTCTGGGTGGCAGTATCAAGGCAGTGTGCGCGCACCAGAACGGGGCCTTCCTGATTCAACCTGAGCAGGATCTAAAATGAACTGAGCGGGCATCCAGAAACTTGTGAGCATGCGCATGTGCACGTACGTTAGCGGGAACAGTGTTTAAAACCTAACTTAAAAAGAGCCTTGCTGGATCAGACCATAAACCCATCTAGTCTAGCATCCTGACTCCCACAGTGGCCAACCAGATGCTTCCATAAGTCCACAAGCGCAGGACATGTAGGTGAATAGCCCTCTCCTGCTGCTCTTGCGCCTCCGCAACTGGCAATCAGAGGAATACCACCTCTGATCCTGGAGCTACACACCTCCTCCTAATTTCAGCAGAGCTTTCACAGATGCTTTGAAGAGACTGTGGCCTTTGGCAGCAGAGAGGTGTTCCTTCCTTTGAGGGAAAGGTATTTTGGCTGGCTCTCCTATAGGTTTTATTTTTAAGACATTAAAAATAGATACGAACTTCAGGTTCAAGCTATTTTAAAGGAGTCAGACTTCAGTGCCACAGCCAGATTTTCCCCAGGAAGAGAAAGCAATATTTATAGGACCAATGCAGGAAGTAGCACCCCATTCCAAAATACACTTCCTACTACATTTGTTAGTTGGTATGTTCTGTGCTGCAGGTTGACAGAAACACCTGAGGAGTCTCAGCCTGTTCTCACAGATGGTCTGGATTTGAGGTTGTGAATATAAACATAACATACTTTGTCATTTGCCATTATTTGCATCTTCAACAATATTCAGTTAGCTTTTAATTTTCAATTTAGCTTCTTAAATTTATTTAACATATTTTTATACTGCCCAAACTTGTGTATCTGGGCAGTTTACAATTAAAATAACTTAAACATTAAAATCATTTAAAACCAACATTAATAATTAAAACCATGAATCTAATTAAAAGCCTGGGTGAATAACTGTGTCTTTGGTGCCTTCTTTATAGTTGCCAAAGAACTTTTTAAAAGTTGCCAGAGGCTCTTATTTCAACAGGGAGCGCATTCCAAAGCCTTGGGGCAGCAGCAGAGAAGGCCCGTTCCCGAGTAGCCGCCAAACAAGTTGGCGGCACCCGCAGGTGAACCTCTCCAGATGATCTTAACAGGTGGTGGGGCTCATGGCGAAGAAGATGATCTCTTTAATACCCAGGGCCTAAGCGATTTAGGGCTTTATAGGTAATACAGTAACTAGCACCTTGTATTTTGCCTGGAAACACAGCAGCAGCCAGTGTAGTTCTTTCAACACAGCAGTAATAAGGTCTCTCCTAGATGACCCAGAGACCAACCTGGCCACCACATTCTGTACCAACTGCAGTTTTTGGACTACTAACTAAGGCAGCATCCCCCCCCCTCCGCCACACACACACACACACAGAGAGCACATTGCAGTAATCCAGCCTGGAGGTTACCAGCATATGTACCAAAGTTTTGAAGTCCTTCATCTCAAGAAATGGACGCAGCTGGTGTATCAGCTGAAGCTGATAAACAGCACCTCTGGCCACTGCCTCAACCTGGGACACCAGGGAGAGGTTCAGATCAAAAAGCACCCCCAGACTACGTACCTGTTCCTTCAGGGGGAGCGTGACCCCATCCAGAACCGGCAGATCAAAATAGTCTCCCAAGTTCCGGCCCCACACAATAAGTGCCTCTGCCGTATCTGGATTCAGCCTAAGTTTGTTATCCCTTGTCCAGCCCATTACTGCCTCCAGGAAGGAATTTCTTGAGGTTATGCCTTCTCCTGATGATGCTGACATGGAGAAACAATTTGGGTGTCATTGGCATACTGATAACACCCTGTACAAAATCTACTTATGATCTCTCCCAGCAATTTCATGTAGATGTTAAACAACATCAGAGACAATATGGAGCCCTGAGGGACACCATACAAAAGTTCAGATTTTGAAGAACAACAGTCTCCAAGAGACACTATCTGTAATCTGCCCATGAGGTAGGAGTGGAACCACTGCAAAGCAGTGCCTCCCACCCCATATCCCTTCATACATTCCAGAAGGATACTATGGTCAATAGTATTGAAAGCCGCTGAGAGATCCAAAAGGACCAACAGAGTCACACTTCCTCTGTCAGTTCCCAATTGGAGATCATTCATCTGGTAGACCAAGGCAGTCTCCATCCCATAGCCCACCCAAAAGCCAGTTTGAAATGGGTCTAGATAATCATTTTCCTCCAAGATTGTCTGGAGCTGGGAAGCCACCACCTTCTCAATCATCTTGCCCAGCCATGGAAGGTTGAAGACAGGCCTGTAGTTGCTTAACTCTGAGGGATCCAAGGCAGGCTTCTTCAGAAGTGGTCTAATGATTGCTTCCTTAAGACAAGGAGGCATCCTGCCCTCCCTCAGAGAAGCATTTATAATCTTTATCAGGCCTTCTACAACAACCTCCCTGCCAGATAGTATAAGCCATGTCGGGCAAGGATCAGGAGGGCAAGTGGTAGGTTGCACCATTCCGAGCAACTTGTCCACATCCTCAAGAGTCACAAACTGAAACTGATCCAGGTTCGACACGTAAGAGGAGCTGCTGGACACCTTGGCATCAGACTCTGTAACAATTGTGGAGTCTGAATCTAAGTTGGCCTGAATACAAGAGATTTTGTCCACAAAACATTAATTAAAAATGTCACAATGAGTAACTGTTGGTTCCAAGTACTGATTCAAGGGGGAAGGAGTGCACATAAGCCCCTTCACAACTCTGCTGGATCTGAACTTCCAGACATGATACAAGAGGAAAAGAATTGCTTCTTTGCCACGCGTATCACCTGAGCATAGATCTTCAAATGCGTTCTATGTTGTAATCTGCCAGATTACAGTCAAGTTTTTCTCCACTTGCGCTCTAGTCATCTACCTTGCCACTTCAGCCCCTGTAGCTCTTTCGTATACCAAGGGGCCAGTTACAAAGCGGGTCAGAGAGGACGCTTAGGAGCAATCGTGCCCACTGCCCTGGTGAGTTGATTATTCCAATTTTCTGCTAGAGTGTCAACAGGGTTAACAGCAGAGCCAACATTAAATCCCTCCAAGGCTTCTCAGAATCCTATTGGATTCAATAACCTTCTCAGGCAGACCATCCTAATGTGCCCCCCACCCCACCCCAAGGAGGTAGGACATGGTCATGAGTCCAACCTTAACCAGATGGTGGTCCATTAATGAAAATGGGGAAATCAAAGGAGTCCCCACCCACGGAACACCACCCTGTTCAGAGTGAAAGACCAGATCAAGCATGTAACCAGCAATATGTGTCGGTCCCGAGACCACTTGGGATAGGCCCATAGTTGTAATGGCTGCTATGAACTCCGGAGGTGCCTGTCCCAAAGTGAACATTGAAGTCCCCCAGTACCACAAGCCTGGGAGACTCCAACGCCAAACCCGAGACCAAGTCCGTCAGCTCAGTTAGGGACTCCATTGGGCAGCGAGGCAATCTGTTCACCAACAGAAGTCCCAGTCCATCCCTGGTCCCCAAACTTAGGTACACACATTTAATATGGTCAGACAGGGGTCTGGCAAGGGAGATATTTTCTTATAGACCACAGCCACTCCACCTCCCTGCCCTCTTCCTCTCCTCTGCTCCTCAACAGAGTACCCTGGAGGGAGAAGCTGGGACCAGACCAGGCCACTAGTCTCTCCCAACCAAGTCTCTGTAATACATCCCAGATCGGCCCATTCATCCAGAATCAAATCATGGATGATTTCAGGTTTATTCTGGACCAACCTAGCATTACAAAGGAGCAAGATGAGGCTCTGTGGGTGGGTGGGTGGTGTTGCTTTCCAAGGTCAAAGAGCTGGCAGGCCAGCCAGAAGGGGAGTCAGCCATTAAGTTTCTGATTTCCCTTCCCCTGCAACGGCCTGCTGACCTGTCAATGTTACTTCTTCTATTCCCCACTACCACTGAAATAGCTTCCCCATAATCAGTGGATACACCCCTCTCCCCATCTCCAGACAGACCCAGGCACATTAAAAACTCAGCTCACCCAGGATTTCAAACAGAAGCCGATATAAAATACCCACGCACCTTTGAGGGAATTAGAGCAACAATACAAGAAATCTATATACCTATAACCCAGAAACTTGAGTTTCACTCACTCAGGGCAAAGTCTTATTTACAGGAGCAGGGTTGGCTGCTGCTCACCTCCCACACTGCTCTATGCAACAGTGATATGGGAAGTAGCTGGGTCATTAACTCCCTCCACAAGATCTTCTGGATGTAATAATTACTGGAGCCAGGTATCTAACTATGGGGGAGAGAAAACTATGCTGCATCATTAACCCCAAAAATGGTCTTCACTGTAGAATGTAGGTATAAACAGGGAAGGTTTCCACAACAGATATAAAGCTCAAAGGTGATACACATATAGTCCAGGAAGGCATCTGCATTACTAGACAAGTTAAGAACTAATCTGCCTACTTTCCTTTCACTATCCCTACAGTTGGACTAAATTTGGTCCAGATCAGTCAGACAGGTCACAAGTTAGCCCACTTGCACCTCAAACGTTCACATGTCCACCATCTTGAATTGGGGTGGATGACAATTATGTGTTTGAGGTGTCCCTACAACTGTACCTGATTTGTTCCAAATCAGTTCCCACTTGCACCTCAAACCTTCACATGTCCGCCATCTTGAATCAGAGTGGATAACATCATTACAAACTATACCCTTGTGCCATCCCTATGTGTCCTTACACCTGTAGCAAATTTGTTTAAATTGATCAGGTGGTTCACAGGTTAGCCCAACTGTGCCTCAAACATGCATGTATCCATCATATTGAATTGGGGTGGATGACATCACCACAATCTATGCCATTGAGGTGTCCCTATGTGTCCCTACAACTGTACCTGATTTGGTTCATATTGGTCCTAGCATTGCAAAGTTGTTAGGGATGCACACACACACACACACACACACACACACAATGCCAGGTGATCTCATAAGCCTACTGGAAAGTAGGCTAAAAGGTAACCATGAGTTCATATATCTAATGGTTGAAACATCTATTCATCATATCAGATCTCAATCAAACAGTGAACAAGGTAAGGCGCACACAAGACAGAACAGAGAGCTAGGGGAACAGAAGGCTATAGGAATTCTTCAACCTATGCTATTAGACAATAGTGACTGACTTCTTAATACAGAAACAGTTGCTACGCAGAAAGTATTCACATAAAACACCTTTTCAAGTTACTTTATACACGAGAATGGGCCTAATTTCCACACACACACAAAAGTACAAGAGCGGCCATTTCTCATTTTATGATATGTTAGTGAAACTGCTCTGAGGTGATTGGCAAACACCCCGAAATCTACCTTTTGGGCTCATATGGGGCAATTAGCTTATAAAGGAACAGTTTTACTTTAGTTTTAATTTGCGCAAAGTTGTAGACTCGGGAAATGACTGGACTGAGACAAGATTTAAGTTTCAAAAATAAAAAGAAGATATTTTTTGTGGGGAGGGGTACAGAGGGGAGAAATGTGTGGTTAAAGCAATATTACTATCAACAATACATTTAACTGCAATGAGGCATTGCAGTTAAATTGTGTAAGTTCCCAGGCGGGCAAGAGAAAGAGGCTTTTAGAGAAGGAGGCAGTTGGATTTAAGAAGCGGGGGTAGAGATAGATTTTGGGCCAAGGGAGAGGCAAAGCTCAAATCACCTGGTCTCAATGAAGGGCTCCAGAAAGCACCAATGAACCTCGTTCCACAGGGACAACTCGGGCCAAGGCAGGTGCAAATAGGTAGGAGGGGTTAGTCGGTAGAGATGAATCCAGGAGGGTGCTTCCTCTAACCAGCTTCCTGTGTTGGCTAGGAAGACTGGGCAGATCAGGCTGGGCAAGAAAACCGATCTGTAGAGTGGCACGAAATACTGAACACAGCCTTGTGTGATGGCCTATGGACAATTAATTGCCCCAAAACCTCATGGTAACTCCAAGAGAGCACAAAGATCACAAGGGGCATAAGGATCCCAAGGAGCACACTGGATCATGTAATTGGGGGTTCTTATACCCAAGAACATATCCTCAGGGCACATTTCAAGTTGCCCTTTTTGTCGGACAGGTGGGTTGGGTGGGACCAGCCGGGATCCCATTGTTGCAGATCCTTCTTCCGGAGTGTAACAATGTTGGAATTGCTGAGGCGTGCCGAGGCTTTTGTCATGAAAATAGAGTGCATAGACGTGAGAAGAGAAATCTGCTTAGATGGAAAAGTCCAGTAATCCAATCAGTATTTTAATGGGTGCATCTCTTAGGTTCGTATCACTTGCTCAGCCTCTTTTGTGAGTGGGGGATGGATTTACCTCCACAAGCCTTATCTGTGTTCTTTCCTGTGAAACTAATTGGCCCTCAGGGGGCTGCTATCCTTTTTGAGAAAGGCGGGAAAGAAAAGGCAGTTCACTCTGAGGGCAGAGTGGCCTTGACAGAGTTAACCTGCTTTTAGTTAATTTCTGGGGTCTACTTAGGATATCCCAGCATTAGGGAGGGTGTGAATCTAGGGGCAACTGGCCCACTGTCACAATGTGACCGGTCCCCATATGTATAAACAGAGAGCTCACGATGCTGTGAGGCTCCTGAGCATATGCAGAGTGTGATCTCCAAGCCTGGAGACTCAAACAGAAATGAGGGGGCTCCTGGGAGCCAAAAGAAAAGCTTTGTTAGTAACATTGTACACACCACAAAAGATGGTGTTCAGAAGGCAAGTCAGATGGCTGAGTCAGATGGGTTCTACCCTGGAAAAATAAGAAAAATGGTGCTGTCCAACAGACAGATCCATAAAGCGCAGCACTTTAACACTTGATATTTTGAACTTAAATATGCCGTTACCATTCACAACCAATTGCCATTTATTTATCTTATTTATTATACAGGTGGACCTCCTTATCCGTGGTTTTGGTATGTGCCATTTCGCATATCCGTGGTCGGGAAAAAAACACCCAACCTCAGCATAGATGAAGTGCGGTGGGGGGGTGGGGGGGACCATGCCGACCTCACGTATCCGCGAGTCAGGGGTGGCTGGAAATGACCGTGGGAGTCATGTTTGGCTCCCATCAAAAAAACAAAACAAAAAAACCACAAATTTTCAGCCGATTTTCGGCCATTTGGGGGCACAGCACAACTCGGGTAGCAGCAGAGCTTTCCTCCACAAAAATCAGATATTCAGCTGATTTGGAGCCATTTTGAGGCCAACTGGGAACCTAACCCCATGATCCCATAGGGATCAATGCTTCTATATTCATGGTTTCCATATCCACAGCACAGCTGCGGAACGGAACCACTGTGAGTACTGAGGTCCACTTGTATTTGTACACTGCCCCAAATGTCCATCTCTGGGTGGTTTACAGCAACATAAACACATTAAAACAGAAATTTATTATTCTTTAAACTTTATTAAACTTAAAATTAAACTTTAACTAGACCACAAGTCCGGTTAAAAAGCTTGGGTGAATAAATCTGTATTTAAAGACTTCTTTAAATTTCACCAGTCAGGGAAATGTGGCAGGGGGGCTAAGGGCACCCTTCCACGCCCTTAAAGGTTTGCCCTCCCCGCCTTCAAGCCACCCCCCAACCAGTTCTGTGCACATCCCTAGTTATCAGCTTATGTACCACTGTTCTGAGGTTATTTATCTCAAGAAACAGACATAGTTGACATATCAGCCAAAGCTGATAGGAAGCACCTCTAGCCACTGCCTCAACCTGGGACACAAAAGTGAGGTTTGGATCCAGAAGTCCTCCAGACTGCGTACCTGCTCCTTCTGAGGAAGTGTGACCCTATCCAGAACCGGCAGATCAAAATGGACTCCTGAGTTCCTGAACCTGCCCGATAAGTAAAGCTAAAGTGTGCCGTCGAGACGCTGTCGGCTCCTGGTGACCACAGAGCCCTGTGGTTGTCTTTGGTAGAATACAGGAGAGATTTACCATTGCCTCCTCCTGTGCAGTGTGAGACGATGCCTTTCAGCATCTTCCTATATCGCTGCTGCCCGATATAGGTGTTTCCCATAGTCTGGGGAACATACTAGTGGTGATTCGAACCGGCAATCTCTGGCTTGGTAGTCAAGCCATCTCCCCACTGTGCCATTAGGTGTACCTCCACCTTATTTGGATTCAGTCTCCATTTGTTATCCCCCATCCAGCCCATCATTACCTCCAGGCAGGCATTTAGGGAGATTATGCTTTCTCCCGATGATGTTGACTTAGAGAAATAGATCTGGGTTCACCAACATACTGATAACACCCTGCACCAAATCTCTTGATGATCTCTCCCAGGGGTTTCATGTAGATATTAAGAAGCACTGGAGACAGTATGTACCGTAAGTATTTTTAAAAATTCAAAGTGTGATTAGGCTTCTCTACAGAAGTAGCAGCTGAGAATGGACCAGGCCCTCTCTTGCATATTTAATGTAATGATACCTAGCCATTTAAATACACAGGCACCATTCATGACAAACGGCTTTGTGGAGGCATGAATTTTGCCATGCAAACATGGGTATCTTTGTATTTCTCAGCTCAAAATTTAAAGTTTGAAGTATGCTACAGGTGCTGAACAGGTCTCTATGCTGTGTCTTCCCGCCGAGATAGTGAGCAAAAAATGTTCCTACTAGCCTTAGAAGACAGTGCCACAAAAGATAGCTACTTTAAAAACAGGAGTTGGACACTGGTCAAGTGACCAGTCAAATTTTGTCAAGAGCCTTAACAGATAATGCTCTAGGACAGGGGTTCTTAACCTGGTTCTGAGGGTCCATGGAAAAAGTGAGCTGCATTGAACTTAGTTTGCTTCCTAGTGAGTGACAATACTTTACCACGCTAGCAACTAACTATCCTGAATACCCCATTTTCTTCTAATTTTTACTGGAGCCTTATGAAAATATAGCATAGAAGTATGGAGCTATAACAAAACATTGCATTATACTGTTAGTGTGCATTAGAGATACGCACAAATCGTATTTTGTGGTTCGATTGGTACTTGAATCGAATTGCAAATCCTTGAACTGAGTTATCAAAACAGCAGCTATTTGCTGGCTGTTTTGAGAAATCAACTTGAATCCATCCAAGCGATTTGGCCATAGGGAACAATGGGGAACTTGAATCACCCCATTGTTCCCCATGGGCATGTCCTAGAGAGACCAATGTGGGTTGGGTGGTAGGGCATGATGGGTGCTACTTAGCACCCAAACCACAAAAGAAATGGACAGGTGATTTTTGATTTTTTTAAAAAAAAAACCTTTCCTATGAGGGTTTGGGGAAAAGGTTAAAAATTTACTTAAAATTGCCCACTTACCCATTTCTTTTGTGGGTTGGGAGGTAGGTAGCACCCACCATGCCCTACCACCTAAGCCTAGGAACCACGTATGGGGAACAATGGGGTGATCTGAGTTCCCCATTGTTACCTATGGCTGAAACATGCAGAGTATACACATTTTGCAATCCTGCCTTGAAAAAATTGCAGAACAGAAGTACAAAGTCACTTCCAACACAAAACACATTTTTTTTTTAAAAAAAGCCCCCAAACTGACAAAAGAATCACTGACCCAGAATCCATTGCCAGCCACAGTGCCTGTACTGCAGTATCCTTGGCACCAGTTCCTCTCTCACACACAATCGTGACTCCTTAGAACTGTTGGAGATGAACTTCCAGTGCATCAACCTTTTGCACCAACTGTCCTAATGACCACTAGGGGCATTGGGAGTAGAGACAGTGAGTCAGGGTCTCCCTATCTGTCCCTACTCTTTGACCCCTGAACTGACTCTGCAGCACTTCCTGTGTTGAGTCACAATCCTTCCTTTCCTCCTAGAGAGCAGATGGAAACATCTCTCTCTCTCTCCTTACCTATCCACTATGTAGTCCTTTAGATTAGAGATAGGTCTTTCCTATCTAAGTGTATTTAACCAATAAATGTTTAGTGTTTAGTCATACAAGGATCTCCATGTGTTTTCTCTAAATAGCTGCAATATCCAAACCATCCTCTGCTACCTACTCTGTAACTGGAGTGTGTGCTCATTCCTTAGTGCTCTGCTGTTTTACAAGAACAGCAGCAAGCATAGCCATAAGCTCAACTAGACAGTCTTCAGCCACATTTTGACTGAGTACATCTTGCAATGCAGACTGCAGAGCAGACCAGTGAAGCATGTTAATCCAGACATAAAGCTCATCTCACAGCAATCACCAAGCAAATCTCAATCTCTCTCTCTCTCTCTCTCTCTCTCTCTCCCTTTCTCTCTCTCTCTCTCTCTCACACACACACACACACACACACACAGAGAGAGAACTCAGCTGCCACTGTCCATTCTTCGCCACAACACTATCTCACAAACAAAGCAAACCACAACTTAAGGATGGCAAGCACCCAAGTTCAGCCTTTGTCAATCTGAGATCCAGCAAAAACAGAGGTAGTTATAGCAGCAATAGTACAGCATATTATCCTCAATGCTGAGAAAAGAAAACCACAAAATCATGGGCCAATGGTCTGAAAAGAAACAAAGCACTGCATCTAGAATCTTACCATGAGAAGAACTCTTCTTTCTTCTCTTCTTCTCCAGCGCATATCCTTGCCTTCATCTGGATAACCATGGTCTCAAATTGGTGCTGGGCCCTGGGTGACACTTGGGCACCAGTCCATCATCTTATCATTGGCCATGGAGATGGTGTGTGTGTGTGCATGCACGTACGTGTGTGTGTGTGTGCGCGCGCGCGCGCGCAACCCTAACAGGCAGATTGTGACATCTGGTTTTGGGGTTGGCCAGGGTGGGGTGAGCTGCCAGTGGTGTTGCACTGGAACTTGAAGGTACTGCAGAACACACTGCTCAAGGGTTCAGCTCAAGGGTTCAGTCCTCCCATGCCCCTGGCAAGGCTCCAAGGAACCCCTCTGTGAACCACCGGGTGGAAAGCAGAGACTGAACTGCTGGATCACTTGGCCCTGCCAGGGACACCATGCTGCTGGACTAGGAAGCAGCAGTGATGCTGCTGCTAGCAGCAGTAGTAGTGGTAGTAGAAGTAGACTGTGCATTAGCAATAGGCACTGCAGCACCCTCCTCCTGGTTGTGCCCCAGCCTCCTCTCCTCGCTTAAACTTTGCAACCAGGAGGTCCCTCCACTGGGCAACTGGTCAGGAGTGACCACTTTACCCTTCATCCTTGGGTCACATAGGCAGGAAAAAACATGCACTGATGCACCCAAAGGTGTGATGAGCCAGTCCAACACTCCAGTTCTCAGCCTACCAGCCAAGGCCTGCTTCCTCAGTGGTCAGCATGGTCTGGAACTCACTGTTTGTCTTCTCGGAAAATGCGGTAGGCAAATCCAGAGTTCAGCATTGCTGTTTGGGCATACAAGTTGTTAGTGGAAACAAACAGTGCCAAGACAACCTCAGAAATGAGTGCCCAGTCCTGGTTGGATAGTTGCACACTTCTAAGCCATGCCTCCTTGCCAGGACATGGACGGCTGCCTCTTGCTCCTGCAGAGGCTGGAGCAAGAGAAAGGTGAAGTTCCACCAGGTCAGAACAATCTGTGGGATCAGGTGTTTCAGGAAGGCCCAGCTCAAGCTGCTTCTCCTTGAGCATACACCTACTCTTTTCACTCCAGTGGAAGAAAGATACTATCTTGTGACACCTCTCCACAAGAGCAGCCATGGCAGCAGCAGGATAGCACTTACATTTATATAACGCTCTATAGCTGGAAGCTCTCTAAGCGGTTTAGAATGATTTAGCATATTGCCCCCCAACATTCTGGGTACTCATTTTACCGACCTCAGAAGGATGGAAGGCTGAGTCAACCTTGAGCCCCTGGTCAGGATCGAACTTGCAACCTTCTGGTTACAGGGCGGCAGTTTTACCACTGCGCCACCAGGGGCTCATCATGACACTCAGTGCTTGCAGTGGGGATGTCTCATCTTGTCGTAGCCCCAGAAGGGCCAACTGCACAACCAGGTTCAGAGTGTGCACTTGTGATGAAACACTGCACAACAGATAGACACAAGATGACTATGCTTGGCTGCCCTAATTATGTTGGCGGCATTGTTGGTGACCATGAACCCTCAGCAAGAGTTTGGCTGCCTGGACAGCCATCCCTCCACCTGGGGATCCATGGCCCCTGACAGTTCCTCTGCTGTGGGGTCAGTGTGCACCCCTGCACATGCAGCACAGCCCACCTGTGCTTCACTGCATGGCAGGGGCTGACCACACCAGCAGCAGCAGATGTCCCCTTGCTCTCCTGCCCCACCAATATGTCATGAGGGACAGGAAAGCAGTGTGCCTCCCACTGCAGCTGGTCCACAGATCTGCAGTCAAGTGCACACTGGTGTCAGGCACTGCTGCACGCAGCAGCCCCAACATAGCCTCCTTGCATGCCCAGTATAGGCAGGACACCACCTGCCTGCTGAAGGTGGTGCATGAGGGGATGTTTTAGTGAGGGGCAAGCAGTCACAGCAACCAGTGGAAACCAGCGTTCACCACCACCTGGAATGGCTGGTTGCCCAAAGAGACCATCTCCCCAATGGCCTGGGTGATGAGAGGAGGCTCTGGGTGACCAGACCGCTTGCCCACCAACTCCCCCTGCTTGCGAACAGGAGCAGGTGCCTTGCCACTACTCAAGGACCCACCAGGCCTAGTGCTGCCAGCAGGACCAGGCGATGACGTCACAGGTGCTGCAGCATCCCCATTGTCATAAGATGCATAGGGTCCTTCCCCCTGCTGACCTGTGTCTCACAGTGGATGCAGGCAACATGGTGAAGGTCACCATTGGGATCACCAAAGTGATCCCAGACCAGGCTGCCATCAGCTCGGGACTGTTTCGGTGGTGCTGGTACTGGGGCTGCTGGTTTGTTCGGGGTGGCACCACAACCACAGCTCTCCACCAGGGGCCGAGAAGGTCCAGGAAGTGGAAGTACTTCCTGATCCTCCTCACAGGGGTGGGGGACTGCACAGCCAACAGGGATTGGGGAGGAGGATGGAGAGCACGATCTGACTGGGCTAGCAGCCAACAACACCTCCTCCTCCACTGCTACAGGAAGGAGAGCTTATTCTCTGACAGGGGAGCCCCCCCCCGCACCCCCTGCAATTCTACCTCAGCCACCAGTCCTACACTGTGGGACTGGGATCTTCTGGAAAGGAAAGCCTGCATGCAACCGCATCAGTGGGGATGACTCGGGGAGTAGGCCCCTCCTACTGTTGCCCACCACAACCAACAGCATCACCCCTTCCTCTGCCTTGCAGTCTGCTCCTGGCTCTGCCTTGCACATCTGGGAAGGACATCTGGGTTTTTAAAAAAATAATTGAAGCCCTAACTCTGATGTGGGGAGTGGGGAGGAAGCACTTTTAATGGGGTCTGGGGTCAAAGTCAGGGGCGGAGCCACCACTGGGCCAATGGGTTCAAAGAACCCGGGCCACGCCCATCAGGGGCCGTGCTTCACGGCCCCAACACTCCCCCCACGTCTGACGGCAGGCCCAGACTACCACCACTACCAGCCTCTGTTCTCAGTGCTGCTACAGTCTCTCTGATCCTTCTGCTCTCCTGAAGCACCATTGTCTCTCTGTCTCCAAGCAGTCCCTTAAATACATTTTGAAAATCCCTCCTTTTGGCTCCCTCCTCTATTCCCCTAGCCAATTGTGGCATGGTTGCCCATAACAACACTTGATTTGAATGACAACACGCCAACCAAGAAGGAAGCAGATCTCAAGCCAATCGTAAGCCAGTGCCAGAAAACCAACCAGCAAAGGAAAAACATGGAGACAAAATGTGGCTTGAATCTATTTGAGCTCGAATCAGGGTCAATTCAATTCAAACCCGAATCAGGACTCGAATTGATCTGCACATCTCTAATGTGCATGTGTTATTGGAAGCTGTGCCTGAGTATGGCAAAATTTCTAGGCACATAGGTTTATTTATTTAACATATGTTTATACCGCCCAAAACTTGCATCTCTTGGTGGTTGTGTTTGTCCTGTGGGAGTATTCATCACACAGAGATTTACTGCTCCTTTTATTTAAGCCCTTCTCCCTCCCTCCTTGCCACTGCATTTCATTAGCTTCACCCACCTAGTTGTCTGTTAACTGCCTTCTTAGTCCGATAACATTAAACTCCACCAAGTTACTTTTTTTGCCCCCTTTGTCCCCCACGCTTTAGATTTCTGTGAAACCAATGTATTGGTCAATTCCCCCCAGTCTGCTGGTACCTCCCTCTCACCTGCAAGTGCTGCATCATAACATTTCCAGCACCTTTAGAACATTCCTGTTCTTTTAGAAGCAGATGACTCCAGAATTAGTTTCATCAGTATATTCAGAGCCATCAAGTTGCAACATTTTACTGTGCCATAAAAAGTGAATTCAAAAAACTAATATAAACGCTGATAGGAAAAAAAAATGCAACATGAAATATTTACAGAGCAATGTAGTCCAGTGCTTATGCAACATTTTTAGGTAACTTATTAAGTGATATAAGATGATAAGTCCCTGCTCCAATAAGCTTACATTTTAAATGCTGACAGAGTAGGAGCAGAGGCATTCTTACCCCCAGCCCTTGGGGCCCCAGTCCATGGCCTCCAAGGTCTGGGGGGGGGCTACAAAGACCAGGAGGGCCCTCATCACGGGCTTGTGATGCCACCAAGCGGGGGGCCTACTCAGCTCACCCCCCACTCCTGTACACGGCGGCTAAAATTACAGAAAAGCCACAGTTCGATGTGGCCAGGCCTTGCAGCAGCAGCAGCAAAAGACTCACGGTGGCGGCAGCAGCAGCAGTACAGGCGCCAAAATCAGCTAGGTGCACCACTGAATAGGAGACAGCGAGGAAGGTTCACATCACTTTTATAACTACGTTTTCACACTAACCTGATGATTCTTTTGCCACTGTTTAGAGGGTTGTGAGTGAATGTAACTATTAAGATTCATTTCTCCTCCCACAGTCATAATTGCTTGAAGGAAGCAAATGAACACTAAGAAAAGCTAACCATTTTAACGGCCAAATAATCAAGAGAAAATGAGCCTTCTAGCTATCAAATGACCAATGCCTTTCCTCTATGGGAAATCTGATGCGTTTCCAAAGACATATATTATACAGGTTGGCATTAATACAACGTCTCACCAAAAAAGGTTACCCACAAACCTTGGGCACAGTTCAAAAAGGTAAACCCTTTTAAAGTCCCATTCATTTCAGTGGCAAAGTGAGGCAAGTGCATATCTCCCTGCAGGCTCGGCCTGGCCCGCAGGGCAACAGGGCATATTCCCGGTGCGCCCCACCCATGGGGCGCCCCTGTGCCTCGCTGCACTCGGCAGCAGTGAATACTCCCACCCTTAAGCACCCATTCTGCTCAGAACCCAGCGCCCTCCCCACATACATTCCACCGCCCTCTCAGTGCCCCCAGTCCGGCCCCGTCTCCCTGTGAAATCAAGCCTCACTTCTGAAACCAAAACACAAATCAGAATTCATCACCACCCACCAAGATACCCTGATGAAAGCCCAGCGGGAACTTGGTTTTCAAAGTACAAAAGCTACAGCCATGAAGCTGTGCAGTTCATTGCAGCAAGTGCATAAGAATAAGCGGCATCATCTAGCACAGGGATTCTCAAACTTGGGTCCTCAGGTGTTATTGGACTTCAACTCCCATAATCCCCAGCCTCAGTGGCCTTTGGTTGGGGATTATGGGAGTTGAAGTCCAATAACACCTGAGGACCCAAGTTTGAGAATCACTGATCTAGCAGAAGTTAAGCACTTTTAAGCCCCATTCATTTTGATGGATAAGGGCTGGAGCCATTTATATTCCCCGAAAGGTCTGGTTTCCATAATATTTAACAACCCACATCTCGCAAAGCAGAGTTCAGAAGTTTTTACCAGACTTCAAGCAAAACAGGTGTCAGGCATTTCATTTGTCCAATGACAACTGTTCAAAATGTTATCCTCTCGGAGTGTACAAAATAGGATTCTAGGACCCATGCTCAAAGTATGGAACAACAATTGCATTTCTTTTAATAAGAAGGTATAAAGTGCTTTAAAGTGTTCAAAGTGCTTTACATTATCTCAGCAATCCTTACAACATCCCTTCAAGGTAGGTCAATATTATCTCCATATGGCGGGGGCTGAGACTGAAAAGAAGTGGCTCGTCTAAGGCCACCAAAGTAATTCACAAAAGATACAAGATTCAGATCAGAGACTTCTCCATTCATAGCTCATACAACATATAGTTGGTTGGACGGATACACACACACACACACACACACACACACACACACAGTCTTCATTTATGTATTATCGCTAAGCTATGACCAGCCTGATTAAACAATTTAAATGCAGTAGCTTGCAAAATATTAGGCAGTTTTTAAAAAGTGAAATTATATTTATATTTAGAAGTATTATCATCTGTTGGTTTCAGCACAACATGTAGTGTCCCTATGACTGCCATCTTTTTACTTGTCCTGCTCCTATGTTTTTAATACCAGCCCAGCTTCCCAAAATTTATCAGTCCAAGCTTTTCTATCATTTGTCAAGAAGATAGAAAAAGCTTTACAGGAAAAGCTTTACTGGCTAAATTTCTGAAAGGCTCCAGTTAAAACCACAAGAGCAGGGCTGGTACAAAATTTGGCAGTCCTAAGAATCATAGGTATACTTGCATGCTATTTTGAAGGGGACAGATGCTCATCCAATTCCAGCTCCTGTAGCATTTGCACCCTTGGTACTGTGTGCTGGTACTGTGATACTGTAGGGCTAAGTGGGCAGATGTATTGAGAGAATAAATTGGATGGGATGCCATTTTGGACATTTCATCCACTTCATAACTGAGCTTAGAGATTTAGTGTAAGCTCATGAAAGCTTCAGAAATGTATATAACCCATTTTCATCACTGACCACCATGCAGAGTTGTTAACTTTTCAACCAGCTGCCATAAATGGTACACATTTAACAGCAGATTGATGTACAGACATTAGCAGAGGAAATAATGTGTGAAATAATTTTCACACTCTACACTTTATAACTTCTGCAGATCAAGATGCTGCTAAAGGCATAAGAGCAGGCCAGGCCAATTTGTGTGTGTGTGTGTGGTGGTAGGCAACCCTCTTTCCGCTCCACACCTCCCAAGGGTACCTGCCTTTACTCAAGTGTCTATATTGATCCACCAAATGCTTCTACATTTGTGTGAACATCCTGAACCAAGAGCATGGGGATGAAAATGGCAACTAAGTTCTATAGGTATAAATACATTTATTCAATCCCCAAAATTTTTTGAACTCCAAGGCATTTCAAAGGAAAACAACTTCAGCTGGAACTTCAATATGCTACCTAGCAGCCTAAATTTGGCTTCCAGGACCTCCCGACTTTATTTCCCAACATGGTTGGTGCCGATGGGCACCACGACAGCTGACCCCACCATAGCACTGCCTAACAGCCTATCTAGACACTGTGTGATTTCCGCAACCTTCGTACAAGCAGGCAAGTCACCATACGGTCTACACACAAGTCACGGACCCATCTCTCTATACCTCCAATGATTGAATTGCCCACAAGGGGTGTTCGAGCCTGGCTCAACAGGTTCAGGGTCAAACCAGACCGGACGAGTTCGAGCCAAACCAAGCTGGCTCAGAGCTATACTGATAAAGGGGAATCCACTGACTATCCCCTGAGTAGCTCTTGCCTGTGGGCTTCTCAGCGGCATCTGGTGGGCCACTGTGTCAAACAGGATGCTGGATCAAGCAAGGTTGTTCTTATGACCCCCCGCCCAAAAACAAAGGTAACATTCCCAGAAATGCTACCTGTTCCATATGCAGGGCCAGTGAGACAGGAGATGTCGAGGGGTCTCAATGCATGGATGAGACAGTGGTGCCACAAGGAGGGGTTTTGATTTCTTAGGCACTGGGACACATTTTGGGGCAAGCAAAGCCTGTGCAAAAAGGATGGGCTCCACTTGAGCCAAGTGTTGGGAACCAGACTGTTGGTGCTTAAAATAAAAAAGGTTGCAGAGCAGCTTTTAAAATGATGCCTGGGAGAGAGCTGACAGGAGCAGGCAGGGCAGTATCTGATTCAGCAAATGCCTATCTTAAGGTGTGAGAGTGTAAATGCTTCAGTTAAACCAGAAGGGGACAGAGTAGGACCAGATAAAGAGCAGACAGAAGGATGTGCTAGCTGGTCAAAGAGATCAAAAGGCCATAAGAAAGACAGCAAACACCAGGTAAGAGATTCACTGTATAGGTGCTCATAACCCTATGCTAGATGCCTCCGATGGACAAGCTAGAGTGCTTGGTTGCTAATGAAAACATAGATATAGTGAGCATGACAGAAATATGGTGGAACAGTAAGAACCAGTGTTAGACACTGTTATTCCTGGATATAAACTCTATAGAAAGGACAGGGGGTGAATTGGGGGTGGAGTAGAACTGTATGTTAAAGAAGGAATAGAATCAAACATGCTAGAAAACCTAGGAAGACCAGAGTCCTCCACAAAAATTCTGTGGATGACAATACATGGCCTGAAAGGAAATGTGACACCAGTTTTCAAAAAGGGATCTGGGAAATAACAGGCTGGTTAATTTAACATCTGTTCTGGGCAAATTGATGGAAAGCATTCTCAAGAATAAAACTGTTAAGCATATAAAAGAACAGGTCCTGCAGAAGGAGAACCAGCATGGCTTCTGCAAAGGTAAATCTTGCCTCACCAAGCTTTTGGAGTTCTTTGAGAGTGTCAGCACAACAGGCATGTGGATGAAGGTGATCATTTTGAGATAGTATACCTAGACTTTCAAAGAGTTTTGATTTAGTTCCTCATCAAAGACCCTTGAGAAAAGTTAGCAATCATGGAATACGGGGACAGGTTCACGTGTGGATTAGTAACTAGTTGAAGGACAGGAAACAGAGGGTAGGAATAAATGAACAGTTTTCACAATGGAGGGAAGTAATATGTGGGGTCACCCAGGGATCTGTACTGAGACTGGTGCTTTTTAATTTATTCATAAATGCTTTAGAAGTTGGGGTAAGCAGTGAGGTGGCCAAATTTGCAGTTGACACCAAACTATTTAGGGTAGTCTAATCCAAAGCCGATTATGAGGAACTCCAAAGGGATCTCTCCAAACTGGGGGAGTGGGCAACAAAATGGCAAATGTGGTGCAATGTTAGTATTTGTACATTTGTATCCTGCTCTTCCTCCAAGGAGCCCAGAGCGGTGTACTACATACTTCAGTTTCTCTTTCACAACAACCCTGTGAAGTAGGTTAGGCTGAGAGAGAAGTGACTGGCCCAGAGTCACCCAGCTAGTCTCCTGGCTGAATGGGGATTTGAAGTCGGGTCTCCCCGGTCCTATTCCAACACTCTAACCACTACACCACGCTGGCTAGTGATGCATATTGGGCAACACCCCCACCCCACAACTTCACATACACACTGATGAGGTCTGAATTATTGCTGACTGACCAGGAGAGGGATCAGGGTCATGGTGGACAGCTCAGTGAAAGTGTTGACTCAATGTGTGGCAGCAGAATTGATAAAGGCCAATTCCATGCCAAGGATCATTAGGAAGGGGATTGAAAATAAAACTGCTAATATTATAATGCCTTTATATAAAACTATGCTGCTGCCACATTTGGTGTAGTATATACATTTCTGGTCACCATATCTCAGAAAGGACATTACAGACCTGGAGAAGGTGTAGAAGAGGGCAACCAAGATGATCAGGGGCTTAGAGCACTTATGAGGCAAGGACACAACACCTGGGGCTATTTAGTTTTTAGAGCACCTTCCTTATAAGGCAAGGCTACAACACCTGGGGCTATTTAGTTTTTAGAGCACCTTCCTTATAAGGCAAGGCTACAACACCTGGGGCTATTTAGTTTAGAAAACAGGCAACTGAGGGGAGACATGATAGAGGTCTATAAAATCATGTATAATGAAGCGGTTTACATAGATAAATAAAAAATAAACAAATAAGATGGATCTCTGTCCCCAAAGGGCTCACAATCTAAAAAGAAACATAAGATAAGACACCACCAGCAACAGAATGCACTGGAGGGGTACTGTGCTGGGGGTGGATAGGGCCAGTTGCTCTCCCGCTACTAAATAAAGAGAATCATCACATTTAAAAGGTGCTTCTTTGCCTAGTTAGCAAGGAAGTTCTGTTCATGAGTAGTACATCTGATCAATGAGGTGCACTCAACCAGTTCTGAATGAGTTTACACAAGTTTGCCATTTGATTGTGCTGTAAGATTAAGCCCTTACTCTGGACACCCAAGTTATCTAAGTAACATCCAAGCTTGACAACTGATATTATACATGACACTGTCGCTGAGGAGCTCCAGGAAACTTGAGATGGCTCAGACTGCAGCAGCTAAATTTCTGACTAGCGTGGGTTATATGGACCATATCTCATCAGTGTTTAAGAAGCTTCACTGGCATAGGTGGCTGAAGGTGCTGCAGTGTTTATACGGAGGTTGCAGATACGGCCTTGCCCCATGCCTCTGGTGAGGGCCAGCCACCTTTCAAAACCAAACTTCGCAAGCTTTGCAAGTGATGCAAAGGACAGGAAAAGAGGAAGGTTGTCAGCAGCCTCTTCTCTCCTTGCAAATTTTGCAAGGCATGTGAGGAGAGGAGCTCCTTGCAAAGTGGGCAAGGGTCAAATCAGTCCCAAAGAGCTGCTCTGGTCATGATGAGGGGTGGGGAGCTTCTTTCCGTGCTGCTGCTGGTGCCCCAAAAATCCACTCCCTAAGAAGACTGCCTCGTCTTGTCTCAGGAAACGGCCTTCCCTGTTCACTGGCGTCCTGTGGATTTGCAAGGCCAAGCCAAGGAGCTGGGATTAACCTTTAAAGCCCTGTTTGGCTTTTAAAAGTGCAGTTTGGGACCAAGTTAAGCCACCTAATGCTGCAGTGGGGAAATGGCTTAATTACCAAACCAGAGGTTACCGGTTCAAATCTCTGCTGGTATGTTTCCCAGACTATGGAAAACACCTCTATCGGGCAGCAACGATATAGGAAGATGCTGAAAGGCATCCGCTCATACTGTGTGGGAGATGGCAATGGGAACCCCCCCCCCCTGTATTCTACCAGAAGACAACCACAGCAGGGGCGTAACAAGGCTGGAGTGGGCCCAGAGAAAATTTTTTTTAATGGGCCCCTCGCTGATACACACACACACACACACACTTCACAACACATAGTCATGTGACTTGCCTCATGTGACTTGCCTCGGGGGGGCCCCTTGAGGCGTGGGGGCCCCCAGGCAGCCGCCTCCCCTTGCCTAATACTAGTTACACCCCTGAACCACAGGGCTCTGTGGGTGCCAGGAGTCAACACCAACTCAACGGCACACTTTACTTTACCTCAAAGAAGCATCATCTACTCTTGTATAAACCTTCCCATGCTTTAAGATCTGCTGTAAGGCTCTTCTCTGGGTCCCCTGCCCTGTCTGCTGAGTTTAGGCAGGAGGTGACCAGGGAACAAGCATTTTCTGTGGTGGCGCTCCATGCGTGTAGTGCCCTTCCTATTTTGGCACACTTGGTTCCCACATTAATCATTTTTCAGTGCCAGGTGGAATGTTTAAGCATTTCAGCATGGCTAGTATGGCTGAATTTTACTGCTGCTAGTTTTGACATCTGTTTCAAACTGTAATTTTGTTTTATCTAGGTCAAATTTTGACCTGCTATGGTATTTTAATTAATTTAGGTTTTGTTTCTTTTGGTGCTGCAGGACTTTATTTTATTTTAAGATTATTATTTTTTACAGTTTCATTTTTATTGCAGGCCATCTCAAATAGGCCATCTGCAAGCCAGCTTGATTCAAACCACGGTTCAAATTGAACTAGCCCCCTAAGAACTGGTCCGCAGGTTTGTTCAGGTATACTTAGAATAGGGAATCCTTGAGGATTCCCCTTTACAAGCAAAGGGGGCATTCCTAATCTTCCTTAAAGGCCGCAGTGGGTGGGGAGAGTAGCAAGAAAAAGGTGCCTAGCAGAGGCCTTTAGCGTAGGCAGCACAGAGGACATTGGAAGTGGCAGTGTGGGCTTCTCCAAGTCCCCCACCAACCTCCTGAAAGAGAGCCCGGGCCATAACCTCCACATGTGCAGGGAGCATTTTCGTAACCTCCATGTGTTCACGGAAACCCGAACCAGGCCTTGAAGGATTCCCCTTTACAAACATACCTGAACCAGTTCGGCCCACTTCAATGGTCGGACTGAACTGGACCCAGTTCGACCAAACCCAGGACCAGCCTGGGCTGGGTCAGTTCAAATCTGGTCCAGATTCAAACCAAACTGGCCAAACCGGTTCTGCACACATCCCTAATCTCAAACTATTCAGGAGAGAACAAGCTTAATAAATAAATGCAATAAGTATTGCACAAACATCTGTCTGGAACACCAATTGGTTTGGATAGCACCATTGTTTTCCATCAACGATTTCTGCATACTTAGACAAGGATGTGTACTGAACTCAGTGAACACAATGCAGCAAAATGTAACAGCAACTAAGTCTGCAATTCTATGTATGCTTACCTAGAAGCAAGTCCCATTGAACTTAGAGAGATTTGCCCGTGAGTAGACATGCACAGGATTACACTGCAAGTCCCACTGAAAGCTATGAATAAGACTTAACTGTGATTAAGTGAAGTTCCACTGATTTCAAGGAGATTAGAATTGCAATCCTGTGCTTGCTTTTTTGGGAGTAAATTCCATCAAACTCAGTAGAATTTACTTGAATAAACATGCAAAGAATAAAACTGTTAGTTCTAACTTTTGCTGAATCTTGCCCAATATTTTCAATGTTTTGTTTAAATGACAAGTTTTAGTTTTATCAACTGCCCTCCCACCACAGACAATACTCCTATAACAGTATGAATAACCCTCAATACACTGCTCAAATGCTGTCATTTTAACTAACCAGAGCCCCCTCCATAATACATTGCACAGCAATAAATCCTAGTGGACTTGCTTCCAAGAACTGTATATGGATTAGAATGCCAAAAAATACTTTAAAGTATTTTTTGGGATTCTTCCCCCTGTGCTCCTATCAACAGTCAGTGGCCATAATCCTGCGCGAGTAAGGCTGCTTCAAGTCCTATTGAGTTTAACAGCCCAACTATGTGCAAGATGGCAGCCATTCTTTTTAACCAGTTGGGTCCAAGACACAAATATCAATGGTGTGAACATTGCATGCTGCCCAATTCGGAACATGTTTACTTTGAAGTTAGAATCTCACTTGCATGTAAGGGTGTGCAGAATTGTGGTGTTAACTAAAATACTTCCACCTCCAGTTCTTATTTAAAGTGTTTCGGGGAGCATGCCAATGCATTCTATCACTATCTGCATTAGGGAACATATGATGGGTACCAGAATAAAGCTTGTCAGGCCACACAAATGTATCTGCAAAGGAGACAAACTTACTAGAAGAAAGTCTCATTTAGGCAACACTCCTATGCACCCCAGAGTAAAGCGCACTGGATCCAGTAAGATACTTCCAAGTGAACATGTATAGGACTAGGGTACACATTGTTCCTCTCAAAAGGATTTCCATTGTATGTTCCACAATGCCTTAATATTCTAGGGCTTGATTAGCATTTCCAAGGTATGGGGTTATAGAGGTCATCCACAGAACAGCTTGGCCTTTTCCAATCCTCTTGGAAGGAAGTTTTCTACATGTTTTTACACTGACGGAATCAATTGAGCTCTCTTTAAGAGTGAGAGAGAGAGAGAGAAACTGACAGAAGCTGCTTTACCTAGATAGCCAGCCTGTTAGTAGACCTCTAACTATCAAGATATCTCAAAAGAAGGAAAAGGGTGGGGGGAAAGAAAGGCAGAGCTTAGTGCTGTTAAGTCTAATCATTGTAAGGCATGCCAAAGCAAACACCTCTCTTAATAGGAACAGGAGATAAAACAAACAGAACAAATGAAGCACTGATGAGGTGTATTTGAAATGCAGGAACCTCCTGCCTGTCTCTCCCCCCCACCCTGGCAGGATGCTGAAAGTTCAAGGAGGGACTGGAGAGAATGGCAAAGGGGTGAGAAGTGTTAAAAGTAAACAAAAGCAAAAAAGAAGGGGACCCAAATAAACAGGAGGCTGGCACCTTCACTGAACCTTATCTCCTCTCCCAGCTGGATCTCATTAAAGGCACTTTAAATCCCATCAAGGGCCAATTTACACCCCAGCCTCTCTCTTTCAAAGAGAAGAAGAAGAAATCACACACACACACCTTCCTTCACCTGGTCGCTCTCACCCCCAGGTGCTGCAGAGCTACCTTCCAGCTAAGGGGCCTTAAGCCCAAGGAAGTGCGTATTAGCCCAATGGCGCAAAAAACCAAAAGTCTCGGGACACCGTAGAGCCCCTCAGGCTGGCAGCGCAATCCTATGCACAGTTACCTTGACAGTCAGTCCCACCGGACACAGTGGAGCTCGCTTCTGGGGGGGAAACCCCAAACATGCACAGGACTGAGCTGCTCTCGCGGCAAGAGCTTTCGGAGTCCGGGACACACTTTTGGCTTTCCAGAGTGGGCGGTGTGCTCCACGGAAACCTCTGCCCCGATAAGTACGGTAGCCTTAGGAGCCACAAGGGAGCAAGTCCTCTGAAGCGCAAGGGGACTTTGGCTTTCTCAGGGAAACGTGTGTGCAGGGTCGCGTGTTTTGTTTGCAGCCCGAGCTTCGTGTGCAAGCAACACTTGGCCCCCTCCCCTAGAGCCCGTCTTCCCAGCTGACAAGCCAGCCCGCGTGCAATAGATCTCAGTTTGGGGTGGCTTTTTTTTTTTTTTTTAAAGTCCCACCAAGGATGCAAAGGAGGGATGGAGGGATGGATGGGCGGGCGGTCACCCATCAGCTGGTCCACCGCGGAGCCCTTGCAAGCGGAAGGTGGTGGTGCGCTCTTACCGCAGTCCAAGGGGGTGCTGAAAAGCTGAGCCCCCCACCGCCTGCTTTGACGCTCCCGCCCCGCCGCCGCCGCCCTCCACAGCCTACAGGGCAAGCTCCTCGGGGGACTCTTTTCCCCCCTCCCAGCCCGCGCTCCCAGCCCTTCCCTCGCTCGCCTCTCCGGGGAAGTGCACTTACTTTCCTGTGGAGCTCGCAGCTGGTTGCAGCGGGATCCCGGCTCTGCTTCGCTCCAGCCAGCAGGAGGAGGAGGCAGTTCAGCAGCAAGCCAGCGCCGGCGTTGTGCACCACCATCCTAGTTAACTCCACGCCGGGAGCACTGATGGGGAGGGGTGGGGGTGGAGGAAGCGGGGGGAGGAAGCGCGCTCACGCCGGACAAGCGGCCGAAAGTTGCGAGAAGTTTCCCCCCCGAGCCAGCGGAAAGGTGCTTCCCTTTTAGTGTGCCCAGCAGCAGCGCGGCTGTCCCAGCGGCCCAATCCCGAGTCATCCCCTGGCCGACCCTTCCAGGCGCTGCCCCCTCCCCTTAAAGGATCCCCGTGCCCGGCTGCAAGGAGGGGGGCTCGCCATGCCGCGGGTGGGTGTCGCGCTGGGGTGGGGGCTCCCAGGGGGACCGAGAGCCCTCCCCCTCGCCCTCTCGCCTCCCCCCTGCAAAGTTCGCCCGGCGCAGGCTCTGCAATTCCTGCAGCAGCCCCTGGATGGAGGAGGCACAAAGTCACGCACTCCTCCGTGGGATTGGCCGCAGGCAGGAGGTGTCTAACCCTAAACGCTCCCGCCGCCGCCGCCGCCCCACCTCCCAGCCCTTCCCCTCCTCTGACCTAAGCACGGGGGTCCAGCCGGGCTCCTGCCTGGTGAATCTTCTGAGCGGACACTGCCACCGAAATTCCCTTACTCAGCAGCCTCCATCCCACGGAGCTCTGGGGAAAGGACAGTGGCAGTGGTGTATACATCATGGGGCCGGCAGGCAGGCAGCACCCAAAGGGAGAGAGACAGCGGAGCAGGACGACGCTCAGCAGGTCTCTGGAAGAGGAGGAGGAGTCTTCCAAAAACAACTTGGACTATTGCAGACTAGAGTGGGGCCAATTAAAATGCACGACATGTAAAAGATACAAAGGTGTGTATGGCAGATACACTGAAAGATACCCTTCTGCTAATGCCATAATAAAGGACATTATCTTCATAAAGAGCAGGCAAGAATTCCAACTCCATAACAGGAGCCTGGTATGGATTTGTGGTTCAGTCTTCTCAGGTCTCGGTTGTGATCAGAGGCGCTCTTATCCCTGGACTTCTGGGCCCAAGTCCAGGGCCTCCACACCCCTTTGGGGCTTCAAATTCTTTTTAGTCTGTCGTGGGAGGTGTGGTCGCAGTGCCACGCAACTGCCCGCACGGCACTTGGCGCCCAATGCAACTGTGACCTTCTTCGCTGGGTGCTTTGGAGACAGAGGGGGGAGTGGGGAAAGTGTTAAGTAAGCTGCATGTTGGAATGTTTCTGCAAATGCATGTTTGCATAAATAGACTGTTTTCTTACATTCTTGTGAGTTCAGTTGCTGTTTGTGCCCTCAAAAACCCATGTGTTAAAAATACTGTGTGTGTGTCATGGAGTGTATAGGGGGATGATGCTTAACTTTCAGGAGGGCCTCCAGCAGGGGGTGGGTGGCTCCAAAGGTCTTTAGGTCCAGGCTCCAAAATTACCTAGGTGCACTTCTGCTCTCAACTGAAGTATATGCTGAAATGCTACCAGACCACTTACTAGTTGAGATGTCCCCCCTCCCCCCCCCCCTTTAACGGATTTCAATTAAGACATCAGGGTTGCAATCCTATTTACACTTTATTAAAATCAACCCCCACTGGGCACAGTGAGACTTATTTCTAAGTAAATCCACATAGTGTTACTGTGTACTTCCTTTCTATGAGATTATCATATCGACACTTTGCAATTATACTGCAAACAACGTTACATCATGTTTATATAAAACTCTGCACTATAGATGGTTTAATAATAATAATAATAATAATTTTAAAAGCCTATGCAGTTGATCTGCCATTTTGTAATTATTCTGTTTCCTCCTTGTGGGTGAGTCCTCAGAATTCTACTCCAGAATGACTTTTCCTTCCCCTTGATTCTAGGAGCAGGCAGAAAGCAAGAGTATAAGTGTTTGTGCATGTGTTTTACAAGCTGCAATCCTTTGTATACATTGATCTTCTATACGCGTACTCAGGAGTAAATGCCCCCTGAATTCATTTGGAATCTACTCCCAGATAAATGTCCATATGGCACTAGGGGTGTGCATGGAACCGGCAGTTCGGTTCAAATTCGAACCAAAATTGAACCAAACTGCCGGTCCGTGAACTAGTTTGAGTCAAACTGGGTGGCAGTTCAGTTCATGCTGTCAAACGCCTTACTTGTAAAAGCGCTGGTAAGGATTCCCCTTTCCCTACCTAAAAAAAGGGTTCAGGGGAGTGGGCAAGGAGGCACCTTACTGGCTTTGGCAGCACCAGCTCTGCCACTTGGCCCTGTCAGCGCTCCCCCCGCACCAGGGGCCACCTGGTTCCGGCCTCTGTGCATGTGCCAGAACTGATCTGCCTGCCGGCCTGTGGTGCAGGTGGGGCTAAGAGGGGCCACCAACACGAAGCTACCCCCGCCACTGCCAGGGAGCGGCCGCCACAACAGCCAGTAAGGTGCTCTCTCACCCGCCCCCAAACCCTTTTTTAGGTAGGGAATCCCCCCAACCCACTGAACTGGTCAAACGGGTTCACTCTAAAATGGTCCCGGTTCGAACTCGGACCGGTCCCTTTGGGGACTGTTTCGGTTCAAGCTTGAACTAGTCAAACCAGGCCGGTTCAATTCAAACCAGTTCTGTGCACCCCATGGTTCATATGGCACTAGGGGTGTGCATGGTGCCATATGGACAAAGCGGTTCTGCGCACCCCACTCCTATGGCACTAGGAGTCTTACTCATTTTGCTTAGCATCACTTGCTTCTGAATTACTATGCATAGGATCAGGCTGTCAGTCACATTCACTTTGATGTAGGGTTGTCCCCTGATTAAAGAAAATCTTAGTTGATAAATCATACATGCTTTTATCACTTAAATCTTCTCAAATTTGTGTAGGAATTTCTGCAGGGGGGAAGTATTATTTTTGGTTTTATGTGATATGTGGCACACACATATCACCACAGCACCATCTGTGAATGAGGCATTATCTCCTGTGTGATACAAGAGGGAATGCCTCTTCCAAGATATCACTGTCCACTCCATATTTTTTTTAAAGCACTTGTATTATACACACACGTCCATGCTCACAAACAAACATTTTCTGCCCAATTAATCTGGGGCACATTTTTAACTGACCCAGAGGATTTTAATAAATTCATCTAATTAGCTGACTAAATGCTGTTGCTCTAATTCTGCCCCCCGCCCCCCACAGGCTTATTTGTATATACAGTTCATATTCATCACTTGGCAAATGTAACCACATTTTAAGAGTGATGAATGGAGTTGGGTTCCATTGGGATCAATTACTATTTAAGGCTGAAATACTTATAAGACATGGAACAGTTTCTCTAAAGGCTAACCAACAGTATGTTCCTAAGAATGTTTACTCAGATGTAAGTCTCACTGACTTAAATAGGATTTATTCCTAAGTAAGTGGACTAAGCCTACGCATACTTCCCTGGAAGTAAGTTCTATTGAACTCCATAGGAATTACTTCTGGGTAACATTAATAGGATTGTTCTGTAAGGGAAATATAACTATGTTTACAAGGAAGTGGTGGGAGGGAATGGTTTGCAAAAAGAGTCCCACACACACACCACTATCGACTGACACTGAAGTCAGATTGTCATGTTATCTCATTGGGCAACATGATTGGAGAAGCCAAGTCATGCTTTTGCAGAGATTATCATTAATCAGCAACTCACTTCTCTGCAGTAGTCCCCGAGAATGGTCTGAAAATGCTGAAAGCCGCTCTGGTTGAAGTAAGTGTTGCAGGAGATCCATGACTCTATCATCTGATGTTTTGCTTTTACTTTAAAGCAGTCACAGGGTGCTTCAGTTTTCACTGGAGCAACAACATTAGAGGAAGGAGGTATTCAACCTCCCTGTTGCCATTTTTAAGGATGTGCACAAAATGGATTTTTTTTTTTTGTTTCAAGCTCAAAATGAAACACAAAACGGCTAAAACATTTAGTCAAAACAGTGGTTGAACCGGCTGTTTTGATGAAACAACTCAAAACGTTTTGAGTGTTTTGGCCCTAGGGAACAATATGGAAACTCTTTGGGCAACATGCCTGGAGAAGCTAAGTCATACTTTTGCAGAGATTTTTCTAAATGGATTACACTCCCCTTGATGGGCCATGTTCACAGTCTGGGGGTTGCTCATTGATCCAGCATTATTACTAGAGGCTCAAGTGGCCTCTGTGGCTCAAAGTGCCTTTTATCAATCAATCAGTCTATTATTATTTATTAAAGAGAAAAAGAGGACGACCAGCAGCAAGGTGGATGGACTCGATTATGACAGCAATGAATTCACCACTGAGAGACCTTAAAGGCCAAGTTGAAGACAGATCATCCTGGAGAGACTCTATCAATGTGGTCGCTAAGAGTTGCCACCGATTGGATGGCACTCAATCAATTAATAAATAATAATAATAATAAATAATAAACAAACTCAAAACACTCCATTTCTCCCCATGGGTAGCTGCCAGGGACACCAAAGGGGGTTGTGTGATAGGGCATGATGGTTGCTACCTACCGCCCAATCCACAAAAGAAATGAGCAAGTAGGTGGCTTAAATTTTTTTTAACCTTTCCCCCAAACCTCCACAGGATCATATGGAGGTTTGGGAGAAAGGTGAAACATTTTTTTAAGAAAATCACCTACTTGCCCTTTTTGTGTGTGGGGGTTCAGTGGTAGGTAGCACCCATCATGCTCTACCACACAACCCACTTTGGTGTCCCCAGGAGCTACCCATGGAGAGAAATTGGGTGTTTTGAGTTTCCAGAACAAGCAGCACTCACACACACAAGTTTTGCATTGCAATTTGCAATGCATTTTTCAACGCTGCTTTGAAAAACACTGCAAAAGCACACAGTAAATGGGTATCTGTCCCTCCGAACACAGAACACACATTTCAAACACAGCCCAAAAAAGCCCCCCCCCCCAAAAGATCATTAACCCAGAATCCACTGCCAGCCACAGTGCCTGCACTGCAGTAACATCACTGGCACAATTTCCTGTCTCTCACACAATTATGACTCCTTACATTACTTCTTAGCATTGCAACAGCTGCCACAACAGTACCCTTGCTTAGCAGCAAGCATAGCCATAAGCTCAACTAGAGCAACTTCTTCAGCCACATTTTTGGCTGAGTATACCCTGTAATGCAAAGCAGAACAGAGCAGTGAGTGAAGTGCAAGATAATCTCAGGGCCAGATATCATCACAGCAATCACCAAGAAATATTACACAATATACAAACACAGAGAGCTGCCACTGTCTATTTCTCACCACAACACTATCTCACAAATGAAACAAACCACAAATCAAGCAAGGTAAACACCTAAGTTCTGCCTTTGTCAATCTGAGATCAGCAAAACCAGAAGGTTACAGCAACAATAGCACAGCATATAATACTCTGTGTTAAGAAAAAACCACAGAATCATCCTCCTCTCCTGTCATGATGTATCCTCTTCCTCAAGAGAGGCACAGTATAGGGGCTCTCTCTGCCTCCCAGTCCCTTTGAATATATTTTGAATTTGAATTCCTTTGTTTTGTGTTTCCTGCTCCCTCTTCCCAGCCAATGGGGGTACAGTTGCCCATGACAACACTTGATGATAACAAGCCAACCAAGAAGCAAGGAGATAGCAAGCCAACCGGAAACCATTGCCAGAAAAGCAACCAACAAGGGGGAAATAGGCCTCCAAAATGGCACTCAAAACACTCAAAACCTGCAGTTCCGAGTTGAAATGTTTCGACATCTAAATGTGTTGCACATGCCTAGCCATAGCGGGGAAATAACCTGCCTAAAGAGAAGGAGGCTGTTAGGGACATAGGGACATAGGAAGCAGCCATATACTGAATCAGACCATTGGTCTATCTAGCTCTGTATTGTCTTCACAGACTGGCAGCGGCTTTTCCAAGATTTCAGGCAGGAATCTCTCTCAGCCCTGTCTTGGAGAAGGCAGGGAGGGAACCTGAAACCTTTTGTTCTTCCCAGAGTGGCTCCATCCCCTGAGGGGAATATCTTGCAGTGCTCACACTTCTAGTCTCCCATTCATATGCAACCAGGGCAGACCCTGCTTAGCTAAGGGGACAAGTCATGCTTGCTACTACAAGACCAGCTCTCTCGGGGTACGAATCCCCGCTGCTGTGTTTCCCAGATTGAATATGGGAAACTCCTATATCAGACAGCAGCGATATAAGAAGGTGCTGAAAGGCATCGTCTCATACTGTGCCGGAGATGGCAATGGTAAACCCCTCCTTGTATTCTACCAAGAAAACCACATGGCTCTGTGGTCGCCAGGAGTCGACACCGACTCGATGGCACAACCTTTCCTTTCTTTTCCTTTCCATTCCAGCCCAGAGCTGCTATTAACCCATGTTTCGACACTGAAATGTTTTGCATATCCCCAGCCATTTTACAGATATAAAGCGTCTTCATTCCAGCCCAGAGAAGCTATTAACCCACAGTGGGGAAAATTATATATTGGTTCTCCTGTGCTTCCAGTCCACTGCTGCTCTTTGCAGATGTGTTATAACTAGTGCTTGTTAGCACTAACTAACATAACATAACTTTGTTATGCACTTTGTTATGCACTAACATAACTTTGTTATGGACACACTCCCAATAAGAGTGAATGCTACTAATGACATAAATAATTAATGACATTTAGGACCTCTGAAATTGATCACAGTAACCCTTAGCAGCAGTTATGTCGCACTCAAGGGCGCTTTCCAGATTAGAGCCTGTAATGGAGTCATGACATACCTCTGAAGTGTGCTTCCACACTTCCTGTGTTGTGACACCACAGTTCCTATGCAGTGCTGTTCACATTTCTGATGCCTTGTTTCAGATTTAATCGCTGCTATTTATTGCTATAACATTGTATGTCTGGCGTAAAAAGGTTGCTGTATTTTCTGGTTGTTAGTTTTTGCGAGACTGCTCCCCCTGCTGGGCACTTTGCTATTTATGTTAATGTGATTTGCCCGAACCGAAGCATTTTGCCACTGTTGAGTGGGTAACCTGGAAAGCGCCAAGGTGTTCTCAAAGTGTTTCAATATACATAACCTCAGTAATCTTTACACCAATGCTATAAGGTAGGTCACTCAGTGTTGTTATATACATGTTGCAGATGAGGGGTTGATGTGAGGCCGCCTTGTGAGTTCCTGGCAGGGGCAACATATGAAGAAGAGAACTTCCTGGACACTAAGGCTATTCTCACAAGCAGCCTAACCTGGGCTAAAGCAGCCCAGCCTGGATTAAGTTGCTTGTGTGCAGTGCCGGGATCCGCATGGATCCTGGTGCTGCCCACTTGCCCGCCTAACCCCACTTTGAACCCCGGCTTTTAGCTGAGGTTAAGGCCACAAGTGCACCCTTAATCCCCGTGCCGGGATCGTGTATGTGCTCTGGCTGCTTGCAGCCCCAGCACACACAGAGATGGATGCCTAGAGCGTCTTTTTCACGGGGGTATCCCCCAAACACTATGCTTGTTGCATAGTACGTTGTGGGATATCCCAGGGATGTTGTCCCAGCCTCTGGAGATCCATGCAGTGGATTGTACAGGTGCACACCTCGCACGCCAAAGACAAGCAGAACAATCATCTTGGGGAAGGTAGATTAAACCCTGCCTTCCCTACCACCCCACTCCCCACCCTGGTACTGGGTGTGAAAACAACCTCACTATGTTACGCAAGCTCTCTAAAATTAGATTTTTTGTGGTTTCTTGATGGCAAGAAATAGAAGTGCTGTAAAGAAGAAAGTGCTGCATCACAGTCCTTCTGGTACATTAATATATGGCATAAATAGAGAGCTAGGATAAAAATAACTTTAATGATTAGTAACTAAAGAACAACCAGTGTTCAGAGAAGTGTGTGTGTGAGGGGGAGAATCGTACCAAGCCATATTTTTTTTATTTGATGGGAAGTGATGAAATTTGATCCTTTCCTTTACTGAAAAGGTAGCCAGTGAAATTTAATGGCTAAGAGTATGAATATGAGCTGGAAGCCCCTAGTTCAAATGTCATCTTTCCCTACAAGAGAGTAAGAATATATTGGGTGGCCATCTCACCCTCTGCTCTTTTTATCATCTGAATCCATAGGTTTAGAGCAGCTTACAGTAGTTTTCTAAAATATTTCATTTTTCACATGTTAGTTCTGCAAGAATTGTATTTATTCATTCATTTGATTTATATACCACCCTTCCAAAAATGGCTCAGGGCAGTTTTGAATGCAAAGTACTGGAGGACTCATGACACCAAATATTAAGCAAGCAAAAATGACAACATTATATCAAAGCTGATTATATCCAACTTAAAGGAAAACAAAAATCAAATGTATCTGAAAGCTGTGAAAGTCCATCAGTTGAATATTTATTGATGGGACTTGAAATCTCATCTTATTTATTATATTTTTATCCCACTCTTCTTCCAAGGAACTCAAGGGGTGTACATGGTATCCCCCGCCATTTTATACTCACAACAGCCCTGCAAGGTTTAATCTCTAACATCTCCAAGTAGGGCTGGGAACGACTCCTGCCTGAAACCTTGGGGGAGCCCCTGCCAATCAATGTAGACAATGCTGAGCTAGATGGTCCAATGGTCTGACATGGTATAAGGCAGCTTCCTATGTTTAAGGTAGGTTACACTGAGAGATAAACTGACTGGCCCAACATCATCCAGTGAGTTTCATGGATGAGTGGGGATTTGAACCTTAGTCTTCCAAGTCCTAGACTGACACTTGAACCACTACCCCATGCTAGCTCATATGTTCAAAGACCTTAAAAGACAGCTTATAACAGTGACAATCACAAGAAAAGACAGCACATCAAAACAGGACTACAATGGCCTACAGTTATTATAAAAGGTTCAGTTAAAGACCTCACAGAAGAGAAGGGTCTTGATTGCCTTCTTAAAGATTGTCAGTGAGGCAGTTTGCCAAATCCTTGCAGCGCCTGCCACCACAATAAAATTCAGGCTTCTAGTTACCAACCAAATTTGTGACAATGGCAAGCCAGAAAGCAGGGCTTGTGAGGTTGGTCTTATTGCCCAGGCAGGCTCATATGGGCATAGGCACTCATTCAAATATCCAAGTCTCAGACTGTGTAGAGCACTTTGGATTGAGTTCAAAAGCTCACTAGTAACCACTGTAGTTGGTGCAGCATAAATGTCACACTTTTCGTGCTCCTACAAGCATCTCTGTGGCTGCATTCTGTACCAGCTGAAACTTCCAGAATGATTTCAAGGCAACCCCATATAGAACATGTTACAGTCATCCAACCAGACAATGGCTCTGAGACCATCTGATTCAGCTATGAATAATAATGGTACAGAATGTTGTGAACCGCCCTGAGCCATATCGGAAGGGCGGTATATAAATCAAACAAACAAACAAATAAATGGAACAATAAGACTCCGACTATTAGAACTGATTTGTTTTTACAGTTTGTATATTTTCCTTTAGCTGTTGAACTGATACTAACAATCTTCTGTTCCTTTTATTAAAATGCCGTGCTTAAAAATATATATTGCAACCCAGTGTGACTAAAAAAAGACTCAAATACACAAGCAAATTTCATTACAGAAAATGTCCACTAGTGACAACAAAGCATACTGCATGTGGTCACTGTAATTAAATTAGTGTGACACATAGGACTTCTTCTAATTCACTTAAAGTTTGAGCACAGGTTCTAATCCTAAATCTGGCCTAAAATTGCTTGACACTTACGAAGCAACTTTCCACAAAGTACTCAGACTTGCCATGGATGTGCTGAGAGGCAGAGATAATGTTATTCCAACCAGGTATTGCTTGGAAGGCTAAGAAAATACAACATTTCTCTCCACTCTTACCTTGAGAAAGGATGTCAGGATCTCCCACCCTTGAATGACTCAACACTGAGCATCTATTTAGTCTTTCAACATTGGCCAAAGTTCAAAGTTAGGCTGAAACAAATAATTGTAAATATTTGAAAGTTGTCAGCTGTTCCAATGTTGCCATGAATGTGGCATTTTGAGTTCAAAACTGAGATTTGCATTTTGAAGTTATGAAATTCTACCTCAAAATGTGAATGTTTTAAGCTCAATTCTAAACACACTTTACAGGGAGCTAAATGGGACTTACTTGTGAGCAAATATGCTCAGGAGTACACTTTTAGATTTGTTGGCATCTTTACTGTTTCACACTAAAAGAAAAGTTACTCAAAGAAGTCTTGTATGCCTGCCCCTTTGAGAGAATATATGACTGCCAATCACTCTGAGAATTAGATTACTATCTTGGGAATTTGTTGTGCCTTCATTAAGCCCCCCCAGGTGCTGAATGCTTTAACAAAGCTCCTTGGCAGCATGGGTGGGGGTCATTTTACTTATTTATACATTTATTACCCTCTCTTCCTCCAAGGAACCCAGAGCAGTGTACATGGTTATGTTTATCCTTACAACAACCCTGTGAGGTAGGTTAGGTTGATAGATGAGTGACTGGCTCAGAGTCACCCAGTGAGTTTCATGGCTGAGTGAGGATTTGAAATAGGGTCTCCCCAGTTGCAATCCAGCACTCTAACCATTCCATCATACTGGCTCTCACTGTAAGTCACACATTGTCGGAGGGCTACAGGCCACCTCCAGCCTCAGAGGCAAGATGACTCTAAATACCAGTTGCAGGGGAGCAACAGCAGGAGAGAGGGCCTGCCCTCACCTCTTCTTGCCTGTAGGCTTCTCAGAGGCATTTGGTGGGCCACAGTGTAAAAGAGGATGCTGGACTGGATGGGCCTTGGTCCTGATCCAGAAGGGCTGCTCTTATGTTCTTCTTAAGCTTTGTCTGCGTCAGTGCAGGCTTCTTCAGTGCCACCAGTGCAGTGGGAGGGAAAATAAATGTAGAGAAAGGCAATGGCAATGTGGAACTGCAGTTTCCAGCAGAAACCACATGCCCCCCGTAATATTTAGTTCTGGCCTCAAATGGATTGAAAAGTGTTGCAACTATGAGATCTTAAGGAATGATGAAGTGGAAGGGTGGGGGGAGCCCTGAAGGGAAATGGCCATGCTATCCATGGTATCAATGGAAGGGAAAAATCAGACATGTACTCTGAATTTTCCAGGAAAGCTGACTTGAATGAGCTCAGAGAAAAACTAGGGAGGATCTCATGGCTCAAAATCCTAAAGAAAAAAGAGTTGAAGAGGGACGAAAGATTCTAAAAAGCAAAATCTTGAAGGCACAATCACAAACAATTCCTATGAGAGGGGGAAATGGGAGATATCCCAAGAAACCAGCATGGACGCACAGGGAACTCTCTGCACAGCTGAGAAGCAACATATATAAGAAATGGAAGGAGAGCCATATAACCAAGGAAGCGTACACAAAAGTGGCCCCAAACTGTAGGTATGGTGTCAGGAAAGCAAAGGCTCAGAATGGGCCAAAGCTCAACTGAGAAAAAAACAGCAATTTTTTAAAATGCCGGATATACGACATCATAGCACTATATTGCAGCGATTAAATTCGAAACAAGGCACTGGAAATATGAAAGGCACTCTGCTGTCAGTGTAGGGACTGTGGTGTCACAACACAGGAAGTGTGGAAGCACACTTTAGAGATCCGTTGTGACCACATTTCAGAGTGTAATCTGGGAAGCGCCTAGATGAGTTACACCCTCGGGTACTGAAGGAGGTGGCAGATGTGATCTCAGAACTACTGTCTGTAATCTTTGAGCGCTCCTGGAGAACAGGTGCAGTGCCAAAAGATTGGAGGCAAACAACTGAAGGGTTCAGAGGAGGGCAACAAAGATGGTGAGAGGCCTGGAGAGGTATCCTATGAGGAACGACTGAAGGAGTTGGATGTTTAGCCTGGAGAAAGGAAGACTAAAGGGAGATAAGACAGCCTTCTTCAAATATCTGAATGGCTGTCACTTGGAAGAGGGAGTGGAGTTGTTTTCTGTTGCTGTTGGGGCAGGACTAGAACCAACGAGTTGAAATTGTAAAGGAAGCAGATTTAGACTAGACAGTAGGAAGGATTTTGTAACTGTAAGAGCCAGGGGCGTAACTATAGGGGGGGCAGGGGGGCACGTGCCCCGGGCGCCACCCCGGCGGGTCACGTGGGGGGTGCCAAAAAGTGGCTTCCCCCCCCGCACCCCCCGGATCGCCTGCCGAGTGCAGGCAGGCTCGGCGCCGCTCTGCAGTAGTCCTCGGCAGGCGATCCACCGCGCCACTGCTCGGCCCGCTACAGGCCATGCCAACGCCGCGGGCGACCTGCCGCGCCGCCGCTCGGCCCGCTACAGGCCATCGCCAACACCGCCGCACGCACGCCGCCGAATCGCCGCCGAATCGCCGCCACCGCCGGCGATCTGCCGCCTGGGGGGCGCCGCACCGCCACCAGGTACGTGGGGGCCGAGGGGGCGGCGTGGGGGGCGCCATTTCAGGGCCGGCCAGCCCTGGGCGCCGTTTCCCACCAATACACCACTGGTAAGAGCTGTTCAGCGGTGGAACAGAGTCTTGTGCATTAGTAGGCTCTCTTTAGCTGGAGGTTTTCAAACAAAGACGGCCATCTGTCAGAGATGCTGTAGTTTCCTGGTCCAGGGGATTGGACCAGAAGACCTCTAAGGTCCCTTCCAACTCTAATATTCTCTGATTCTATGACAATATGAAGCAGAAGGAAACTGGCAATCTCTCAAAGGGACGTCAGCCCAGAATGTTGCCATCCACCATCCTAGCTGAATCCCTGGGATCCTGGCATTAAAGGTACAAATGTAATAAACTATAGGAATACGTTTTTTGTTTTTTTTTAAGAAAGCACTATATATGGTGACATAGTCATATATTTGTCAGTTCAGTACTGACAATCACTGAACTGATAGAATATGGAATCATATTCATGACATGCCAGGATGATATATTTTTTTTAATGCATAGTCCTACTAATCATTTAAAATTTCATTTGTCAGAAGTATATTACACTAACAAAATAAAAGTGTACCCAATTATTAGAAAATTGAATTGCATTTGTACTTTGTTTGGTTTTAACCCTCTCTCTTCAGGAGATTTGAGGTGCTTACAGTGAAAGCCTTTTTTCTCCTAAAAGCTCTCCAATTCATCACAATCCATGCTTTCATGTAATTGACAAGCGAGTTTGGACATAATGACCAAGTCCCTACATTTTAGCCATACAGTTCCTATGTTTCCACTGACTCTGAGCTGCCAGCACTATTTTGGCAAGTAACAGATTGAATAGTAACCTGAACATGAGCAGGCAGTGCAATGCAGCTGCTGTAAAAGCTAAGGCAGTCTTAGGCTCCACTAACAGAGGCATGGTGTGCAGATGATGAGAAAAAATAATTCCACTGTATTGGGTGCTGGTCAGACCTCACTTGGAATAGTGGCTCGGATTCAGTGCATTCCATTCAGTAATGGGAATGGTTACAGAACTGCCCACACTCCTGCAGAGCCAGGCTCTTCTACTCCTCCTAATCATTGCACAATTGCATGCTGGGACGCTACTTCCATTATTCCCATTGGAAGCAACACTGTATCGTGCGACTGTACACCAGTTAATAGGGGCCGGACAGCCCGGCTCTGCAGCAGCACAGAGATGTTTTGTGAAGCCTTACAGCAGTGCAAGCAGTTCCCATAACACCGCCTTATACTGCGCTGAACATGAGCCACTGTGTCCAGTTCTGGGCCCTCCACTTTCAGCAGGACCTTGAGAAACAGAATGGACTCAGGGGAAAGCAACAAGATAGTGGGGTGTTTGGAAACCTGTGAGGAATGGTTGAGGGAACGAGGCATGTTTACCCTGGAGAAGACTAAAGGGAGATAAGATAGCCTTCTTCAAATATCTGAAGAGCTGTCACAGAGGAAGAGGAGCAGACTTGGTCCTTGCTGCTCCAGGGGGCAGCACTAGAGTCAGTGGGATGAAATCCACAAGGAAACCAATTCAGGCTGGACCTTAACAGCAAGAGCCACATGACACTGGAACAGTCTGCCATGTGCGATGGAGGACTCGCCTTCTTTAGAAGTTTTCAGAGCCTGATGCTGAGGCGATTTCCTACATCGAGCAAGTGATTGAGCTAGAAGATCTCCAAGTACCTTCCAACTATAAAATGCTATTATTCTAATGTTTTGCGAGAACCTATTAGATTATCACCTTCAACTATTGGGAGGAATACTAATTTCAGATCTCTTCTGGCTGCACAGTTCGTCACCATACTTCACTATCATGTTGCAGAAGTCTGGTATCTTTGGAAAGCCACATCAAGTAGGGTAATACGAGTTAATTAAACCACACTTTCCCCAGTGTTTAGATGAGAATGCTGGTTTCATTCTGTGTCGTCTTACTGATGTGTTATACCACTTCACCATTAAGTAAAAATGCATCTCTTGGAAATCAGAGCATGCTTGTGACATGTAGCTAGGCCAGCGAGCTCCTTTCTGGACACTTGCTTGCTGGCACAGAATGTCTTGGGAATGGGCCATTAGGCAATATGCTTGAAAATGCATATGGTTCTGGAACTGGTGCTCTCTTTAAAAGTGAGAGGGAGGATTAATTCCCCAATTTAACATGTTCTGGAAAACAGAACTTTTGGATTGAACAAAACAGGATAATTTAACAGGATAATTTAATTTATGTTAAGCATAGCGAGTGCTTAACAAGATTATTGGAAATTATGAAATTGGATTATTAGAAATGTGCATATGAAGAAACAACCAAGGTGCCTAAACAAAAAGCAGAGGGAATAAGAAGAGGTGGTAAGGTCTATATTGGCAAAGTAGTTCAGATGCAACGCTGCCCTATCTTGCATCCATGGTTAGGGGAGATTGAGAGTGCTCAGTGGACTCATGCTCTCATGTCCCCTCCTTCCTCCCCTGCTATGCATGAATTCTTTCCTCCCTTTTCAGCCAATATTAGTTTTATGTCTGCATCAGCACTGTTGCTAACCATAGTTAGCTGAAGCTGCAATGTGCAAAGCCATGGTTATAAAACATGGCTGGCCAGAATGCTGGTGCAGAAACAATATGCCAAGTTGCAGGGTGCTTTCTACTGTGGGCAGCGCTACATCCGCACAGTGAGTCTAAAGGTGCTTAGGTCTACTTCGCTGCGCACTTCCTGCTGTGAAGGTCCATAAAACTACTTCTGTCCTAGAAGTCTTCTTGTTTGTATTCACATTGTTTGGCCCACTTGGCCACGTTGTTACAGTAACTATGCTGGTTATCTCTCACCTCTGTATACTTAAATCATTTCTTGACCTGTTTCTTCCCGATTCCATAATGTGTAGTAGCCTTTGCTTCACAGTATGAGATGAGTTGGTTGCAAGGCATGCAAAGAGGCCTGAGATGAAGGTAAATAGTGGCTGCTAAAATAGCAAAAGCACTGATGCCTCCCTTAAGCAGGAGAAAACAGTGATGTTCCCCTTTGCATTTTGTGGAGGGGATGCCCTTTAGGGGGCTCATTCTTAAGGTTACCAGTTTCCCAATCAGAAGCAGTTATCTTCCCCTCCCTCTCATATTCCTGACAAAACTTCAACTTGACAATGTGGTTTGGGGGGGGGGGAGGCAGTCAGATGGACTAGCAGGCATGTGGGCTATTATTATAGAAGATTATACCACTACAAGGGTCCCTGTGGGGCTGGTATCCTTTCTACTTGGTGAGGCTATTCACATGTGTATGCAAAACTGGGCTAAGGGAGCCCACAGCCCGGTTTTGCATGTGCATGTGAGCCACTGGGATCTGACACGATTCTGGCAGCACCACGGTGGCAAACCCGCCTACGGAGCCTCCCCTCTAAACGGGAGCCTCCCTCCTAACCCCCGTTCATTTGATCGTGGGTCAGCCAGGGGGTGGGGTGACACAGGACAGCACATCCCAGCACTCCAACCCTCAGAGCTACTGGCAGGAGCCGGTGCTTGTCTGAGCAGGCAATCCCCCCACCCAAGGATAGCAGGACGATCGTCTGCAGGGAGGTCAGCGCTTCTGGGCTTCCTTCCTGCAAAACGGGTAGCCCTTTCTCACTGCACTGTAACTTATTGTGCATAGCTCTGGTGGAAGTAAGTACAAAACTTGTACTATTTAACTGCAGTGCATGTGATGCCCTGGTGAAGCAGATCAAGATGGAGCTTGAAGCAGATCAAGATGGAGCTTGCCCAAAATGTATCCCCCATGGTGAGTGCAAAGAAATACAATTTACACCAAGGCAAACTGTCTGATGAGGCGGGGTGGTGGTGGAATCTGCTTAGATAGGACATTCTAACTGGGCAACCCCTGCTAACTGGGCAAAGAGGCACTTTTTTAATGTGGTAATTCTCTTTATTTAGCAGGGGGAGAGTAACTGGCCCTAACCACCCCCAGCACAGTACCTACAGTGACTGTTGCTGGTGTCCATCTTATATTTTTTTTTAGGCTGTGAGCCCTTTCGGGACAGGGAGCCATCTTATTTTGTTTATTGTTTCTCTGTGTAAAATGCCCTGAGCCATTTTTGGAAGTGCGGTATAGAAATTGAACAAATTAAAAATATAAAATAAAATAATAAATAAATTATAGTATAAATTATAGTATGAACGGATCTGCCTACTTTCCCATTACTATCACTACAAATTTGACTAAATTTGGTTAAGATTGGTTAGGCAGTTTACAAGTTAGCCCAGTTGCATCCACCATCTTAAATTGGGGTGGATGACATCATCACAAACTATGTGTTTGAGGTGTCCCTATGTGTCCCTACAACTGTACAAAATCCAAATCGGTTCCCACTTGCACCTCAAATGTTCATGTGCCTGCCATCTTAAATCAGGGTGGATGACATCATTATAAACTATGCCATTGAGCTTCCCCTATGTGTCCCTACACCTGTAGCAAATTTGGTTCAAATCAGTTAGGCAGTTCGCAAGTTAGCCCAATTGCGTCCCGGATGTTCATGTGTCCACCATCTTGAATTGGGGTGGATGACACTCACTACAACTGTCACTCACTACAATTGTACCAAATTTGGTTGAAATCGGCTAGGCAGTCACAAGTTAGTCCACTTGTGCCTAAGTATATCCTCACTGGTAAGTAGATGTTTTGTTGAATATTTATATATCTGATGAATGTGTGGTTTTATTTTTCCCGCCCCCACAATTAAGATTATATAATTACCCTTTTATAGCCCTTTACATGTTATATAGCCTCTTATAAAGGAGAACCTCAGTATTCGTGGGGGTTCCATTCTCCGCAATTACCGCGGATAAGGAAACAGTGAATACTGAGTGATTGTACCTCAGGGTTTCCTGGAGTTTTAAACAAGTGCTCTGAAATGAGTTTTTTTAAAGTGCTCTAAAAGAAATGGAAATTTCAAGTTAAGGTGCCCATCATAACTTCCTCATCATATAAGGCTTGTACTATAGACTTTGTACAGCCTGGTATATGATGATGGCTTTAGAAATGAGGCTCCATGCAGCTACACGTTGCCTTGCTCTTTCAGTTGGACATTGGGCTGGGGAGGGATGCATCCAAGCAGACATTTAACAGGTGCAGATTCCCTAATCACTTCCTAGAGATGCCCGTGATGAATTTCTGCCTGATGCATCTCTGTTCAAGACTAAGTGTGTTACCTCACAGGATTATTATATTGTTTTCCACTCACATTTTTAAAAGGACCTTTCCATTATTATAAGGTATACAAGGTATACAACAGCCGCTGGAGGGATGCTGTGCTGGGTTGGGTAAAGGTAGTTGTTCTCCCCGTGCTAAATATAAGAGAATCACCACTTTCAAAAGTGCCTCTTCACTCAGTCAGCGGGGGCTATTTGCCCTCCTAAATATATCACATTGGTCTTCACTTTTAGCTACTACATTAGCTTCCAAATGCACACCAAATATGGATTTCGGAGTGGCTTGTAATCAGAATATAAGAGATCTCCTCACACTTCATATCCAAGCCCGTTAGGTAGATATCATATTCACATAAAAGTTGCAACACCATTATGCAAATTGTAATTAAAATAACTAAATAGATATTATGCAGCATACAGCAAGAAGGTGAATGAGCCTTTCTCCTTGGACTCAGGGGCAAAATGGGATGGGGGAAGAAAGTCCTCTACGTTATCTGCATTTGAAAAGAAGTTTGCTTAGAAGGAATTATGTGGATTTCAAAGAAGCAGAAGCAACAGAGGCCCATTTACGCCTTGAGATAAAAAGGGTTAGTGAACTTTGTAGTATGTTACTGTATGAAAGCGTTAGGTCAGCTGGAAGGGAAATATGGGGAATATATTACAAAGTGAAGTGGTTACATGTAATTACCAAGCGTAGTCAGCCAGAAGCTCAAAATAAAGAGGAAAGAGTGTACTCTAAACACATCTTAATAATAGTCACCTCAATGTGAATGGCGAAAGAAAGCTAAACAAAAATAAATCTTAGACACTGAAAAGACATGACGAGACAGTACATGACCAGAACAGGGACTCCTGAATCACATTAACCCTCCTGTCTAGCTCTACAGGAATGACCAAAAAACAAACAAACCCCCACCCGGGGAAAAAAACCATAGCCAAATTTCAAACATAAATCCATAAAAAATCTAAAAATAAATAATTTCTATTTCTTTTCTTTAAAAAGAAAGATAGTGCTTATAAGTGTAGCAAGTGTGTGCGTGCATGTGTTTTAACAAAAATGAGAACAAAGACTAGTAAAATGTCAATGCCCGTAGGGAAAGAACATCGTATGTAGAAATTAATGTTTGTATTGAAAAGGAGAATCAATGGACTTGAACTCAAGAGATGTTAAGGTAAACATTTGGCAGACAGAAGTAAGATCTCTGGTTTAACTTGACTGTTCAGCATAACTGTCTGCAGTACAATATCTCCCTGCAGTATAATATCTCCTTTGAAGACCAAAATATCAAAACAAAATTCGGTATGCCTGTTCAGGACACAATCCTACATTTCAAACACCATCCTACAGTTCAAACACGAGCTCACCTCTGTTCCCATCTTCAAAGCAGGAAGGAAAATCCAAAATACATTATAATGTGATAGCTGCCTGAAAGACTGAGATATCAGAATGAAATCTGGTATGTGTATTCCAGGACACATAAAGGTCGTTCACACTACCATCAATCCTGGGGTCAGGGAGGGTGGAAGTGGGAGACAAGAGCATTCTTACTTTCCACCACATGACTGGCTCTTAGTTTCCTTCTCACCACACCATGAGGCCACATGATTGCTGCTTCAGTGAGCAGCATGGCAAGAGAGAGGCCGGGGGAAAGATGCCTGGCCTCCATAAAGCCCATAATGCACCGTGCTGCTTGCGCAGTGCACTAAAAGTAGTCTAGAGGCCAGGACACTCTTTCCCCCAGCCTCTATGGTAGAACGGGCTGCCACATGACTGGAGACTGAGGTAAGAGGGCACATGCCCTCTTACCTCAGTAAAAGCCTGGGTAAAAATCTTGGGCTACCTGGTGGGGCAGCGCTGGGACCGACGCTGGGTGCGCTGTGGAGAAGAAATTCACCTGCCTTCCCCGGCAGATAAGCAGAGGCCACCCTTCTTTCTGCCATGCTGCATGCTGACATGAGCAGTGGTGCGGCGACCACAGCACAGGAACTAGGAGTGGGCGGACTCCCCCCCCCCCCGCATCCAAAGGTGCCCTGGGGCAGGAACATGGCAGCTGTTCTCATTAGACCACCCACTGCACTTGGTGTAGCCACTCCTTCCCCCCCAGCTTGCTGCTGGGAAAGGCCGCAGGCCTGGGGGGAGCCATTTAACCCGGCAGCGATCACTCAGATGATCGTCGGCCAAGGCTAAGTGAACCATAGTTTCGCTTAACCTTGGCTGAATGCCAGGATAAAAACTTGAGCTTGGCGAGGGGTCAGTGCCGGGATCAGGATCAATCCCATCACTTCACATGCACAGCTTATCCCAGGCTGGGCTGTCCTACCCTGGGCTAGGCTGCAAGTATGAACAGCCTCTTTGTGTTCTTCTAGCAATACTTAGAATTTATATTGCATTTTAGAGTGTGCAGAGATACATTAGCTATCATCCTTCCAATCTGTATAATGTAAGGTAGATTTATTATCCCACATTGCAGGGGAGAGGCTGAGAGAAAGTGGCTTGCTTAAGGTCACCAAGTTAGTGCATGGCTGAAGTGAGATTTGAATTGTGGACTCTCCAACTCACATTCTTAGCCACTATTCCATTCTGTTATCAAATTCATAAAGCCTGTATTTGACTCTGCTACACACACAGAAACAGACACATATAGAGGGAGGGGGGAGGAGTGGCTAAGAAGTCCACATTTGATAACTACATGTGAACCTTTATATAGGGCTGAGAGCTACCAACCAGTCTGATGTCAATTTCCCAAATGCAAAATTTCTCAAATATTACCCAACTCTCAACCCCAGATTTTGTTACTATGAGTCTGTGTAGACAGGCAGAAAGATAGACAGACACAAGCAACCTATCAGTTTTATGAATTAACAAGTAATAATGCAATTCCCTCCATATTGCCCATAAATGGCAGCTTGGAAAAGAAGCAATTTAAACTGTAGATTGGGGAAATGGTGGTCCGGGGTGTGTGTGTGTTAAACCTCTCCTCTCAGCACCGTGGTCCTGAGCCACGTGCTATCTTTCTGGTGGTTTTTAAAAGAAAATCTATAAGATAGGAGATCCAATAACAAATCTCGTCTTGTTTAGCCCTTGGTCACTACACTGCACCACACCAGCATAAACGTCATGTGCTATGTTGTATATTATGGTGCCATGTACTCCCTGATCTTTCAGAGTTCTATCCAATTGGACTTACAAGCCCACCATGGGAATCCATATTCAAGGGACAGCACTCATAAATCTGTAATTCAAACACAAATACACACACCAAATCTGTTTTAAAGTATGGACATCCTTTGTCTCCCTATTCATAAGCCATTTATCTCTGGTTACAGGGACGAGTATATTGGGGTGGCTGGATGACATGCAGTGTAATGAACAGGGCAGTGCTCATCTCCCCACCCTGCTGTGATCTTGTAGTGAAGCATGGGTGATTGTGCAAATACTTTGAAGCAGGGGTGTAGCTATAATTGAGTGGATGGGTTCAAAGAACCTGGGGCCCCCAGCTCCTGAGGATCCCCCGGTCACACCCCTCCCCATTTTTTTCATTATCTCCCTCATTTGGAGAGGCTGCCGGGGTGATGGGTGAACATGAGCCCCCTCTCCCCTAGCTACGCCCCTGCTTTGAAGAGTTCATCCATGCTCTGGAAACACTCCTTAGACCAGAAATCCTTTACTTAATTGTCCTTGACTTGTTCCCAGTTCAAGGAGTGCTTCCAGGACCAGGCAAACTCCTCCAAGTATTTGCACTCTTGCATAAAAATGCAAGATATGCTTTGCTGTGAGCCTACAGCAGCACTGACCACACTAGGCTGCGCTGTCAGCCACTTCCATAATGCCCTGCTTGTGAGTCTTCCAACAGCATCTGGCTGGTCATTGCTGAGAAAGAATGCTGGACTAGATGGATCTTCATCTTGATCTAATCCAGCAAAGCAGTTCTTATATTTCTTTCAGCACATTTTGTGGATGTATGTGAGTAGTTCTGACCTACGCAGCACCCCAGATCTCTTCAAGGTAGCATGTGGGCCATGGGGCTTCTCTCCACCATTATATCATGACCAGGGATTTCCACCTAATTAAAAAAAAAAAGTGCCTCACTGATAATCGTTTCCCTGTTGTTAGGTTGGGGCTTCCTTCCTCTAAGCTGAGAGAAGACATCAGACATAAGATATGCTTCTCACTAGCAGTGAAGCACATCTGACTAAAGTCAACAAAATTATTCACATGTTTAACATGTGAGTTTAAACACTCTGCAGGGCTAAGCCTCAATAACTCATTTCCTCCCCATCTCCCCACTGAGGCCTTTTCAAATACTAGTGGTTTTTCTCTCTTTCAAAATAAGTAACATGAGCAAAACCAAAACAGGATAAAGCTAAATCACAGCCTCTCACCTCTGAATCATTAACACAGAATAGTGCTAAAAGGATTTGGTGAAAGAGTTCCTGGAGAATCATTTAGCATCCTCTGATCTTTTTGCCACTCTGTAAGTGATGCTATGTCCTTTGTTATGTCAATGTTACTCCTCAGAACTGGGGTGGGCACCTGAGTGCAATTTGGACTGCCACACAGGGCTAAGTGTAGGAGAGCTGGTCTTGTGGTAGCAAGCATGACTTGTCCCCTTAGCTAAGCAGGGTCCTGGTTGCATATGAATGGGAGATGAGAAGTATGAGCACTGTAAGAGATTCCCCTCAGGGGATGGAGCCGCTCTGGGAAGAGCAGAAGGTTCCAAGTTCCCTCCCTGGCATCTCCAAAACAGGACAAGATTTTTATTTATTTTTAGGACAAGATTTTTTTAATTGAACCAACAAACTACCAAAGCATACAGTATGTTGCCAAAGCACAATTATATACAAAGTGGTTGTTTGTACATGATTTATCTACAAAGATTTACACACAAGGATTTGGAAACCCACAAGGTTATGAAGTATATGCAGGTAGTACTGTCACTCGGGGGGTGGGGGATTTCAAGGCACATCAGGTAATCGGGGGGTGGGGGGGATTTACATCCGACGTCCATTTCCACAATTTGTCCCATTGCTATTTAGAAGAGATACTCTTGTCTTTTTGCACATAACCATACAAACCTTTCCAGAAGAGATTTACTGTCTCATCTGTGTGAACCTCTTGGTTGAGAGAGATTCCTGCCTGAAGCCTTGGAGAAGCCACTGCCAGTCTGTGAAGACAATACTGAGCTAGATAGACCAATAGTCTCACTCAGTATATGGCAGCTTCCTATGTACCTCAGAGTGAACAACCTCTGCCTACATGTCCTTCTTTCACTGCTATGGACTCTTGGCTGGCTGATGAGAGATGAGTAAGAGGCTGAGGATTAACGTCTTCCTCAATTTCATCTGGGTCAGAAAGCAGGCTGTTGCTTCCCTTCCCACCAGCATATTCTGTGACAATAAGGAGGGAAGGGTAACAATTATTTGGTGGTGGTGGCCAACCCAGGAATGCTCTTGGAGAGAGTGGATCTCAAAGATATATGGCATGGTTGAGGTAGTAGAGCAGGAGCCCACTGAGTACACAGGAGTTGCCCAGAGTTCTTCAAAACACAACACCAGCCCTGCCTAGCTCTGGCCTGGTAGCTCTGCAATGTGAAGCAAGAGGAAACAATCTAAGGCCACAATCTCATGATGAGAACAATCATGGATAAAGAGTTAACCATGATCAACAAGCCCTGCACGCTCGAGCAGTGTGTATCATGAGAAACTGGAAGTTCCAGGCTATTCCAGCTAAATCACTCACTGCAGTTAACCAGCATTTAACAGGGTTAAATAACCAGGATTGGTTAATTTAACTGGGATATCCTGGAAATTCTGGGTTCAAACAGCACACTCTATGGGAGCACAGCTTGTCAATTGCAGTTAACTCTTTAGGCTCAATTGTTCTCATTGTGAGATTGCAGCCTAATTCTAGTACTGAAAATGAGGAAGGTTCAACTTCAGAGAGGAAAGGAACAATTAGGCAGTGGGCAACTGAGCCTAATGACAGTGGGCAGAAAAGGAGCTCAGTAGAGTGAGGAGCAACAAGCAAATCAAACTAACAACAAGAAGTTCTAGTAATAAGCAATATGCCTTCTTTCCTTTCACTGCAATCTTAATTGATAATTACCATCTTTGCAAGTTAGCCCACTTCTGCCTCAGACATTCAGGTGTCTGCCATCTTGAACCTAGCCATTTTTTCTCATCTATTTCAACAACTCTCTTCCTTATTAAACTCCCATATTCCCAAATGCACAAAAACCTAATTCCCACTGCACAAAAAACCATTCCACAAAATGTGTCCAGATGCAGATTAGAATAAATCCTGCCCCCTTGATAATTAGTGATAGGGAGTTGCCATTTGGATTTCCCTGAGAGCTATTTACATTGAGCCTCCTCCCACAACAGCAGCACCCAAAATACATGGACTGGGGTGAGTACTGTTGCCATCTCATCCCCTAGTCCTTGCTGCTGTGTATAGCTGCTGCAGGGTGGGGGGGGGGGGGAGAGACAGCAACTGGGGTTGCTCTTACATCTCTGGCCCAATAGGGGAGAAACCTCATTACCTGCTACTAGCATCTGCTGCCAGGTTCTTCTTGGTGGCAATTAAAAACCACCAGAAGTTGCAGTCAAAAACCTGATTGTTTTGTTTTAATTTAGTTGTATGTCAACTGCTTTGAGAAGCTTGGCCTGAAAGGCAGCATACTAATAAATCTTAACAATAATAGTTGTTAACATACTGTGCCAAGCAACACAGGCAGTAGTAGGAGCCCTGCCCGCACTGCTGCACATGTGTAAACAGCACTGGAGGAGTTGTGCTCCAGAGCAGCTCTGCTGTGGTGTAAAGCTGCACAAACGCAGTTGTGCAACAGGACACCCATTATTTGCAATGAGCACCCTGCTGTGCAATTGCATTTGCACAAGTTTATGCCACAGCGGAACTGCCTCAGGGGGCAAATCTTCCAGAGCTGTTTACACACACAGCAGCAGCATAGACAGGGCTCCTACCACCTGTGTTGCTTTGTGCAGTATGTCAGACCATAACAATAACAGCAACACTAATAATTATTTTCTGCACCTCAAGCACCAGAATGCTTGGGTCAGCCATTGCCACCACTTCCTGTTTTCTCTGCCCCCATTAGAAGTCTGCAACAACACACAGGAGGGAAACTCTAAGCAATAGCCCTGAGTCACATGCTTAATGATGCTTCAAAGCTGGAGATGAAAACCTCACGACTGTGGTGCCATTTTCAGCATCGTCTACATGGCAAGTATAACCATGTTTGTAGCTTATGGTTTGTAAAATCATTCTCAGAGCTATTATATCTATGGCCTGATTTATAGGTCATGTAGGAAAGTCATGGGGGAGAAGGTCATGGGGAAAGTCCACACTCATCTAAGCTTTCCACATGCACCTGGTCACATTTAAATGCATTTACATGCATGGACCATTTACATGCATGGACCATTTACATGTAAATGTCAACACACCAGCAATCAATGTGTCCCAGGTGAGTGCACCACTCGGGTGCTTATGTTACACGCAAATGGGCCAGTGCACATATTTTGCGTTTTTGTGTTAGTAAACATGTGTTGAAAACATATGTGGTAATGGCTTCCCACATGGCCTATGTCCAATATAAATCAGACCTAAATCGCACAGAATGAGGTAGCACACTGAACCTTTTGCTCAGATGTGATAATTTCCTAAATGCAGGAAGTGTTTTTTTTTAAACAGGAGTGTTATTCACAAATATGATCCCCTCCCACCTGCAGAGTGAAGTGAAGTGGTATATCCATGTGGCTCCATTTTTCAGCCAGCGCTGGACTCCCAGCCTGGCCAGGAATGCCTCTCCCTGCTTTTGCAATCGGGGAGAAGCCATCCTACCCACGCTATGAAGGCCACAGTGCTGGTTGGAATTTCCGTGCAGGGGCATGACTGGGGTGCGAGGCGCAGCCCCTGAGAGCAACAGCCCAGGTTATTTGGTGGCCCAGGTTATTTGGCCCTGGTGGTGCAGTGGTAAAACTGCCGCTCTGTAACCAGAAGGTTGCAAGATCGATCCTGACCAGGGGCTGAAGGTTGACTCAGCCTTCCATCCCTCCGAGGTCAGTAAAATGAGTACCCAGAAATGTTGGGGGCAATATGCTAAATCATTGTAAACTGCTTAGAGAGCTTCCAGCTATAGAGCGGTATATAAATGTAAGTGCTATTGCTATTGCTATTATTTGGAAATCTCTCCCCATGCAATGGTGGCTCTGCCCCTGGGTGAATCTCTTCTATTTATGAGGGTGAGAGCAACTGGCCCTATCCCACCCCAGCACAGCATCCCTCCAGAGGCTATTGCTGGTGTTTACCTTATATTTCTTTTTTAGATTGTGAGCCCTTTGGGGACATGGGGACATCTTATTTATTTATTTATTCTTTACTTTTCTTTGTAAACCGCTTTGGACACTTTGTTGAAAAGCGGCATATACAGTAGTAGTAGTAGTAGTAGTAGTAGTAGTAGTAGTAGTAGTAGTATATGTAAGAATTCTTCATAATCAAAACATACATGTTGAGATATAATGCTGAGGTGACAACTTGGGAGATGAGTTTGATCTGCCTGTTCTGGGTGGGGTCACACTTCCCCAGAAGGAACAGGCTTGCAATCTGGGGGTGCTTCTAGATCTAAGCCTCTCCCTGGTGTCCCAGATTGAGGCAGTGGCCAGAAGTGCCTTCTATCAGCTTCAGCTGATACACCAGCTGCATCTGTTTCTTGAGATAAACGACCTCAGAACAGTGGTTCTGGAGTAATCCTCCAGACTGGATTACTGCAAAGCGCTTTATGCTCTACTAGCCAACCCCGCACAGAGCACCTGTGTGCTCTTTGGGGCCGGCTGTTCCCCACTCATCGTCCCTCCTGCCCCAGTCTCTCTTGCCCTCCCCCGCTTCCATTCCTCTCCTCCCTCCCCACCACGACCTGCACAGAGCATCTCCAAGCGGGTAGCCAAAAAGGGCCCTGCCGACGCCATTCCTCCTCCCGGGCGGCAAACAGGGAAGCCCCGCTGCCTGTTTCCCTTCCACCCCAGCCTCCAACAGGCGTCACACATTCAGCCCCACTCCCTTCCCCCAAGCCCTCCCCCCAGCTTCTGCCCCAGTCTCCGGTCCCAATGCCTGCCTGCCTGCTTCTCCTCCCCCATTTCCCCAGGCTGCTTTCCGACCCACTCCCCACCCATGGTTTCTGCTGCCATCTCTTGATGCCCGCCTCCTCACTGCGGCTGCCAGCCACCGCCTTGCCTGGGCCCACCGCCGCCTCCTCTGCACCGCCTCCTCACAGCAGCCATTGCCAGCTGCTGCCATCGCCTCCCCGCTGCGGCCGGGCCCGCCACCTCTGCCTCCGCCACCACAGCATAACCAGGCCCACCTCCTCTACCTCCCCAATGCGGCTGGGCCCGCTGCTGCCTGCCTCTCCTCGCTGCCATTAGTTTTCAGTCCGGTGAACATCAGGCAACCGGCATCCAGCCAATCAGGTGCCTCCCTCGCCGGGCACACATAGCCTTGCCACATCCCCACGCATGGCTGGTGTCTGGCTAAGAGAATTAAGTATAATGATACCTTTGTATGTAGTCCATAAACTACATTTGGTCCAGAATGCCACAGCCAGGTTGATCTCTGGGTCATATTGGAGAGATCATATTACTCTTGTATTGAAAGCGCTACACTGGCTGCCGATAAGTTTCCGGGCAAAATACAAGGTGCTGGTTATAACCTATACAGCCCTAAATGGCTTGGGCCATGGGTATTTACGAGAATTTCTTCTTCACCATGAACCCCACCACCCATTGAGATCATCGGGGAGGTCCGTCTGCAGTTGCCACCCGCTCATCTGGTGGCTACTAGGGAACGGGCCTTCTCCGTTGCTGCCCTGAAGCTTTGGAATGTGCTCCCTGTTGAAACAAGAGCCTCCCCATCTCTGACTACTCTTTAAATGTCTTTAAAGACACATCTGTTCACCCATGCTTTTAATTAAATACTGTTTTAATAGTTTTAACATTGTTTTAAAATTTTAAATTGTAATGTTTTAACTTCTTCTGTTGTCATTTACTTTGTTTTACTGTTAACCATCCAGAGATGTATGTTTTGGGTGGTATAAAAATATGTTAAATAAATAAATAAATATAATGTGACAAGGTATAACCAATCAATTCCACAAGGGGAGGGACCAATGGCTATTATGGAATTTGATGGGGATCATGAAGCAATAACAACTCAAAATTATGCTGAATTAAACAGAATGGATCTGACATAAGGATGTCTTGCATTACATTGGCAAGTGATACATCACATGGGAGAAGTAACTCGAGAGATTTTCAGTCACTTCCTTCCTCAGCCTAACATTCATTTATATTAACTAACCAACACAGTACACAGGAACCTAGGGGACTATCCACAAGTTTTAAATAGCTTTTTACATCCCAGCAAAGATTTTTTCCCCTCACGTTTTACCCCCCATTGGTCCGACCTGGATTGCATCCACATTGCTAGTCATCATAAAGGGTTTAATGATAATATAACCGTTTGCTGGGGAAGTTGGCAGTCAAATGTATTTGCCGGTTCTTAGCACCTTTGAGCACACAGCAAGTGTTAAATGTGAAATCCATGACTTCACAGCATTGGCAACCAACCATAATTTTCTGTTATAGGCAGCAGCGCTTTACAGCTGCTCTAGAATTTTCTGGAGTTAAAAAAAACACACCACATTCCCGCTCTCCCCCCCCCCACTAAGAAACTGCTATTTAAGTAGCACAGAATTGCAGAAGTTGCAGGGACATTATGGAACAAAGATAAGGTAAAATGAATATGTACAAGCCCACTAAACACTTTTAAGTCTCATAGGTTTCCATTAGTAGAGACTTAAGCACGTGCTTCATTCTACTGAAGTCAATAAAACTTTAAATAATGTGCTTCAAATTAAATAAAAAATAAATATGACTTGTGAGTTGCCACAGTTAAAGTGATGGATGGCTTAACATGTTCTAAATACATAAAACAAAATTACTTTTTCTTTGTTATACTTGTGTAATCCTATGGAATGTAGACTTCTGGTGAAAGGGAGTGTGTCGTCCTTTTGGGACACAGAAGAGTTAATTAGAGGAGAGGCTCTGAGGGAGTTCTGAGAGGACTGAGGAAAAGGAAAGTCAAAATCTTGAAAGGAGGATCTGAGGAGAGAGAGAGAGAGAGATTTTGAGGAGACTGGGGAAGAGGAGATTCTGAAAGGACTAGAGTAAACAGATTTGAGACACAGATATTTGGAGATTTGGGAAAAGAAGAAGAAAAGACTGAGCCTTTTCTGAGCAGACACAATCTGCCTTTGTTACATCACCTCAAGTACAGCATCAGGAGTTGTCACTCCTGATGCTTACTTACCTTTGATATTGACTTACCTTTGATATTGTGTACTTATTTGTATTCTTTCCCTTGCTCCCAGTTTGTTGTTGTTCTTCCCTGTAAATAAATCCTCATTGTTGTTCCTCCTTTTATTAAATTGCCCAGCAGTAAGTGTTTCCCAACATCCTTTAAGGAAGTATAGGGTTAGTGGGCTGAAGGCCATTGAATAACATGGAGCACTGGTATTATTTCCCCTCACTTATCCATTACTATTGAAAGAGAACCCAGGCCTACCATTTTTTCCTCCAATATATTAAACCAAAAAGCAGAACAAGCCAGTTCTTCGCATTCTCTCACCCTCTAGCATAATCAAGAAACAGAATCAAGGATGGGGCAATGCACAGATGGGCTGTCTTGATTCTCAGTGGCTGAGGTCGCCAAGGTGGCCTGGCCCCCATCCATATAGGTACAACGGGCCTCTGTGTGCAAACATACAAAGGCACACCACACTCACCCCCTCTTGATAATGTAAAGTTATCCCTCCACATACACAAAATGACAGGCATTTTGTTATTAAAAATAAAGGTGAAGGTGGCTGCGGAATAAAAGCTACAATAGGTGCAGAATGGACTTAATGGCAGTCTGAAGAAGTGGCCAAATGAGTTTTGTCTGTGACTGGACTAAAGATAATATTTTAAAAATTGTATCCTTCCCTTCCACCAAAAAAAGTAGTGCACACAAGATTATCTCTTCCCTTCCCTCTCCTCTTCTTCTGTTGCCCCCTCTCTGCAAGTTCCTAAGGATTGGAATGGGTATTTTGCTTATATTAAATCTGTAAAGCACCATGTACAGTGATATGGGGTATAAATATCAATATTTTTCCTAATTGCAACCCTTTGAGCTAGGTTACAGGGAGAATGTAGCTTGCCCAAAGCAGTCTAATGAGTTTCAGAGGGATTTGAACTCAGTCCAAGACAACACTCTAATGGCCACATCACATTACTTCTCTCTTTTGGTTTGGATTGGATCATGTCCAATGATACTGAGTTAGTTCTAACAATTTCTGACTTCATTTCCTTAGCAACAGCCCACCTATGGTGCATTTGTGATTTGCTTCTGCAAGAATCGAGGGATGCACTACGATTTTAGAATGCTAGTAACATCTCCACATTATTATTTGCCAACAGTTGTGCAAGATCCTGAATTCTATTTGAACTGTGGATAACTTATGAGCTATCAATGGAATATTAAATATAAACGAAAGAAAGATCTGGTAAGGCTCGTCCAAGTACTGATCTCTCTCAGTGAATAAATGGTTATTACCACATTCTGCCAGTGAAGTCATTTTTTGAAAACTTTGGCAGACCATTTATTGTGTACTGTCCATCCAAACCTAAATAAACTGGGTTTGTGATATAATTTATTGACTTCAATCACGCCATTCTATCAGCCAGTTTCATGATATCATTTTACAGTGTATTGTAATCTCTTTATAATGCAAGAACTCTGTCTCCCTTTACTACTTTATTAAGACTAGCAAAGAACAGCTTCTTAGGTTTTGTTAATGGGCCCAGAAGTGCCTCTATCAGCATAAAAGTATTGAACTAAATTCATATGATTTTTATCTACAAGGATAGATTGTGTGTGATGCAACTCTTTGGGCCATGGAGGGTCTTAATGGTGGGATATCAATTAAAAAAAACAAATAATGGTGATGATAGATCTACTTACAATTGATTTAGAGCTGAAGCAAGTGCCAGAATAACTTCCTTGATCATGCACTCAACCTGCCAGTTAACTATTATTCAGATATGTCTGCCTATGAGGTATCCACAGATCGCTTGAATTTGACACGTTGCTTTTGTGGTTATCTGACAGGTACTGGAAAGCTGGAAACCCACATATTCTCCCTTTGCTCACTGACTCACAGATGTTCAGCCCAGGTACCCGGAATCATAATGGAAGATAAACAGCAGATGGAGAAAGGTGGTGGCAAGTGGTTCTGTGATCCCTTTCAGTATTCTCTGTCTTCTACTCTGGGCAAGACGTAATAATGTTTGGTGTCAGAGCCTTATTTACACATGACTACTTTCCACGTGATTTATTTATTTATTGAATTTCTATACCGCATAATATAGAAATCTTTATATGTGATGAGCGTAACATGCAGCCAAGAGCCTAGCTCAGAAAGGCTTACAGGACAGCCAAGACAGAGGTCAATAGCAGCCAAGGTATAAGGCAGATAGTTTGTTTAAATAAAGCAGTATCCGGGAAAAGAGCCAGTACCATGATCAGGAGCCAGAGGAACGGCTTCACATGACCACCAAAAAGTGAAAACCAGAGGCTCCCAGAGAGTGTGCTACTTTTGCTCATTTCCATGTCATGTGAACCCACCGCTGTCAAGTTCCCAAGCCACCCTTCCCTCCAGGAACCCAACATTTGTAACCTACATTTGAAGTCAGGTGGCAAATGTTGAGTGGCAGAGGAAGTGCAGCTGGGGAACCAGACATTGGTGGGTTCAGAAGACACAAAATTATTTTTCAAATTTGTAGACTGCCCCAAACTTCCATCTCTGGATGGTTATGCATGCAACTTACAACTTGTACAGGGAGCACACACTCAATGGGAACTTCTGGTTTCTGCAAACTTACTTTCTGGCAGTCATGTGAAGCCACTCAGGTAGTTTGTCCAAGGAAGAAGTCATGGGAATAGAGAAGCAAGGAACATAGATTGGTCAACCCAGAACTTTAGCACCAGGCCAGATTGACTATTACAGGAGTCCTAACCAGTGGCACTCCAGATGTTGCTGAACTATAACTCCCAATAAATTGTGGCCGGGAATTATGGGAGATGCAACTCAGCAACATCTGGAGTACTGGAGATTGAGAACCCCTTTACTAGTACATAGGCAAAGACTAAAGCCTGACTGGGAAGCATTTCTCTCTAGGATAGGTCAGATCCAATCAGCAGGGTGGTAGATGGAGCCAGGGCCTGGAAAAGCAACACTACCTCATTTTTCCTCCATAGGACTGCCACCTTTTGAAACTAATCCCAATAATTGCCCTTTTAAACTGCAATTAGCAGGTGAAAATACAGTTCCATGCCAGGAAAAGCTTCACCTGTAATTTTTGCAGATCATACTTCTAATAAAGGCACAGGAGCAGGTCAAGCTAGGGTTGTTGTTGTTTTCCTGGTCAATTAACAATTGTATTTGTTCACTGTGTAGAATCCAGTGGTTCAGCAGGGACACTCGCGCGCACACACACGTCTCTCAGTTACAGTTTAGGCAGATCTTCTTGACATACAGCGGTTCTACTTCTGAAGATAAATATGCCTGCCCCTGTAAGCTGTCTGAATAGGAGACCACCAGGGACTTTTACACACAGCAGGCTTTACGGCAAGTTTACTGAGAGGCTTTACTGCAAATTCAAAGTTGTCGCACAAAACCTGACACAAATAGTGGAATTTTTTTACTCTGGATATAAATCGGGCTACACTCTAATGCACTGTGAAAACCCCAAATTGTGTTTGAACTGCTCTCCGATAACTCACAAGGACTTCAGAGTAAATCTGGCCGATATGTGAATGCACCCCCTCCATTCCGGAGGAGATGCGAGTTAAAGGGCTTTAAAAGCCCTGGGTGAAAAACTTCCTGGGAACCGTATGTAAGATGCTTTAAGCTCAGAGGAAGGGTATCAGTGTTACAGATAACACCAAAGAACAATAATCTCCTATACTATCATCTCTTTTATATTTTACTAACTCTGTTTCCACCCACCTTTTATCCCATATAGTCTTACCACAAGCTTCTCTATCTTTCTTCCCTGTACCAAGTACAATTTTACCATGAAATAGTTAAAACTCAAAGTTAATTATTTCAAGGAAACAAAATACCTTATTCTTTATTGCAGACAAGCCTTAGAGAGATTTATGGTAAGATCATCTCATCTAATAGGATTCTAGGTAAGGAAACAAGAGCTTATCTAGGATTTAGGAAACACTGTTTCCCTTAAGTATCTAAATACAAAACAACAAAGGATGTGCTAGGTTTAAAATACATGTATAACAAAGCTTTTGTTAACCCTGAAAATAACCCAGGTCAGAGTTTTAATTAGAGACCTACCTGGTGACATTATCCTTAAGTGCAGACAAACTAATTAGAAAAGCCACTGGATTTACTTAAAATTTAGCTTCATTCCAAATGTCCTCCAGTGTTTGTAGTAGTTTTAGACTGTAATCTTATGCATGCTTGCTGCAGCACCATTAAATTAATGATATGATCCAATGCTGAATTAGGCATGCTTAAGCCCTTTGTCTTTCGGGTCTGCTCAGTTTTAGCCCTCCTAGAAATGTTGGCCTATAACATAATCCATGGCTATTGGCCACTTCTCCTGGGGATTATGGGAGTTGTAGTCCAAAAACAGCTGGAGGATCAAAGCTGAGCTGGGGGGGGGGGCAGGAAGATGAATCCCTGCCCCCTCATCTCCCAGTTGTCTTCTTTGGAGAGTGAAGCGCAAGCTGTCACTCAACTGATGGGTCCCTTCTCCCTTAGGGGCCCAGATACATTGCCCCCCCCATTTGTTCAATTATAGTTATGCCCCAGACTAGGAGGACTTAGATAACCATTAAGTATTGTACTGGCATATAATAGTGATTATTGAGATACTGTGAGTGAAGGTTTTTGAGCCCTTCACTATATGCACGTGTGTCTGAGCCACCATAGTTCAAAATAATAGAGACAGAACATTCCTACACACGACACACCATGATTTTCAATAGAGACTGCTGACACATCCTGCCGCGAGTACTCAAGTGATGAGAAGTGAACCACTACTGCCACTGCCACTTGTGTGTGACAGCAGTATGAACAGGGCTGTGTGTACTCCAAAATCCCTTGTTTCTGCACAGCAGCCATGAAAAATGGTGCAGAGGGCAGCTTCCTGAGAATTTCAAAATCTGCAGTCCTATACCCACTTACCTGGGAGTAAGCATTTTTAATTCAATGGGAATTTCTCAATGGGGAGGACTGCCTCCCTTGCCCCCGTGGATGCCCATAGCTGGGAAGACATGCTTGAAAGTATGTGGACAATACCAGCAGAAAACCAGTAATGACTGGATAAGATTTTCATCAGTTTAGGGGGTGGAGCTCCAATGCCCTACACACCTCCATGCCCTTCCTCACGACTACCAAAACTGAAGAAAACAGCAAACACATATTGTGCTACACAAGAGAAAATATCTTGGTTTGCTTAATTTACACAGCTCACAGAATTCAGTTTGTCTTGGTACAAAATTTAGATAGCCTGGGTGATGAATACTTCTTCAGTGCAGAGTACATACAGCCCTGAATATGAATAAATGATTCAAAATGTTGCTTCCAAGTGAGAAAAATAAGTGTTAATTTTCTGCAGCTGGTTCTAGTTCAAAAACTGGAACATTCTCTCTCAAGCACTCATAGCCAGTTACACTCTCTGTATGGGAAACCATGACCTGGCTTAGGTTTAATGCTGTCACACTCTTCCTGTATTGGCACAAAGTAAACTTCCAGACATTTCTAAAAATGGCCTGTAGGCAGAACTACTGTAACCCTAAACATAGCCTCTCTATTTCAGTTCCTCACGGGATAAGACAGGAAGGCCTCCCGTAAATGACAAATGATACTCTCTAAAGTCAAGATCATTCCATTTAATTCCACCCCCTACTTCTAAATCTAAGCTGAAATAAAGAAATGCAATAAAGACAGAAGCAGCCCAAAATTGCCAAGTTGCTTATGAGACTACTGTAAATTACAGTTCCCCTTGGTTATCACACAAAACATGTATATGCTGACAGGCACTGGCATATAGGTTTTTGAGGGAGGACCACTCTGCCATTGCTGCAGTAATAGTTAATTCTTCTGATCTGACTGTTTGTGCAAACACTGCAAGCTTGCTGGTTTAAGAGCACTCAACTAATTACTGGAATGCAGCAATTCTCAGGGAGAAAGAAGCTGCAGCAGTGCCATGGGCACCCAGTTAAAGGTGTATGAAATCTACCGGGAAGAATGCCTTCTTTAGCATGATACCTGTTGCACATAAAATTCATAGAAAGAGGTCAATCTCTCTGTCTACTGTGGCGACTTGGGATCGGCCCTTCTGTGTAGACGCTTGTGGTCTGTTGAATGCACTCTCTATTGATATGCAAGGCTTAACATCATCACCAGCCTTTAAAAGAGCCCTAAAGGCACATTTTTAGCCTGTCTTTTAGTGATTCTTAAGTGGTTTTAAACTGTTTTAATTTTTAATTGTTTATAATGACTTATTTATTTATTTGTATTCATGTGAACTGCCTAGAGTCTCTGAGTTAGAAGTTAAACAAACAAACAAACAGGATGCTGTCTACTGTAATTAAAAAAAATAGTTTTTATTTATTAGCTGTTTTTACATATAATCCTTCTATTTATCTATAAAACACTAAGGCAATGAGTGGCACACTAAAGAGTATTGGAATGGGCGTGGTGAGCCAGGCCTTGACTTGAATATGCACCTCTGTAGGGCTGTGGATCTTCAAGCCAGGTAAGATGCCCTTGTGTTAGCCCCTGGTGCTGGGAAGAGCTGCAGAGTTCCCAAATTTTGAGAGGCGGCAAATTTTGGGTTGGGTGGGTGGGGGAAAGTTACATCTTCTTTTAATACCTTTTAAAGCCCTGGTGGTGCGGCAAGGATGGTAGGAGAAATGGCAGCGAGAGCTTCTCCCACGGGCCGCCTGCCACTCAAATGCCCCCAAATTGAGGATACTGAACAATAAAGTACTAGTGTGCAGATGCTCTGAGCGGGTAAAGCTAGTATGTCAATAATCAGTGAATGGCTGTTTATATAATACATATAGCACTATATATGCACTATACATATCATCATTATAGAGAGCAGATGTTCTGTTTTAGCAAAGTTAAATTTTAAATATATTTTAAACATTTATAAGCCACTTTTCTCCCAAAAGCCTCTAGTGTAACAATGATTTAAAATCAACAAGCAACAAGAATATCTAATAAATTGATACATAAACAGCTTATCAAACAACAACATTTAAAACAATTGTATCTAAGGCTGCAATTCTAAGCACACTTACTAGGGAATAAGGTCCACTGATCCAACTGTTAATTCTGAGTAAGCATACTAGGAGTGTGCTACATAACAGCACCATTTAAAATGCTGCCACCAGCAGAGTAAGAAAACAGATTCACCAGATGGCAAAGTCAGCACCACATGAGTGCCTCTGGGGAAGGGGTACCACAAATGGGGCACTACCCTATCGAAAGCCCTATTCCATTCATCAGCTACCTGGCCTCTGAAGTTGATTGGTTTTGAATTTTTTCAGTGGCTAATAAATGGAGACCATATTTTGACAATGCTGATTCAATATATCGGTATAGTTTTATCTAAATATTTACAATTTATCTTTACAGAACCTTGAAATAGATAATTTATATCATGAATCCAATACATTTTGAATGATGCATCATTGTAATGATTACAGTCCAGTTATCAGTCTAGGCCAGGGATTCTCAAACTTGGGTCCTCAGGTGTTATTGGACTTCAACTCCCATAATCCCCAGCCTCAGTGGCCTTTGGTTGGGGATTATGGGAGTTGAAGTCCAATAACACCTGAGGACCCAAGTTTGAGAATCACTGGTCTAGGCCCTGACCCAGAAATGGAACTCTGTGTAGTAGAAGGCTTCCATGTGCCCAGCAGATGCACACCCACATCTGCTTCACTATGCCCCATTGAACTGGCTAGATATGTCTTTCCGTGTGGCACCGGGATTTACATTCACAGCAGAGGTATGGCTATAATTGAGAGGATGGGTTCCAAGAAACTGGGCCCCTCAGCTCCTGAGGGCTCCTCAGCTCCACCCCTCCCTATTTTCTCCATTACCTCCCTCATTCCAAGGTAGGGAGGAGAACAAACCAGGGCAAAGAACAAACACAGGTCCCCTTTCCACTAGCTATGCCCCTGCTTCACAGCTGAGAGTAATACAGTTGTTGTGCCCAGTAGTTGTACATGAGTAAAGCTGGCTGGGGCCCTGTACTTTTTTGCATCACAACCCTTATTGTATGTTTAACATTCATCTTATCTATCTATCTATCTATCTATCTATCTATCTATCTATCTATCTTTGTATACCTCTCCCAAACTTCCATCTCTGGTTGGTTTATAACAACATAAAGCAGATTAAAAACAATTAAAACCTTAAAACAATTTAAAATTGCAGTCCAGTTAAAGAGCTTGGGTGAAAAAATAAGTCTTTAGAGACTTTTAAAAAATTGTCAGAGATGGGCAGGCTCTTATTTCAGTAGGGAGTGCATTCCAGAGTCTTGGGGAAGCAACAGAGAAGGCCCGTCCGCCACCAGACAAACTGGTAGCAACTGCAGATGAACCTCGATACTATGTCTTGAAAGCCGCTGAGAAATCCATTCACAGAGGGAGTGTGACTCTGTTGGTCCTCTGTCAGTTCCTAATTGGAGATATTCCATCAGGCCAACCAAGGCAGTCTCTACCCCATAACTCTCCCCAAAACCAGTTTGAAAAGAGTCTAGATAATCAGTCTCATCCAAGACTGTCTGGAGCTGGGGGGCAACCACCCTCTCAGTTACCTTGCCCAGCCACAGAAGGTTGGTCTATAGTTGCTTAACTCTGAGGGATCCAATGCAGGCTTCTTCAGAAGAGGTGTAATGATTGCCTCCTTAAGGCAAGGAGGCATCCTTCCCTTCCTCAGAGAAGCATTTATAATATCTACCAGGCCTTCTACAATAACCCCCCTGCTAGATAGTATAAGCCATGTTAAACAAGGTTCAAGAGAACAGGTGGTAGGCCGCACTGTCCCAAGCAGCTCGTCCCAAGCAGGTGGTAGGCCACACCGTCCCCACTGTCCACATCTCCAGGAGTCACAAAATTAGCAAGTGTCCATGACATTATTGGAAGGTATGTCCTTGACTAGCCATACATTGTGAGCAGTGAGATAAAGTCACAAATTTAGAAGTAGAGGAGCTCTCCATGACAGCCCCCATAGCCACATGCAACCTGAGAGCCACACCCCACTTAGATAGATAGATAGATAGATGTTTCTTTTATTTATTTAAAATATTTCTGTACCGGGACTCATAGATAGATAGATAGATAGATAGACAGACAGACAGACAAGAAGTTAAGGGTTGTTTCCTAATCCTACAGAGCTTGGACCTCATATGGTTATTCACCCAGAAGAGCAGTCTGGATTGTCAGCCACATAAGGTAGAGCAGGGATTCTCAACGCTGGGTCTCCAGATGTTATTGGACTTCAACTCCCATAATCCTCAGTCCCAGTGGCCTTTGGTTGGAGATTATGGGGGTTGAAGTCCAATAACATCTGGAGACCCAACGTTGAGAATCCCTGAGGTAGAGGATACTCTTTGTAATGGAAAAATAGTAGTAAAATCAATTGTAGTCCAATATTCAGTTATGAAACACACTGTTGGAATAGCAAGCGCGGTTCATTATTTCCATTTAGAGATTAAGGGGCTTTGCAGTGCAATTCTGGGGGAAATTATGGGACAATCCAATAGATTATAATAAAAAAGCAGGCTGGATGAAAGAGGTAAAAAAATGTAACCAACAAATGCAAGATCTAATAATAACACTAGAATTAGTAAGTGAAAGAGCAAAGAAAATTAAAACTTGGACTGCTCCAGGCAACGATGAACGGCATGGCTTTTGGTTTAAACTCCTAACAAGCCTTCATAAACAACTATCAAAACAGTTCAATCACATTTTGCAAGGAGGTGATATTGAACAATGGCTAACAACTGGGAAAACTAATCTCATCATGAAAGACCCAGCAAAAGGTGCAGTTCCAAGTAATTATAGACCGATAACCTGCCTGCCAACCATGTTCAAATTATTAACTGGAATAATAGCAGATCAGGTGATGCAACACTTATTAACTAACAAACAGCTTCCAGTTGAACAGAAAGGAAATTGTCCGAACACTAGAGGCACAAAAGACCAGCTGCTGATTGACAAAATGATTTTAGAAAATTGCAAGAGAAGAAAAACAAATCTAATTGTTGCATGGATTGACTACAAGAAAGCCTTTGACTCATTACCTCACACATGGATACTAAAATGTTTAGAAACAACTGGTGTCAGAAAAAACATTCAGATATTAATTTTAAAAAAGCAATGAGCATGTGGAGTACACAGTTAACAATCAATGATGAGACACTTGGACAGGTTAGCATTAGAAGAGGCATTTTCCAAGGGGACTCACTATCCCCTCTGTTGTTTGTAATCGTCATGACTCCACTTTCACAAATACTAAACAAAACAGGCCTTGGATACCAAACATCTAAAACATCAAGTAAAATCAAGCATCTGCTGTACATGGACGATCTGAAGTTGTAGGGAAAGTCCCAGTCAGAATATACTGTCTGTATATTCAGTAGCAATATAGCAATGGAGTTTGGACTAGCCAAGTGTGCTGCATTAATAATGAACAGAGGAAAAATAACAAAATCAGAAGGAATAGAACTGCCCAATGCAAGCAAGATCAAGAACCTGGAAGAGAAAGAACATTACTAATACTTGGGCATTCTCCAGGCTGATAACATCGCACACACTCAAGTTAAAAGAAAAATGGGAAGTGAATACATCAAGAGAGTTAGAAAAATCCTCAAGTCCAAACTCAATGGCGGGAACACCATACAAGCCAGAAACACCTGGGCTATACCTGTTATCAGATACACTGCAGGAACAATAGACTGGACCCAGAGACACTAGATTGTAAGACCAGGAAAATAATGACCATCAATCATGCTCTGCACCCCCGCAGTGATGTAAATAGGCTATACCTCCCTCGCAGCTCAGGTGGAAGAGGAATGCTGCAAGTCCATCAAACAGTAGAAGAGGAGAAAAGAGGCCTTGAAGAATATATAAAGGACAGTGAAGAAGATGCACTTAAAATGGTCAATAACGAGAAACTATTCAACACCAATGAAACAAAGAACAAGTCAAGAACCAGGCAGAAAAATGGAAAAAGAAGCCACTGCATGGTCAATATTTACACAATATAAATGGAAAATCAGACATCACCAAGACCTGGCAATGGCTTAAGAATGGTTGCTTGAAGAAAGAAACAGAGGGTTTAATACTAGCTGCGCAAGAACAGGCACTAAGAACAAATGCAATAAGAGCAAAAGTAGAAAAGTCAACAACAAACAGCAAGTGCCGCCTTTGTAAAGAAGCAGATGAAACAGTGGACCACCTCATCAGCTGTTGTAAAAAGATCGCACAGACTGACTACAAACAAAGGCATGACAAGGTAGCAGGGATGGTACACTGGAACATCTGCAAAAAAAATATAAGTTACCTGTAGCCAAAGATTGGTGGAACCATAAAATTGAAAAAGTTGTATAAAATGAAGATGCAAAAATATTATGGGACTTCCGACTACAAACAAACATCTGCCACACAATACACCAGATATAACTGTAGTCGAGAAGAAAGAAAAACAAGTCAAAATAATCGACATAGCAATACTTTACTGGGAACAGCCTATATTCTGTGACGATATCTATAATAATAACAGCAACAATATTGATAATAAAATCCAGCCATCCCAGGTCCTTGGGAAGGACTCAATGTCTGGATAAAACAAACCAGTCAATAACACCCGTCTGACTGTGTAAACAACAACAACAACAATAATAAATCCCCTGCTTTTCCCCTCCTGCCCACTCGCAGCCACATGATCTTCTGCTCCACTGACAGATACTGCAGAAGGGTGGTGGTGGTGGTTTGTTTTGATGGCCTCTCCCCTGTATCCTCAACAACAATTTTCCCCCCATGCCAGTGAGGCTAGCTCTATTTCTATTATGTGGAGATGAGTGCTTGCTACAGAAGGCCAACACAGGCCATCTGCAGAGTTACAGTCATGGGGAACAAATGTGCACATTTAGGTCCCACTGAATTCAACTAAACCTCACCCACTTAAGTCAGTTACGGCTTTAAAATGCTGAAATTTGGTTCATTCATAGCCATTGGCATAAGTGCTCCACCGAAAAATTATTACATTTTGCCTCAAGAAATATTCTTGTACCTCCACACAGACTCAGTGTGTGGTGCTATTTTAAAAAGAAAAACATTTTTGAAAGGGGAAAAAATTTATTTCTAACACACACACACATACACACACATTCTAAAAAAAAAAACCCAAAACCATAGGAGGACACATTAGTATTTACAGTATAGCAAACACAGACATTATTCTCACAGTTCAATGAAATTTTAGTCACAAAACGTTTTTACAGGAATTGGGCAGCTCCCCTAAGGTGAGTTGTTTCCTGGTTTTCTCTTAGTCTAGGCAGCAGCCTAGCAAGGACACCAATTAAGAAGTGCAAACAGACTGTATGTGATTATTCTTCAAAGATGCCTGATTTACCAATAGTTCTATACACGGATTGACAAATGTTGCATGCAATTAAATAGGCTTACATTCAAGGTATTCATGTCAAAGGCACAGCACCCTTTGGAAGATCATTCACCCTTTCTGAGAAACTTACTGAAATGGCAGCCTGAGAAGCTCAAAAACTTGGGACGTGATTAAGCCAAAATGAAACACTTTGAAGTCTCTCTGGTTTCATGGTTTTAGCAATCATATTGACATCAGTGGGATTTAGAAGTGCTTAACTTTGGCTGGCTTGTGCCACGTATGTTCTCCACTGAGAGCCCATGCCAGGAAATAGGGAGGGTTAGCTGGTGCTAACTCAATGTTTGCTTGTCACAGCCAGTATTGTTTCTGTGAAAGAGTAATTGTCATCCAGCGATTTCCCAAACCCCCTTGGAATGAGTAAGCAGTAGGCTTTTGGGTACCAGCTGTTCAATATGTCCCTGAACAAAGAGCTAATGCAGTCCACACTTCATCTGGAGTACTGTGCCTGATTAGAACTTTGCTTCTGAGTTTCTTCGGATAAAAATTAGTACCCTCTTAAAGAAGCACCAACTTTCCCAATGTCTAGACAAACACAGTAGAATTGCCCTCTCCACATCTAGGCAATTGCCCCACAGCTCCTAAAGCATATCACTATCCATAAAGTAACACTTACTCAAGGGGGAAAAGATGCAGTGTGCCTTTTACATCCCAGGGAGACATACAAAATGCAGATCTGACAAATGCAAATTTTTCTGCTGCCAACGCCTATTATTTTTATATTGCTGCTTTAGGCACAGAGCAGAAAGTACTGTGTCCGGGCTCACCAAGACTTCCCACCAGAATTATCCCAGCCAAGAACATGAAGTACCAGTGATCAATTAGTGTCTGAACTTGGCAGCATTAAGAGAGTTTATTAATCTGAGGGGGGAAAAGTCAGTGATGAATGAATAGGAAACAGATTTATTAAAATATACTTCATTGTCTTTCAAAATATTTTCCTGGCTATAGGGAGAAATGTGGGAGAGAACGAAGATCTTCCATGTCTACAGAGAAAGTGAAGTATAAATAGATTATGAAAGAAATTTTTTCATGTGCTGAGAGATTCCAGAGTTAATAGAAAGTTGCCTTGCAATGCAGGCATACCCTCAGGTAATGTGGAGCTGACTGTCGTACACTTGGAGCACAATCAACTCAGAAATTCTCCAAGGCAAGCCCCATTGAAATGAAAGGAAACTATGCAAAAGCTTGCACAGAACTAGACTGACTGTGCCTATAAGTGGCTTTGCCCCCCAAAAAGGTCAATTACTCCTCTGGAAGGAGGTAATTAAGATGACTAGGGATATATCTCTGGAGTATTATTGCCCTTGTTCATGTACATTATTTCCTTCCTCCATATCAATGACAACTCTAAATTTGTGAACTGACTCCACTGAAAAGCAATGCAATCTTTTGAAAGCTATCAAGGCTGTATCTGTGGTACTGTGTGTGAGAGGTGGCCTCTTCACATATGCAAGCCATCCCTTGAGGCTGCAGCAACTAAATGATGGGCATGGATATGTGAACTAGGTCTTAGGGCCAGTGGTTTTATTTCCAAGGTGCATAGGAACATAGGAAGCTGCCATATACCGAATCAGACCATAGGTCCATCTCGTTCAGTATTGTCTACACAGACTGGCAGTGGCTTCTCCAAGGTTGCAGGTAGGAATCTCTCTCAGCCCTATCTTGGAGAAGCCAGGGAGGGAACTTGGAACCTTCTGCTCTTCCCAGAGCGGCTCCATCCCCTAAGGCGAATATCTTACAGTACTCACATTTCTAGTCTCCTTTTCATATGCAACCAGAGCAGACCCTGCTTAGCTAAGGGGACAAGTCATGCTTGCTACCACAAGACCAGTACATGTTGAATCATTCTAAAAGGATAGGAGTTTAATGTCTCTAAACTCACGCTAACTGCTAGATGGGCATTAATCGAACCAGAGCATGTACAATATGAAAATGAAGCTCCCATTAAAATGGTGGATGATACAGCATGAGATGTAGCTATTACAATCAGGCTGAATTTATATAACTAAAGAGAAGGTCCATTAAGTGTTTGAAAGATTTTTATTTGTTTGTTTGTTTGTTTGTTTGTTTGTTTATTCGATTTCTATACCGCCCTTCCAAAAATAGATATTTGGGGAAATGTTTCCGTTTGGAGAAAATATATAGAATTCAGCATCATTTAAAATACATTGATTTGAATAACTATATCAGTTTTGTTTGCATTCACTGAGTGCAATATGAGAGACATTGTGCTATAGTGGTTAGAACATCAGGCTACAACTGGGTTTGAATCTATGAAGTTCCCCGGGTGACACTGGGCCAGTCACTCATTCCCAGTCTAACCTACCTCAAAGGGTTGTCATGATGATAAGAGAAGGTAACCTATGTATGCATTATGCTGCCCAAAGCTCCTTGAATGAAGGGTGGGATATAAAGGTAATTAATCATGACATTCTTATCCATAGATTATACATTATTTTTTTAAAAAATGGGGAAAATCTCAAACCTTCAAGAGATGGGTGAGTCAAACTGGGGGAGTGGGCAACACATGGCAAATGTGGTTCTATGTAAGTTAGAGTTAGGTGATGCACACTGTAGCAAAAAACCTCCAACTTCACTTGTACACTGATGGGATCTGAGCTGTCGGTGACTGACTAGGAGAGGGATCTTGAGGTTGTGGTGGACAGCTCATTGAAAGTGTCAACTCAGTGTGTGGCAGCTGTGAAAAAGGAAAACTCCATGCTCAGGATCACTAGGAAGGGGATTAAAAATAAAACTGCTAATATTATAATGTCATTATACAAAATATGATGTGGCCACAGTTGGAGTACTGTGTACAGTTCTGGCTCAAAAAGAACGTTGTAGAACTAGAAAAGGTGCAGAAGATGGCAACCAAGATGATGACCAGCCTAGAGCACCTTTGTAGTGACCAGCCTCCCCACCTCTAAAGAGTTAACAGAAAGTGAACCCTTGTCTTGACTGACAGGTTGGTGAACTCCAGGACTTAACGAATCAGTACACCAGGTGGGTGGGACAGGAGAGCTGCAGGGAAAATTCTGGGAACAAGAAGTGGGGAAGTCTATGCTGGAAGCATGAGGGAAGGAAAGTGCTGAGTGAGCAGCATGGTGTCTGCTCCAAGATGGTGACTGCAGATACTTGAAAGAGAGGATTGCAGGGGACTTGAGCTTACCAGGAATTTTGGTGAGTTTTCAAGGGAAGGGAAGCCAAGTCTAGTGGCTTTGGAAGTTTAGGGCAGGAGAAAGTGTTTTAGTAAGAACTTGCATAAGAATTTCTGTTTCTTTGTGTGTGTTGCTGTGCATACCTCAATATCTGTTTTCTTTCTCTCCTTGTAAGTGAATAATCGCCTTAAAAGATCTGGGCGTTTTTGAAATACTCTGTAACCAAAAAGCTGGAACAGAAGTCAAACTACTTTTGTAGCAATTTAATAAAACATTTTCTTTTCTAAAAAGTCCCACAGAGTGCTTGATTTGATCTGGAAGGCTAGGGTGGGCCCCTAGTGCAAACGACTCCAGCAGGGCTGCTAAAGCCAACTACTTTGTTGTCCTGCCACGTGTAGGCATACACGTGGAAGATTTTTATATTTGCCCAATAACAAGATAAAGAGAGAAGTCTAGGCTGTGGCACTCCAGCCCAGGCTGTCCAGTCTCTGATAAAAGAGTGTCTGGTGGCAGCATTTTAATCTACTGAAGGTCTAGTCAGGAGTTTTAAAACGGAAGCCCACTTAGGCAGCTCTGCAGGGATAACTCAGCAATCTGTCCCCTCATTTGACAGAGGCTTAAATCCACAACAACCTTCCTTTTGAGACAAAGCTACAACATTTGGGCGCTTTCCAGACTAGCTGCTCAACAGCAGCAAAATGTTTCCATTCAGGCAAATTGCATTGAAAACGTAAACAGCAGGGGGAGCAGTCTCGCAGCAACTAACACCCCCACAAAACAGCAAATTCCTTACACTGGATATACAGCGTCCTAGCTCTATATCGCAATGATTAAATTTGAGACAAGGCATTGGCAATGTGAACAGCACCCTGCTGTCCACGTAGGGACTGCAATGTCACAACGCAGGAAGTGTAAAAGCACACTTCCGATATCTGACGTGACACAATTTGCAGGGTCTAATCTAGAAAACACCCTGGGGCTTTTTCGTTTAGAAAATGGGAACTAAGGGGAGCCATGATAGTGGTCTATCAGACTATATTCATGGTGTGGAGAGAGAGAGAGAAATTTGTCTCCCTCTCTCACAAAATTTGTCTCCCTCTCTCACAACACTAGAACCAGAGGTCATCCCACAAAACTGACTGCCAAGAAATTTAAGACTGACAAAAGGAAGTACTTTTTCACACAGTGCATAATTAATCTATGGAATTCTCTGCCAAGGGATGTGGTGATGGCCTCCCCTTTCTCTATAGGCATGGAGGATCCTCATTGTCTCCCCCATTTCTTCCTATAGCCAGGAATATATTTTGAAAGGCAATAAAGTTTGGATGGTTTTTTTAAAGGGCTTAGACACATTCATGGAGGACAGGTCTATCAATGGCTACTAATCTCGATGGCTATAGCTGCTTGCAGGCTCGGAAGGAAGATCCCTCTAAATACTATTTGCAGGGGAGCAACAGCAGGAGAGAGGGCATGTCTTCATCTCTTGCTTGTGGGCTTCCCAGAAGTATCCGGTGGGACACTGAGTGAAACATGATGCTGGACTAGATAGGCTGTGGGCCTGATCCAGCAAGGCTGCCTTGTATTCTTATGAGACACCCCCACACACAACACACACACACTCCCCACGTACTCTTGTAGCTGTATGCTTCAGTTTCACCACCACCGCCACCACCACCACCCATCCCAGGGAAACTCTTCATAATTCATTATATCAAATTGCATTTTTCATCCTCAGGTACTTGAAAGATTTGACCTCTTCCCCAAAGACCAACAAACCATAGTCCCAGAAGAGAAGTTGAACCATAAAATCAGTTTCCTTAAGCAACTGATGAGACCAAATCACAGTCCATTCTAAAATATATAATGTTCTGTCCAATATTTCAATCACTGACACATTCTTCTGGACCCCCAGTTTCACTTTGCTAATGACTTGTGTCTCTTGCATTTGCTGTTTTATCATCATGAAGGTCTATCTTGATCAACAACTACTGCTGTCCAAGTTTGGGTCTCATTTTAGCCACAAAGCACAGTCTCTTGGATAACCAATATGACCAACGCAACAGTGGCCTCTAGTGGCCATATACCCAACTGCAGCTATCCAGTGTGTTGGAACTCTTAATAAAAGGCAAAAATAGGAATGCCAACCAAGGCCAGCAGAGCAGTTTTAGGGCATTTTCACATATGAATCAGAGTCAGAGGCGTAACTAGGGAAAACGGCGCCCGGGGCAAGCACTGAAATTGCGCCCCCCCCACCGCCCCCCCAGCATACATCTGACTGACACACATGTTTCAGAAAACTGTTATTTTTAAAATTTAAAAAATTACCAAAATTACCAAAAAATTCAAAATGCGATAAATAACCAAAAATGTGATAAATAACCAAAAATGTGAACTCTCCCTCCAAGTAGCCCAGAGTGGTGCACTACATACTTAGGTTTTTCCTCACAAGCAACAACCCTGTGGTGTTGGCTTGTATCTCAAACAACAGAATTATGGTGCAATGATGATACACACTACATTATACTTAGGTTTTTCCTCACAAAAAAGGATGGAAGGCTGAGTCCACCTTGAGCCCCTGGTCAGGATCGAACTTGTAACCTTCTGGTTACAGGGCAGCAGTTTTACCACTGCACCACCAGGGGCTCTGTTCTTAATGCAAACATTAACATGTTCTTAATGCAAACATTAACACCTGTTAGGCACCTGAGACCATAGTTGGGCAGCTAAATAAAAGCCTGATTCTTTAATATGTTTTTCCCCCCACATGTGGCTTCTGTAGTTTTTGCAACTCATTCTCACCCTGACACTTGGTCTGCTGCTTCCACCCGCCCGCCGCCGAATCCTTTCTTCTGTGCCGGGTGTCTGTGTGTGTCCTCATCATCCTGCCTGCGCCTGTTGCAGTGCAGCCCCAGCCCCAGCCATGACGCTTTCCTCCACAACGGCGACCGCACCACCACGTGCAGGCGAACAGAGGAGGACGGATGCACCGCACGCATGCGCAGCGTGACTCGGCACGCTGGCCGAGTCGCGCATGCGTGTGTGCATCACTGACTAGAGACCCTCTGGCTGGCAAGCCACTAGTGGGCCTCTTTCTGGCTGTTCCAGACTAAGCAAGCGACGGAGCAAGCGAGCCTCAGCCAAGGGCAGGTGCAGTGAGCAGCATGAAAGGCACCCGCTGCGGCGCCCGCCACCAAGCCAGGCCACTGACTGGCCGCCAGCAAAGCAATGGGGGGGGGGCGCGGGCGGCGCGGAAGGGACCGCTCGTGGGGGAGGGGGTGCCGACACGCTCCCTTCACTGCTGCAGCGCTGCTGCACTGAGCAGGAGAAATTTGTATTAATTTTTTTTAAAAAAAAAATTTGGTCATGGCGGCGCCCCCCACGTGACCAGAAAAGATGGCGCCCGGGGCACCTGCCCCCCTGCCCCCCTATAGTTACGCCTCTGATCAGAGTATACCAGGGTACAAACTTATCACTCTTCCAACATTTGTTAGTCTGTTGGAGTTATGAAAATATAGGAGTAAGTATGATTCTCAAAGGCTGGGATCACACAAATGGTGTCTCCAAGTGCACCTGAGTCATATAAATGAATGGCTGCCATTGACTCCTTTGAGGAACAAGTAGAACTATGCACTTGGGAACATGATAGCTCCTGCCATCTGTCCCTTAGACTGGATGACCCAGCCTTGCTGACAGGGAGTCCACCAGCCTTCTCTGAATAGTCACAATGGCAGGCATCTGGCTAGTGAAAGCATGAACATATGAAAAATACCCAACCTCCAAAACAGAGAGGCTGGGTGTGCATATAAACAGAATAAGTAGGGCTGCTAAATTTAGTTAAACAGATCAATTGATTTGTTCAATTACATTTTTATTCGATTACAAAGATCCTTTTGATTAATCGGGAAGCAGATTATTTATTTTTTATTGTATTTAAAATATTTCTATACTGCCCAAAACTTGCGTCTCTGGGCAGTTTATTATTTCTTTTTCTTTTTTAACTAATAAAGCACTTAAATGCATGGCTGGTGCAATCTAAAGAGAGGCCTTCCTCCTCTTCTCTTACAATGGATGGAATGTTTATAAGAATATAAGAAAAGTCCTGCTGGATCCAGCCAAAGGCCCATCCAGCCCAGCACCCTGCCTCGTGCAGTGGCTGGCCAACCTTCTGCAATGTGCATAGGTATCTTCTAATAACAGGGAAAGCTCGGGTTGGTCTCACTGGGCAGCTGCTGGGGGTCCAGGGCCCACAGAAGGGCCCACTGCTGATCCCCAAGGCTCCCTCTGTGCCCACAGCCTTTGTGGGGGTGGTGGGGTGGAGCAATCCTCTGGGGGTAGGAGGAGACCCAAGGAAGGCAGTTTGCTGTGGGCAAGTATTCTTTCTTCTTCAGAATGCTTTTTATTCACATACAAACTTATGAAAATTTTTTACTGAGCAACTGATTATTAAAGTTTCTGACTAATTTGCTGTCAGTTAAAAAATAATAATCCAAAAACCTGAAAATTAATTTACTGAGCCTGAAAAGAAAGTCAACATCTGGGGCCCTTACCATTCCTGAAGCATCCACACAGAAGTCCCCTGGAAAGGCATAATAAAGTGATAAGCTTTAGCAGCACTTAATTAGCCTGTGCCCCTCCTAACCCGAACATGGGAAGAGAAGCTGGCCACACCCCAACTGCTTGCAGCATCAGCAACTTTACCGGCATGTGTGCAGCTGGTATGGCTGTGCTGGTGGTTTCATTTAATGCATGTTGCTTGATCTGTTACTATCAGTGGTCTGCTGACTATACTAGACATCTGGTTTCCATCCCCACTGAAATTTCAAAAGCAAAAGGTATAGCTGGTTTCACACAAAAATGTGCTACAGTCTGCTTCAGTATTGATGCTATGCTGTGGATATCCTGGCCAAAGAGCCAGGCTTTAATAGTGCAAAAACAGACAAGCAGAAGGATGTATCTTGCTGGGCTGTACCACTGCAGACTGAAAGTGGCAGATGAAATATCTGAATGTTACCCACCTCCATACAAAACTAGTATATTGTTAGCCTACCTTCTCTTTGGCATGCTAGATTTGTATGTATAGGGAGCATTTTGTGCAAGGAAAAATCCAAACATCTGAACCCCACATGAAATATTAAATGCTACAGTCCAAGAGATACATTGCATACGGCTTCTGCCTGTCTGTTTTAGCTCTCAGTTCAGGGTTGCCACCTTTTCCCTAAGTCCTGCTCCCGGGCCTCTAAGAATGAAGACATTAATTTTTTAAAAAGAAAACATACAAGCAGATACCTCAGCTATGGTGTGAGTCTCGTTTCCTCTATTACAATTGTACATACCAGCACACTTGTCCTTCCATGATTTTTTTTTTAAACTGCCACATATACACATACCTGTTCATGCTATGACACAATGAGGGGAAAAACTTTTAAGAGTATAAACCTGATTGAGGGATAGGGGAAGGAGATTTGCTCATGAGAAGCCAGTCAATCAGCAGCATGAGAATGAGCTTCCACTGCAAGCCTGTATAATCATTGGTTTTTATTCCATCACTCCAGAGCTTGGCCCTGGAGAGGGATAGTATCTTTGGCTGAATGGAACATACGAACATAGGAAGCTGTCATATACTGAGTCAGACCCTTGGTCCACCTCGCTCAGTATTGTCTACACAGACTGGCAGCGACTTCTCCAAGGTTGCAGGCAGGGATCTCTCTCAGCCCTATCTTGGAGAAGCCAGAGAGGGAACTTGGAACCTGGATGTTCTTCCCAGAGCGGCTCCATCCCCTAAAGGGAATATCGTACAGTGCTAGTCTCCCATTCATATGCAACCAGGGTGGACCCTGCTTAGCTAAGGGGCTACCACAAGACCAGCTCTCCTCTCTTGTGAGTGTGCTTCTAAACTGGCCACAATGCCTTACAAATGTTATGACTGTATTCTCCCTAACAGCAGCTTGAGAACACGAAGAGATTAAGCAGTACATGACACTTTCCTCACCATTTACCTCAAAGCAGGAGTTTTCCCTCTTAATTTTTCATGATGAGCTGCTGTTAAAAGTACAGGAGAAGGGGCAGTAAAAAGGGGCCGGGGGATAGCACTGTAATGTTATGCTCATATAGTATTTGTATTCACCTATCTGCGGGTCCAGGTGGTAGACACACTCATGATCCTACTTCCTTGAGGTCAGTTAGGAAAGAGGCATGAGAGAACTCCCAGAAGAGAACTAATTTTAGAATTTGTCACAAAATGATATACAGTATGGTTAGTGGGTTATGGAAGCAAATGGATATTTCATCAGGGACAGGAAGTAGGCAGTTATAATTTTCCTTAAAGTTACCGGTACATCAGTGTTGCCAAACATGAGAAAATTATCATATATGTATGAGAATCATCAAGAGCCTTTGCTTGAGTTAACAGATCTCTCGCACTCTCCTATGCAAAATGCAAAGCTAGAGGCTTGATTAGTGCTGCCCTAACTCTGATGCTGTTTTGGGGAGGGCAGGATGTTCTCAGTTCCTGGCATGGTCTGCGAGTCTCAAGAAAAAAGCATGAGTGGATGTGTGTGGATAGGGGCAGCAGCCCTATCATGAAGGCAGTCCACCGCAGGAAGCCGTTGTGGGGGGCACCATCAAAGGCAGCAATGGCTCATTATTTAGTTTACGGCCATATTTCTCTCGCCATGGGTGGTGTGGCACAATTTGGATTTTTTTGTCTCAGGCACTACCCAAGTTCCTTGAGCTGTTTGAAAGCATATGGGATAGTTGAAGAAGGGATAGGACATTTTCCCCTAGTGCTGCCTGTTGTTGCTTCAGCTAGGGGTGGTTTGCTGTGCAAAAGAAAATGTTGGTCATGTTTTCACTCTGCCTGCAGTAGGCACAGCAGCAGCAGAAAAGGAGAAACCCCGCACCCCTTTAAAGTAAGCCACGTGTGAGGGAAAGTGGATGGGACTGGAGGTGAAAAGGGGAAATGGTGTGGGAATGTGGCAGCTGTGCACTTTCTTGAAGTGCGATGGCTTAAAGCGCTGCTACGAGAGGAAGAGGCATGGGGGGCAGAGGCTAAGGTTGGAATGTTTGCTCCGGCCCTAATTTCTAAGCCACAACTAGGAATGTTGAGGCTTTGGGATGAGGGTTATAAACTGATAAGATGGCAACACAGAGGCAAATATGGGCATGCCTTCTCCTACAAATCCATTTCCTCCTGTCATGTCGCTCAGACAACTAGCAGCTTTTGTCCCACCTGCAAATTTTGTGCATCTCAAAAGCATCTTGGCGTGAATTTGTTCAGGTCTTTTCATCTTAATAATTTATCCTAATTTTCAATATTTCATATGCTTCTTACTTCTTGTCCCTTGTTTTCATCCTGGAAAAACCCATATGGGTTCTAGTGAGGCAGAACAAGGCCTGAGTTAACCAAGTTCACTGTCACAAACAGCAACCTAATTTTATCCTGGTGGGAAGTGTGAAAGGGATATAAACTGTTATAGATTGGTCTTTTCACTGGGGAGTAGCTACAATTGAACAAGCGAGGGGACACAAATGTCCCTGGGCCCCTGAAGGAGGGGGCCCACCAGCTGGATGAAAGCTTGCTTTTTGCTCTCCTCCTTGTGCCATTCTGAATAAGACAGGGGTCCATCTTCACCTTTTTTGGTCCCAGAGCCCACTCCAACCTTGCTACACCCTGGGTTGATCCTGACCGAAAAAAGAACAATTGCTTATCATTGAAAGAGGCATGTTAACTCCATAAGCACCAGAATGGTACAAAGGAATATGGGATATTGCAAATGGGCACAATCCAGCTAAAGTGAAGTACTTTTGCTTCATTGATTTCAGTGGAAGATTTAGACATGTATTTAAATCTCTCCCGTTGGAATCTATCAGTGGGATTTAAAAATGCTTAACCATTGGTGCTCCTTCAGGTTTTATGAAGAGGGGCAAAGAGATGATAAGAATGTCAGCATGATTTAAAATTCTCTGCTAAAAACATACAGAGAGTCCTGCTGGAACAGATCAAGGATCAATCTCGGCCAGCATCCTGTTTCCAAGAATGGCCCACCAGGAAAGAAGGTCTACAAGCAGAGCATGAAGCCTATTGCCTCCTGCCACTGTTAGTTCCCAGCAGCTGCTGTTCAGAGGTATACTGTGCAAGGAAGCCTAATTTAACTATAATGGCTAAGAGGAAGTGATAGATTTAATCTCCACAAATGTGTCTAATCCTTTTAATAAGCCATCTAAGCCTGTGGCCATCACTGCATCTTGTGACACTGAACTCCAGCAGTTAATTATGTATTGTGTGAAGAAGAAATTTCTTTTGTCTGTCGTGAACTTACTGCCAACCAATATTGGTTCCTTGGGAGGACGTGATGTCACACAAATTGCAGGCAGATATATGTGGGGGTTCTGCTGCACAAACACACATTTAAAGCACGCACTAACATTTAAAGCACTCCCCTCATAACCTTTTTATTTCAGTGCCACAAGATGTATCAATACTTCCAAACTTTGAATTGCAAGACCTGCACAGTTGCAAACATCCCTTCATGCAAATCTCCCCAAGAATGGATGTTTGATGTTGTATAAGACTTGCAATTTATTAATACTTTATATTTATAATCTAGACCATTAGATCCCTAAAGGGGACAGTTTTGAGAGGAAAGTATTCTTTACCTGTGAAGGAGGTAAATACTGACAAGCCTGCAATATTTGGTTAAAATCTGGAATTATTGGCATGCCTTGTAAAACAACTGAAGCAAACCTTCTGGGTCAAAACATATCTGGTAAGAATTATATCTCCATGTATTAGCATTCATTGTCAAATATGATTTTTTTGTTAAAGAGAAATGATGTATTTGTGTGTTGATATACAATTTATCCATTAATTTAATTAATGAATTATATATTTGATGATGATGATGATGATGTATTTTTCCTGATCTTGTTTTCCAAGCTTAGTTTGTATTGGTTAGGGTGATTCTTTGCTTTGAGTATCACAGGATTACCCAAAATATTTGCTTGTTTCATTACTGAAGGCAAATGTTGGGGTGTTTGTAAAATGCTTTCCCAAGCAAGCACCCTTGAATATAAAGTTTTCATTTCTGTTTGTAGCTGTTTGCTGCCATTGTTTTCCCTCTGGATTGCTGCTTCAGCATCATTTTTTGAAGGGCTGTTTCTCCTCATTGCCAGCCAATCTGGGATGATGTCATGAGTGTGAAGAAGTCACAATGGTACACACTCCACACAGTCAATCAGATTTGGCTATGTGATGATGCCACTAAGGTAAAGAAAGCCAATTAAGAGTGAGGACAAAGTGCTGCCTGAAGTATTGCACCTTTACAGGCTTCATTCACCCCCAATGGTGCTACATTACCAGACTTGACTGGCTATGTAAGGAGATCATGATTCTGAACTGTGAACAGTTTAATCCCCTTTTGTCCCAACCCTCCCCAGCCCACTATTGTGAAAAGATTGGGGTGCTTTTCACCACCAGTAGAAATGTTCAAGAAAAGCAAGCTCCCCAACTGGTTCTTAGTAAAACTTAAGAACCAGTGGGTTGGCCAGAAATAATTCTAGAGGAATAGCAACATGTGGTCTGAAATACAGAGTGGGGGATGGCCTCTTCCCAACATGACAGCCCTGCTTTTGACTGAATCATGCCCATATATATTTTTATGTCTGCCTTTTGAAAAATAGGCTCCTTATTCTTTGTTCAAAGCATAACCATGGAATGTCCAAGGGGAAAAAAGAAAAGAAAAGCAGAAAGATGAAAAGAAAGGAAAGCCAGTTGTATGGAGAGGAGTAAATCCTCCCTAGCCATGCTATGGAATTTCGCTTCTTCTCCTTGATATCCTACCAAATGGAGCCCAAGTCAATCAACTGGCACATGATGTGTTTTGCAGATGGATCTGCAGTGGCGCATATCTGACACACAGATGTTTCAACTTGCATTTCTTAGCTGTCCAGCAATCAGACAACATTTTGATGCTGATCATTTGCAGATGTTTCTTGAAGAAAGCGAGCTGCCTGTCCACTTTGACTAAATTTATTCCTCTTTCAGTAAGCCTCAGCAACACTGAGAAGTGTGATGGTCCCAGGGCAGGATTTAGCTGCTGCCTGCGTTGGGCTGGTGTTTCTGTCTTGAGTGAAAATTGATTAAGGAATTGTGGAAGCAAGGAAGCGTGGTGGTGAGGAGGAGCTTTTGTTTGCATTTATATCTTCCAATATCATCTGCATCCAAAGAAGAGCAGGAAATCTAAGACAGATTCAAAAATGGATATGATTGTAAAAATCAAAGGCCAGGAATTATTACTTTTGGGGAAATTGTGATTACAAGGACAGGAACAGAATACTGCTGACAGACAGGAAAAAATCACAAACTATTCAATCTCTGAACATAACCCTGTAATATATGGAACAGAGTACTTTTGAGCATGTGAGAGTATATTTCTTTGCACACAGAGCAGCCACAACCTCCCACACAAACCTGAGATTAGAGAGGTTGATTCTGAAGATGTGTGATTTCCTGGTAGTTATGGAGTAGAGTCAGGGGCACCATTTTGGATTTCAGTGAAGTGGGGAACAGCAGCAGAACTCATTTACGTAAGGACATGCGTCACTTGATTTTCATTACTTAGTGAGTGTACATTTGATGACTGAATATGCAAAATAACACCACTGAAAAATATTGTGGACAAGGTAATGTGAGATGCTCTAGAACAGGATTTCTTAACCTTGGGCCCCTAGATGTTGTTGGACTACAACTCCCATCATCCTCAGCCACAAAGGTCATGTCTGGGGATGATGGGAGTTGTAGTCCAACAACATCTGGGGGCCCAAGGTTAAGAAACCCTGCTCTAGAAGTCTGGTCCTTTGTGCTTAATCTGTGATGATCCATTCACACATGCAAGTCATCACTTGATGCTGCAGCTGTCAAGTGTTAAACATGCACGTGTGAACTAGCCCACGTGCATAGCAGTCATATCAGTCTCTAAGATGGGCACAAAGCATGACAAATAAACACACTGAGACATAATATAGATTATCTCCTAGACTTGGTTAAAAAGAGGGTTATCAGAAAATGAGGGATAAAACACTTGTATTTTCATTGACTAACAGCCGGGCCAGTTTGACCATGGAACAGGGTGAAGCAGGCCACTTCAGTTGGCAGATTATGGGTTAGTTCTCAGGGGCAGCCTACCCCACACCCCACCCACCCCACATGGATAGCCCACAGAGGAGAAAGGCAAAATGGCAGCACCAACAGAAAAAAAGAAATGGGGAGAAATTTGAAAGAATTGGAGGTGTGGTTTGTGTGTGTGTGTGAGAGAGAGAAGGAAGGCACTGACTAACAGGCTTAGCATCTGACCTACAGTCCCTGGATCCATATCGTGAATGGAGCAGAATAAAAGATGCTTCAACTTTTCTACTTTCCTATCATTATTACAAAAAGCCCAGAGAAGCAACTGGCAACTACAGCTTTCACTGCTGTCAGTGCTTCTCTGAATTTGGCACAATTCAATTGCAAGTCATGGGGCATAATTCAATTGCAAGTGATGCTTTATCAACAACATCCGGCACAAGTAGGACCCAAACTGAGGAGGGAGCTGCTAGTTAGTTCTCTGCTGTGCTTCAATACTACTGCTACAGATGGCCAGAGGAGGTGGCATTGCAGGTCCCAACTCAGCAGGGGCCAGGAATGTTCAACTCCACAGAGCTTCTGATTCCATCATTGCTCAGGTGGAGACTGAGCTACTTTCAGAATGCCCATCCCAGTTCATCCTTCAACCTTGACTAGTTGTCCTCTTCCAGACCACCAGCCCTGACAAGTAGTATAATACCAGAACATATAGGCCCAACGCCTATCTAGTCCAGCATCCTGTTTCACTCAGTGTTCCTTCTGCACATAACCGAGAGAGAGCGAGAGCGAGAAGGAAGGAAGGAAGGAAGGAAGGAAGGAAGGAAGGAAGGAAGGAAGAAAGAAAGAAAGAAAGAAAGAGCCTTCCTTACCAGGTGTTTGCATGGACCAGCTTTTAGTGCATCCCTGGATGGCTCTGAGCATTTATGGAGGGGAACATCCTGTTTGTTTACTAATCTTCTTTGGCAAAAAGGAAAGCTATATTCCATGACCCAAGAGGGCTATTTCAAGGGTTGTTTTCTAAAGAAAGCTCGATGTTCTAAAATCTCCCTGGAGCCATGTGCATGTCCAGCCTTCATATTAATGGAGCATGACAATCTCTTCCCTTTCCTTTTAGCCAATGAAGGGTGAAGGTGCATAAACTGGAGGTTAGAAGGTCATAAGCTCAGAGAACCGATGATATAACATATGTTTCCTATTGCTTTGAACACAGAACTTGCAAACAGGCCTTCAGGGATGCTCTATTTCTGTCTTGATAACTCTTCTCCCACCACCTCCACCATCAATTCAAATTATTTTCTTCACTTTAAGGGCTAGTATACACCTGCATGTACATTCCCTTGATTTATCATCACTCGATGACACAACACTTAGGGTTACACAACACTGAATTCACACGTCATGATGTCCCCTCAAAGCACTCCAGGCTCCATGAGTCCATTAGAAGGCAGACAAACCTCCACTGGTTATTATAATTCCATCTGCCTTGCACATTTTGTTGCAGTCCATGGGGAATAAGAAGAAGCAGATCCCTTAGGGATAGTTTGTACTATGCATGTTCATCATCTGATGACTGTAACACCGAATGGTGTTTTACATGTGTGAGTGAGACATCGCAGATCTAACAAGATGGGCAGAAGTTTTTATGTAACTATGCTGCTGAGCTCACATAAAAACACCATTTAAATGAAATGTGTAATGCCTTCACATGGATTATCTGAAACTGCTAACATTAGAACAACAGCAGCCTAAAATTGATTCAGTGCAGTCAACCCCATAGTTTTCAAATGCCCAGTAACACAAGGAAGTCTTTGCACACTTCCTAAGAACTGGGGGGCCTCTAGAGGGAGAGCATTCCAAAGAAAGGTGTCATGAAAAAGGTGTCATATAAAAAGATTTATATATATATAAATCTAGCTTCCAAAAGCAGAGCATGTCTTTGAGATGATCTTTGTGTAAGGGAGGTTTTAAGAAAATCCTGGCCTGGAAACAAAATGGCAGCCAGTAAAGTTTCTTCTGCAACAGACTGATATGCACCCAAGCCCTAGACAATATCAGAAGGTACCCTAAGTAATTGCAGGGAACCTAAAGACAGCAGCTGACTTTCATGTGGCTTGTTCTAATACATACATGGTTTGTTCTGATAAATACCATGGCTTACATACGGTGCAGCAAGTCACCTATTTAAGTGACAGACATTCTTGCTGCTTCTGAAGCATTTTAAACCCCGTCAGTATGACTTGCGAAGGCAGGGAGGCTCCATGCCTACCAAGGAGTGTGTCCTCACACTCCTGCTGCTAATCCCCCCGGCATTATTCTCAATGAGGGCAGTAATGGGAACATGAAGACACATTCTTTAGTGGGCACAGAACTTCCCCACCTTTGCAAGCTGCACCAGCAGGGTTTAAAGTGCCGTGGAAGCAGTGAGCAGGATTGTTGCTTAAACAGGTGGCTTGCTGCAGTATGTGAACCCATGAGTCACTTGTGAAGAAGTTACTCACCTACTACCACATTCTTTTCCGATCCAGTTGCAAGATGTTTGTCCAAGCAACTCATAACATTAAAGGGACAAAGTACTAACAGAATTTGCTGCCCCCGGTTGTGATGATGACCACTGGCTTAGACAGCTTTGACAAAGGCAAGGGAGACAGGAGATAGACAAGTTCATGAAGGAGAGCTGTATCTACGGTGAGTAGTCATGATTGTTAAACAGAAGCAGTATGCCACTAAGTATGTTTTTCTGGGGAGCAATAGCAGGGAAAGACTATTGCCTTCATGTCCAGATTGTACAATCCTGAAAGCATCTGGAAATAAGGTGCTGGACTAGATGAGCCTTTTGGTTGATGTAGCTGGACTCTTCTAGGTTGCTTGGTTCTGACTTTGTCCTTTCAATATTATGAACAGTTGTTTAGATACATATTTTGCAATGCCAGCCATTGTTCTGCCTAGCTTCCTCTACCTTTATCAGGGCTTTCTTTCTCATTTTAAACTGATTAGGCACATATCTGGCAGTCCATACAAACACATCAGTTTCCATGCCCCTTCAGCTTTGTAAAACCTTGTACAACAACCTGTCCTGCTCTGGTTAACGCAATCATACGAGAGATTTGATTCACAGCCCATCAACATCAGCGTTTCCTGCCAGGCACAGAACTGTCTGCATACGCACAGTGTTATTTTCACAAATGTCTCTGAAACTGCCTTGAAAATTCAAATTAAGGCTCACAAATGGTGAGAAAATATATATGTAGTTACTGCACAAAGCTGTAAATGGGACAAGGGACAAAGAGTGCTTCCAGAGGCCACTTCAATCAAAATCCAAAAGTGCCCAAACACAGGAAGTACTTCACAGAAACATCATTTCCTGTTGTGGATTTAAGAACCAATGCTATTGTTATGGAAGAACAGTACAGTCATCCCTCGCCAACCTTGAGGGTTCTGTTCCGGCAAAACCTTGCTGTTGGCAAATTTGCGGTTGGTGAGGCATTAAAGTCTATGGGAAACAGGGGGTTAGGGGAACTGCAGTCACGAAAAGACAGAAAAATAAAGGGGGGAAAAGCTCAAATATCCCCCCAAATTCCCAAAACTCCTTTACAGTTCCAAAGAGTCAGCCAGTGTAGTGCACAGATTGAATCTCTGGACATTTCTTTAACCCCTCCCCCCATCACTAAATCATAGGTAAAAATCACTTTAAATCATGAGTAGTTGGCAGGGGCAGCAAGAGGAATGAGTGGATTAAACCTCTAAGAACATAAGAACAGCCCTGCTGGATCAGGCCCAAGGCCCATCTAGTCCAGCATCCTGTTTCACACAGTAGCCCACCAGATGCCGCTGGAAGCCACAGGCAGGAGTTGAGGGCGTGCCCTCTCTCCTGCCATTACTCCCCTGCAATTGGTACTCAGAGGCATCCTGCCTTTGAGGCTGAAGGTGGCCCATAGCTCTACGACTAGTAGCCATTGATAGACCTCTCCTCCATGAAGTCATCCAAACCCCTCTTAAAGCCATCCAGGTTATTGGCTGTCACCACATCCTGTGGCAGAGAGTTCTACAAGTGGATCACGCGTTGTGTGAAAAAGTACTTCTGTTTGTTGGTCCTAGACTTCCTGGCAATCAATTTCATGGCGTGACCCCTGGTTCTAGTGTTATATGAGAGGGTAAAGAATTTCTCTCTCTCCACTTTCTGTACACCATGCATGATTTTATAGACCTCTATCATGTCTCCCCGCAGTCGTTTTTTTTCTAAATGAAAAAGCCCCAGGTGTTGTAGTCTTGCCTCATAAGAAAGGTGCTCTAGGCCCCTGATCATCTTGGTTGCCCTCTTCTGTACCTTCTCCAGTTCAACAATGTCCTTTTAAAGATGTGGCGACCAGAATTATACGCAGTACTCCAAGTGTGGTCGCACCATAGTTTTGTATAAGGACATTATAATATTAGCCGTTTTATTTTCAATCCCCTTCCTAATGATCCCTAGCATGGAATTGGCCTTTTGCACAGCTGCCACACATTGAGTCGACACTTTCAATGAGCTGTCCACCACAACCCAAGATCCCTCTCCTGGTCTGTCACCGACAGCTCGGATCCCATCAGCATATACTTGAAGTTGGGGTTTTTCGTCCCAATGTGCATCACTTTACACTTGCTAACATTGAACCGCATTTGCCATTTTGTCGCCCACTCCCCCAGTTTGGAGAGATCCTTTTGGAGCTCCTCACAATCCGTTTTGGATTTCACTATCCGGAAGAGTTTGGTATCATCTGCAAATTTGGCCACATCGCTGCTTACCCCTGCTTCTAGATCATTTATGAATAAATTAAAAAGCACCGGTCCCAGTACAGATCCTTGGGAAACCCCACTTCTTACTTCCCTCCATTGTGAAAACTCTCCATTTATACCTACCCTCTGTTTCCTGTCTTTTAACCAGTTAGCAATCCACACATGTACTTGTCCCCTTATCCCATGACTGCTAAGTTTCCTCAGGAGTCTTTGATGAGGAACTTTGTCAAAAGCTTTTTGGAAGTCCAGTTATACTATGTCAACTGGATCACCTTGATCCACACACTCGTTGACACTCTCAAAGAACTCCAAAAGGTTTGTGAGGCAAGATTTACCTTTGCGGAAGTCTTACTGGCTCACTCCCAGCAGGGCCTGTTCTTCTAGGTGCTTTACAATTTTATCCTTGAGGATGCTTTCCATCAATTTGCCTGGAACGGACGTTAGGCTAACCAGCCTGTAATCTCCCAGATCGCCCCTGGATCCCTTTTTGAAAATCGGTGTTACGTTTGCTATTCTCCAGTCCTCTGGTACAGAGCCTGATTTCAGGGATAAGTTAAATATTTTAGCAAGGAGGTCGGCAATTTCACATTTGAGTTCTTTGAGGACTCTTAGATGGATGCCATCTGGTGATTTGTTAGCTTTCAGTTTTTCCAGACAGTTTAGAACATCATCCCTTGTCACTTCTATCTGACTCAGCTCTCTAGCCTCCATCCCTAAAAAGCCTGGTTCAGGAACAGGTATATGCTCAGTATCCTCTGCCGTGAAGACAGATGCAAAGAACTCATTCAGCTTCTCTGCAACCTCCATATCCTCCTTAATAATCCCTTTCACTCCCTCATTGTCTAATGGTCCAACTGCCTCCCTGGCAGGTTTCCTGCTTCTGATGTACTTAAAGAAGTGTTTGTTATTCCCCTTGATACTTTTGGCTAAATGTTCCTCAAACTCTCTTTTTGCCTCCCTTATTGTCACCTTGCATTTCTTTTGCCAGAGTTTGTGTTCCTTTCTGTTCTCTTCGTTTGGACAGGCCTTCCAATTTCAGAAGGAAGTCTTCTTCCCTTGCCAGTACATGCTGGCATCCTCCTGGACTTAATGGTACTTTCCCTTCTTTTGGGTATACAATCTAACTAGTCTTCTAGTATTGTGGTTTTGAGTAAACTCCATGCACTCTGGAGCGAAGTGACTCTCCTGATTTTCCCTTTCAGCTTTCTTTTCACCATACTCCTCATTTTGGAGAAGTTTCTTCTGAAATTCAAAATGTCCGTGTTAGACTTCCTTGGTGATTCTCTCCCCGCATGTCTGCTGAATTTGATGTCACTGTGGTCACTGTTCCCTAAAGGGTCAATGACACTGACATCATGCACCAGGTGCTGGGTGTCACTCAGAATTAGATACAAGGTCGCCTTCTCTCTGGTTGGTTCCGTGACCAACTGTTCTAGGGCACAGTCATTTAGCATATCTAGAAATTTGACCTCTTTGTCCTGACCTGAATGTGAATTTACCAAGTCTATGTGTGGGTAATTGAAGTCACCCATAATTACAGCCCTGCCTCTCCTTGACGCCTCCCTCTCTGACCCCCACAATCCCCCCCAATCCTCCTCCCCCCCCAATCACAAAAAAACCTCGTCAAACCACAGATACTTGGGTTACGGTTGGTGAGACAGGTCACAATTCTCCAGTCATGAATACTCAAAACTGTGATTGGGGAAACCGTGATTGTCAAGGGATGACTGCAGCTGACCTCGCAGGCTGACCCTGCTAGTCCTTGTCAATTGCCCCCATTATGTAGATGATCTGCTCTGTTTTAGAACATTGCTCATCCACACACCCATTTGCATGGAAACCACCAGAAGATGTGCAAGAGAAAAAGGAAGCAAGACAAGCATACTTCTAAGCTTCTATTCTATTCTAAACAACGACACTAGTGCATCTACCTGCAAGTAGCAAGAATACTGTCTCTGCAATGCCAGTTTAGCACCACATTCAGCAGGCAAAGTGGATAGCATGGCCCATCCAAATCACTTATGTACTGGTGCAGTAAGTCTTGGGATCAATCTGTTAATTTTTAATCACTCAAATAAAATATTAAGCGGAAGTCTCTAGACACAGATTTAAGGAGCCTAGTCTTAAGCACCCAGGTTTTAATTTTTAATTTACAATAATCTCTGGTTTTCTGAATACAGATGATAGACTGTAGTCCCTGGCAAATACTTGACAGTCTTCAAATAAGCTCCTCACACTTTTGTAAAATTTAGATGTTTTAATAAGTCATGTTTTAAGTTCCCATAACTTCCTTCAAGAGTTAAGTTTTTGAATACAATGCATCTGTACTTTACATACTCTCTTTGTGAAGAGTGCCCAGCATCAATATTCAGAAATTCTTATAAGAGAGCAAGAAGATTTTTTAAAAATCCACTGAAAAGGCATCCAAATCAAGAAGTGGAAAGGCAAATAAATGGAACATAGGTATTTTCATATCTCAAGGTGACCTAAGCTTCATCCTAACAAAATTAGATTCACATTGTCTTCTGGGAATAACATAGTTCTAGGGATGTACAAGAATTGCGGTTCAAATAGTGGTTTGAGCGCAGTTCAGAAGCGGGGACCGAGAGCTTTAAGAAAAAGGAGCGCAGTTCCTTACCTGCTCTCTGCTGCCCCATGCAGCTTCCTGCTGGGGTGGTGTATGTTCCAAGAATCCCCACACAGCGCCAGCACACAACTGGCGTCTGCGCATGTGTGGGCACCATTTGCATGGTCAGCAACACCATATGGTGTTGTCCTCCTTTCCTGAGAACTAGGCCAGGCTCTGATGAGGGACCCCTTAAAAAAAACAACCCCTCTGAGGACACATGCCAGCTGCTCAGCCTGGGATTGATGGTTCAAATTGAAAGGAAATTTAGAAGCTCTGCTATATCTGCTTCTTCACCTAGAGCAGGGGTTTACAACCTTTTAAACAAGTGTACCACTTTTGCTGCAGACCTCCAGCTCAGGTAGCACCAAAGAGACTTTGTGCGCATGAACACACACACAAATAAATGTTACAACTAGGGTGATAGACACTCCCCATCTTCCACCCAAAGACTAGAACACAGACACAATCAACAGAATGATCTGCTTGAAACAAGGGAGTTACTAAAGGCGTCCTCTACCAAGATTGCCCTCCATCCACCCGAAGACTGCAAATTTTATGAATATTTACATACTGCTTTTTTAAAAAAAAAGTGGAAGGAGACAAGGAGGAAGTTGGCAAAGGAGGGAGCAGAGAGGATAGGACACAGGAATGAGAAAGTCGACGAACTCTGAAAAGGAGTAGCGGCAGTGGCAAGTAGGCATTCATGCACATGCTGGAGAGAAGTCAAGGAGCTTGGCAGAGGATGACACAGGGTCAAGGAAGAGCAAGAGGCCTTGAAGAAAAGCAGCAGTGGCAGCGAACACACACACAAGCACACGTGGCATGATTCAGGCCACGCTGCCTCCAAGTCAGCCAGCCTGCCCACTGCCAAACAACTGATAGCAAGCCGGCTGTGCATGCTGCTGACGGAGCTTGCAATCGGCTGAGCTGTGTCAGAAAAACTCAGGAGCAGACATTGAGATGGAGAACGACTCTGGAGGAGATGTGGAGGGCAGCAGAGGACTCTGGAGGAGAAGCAGAGGCAGTGGACAGGAGAAGGGAGCTCTGTCCAGCATATAGCCAAGCCTCTGTTGAGTCCCACCCGGGACTCTGTTGAGTCCCACCCGGGACTCTTCAACAGTCCCACCCGGGACTGTTGAGTCCCACCCAGGACTCTACCTCACCCGGGTAGTATGCGTACCACTGGTTGGGAACTCCTGACCTAGAGCTTTCTACTCCTCTAGAGGTCTCCAACTGAGAAGGCAACAGGCCCAAACTGAGGCTAGCCAACAGCACCACATTTAATCTAGAATGCTGCTCCCTTAAATCCATTGCTATTTAAAGTTTGAGCAGAGGAGCTCTGGATGTGATCAGGCCTGCTCAGAATACAAAATTTCTCAGCAGCTTTCAATACCATTGACCATAGTATCCTGCTGGGTCGCTTGAAGGAGGTGGGATTGGGTGGCACTGTTTTACAGTGGTTCCACTCCTACCTCTCTGGCAGATTCCAGATGGTGTCGCTTGGAGACTATTGCTCTGAAAAGTGAGAGTGGGATTCCACAAGGCTCCATACTATCTCCAATGCTTTTTAACATCTACATGAAACCGCTGGGAGAGATCGTCAGGAAGTTTGGTCTGGGATGCTATCAATATGCTGATGACACACATATCTATTTCTCTATACCAACTTCATCAAGACATGGCATGACCCCCCCTAAGTGCCTGCCTGGAGGTAATATTGGGCTGGATGAGGGATAACAGATTGAAGTTGAATCCAAACAAGACGTAGGTACTGCCTGTAGGGGGTCGGGATCCGAGAGATGGTATAGATCTGCCTGTTCTGGATGCAGTTACACTCCCACTAAGAGATCAGGTTCGTAGTCTGGGAGTGCTCCTGGATCCCAAACTCTCCCTGGTTTCTCAGGTTGAGGCTGTGGCCAGGAGTGCTTTTTATCAGCTTCGGCTGATACGCCAGATACATCCGTTCTTGGAAAGTAGTGACCTTAAAACGGTGGTACATATGCTGGTAACCTCTAGGCTTGACTACTGTAATGCACTCTATGTGGGGCTCCCTTTGTACGTAGTTTGGAAACTACAATTGGTACAGAATGCGGCAGTCAGACTGGTTTCTGGGTTTCCCTGAAGGGACCATATAAAACCAATCCTAAAAGAACTGCACTGACTGCCGATAGGTTTCCGAACAAAATACAAAATGCTAGTTATTACCTATAAGGCCCTTAATGGCTTAGGTCCAGGGTATTTAAGAGAACGCCTTCTCTGTCGTGAACCCTGTCGCCTATTAAGCTCATCTGGAGAGGTCCGACTATGGGTGGCACAAACTCGTTTGGTGGCAACTCGGGACCGGGCCTTTTCTGTGGCTGCCACAGGCCTTTGGAACATGCTTTCTGCTGAAAGAAGAGCATCTCCTTCTCTGTTTGCTTTTAGGAGGACCCTGAAGATGTACTTGTTTTCCCAGGCCTTCAACTGAGATTTGATTTTTAAGTGTTAATCTGTTTTTAACATGTTTTTATCTAATTTTTATCTTATGGATTTTAAATGTGTTATATTTTATGTTTTAATTCTGTACACTGCCTTGAGATTTTTATACTAGGTGGTATATAAATTCAACAAACAAACAAACAAAATGGCTCCTTTGAGATATGGCCTTTGTAGAAGCAAAGTTACCGCTTCTTGGATCAGTTTGTTGTTGAGCACAGTACCTTCTACTCTGCAACTCAAAGTCTCTGGCCACATTCGCACATAACTTGAGGTTGGAATTCCGTAACGTGCAACCAGAGTTTCACAACAAAAGCAACCTGTGGTTTGCCTCACCTTCCATCAAACGGCAAGGTTCCACAGGAGCATGCCCTCTTCCCACTCTGTCCTATTACCACAACTGCCCCGGAGTGTGGGCTAGACACTCCAACTATGCTTTTGACTTAGTGTGGGGAATTAGCTTGGCTAGAGGAAGCAGCTTGGTACCCGTATCAATTTGAGCAAGTTTGGTGTCCTGGAAAAGATGAGGAGGCAGAAATACCGTTCAAAATTTTTATTAAGAGTATATGGGGGTACAGAAAGCAAATGTTCAGTTAGGCAAGGCAATAAATATTGGCTGATATTCTAGGCAAGAGTAAGGCTAGCAATAATTCAGCTTGAAGTTCTAATTATAGATTGATTGGCTTGACAAAGGTGCTTAGACCAGAGCCTGGCTTAAGGCTTGCTGTGGAAAGTGCTTAAGAGCAGGGAGGTTGAGAAGAAGGAGAGTAAGGGGGCAAGGAGGCTTAGAAGGGCAAGAGGTTACTTTACCTATCCTTCCCTGGTTAAGTGTGTTCATTGCATGTTGGTTGGCCTCTTAACCGGGAGACAAGCAGGAAAGAAGCGAAGAGCAAGAGATACCAATTGCTTGTATGAGAGTCCATAGGATAGTGACCCAAACAGATTCTGAGGCTATGTACTTTGGCTAGAGGTATATATACACCTTGAAATGTGCCCTGAGGCAGTTTCCAAGTCATTCTGCTTATTCAGAGGGTGGTAGATCTCATGAAAGACAAAGAAATCATTTTTTTTTACACCACTAGAGTGTAATCACTCTGAGGGTAGCTTGTCCACCAAAGGTACGGGTAAAGTTATGCAAATGTGTTGGGCATGTTGAACAGAACTGCTGGGCTGACTAGCTCAAGAATAGAATGCCTCCTTCCAGGTGTCTAGATCACACAACTCCAATTTTGATGCGCTCATTTCCCCAAGTCTTTGCCAGCTACATTGTTAATTTAGAACAGGTTGGGAAAGGCACCGATTATCTCTGTGCCTCTTGTGGAGTACTTCACCATTATCTCCAATGAAAGGAAGGATTCCTTTCTTGATTAATTCACATTTTGTCATTGAGTCTGCTCAACGCCTACTGCCTGCTATTGTCAAAGAGAGGGGTCAGGGCATCCTGTTCAGCCTTCGCTATTCTGACCATGGGGCACATTGCCCCACATTTTGCTCATGCTGAGCAATCAGCTGTGGGTGCCAAACCCAGGCAGGTGAAAAATTCACCATAGGGACTGCGATCAAGCAATCTCTAGCTGTATAGCCTTCCAGAGTAGTATAGATAGAGGTTGCTCTTTGGGCTACCCCAAAATTGGGCTCTCTAGTAACAGTCCCTTGCTCCCCCCCTCCTGGTAATCAGGAGAGAAAGGGGGCAGGATGGCAAGATGGGCACTAAGTGCTTAGCTCTCCAAAAATGAATTGGCAAAGATTTATGTTCACAAGCACATTCCTTTGAGATGGCAACACAGACAAGGCAACCCCACTGGAGCACTGGGATGAAAACATATGTCAGGGTGGTGACACCCAGGTTCGGGTTTAAAAGGCAGCCCCAACCAGGAATTCTTAAACAGCTAAGGTCTATTTTTTGGTACAATGATGTTGGGGAAGGGGGGCCCAGTCCTTCCCCTTGCGGGTACCTGTGCAGTCCCTAGGCTTACTCATGAGAAGGGCCAGGCAGCAGGATCAGCATTGCCCCAGTGAAAGGAGCAATTCGACATATATGAGGATGACAGATGCCATTCCTGAGTGGACTGCTCACTCATGAGAGTGTAAGGCCATGGGGATACTCTTTCAAAACTCATGAGAAGAACAGTCTATGGGGACAGGGTGTCGGGCAGAATCGCTAATCATATGTAATTACAGTTTCCTTCTCTCATGAGAGTGTCAGACCATGGGGATGGATGACAGATGCTGCCAGGTTGCTTTCAGCAACCCAGCCTGGTTTCTCTACATAAACAAGCCACGGGGACGGGTACCCTGGCAACAGCTCTCCCCGTCTTGGTGACTGCCATGAAGAAGCTGTCAAAGCATGCCCTCTGCCAGCCTGTCCAACCATTTGAAAATTTCCATCTTTGTTTTTGTTCAAAATAGCGAACCCACTCTCCTCGAGTTGCTGAACATTGAGGCTCCCCTCTCCGACAATTCCCCATGGTGGCAGATCTACATTGGGGGCAACACTGGTCCAAACCCTGCATTTTTGAAAGAGAGTAAAGACCCATCCTCAACCCCAGTGTTTCGCCAGTCTGCATGCCTGGCCCGGTCCAGCCTTGAACTGAACCAGGCCAGACGGTTCCGTGCACACCCCTACAGTGAGTTATGGCAGTTAACACAGGAACATAGGAAGCTGCCATATACTGAGTCAGACCATTAGTCCATTCAGCTCAGTATTGTCTGCACAGACTGGTAGCAGCTGCTCCAAGGTTGCAGGCAGGAATCTCTCTCAGCCCTATCTTGGAGAAGCCAGGGAGGGAACTTGGAACCTAGATGCTCTTCCCAGAGCAGCTCCATCCCCTAAGGAGAATATCTTACAGTGCTCACACATCAAGTCTCCCATTCATATGCAAACAGGGCAGACCCTGCTTAGCTAAGGGGACAAGTCATGCTTGCTACCATAAGACCAGCTCTCCTCCCTGGCTATGGAATGTTGATTAGCTAATTTCTGCAGATGCTGCATATGATGTGAACTGTTCCTGGAGAAGCTACTGAAGCCTACTGTACATGTGCCACAGAATGAGGTGGGAATGAGAGAACAGAATGCAGAGGTTATATAATGGATGGTACCGCTTCAGACTATTCCCTCCCAAGTGAAAACACCTGGCAAATAGGAAACTAGCACATCAGGGAAAAAGTATCCAGGCCAACCCTTATCCTGCTATGCCCATTTTCTACTTTCAGGAAATGTTTAATGAAAAGGAGCATTTAAACATGGGATCCCCAACCAGCAGTCTGATATGATGCCATCCATTCTGCCACTTACCACTCCATTTTGCTGTAGGATTACCAATTCCAGCTGGAGAGATTCCTGAAGATTCCCCCCACCCCTAAACACTGTTGCCATTGTTTTTCCACAGTATCAAGACACTGAAATCTCCCAAGTTGCTTTAAATGGTCACCTGGAGCTTGATGCCAAACCCTGGAGACTCCAGTCCAATTCTGAAGAGTTGGCTAGTCTACTTCATGCATTGACCAGTCCTAGGATCATCTCATCTCCCTGCATAGAATAAGGTAGCATTTTTTGTTACTCCATTCTTGAAAAGGCAGAAATTATCCCCTTCTTTGGGAAGGGCAAATGCTATTGAACCCAATAACTTATCATTGGACTGCAGAGTGCGTATTTAGCGGGGGAGAACATCTGGTGTCGATTTAGGCACTATGTGATGATAAATGGCCAGCTGCTCTTGCTTTGTACCTGAGAGAGAATAATATGCAATTTCACGATGCACCAGTGTAAGGCACCGACAATGCTCCATTATGTAGCTTCTGTTTATTATTATTCGGATCCAATCAGTGAGATATCATTAGCATATATTCTCACAGCCCTAGAAGCAGAACTAGGACACCTTACAAATTCTCTACTGATGTGTCATAGACCTGGTTCACACATTGTTGCTCATCATGTGATGGCTACAACTTCCATGTAAGTGATTTAATTGTGAAGACTGTTAAGGTGTAACAATTGTAAAATCATAAACCACAAATTCATTTCCAATTCAATAAATTGTAGCATCATGAAAATGGTCAATGACATGTTCTCATTCAACTGTTTGATGTGCTTTGGCTTCTCTTTACGCAAAAGAAGCAACTTTCAATACCAAGTATATATCTCTGTTAGCAAGTACAATATTTTGTTGCACTGACTAAATGCTTGTTTACTAAAAAAATAAACTGCATGTGAGGATGAGTCGTCCTAAAACTAGCATCACAGAGAGAACTTTGTTGTACTCAGGGCTAGCTTAAAGTTTCTCCATGGGCCCCCTCCTACCTGGGTAAGCCTCCAAGAGAGTCACTATGCCACCACCACAAAAAGGCTACGGACAGAGGAGGATTATCCTTGGCAGCTGTCCAATGATGCCAAACTCAGCATTGGTTTGAGAATCATCTCAAATCTGATGCTTTTCAGTTGGGCTAATTCACTCATTCAGATGCAAGAAATTAAGTGTAAAGTAATCAAGGGATAAACAATCATGTGTGAACCAGCCTTTACTGTGCTCTGAGACAGGTAACTCTTCTCTAAATATCATGATGTCATAACTGTTGTAGAAGCATGTGGACTGAATAAGAAATAGAATCATGAAAATAACATTTTCAAAACAGTATAATTTGTGATGGTTGATTCCTCAATCCTGTCTGGAGCAAGGCACCACCATGGCCCTTAAGCAGTGCAAATAATGTTAGGAAGGTAACTATTTTATCTAAAGCTTCCTTTTCCGCTGTGTTCTATTTATTTATTTATTTATTTATTTATTTACTTTCTATACTGCCCTTCCAAAAATGCCTCAGGGCAGTTTACACAGAGAAATAATAAATAAAGGCCTGTGTTAGTAGCTTTTCATACTAGTTCCACTTTGTTTTTAATATATCCTCTTTTTCTTTTGTATTATATACTCTCTTCTCTCCCTTGAATATCAACTATACATTGAGGATGAGAAAATGCAGCCCAATCTTGGCAATGCTCATCTTTGTAATACTGTAGGCTTTTCTGGGGCCTACAATACAGCATTCATAACTTGGCTCAGCACGCTTGCTAGCATTTTGGGTCAATAACTGTGAGGGTCTACTGGTGTTATTTATTTACTCTCTAGGTGGTTAAGTAGATGCTGTTTTGCTTTCCATCGGTGGGTTGGTGGGGGGCAAAAAAAGAAATAACAGATGCACAGAAAAAAATCTAACCTCTTTTTTCACCATCATAAAGTAACATTTTCAGTCACCTCATGAACAACACATAACAAAAACACCCTAATCTTCTCAACAAATTTGCAAAAAAGTCTACAAAAGTTACTAGCTCATACAGATTTTTACTAGGCTACCTGTATACAAAACCTATGCTAGCTATTCGTAACGCATCAATTGGTTACATGAAAAAGAGAATACGCTTTAATTTACAAAAGCTTGGGGTGGGGGTGGTCATGGAAGCAGTTTTTACTCATGACAGATTATCAAGCTAGTAGTTTATTCACAAATCTGGTTCAATCTGTGACCAGACTGTGCGTCAGTCTGCATTTGGTAGTTGTGATTGTTACAGTTAATCTTGTAATACAAAAAAATCAGTCACATGAATTTACCCTGAGAAAGAAAGAGATAATATGTTGTGGGTTTAGAATTTAAAATCTAAGTTTCCACTTTGCTTCTAACGTGCCACCATTATGCATCACATTTTATTTAGAGAACTAGCTTAACCCGTGCAGAGCATCTGCATGCTAGTACTTGATTGCTCCCCTCACCCCCTGCCACATCCCCCTCACCTCAGAGATCTCTCCACCCTCACCTGAGCCACATTCCTGCTCCTCCTCCTCCATCCCATTGCTTCCACCCCCCATACCCCAATTTCATCACTCCTCCATTCTATTTCTCCATTCCCCTCACCCCTCTTGGTTGCAGCTGCAGTGTTGCCAGTGCCAATTGACTAAGCCGCAGCCCCCTAGTCCCAGAGACCTCCCCACCCTCACCTGAGCCCCGTTCCTGCTCCTCCTCACAGGAGCAGCTCACCAAACCCTTCCTCACTGCTGCCACCATGGCCGCTCATTCCCTTCAGAACACTGACAGGCCCGGGCTCCTCCTTAACCTGCCTGCCTCCCTCAACCAATGGCCTTGGTAGCCCTGAGCAGCAGCGGTTAACCGGGCCCACCCTCGTTGCCATCACCATGGCAGTTCGTTTCCCTCAAGCCACTGACAAGCCCGGGCCCATCCCGCACCCTTCCTTCTTTCTCTCTTTTCCTCTCTGCTTTTCTTTCTTTCTCTCTTTCTCTTCCTTCTTTCCTGAGTTAACAGATTTTGTTCATCTTGTTTCTTCATCTAATTAACACAGTGGCAGCCTACTTCTCTTGAAAGGGCTCTTTCCTCCCTCATGACCCCTCTCTTCACAGACCCCTGTTCACCATCCTTTTATATATAGATTCTTATCTCCTCTATAATCAAGCACATATTATGACCAGTAACAGTTGCATTCCAACTGACCTTAACCATCACAGGCTCCTCCTACCTATCTGCATATGGAATCTCCACTGTCCAATCACCACAGTGCTTCTGCTCTGTTACCTCCAGTTGGTAAAGCACTGGGGGTTCTCTCTCTCTCTCTCATTCATATATACATAAACATATATATTTTAATCTTAGGGAGGTCTGCAACATGAAATCGTGTGTGTGTGATTTCATGTTGCAGCCCTCCTGAAGATTAAAAAACAAATATATAATGAAGATTGCCTGATGAATGCTAAGTATTCTTTTCAGTATTATTTTCAACTAAGTGGGAAGACATCAGCAGTGGAAGCCCAAATTGTACAGAATAGATCTATTTCAGAATGTATTGCGGAACAATAACTGAAGAAAGAATGGAATCACTGTTATGGTTATATCTTCCGCTTAAACCTGGCAGAAGCCATCTTTGCAATGCTGGATGCCACAAAGAGATTTAAGGTCAGAGACCACAGGAAACATTTTTACATTTCATTTTAAACACACACATATACACTTGTAATACAAGGAACACCACTCAGAACTGAAAGATGAGTCTTTCAGTTCTAATCCTAGTTGTGTCTTGTTGAGTTACAACAAACAGTATGTTAAAATTATATTGCAAGAAGCTTTGCTAAGTTGCTTTGAATTTTGTTACATTCCTATCATCAATTTAACACAATCCTCTCACTACATGGTATTGTTCATTCATTCATTCAAAATGTTTTATTCATCACTTTCAGTCCTAAAATGCCCCCCAAACAACATACTGCTCATGCATAAATACCTTAGGAAAGACGGTTATTTGTGGGAAATGCTGTGGAGAGAAGCAAATAGGCTCCAATCTGGATATAATTACACACAAAATGTGCATAGCCTGTGACAGTCATTCATGTATTTATCACAGTTGTAGCCTGCTTGTTCCTCAAGGAGTCCGGTATGATATGCAATGGATTATCCCTTTGTGTTTCCTTAACCACCCAGTGAGGGTGAAAGTTAGTATCAGAAATTTGCCCAAGGGAAAAAGGGGATACAGATCCCCATCCTAGATAAAAATGGAGCTGTTTGGGATGCATATCTAAATTCAAATGCATGTCCACATCTAGTCCGTATGAACAATACTGAATATGTGAGTACAGCAGTATACTATATACTTCTTTTAACACTCAGCTATGTATTATTTACAAATTCAGAGCAGAAAAACTGGAGAAACAAGTTCAACTTAACTGGGAACTGTCAGCAATTAACAGATCATCTATGTCTAGGATTGTTCAGGCCTTTGAGATCATATGTGCTCAGCAACTAAGAGACCTTTGCTTCAAAAGAGAAACTCTTTCCTCCAGCTCATTACACAGTCTGTCTCAACTGGAGGCCTTCTGGGCTTGCTCTTGAGAAGAAAGTATACAACATATAGTTCCCAATCCAGCAAGGGAATGTGCAAGAGGAAGGTAGCAGATGCTCACCTATCTTTTTTAATTTTAACTGAACTGGAATTATTAGGAGAAAAGGGTTTCCGTTTATCACCTTCTCTACACATACATTAGGTTTCTATTATCAGAATGATTCAGAGGCATTTATCCTGATTTCATTAAACGCTGTCATATAATAGTGGCAAAGAATAGTGGCAAAGTACAAGTTAAGACATAAGGGCTGGAATATGGCACAGCGTCCTGTGGGCCTTGACAGCACGGCTGGAGCTACTGCATGCTTGTAACAACAGCATTTACACAGTTTTGCAAGAGTGGTGTGGTGTGAATGCCAGAATTGTGCAAATGAATTTGGCCATACCATCACACAACTGCATCTGCACAATTCTGGCACTCATGCAACAGCTCTCTTGCCCAACTTCATGAACACTGACTGCAGCTACGAGCACGCAGCAGTTCCCATGGTGCTAGCAACACCCACAGGATACTGCACAATATGTCAGCCAAGGTTAGGAAAACAAAAACGCCGAAAGCCTTGGCCAGCACAGGTGGCTTCAGTGGCAATGGCTATTACTGCACTCCATTTCTTTCATTGCTTTATGTTACAGAGCAGACGTCCCCATGACAAGTCCAATAAACTATCACTTAGCTTAGAAAACATTTTAAAAAATACAAATGTTTAAATGGAATCATGAATTCAAATAGCATTGCTATATTTTAATACTTTCTTCCTCCAAATTAATTGCTCAATTATTGAATGTTACATTATTTTCACATTGACACGTGCAGGCATCAGATAAAATGCTGCATAGATTTTGATGTGATCACATCACATTAAGATTGCCTTTTTGCCATTTATCAATGCACATGTGTGCATGAGTAACAGAGGGAGAGAGATTCAAATGAACTGGAGGAAAAGAAACCAAATTGCACTTGATCTCATTCTAGAATTCATTTAAAAAAATTCCCTCAGTTAATCTGAATTCAGAGGACGTGGAAAACAGGATGGAGTGAACTAGAATGAAAGAATGGAATAGGGGGAAACCTCACATCACTAACTAGAGGCTCTGGGGCCTTAAAAGGCATTCAACACATCTTGCCAATTATCTGGTTTCTGCAAACAGCCAGTCTCTTTAAAATCTACTGAGATCTATCAGAGAGCCCTCTTAGAGATCTATGAAGATTGTTGGTACTGCATTCATCAATAAATGTAGATTACTGTGAAAGGACTCCTGCACCTAGCTACCTGAAGACGCTGGACAAGACCCAGCACTATTTTATAGGAACAGCAGCACAAACTAATCAACAGCACTGTCATTCCCCATCCCTGCAAAACTCTCTCCATCCACCCCCCTTAAAGTTTCAGTTTGTAAAAACATAATATACACTCCAATTGTCCTTCTCTTTTTCTTTTTCTGCCAAGAGTGATCACTGTTTTCTGCTACCTGGTCCTATTTTGCCTTTTAAAATGTTTTTATTGTAATAGTGCGGACATATATGTTCCACTCCTCCATAATCACCAATCCACGTTGCAAATGTTGCTGAATGCATTTTGAATTACCACCATGTTATAGTTAGTACAACCAGATCTATTGTGTGAGCAAACATTCAATACAACATTCATTAAAAAAAATTAAAATAGACAATGCCGATGGTCTATTTGCTAACACACCTAGCTTCAGAAGCCAAAGGTAAAGTGTGTCGTCAAGTTCATTTCAACTTCTGGGGCCCACAGAGCCCTGTGGTTTTCTTTTGGTAGAATACAGGAGAGGTTTACCATTGCCTCCTCCCGTGCAATAAGAGATGATGTCTTTCAGCATTTTCCCATATCTCTGCTGCCTGATATAGTACCAGCAGGGATTCAAGTCAGAACCTTCTGCTTGTTAGTCAAACATTTCCCTGCTGCACCATTTAAGGTGACCTAGAAGTCAAAGAGAGCTACAGTATAACAGAGGGCTAGTTCTCATGAGCATAATGATGGCAAGTAACCAGTAAATCTGAAATTTGAAAGGTGCAGCTACTCCCACAGAGTGTGCTGTGAGAACCCAGACAAAGTTGGCAATCTCCAGTTGGCAGTGCACCAACCTGACATTCACCTGGGACTAGCACCCAGAGTGAGATTACTGATCCCAGGTAATTGTCAGGTCGGCACTCTGCCAACCAGAAATAGCTGCCCCTCCCCCCACCCCAGGCTCTCGTGACATTCTCTGTGGGAAAGTGCGTGCTGTGAGAATTGCGGGATTTCTGCTTACAGGAAATCATTGTGATTGTGAGAACTGGCCCAGAATAAATGGATACAGCATTCAGCAGATAAATACTAGCCTTCAGCAATGTGGGCGGGCGAGGGAGAACCCCTCAGGCAGTATGAGAAGTGTTTTAAGAATACCAATCATTAGTTTCATCTGTGAAATGTTGGATAATGTGTGATAACACACAATCATATGAGGGTTACTGTCCAGTGGAGACATGGAAAGATGGTTTTAGTTCCTATTTTCTTAGGGCGTTGACATAAATTCTCCGCCTGACTATCCATTTAGTGGCTGCCATACCACTACTGAATATATGTGGTTTGTTTTGTTTGGTGTGATGGTGATGGTGGAACGATTCATTTGAACCCTGGGCATTAATGGTGAAGTTGCTATTTTGCTCTTTCAGTCACATTAAGTTCATAAGCTGTTATGTTATGGTTAAGATATACTTGAAGTATAATATTGAAGTGATTTACCAGGGTAGTTTCTCCAGTAGATGGCACCATTTGTTTTACTCAGCATGTTTCACTGCAAAACAACGTAGCAGGAGGTGAGGGGAGATCAGATTCACAATTTTAGGAGAGATTTGCCTACATAGCATTCTTGTGCACTGCAAGAAGAGCCTTAAACTGCAAGTTCACATCAAAATGAAGGGAAGAGAGGGTGCTGTCATATATACAGTTGTTCTTTCCCTACTTCTCCAAACAATGAGAAGGAGGAACAGTACTCAAGGTTGGTTTCCACTGTAGGCTTGTGGCATTTATGTAATATTTGCAAATATACAAGCAAAGCATAAGGGGAAGCAATTTGTTACCTTCCTGAACGAAGCAGGGTGGAAGATTATTTAATATACTTGCTGGTTTGGCATGTGGTCCTCATTGGCACGACTGTTCATCTGGGGTTATTGGGAAGTTGGCATATTATCTATACAACTTTCAGTAGACCAACCATGGCTGCTGTAGGGGAGGGTTGGGTCACAAGTGGCTCTCTACTGACGCTATCACATGGCTAGCCCATATAAAAGTAAACAGAGCACAGGACTGCTGGCATGGAACCACCAATTTCCCAACATTGCTCCAGCCTCTGTATAAACTGCAATGGGAATGGAGGTTGGCTGGAGGGAACATAGAGGATGGAGAAAAAAACATCTCCAGCTTTATGACTACATCAGCAAAGCTGGGGCAGAGACATCTGGCCCTCAAAGGAGGGTGGATAGAAAGCTCACAGATAAGCCCCAGATAGGGGTGTGCACAAAACTTGTTTGCCCAGTTTGGTCCCCCCTCCAAACAGACCACCCCCCGCTGCCTTGGCTGCAGCGCTGCCGCGGCTGTGGAAAGATCTCTGACAGTTCCCCCTCGCCCTGCTGGCCTCCCTCCAGTCTCAAATGGCCCAGTTCAGGCCATTTATGGCCTGTTCAGGTTCATTTGAGCTCTAAGTTCAGCCCTTGAGCCAGACAGTTCAGTGTTGAGCCAGTTCGCACATCCCTAGCCCCAGGATAGTCACAGAAGCACTCTCACTCCTGGACAGGAATGAGTGTCTCTGTAAGGTGTGAGTATGCACTGAGAGAAGCACAATAGCCAGAGGTGCTCTTACCCCTGGACTTCGGGGCTGAAGTCAAGGGCCTCCACAGCCACTGCCCCACCCCATCCTCTTTAGTCTGTCCCGGGTGGTGCGGTTGCCTGGCCGAGCATGATGTTGCTTTGTTTGCAGGGGTGGGTGGGGTCTCCAAAGTCCTTTAGGTCCAGCAGGCTCCAAAATTACCTAGGTGCACCTCTGACAATAGCCACAGTGGGAACTAAGCCCCATTGGTAGCAGGGACCAAGTCTGCTAAAGAATCCTGATTTCACCATTTTGTAAAGTTGAGATAAGAGGTCCTCTAGGGCCCTCTTATGGTTCATGCCAAGCACTAAGGGCAACTGTGTCTGATACATTTCCCGCATAGGTAGCATAACTGCTCATGTCTACAGCAGAGCCGAAATCAACAACAAATATGCACTCACATTCATTCTCCCCTCCCAAAGTCTGTTATCATTGCTTCTCCAACAACTGCTGTAATCAAAATGTATCTTGTAAACTCCTTGAGGAAGCCACCTAATGGCGCAGCGGGGAAATGACTTGATTAGCAAGCCGGAGGTTGCTGGTTCGAATCCCCGCTGGTATGTCTCCCAGACAATGGGAAACACCTATATTGGGCAGCAGTGATATAGGAAGATGCTGAAAAGCATCATCTCATATTACATGGGAGATGGCAATGGTAAATCCCTCCTGTATTCTACTAAAGACAACCACAGGGCTCTGTGGTCGCCAGGAGTCGACACCAACTTGACGACACACTTTACTTACTTAAACTCCTTGAGACATGGGTGGGCAGATTTAAGGTTTCTGGGAGATACATTTTATTTATTAATATTTGCCAGAGCCTTGGAAACTACTTGCACACAATAGCAGCTTAGGGAAATCAAGCCAGTCACAAAATGGTAGGTTACAGACACATTTGTACCAACAAGAATAGAGAATTTAATATCAGAATCCTTGAATTACAGGAGACGTTTGCTGCAGGATAGGAGCAAGAGAGGCTGCTTTTTGAGAGGAGAAACTGGAACATAAGAACAGCCCTGCTGGATCAGGCCCAAGGCCCATCTAGATAAATTAATGGTAGAGAAAGTAAAAAGCAACCTTGACCACTCCAAGAGTGAGGGATTTTTAAAAATGGCCATGCCCCCACTCAGATTTGCAGTACCGGCTGGAAGGAAAAGGAGAAGAAAGCCCCAATTCCTGGAGAGCTACTTTGAATAAGCCTGAAAGCTTCGAGTAGCTCCCAAGCTACCTAATGCCTGCCTGGATGTACATGGATGGCATAATGATGGTGTTAATCATCAGGTGCTCCAAACTATTATTTCACATGCCAGATCTTCACATAATATTTTATGTTTGTCATCAGTATGTGATATCTGATGCAACTTAATTTTAATATTTGATAAGTGACACTATTCAATCAATATCATAATAGTGATGTTTAATATTTCACTGCATTTGAGAACAGGAGACATACAAAGGTTTTTAGTATTTGTCAGCTATTGTTAGATCTCAGACACTATTTTAATGGCATTAAATAGTTGACACTCAAAGGGAAAACACACACAAAAGTCTACAAAGTATAAATGCTTAGTGTTAAATTTTGACAGCAAATTTCAAAGTCCCCCAAAACTTCATTTCACCTATACACCACTGTTTGCCTATACTAACAAAATTATCCCAGTTATTGATGGAATGTTAAGCTAAATAGTCTTAGCACTGTCTGCTACTAGTACTGTATTATGGTACTATAGTGCAGATTAGGGGTGTGCATGGACAGATTTTTGTGATTCAGTTCGAATTCAGACCAAATTCAAACCGAACTGCCAGTCCGCAAACCACTTTATTCAAACCAACTGGCCGGTCTGGGTTGTTTGATGGCCTATGCTGGTAAAGGGGAATCTGGAGAAGATTTCTCTTTACAAGTAAAGGGGAACCTTTTTTTGGGGGGTCCTTTAAAAACCCTTTTAAAAGCGTCTAAAGGGTGGCCGGGGGAAAGCGGCGAGAGGGCATCTTTAAAAGTAGGGATAAGGTGCTGATCAGTCTGGCACTCCCCTTAGCAGCCCAACCATATGGCAGTGGCACAGTTCTGAAACTGACCTGGCCTCTGTGCATGTGCAGAGGTCAGACAAATGGCCTCTGTGCATCCGCGGAGGCTAGGTCAGTTTTGGAACTGTGCTGCCACTGAACAAGCGGGCCACCTGGGTGGAGTACCGGACCAGTGAGCACCTTACCTCTACTTCTAGAGGTGCCCTCTCGCCTCCCTCCCTGGCCACCCTTCAGAAGCCTTTTAAAGCCAGGATTCCCCTTTGCCTTTAAAAAGGAATCCTCACCGGATTCCCCTTTACGTTATAGCCCCTCAACAGGGGCGTACCATTAATTAGGCAAAGGGAGACAAATGTCTCCTGGCCCACAGCCTCTGAGCCCCCCCCCCCCCGCCCAGGCCAGCCCTTACCCTTGCCCTTTCTCTTTTCCCCATTTCTTACTCATTCCCTTTTTCTGTTGCTGCGGCAGCAGCAGCAAAGTGATCCAATACCTACTTCTTCTTCTTTTTGCCTCCTGCCCTGCCTCTCAGCGTGGCTGCTCCCAGCCGGCTGTGCTCTGCGCAGACTCACTCACTGAAACTGAGAGCATGCCGAATGAGTGACGTCTGGCAGGCACCAGTCAGGCAGAGGCGGCAGCAGCAGCAGCAGCAGCAGCGAGAGGGAGTGCTGGAGCCTTGAAGCCAAGCTGTGGGCTGGAGCCTGCCTGGGGGCAGCAGAAAAGCCTTGTTTCCTTTTTGTTGCTGACAGACTGACTCACAAGAAGGCAAGTCGTATTAGGCAGGGGGAGGAGAAGAAGAATGCATAGGAAAAGAAACTGCCTGAGGGCTGCACAATTGCCTTGTTCTGCTGTGCTGGCTGACTCTCAAGAAGGCAGGGCAGGGGGAGGACGGTAAACGACACTTTTATTTTTAAAAGTAGCCATTGGGTTGAGGGAACAAGTGGAATGTGAAGAAAACAAATGAAAAAAGAGGGAGAGCGTATGAGAAAGGGGTGGAGGCTGCCTTGGTACTGCTGTCTCCCAAGAAGGGGAGGAACGATGGAAGGTAAAAGAAACTTGTATTTTTAAAAGTAAGCATGATGGAGATAGAGAGAACAGTTGGCTTTCAATGCTGGGATCTTGCAGGCCGAGTCACCCATTTGATAAGTGGCTAAAGAGCTGCTTAATAAATGCTTAAAAAAAAGAGACTTGCATCAAAATAAGACTTTGCAAATCAGTTGATGATGGGGATTTTTTTTTTAACTGCCTTTCCCTCCTGTCCCTGAAATGCTTACTACTTAAATTCCAAGAAACTGGGATGACTCCATGTATCCCATTCTGTTGTCTGGTTTGAAATAGATAGATAGATAGATAGATAGATAGATAGATAGATAGATAGATAGATAGATAGTCTAAATTGGGGGAAGGAAGAAGGGAACAGTTTGGGTGGGGCACTGACTGTGCTGTCTTTTGCCTCGGCCCCACCTCTCCTCCAGGTGTGTGTGTATGATCTCCTTTGGGCTGCTGCCACTGGGACCCTGCTGCTATATAGGGCAGGCTGGCCCAAGGGTGCGAGCCTCTTGCCGCGAGCTGAAGGGCTCTCATCCTTGTGGCTCTCAGCCATGGGGCGAGCTGCCAGGGGGCCCAGAAGACCTTCCTTCCTGCTACAAAGAAGTCAGCAAGAGTGTGAATAAGAGACTGCATAGGTCTGGATTTGGTTTTTTATCAAGCCAAGGAACTGTGGTTGGTTAGGCTGAGGAGATGTGTCTGGGAGAGCAGAAAAGCAGGGATGTAGCGGGCAGAGGGAGGTATGGCGGTGGGAGTTGGGCAGGCCATTACAGGGAAAAACGGTCCAGGCAATTGAGGCCTGTTCCTTTTTCCAGCTCTTCTCCCAACCCTCTGAACCCAGGGAGCTCTGAGAACACTCCCTCAAGGATTAGGGTGCTGCTGCTGAATGCCAGGTCAGTCAATGCTAAAACATCTCTCATCCACGATTTGATTGTGGATGAGCATACTGACCTGGTATGTGTGACGGAGACCTGGTTAGAGGAGCTGGGTGGGGTTGGTCTCTCTCAGCTCTGTCCTCCAGGTTTCCAGATCATGCAACAGCCCCACCTCGAGGGTCGGGGAGGGGGTGTTGCGGTCATCTATCGAGAGATCCTCCCTTTTTCCAGATGCCCGGTCAGGCAATCTCAGAATTTCGAGTGTTTGTCCTTGAGGGTGGGCCTCCGAGATAGGCTGGGGATTCTGCTGGTGTACCGACCACCCTGCTGCACTTCAGTCTCCCTACCTGAGCTGGCGGGGGTGTTCTCGGAGGTGGCTTTGGGTTCCCCCAGGCTTATTGTTTTGGGGGATTTCAATGTCCATGCTAAGGTCCACCTAGTGGGTGTGGCTCAGGATTTCATGGCCTCCATGGCAACCATGGGCCTGTCTCAGTTGGTATCGGGCCCTACCCATGTGGCGGGACATACTCTGGATCTGGTTTTTGCTGACTGGGAAATAAATGATCTGGAGGTGGGGGAATTTGAGACGACTCCGTTGTCATGGACAGATCATCATCTGGTGGGGTTTAGTTTGACTGCTCCATCTGCCCTCTGCAGGGGTGGTGGGCCAATTAGGATGGTCCACCCCCGGAGGCTTATGGATCCGCTTGGATTCCAGACGGCCCTCAAAGAGTTTCCAGTGTCCAGAGCTGGTGACCTTGTTGAGGCCCTGGTCGATCTCTGGAATGGAGAGACAGCCCGGGCTGTTGACATGTTTGCTCCTAAACGCCCTCTTCAGCTTGGTGGAACCTGATCTGCTCCTTGCTTTTCCTCAGAGCTTAGGGCGATGAAACAACTTGGACGATGGCTGGAACAACGCTGGAGGAAGAGTCGTGATGAATCCGATCGAACACGGGCTAGAGCCCATTTTACGGACTACGCCGTGGTGGTGGGGGCGGCGAAGAAACGTTTTTTCTCCGCTTCCATTGCATCTGCTCAGTGCAGACAAACAGCTGTTTCGTGTGGTAAAAACATTGCTACACACACACACACACACACACACACACACACACCCAGGTAATGGGGGAGGAATCATCCACAGCCTGCTGCGATCAGTTTGCGTGTCACTTTGCAGATAAAGTCACTCGCATCCATGCCGATTTGGACTCCAGAGTTTTGGCAGTTCCGGCAGACGTGCCTCTGGTACCATCTGGTCCCGTTGTGTTGGATTATTTTCAGTTGGTGCGGCCTGAGGATGTGGACAAGATCCTGGGCAGTGTGCGTGCGACATCGTGTGCTCTTGACCCTTGCCCTTCATGACTAATAAAAGCTGCCAGGGAGGGTACAGGTAGATGGTTGGAGGTGACTATTAATGCCTCATTAAGGGAGGGCAGGATGCCACCGTGCCTCAAGGAGGCGGTGGTAAGACCACTAATAAAAAAGCCCTCCCTTGATCCCTCCAACCTGGACAACTATAGACCGGTCTCTAACCTACCCTTTTTGGACAAGGTGATAGAGTGTGTGGTGGCGTTCCAGCTGCAGAGGGTCTTGGATGATGCGGACTATCTGGACCCTTTTCAATCTGGCTTCCGCCCCGGGTATGGGACTGAGACTGCCTTTGTCACTCTAGTGGATAACCTACGCCGGGAACTAGACAGGGGGAGTGCGTCCCTGTTGGTTCTGCTGGACCCTCGGTGGCTTTCGATACCATTGACCATGGTATACTTCTGGGCCGCCTCTCGAGTATGGGAATCGGAGGTACTGCATTGCAGTGGTTCTGGTCCTTTCTTGGGGGGAGGGTCCAGAAGGTGGTGCTGGGGGACTACTGCTCGGCTCCGTGGCCACTGGCCTGTGGAGTCCTGCAAGGTTCGGTCTTGTCCCCCATGCTGTTTAACATCTACATGAAACTGCTGGGAGAGGTCATCCAGGGATTTGGACTGAGTAGTCAGCAATATGCGGATGACACTCAGCTCTATCTCTCCTTGTCGTCTGATCCTAGGGAGGCGGTGGATGTCCTGAATTGGGGGCTGGAGGATGTGATGGGTTGGATGTGGGCTAATAAACTGAAATTGAATCTGGACAAGACTGAGGTACTTTTGGTCAGTAGGAGAGCCAATCGGGATGAGGAGATTTTACTGGTTCTGGATGGGGTTGCACTCCCCTTGAAGGAGCAAGTATGCAGCTTGGAGGTACTACTGGACTCAGCTCTGCTTTTGGAAGCTCAGGTGGAAGTGGTGGCCAGGGGTGCCTTTGCACAGCTTTGGCTAGGTTGCCAGCTGCGTCCCTTTCTTGAGAAGGCAGATCTGGCCACGGTTACCCATGCCTTAGTCACGTCACGGCTGGATTACTGTAATGTGCTCTACGTGGGGCTGCCCTTGAAGAATATCCGGAAACTGCAGCTAGTGCAAAATGCGGCTGCTAGGGTTTTATCCAGAGCTGTCTGGTGGGAGCACATCACACCCATCCTGAAAGAGCTGCACTGGCTACCAGTTCGTTTCTGGATCCAATTCAAGGTGCTGGTTTTTGACCTTTAGAGCCCTTAATGGTTTGAGCCCGGGGTATCTGAGGGACCGCCTGCTCCCAAGGTTGCTGCCCGCTTGGCAAGGTCATCTGAGGCTCCGGGTGCCTACAATGAAGGAGGCTCATCTGTTGTGCACTCGGGACATAGCCTTCTCTGTTGCTGGCCCCAGACTTTGGAATGCTCTCCCAGTGGCCATTCACTCCTCGGACTCCATCACAGTTTTTAGAAAGCTTCTTAAGTCTTGGCTTTTTACCCAGGCTTTTACATGACTGTTTCTATTGCTGCTTCTATGTTTATTTTGGTTTTTTTGGTTGTATTTTATAGTTTTTAAATTAGATTTGTTTTATATTTTTAGCTTAATATTTTAATTGTCATTTTTATTGTATGTTTTTTAACTTTTGTAACCGCCTTGGAGTTGTTTTTAATGAAAGGCGGTATATAAATTCAACAATAAATAAAATAAATAAATAAAGGGATTACTGATTGCTGGTGGGTGACTTCTCTTTCTGTTGGCATAGCTCAGGGTAGTGCTTATATGATTCTTTCTTCCTACTTTCATTCTTACTACAATCCTGTGAGGTGGGTTAGGATGAGAGAAAGTATCTAGTTTAAGGTTATCCCCTGAGCTTTCTGGCTGAATATGGAAGGATTTGAACTCAATTCTCATCCAACACTCTAACCAGGCTTTCAACTAAGTGGAGTACTGAGTGTGTGTGTTTGTGTTTGTACACTTGCATCTATAATGGCACACAAATTTGCACACATTGCCTTGATACTGCTGTCCAAAACAAAACTCATTCTGCATATGGATGAAAGAAAATAGGCAGAACACTGGTGCTGAGGGCTGGCTGACATCCAAAGCAGAAGAGCAGCAGCACAGGGTGAGAGAGGCTGAGAATCAGAGCAGAAAGGCAAAGAGCAAACAAAGAGCCCTATGGCATGTTAACGGAGAAGCAGGCATTGGGTAGACTGGCATCAGAAAGTTGATGATTTCCACTAATTTGGAATGCACTCCCTGCTGAAATAAGAGCTTCCCCATCTCTGAAAATTTTTTTAAAAAACTTTAAAGACACATTTGTTCACCCAGGCTTTTAATTAAGTACCACTTTAATAGTTTTAACTTTGTTTTAAAATGTTGTTTTAAGGTTTTAAATTGTTGTAATGTTTTAACTTTTTGCTGTCATTTATTTTAACCAATGTTTTAATTTCTTTGTTTTCATTTATCTGTGTTAACTAATGTTTTAATTTTTATGTCTTTGTTGTAAACTGGCCAGAGACGTTAAGTTTTGGGCAGTATAAAAGCATGTCAAACAAACAAACAAACAAACAAACAAACAAACAAACAAACAAACAAGACCAAGTTAAAACAACAACAACAACAACATCTCTACCATGGCTGGCCTTGTGCTAATTACTTAGCTTTCAGCCTTGGTGTTCATTACCAGCATGGTTCCCTTTGACTAGGTGTTTGTGCAGTTCTTTTTTCCATGTTCTGTGTTTTATTTTAGAATCCCTAATCTGTGTTAACTGTGGTGTACGTTTGTCTGTTAGGGATCATGGGGGACAAGTTCTGTAAAAGAGCAAATGTTTTGCATGCAGAAGGGGGGTCCCAAGTTCAATCCATGGCATTGTCAGATAGGGTTGGGATAGGGCCTCTGAAATTCTGGGTGGCCAGAATTTGACCAGTAGGTGGCCATTGGTCTATTAAGGGAAAGCATCCAAAGTAAGGTAATATCTTTATTGGGACCAACTAAAATATCACAAGCAAACGTTGAAGATATCTTTTTCAGGCTGAATGTTAAAGAGAGACAAGGACCAGCCGCAGATCCTGGTGTTAGGCTTGAGATGGTATACAAGAGGTTAAGACTGATAGGGCTTAAGTTGAGTGTGTGGGAGGGAGGCAGGTTGCCTTGAAAGAATGCTGGTTTTTTAGTTTTTTAGTGCTGGACATAGATTCAACTAACTGTTAGATTTTATATTAAAGTGGGGCAGGGCAGCCACTTTTCTTTGTCCCAGTGCCCCGCCCCCATGTACTGAGATCTGTTCTGCACCTAGTAGAATGTGAAGGAGAGGAAGGCAGTGAGGAGCCCATTTTACAATCTCGTCTCCGGTCCCATTCCAACCTTGGTACGCCCCTGCCCCTCCAACCACCCAGCCAGTTCATCATGGACCAGGCTCAGTTCAGTTCAGTCATGGACTGGCCCACCTCTCCTGGAGGCTGGTCCGGTCCGTGATCGAACCGGCCCAGTTACTGGTGGACCAGTTTGCATTCAAACTGTTCATGCACACCCCTAGTGCAGATACTATATTGCTATGCTAGGGCCACAGTGTACCTCACCTTTATCTAATATTTAGCATTTTACATGGGATCTCAGAGCGTTCAAAGTGGAGAGGTTCGTCTGCAGTTGCCACCAATTCGTCTGGTGGCTACACAGGGATAGGCAGGGCCGGACTGAGGCCACTGAGAGGGCAGTGGAATGTATGTGAGGAGAGTGCAGTGTTTTGAGCAGAATAGGTAATTAAGGGTGTGAGTTGGGGCGCAGGGGTGCCATGAGGGTGGGGCACACCGGGAATATGCCCTGTTGCCCTGTGGGCCAGTCCGAGCCTGGGAATAGGCCTTCTCTGTTGCCACCCCAGACTCTGGAATGCATTCCCTGCTGAAATAAGAGCCTCCCCATTTCTGACTTTCAAAAAGTCTTTAAAGACATTTATTCACCCGAGCTTTTTAACTAGACCTGTGGTTTTAAATTGTTTCAAAGTTTTAATTTTTTTATGTTGCTGTAAACAGCCCACATTTGGGGTGGTGCACAAATATAATAGAATAAAATAAAATAAATAAAGAGCACCCTCACCTCTATTACCCTGTTGCAATCCTTAACAACAATCCTACTAGGTATGTTAGTATTATTAACCCAGCATTGCAGGGGTTGAGGCTGAGACAGAGTGATTTACTTAAGGCTACTGATGGGGTTCATGACCAAGGCAAGATTCAAACCAGGGACTGATTTGCAGCTCAGTATCTTTAGTCACTATGCCACATCAGCTTTCTATCCAAATGCTATTGCTCTGGCCAGAAATCCTATATGTCTTGCTCTATTCTCGCCTCCCTACAGTAAGTTGTGGAAGTAGTTTCCAGATGAAGAACCAGCTGCGACTGCTCTCATGCCCATCTCCTTTACAGTCATTATTGTCTCCTGAAAGGCTCCTGGCAGAACTGATCCTGTTTAAGGGGCATGGAGAGTATTCAGCATTAGCTTTTGTAGGCACCAACAGCTAAGCTGCCTGAGAAAATGATCACATTTGGGTGCTGCAGGCTTGCCAGCCATGCTCAATAAGGATAAAACAGCTGATCTCAACAGAGGCCTGATTTATATGTTCCCTGGTCCACGGATCCTCTTCATTTGGTGAAGACTGTATGCAGTAAGCATATGAACTAGAACATGGAGTCTTAAGCTTGTCTATTATTCGTCTCTAAGTGCATGACCTTATGCTTTGAGCTATTATACCACACGCCATGTCAATTCCACAACATGAAATATTCCATTCATTCTGCATAAACTCCGAATCCCTCTCTGTACCAGTGATGCAATGCAATATGCTGTCATGCGCAAATTTGATCATACGTTTTCACATCGGTTGCCCAGACCACTAATGAAAATATTGAATTAACTATATTGCAACGTTTATCCTTGAGAGCTCAGTTTTTTTCTTCAACTTGAAAGTTTGCCCTTAAGCGCCTGTAGTCAGTTCTTTACCAATCTCAAAATACTTGTATTTATGCTCACCTTTTCCATTTAAGAAGCGATTTCCCATGAGGCACGAGCTATATAAAATTGCTTGCTGAAATTCCAATAGGATATGCATCACATTGCCCTTGCCTAGGAAAAATATGTAACTTCTTTCAAAAGGATATCAGATTAGTCTGGCAACTAATCCAACAAAAAATGATCTGTATTCCAGGACAAGGATATTATGTCAGAGGAAAGTTGAAAGCATATGGGTGCAAGGAATTAATGCATATTATTGGATGGAGATGAAACTTGGGCTATTAATGAAACTGATACAAAGTATCTGAGGCTGCAGTTCTATATATGCTTACTTGAAATCAATGGGATGTACCTCTGAGCAAACTTTGTTAGGATTGATCTGTACATAACTTCTGATGCCCGATGTTTGCAACCAATACTGTGGTAGTACTTCAGTAATAGTGCCATTAGGAATGCCATTAAAGGGATATTTCATTTTATGACCAACTATGAGCTGTATATGCATGCATGCGAGCACACAATGGGGTATGGGAAATGTGGTGTACAGCACATGCGTGCGCACACAAACACACACAGACACACCCAATATCTCATCACACTCTATCATGATCGAGATACATCTGGCCCTAATTGATGGGGATATCACAAAGGGTGCAATGTGTTTCTAAGTGCAAACTGCACACGGGCAGTTGGACACATATATAGCATTATAATTATTATTACAACGGTGACTACTGTGGTGACTACATTTATATCCTCTTCCTCAAAAGTAGCACAGGGTAGTGTACATGGATTACCCTCCTTTTTCCTCACAACTACTTTGTGGGATAGGTTAGGCTGAGAGAGAATTAATGACTGAGCTTCTTGGTTGATCAGGGATTTGAACTCAGCTCTCTCCAATCCTAGCTGAATACTCTAATTACTATACCACACTAGCGCACACATTGCATCCTGTCCCTCCCGGGGGGTGAGAGGCGATATTTCCTTCAACTATACAAGCCTACCCTCCTCACAGATATAGTGGATGCAATTCATACTTGCAGAAGTATAGCATGGTACAGTCTTCCAGAATCATACCAGTTCAGAAAGAGGTAAATAGAGCAAGTGTTCCACCATAGAAAAATGTTTCTGCATGTAGATCTCCTAATGAGCATGTGCCAGAACCATACGTATAGGTTTCTGTTCCTTTGTTGTTATTATGCTACAGCAAACAAGCAAACACCTATCTAGGATCCTTTCTGTTAGGGGTGTGCAAGTTGGCTTGATTTGAACCAGGCTCGATGTTGAACTGATCCGGTTCGACAGGTCCTAGTTCGAACCAGTCCGGCTTCACAGAAATGAGGCTGATCCGAGTTTGAACCAAGCCGAGCCTGGTTCTAACTGAGCCAGTTTGAACTGGTTTGAACGGTTCAGAGGCTGTTTAGAGCCTTTTAAATTGCTGGCAGCCATTTCTCAGCTCCAGCAGTGGTGGTGGCCATTTTGTGACATTTCTTTCACGATGCCTGATTGGCTAGCTGTGTCCTCTCCCCAGGTTGGCTAGCCACCCTGCTAGTCAGTGTGTTGCTGGGGCAACTGTGCCTCCATTGGCTGGGGGAGAGGGATGAGAGGGGGGTTCAAATGTATTTAAGGCCACCCCTTGGCCTAGCAAAATCACTGCTTCTTGGAGTGGCCCGGACTCTGGAGTGGTGGAGAGAAAAGAGATCAGAAGAGCTGCTGGCCTGCTGACTGCTCAGTGGAGGCTCTGCTCTGCTCAGAGATTTGCCTGCCTTGCTGCTTGAAGCCTTGGATTTATTTTTTTCAAAGGACCCCCCACAACCTGTTGGCTGCTTTTATTGTTAAAGCAGAGGAGAGAGTGCTGCTCCACCAGTTGGGCCCTTGGGCCTTTGGCCCTGCTGCTGCAGTGTTTTTGTTTGTTTTAACTGCACTGACTGGGCCTGACCAGTCTGAAACAGAGAGAAGCCTTTTTTATCCCTGTCTCACCACCCCCTCCATTTTCCACCCCCACTTTGGCTTCTTTAATTTATTTTCATTTTTTTCTGTTTGGGTGGGTGGCCCTGCTGCCAGGTGGCTCCCAACGGCCCTCCCCCCCAGCTGTGAGTGAGTGCCAGGTGTGCTGGCCTGCAGCTCTGGGCCTGGGAGTGACTCCAGCTGAAGATGTCAAACAAAGAAGACACCTGAAGTTAAGTACTCAATTTTTTTTTTAAAAGCCCTTCTCTCTTAGATTTGGTTTTTAAATAGGGCTGGCCTGGTTTGGGAGGAGGGTTGCTGTGTTGTGTAGGTGGGTGCTACTGCTAGGTGCTAGGTTTTTATTTTTGTTTTAAATTAACGAAAAGCCCCCTGGGTCAGGGTGATGGCCGATTAGGGGTGTGCAATTTGGGTTTTTGGGTGAGTCAGCTCGGACCCAAACCGAATCACCCCTGTTCTGTTTTGTGCCCGAATCTGGGTCACCCGAATCACCCTTGATTCAGTTTGGATTTGGATTTAATCCGAATCTGAATCGATTCAGGGGGTAAAAAGGGGCCCAGGGGCAAAATTTTGGGGTGGGGTGGTAGTGCCCAATGGGTAGAGTCTACCACCCCAATTTCAGGGGGATTGGGAAAAATCCTGATTTTTGGTGAATTTTTAAAGTTTTAGTGACTTTGGGGCAGTTCAGGGGCATAGCATGGGATCTGGGCAAAAGGAGTGGGGTGGGGTGGTAGTGCCTAATGGGTGCAGGCTACCACCCCAATTTCAGGGGGATTGGGCAAAGGGATGATTTTTGGTAAATTTCTGAAATTTTCATGTCTTTGGGGCAGATTGGGGCATATTGGGGCAGAAAGTGGGGCCTGGGGCAGAATAGTGGGGTGGGGTGGTAGTGCCTAATGGGTGGAGGCTACCACCCCAATTTCAGGGGGTTTGGACAAAGGGGTGATTTTTTGAGAATTTTTGAAGTTTTAGTGACTTTGGGGCAGTTTGGGGGCAGAAAGTGGATCTGCCCCAAAATAGTGGGGTGGGGTGGTAGTGCCTAATGGGTGGAGGCTACCACCCCAATTTCAGGGGGTTTGGACAAAGGGGTGATTTTTTGAGAATTTTTGAAGTTTGGGTGTCTTTGGGGCAGATTGGGGGCAGAAAGTGGATCTGCCCCAAAGGAGTAGGGTGGGCTGGTAGATAGTGTCTAATGGGTGGAGGCTACCACCCATCCCCAATTTAAGAGTGATTGGGCAGGGGGTGAATTTTGGTAAATTTATTTTTATGAGGTTTGTCTTCATAAGGTGAAGTGTGCTAAATTGATTACTTCCTCATATTATTCATAGTAAAGGAAAGTGTGAAAAAGTGAAAGTGGGGTCATGAGAGTTGTTTAATTGAAAAAAATCTCATTTGCTATGATAGAATGAGAATTCACACCTCAGAAAAAACTTCTGAGGTGTGAATTCTCATTCTATCATAGCAAATGAGATTTTTTTTCAATTAAACAACTCTCATGACCCCACTTTCACTTTTTCACACTTTCCTTTACTATGAATAATATGAGGAAGTAATCAATTTAGCACACTTCACCTTATGAAGACAAACCTCATAAAAATAAATTCACAAAAATTCACCCCCTGCCCATTCACTCTTAAATTGGGGATGGGTGGTAGCCTCCACCCATTAGACACTATCTACCAGCCCACCCCACTCCTTTGGGGCAGATCCACTTTCTGCCCCCAATCTGCCCCA